>NC_139301.1:1695000-2895000 GCF_051103115.1 Cordyceps javanica | reverse complement strand
TCACGATGGTGGGCGAGAGAGAGAGAGAAAGATGTCCGTGAGGGCCAGATGGATTTCTTTGTGCATGCTCGTCTGCCAAGTTTTCGCTTGCTGCAAGGACTCCAAGACTAGAGAGAGGTTCGGGACCACAGACTAGTAAAGACTGTCTTCCAAAATGAGGCTAATCATAGGGGCCTTGATAGGCTTGAGCATGCCATTCTGCGTATAGTATTGACACTTTGCTACGTTAATGTATTGACATGGTGATCCTTTGTTGTGCCAGCTTCAATGTGCCTCCAGCAGAACACGCAAGCCCTTGCTTCCCTAAAACGGCCAATCATTAGCTCTCGGTGCTCAAGTCTGCTCGGCTCATCGCCGAGCCCCCCCCCCCCCCCCCCCCCCCCCCCCCGGCCTCACATACCTTGTACGGCATTGGGATGAAGTAGTCCGATGCCATCTGGCAGTCTCGTGGGGTCGTCTCAAAGATTCTGATGACGCCAAGGTCGCCCTCGCGGCGGTCGCCCGCGTCTTCGTCGTTGTCGTCGTCGCCGACGGTGCCGGCGCAGCCCCAGCGGCGGAACAGCTTGGCCAGCATGAGGTGCAGCTCAGCCTGGCCGAGGGCCTGGCCGAGGCAGACGCGGGGCCCGCCGCCAAAGATGACGAGGTACGAGTCGAGGCGCTCGTCGGCGTCGAGCCAGCGCTCCGGGTGGAAGCCGAGCGGGTCCGGGAAGATGACGTCGTTCATGATGGTGCGGTACGGGCTCATGCTGACGACGGTGCCCGGGGGGATGTGGTGCGTGCGGCCGGCCGCGGGGTCGGCCACGTCAAAAGCCTCGTCGGGCGCGATGCGCGACAGCCGGCTGCTCGTGCCGACGCCGTGCCGCAGCGCCTCCTTGACGACGGCGCGCAGGTACGGCAGGCTCTCGAGCTGCGCGAGGGGCACGACGGCCCCGGGGTCCGGGATCGCCGCGAAGAGCTCGTCGCGGAGCTTCCGCAGCAGCGCCGGCCGGTGGCACAGGTGGAACACGGCGAGGGACAGTGTCCACGACGTGGTCAGCGTGCCGCCCTGGACAAGGATCTGCCCGTCCTGGGCGAGCCGCGCCGTCTCCTTCTCCACCTCGGGCAGCAGCTCCGAGGAGAGCAGCTCGTGGAAGATGGTCGGGTGGCTGACGTCGAGCTCCCAGTGCTTGGTGCCCTGCGTCACCTTGATGCTGTCAATCTGGCCGAGGATGTCGTTCTTGAGCTTGAGCCAGCCGTCCCAGCCTTGTCGTTTGTGAGTCTCTACGCCTGCGGCTCGCTCTTGCGCGCGGGGGAGGGGGCAACGTACCAGGTACCCAGCGTCCGGAAACGGACTCGGGCAGAGCATTGACAAGTGTGAGGGCCCAGTTCATGTGCTTGATGATGGGCCCCATGTGTGTGCCCTGGAGAAGGCTGTCTGTCGTGTGAGCACCAAAGTCGGGTTCCTCGACTGCGGATCTGTTAGAGCCAGACTGTGAAACTCGAACCATGGACTTGTACTTAGATGATCGCTTCGCGCAAAAGCGTACTCGTTGATGACGTCTATATTCAGCTGTCAGTAAACCTTTTGCCTAGACTCGAATCTGATATAGGTGCCGATGCATACGTACCATTGGTGTAAGCCGAGAATGGATACATCAAGTTGATCGGCTCAGTAGGACGAGTTCGTCCTTCCTGGTGCAAACGAGCCAGAAGCCGGTCGACTCGCTCTTCGAGGATAGGCTGAAGATCGCGGACACTCTTGGTCGAGAAGAACTGATTCAATGGGGTACGGCGCAGTCGATGATGATCGTGGTCGAGAGTCGCAAGGCCACTGTCTAATGCAGAGTCAGATTGTGGGAGCCAGGATGGCAGCGTGTGTACGAACGAGGGGCTCCGAACTGCACAGAGGTCAGCGACTGTGCCTATGAAACTTGTTGTATCATTCACGTCTCCTTTATGGATGCTCACTCACCTGTTTTGCCCAAAACAGCCACTTGTGACGACGGCGATGCGGCCCTGCGTAGAGTTCAGAATGGAAGTCATGGTCACTAACATGGACTTCCCAAGGACTGATCCTCACGACGGGGCCGTACTGCTCGTGCATCTCGACGATCCGAAAGGTATACTGGCCTCCGAGAACGATATCATAGTAGAATTCGTAGTACTGCGTCAGCGCCGCCAGCTTGGGTCCGGGTAGGTGGGCAATGGGACTGAAGAAGAGCCGATAGACACCCAAGCACACGGCGTAGACGACCCAGCACGAGAGGGAGATGTATGCTACAAGCTGCCAGCTGAAGCCTGCGGTCATGTATGGGATCGCCATTATGGCAGCCTTTTTGTCATACGAAAAGCTGTGCCCAACGGTGAGTGTGTTGGCAGCAACAGCGTTGGAAGAGACGGCGTGTGAGAAGAGGACGGCGATGCACCCTTATATAAAGCGAAATATCGCAAATGGCGTGAGCCATGCATGCAAACGGACAAGGCCAGCCAGCTGCGAAACTGGCAGCAATCAATATTGTCCTGTTGGCTGCGGCCGGCCTGCAAGGTGTAATCTGTACGGAGTACGGAGTACTTAGAGGAACATCCTTTGCATCCATCCCTGCCCTTAACGCACACGCACACCACCCTGACTCTACATCCTCTCATTCCGCCCAACTGCCCGCCGCATTCTTTTCTTTTCCGCCCCTCGTTGGTTCGTCCCCTTGTCCGCCTGCGACTTTTCATTAGCCGCCTGTCGGATCCCAGCAAATTAAATGCAGGACAGCAAGCCTGTTTACTCATTGTGGGCATCTCGTGGGCCGCTGGGGCCTTTCGTAACCGTTCTTTGAAGGGGGGGGGGGGGGGGGGCGGCGCCATTCATCTGGTCTGGGCATGCGTCCTGCCAGAGATCACCTACCCATGGACGTTCGTTCCCACCCGCATCGATTCATTTCTGGGGCTGATTTGCTCACCTATTGTCTTCCAGAGCCGGCGCTGGCCCGGATCGTCGCGCGTTTGTGCGTTTTTGGCCCAGACGCGGCTACAGCCTGGCCGTTCTCTCGGCCTGTTCCGAGTCTGTTGAGAGCAGGCTGATCTCGAATCACGACGATGTTGAATATTTTTCTCTCTCTCCCCAATCACCTTGGGTCTGCGCAAGATCAGCATGGCTTTTCTTCTTCATTAGATGGCCAAAATGACACCACATCTCCCCATCACCGGCGACACCCGAAGCCTTGCAGCGCAACCCCCAAGGACGACCCTCCCTCCCTCCACCCAATGCGCGAGAGACCCCACGCGCGCCACACCGCACCAGACTTGTGTAACTGCCATGCCTGGAGACGAATGAGATCAATGCCGATATGCTGTGTGGCGCGGCAAGAGGGCGTGTTTTCAAGGAATATGCCCCCTCTACGGGTACTGTGTTGGCCCGTTCGATAGCTGCGTCTCGGATGTGGCTCGTATCCTTCCAGCCATTGTCGACTCCTACCAGACTTAGACACAGGCAAACATCCTCTATGGAGTAGATTTCAGGTGGCCAGCTCGCCCGCACGATTCTGCATGCAGAAATCGCATTCAGATCATCACACTGCGGGCTCAACCTTATTCCGATGCGTTAGCAGCATCGGACGCCATGTTGCGGCACCTTCATCATGAAACTCGAGAGAACAACGCAGCGCAGAGATGATTCGAAGCACAGAGACATTCAGAAGCACAATACCATGCGAAAGGATCAATTTTCATTGGTTCCTACAACCAAGGGAAACGACAGTGTCTCGTTCGGTGCCCAAACGCTGCGCCGCCCATCGGGTGTAAATATATATGCTGGCGATGGCCCCGCATTCAAGGCGCGCCCAGAAGAATCAAATTGGATGCCGCACGTCTCTGGCATGCCAATCACCGTCACCCCATGCCCTTGGCTCCAGCGGTGGCAGTGGCCCTCGAATTTGTTGACGCCTGGTTCAAAGTGAGGGTACACTACGCAGCCTTGGAGCCCGTTCAGCCCTTGCAGGTCCCCCATGTCGCTATCAACGACGTTGTCATCCTGCCCGCCCACGCTGCTGTCCGCGATTGCGATGCTCGCGCCGAGAGTGAGTGCACCAGCACTCCCGCCGTAGATGCGCCCTCCCCTATCCAGAAAAGCTTGCAGGGCGCGTAGCAAATTATACTTCTGCAGGTGGTGCAGCAGTCGAAAGGTATTTCCACCCGGGATGACGACGATGTCGGCGTCGTGGATACCGAAATGAGGCTCTTCAAGGCCAAGCGAAATAGAGTTAAATGCGCCGAATCGCTCTAGTGACCTGGTGATCCATTCACCGGTACCTTGCCATCGAGTTGAGGGCATCGCAAATGGCCAAACCACGACCCGCTGCCCAGGCTTGAACGCCAAGTCCCATATGCTTGCCTCGTCCGCCTCCGACCCTCCGCCTCCCAAATAGATCATTTCCGTTCGATTTCGGTCTGTTGATCTCCTTCTTTTGATCGTTTTGTCTCATGCGGTGAGACTGCAGGCGCTGCAGTCAATTATCAGAGGATTTGTTGTAGGAATGACATTGTTTGCTGTCGCGCCCCCGCTCGAGTTTTCAGCTACTCATTGACACATTAAACCCGGATCACCGCAAGCCGGGGTTGTTCACTTGTTCATGGAATTTGGCCTCGAAATCAAAGTGACGAGGGGCTGAAAAAAGCAACACATCGAGAATGCCAAGTCGTGGTCAGTTAAGATGACCTGCCCGGCTTTCTTCACCGGCCAGCGGCAGCATGCGAGATGTAGCATCGTCACATATGGCTTTTGAAAGTGCTAGCAGCCCCCCCCCCCCGGGCCTCTATGCAGGTGTGTTCTCAATTTGCTCATCGAACCCTCCTGCATGTACGCTTCTGCAGACAAGTGGCCACGTCAGATCTCCCATGCACGGCTGCTACACAGACGCGGGGGGACGCCAGTCTGAAGGGTGATGCGGTGCGTCAGCCCGCATGCCGCGTCGCACAGGTGAGCGACACTGCCAGGAGGCTACAATCGGACATTTTCTTTCGGGCTGCGCAGCATTGACCGGGAAAAAATCACTTTATTGGCTAGAGGCAAGGCGCATGACGTGCTCCCGCCGGTTGTCTCTGCTTGAGGGACCTGCTGGCGCGGTATTTGATCCCAACAGTTCGCCACCAAACGGAGATGATGGTCATATGTCCTTGTTTCGTGCCAGCAACATACATGGCTTGGTTTCATCTTTATTGATGGTACGTGGTGATCTGCCTAGAAGCAATGAGCCGCGGTCTTGGGATGGCAATGGCCGGACCCTAATGTTGTCATTCTCAATCCTTCAGTCAGGCTGAACATACACAGCCACACGTGGACTCTGGCCGGCCGCCGCCAACCATGGCGTACAAGTATACACAAACGTACCACTGCGGCACTTGGCATTAATTCAATCACATAGGCAGCATCGGGACTGGCGTCCACAAGTTCAGACACGCCAATCGACGTCGTGCGGCGCGTCACGAATCATGATAGCATGTCAACGCATAAAATCAGGTCTATTATGAGAAACTTTGTATGTTTGCGGAACGCAAGCCTACGGCGGGCGATATAACATCTACCTTGGCTTGCGCAAAAAAAAAAAAACCAACTCGGCCAGAACCGGTTCCCGTCAGATTCGACCTCTCCATGACAGTCCCCGCACAGCCCAACATGTGGTTGCCCACTTACGCGGGAGCGTCCGCTAGCTGCATGACGTTGCATGAAGCTCGACCACTTGGGGTTGCCTGTTCTGTCGTTCCGCTCGCCATGTGAACAAGACAGAGACGATCACGCCCTCTGACCCTTCTCCTTGGGCGCCAACAAACACCCGCAATACTGTGCCCAAAAAAAAACAAAGACTTTTCCTTCCCGCGCGAGTGTGCCTCCAAGATCGAGTTCTCAACAGGCCTCGCTGCTCACATGAAACCGTTTCCTTGACCAAGCTGGTCCACACCTTTTTTTTTCTCGAGTACCATTCCGTGAGAAATGGATTTTCAAAATAAGTGGCGGTGACGCCGTCTATATGGTATTCTTCATGGCTCGAAAAGCTTCTTTCTGGTCGCCCATGGTTTTCGTCGCAATCTATGTTCCTGATCGAAAAGCAAAAAAAATAAAAAGGGTGAAAACGATGCTCCTCAAGTCGCTGGTGGCCCGCCCAGCGGTATGGGAATGGCGCGAAAAAGGGAACTCGACGATTTTTATCGCATTCCGAAAATATTATCCGTACAGAAAAGAGAAGAGCAAACGCCGCCGTCTATCGTTTTTGACAAGTAGGAAAATGAGATGGTTGACTGGTACAGTATCTGCGTCATCGTTAGTCACGACCGTGTTGAAGTTGGGCGTGTAACGCTGACTCGACGCAACGCACAAGATGGTGTAGTAGTCTGGATTAAAACGGTACTTTTTTCCACGCCTTTGTTTCGGCCATCATCATTTCGGCTTGGCAGGTTGAGGATTGCTGGGCTTGTTTATGCCCGTTGTGTCGTACGGTCCGCGTGCCATTGTCAAGAGTTTGTGCGAAGTGTCGCAAAAGTATCTCGGTTAGGTGGGTTTGTGTTGCTCTTATTTTTGTCGTCCCGTTCTTGTCGAGTCCGATTGCGCAGAAAAAGGCGGCCTCGGCAGTAAGATTCACGTAATAAGGCGCACGCACGCGCGTGTGTGTATGAGTGTGTGCTGGAGCAGCGAGCTACTAAGGAGCAAGAGTCAGACGTGCGCACTCGGAGTAGAATGTAAAAAGGATGATGAGTCGTGCGAGCCTGCCAGGAGAGAATGGAATGAGAGAGAGGTGGTGGGAAAGCAAGACAAGCAGAGGGATATGAGGATATTTAAATCCATGGACGAGAGAGGGAAAAAGAAGAACCGCCACTACCACCACTACCACCACCACCCCCCGTCCCCGTTCCTCGACGGCAGGCTCTCGCGTGGCTCTCCATTGCCAGCATTGCTCAGACCACCTATACTTACTTGCAAGGAATCATTCGCATGGACGGTTACCGATGTTGCGGTCAAACAGTGAAGCGGTGAAATTTTACGAAGCCCCCCTGGAAGAAACGGGCCAGAGAGAGAAAAAAAAATGAAAGCGCTGAGACCCTCAGTCCAAATTTCCTTTTGGTTTGGGGGTATTTTTATTATTATTTTCTTTGGGCGGGTTCACCCTCTCTCTCTTCTCTACCAGTACAAGCACCAGGATCAAGACTACTGCTAACATGGGTTCCAGATCGACAGGGGTGTGTTGTCCTGTGGTCCAGGTTGGTTGGGCTGGGACTTTTGGGAATGGAAGGTTTAGGCCAAGGGGGGGGGGGGGGGGGGGGGCGCAGCGGCGCGCCCAACAGAGTGCCAAAACAGCAAAGGTAGCAAACCAAAACAGGCGTAGGGTCGTCCTTTCTTGTTTCTTTAGTTAGTGATGAGGAAAGTGGAAACTTGGACAACCATGGCCCGGGAGGTCGGAAATGCTACCCGCCGACGCGGGTTGACGCTTTGAGGGTGTGTGCAAAGGCAAGGATGTTCTTTTTTTTTTTCGCTTTTTCTTTTTCTTTTTTTTTTTTTTTACATTTGTGTCTGCTGCCCTCGTTCTTGTCATGGGCGAAATGGGGACAGAGGCAAGAGACGTCACCGGGCAATCCATGGGTCGACGCATCCCGTGTCCGCGTTCCCGGAGAGCACGTCGATTGGCTCACCGGAAACCCAGACGGCTGGGTGAGAGGGACGACACGCACACACATGCCCGCCACACACATATGAGCCCGCTCACCACTGCCGGCAGCCGGTACCTCGAAAGGGTAACTTTATACGAAAACAGCGATCCCCCGTCCTCCGGGGGCCGCGAAGCAGCTTCCCGAGAGCGTATAGCAAAGCTTGGGCGGGCTGGCCCGGTACACATCTGTATAGTCCAAGGGAGCAGGGTCCATCAAAACTCAAATCCAAAGAAGAGACCAGAGAAGGCCCTTTTTTTGTTCTGCCCGTACGATTCAACGGTTTGCACTGGGATGATGTCCTGACAGGGGTGGGTTTCTTCTACATACGGTTTGGCGACCGAGACAGGAGGAGACGCCCTCCCTCTCCTCCCATGGCGCAATCCTCTTTTTTTTTAGCCCTTGAGTTGTTAATGAAAGGAAAAGGGTTTCAGACATGTTATTTTTGTTTTTTTTTGAGCCTTTGACCAAAAGATAACAGGTGCGTGGTTGTTTTCTCTTGAATTTTTTTTCTTTGTTTTTACGGCAAGTAAAATGAGCCGCTCGCAGTGCATACGACCTCCCGTGTCCTACATTTTTCGGTCTTCCGTGGACGGTTTCTGGAACAACTGGCGCCGGGCCCTTGCTTCCTTCTAGCGGTCGCGCGAATCCATGTTGGTGGCAGCAAGTTTTTGTTCGTTGGATGGGGAACAATTTCTGGGGAATAATGCTGTTAAACCCAACACAGACTGGTGCATGGAAGCTTCTTGTGTCCAGGGTCTTGCTTCTAAGCAAGGTCCAGGCTTTTTTTTTTTTTGCTAATCCAGAGAAGGTAGGGTTGGTAAAGGGGAAAGTGTCCGTCATGCTGGAAGCTATCTCATCATCCACCCCCTCCCCCCCCTTTACAGGTATAAGCCACTGCCACTCAGCCTGAAAGGCAAGAGCCGTGAGCCTGATGGAGCGCGGCGTGTTTTAAGATTGACCAAAAGACGACGCTACTGAGTCAACTAGTGGACGGCTCGGTCTACCTACCACACCCTACCTACAACAGGCTGGCTGGCTGGTAAGCTTGCAACTACCTGATTTGCCGGTGTCTGATTGCTGCTGGAGAGCACCTAGCCGTCGTTATTGGCCCGCGGGTATCAGTAAACAGACAGCCCTTTGGTTTGTTCTTTCGTGTTCAGTCTTGCAAGGGAAGGGTGAGAGAAAATGAACTGACAAGGGCATCTATAGGAGAAGCGAGAAGAAAAAAAATGAACAAAATTAAAAACGGCCGCGACAGGGACGCACACATTGTAGGGCGGATCCGTCAGTTATAAGCTTTATTACTGTGTACAGGGGCAGAGGCGAGTCAACAAGTAATATATTTTTACTGGAACCAGAAGTCACCGCAACCCAGCGTACTGGACCTCTTTTAGTTGTGGCAGGGATTTCTCGAAGCCCTAGACACCGGGTGCAATTATATCCGTCAAAGGGGCCTTCCGTACGTGGGTTTTCCCGATGCTACTGGGTGAGTGAGTGATTGAGTGAGTACTCGTAGGCTGTGTCAACCTTGCTCAGTGAGTGATTGAGTGAGTACTGGCTGTGTCAACCTTGCTCCCTGTTCATTTGATGCCTCTTTTGTTCTGACTTTCTTTTTCTGTTTTCCCTCTTTTCTCTTGTATTTGTATTCTGCTTGTAGCGAGAGTGTACGGAGTGCAAGGAGGCTATGCTGCGTATATCAAACTGACGATTCATCTATTTTCACAACAATGACTCGTACGACCAAGCCAGGAAGACGCTTGTTTCAACAAAAACTCATCCTCGCGGTTGCTTGGGCCTGTCGTCTCGACGGGCCAGGACAAGGGGCGCCAAAAAGCAAGGGGACAGGGAAGAGGGGGGACAGGTTTTTGCACAGTCGAGCGCTCCTTTTACAGAGATTACTGGGTAAGGTACTTGCTTCTGGGTCGTCATCTCATGTACTCATCGAGCGGGAAACAAAAAAAAAATAGGGAAACAAGGAAGAAAAAAAATCCCTAAAATCAGCAGTGGCGGTGACAAGTAAGACGACAGGAGGAAGGATGAACAGCAACAACAGCAACAACAACAACAACAACAACAACAAAGGAAATTCAATCTCGGCGACCCGTTTTCGCCCAGCCCGGACTGATCAGAGCGGCTGCGCCCTCCCGGTGATCCGCCATCGGCACATGTTGACGATTTCCGCCAGGGCCCGTTTACGAAAAGAGGAGGAGAGAATGGACGACTGAATAAACGAACGAATCATGGCATTTGCTCGCATAGCATCTGCCGTCCTCTTTTTCACTGGCAAGCTCTGCAAGTGCCGCGGCTGCTCCGGCTGCTGTCACCCGCCCGTCCGCCCCCCCTTTCCTCCCTCTCCCTCCGATCTCGTAACGTCCCGTCTATACGGGACGTTGTAGAGACCTGGTTGTGTGTTCCTGCAGGGGCAGCAAAAAAAAAATTCAAAGGGCGTTTGCTGTCAGGGACGAGCAAAAAGGGAAGAAGAAGCGGGGGAGGGAGAGGGAGGGTCTCGATCATGTGTCGGTTATGCTACGTGGCTTTTTTTACTGATTATACTCGAGATGGCCAGTCACTTTTATTTTTCCCTTGTCTCCTATCTAAAGGGAGTAGGAAAAAGGCGTGTGTCGGGGAGAGGATCCGGAAGGGCCGACAAAGTGCAAGTAAAGTTATCCTTGATCGATTCAACATCGGCCCGCGACCGCGGTGGCACGATTAGAATGACTCGGGACGACGGCCCGTGTGCTCGGGACTTGTTTTTCTATATTAGTATGCACCCGAAGAGACAAGAAAGAAAATTCCAAAGGCGCTCCCCCCCCTAACAAACGCCATCTCGTGTCTTGCCGATGATGCATGCGGCTTGCAAGTACATAGTATATACTGTGGATTCGCGAGAGGGAATGTGATGTGTGTGAGAGAGCATTGAATTTGGGGTGTAGATGTAGTCTCAGACCCGGGGATGAGGGCTTGCACCGCGTACCAGTCAGCAAGCCGGTCAACTATAGCAGGGCTATCCGAGCCTTTTTTTTTTTTCCCTTTATTTCGCAAAATGGGCAATTTTTCGTCGTACTGGGTAATTGCCATGATGAAAAAGAACACGGTTGGCGGCGAGCATTGGCCCGGCCAAGGCCTACAACTTTTTACCTATTCGAGAAGGCAGGGAATTGAGTTCCCGCCGGTTGCTAAAGTTAGACAAAGTTGTGCTCTTCGCAGTCGTTTAAGAGAACCGTCGAGGTTGGAAAATCAGCTCCAAGACGGGATGTTACGGAGTAGAAGGAACCGAAAATGAGCACTCCGTGACGAGGGACGCCATCAAGGGGTCATGACAGACTTGCTGGTCCTCCTGGCGGCCATTCTCAGGCAAGAAAAAGAGAATCGCAATGGAAAATCTCGGTACGGAGTACCCTAGAGCTGAATTGTGATGAAAAAAAAAGTAACAAGATGGCTGAACTGGCTGGCGTCGTCCCGTCGGCTCGCTCCCACAACCCCGGCTCGCCTGTCAGTGTTCAGCCACACACGCGCGCGCATAATGTTCCTCTCGTTCCCGATCGCAAAAGTATGCAGTAAACGAGACCTTTGCTTTTTTTTTTTTTTTTTTTTTTTTTTTTGTTTCTCTACTTTGATTCAATCCCGTGTTTCACCTTTTCTTCCTCTTCTCAGCAAACCCCCTTCCCCCCCCTTGCCCTGCCCTGCCCTGCTCCTCCTGTGGCGATTGGGGGAAAAAGGTTCAGCTCTCTGGCTGCTGGCTTGTCACCGAATATCAGCCAATAAGAATAAGCCGATGGCGATGGCAGTCGGCGAGAGGCGAAGGACAAAGGGGGATGAGACTGTTTCCTCCTGCACGGATAAAAATAGTATGAAAATCACAGCCCCCCTGATCACGCATGTCGTGTGCAAGAGAGAGAGAGAGAGAGAGAGTCGTTCTATAGATGACCACGAGTGATTTGCGTTGCTGATGACGCCTACTACCTTGGCGATTCCTGGTCGTTGGCACATCAAATGCTGCAAGTATCATCCCCCTCTTTTTTTTTTTTTTTCTCGCTTACAAGGACGGTTGGAAACGATTTGCAATGGCAAGTACTTAGCAGGTGGATTCACTAGGACCTGAGTGAGCTTGTAAGTTGTACCTATGGAGAGAGACACGCATGAGATCAGGCAACTGAGTACTTGGTCAACTAGTTGTTCGCGCTTAAAGGCAAAGACGCCAGCTGCTGGACATCTAAACCGGCGGCAGGGCCATCGAATTGGCAAGGCTAGACGACAAGCAGAATAGGGTTGTTGACGTCCATGTCTTGAAGAATGCATCCTGAAGTTGGCAATTGGTACTTGCATTTCTCTCCCGGAAAAGACTTGTTGCGTAATCGATCCATCTAGAAACTCGGCTGCTGGGACCAAGAACCCCAGCTGTGACGAATGTATGACGCCGACGATGGTGAGTGACGTTCCATACATCCCCACTCGCGAGTATAAAACATTCGGGGCGGCGATATTGGGGGGAATCACAAATCTGCTTCAATCTTGACCCTCGGAATCATCACTCCATCTTGTATTTCAGAATCCCACGAAAACAGTTCAGACGACTCAAAAGCCCACACACATCATGCCTCGCAACGGAGATGGTTCATCACACAACGGTCCCTTTGAGGAAGCCGACAAGCCCATTGCCCACGGTGTTGGTGACGTCAAGGTAAGAGAAGAATTTAATTTTTTTTTTGTACCAACTACGACCAACACATGATCAACATGATTGACACACATACTATAGACAGACAAGGTGCCGCGCGCGGACAAGACGGCACCGCTGCCCGAGCATGAAAAGGGCGCCGGCCTAGACGGCATGAACGCTAGCGGCGGCCAAAGCCAGGGAATCAAGCAGGGCGACAGTGTTGGCCAAGGCAGCGCGCCCAAGAGCTAAACTGTTTTTTGTTTCCTTGGTAAATCAGAATATCGGCGAATGAAGACGGCTCGGTTTCTTTGTCAATATTGTACACGAGATTCTGGCTGAAATCAGACCAAAAACAAACAAGTAAAAAATGAAAATAAAAATAAATAAACCAAAAGACAAGAAGAAAAAGAAAAAAAGAAAACAGCCGAGGTCTCACTACGAGCCTACGGCATCGAGATGGTCAAATCACACACATGAGTGCTCAGAGAAACAGTTTTCTCAGTCGAACCAGGGGCGAGAAAACAAGCCTGCATATGCCACACCACCTTTTTCCTTCGTAGAGCAAGTCAAAAACGGAACAAGAAGCCTTTTTTTTGTCTGGTGTATGTACCAGTAAAAGCCTTGCTTTTTTTTTTGAGCTTGTCTGTCAGGTGTACTCTGCGCCTTCTTCCCGGTTCGCTGGGACGCCCTCTGTCGCGCCATGTTCAGCCAGGCGGCCCAGTTTCTCACCAATGCAAGGGGTCAAAAACAAGAGACAACTTTGGTGATGGCATGGGACGGATGGCTGGAAGGGGGGGGTGGCTGGCTTCCTACGATGGCAGATTGGCCGCGAGTCACAAGCTGTTCACGGAGCGACAAAGTGTCTTTTTTTCCTTCATCTTGTTACTCCTTGGTAAGTTTTTTTGTTGGGCCCTTTAGTACTAATATCAGTAGTACTCTGAGGAACCAAGTTGAACTAGCCTGGGAACACAAGTATATCAATACTTGCATTTGAACGTCCGTGAATAAAGGCACCCTTGCCGTGAGTGAACAGGGGACATCAAATCGCCGCCTGAGACATGGCACCATGGGTGGTTAGTAGTTAGGGCACAGACCGCCCATCAAGACTCTCGCCAAAGGAAAAAGACGATTGGGCTACAAGTTATGAGTTGGCGCAAACCTGTCTCTTTTTCTTTCTTGTCATCCTCTCTGCGAGTTGCGGCGTACGTCGTATCAGCAGACATTTTCGTGTCTGCACGTATCAGCACGCGGGACTCTCCGGTCAAGGGGAGGGGGCATACTTTGCCCTGGAAACTCCGTGTTGTTGTTGGCTAGGCGAGCATTTGCGCCGCCAGGGAGCGCCGGGTTCAGGGCCGACCAATCCTCTGGCTCCGCCCAGGGTTAATTTATTAGACAAGACGACGTCGGTTCTCCTTCTCGTCCTCGTCATCTTTGGACGACGATCAGCCAGGGAAGGCCAGCAGAAACGGATAGCGGGCCCCTTGCCAGAGACACTCCACCAAGTACGGAGTACAGGAACAGTTGATGGGGGGGGGGGGGGGGGTCGTCGACGCAATGCGCTGTAAAATTAGTTCAAATCAATAAGAAAATACGATGGGCTTTTGCCGGGAGGCGTGCGACTTGGCATCTTGAAGCTTGGCCTGTGAAGCGATGCTGGTGTCGTTGGTAGTAGTAGAAGAAGATGAAGAAGAAGAAAAAGGAAAAAAAAAGAAAAAGAAAAAAAAAAAGAAAAAGAAAAAAAAAGGAAAAGAAGAAGTAAAAGAAGAAGAGAAAGAAACTTGGGCTAGCTATCGAGGCCATGCCAAAGCGCAACATGATGATCCCAAGCTAGTTAGACCATATGATAGATTCTTGATGTGCGAGGTCACCGTAACTTACTAGGTACTCCGTAGTATCCGTACCAATGCCTAACTTACTTACCGTTCAGCACAGGAACAAGCCTGCTTGGTGGCAAGAAGAGTCATTCGCCCAGGACAAGGATGTCCTTTTTTTTTTTTTTTTTTTTTTTTTGGTGCGGCACTTGCCGAAGCCGCTGGGCAACTTGGAAGAAATAAAATAGAAATAAACAACTGCCGTAGCTAAAACGGTTGAAAGATTGCTCGTACCAAAGCGTAAGAAAGGCCTCGGAATCAGTAGCCCGTCAAATCCAGGTCTTTGCTATCGGCTGTTTGGCTGCAATGCTGCCGGCAGCACCCAGACAGACCCTGACAAGATTTGAATAGCCCCAAAATTGACAGGCAATGTTATTCCCATAGGGCTGGGCTAGTCCCACGACGCGCACCTGATGGGCATCACCAGCCCTACTTGGCTATACTGAGTAGCTCTTACCAGCAGCCGCAGACTTTTGGCACTATCGGGGCGGAGCATCAAGTCTAGAGTAGATGACAGGCGGAGCCAGCAGTTTGATCAATGGGCAGTGGTTCGCCAGGCTGGGGCACAGTAAGACGACGCCCATGCATGTAGGGCTTTCATTCGGCGTTGCTCTTGACCATTCTACCTTTTCAGAGGCCTGGACTACGTCTCAACCACAAATCCCAAGAGCGTCAACTAAAGTTACTATTATAACCTCTAATTATCTACTGAGTAAGAGCTTTATAGTACTCTAGAAGGTATTCCTTCAGAAAGTCTAGCTATATTAACTTTATCTACTATATATTTTGATTTTCGGTATATTTAGTATCCTACAAGTACTCTTCTAAGCTAGTCTCTCATATGCGAGCCTGGTTCGACGTCTCAAACCGCTCGCCGCTCTCTCGCTAACCTCTTTCGTTGCTTATTTTTGTAACAGCCAAAACAGAGCCCAAAACCAACCAGGGCCACAATCAGAATTGGGAGCCAAACGTAGAAGGCGCCCGCTCCCAAGTCAGGCCCGTGTTCGATTTCGTTGGGACCCTGGCAGGCCGCTTTAGCGCTCGCCTCGACCTTGGAGCCGGGCACCCAGGTGCTGATTTGCACGTTGCGGCATGACTGCTTCATCGATGGCGGTACAGGACGTAATGAAGATGCATCTGCTTCTTTCCAGCTAATGTACCATGGCTCGTGGATGGACACGACATTCCCACCATCAGTTTGATACTCGTGTACGCACGCGCTCTCTTGAGCGCTGTGCAGAGGATTTAATACGTAGTTTGTGTATGTGAAGCTCCTGTGATTCCAGGGGTCAGTGTGCTGTTTCTGCGGAAAAGCAAGCGCGCGAATCTTGGCATGGCTTACTCGGAGCAACAAATAGCACGGGACTCGAATTCGTCGCCAACGCTGGCTACTGTCAGGGAGTACGCAGTCCAGCGTCCGGGACAAACCGCAGGGCTGTACGCAAACTGCGGGGTGCCTGCTGCATCCCATCCCTCAGGCTGGCATGTCGAACTGCGCCTGGGATCGGAGACGACAAAGGTGTCTGTCGTATGGTAAGGAACACCAGTAATCGTTGTAAACTGTCCCCCTTGACAGCCCGACGGCGGCACAAAGGGCGTCGTAAGCGAGACGCGAGTCGCAGTTGGTGAAGACGCACTGCTATCCACTGCGCTTGCAGTTGTTCTGGAAGAGCTCATCCTGTTGTTGGCTTGTGGAATGTTGGCTGCAAGTTGTAGCGAGGCTGTGTTGGTGGACGGAGGCAAGTTGGTAACTGGCGAAATGACGCGACTGATGAAAGCCAGCAATACGCGCCACAAACTAAAAGGCGGTTGCAGCTTCACAGCCTCTCCGCAGCGAGGCAGTTGCCAGCCAGGCCAAAATACTAGGCTCCCCAAAATAGATGCGATTATCCATATGAAGCCGCTGCACGTTTTGGGTTGCTCACCTGCCTACGGGAATACGCAACAGTCGCTTCATATAGAACACTGCCGATTTGAGGCAATCATTGGAAACGGAATACTATCAAAGGTAGCCTTGGTCTGCTTACATTCTTTTCCGGCATCAGATTGAAAAAATAATACGCAGCGCTTGGCTAGCCTGACTATAAATCTGCTATATAGCCTATCTCAATACCTGGAAATTGGATAATATGATCAGGCCTAGATACTGCTGGCCAAAGAAGCTCATCGGTGCATTATGCTGTTGAATTGGAGCGCGACCCTGGCGTGGGCCGCCATCTTCGGGCCCTTTTCAGATGGTCACATCTCTCACCAACTTTGTTGTCGCTGTAAATTACTTTTCCAAAAACTCCCCATCTCCAGCCTGAATGCTACCAAGGCTACACTTGGAACATCCAGTCACCTTGATCAGCTTCCTTGCGGGAGGGGCAGCTACGTCATCGCCCAACAAAGGATCTTTTCAATCGCAAGCGTGATGGAACAAGACGCATAAGCGTGCAGATATTCGCTGCAGTATAGTCCCGCGGGGGGCTCAAAGCTGGTGGATGGCGGGGTTTGTTAGGATCCCGACAGACTGACGCGGCACATGAAAAGGATGCCAGCGGCTCCGAGGACGCCGTAACCAAGGCTGCCTGCCAATCAGTACGCTATTCTCACCACAGCAGGATCCCGCGTCCAATCGATCAGGGTGCATAGCTACACAGTATTGCTTCCCAGTACCACACTTGCGTCCTCATGCGTGTGCATGTGCATTGGGAAGCAAGGCTTTGCCGGATGGGCCGCTAGATGACACGTATATATAAATGATCATGGCTGCTCTCTGGTCCGAGGAAGGCCTCTGAAGCGGCACATTCTTGCAAACACGGCCCAGGAGAAACGTACGTGACGATGATGGCCGCTTCTATTCCCGCCTACGCAACAGTCTTGCTGTCTGGGGTTGCCGCGGTATACATACTCAGGGCTGCATGGTCCAGAGTATACACTGGAATCTTGGCACGGCGAGCCGGCTGCAAGCCGGCCCTTGTCCGCCCGTGCCTGCTCCCGCTCGGGATCGATAACCTGTTCCGCGCCATGTCTGCCATGCTCGACAATACTCTCCAAAGCGACGACCTGGTCATCCACGAAGAGATGGGCTGCCCGGGGACCTGGCTGCAGAACATTCTGGGCGAGTACTTTGTCACGACGGCGGATCCGGACAACATCAAGGCGATGCTGGCGACGCAGTTTCACGACTTTGAGCTCGGACCGCTGCGGCTCGATCAGATCGGGCCCCTGATCGGCCACGGCATATTCACCAGCGACGGTAAAGAGTGGTAAGGCCCCGAAACCTCCTGCCGCCCCATCGCCGCCAGCATATCATCGGCTGACCACAAGAGTTACTACTACTACTACAGGCAGCAGCAGCGAGCCATGCTGCGGCCGCAGTTTACTCGGTCGCAGATTTCCAACCTGGCGCTTCTCGAGACCCATGTGCAGAACCTGTTTCGGCATTTTGACGATGCCCATCATCAGCCGGGCTCCTGGACATCCGAGGTGGATTTGGCGCCGCTCTTTTTCAACCTCACGCTGGACGCGGCGACCGAGTTCCTCTTTGGCCAGAGTGTGGAGTCCCAGACCGGCTACCAGAAGACGACCACCACGCAACGCACCGACGCCGCGGAGGAGGAGAAGAAGGACGGGCGGGACGGCGGCGTCAGCGGAAGAGACTGGTCGTCCTTTGGGAGGGCCTTTGACCGGGCCAACGCCACCATTGCCCTCCGCGGGATGATGATGAACTTTTACTGGCTGTACAAGCCCAGCACCTTTGACAGGGACTGCGAGGAGGTCCGGCAGTTTGCCGACTACTTTGTTCGGCGAGCATTGATGAGCCAGGGCCGCGGCGACAGCGACAGCGCCGCCGACGACAGCGCCGCCGCCGCCGACGACGACGACGGCTCCTCTTCCTCCTCCTCCTCCTCCCCCCAGCCGCCGGAAGCCTACGTCTTCCTGCGCGAGCTGGCCAAGACCACGAGGGACCCGGACGCGCTGCGCAGCCAGCTGCTCAACATTCTGCTCGCCGGCAGGGACACCACGGCCGGCCTCCTGGGCTGGACCTTTTTCCTGCTCGCCCGCCACCCCGCGCACTACAGCAGGCTCCACCGCGTCGTCGTGGAGGCCTTTGGGCCGTACTCGCCCGGCGGCGACGACGATGCCAGGCGCCGCATCACGTTCGAGTCCCTCAAGGCGTGCCGCCCCGTGCAGCACCTGCTGTCCGAGGTCCTGCGCCTGCACCCCGTGGTGCCGGAAAACGGCCGCCGCGCCGTCCGGGACACGACGCTGCCCCGCGGCGGCGGCCCGGACGGGCAGTCGCCCGTCTTCGTCCGCGGGGGCAGCCACGTCATCTACAGCGTCAACGTGATGCACCACCGGAAAGACCTCTGGGGGGACGACGCCCACGCGTTCAGGCCCGGGCGCTGGGCGGACCGCAGGGGGGGGCACAACCACGGCGGCGGCGGCGGCGGCTGGGAGTACCTGCCCTTCAACGGCGGCCCGCGCGTCTGCCTCGGCCAGCAGTACGCGCTGACCGAGGCGGCCTACGTCGTCGTCCGGACGCTGCAAAAGTACGGCAGCATCGAGAACCTGGACCCGGACCCGGTCACCAGGCACCGGTACACCCTGACCACGGCGCCGGTCAAGGTGGCTGTCAGGCTGTGCCGGGCCGGTTGACGGCCGGGCTCGGGCTCGGGAGTGGGAATGCGTGCGTTTCAGGGGAATTCGCTTACCAAAGCCCCTTTTTCCAATACCTACAGACGGGCAAGACTGGTAACGGCAACACTCTATAGTCCAGTATAGCAGTGAGCTTCTTTGCATCTCCTCTTATCAGGGGATAGAAAATGTGTACTTTCTGTAAGCTAAAGAACCAGTTTTCGTGCATGAAACCGCAAATCCACGTCAGAGTTGATGGGCTTGTTGAAGCACTTCATGAGGCATGGCGGACGAGTTATACTCGCTCAAACATTACCCATCGACGGCCAAATCCCAGTATAACAGGCGCTCGGCTCGACTCGCAGGGCGAATTCCAAATCCATGAGATTTGTTCATGTAGCATCTCAGTCGTCATTGACTGACTTGGAGCATCGGATGGGGGCGTAACGCGCCGTCGTGCCGGCTTCTGCCACTTACACCATGTAAGCGGTCAGGTTGGGCTTATCATGACAGATCAGCGTGGAGCCAGTTAAATGACATGACAAGGGCTCTGTACTCAAGCTGAACTCTGTCTCCCACGCTACCTACTTGCGGGGCTTCCATCTCAGTACTCACTATGCATGCCGCACTCCCTCTTGCCATGGGTCGGTGCACGTGTCGACCACCATAGGTACACGGTGTAACATGACTTTGCTAGCTGTGGCGCTCTTATGCAACCACTTTAAATAATAAGCCGACAACGCGGCGTTAAGTGAGCACCGTCGCGTGACGCAGCTTTGACTGATCGCCGGCAGTATAGGGTGCGCGGGGAAACATGGGGTGGAAACCCAAAATGATATTGCGATATATATACTTCAAAACAAAATAAAAACAGTTCAAGCCTGTGAGATGGGAGGCGTGTTTCTTGGCAAGATCTTGACAAGTCTCGATACTGCAAGACCAGCGTGCTCCTCAGAGGTTGATGAGTTGCAACGTCGGTGCTCCAGATGTAGGCAAAGACGCTAATGGGACGCCCCAAACCAGAAAGGAAACTGCAAACTATAGTCTTGATTTCGATATGGGGGTATCATTGACCCCCACACGCGGTGTAGTAATACTTTATTAGCTCAAGCGGAAAGCGTGTCCTCCGTAATGTATGATTGCAGCTTGAGAACGAGAAAAGGTTAGGAAAGGGGTGCAGCGGACTGGAATAAAATATCATGTAAGGTTACATAGAATCTACTTTGATGCAAACCAAGTCCTTGCTGATTGCTTCTACTGCCCAAACTTTGTCATGTATCTCGCTACCTGGGGACCTTCCATACTGGCGCTGAATTGACGTGAAAGCTTTCTTCCGGAGCGTGGGTCAAGATGATGGTCACTGTCAGAAAGGGAGAATCGCTCGCCAAGAACGCAGGCCAACAGCACGAATGCTGGCTAGCTTGAATGCGAACCACGCCAAGCATTTCCACGACTCGCCAGAGCAGGATGTCTTCCGGGGCAGCGCAACACAGGCAGCCCACGGAGAGACCAAGCCATTATTAGCTTGCTGACGTGCCCATCCTTCATCGGGCCTTTGGCACCAGGCACCTCCGGAGCGAACTAGCGCAGGAACGTCGCATCTATCCGCCGACTCCATCTCTCACGCGGCGGCAGTCTGGTCCCCCTCCCCAATGACAATCGAGCGCCACATCGCCAACACGGCTGGAGCGGCATCAGTCACTTGACAGCTGCGGCTTCCTATCCTGGACGACGTCCCCCCTGTTGTATCTCCATGGCGGACGTCCCCAGCTTTGATGGCAAGTTGCCACGCTCCGGGAATGTGTATCTCGCCCCCGCGAGCTCTGGATTTAGTCCTGGACCGGTCCCGAATAAATGGAGTTTTGAGGTCTGCCATCCTTTATTTCCCCCTCCTAGGCCGCAGATGACGGCTCTTAGTATGTAACGTCTCCCTTCCCCTCCTTTGGGTTGTGATCCGCTCTGGTGGCCGCCTCTCTCTGGAATGCGACCCCCGAAGCGGCACAACCGTCCCAGAAAGGCAGGTCAGAGTAGCGAATAGAGTGTTGGGATGTGCGACTGGTACAGTGGTAAAAGAGTGCGCCAGCAGCGAGCACTACTAGTCATTGTACCATGGTGGACTCGATCGTGATATAAATATACTGAGACATTCCAAGTCATGCTGTAGATGCTCGTGGACTCCAAGCGTTGATCACCCAAGAGACGGTCCTGCAGTGACCTCTGACATTCCTTTATTTCACTGTCCATATTGATACCACGAGGTCTTCATTATTACCTGTACATATTTATTTTCCGTATACAGTCCCTCTCACAAATCTCTAGCTCGTCAAACACGATGCGCTGCTTCTCACTTCTCGCCGGCCTCGGGCTTACAAGCCTCGCCGCCGCCTCGCCTCTGGCAGGCCGTCAAGCTCCGGGCGCGCAGAATGTCGTGTACTGGGGCCAAAACGGCGGCGGCACCGTCGAGAAGGGCGACCTCGGCGACTACTGCGGGAACAATTCGGGCATGGACGTCATCGTGCTGTCCTTTCTGTACCAGTACGGCCGCGGGAGCGACATCCCCTCCGGCACCATCGGGCAGTCGTGCTACGTCAGCACGTCCGGCCAGGGCCAGAACTGCGAGGACCTGACCGCCGCCATCGCCAAGTGCCAGGGCGCCGGCGTCAAGATTGTCCTGTCGCTCGGCGGCGCGACGAGCTCCTACTCGCTCGAGTCGCGGGCGCAGGCGGAGAAGATTGGCCAGTACCTCTGGGACTCGTACGGCAACTCGGGCAACACGACCGTCCAGCGTCCGTTTGGCAGCAATGCCGTCGACGGGTGGGACTTTGACATTGAGGTCAACGGCGGCAGCAGCCAGTACTACCAGTATCTCATCGCCAAGCTTCGCGGCAACTTCGCCAAGGACGCGTCCAAGAAGTACTTCATCACGGGTGCCCCTCAGTGTCCTATTCCCGAGCCCAACATGGGCGAGATTATCAGCAACAGCCAGTTTGATTACATCTTTGTCCAGTTCTACAATAACAACAACTACACCGTCCCTTGTGCCCTTCCCATCAACGGCAACGCTCCGTTCAACTACAACAACTGGACCAACTTCATCTCCACCACGCCCTCCAAGGACGCCAAAATCTTCATTGGCGTTCCGGCCTCGACAATCGCAGCAAATGGCAACGCCAGTGGTGCCAGATACTACGCCACCCCCGAACAGCTGGCAGCCATCGTCAACGACTACAAGGGTGACTCGCACTTTGGTGGTATCATGATGTGGAGCGCTGGCTTTTCCGACTCCAATGTCATCAATGGCTGCACATATGCTCAGCAGGCCAAGAACATTCTTGTCAGCGGTGGTCCCTGTGGCTCTAGCGGTCCTCCTCCTCCTCATACCACCACCAAAACCCCTCCTGGTTCTAGTCCTACTAGCACTCCCCCAGGTTCCAGCCCTACCAGTACTTCACCCCCCGGTTCTTCTCCCACGGGTAGCGTCCCCAGATGGGGCCAGGTAAGAATACTCGCCCAAAGATGAGATACGGACCTCGTGCTAATGACGGGTAGTGTGGCGGGCAAGGATATAACGGTCCAACTGCGTGTCAGTCCCCATACACTTGCAAAAAGTCGAGTGAGTGGTGGTCATCTTGCCAGTAGAACGGATAACATCCAAAGATATAAAGATTCTCTAAACGTACATAGCAGCAAGTCTGACCGGACTTTTTCGTAAATAGATATGAATTATGGCTTGATGTACTTGCTGCCAAGAGTGACACACCTCCATGGTTTCTTGAAGTAATAAGCTGCGGTTGGACTGCTTGCAAGCATATGAGAGTTCAAGAGACACTATCAGTATACCAGAACTATTTGAAGAGCTGTCCTCTCAGTCCACACCTAGAATCCACTGCTCTACGACGCAAGGGTTTTGTCGCGCTCCGACGCGGTCGCTGCTAAGCCACGCTCGGCATGCCTCTACCCGAGCGCATGCTTCTAGACGATCATCTTTTGCAGCCGCGTCAATTTGAGCATCAGCAACATCAAGCAAACTTCTGCCCCAGATATCTGTCACTCTTATATTTGCACCAGCAAGAACCAAGGTTCGGACAGCAAGTTTCCGCCCACACCGCACCGCAACGTGAAGCGCTGTCTCACCATTGCGATTCCGCGCCTCCAGATCCGCTCCCCCCTTTATTAACATGTCGAGCATCTCTGGGCCAGATCTATAGTCATCATCTTCTGGCAAATGAACTATGAATGCCATGAGTGGAGTTTGGCCGTTCTCATCATAACTGTTCGGGCTAACACCAACGTCCAGTAGGCTGCCCAGAACTTCAGACCGATGTTCCATTATGGTACGTGATGACTGAGTTTTGACAAGCCCGGACCGTGATCGGTGGCCGTTCTCATTTCCAGACGGTAAGCCAACGGATTGAGAGGCTTCTGCCCTGGCAGGTGTTTCCTGAGTTTCTATTTTCACGACGGCAAGACAGTGAAGTGCATTTCGACCGTGTGAATCCTCTGCAGTTGGGTTATACAACGCCGTGTGGATGAGATTCCAAAGTCCTATGTAATTCATAAAAAGACTTTCTTCATCTTTCTCGAGTGCGTCATCGTGATGTAGAATTCCTGCGGTCTGCTTTCGTGCGGTTTGCTTGTTTGTTAGCCGTGGTTTCTCGCCAAAGGCGTCGCGCAGGTTCCATATTTCAATATCATGTGCGGGTAGAACTGTATCGAGGATGATCTGGTTGGCAGTATTTTCTTGTAGTATATGGAAGAAGTTACGCCCGTAGAGGTCCCGTGTGAAAATATCGACGTTAGCACCAGTCAAAGTCTGGAGTAGAATGACAAGCAATGCGGACTGGGCTGTTGAGTCGTCATTCATCACATGCAGGAAGCTTTGTCCGGCGCTGTTGATTTTCAGCAGTGTTTCATTGGATCGATATCGTAGAATAAGATCATATACTTGACTGATGTCACCACGAGCGGCCACAAAATGCATGATCGTATTCCCGAAAGAGTCCATTTCCGAGAAGTCAGGTAGGTGGATCAATCCCTCAAGGATTTGCGAACCGTGTTCCTTTAAACCATTTGAGTGGAGCCAGGGATAGTTGAGTGGAGGCTGAAATAATCGACTTGCGAAAGAAAACATACCATGCTGCTCGACATGATAACCAGAGCTATCACACTCCAGATGTTGAGCAGGGCTGTCGAAGCAGAGGTAGTCACCGGGCAGATGTAATACCTTACCATCACTGGATTTCACCGTCATCTGTTGATTCCCAGACCTGGATATCGTAGAAGAGCTGAGCTCCAAAGAGGTTAATGTCTGACTAGCATCCAAATGTTCAGTCGCGATCCGGTTGACCTGGCTCAAGAGCCCCTGCACAACCCCCTGGTAGGCGCTGCTATAGCCGTACAAAGTCTGGTCAATTTGGAGCTTTTTGTCTTTCGAGTACAATGGATCATCGACGAGCCTTTGAAGAAATTTTTCGAATACACAACTCTCGTGTTCTCCCCGGGGTTCCGAGTGATGAAGAGGCTGAAATGATTCTGAGTCGTAACACATTATTTTTGCAGAATCCATTGCACGAATAGCACGAGTATTAGGGACTTCATGCTCAGCAGTAGGATTTTGAATCACTCGAGTGGGCTGGTGACTGGGTTGTGCTCCATTGCAGGAGGCGAATTCCACCTCTTTCGCTTCGAAGTCCTGCCCTTTCATTCTGGCGCACGAAAGTGGAAGCTGCTCAAGGCGACAACCCATATCTTCAATCGATTTGGGGCGTAACCATCGTGATTCCTTACCCAAAAGAATGTTAATATGACGTGATGCGCTGTCAATGCCAGTTTGCTCTGATCTGGGGTGCCAGCTGTCGATAACTGCACAAATTTGCGCTAGCGGCAGATTTGTGTAGAGGTAAAGCGTTGACAATTTTCTTGAACATGCTTTCGACCAAGTGAGGTCAGCAGTAGCTCTTGAGTGGCTTTCGGGACGACTCTTCAAGTCCGCTGGTTGAAGGCTCAGTAGAGGTGCAACTTTCGAAGGCGATGTCATGGTGGGAGGGGGTGGCGTTGGTAGATGTCAGTGGGCCAATATCTGATGGGCATCAATCTGAAGAGGCTTCGTGTAGGCTCCTGTACAGGTATAGGGGTCAGGCGCAAGACGCGCTCAGGTTCTTCTAACTGAGGTGAGGCTAGGAGATCTAGAGGGAAAATAACGAGTCCCAGCATGGGTTCCGACACCACGACTACCAGCTGCAAACTGCCTGCCATGCAGAGTCGGTAGACTATCGCACCTGCCGATTGGAGGTGATTGGGAGAAAATCTAAAAATGGGTCGATCTGCATATGCCCGGCCCTTCGAGCCTGATCTTGTCCCTCAAGTCCTAGCACGACTGTCATCGACGCTCATTCCGCTGTAATTCAGAGCTACTTGTTTGTTGCGCTTGGATCGTATGAATATCTCTTATTTTCCATGTTTGGGTTTGAAAGATTCTCATCACGCAACACACGCTGCGTGGTGTCGCAACGGGGCTATTGGGTAGGGATTCATTGATTGTCGACCCCTCTTTAGCCTCAGGCTGTTGTATACGGACAGTCTCGTTCCAGCTGAACATCGTTAAACTGCCGCTACGAGCGTATCATTGCTAATTAGTCTACCCCATACTATCTTCTTGCCTTACATACGCTCAACTTCCAACTCTTCCGGCCTGGTTGAGCTTGTCGGAACCGTCACGTAACACGGCAGACTACGATTTGGCCCCCTTTTATATCATTATCTCGTCGCCTCGGATCTCTAATGCGATGTCAAAGAAAATTTTCGAATCCGAATACGAACGAGACTCCGTATGTACCTCGACAGATCGGAAGCGGTTGCATCAGGGTCATAGCCGAGAGTCGACAGGTGCGCGAGCCTCTCTACCTGCTTTACCCGCCGACCACTATTCCGTTGGTTGGATATGTGCTATCACAATCGAGTATGTTGCAGCTCAGGAATGCCTTGAAGAGGAACATAGCCGCCCTAGATACCTTGCTGAAGAGGACAACGAGTATACACTTGGCAAAATCGGGGCGCACAATGTTGTGATTGCAGTCCTGCCGGTTGGCGAGTACGGAACAGCTTCTGCGGCCAGTGTCGCTACGAATATGCTTCGAAGCTTTCCCAGCATTAGAATTGGTCTTCTTGTTGGCATTGCAGGGGGTGCGCCAACCAGAGAACGTGACATTCGGCTCGGAGACGTGGTGGTCAGCACACCTCATGATGGTATGGGCGGTGTGCTCCAATACGATTTTGGCAAAACAATACAAAAACAAGCGTTCAGTGATACGGGATTTCTAAACCAGCCTCCAAGGCTTTTACGCGCTGCCCTGAGCGGACTACAGGCTGAACACATAAGACATGGCCATCAGATCGAAGAGACCATCAATGAGATCTTGCGCAAACGACCAATACTTCGAGAGACGTACCAGAAGCCGCCTCCAAGCACTGATTTGTTGTTTCGTTCGGATGTCGTACACGACTCAAGAGGCTGTCTGGAATTCTGTGCTCACAAGCCAGGTTTAAATCTGGTACAACGGCAGTCGAGATGGAGCTCTAAGCCGGTAGTTCATTACGGCTTGATTGCTTCAGCTAACAACCTTATGAAGGATGCTCTCGTTCGAGATCGCCTTGCATCAGCGAAGAATGTCCTCTGCTTTGAGATGGAGGCGGCAGGCATAATGAATCACTTTCCATGTCTGGTCATACGAGGTATATGCGATTATTCGGACTCCCATAAAGCTAAAGAGTGGCAAGGATATGCTTCAATGACCGCGGCTATATTCACGAAAGACCTACTGCGCCGAATACCATCCGCTGATGTCAAATCAGTGAAGGAAATCAACAATCTGCTTGATAACGAGCAGAAGAAAGAAGTTATAGACTCACTACGATTCAACCGAATTGATGATCGTCAACTGAATATAAAAGCCGCGCATACCAACACGTGCAAGTGGCTTCTGCAAAACAATTGCTATACCAGTTGGCAGGAGCCCGAAAGGCTCCACGATCACCATGGTTTTCTATGGATCAAAGGAAAACCTGGGGCTGGAAAGTCCACAGTAATGAAGTATTTGCTGGCGAATTCTCAAGAGACAACGACGGACAACATTATTCTCTCTTTTTTCTTCAATGCACGAGGAGATGCACTTGAGAAGTCTGTCGCAGGCATGTATCGATCTCTACTGCTACAGCTTCTCGAACAACGACCAGAACTTCAAGATATCTTCGATTCGCCCAAGCTCAAGCCCCCAACCGGCAGGTTTGGACAATGGAGTATCGACTCTGTTCAGGCTCACTTTGAGCTAGCAGTACAGCGGGTAGAAGGGCTCACGATCATGTGCTTTATCGATGCCTTGGATGAATGCGACGAGGATGAGGTTCGGGACATGGTATCATTTTTCGAACGTCTGGGGGAATCCTCGGTAAATGGAGATGCGCAGTTGTTTGTCTGCTTTGCTAGCAGGCATTACCCTCACATCACTCTGTCAAAGGGTCTTTACTTGGTCTTGGAGAGACAAAGTGGGCACGATCAAGACATAAGCTCCTATCTGGACGAGACGCTGAAATTGGGACATGGAGAGTTCGCAGACCAAATTCGCGCAGAAGTTCAGCGCAAGGCGTCCGGGGTTTTCATGTGGGTTGTCCTTGTTGTCCAAATTTTGAACAAGGAATTTGACCGCGGACGTCTTTATGCACTGAAGAAGAAGCTACGACAGATTCCAAGCAACCTACATCAGCTATTCCGCGATATCCTTAGTCGGGGTGATACAAACCAAGACGAATCGCTGTTATGTATCAAGTGGATACTTTTTGCCGCAGAGCCTTTGACACCAGCGCAGCTATACTTTGGTCTACTCGCAGGGCTTGAGCCCGAAGAGCTTGGGCGGTGGAACCGCGACGTGATAACCTCGTCTGTGATGGAACGATATATCCTTGACTGCTCCAAAGGCCTTGCTGAAGTCACAGCACCCCCCAATCCTAGGGTTCAGTTTATACATGAATCTGTCAAGGATTTTCTTTTGAAGGACAATGGTTTTAGCGACCTTTGGCCAGAGCTAGTCGCGGGGTTTGAAGGACAGAGCCACGAGAGTCTCAAATGGTGCTGTTTCAACTACATTGAGATTGACATCTATGCTGCTCTGGCTATTGAAAGTTCGCTACCTGAAGAGGGGACCAAACATGCAAGAAACTTGAATCAAAAAGTGAGAGAAAATTTTCCGTTTTTGGAATATGCCGTCCGAAACATTTTATATCATGCGGATTCTGCTGAAGGGCACGGAGTAAGCCAGCTTGGCTTTCTCAAGCAACTTCAGCTACTCAAATGGATCAGACTGCTCAATCTTTTCACAATACAGGGGCTTTATCGGCACACTCCAAAGTCGAGCTTGCAATATATATTGGCCGAGCAGGATTTAGGGCACCTAATTCGAGTTCATGGGGGCGCAGCTTCATGTTTCGCTGTGGAAGATGAGAGATATGGATGTGCAATGTTTGCAGCCTTGGCAACGAACAGCGCCACCGCGGTTCGAGAATTCTTTCAGTTTACAACTAGAAATGAACCGCCTGACTCCCCCTTTCACAATCTTTATGAGCAGTACCAGCAAGGCTCATCTAAACGATCTATTTTCAGACAGGATTTCACATTCTCGAGCAGCCACATCGTACCCGCATACCTCACACATAAGGGTGATGAGCCGATGGTAGTAGCCTTTGTGCTCGCACTGGATGACGCCGATCTAGAATCCAAAGATGAGGTGTACGGCCACACTGTGCTGTCATGGGCGGCCAGGAACGGACATGACGCTGTGGTCAGGCTGCTGCTTGAGAAGGGGCCAGTCGATACGGAGACTAAATGCTATAACAGTTGGACTCCGCTTTCGTGGGCCTCTTGGAACGGTCACGAAGCCGTGGTTGAGCGCTTGCTAGACATTGAACGGACAAATGCTGACCCAAAAGATTCTCTTACGGGATGGACGGCACTTGCGCTAGCTTCGAAAAACGGGCATGTCGGCGTGGTGAAGCTTTTACTGCAGACGCAAAGAGTCAATGTCAATGCCGCGGATAACCACGGTAAAACGCCGCTCTCCTGGGCCGCTTGGAGTGGCAAGGTGGCGGTAGTCAGGCTGCTGCTTGAGGCCGGAGCTTTTGTGGAGAGTAAGGACAGTAATGGCCAGACTCCCCTTTCATTTGCTGCCGGGAACGGACATGAGGCCGTGGTCAGGGCACTTCTTCAGACGGGACGTGCCGATGTCGAGTCAAGAGATGTAAGCGGCTTCACACCACATACATGGGCCTCTAGATATTCGCATACGAGGGTAACTGAGTTACTGGTACGGTGGGCAAAAAGTCGTACACGCGGCAGAGATCAAAGCTAGAACAGAATGAAATGAATCCCAGCTCACCACTACCTAGTTTTACTGAAGCCTGCCGGCTAGTGTAACCAGATTTCTCTGTGGTAAGCATTGTCACGACAGCACACCAGAATGAGGCACTAATTGGTTGACAGTTTTGTGTTTGTAGTTGACACGCAGGCAAGGCTCCAGAATGAACGGTCGCGTGTATGGCACTACTTTTATTGTATCAGTATCTGATTCGGGAGTATCCGGTGACGGTCGATAAGTGCCTCCGCAGATGGTTGAAACCAGTCACATACCCTATACTTGGCACAACAACAGACTTGAAGGGTCTCCCTCAAAATCCGAGAAGTATTAGCTCGGGCTGTCATTATCGCTGAAATGGATCTATGAATATATCTCGGGTGTTCCAAAGTCAACGGATGCACACAGTGTTGAACTCGCTGGGTGTAAACGCTCCCGTCGACTCTGTACACGACAAGGCTTGGTAGACAGTGATTCGCACAGGTAGTCCATTCTAAACGCTGAAGCCGCCACCGAGTACTTACTGCTATTTCCGATTTCGGCTCACAGCTTCTCCAAAGGTAGGTCCTAGTTTCGAGTCGCGCCCGGCTTACAAAGGCGAGATTACAAGGGATGCATGTCTTGAACCGAAAGCGGATCGGCCCCCTCAGACACCTTCTCCTTTTGCACAGTATGACGAGCAAAAAGAAAGCTTCAGATGGGCATGTGGCGGCGAGGGAGGCGTAGTGTATGCAGGGCAGCTACTCCGTACTGACTACGGATACGGAGTACTCAGTAGTAGCTTGGAGCGTGAAGGAAAAGCGGGCTATGGTGGTGATGATTTTACGCACTGTAAGATGGTATAATGAATAGGGCAAATTACACAGTGCGGAGGCACCGTCGTGGCTGTTCTTACTGTACGGACTTGGCCCGCACCCACAAAGGCTGAATCTGTCAGAATTTTTCTGATTACTTGTTTCGCACCCCTCTGTCTTGCTATAGATCGATAAACAAAGCGGAATTGTGGAAAAGAGAAAAACATGCACCAGCAGCCAAGAGATCTCTCCGCAGAGGATTCCCACTTCTCGCAGGGGCGAGGCCAGCCTGAAGTGCTGGATACGGAAGCCCTTGTTGTGGCTGCGCCGCCGCCAGACCCTCTGGATGATGTCTTTGGCGCGGATAGTGGCTTTGACGTGCAGGACTCGATGCCACGGGCGCCGGCATCCACACACCCGACGGATATGAGTCGTTTGCAGGCCGAGCACAGCACGTCGGGCTACAGAGAAGGCGTATCGGTGGCCAAGGAGGCCAGCATACAGCCGGGCTTCGACGAGGGCTTCAGCCTGGGTGCGACGATTGGGCAGCGGGCCGGGCATCTCGTCGGCATACTCGAGGGCATCAGCAACGCCTTGGAGCCTCTGCAGAACGAGACATCGGCCGAGGCAGGACAGCTGCTGGCTCGGGCCCGCGAGGAGCTGAGCACGACGCACATTTTTAGCCCCGACTACTGGGCGCCGGACGGAAATTGGACCTACCAGGTTAGCAGCCCCCGGGTCGAGGAGACGGAGGAGGTGCTGTTTTCCGACGTGGCCGAGGCACACCCCTTGATCAGGAAGTGGACAGAGATTGTCGACGGGCAGGTGAAGCGGTGGAATATCCAGCTCAATATTCTACGCGATGAGACGGGTCTTCGGATGGAAATAATCTCAGACGAGCAAGCCAAATCGGGCGTCGTACAAAAAACGAACAAAGCATTGGATTGGTGAAAAAGGCTTGCGGTGGATTCTTGTCTCAACTTGTCCAGCATCTCTTGGCCTGCAAGCAACAAAAGAAGAAGAAGAAGGAAAAAAATATAGTGCCGGGAATGGACGGAAACGTCTTGCGAGTCTACGGCTTGCCGGTGAATTGCAGGAACCGTCGGCCTCGAGATTCGCGACGACAGAACTGGAATTGAAAAATTGAAACAGGTCCGCTGGCAATGAGTTGTGGGCAGACCGACTCGCGACAAAAAAAATTTACCAAAAGGAAAAACAAACATGAGAGTGCAGGGTAAGCTGCATATACTCGGTAGGAGACGCTGCACTGCGATGAACCTTTTGCTTTTTGTTTTGCGTGGCGTTGAAACAAAGGCAGGGCAGATGAGCACAGCAAAAAGAAGAAGCACACGCGCTGCTGGCGTCTTTTGGCAGCTAAACGAGACACATGTAGTCGCCGAAGCCAATAGGACAAGAGAAAGGGCAGCTCATAGTCTCGACACGGCTTTCTCTTTTATTTATTTTGCCGGCCTGTCCTTGCTATCTATCTCCTTTGAGTTTGGCTGCTAGCCTCTTTATTTTGGCCCCGAGAAAAACCACCCCCTGTCGGTAGTTGCTTTTTCCATCAAAGGCGACCACGCCCCCCCTCGACCAGATCAGGCAAGATTTGCTTGTTGTTTCCCGGCGGCTTCCACCCTTATTAGCCTAAAAAAATCTGGGGCCAACTGTTTTATCTGTTTTTGTCCTCTTATACAAAGGGGGGCCAAGACAATGTGTAGGCAAAAAGGGAACAAGGACGAGGTGGCAACCCTGCACTGGCGTCCATCGACGACGGGTCGCATTTCGCTAACCTCTCGTCTCAAAGTTGGAAATTGGGTGTTGGTGCCTGAGACATTCTGGCTCTGTGCCCTTTCCCCCCTCCCCCCTCCTTCTCCGGATGCAAGCAACGGCGCGCGCGACGCTCGCTCAGGCCCAAGGCAGAGCAATGTCAACAACTGGCACAGCCGTGTGCGCGAGACATGACCAGAGGGGACTGCAGCGAGGATGCAAAGTTAAAGCGCATCTATAGGCCGGAAAACTGCCGACCAAAACTCAAATGCACTTTGGTCGCATTGCTGGTGTTCACTTACACGGAGTGGTGGGATGTCGCCACCATTTGGGCAGCCGAACAATCAGGAACAGGGCCGTGTAATGTGGATCGGCATTGTCCCAAGCCTCCAGACGATTTTCGGAACAACACAACAACGGTCGAACGGTGCTTTCTTTTTCCTCTCTCACTCTCGCTCTCTCTCTCACGCTCTCAGCGCAGACATGCAATGAGACGAAGCAATATGCAACTGCCAGTACGGATACTAATAACGCAGGTCCCAGTTTGATTCGGGGCTTTGTGGCGGTTGATGTGGGACAAGATGTGCCGGACGCAGGCCCTGGCCAAACGGACGTTATTTGCGCCGGGGCCTTCTAATTCGATGGAGCCCTCCGCCGATGGCCAGGATCGGTAAGACAGGTACCCACAGGCTTTGGGGAGGGAACCCCCCGGGAACTCGTTCACCCTTGCGATACGAAGCGACGACTAGGGCGTGTCTACCAATCTACCAACCTGGCAAAGGGAATCTGCTCAGGGCGAAAGAGAGAGAGAGAGAGCGAGAGCAAAAGGATGGCGGCCAAAGTGGAGATGGTAATGACAAAGGAGAGCCCACTCGCATCTGCCATGTCTTGTCTCTGTTCCTCATTTCCCCATGAATCAGAGCTATTCCTCCTCGGGCGTCGCGGGGGAGGCGGCATCGTCCCAGTACGTTGCGAACGAGGGCATACTGTTGGATGAGAAGAAGGAAGAGGAGGGGGAGGAGGAGGGAGAGATGGATGGAGCGGCAAAAGATTCGAGCGATACGTAGGGGACAGAGTCAAGGGTGAGATTCACGGCAAAAAAGATGATTCTTGTCTTATTTAAGACGACTCTCATCCCGCCCATCTTTTCCGTCTTTCCCTCCACAAGAACTCTAGCTTGAACACCTCAGAAGTTTTTCTGTTTCTCACCCATACACTCCTTTGGATCTCCAGTTCTATACACTCGCTCAACCTCTTTTACTACTCTTCTCCATTTCAAGCCCATCTTCTTGACCACTTTTTTTCCCCAAGTCAAAAAGAAAAGAAGCAAAAGTTTTCACAATGAAGTCCTTTGCCATTGCCGCCGCCACCCTCGCCTCGGTCGTCGCCGCTCACCCGAGCCTGGTGGACGACCTGACGGGCAGCGTCCAGGGCCTCGACGCCATCGTCAAGGTGCCCGAGGGCATCGTCCTGGCGGCCGGGCTGGGCCCCAAGTTCCCGCCGCCGGCGGGCCGCACCGACACGTGGCACCCGGCGCACCCGGGCGTCGCGATTGACGGGTGCGACGCCGACGACCACGAGTGGCACTACGTGCACCCGTGCGACGCGTGCGAGCAGCAGCAGCCGGGCCAGCCGCCGCAGCACACCTGGACCACCTCGACGGCCACCAGCGTCGTCACCAAGACGGTCATCGACTGCGCCCCCACCGTCGTCGACTGCCCGGCCCGCACCACGGCCGTCACCACCGTCACCACCACCATCTGCCCGGCCACCAACACCGCCACCGCCACCCCGACCCCCGTCGTCCCCGTCCCCGTCACCACCGCCACCCAGGCCCCCGGCACCGCCGTCCCCGTCCCGGAGACCGAGACCCCCTGCCCCGAGACCAGCACCACCGCCGTCGTCGTCGCTCCCCCTCCCGCGAGCCAGACGACGCCCTCCGTCTGGGTCACCGCTCCTGCGCCCCCCGTGACCACCAAGGCTCCCGCCCCCCCTGCCTCCATTGCTCCTCCTCCCGCCCACCCCGGCAACAACACCTGGACCCAGCCCCCCGTTGTCGTCAACGGTGGTGCTCAGGTCCAGATTGGCCTCTTTGCCGCCATTGCCGCCGTTGCTGCTCTTCTGTAAATATACTAGAAACGAAAAAAAAAGGGAAAAGAAAAAAAGAACAAGTTGCTGTCATGTTATCCGCTTCTTTTTTCGTCATGTCATGGAAGGCACGTTTCTAACCGATTCGAAAAGCCGCACATGATGTACAATTTCATGAAGAAGAGATCCCTTTCCTTTCTTTCCCTTGCAAAACTCGGCCAAAGAAAGCCGCATCTCACCAATGTTTCATATTTGGGACGCGCTTTCTTCTTCTTTGTGGACATTTCTTCTATTACTTATTTACACACAACAAACACACACACATTTTGGGGAGAGGGGTAGTGGGAGATTGGGAGAAGCTGGCGTGATTGGGGGTAGCGTTTTTTTCCAACGGAGAGGCATGATTTGGGGTTGGCCTTGATTCTGTTGTCACTTTTACACCTTTTCTGTCTCTTTTCTTTTGATTTAAAATCATAAAAAGTGGTTCTTGACCAATCTACCTCTCCCTTTGATAGTACACTGTGACGTATAAAATTGTTGTCCGTTGCGGAACTAGCAGGGACATGTAATAACGGACTCGTCTAACGAGGCGGCTGTCTTGAGCGCGACGGGTTCACCATAATTCAAGTGAGCAAGATCTTTGTAGATGGATATGCATTGGCTCTTGATTGCATACACACGTAGTACATTGATATTCATCAATGAATATATATATGTATGTGTGTTTGTGTGCGTGTTTGTGTGTGTAATCAACACGTATAAATATGGATGTATATATATGCATGTGTTTGTTTGCGGTGTGTGTGCGTGTTGCTCTTGTACTTATTGATATTAAACGATGCTTTGTAGCCCCATTCAGTCATTAATCGTTTCATACGTTACGAATTCTATACATTTATATATATATACATGATCAACCCCAGAGCGCGGATCAAGTCGCCGCGTAGCGCTCTAGTTTTCTGGCAATGTCATCCACACCGTCCCTCGAATCAAACAACAGCCTCGAGGTCCGCCAGTCTCTCCCGTCGGGCCCAAAGACGACAAACCTTTGCACCCTGCCATCCTGGTCCATGAGGATGCGGCCGGTGCGGCCGTCGGCCCAGGCGAGCTTGACGTGCTTGGCCTCGACGTCGGCGATGCCGGCCTCGACGACGTCCCTGGGCTTTGTGGCGGGCGCGGCCCTCCCCTTGCGCTGCAGGCCGACCGTCTTGCGCAGGTCGGCGGTGAGGCCGAGGCGGTTGTGGAAGCGCATAATCTCACGGCGCAGCGCGCGGGCGAAGCGGTCCAGGTCCTGCGTCGTCGTCGTTGACCGCTGGGCGGCGGCGGGCGGCTCATCATCGTGATGGACGGCGGCCCGGGGCGGCGGCAGGTAGCGGGCGGCGAGCCCCCCGACGGGGACGGCGGGCGGGACGGTGTGGCGGTGGACGCGCAGGTGGGCGCGGGCGTCGGGCCAGGGACGGTTGAGCATGACGTAGTAGGGCCGCAGGAAGTGGCCCTGGGACATGACCTCGAAGCGGATGGCGAGGACGTGGCCCCGGTCGACGGCGTGGGGGTCCGGGTCGCGGATCTTGAAGGCGGTGACGGGGGCGGCGAGACGGTAGGTGCACTGCTGCATGTAGGCGGCCTGCTGGGCGGAGCGCCTCTGGAGGGAGGCGATGGCGTCGGTCGCTCCGGTTGACGAGGACCGGGCTGATTTCAGCAACGAAGAGGAGGTGGTGGTGGTGTTGGAAGATGCGGCGGTCGAGGAGGCTTCCTGGATGAGGTCCTGTATGGGTGCGGAGGAGAGGATGGTGGAGCATTCGATCTGGAGACGTTTCTGCAAGGCTGCGACTGTCGAGAGAGTGAGAGCTTGAGTTAGCTTGGGAATCAAGGACGAAGCGGGGGGGGGGGGGACAAGAAGCAGTACCTCGTTTTTTTAGAGAAGCGATTTCCTTGTCGAGGGGATCTACTTGTGGTCTTGGGTTTTCTTGATCTTCCATGGTGAAGGTTGGGGTTTTTTTTTTAATGTCCCCTTTTTTTTTTCCCCGGGTGGCGCGTTGCTGGCTAAAGCTCGAGCGGCTGCCGTTGTACGAACTGGAATTGTCGCGATGTCAAGTCGCGTGTTGTTGATGTGAGTCCGGGGAGGGGCGATAAGATAAGAGCTCCAAGGCTGTGTGGGGCTGGTAGCTGTTGCTGCCAGCTGGTATGTTGCTGGTATAGGCGTTTGCCCCACTATGGCGTCGCTACAGGTGACCCAAGGTTGAGGAGGATAGAGACTTCAAACAGATCACGACTCAGAGTCAGCAACATAGTAGTTCGTCAAGATTTATTATGACGAGGTCGACTTGACGTCCATTATCACGACGCGGGGCTAGCACTCATCAAAAGAGAACGCAGAGTCGTGAGCTTATGACTGGCTAAAGCTACAATTTTCGGTGCCGCGTGAAAAGCAGAAATGGGCTGAGCGTAAGCTTTTACCGATTCAACTTATTACCTTCACAATCGGCTTCTGCTTCTCGAGGCGTACAATAACACCAAACGGGATGATGCTGGCCAAGGATTTGGTCCTGAGTCCGTGCAGAAGCAAGTTCGAACCATGATCTGACCAGCTGCCAAAATCCTCTCCCCTTTTCCTCCAAGATTTTGCGGCAACGACTCATCTGCACCATCTGCGCCCGCGTCCTTGTCGTCTTTCTTTCCCAGGAGGAATGGCACCACGATCAAAGTTCAGTCTATGGATGTTTCCACGCCAGATATGCCACCGCGGCCTGGAAGATGCCCGCGGCCAATGACCCTACACCTAGGAGCAGTGCGACCACGAGTCCCGCAACTGTAACGCACATGGCGTGCCGCTGACGGCTTTTCCTTTCCAGCAAGCGATCTAGCCATCCGTCGGGCTGCGGGTTCTGCATCTCTTCATGCAGATCCTCGAGGCGCGCTGCCCAGTATATGTAGCGCACGGCGGTGCCGTCGCCAGGCCGGCGGATCGCAGCCGACTCGTACCGCGCGGCATCGGGATCGCATCCGGCCGAGACAATGAGGGACTGGAGGAGACGTCGTGAGCGTCGGTCCGACGGCGGGAAGAGGATCTGCTGGATCGACGAGAGGGTCTCGAGGAGGAGCTGCCGCGGAAGAATGTCACTACGAGTTGCAAAAGTCAGCCGTAGACAGAGGTACAAGAGTAGTGTATGTGGTCATACACGCTGTCTGGCACCGAGGGTTTAACGGTGTTTGAGGTGGACACACTTGGTATTCCTTTCGACAACCGCAATTGCTCTTTGAGAAAGGTTGTCAGGTGGAAGATGTCTAAAATCTTGCGCCTCCGATCAAAACGCAAATGATCTCGCAAGTCGTGTGTGAGCCGCAACGTCAAATTGAGCTTCTTCTTCAGCTTAACTGCCCGGAGTGCCGCCTGCACATCCGCGAACCTATCACTGTTCCCGTCGGCCATGCCGGTGGGATCAGCGCACGCAGGGAACATGTCGTGTATATAATCGCAAAACGGGACGTAATCCCTCCACGGCGTGCGGAAGCGGCCAAGCTCCAGCGTGCTCGGTGATGTCAGGAAACGCGACGATGACGGATCTACCATGGTCAAGACCTTGACTGTGAGGCCCACTGCCGCGGTTATGGCCCCAGGAAGGGCTGCGCGACGTGCAGTGATGGCGTCTACGAGCTGCTTCTGCGTCATGCTGGGTTGGGCCCGTAGGGTTTGAATGGCGGCGAAGAGATCTTCGTGGGTTTTGAACACCCGCGTGGCTTCAAACCCCTCGTCCACATAGGTGCCAATCAGCTCTTCGTAGAAGCGAAAGTAGCGCTCTCCGGCAGAGAGGCGAGCTATGCACACCTCGTCTGCGCAGACTCGAACAGCGGCGCAGCAGCTGCATAGAGGCCACGACCAGAGAACGTGCCCGAGCTGCTGCATGATTCGCGAGTCCGTCAGCTCCAAAGGAGTCGGAGCGGTCGCCATCATCAGACACTTTTACCAATCTGATCTTTGATGCATGACGTTTAGAGAGACAAAAATGTATACTGGATGGCGCGGGGTTATGTCGCAGCGACAGCACTGAGCGCAAGGCAGATCTCTAGGCTGCGCCTCCGCCTGGCTACACTCATACCTCGACACGCGTCAAGCATATCATGCAGGCTGAGTCAGCCCTGCTCAATTGTTCCTGCTCTAGTAGTGCTTTGTTCTGAATTTCAAGCCTTTTGACTTGTAGTCTTCAGCCCCCCCTTTTGCCTTTTTGTTGTGTCTCTTATCGTCATGGCGAGGAACATTGCACCAAGCGGCACGACCGTCATTGCCGCCAGCGGCAAAGGGCGAATATCTCTGCACCACGAACCCGATCGCCGGCCAGACCACGCCATTTTGATAATGAGCGGACCCGCGATTGGAGCATCTGCTGCTGGGCCAGCCTCCGTCGTGGACACTGCTGCTGATGCATCCGAGACAACGATGAGTCGCGAGTCGCCCAACTCCGCAGTGTCTACGGATACCGCTCCGGGTCTTCCGTATCTTCCGTTTCTAGACACTGGGTTAAAAGTGTTCGATATCCAGATCCCAGAAAAACTCCAACAGCGCTTTGAGGATTTGCAAGACGTCTACACCCCCGCGCTATACAATCACATCCTCGGCAAGCGTCGATTCTTAAGCTCCAGGCGAGCTAGGAACATTGATTTAGCGGCTTACGATTTTTCCATGAAATGGAAATACCTTGGAAAGAGAGAGTCGGTGGCAGAACTCTATCTTATAGTTCTATGCAGCCCGAGCGCGGCGAGCAAAGTGCGTTCGTTCTTTGGCCAGTCCCACGTTATCCAAGATTTGGAACCCGACTTCCGTGTGAAAGTTATCAAAGGGATGAGAAGACTCATGGCTTCCACGAGTGATATTACAGCCGTGGCCGCTCAAGCCGGAAAGCAGCAGAGCACAATCTGTGGGAGACGCCTGCAGCTTTCGCAGGGCGAGGTGACGCGGGTCTGTACTTTGGGTGGCATCATCATGGCGACAACAGGGACTGATGAATCTCTTTTTGGCTTGACTGCCGGACATGCAGTCGACGAGATCATGAAACTGTCCAGGACTGATTCAGTCTCCGGAGGTTCTGAGAGTGATTATCAGGCTGAAAGCATAAGCAGCGGCGATGAAGAAGACTCGATAGGGTGGTCCGACTCGAACGTCATATTCAGATCAGACGTGGACGACTCTGTCAAAACCCAAAAAGATTTCGGCCAAGACTGTTTTGATGACTACATCGGGCCAGTTTTGCATCACTCGTTCCAGCCAAACTCGGCTGGCGCAAACTGTGACTGGGCACTGGTCACTCTCGAGCGGATTGTTCCGCTCCCGAATATGCTGGACGCCGAAATTGAGCTTTCCGTTTTTGAAAACTCGCCAAAAATGGAAGAAGGCAATATGATGGCTCTGACTAGCCAGGGACCCCAGTATGGTCGGCTAGTTCGTCGGACGTCCGGACTGTTTATGCCGCCAGGGAGAAAGCTGGTCAGGACATTGGACTTTATCCCGGAAGCGGGATCAAGTGAGTCTCAACGTTTGCTTCGCGGTTCGGAACTTTCCTAACAGTTTGCAGGTCTGAGTCACGGTGACTCTGGCGCATGGGTCGTGCATCCCACGAATGGACACGTGTATGGTCATTTGGTTGCCATCGACACCCTCCTTGAGGGCTATGTGATGCCTTTACATGAGTCCCTGCAAAGCATTCAAGAGCAGTTAAATGCTACAAGTGTCCGTCTTCCCTCAAAAGAAGACCTTGACCGCATTTTTCGCACTGCTGAGAAGAGTACGGACTTGGAGGCAGAGGAGAAAGGCAACCTCTTTAGCTATACATCGTGGCTGCCAGGGCAGCGCGCCCTTTCTGTCACGAGCCAAAAGCCTTGCACGATCATGGATCATACGTCATCTCATATATATGACCCCATAGATGACCCCATGGGGACTTCGCCTGACTCCTCCATGGACGACTCCATGCAGGGTCTCTTGCCGTACCCGACCCCCTCCTCCGCGACCTGGACTACCCTGCCTTCCAAGAGAACTTTGACAGATCATGCTACTCTCGAGTGCACCGAACGCAACCTAACCTTTCGCGATCTGCCAACCCTCCAGGAGCACGTTGAACTCGAACACACAAGGCGACCCCTTCTTTGTGTCTTTCACTATGCCGGCTGCACTTCGCGATTTGCCTCCAAGAATGAGTGGAAGCGTCACGTTACCTCGCAGCACCTCGCTCTCCGCTACTGGATCTGCACTGAAGGGACCTGTAGCCAGACGCGTACCCGCTCCCGAGCGGCCTCTCTTCCTGCCTTTGGCTTAATCTTTAACCGCAAAGATCTCTACACCCATCACATCCGCCGCATGCACCTGGCTCCTGAAGGCAGTCCTGTTATAGGACTTACTTCAAAAAAGCCCATTCCTAGCGAGATTGAGGATCGTATGCGCGAGCTGCAAACCAACGCAGCTCGCACCCGCTGCGAGCTACCTCAATTCATGCTGTGCCCCGCCACCGGCTGTCCCTCCGAGTTTCACGGCCCCAACGCCTGGGACGACCGGATGGAGCACGTTGCTTGCCACCTCGAGCGCGCCGCTGCCGGTGAGGAGCCGCCCGTCACTTTTGGCGGTCCTGGTGACTGGACCCTCACCGACTGGGCCGCCAGCGAAGGCGTCAACGTCACCCGCCAGACCTCCGACGGGGCCTGGACGCTACGCAACCCGTTTCGCGGCGAGGGCCGCAACTCCCGTAGGGGTCGTTCTACTGGCTCGCGCGGCAGCGTTTCCTCGGTATCGGAATGGGGTGCAGGGCTGGTGGCAAACGACGAATTGACGCAAATGGCTTGGCCTGGCACTGCACTGGCGGTGAGGGAAGATGGATTGTGGCAGGAAAACAGCGTCGTCCACCAATAAGCTAGCTTGAGACCTTTGTAATTCCGACTCGTTTCCGCCTTTTTCCCTGCTTTCTCAAATCCAGATCTGTCGCGTGCTGTATGTAGCCAGTCCATCAGCAACATGAAAAATCTCGCTTCTGAGGACGTCTGTTGCGTTTTGCGTGGCCCCTTGCTTACACGGCGCTGTTTGAGCAGCGCCTCGGTGCGGGCAACTTTACTCTAACGAGATGTCCCCCCCCCAGGATCTGAAAGGAAAAACTGTTTCGTGTGTCGCCGAAGCGACACTTGTCGGTCATGTAACGTCATTTCGCAACATTGTAGCTAATCAGTGCCTAGGTGTATGCAGGCTGATCCTGCAGAGCGCTTCTGTGGGCATGTCTATTCGTCCACGTAGCTTCCGAGGCAGAGCTTTCAGCCAGTGCCAGAGACTTTGTTGCCCATGACATTACCTGGGTCTACCTTCACTTGCACCGCCCATTATACTTGGTACTTTTAATCTTGCCGTTTTGCTTTCCACGCAGAAACTTACTCCACCGGGGACCAGGCACGGCCGCGGGCTCAACGTTATTCATACGAAATGTATTGCGTCGGTTAAGAATTATACGTAGATCTAAATGCATGACATAATTTGCCATGTTTTGCTCCCCGCCGTCTAACGGTAGCAAGGCCGAGCTTCGTTTTCTGTGCCTCGCACAAGATTTTTCACGACAATCCAAGCCGCTTCAGCGTACGGCGAGCGTGATCTGCAACGTCCTCATCGCCGATGCCATTCTCATAGTTGGCAATATTTCTCCGCATAACCCACTCATGCGCTTGTTGAAAACTTGGGCAGGTATGGACTTGCTGAAAGTCGGGTAGTATACCTCCTTTATTCTCTGACCACACCAGGTTAATTGGCGTCAAGTCCACATGGCACTGAACAAACTGGCGTATGGCGTCGATGCAATGATCTGCGCGAATCATTGTTGGAAAAAAATTTGTTACATTGCTTACGGGCAGAGCACGTACCGATGTGTATTTCGTGAAGCTTGTCGAGCCCTTGCGGGTAGTAGTGCCTCCAGTGAACTGACCTGCGAGCTTGGTCCTTGCAACATGTCAGTAAAAGGCGTCTAGAATTTCGAGAGGCTGGGGTCGAATACCAGGCAATGTAAGATATGAAACGAGGAAATCTCAATCGTGGCAATGTCCGTTCCCGGGTAGAAGTAAAAGTCGCCGCCTATCTGTTCTGCTTCCCCTCGAGTAATGTTCATGTCTGAAGCTTTGGAATTGTCAGTTGCAATCGTCAAAGCTTATGTGTAGGCCTTCCTACGTATTAAGGAATCCCAGTTGGAATCAATTTCATCGCTGGGAGGTCCAGTAAACTGTGGCGCTCCTGCGACACCACCGACAAGGACAACATGCCCAGCGGCGTCGAGATCCAGCCCAGCATCAAACCGGACCCGTTCCATTTCCAATACCGGGAATCGAGGTCCTAGACAAAGTCAGCCTTTCTTTTCCTTACGGGTGAGTTGGTTGGACCGCATTACCAATCTCCGTCACCCATCCTGGGTTTCTGTTGCAGGAACTCTTGGTAGGATATTGCCATGTGATTAGAGCGACGGCGATAATCGACTCAAGGATTGCTATGACAATTAGAAGAGACTTGACCTTTCTGTAGTTTGAATTTTGATCCGAAATGAATATTTGACTTTGCGGGATGAACGCATCATTCTCTTCCTGCGCCTCCTCCAGCTTGGACAGCCGAATCTTTGGCTTGGACCATGGCAAAGGACATCTTGGTAAACTCATTGTGCTTGGATGGCCGCGAAAAGAGGTATATGCAGCATGGAAGAGTTGAGAAAGAGTATTGTACAGCCTAGTCTGTTTAGTCACACCGCGGGACAATATCCAAGGCGTTGATGAGCAGTCAGCAAGTACGGTGGCAAGTCCGCCTCGGCTGGCTATGCCCGCAAAGCAATAGCAACAGTGTTCCATGTGCCGCTGCCCATCCATGCCAAAGGGTATTTTTGGGCACTTATTGGCACTACATTATCCCAGAGAGGAAACTCATGCGAACACTCACGTACAAGGCATTGACCGAGTATAACGGACGCTAGCGCGTGCCTTCTTTCTAGTGCTGCTGCAGCCAACATGCATCTCGAATGACTTGCCTTTTCGAGGCTCATAGAGCGCCCGGCCGAGTGATTCTTTTTCTCAATCGCAAAATTCAAACTGAAGCCAGATCTCGAGCTGAGACAGACATTGCATATATAATAGAGATGTCGTCGAGTGCAGTCCAAGGTAGTGAGCCCTCGAGTCATTCGCCAGAAGAAGCCCCCCTATCACTTGTTCAAAATTCAAGGCTTTGACCATCTCCCCCTCCCGCACAAACACCAAGTCATGTATGCCAAAGTTGTTATTGTGAGCTTCGCGGCCGCACTGGCAGCGGCTGTACCGCTGTCCGGGTCTCGCAATGCGGAAATCGAAGCTCGCGACTATGGAGGAGGGAAAGTCCACTTCCTTCCCCAGGACTATGAACGGTCCGCCGGCGGCGGAGAGGCCGGTCTTGAAGCTCGCGACTATGGAGGAGGGAAAGTCCACTTCCTTCCCAAGGACTATGAACGGTCCGCCGGCGCCGGAGAGTCCGGTGTCGAAGCTCGCGACTATGGAAAAGTCCACTTCCTTCCCAAGGACTATGAACGGTCCGCCGGCGCCGGACAGGCCGGCGTCAAAGCTCGCGACTATGGAGGCAAAGTCACCTTCCTTCCCAAGGACTACAAGCGAATCGGCGATACTGGCACTTCAAACGAGAACTAGGACCCGTTACATTGACAATTGCAAGTACCAGGCGCATCCGTCCTCACTTATCATGGGCCAAGACTAACATACCACAGGTCCGGGGGGACTTTTTTCGGCCTTGGGTTAGGTTTCTTACTCACAGATTGAAGTTTTCCCTAATCCTGGATGTAAATACAAAGGCTGGCCCGGTATCTGAAGCTGGGGCGTGGTGGAATCGAGAAGTGCATCTTTAACAGGCAAACTTGAAGAACTGATCAATGGAAGCAATAAACTTGTCGCTCTTTTGAACATTTCATGTGCATAATTTGGCAACTCCTGCCCTAGGACGTGTCATGAGGCCCTTATATTAGGTTAGACTTGGCCTGTACAGGCGGAGTCTCGATCTATTCCCATTAGTGGCGGTTTCAAGCAAAGTTGGCGATATATTTCCGTCAACAGCATGCTGGCCCTCTGAAAGTGCTCTCCTTCCACCATGTCATGTTTTGTTATGGCAAATACAGCCCAGAGGTTTTTGCATACAATGTCCCAGCCCAACGAGTCAAACTGCGTGCAAGTCGATTCACCCCAGACTCGAACGCTTGCCAGATATGGATGGTATACACTGATGCTGATGTCTGTCAGAAAGGCTTCCACCATTTCTTTGGCGCTCTCCAGGCTAAGGGTCCGAAGCTCCTGCAGTTGACTCCAGCCTTGTTTCCAGCCCGATTCTGCGGCTGCGGTCGCGGCCCCTTCGACAAGTTGCACGACATCGTAGTAAAGTATGACACGCACGCAACGATAATTGTTCCAGAGATGGCGCTGACAAGAAGATTGTTCTAGAAGATGGTACGGCAGTAGTTCTCTGCTCTCAAGAGTTTCTAGTCGCTCCAGGAGCGCCAGGACTGTAGCAAATGCTTCAGCAGGTGCATGTGTAGCAAGCTCGCCGACTGTCTGCGCTATAAAGCACATGATGCTGCTGGCCTCGAGCAAGAAGGAGTAGATGACAATCGCACTCTGCTCTTCTTCATGTGCAAAGTGACTGATATCAACGAGCCACTGCCAGCAAATGGACGGGCATGATTCCTTGGCCTCGATGCATCGGGTTACCTAAAGAAATCGATTTCGCCCAAGGTGAGAAAGGCGGCCTAGTAAATCATGGCAAAGACAAAGATGAAAGAAAACTTACTACTTGTTCAAGGCCGGCCCAGATCATATTTCTTCCCCGTCTTGTTCTGAACTGCTCCGGGCCGCGAAGCTGGATGAGGGAGGCCAAGCCTTGACAGTGCTGATGCCGGCCCCCCGAGCCAGCATGAGAAGCTTGCACGACAAAGTTTTCGGCCAACATCTAGCAGAAGGAGACTTAATAATGTACATGATCCAAATGTTTCATCGCTGTTCAAGTACCTCGTATAATGACAGGAGCCACACGACTGTAATAGTTGCATCGTGAACAGCCAAATCTGACCAACTCAGAAGGCGTGTCGTTCCCTCGAGCGCGGCGCAATAGTACCGCTGCGAAGTTTCATAGTGAGTGTAGCACCAGTGCGCGGCAGCAAGCGAATGTGCCAATGCGTGAGCAGCATTGGCCATGCAGTGGTCGACAGTCACATCGCCGCAGAGCTCGGAAAGAAAGACAAAGGAACCGCCAGAATGCGGATCAAGACTCTCTTCTTCCACGAACTCTCGCAAAAGGTCAAAATAGGGCCGTTTCTGGTAATGGGATACCTGGCAGTCGACGGCTGGTGGAGGGGAAGAGGGCAACTCGAGCTGTACATTGGCCGATGGACGTCGACGATGCTTGTTCTTCTTCTTCTTCTTCTTTATATCCAGGCCTGGCTGCTCTTGATGAAACAGGAGATCAATCTCGGTCCGATACCCTGGACATGCGGCGCCATAAGTGGTGCATCGCAAGCATTCAGGTTGCGTCAAGTCACACTATCTAGTCCTCAGAACCTGGCGCAGACAATCATCGTGTGTGTACTGAGTGGCTCACCTTGACCCTTCGCGACCGGCACAAATGACAGCCTGGGCTGGGTCTTCCGGTGTTTGGCATGTTGGATATAATCTTTAGAGTTCAATGACAGACAATTCTCCTTCTTCCGTTTTCCTCGGACCAAAACAAAAAAAACAAGGAATTACACAAGTGCTGAATGGCACTGTGAATTAGCCGGGTGCCAACGCCACAGGTTCCAGGGCATGTGCCCATCTGCCGTTGTCGGAATTTTCAATTCATGCTTGCCATCTTTAGACAAAATAGGCTTGATCGTGTACGTTTCTTGAGCCGGTGTCGGATCGTCAAATCGTCAAATCGTCAAATCGCCAAACTGAGCCATATCTGCCGCGGGAGAAGTACCCCCCATCCCGGGCGCACTCCACGGAGCAGGCTGTCCGATCTGCAGCTCCCAACCAGTCGAATGAACCATGTCTTGATTGTGATTTTACGGAGCTTGCTCATGACAGCCACAAAAAGGCGGAGAGGGTCAGCCGTGGAATCTCAGCATGACGAGTGGGCTTGGTGCCGTTCAGAAACCTGTCCTAGCCAGAGTTGGAGAAACGCGGCGCTTCGAAGCGGCAACAACCTGATCTGCAACTGTCTCGGCCAAAAGCTGGGGAAGCGTGGCGCCGCCAAGCAGCTAATTTCAAGGCTGACACTCGGCTGCTGGGACTGCCCAACCGCAAAAGGTAGCTGTTGCATGTAGTTAAGCTGCGCCTAGGCTATTGTTGTAAGCGAGTGCGCGGGACGCCGCCAAGGTCCCCAATGTAACGCGCGTCATGTATATAGTATTGCGCTCCGCGCCGAGCTTATAAGGTCACGCGGGTCTGCCGATAACCCGCATAGCCTGTTTTGTAAGCCTCAAGGCGACTTGTAGCCCCCATATGTTGCTACTTGGCAAATAGAGTCGGTGTCCCGAACGTTCGATGGATTGCGCCATGCATGCACAGACTGTAATCAGGCTCGCTACAAGAGACAAACTGTACATCGACTTTGAACTAGAAGTAGACATTTTATTGAATGTATCTTATATGACTAGCGAATAGAGGACTTGTCTGCTATAGCCTGATTATAGGCTTTTAGCTGCCGAAAAGGCGTCCTTCCAGAATAGCTTTCACTAGCTGGAGCCGGGCCGCGTTATACGAGACACAAACTGATGGATTAAAGGCAACTATTCCTGAACAGGCTTGATTGTGGTCTAATCGATCTTGGAATTGCAGGCTTAACTTTTGAGACCGTAACGAAGTAGTAAAATGTCAAGCTAGCTATTTGTTGCTACCGTTATTGTCGTCTACGTTAATAGCTCATATCCCTGATGCTGCCCTCTCTTGCTGTCGCCGGCTCCTATATTTGGCTTACCGCCGGCTCCCTGCAGCGTTGAGAAAGAGAGCCACCCAATCTGAGCAAAGATGATGACACAAACGACGACGTATTGAAATGTAGACGCTTCATGAACTGCCATTCCTGTCAAGACTGCGCCGTAGCCAGCGACCAGGGCGAGTCCGCCAAGTGAGACGTGTATGCGCCGCGTCCATGGTCGATGAGCGGCTTGGTGGACAGCAGCCGGACGGGATTGATGACGGACAGACTTTCCATACACTGCCAGTACCGTGACAGTGAGCAAGGCGGCGCTTCCGATGATCTGATGCGCTGTGCTCGGCCGTGGTAAAAAAAGAGCCAGGATTGAAGCCAAAAAGAGGCAGGCCATTGCCAAGAGGTCAAGCTGCCAGTGATGAGCAGCCGCACCCGGGGGTCCAGACACGATGAAGAATATTCCACCGGGTAAAATGAGCACTGTGGCGAGGCTTGCCAAGAAACCGTGCGAAAGGGCCATGATCATGGATGAAGATGGGTTGCGAGGGCGGGCCGGCGCCAGATGTGCTTCCTCCAGGTCGGATGCCGCCCCCAGCGCCGGTATGCCGGGCCGAATCGTGGGCATCGTGGATGCTGGTGTCTCGTCCGACACAAGAGCTCCAGTCATGTTGACAAGAAAATGTCCGTATCCCCTTTTCCAAGAGTGCATCGTCAGTGAGGCTCGTGCCGAGTAGTCTGAGAACTGTTGGTCGTCGCTCTTTGCCCATATCCACGACTGGTAGGGCGGTGCCGAGAGCGAGATTGGCGACGCCAGCTCCGGATCAAGGCCAGAGTCGTAAGAATAGCACACAAGCGACACGCGTGCCACGGTTCCGAGAGCTTCGGCGTTCAAAGGCGACGAATACGCATGCCAGCCACCTTGCATCAGGCCGACTCGGAGTTTTCCTGCGTCGACGGTAGCATCATCAAAGATTTCGGGCTCCCAGTGGCCATTGGAGCTTCTGACGCTAAGTACTGGATTGGGTAGGCTTTTCGGATCGCCATACACAATAAAGTCGAGCGATTGAGCCATCCCAGGCCCGATCCCGATTGCTGTCCAGCCGAGAGCGCTGTCTTGGGGGCGGTATACCTCCATGGTGATGTAGAGATCATGCAGCTGCGTGGACTGATTTTGGCGTGCGCTTACCGCCATGCAAAAGTCATTGGCACCGGGCTCTTTCTGCCCAGCGCGAAAATTGCAATACTGCGAAGGGACGGCGTGCACCAGAGCCATGGGAATAAACATGGCCAGAATGAGTAGGCAGCAGCTGGCCATGTTGTTGGAGGTGTTGCCGAATGGCCGCCAGTAAGAGGAAATCATTGTCGAGGAACTAAAGAGAGCATTGAAACAGTTCAAGAGCACAACTCAGACAACATGGCCAGAAAGAAAAAAAGGCCAAGCGCGGCTTCACAAGATGTCCGCAATGCCCAACTGCATGGCGACTCATCTGCCACCCGAGAACATCAGGTCAACTGCCACAACTGACTAGCAACTATATTTCAACTAAGTGGCGATTTCCAAAGTAAGCAGGCGATGCGAGATGGTGTTTCCATTTGCATCGAACCCGGACCCAAACCCCGCTGCAAAAGTGAGGCCGCGGGGGGAAGAGAAGGAATCCGTCTTAGTTCCAATGCAATAGGCTTCAAATGCAGAAGTCCATGCGAGGAGGCGTTTTTTATCAACGGGGAAGAAAAGAATGCATCCGTCGGACATGAGATGAGCGCTGTTTAGCCTCTCCAGCCTTCCCATCCAGGCCTGCTGCTGCAAATCAGGCTGAGCTGGAACATGTTTAACCAAGAACCGTCAGTCTCGTTGCTACTATCATTTTTTCAGTGTGAATTGATACTGCTCCCCATCTACGCTCATTCTGTGTCGCCCGCTCAAACACAAAAGCTAAACTCCCATGTTATTTCGACATTGGGAAGATTGGCAAGTTCTTGATGTGACGCCGCTGCCATCACAACCACTAACATGCTATAGAGAGTCGGGCCAAGTCATTGCAAATTGACACGCCAAGGGCAAAATGGTCTGTACTGGCGACTCTCAGGCGGGCTGGTGCAACTCTGTCACCTCGACCATCTTGTGCACGTCGGCTTTTTGGTGTCTACTGTTCTCCTTTTACGGCGAAGGCATCTGGCAGCAAGGCTTCCCTACGAAAACACTCAGCTGCGGGAACTCGACGGCGGAAGCGAGAGCGCTGGGCTGCCAGTTTGACAGTCTGTCGTTTCTATGGGTTCCGGCGCCGTGTTTCGATGAGGAGATGAATCATGCGTACCAGACAAAGGTGAACTGGCACGGCTACAATGACGCAGAGGGCAGAGAGATGCTGGATCTCGAGGCCATGTCGGAGAGGGTGATGCCGTTCAGGTACTTTACTACGGCGCGGGAGCATGCGGTGCATTGCGCGTACATGTGGCAGCGGCAGCATAAAGGGTACTTGCAGGGCGGCTTGTATCTCGATGACAATAGCGTCAGCTTTCATCACACTCGGCACTGCTCGGAAATACTGATGCAGTCGGCTGATGCTGATCCTGAAGAGCTAGACTTGTTCACAACAGTGACCATGGTGGGCTTTTCATCATGTCTAGTCCGAAAATAAAGTCTTGATTTTGGCAAAGACTGTGTAAATTTAAGATGAAATTATTCATTACAATATACAGTCAACTTCTTTCAGGAATGAAAATATGACGGTTATGTTCTTGAACGAATCTCTTGCAAGCATTATATCATGAATATCCTATTAAGCTCATTACCTATAAGAGTACTCTGTACAGGGCTCCGTATACAGCGCAGCTGGTGCTGCTGGCTACTGGGTCAGTAACTGAAGGCGCCAGGGCCTTCAGCGGAGAAGGCTGCTGTCAAGTACTATAAAAGTCGCTATAGCCCACCTCCTCCAGCTTGGCCTTGTTGGGCAGAAAGAAAGAGGGAAAAAGAACAGGTCTCGTCATCGCTGTGCATACGATATACTCCAAATGGGCATGTATTCACCATTGAAGCACAATTCGCCCAGCCTTGGCTGTGAAAAGGATGACCTCGACCACGGCGACGTCTCCGGGCTCGACTTCAACCAGCGCCGGGAAGCCCCGTGGCTGGCGAGACTGAAACAACTCCAGTCAAATCGTCTTGTACTTGGCTGTGTTTCCATCGTGGCCAGTTGCATTGTCATAGGTACCATTGCTCTATCGGCAAGCTCGAGTCATCCGGCAGCGAGATGCAAGTCTCCGCCGCTGCGGCGCGAGTGGCGGCAGCTCGACACGACAGAAAAGTCTAGATATATCGAGGCGGTCAAGTGCCTGCAGACGTTTCCGTCCGAGTTGACTGGCATCGGGAGACGTTCCGACGACTTTCCTTGGCTGCATCGCCACGTCGCAAAGTCTAGTAAGTTCAAGTTTTTCTCGAGGCATACGGGAGCCCGACCATCATTCCACTTGGTTGTGCGCAACCCAACTGATGTGGTGCCAAGTCCACGATACCTCCATGTTCCTGCCTTACCACAGATATGTGCTGCACCTCTACGAAAAGTCTCTCCACGAGCTCTGTGACTATGAAGGTGTTTTACCGTAAGTATATTGTCCCAGAAACAAAGCGCATCTTTGCTGAGGCCAGCCATTCGACGCAGCTACTGGGATTGGGGACTTGACTGGGAGGATCCGACCAAGTCTGCTATTTGGGATCCCGAAACTGGCTTTGGGGGCAACGGAGATGCCGACAGCAAAGTGACTGTAGGATGGGGATCTTGCGTCACGGACGGGCCGCTTGCCGATTACAAGGTCATGTTCTACAACATGGTCCTCGAGCTGCACTGCCTCTCGCGTGGCTTCGGGCGATGCTTCGGTCTCAACGGAACCTGGAGCGGTGATGCCTTCAAGCCTTCTGCCATTGAGCATGTCTTGCGTCAAACTTCATTTGCGGAATTCTCTGCTGCGCTCGAGAGCGGTCCGCACGATGCTGTCCCCAACAATGTCTGTGGCGATTTTTACTACCTGGAGGCACCAAACGGTAAGCCGTCCCAGGAAATGCCTCGAGCAGGACTTGGCGTTTGCTAACTGGTCGGCAACGCATGTTTAGATCCAGTGTTTTTCTTGCATCATGGAAATCTCGACCGTCTGTGGAAGAAGTGGCAGGATAGTGAGGCGGGCAGGACGTGGGAATACAATGGCCCGGCAGATTCGGCAAACTTGACAGAGGCGACGGTCAATGACGTCCTTTACATGAAAGGACTGGGGCCAGATATCACGGTCAAGGAGATTTTGGACACTGAATCAGGTATGCTATGCTATACTTACTAGTCACTTTTGTTTCGGTTGGTCCGACGCCGCAAAGCTTGAAAACTGTCTTCAACTTTGGTCTTTTACAAGATGCGTTTTGCGAGAGGTCGTAATCCCATGACTGTCTCTCAAGAAAGAAATGCCCAAGATGAAAACCAAAAAGAAAAAAAAAATACCGTTTGCTTGAATTTCATTTGTTTTTTTATTTGATTTTGTTTTCCATCGATTAAACTCCGAGAGGAGGATTTTAAATTAAACATAACGTGCTGGGTGCTACACTCTCTAGGTACCTGTATGCGCAGGCTCTGTAGGGTACGCACCATTACGACACCGCCAGGCAGCTGACCGCTTCCTTTCAGTCAATCCTAGAATTCAAGTAAATCAGTAAATATTTAAGCTCATCTTGCAACCTTTTCATACCCCATTTCTTCTCATCTGTTTGGTTCTTCACCTATTAAGACAGTCGGAAGACAAGTCTGTTACAGTATCCAACTGCAGTGGGTGTAAGTTGGTGCTCTGCTGAGCGGAACTTTTGGCAATCCGGCACGCCCATGCCCGCTCTTGCTGCCGCTAAAAAAAGGTGGCTTCAGTGGCTGCATCTGCATGCCAAGACACTCATCCACCCCCCCAAGCACATAAGCATTGCCCGTTTGCCGTTGGTCCAAACTGTTTTGCAGCTTCTCTCTTCCTTCTTATACAAAGGGACGCAGAAACGAACAAGAAGAGACATTCTTTTTTGGCTTTTCGATTTTTTCGAGCCGCCAAATCCGCGTCAAAAACGCGGACGCGCAGCATTTCCATTCCCGCACGATACGCAACCATTGTGCTCGTACCTTTTCAACGCCCACGGCTAACGCCCACGGCTCGAGCGCGATGTGGCCGCTCGCATCCGCCGCCCTACCGGGTTGGCCTGAGCAGTTTTGCCGTGCCCCTGATGGTTTACGGCCGACACAAGGGCGGCTGTCGAACAATGCAAAAGTAGAAAACCTTGCTCAAGGGGTCTTGTACTTTGGTCCCGCGGTTTTGCTCCTGCTTGCTGCCCCGTTCCGCATGGCCCAACTACGATGCGCCAAGCTAGTCGTGCTTCCCAACCGGCGGCTTTACGTCAAAATGGTTGAGCAACCAACCCCCCAAACATGTTCTTCCGGGTTACAATCCGAAACCACAATGGTGCTAACATGTCTTTTTGCAGCCCCTAGCCATCGCAATATGTATGCTTCAACTCATTAGCCTCGTCCATGCATCCTCGCAGCATGCCTCCTCGGTTGCTTTGGTACAACGTCTACTTTTTGTGCTCGCCGACGCGGCAGTATGCATGCTCTCGTTTTTCGAACATGGACGAAATACTGGGCCTTCTACCCTTTTGACTGCGTATCTGTTCTTTGCAATTTTTAGCAAGGCTCTAACTGCAGGTCTGCAATTGGTAGCCTGGAATCTGTGCACCATATCGGGACTCTCTGCCGCCGTCTTCACAGGCAGGCTCTTCCTTTTCATCTTGGAGAGTCAGACCAAGCGGTCCATCCTCCGAGAGCCTTACAATGGGCTCCCAGCAGAAGCGACCTCGGGGTTCTTAGGGGTGCTTTTCTTCTGGTGGGTAAACAAGTTTCTCCAGACTGGCTATTCCAAGGCTCTCTCGCTCGCCGATATGCCGCCACTGGACGAGTCGCTCGACGCTGTGGAAATACGCGACGCCATGCAGCAAGAGTGGGAAAGAAAAAGTATGGAAATCTCCATTTGTCTTTCAAACCATAAAGATCGTATACCAACGCATGGCAGGAAATTCCAAAAGTCGGCATGCTCTCATGCTAGCCTTACTAAAGACTTCTTGGCGACCCAACATCTACGTCTTCATTCCCCGTCTTCTCTGCACCATCCTGCGCTGCTGCCAACCTCTTCTTATCAGCCGGGCCATCATCTTTTTCAGCCAAGAGTTGTCACCATTTGAGGACAGGAATGAAGCATTTTGCTTGATTTTCTTCACATTCATCATTTACACGGGCCTGCCAGTATGTGCCAGATATTCGCAAGGTTGATGAAAAGTTCACTCCCATTATGTACTAATTCCGATTCCTTTTTTTCTAGATCTGCAATGGCGCTTACACCCGCTTGCTTGCTCGAGTCAATATAGTGGAGCGAATGGCGCTTGTCGGGGCCATTTACAACGATTGCCTGCTGGTCAAGGAGGGCGTTTTTGATGAATCCGCCGCCGTGGCACTCATGAGCAATGATGTGAGTGGCGCGGCAGGCTTCTGGGATCTTTTTCATGACGTTTGGTCGCAGTTGCTGGAAGTTGGTATCGGAATGTACATGTTGGCAAAAGAACTCGGCTGGGTATGCATTTTCCCAGTTCTTGTGGTCTTTTGTGAGTTTCATCTTCCTTGTCATTTTGCCCCATCATGGCGTGAGGCTACCTTCAACCATGCTGACTTGTTCGCTGCTTCTGCACCTTGATAGGCATTTCCTGGGTCGTCGAGTTCATCACCGCGAATCTAGCCGACCGACAAGTGGCCTTCAGTAGAGCGACGCAGAGTCGCATATCAACCACGAAAGCTGTGCTTGACTCGATGAAAAACATCAAGATGATGGGCCTCGTGGAGCAAATGAAAACTAGGATCCAAGGCACCAGGACATACGAGCTTGAGAAATTTGCTGCTTTTTACCGACTCTTGCTTGCATTTTTTACTAGCTGTAAGTGGTGTCTGCCTTGATGCCCAATTCCTGCTCGCTCATGTACTGAAATTCTCTTCCAGCGGTTGCCCTGCATCTATTTAGCCCAGCCATTACTCTCATTCTCTACGCAGTTCAGGCGCAGATCCGCGGCGCCAAGTCTGTCGACACAGAAATGGTGTTTACATCACTTGCCATCATCGCCATTGTGGCCACGCCGGCAAACAGTCTCCTCGGGGTGTTTCCCGAAGTCGCATCTGTTCTTGCATCCTTTGATCGAATTCAAAGTTACCTCAGAATCCCTAGCCGAGAAGATAGGCGACAGTTTATCGAGACTAGCAGGCCTATGAGTGACCAAGGTCAACTGTCTGCTTTACCCAGCGCGCCCAACGACAAAACGACCGTCAAGTTTGACAATGTCAACATCCGGCCAGCCTCGACGGCAGACCTTGCACTGAAGAACATTAGCACAATGTGGAAACAGGGTGATCTGGTTGTCATTTCTGGATCTGTCGGGTCCGGAAAGACGACTCTTGCCAAGGCTTTGCTGGGCGAGCTATTACAGGACTCTGGCATTATCCAGACTGCCCACAAAACTGCGGCGTATTGTGCGCAAGTAGCCTGGTTGGTCAATGGCACTGTCAGAGAGGTCATCTGTCGCCTAGGTAATGGCCGCTCGATATTTGACGCGGTGTGGTACCAGAGAGTTGTGCATGCATGTGATCTCGAGGAGGATTTCCGTCAAATGCCGAACGGAGATCAAACGGTGATTGGTAGTCGCGGCATCACTCTTTCTGGGGGACAGAAGCAGCGAATTGTGAGTACATGTTTCATTTGTCAACTGAGATCTATTTGTACTAAATCTAGTTGCTGTGTAGGCCCTAGCGCGAGCTATTTTCGCCCGGGAGGATATCATTATCCTTGACGATACACTCTCGGCGCTAGACGCATCTACGCAGCGTCACATTACAAATAGCCTCTTTGGTCCAAATGGCCTATTCAAGGAGCTTGGTACCACCGTGGTACTCATCACTCATACAAGTAAGACTGATGAACAGATAGCCTGACCATATATGCTGATAATTCATGGTGCAGTTCAATATTTGCCATTGGCTGATCACATCATCATTCTCGATGCAAAGGGTGGTGTCGCCGAGCAGGGCACCTGGAATGTCCTTCGAGCTGGAACCGGCTATACCAGCAAAATTGTCTTGGGACATGACAACGAGGAAGCCGAGGACCTAGCACCGGATCGCATAAAGTTCGGGGACGGCGTTCTTCAAGGTCTCGAGAAGTCCGACGATATACACCAAACCACCCGCGCGACAGGCGATGTCACACTCTACAGTAAGTGCCCTCGCCTCCAAGGCAAACCAAATAGGCTAGGCTGTATCGCTAACAATTAGCCAGAATACTACTTCAGCGCCATTGGTATCCCTCGACTACTACTTCTCCTCGTCTCTTTGACGCTCTATTCCATATTTGTCGGTATCATCCCATACTGGCTCAAGTGGATGGGAGAAAGCGGTGGCATGTACATGTGGTTCTATACTGGCATCTACTTTCTCCTTTCCCTGGGTGCATTTGCATCTGTCGCAGTGGCTATTTCGACCATATTCCTAGTCATTGCGCCGCATTCTGGCCACACCCTGCACGAGCGACTCCTGCGTACAGTCATGCATGCGCCACAGGCCTACTTCGCTACGACTGACACGGGCATCACACTCAATCGCTTCAGTAGCGATATTAGGATGATTGATCGGTCACTCCCATTTGCCTTATTTCAAGTCTTTCAGGCTATATTTCTGCTTCTATCGCAATTCATCTTATTGTGCATCGTTCAGCCTTTAATTATGATCACGCTGCCATTTACCATTTTAGCTGTGTACTTAATTCAGAAGGTATACTTGACGACTTCTCGACAGCTTCGCGCTGTTGATCTGGAGGCTCGAGCGCTTGTGAATAGCAGCTTCTTGGAGACGTTGGAGGGTGTCGCGACGATTCGTGCGTTTGGTTGGCAGCAGGCTTTTAGCAAAGACAATGCGCAAAAGCTGGATCTATCGCTGCGCCCGGATTACATGCTCACCTGCGTGCAGCGATGGCTGGACTTGGTTTTGGATCTCATCGTCCCCGGCCTCGCGATTTGCGTTATTAGCCTTGGTGTTATTTTCAAAGGCACCACGACTGGTGGACAGATTGGCCTTGCTCTCAACGTGATCCTGCAAGCCAATCGGTACATTCTTCGGCTGGTCAGCGCCTGGACCAGCCTTGAAACGTCTTTGGGGGCCATCTCGCGCGTTCGTGACTTTGAGCAAAGCGTCCTGCCCGAGGAGGAACCTGGTCGGAACCCGCGACCGCCGCCAGGGTGGCCCGCGCACGGCGCCGTCGAGTTTGCGAACGTCTCGGCGAGCTACCACGAATCCGCGCTTGCACTCGACGGTATTACCGTGACGCTTGCGCCAGGAATGAAGGTTGGTGTCGTGGGCCGCACGGGCAGCGGAAAGACGTCGCTGCTGCTGAGTCTAGTGCGTCTTGTTGAGCTGCAAGGTTCTGGCAAAGTGCGTGTGGACGGGTTGGATATTTGCGACTTGTCGCGAGATGCTATGCGTGCGCGAATCATTACGGTACCTCAGGATCCGATGCTGGTCAAAACTGACACTGTTCGGCAGAACCTGGACATTGCTGCCGCCGATCTTTCGGACGAGGAGATGGTTCGTGTTCTCGAGCGTGTAGGCCTGTGGCGGGTACTTCTCGCACGCAGAGACAGAGGAAACTACAGTGAGAGCTCTTCAGTCGTGCCTGGTGACGACACGCAGAAAAAATCTCCTTTGGCTCAGAGTGTCGAGGCCGAAGATGGGGAACAATTGTCGTGCGATGAGTCTAACAACAAATTAGCGGCAGATATTCTTGACTTGACCATGGAGTCAGTCCCGCTCTCTCAGGGCCAGCAGCAGCTCTTTTCGCTAGCACGAGCGCTCCTGATGCGCCATTTACGAGGTCGACTCGTGCTGCTCGACGAGGCGACGAGTAGTGTCGACACCGAGACGGACAAACTGATGCAGGGTATTCTACGTGAAGACTTTCAAGATTACACTGTAATCACTGTTGCACATCGGTTGGATACCATCATGGACAGCGATGTGGTCTTGGCCATGCATGGGGGAAAGCTGGTAGAGGCTGGGCGGCCGTCTGAGCTGGTGGAGAGGGAAGGGGGACTATTCAGGACACTGCTTTCAGGAAAGAAGCTAGCACTGTAGATGGCAAAGAACTTGCGCAAGTCTTTTTGGTACCAAGGAAAGCTTCTTCACTTATGCCAATACGAAGGGTGAGGAGCCATTGGACGTGCCGATAGGGATTTGCATGGAAAATATCCAGTCGTGGTCAATTGTGTGTTAGTTTGCAAATTGACCTGGATCGACACCGTGTTGGTTTTTTTCGCCTGGCTTTGCGGCCTAGACAATACCTAGCGGGCCGCTCGACGACTGGTGGTTGGCTGCCGTTCAAGCTCAATCTCGCACAATAGAGTAGCATTTCTGAGGCCAGTTTCTTCAAGACTGGACGACTATTAATTATAGTTGCTCAAGTTAACGACTGAGGAGACGCTGAATGGCACCACCGTCGGCCTCGGCAGAGCCCGCGGCGGAGCCACTATGGATGACCAGCCCGGCCAGTTTCTAGAGTGGTTGCGAGTCGGTTAGCGCCTTGCGCAGGTGTGTTGCTGAGGCCGGCTTAGGGCAGTGTTGGCTTGACAAGTGCAATGCCATAGATGCTCAAAGGTGGTCGTGCTGTTCCACTGTCCAGCGGGTGACAAAGCTTGTCGGATCGCTTCCGTACTCAGTAAAGCGGGGGGGGGGAAGAGGCTGCGGCGCTGGGCAGGGGGAGGCGTTTTGTGTGTTACAGGAGAATAAAAGAGTCGAATACTCGTTTACTGTCACTTTTTTTTTTCTTTGACTGGATTGAATTTCCTTTTCCTCTTTCTTTCTTCTTTTTTCTTTCTCCCTTTTTTTCTCAGTTTCTTTGACATGTTTAGACAATCTTCTTTCGGCACCCGAGCCTGCGCATGGCTGTACTTAACAAAGGTGATGCCCCTCAAGTCAGTACAATGAGCTCTAACGAAGGTGGCAGCAAATGACCCTGCAACCGGGTAGGTTTAGCTGCCAACGTTGTTACTGCTTGATGTACAACTCAGTGCTTACCTACTGAATACTTGGGCACTTACCGCGTGTGCGTCTTGCAGGGGACGACGGCTCTGAATGCGGGGCGTTCCGGGGCGCAACAGAGGAGACCCTTTTGGGCCCTTTAAGGTTCTCGACTTCCCCCCCCCCCCCCCCCCCCCCAAATAGGCCTCATGATTCAAGACAAGCAAACGCATCTTTGCCTTGATCATTTTTTTTTCTTCTTGGATTCATGGAGGGAGCTCCGTGACTGCAGCCGCATCGGTTATCTGATTCCATTCTTTATGCCTTCTTTGACCATTTTTCCCCCCATCCCCTCTTCCTTGGTCCTGCCAGCAGTTCACGGCCGACGCCGGACAAGCTTCCTTGACCAAAATTTGTAAGCCCTTGAGGCCACGGTAGCGTCGCCACGCCGCCCGACAACCCGCAGAGCGCGCCAACAGCCCGACAGTCGCCTCCTCCCTCTTTTGATCCTGGCCGAATTCCTCGACGGCGCTTTGATTTCACGTTCCTTCCATACCTTTTCTTCTCTTCTTCTTCTTCTTCTTCGTCCAACATCCAGTCTTTATTTCCGTTCCGAGCCTCTGCAGCGCGCCGCCGTTGTTGCTGCCTGCCAAACACCACCACCACTACCACGTTACGTTACCGTTGACGACACGAGATCACAAGCTACACGCTTCGAATTACCATTCATCCTTATTCACCTTCTTTTTTTACGCGCAATCGAAACCTGTTCATTCTTTCATCTCCTATAAACAGCTCCATCTCGACTTTCTTACAAGAGACGAAACAGCGAAACGAACAAAATATACAAAAGTCTGCGCCTGGGATCTGCCACCCCTGCGCTCTCTCTTTCCGAGGCCACTTCTTCCCATGGGGGCCAGAGCGCGACGTCCGCAGTCGCAAAAGGAAAAGAGCGCTGCGTCGCCCTTGTCCGTCAAGACCGACAGCGACACCAACGGCAAGGCCAGCGGCAAGGCGAACGGCACGGCCAACGGCAAGGCGCCGCGCAACCACCAAAACGGCGACGCCACCATGAACGCCGGCCTCGAGATGCGGCGCAAAAACGCCAACAATGATTCCGCCGCCCTCACCTCCAACTACATGGCCCGCGAGTCCTTTTCCCTCGACGACCCCGTCCCCAAGACGCCGACCTCGGCCAACGACGCTGGCTTCTTCCACCTGCCCCTCCAGGACCAGCGCAACTTTATGCTCCTCGTCCTGCTCTACTTCCTACAGGGCATCCCCATGGGCCTCGCCATGGGCTCCGTCCCCTTCCTCCTCAAGAACCACATGTCGTACAGCGAGATTGGCGTCTTCACCCTCGCCTCGTACCCCTACTCGCTCAAGCTCCTCTGGAGCCCGTTTGTCGACGCCGTCTGGAGCCCCAGCTTCGGCCGCCGCAAGACCTGGATCGTCCCCATCCAGTTCCTCTCGGGCTTTGGCATGCTCTGGCTCGGCCGCCACGTCGAGACCATGATGGCCACCACCGGCAAGCCCGGCGGCCCCACCGTCTGGTCGTTTATGCTCTGGTGGTTCTTCCTCGTCCTCATGTGCGCCACCCAGGACATTGCCGTTGACGGCTGGGCCCTGACGTTGCTGACCCCCAGCAACGTCTCGTACGCCTCCACCGCGCAGACGGTCGGCCTGACCGCCGGCCACTTCATGTCCTACACCGTCTTCCTCGCCCTCAACGCCTCCGACTTTGCCAACAAGTGGTTCCGGTCCGTCCCCTCGGACGACGGTCTCGTCTCTCTCGGCGGCTACCTGACCTTTTGGGGCTGGATGTACATCATCGTCACCATCGGCCTCGGCTTCATGAAGCGCGAGGAAAGGTCGCAAAACGAAGAGGGCGTCTGGGAAGTCTACAAGATTATGTGGGGCATCCTCAAGCTCAAGAATGTCCAGACCATCATCATTGTCCACCTGATTGCCAAGATTGGCTTCCAGGCCAACGACGGCGTCACCAACCTCAAGCTCCTCGACAAGGGCTTTGGCAAAGAAAACATGGCCCTGACGGTGCTGATTGACTTTCCTTTCGAGATTGGCCTGGGCTACTACGCGGGCATGTGGTCACAAAAGTACGGCGCCATGAGGCTGTGGGGTTGGGGCTTCGTCGGCCGCCTCGTAGCCGCTCTGCTCGCGCAACTCACCGTCGCCATCTTCCCTGCCGAGGGCGTCACGACGTGGTATCTCGTCGTTGTCATTCTAGAACACATCATCTCGACCTTTACCAACACCATCATGTTTGTCGCCGTCTCGGCCTTTCACGCCAAGGTCTCGGACCCCGTCATCGGCGGCACCTACATGACGCTCCTCGCCACCGTCTCCAACCTGGGCGGCACCTTTCCGCGATACTTTGTGCTGCGCCTCGTCGACGTCTTCACCGTGGCCACCTGCCATCCCGGCAAGCACGCCAGCAGCGCCAAGCTCAAGGGCCCGCTGGTGACGGAGTCGTTTTCCTGCGCCGTCCAGGCGGACAAGGAGAGGTGCCAAGACGGCGGCGGCGTCTGCGAGATGACGCGTGACGGCTTCTACTGGGTCAACATTTTGTGCGTGCTCTTTGGCGCCGTGACATTTTTCATGTACATCAAGCCCAAGGTGCGACAGCTCCAGGCATTGCCTCTGCGCGCGTGGAGGCTGTCGCCCAGCAAGCAATAGCAGCGGTAGCAAGGGAAGCGAAGCGAGCAGAGCATCCACACAAGATGAGAGGATGGAAGGGACTTGTAAGCATATAGCCAAGTAATGTTAGTCATGTAAACAAGAGAATCATTAATCTGTCCAAGCTCTCTGTTGTCACCTTTTGATGCGCAAAAAGAGAGAAAGAATTCGGGAAATGGGGAAATCAGGCAAGGAAAGAAGGGAAGCAGGAAAGGGGATAAAATGTTTAAATGACAAAAATGACAAAATGACAAGAAGAAAGAAACACTGCTGCTGCTGCTGCTGCTGCTGCTGCTGCTGCCTGAACATTGACTGTGATGATGCCGCCTCACCATGCAAACCCCGCAGATCCCCTCCTTCCTTCGTTTCCCCCAGCTTCAAGTCACACACCGGGCTGCTCCATCCATCATCATTCACCACTACGCAAAATGCCGCCACGATCGATCTGGTATGGTATTTGCAAATTCATTCTTGACCTGACAATCAGGTAAAGAAAAAGTATTGATCAATTGTCCATCGGCAGTACTCTCCTATCTGCTTGGCAGGTATCGACTTTCTTTTGACTTGTGAGCAAACGCCCAGCAACGGCAATCATCGTACGTTCATTGACAACTCTTGCAACAGCATCAGCCCTTGGTTTTCCCTCCTCTCCCTTTTTATTACGATTCACGTTATTTTCATTTCGTCCTTTTTTTTCATCGTCGATACCATCAAGTTTATCTATCTTGTCGTTTGCGCGATTCTTTACACACGCTCTTCATCTAGCAAACGGCCGTGATGGAGTCTACCGAGACACCCAGCGCAGACATGGAACCTCAACCACCACCACCACCACCGCCACCACTCTTACGCTTCCCTTCCGAGATTCTCGCCGCAATCTGCAGCCACCTGCCGAACCGGGACATCAAGGCGCTGCGGCTGGCCGCCGGCCCGGCCCTCTGCCACGCTGTCCCGCCGCGCTTCGCCCGCGTCTTCCTCTCCCCGGACCCCACCAACCTGGCCGTCTTCCGCGCCGTCGCCGCGCACCCGACCTTTCGGCTCGCCGTCCGCGAGATTGTCGTCGACGACGCGCGCCTCGCGGACCCGGGCCTGCGACGGGACCGCCTCAACGACGCCGGCCGCCGCGACCGCGACCCGGACGAGGCGGATGAGGCGCTGGGCGGCAACGACGCCGACGAGGGCCTGCGGCTCGCGGCACGCGAGGGCGCCATGCGCGCGTGGTTCGGCGCCCGCCGCGCCAGGAACCTGCGCGAGCTGCACGGCCGCCACGCCAACGACCACGACGCCGGGGGGGAGGGGGGAAGCGCCGCCCGCCGCGCCGCGCGTGACGCCCAGCGCGACGCCCAGCCCCCGCTGGAGTCGAGCTACCAGCACTACCTGGCGCTGCTCCGGGCGCAGGGCCGCGCCGTGGCCGAGGGGGCCGACGAGCGCGCGCTGGCCGAGGGCCTCGACGCCTTCCCGGCGCTCGAACGCATCACCGTCACGCCGGCCACGCACGGGTACCTGTACACGCCGCTGTACCGCACGCCCATGATCCGCGCCCTCCCGCTGGGCTTCAACTATCCGATCCCCCGCGGCTGGCCGACGTCGTCCCGGCAGGAGGAGGCACGGTCGGCGCCGACCCCGGCGCCGCCGGTGCTCCACCCGTGGGTCACGGCGGACGCGTGGACCGAGGAGGACGTGGCGAGGGAAAAGGCCCGCTGGAGAGGCCTGATGCTGACGATCCGGACGCTGGCGGAGCGCATCAGAAGCGGCAGGGGCGTCCCGGTGCCGGAGCTCGTCGTCGACGTGCACTCGCTCCGCACGGGCGTCAGCCCCTACATGCTGGCCCAAGACTGCGACGAGCACCGCGACCTGGCGCTGGTGCTGCGCCAGCCGGGCTTCCGTCGGCTGGACCTGCCCGTCCTCGTCGCCGGCACGCGGCCCGAGGACGCGGCGCTGCTCGATGACGGCCGCCTGAAGCGGCTGCTCGCCGAGGCGCGCCACCTGCAGCACTTTCGCCTCCGTGTCGACGGCGAGGCCGAGACGCCGGCGGGAGCAGGAGGAGGAGGAGCAGGAGGAGGAGCAGGAGGGGGGCAGCGGCGGCGCTTCATCCCGCTGCAGTCGCTGCTGCCGCTCGACGCGTGGCCCGCCCTGCGGCACCTCGGCCTGTCCGGGGTGCGCGTGCGCGTGGCGGACCTGGTCGGCGCGCTGGGGGCGCTGCCGCCGACGCTGCGCTCCGTCGAGCTGAGCTTCCTCGTCTTCCCCTCGGCGGAGGAGGACGGGGGCCTGCGGCGCGACAACCACGCCGCGCTGCTCGACGCCATGAAGGCGCGGCTGACGTCGTGGGCGGCGCGCCCGCGCGGGCAGCGCCCGAGCGTCACCGTCGGCCTCGCCAAGGCCGCCGGCAACGTCGACGGCCGCGGGCTCTGGTGCGCCGCCGAAATTGGCGCCTTCCTCTACGGCGACGGGCCGAATCCGTTTGGCTGGCACAGGGATGTCCTCCTGCCCGGCGTCGGCTGGCTGGCTGACGAGTACGATGAAGACTTTGCGCGGCCCTACCTCGCGTACAAGGATTACCGCGCGCTGTGGTATAGCGAGGAGGGCTGATGGTTTTTTTTTCTTGTTTCTGCGAAATCGGAGATGACAATCTTGCCGGGAAGGGAAGGTGAGGAAGGGAGGGAGGGGGAATTGCTCCAATCCTTGTCAACTTGAAGCAAGTTAAGTATAGACGAATATATACCTTGGAGATGGCAATGCTTTTCGACGAGGAGCGGGCCACAAGGTCGGATACTTTATACTGATGATTCTGATGCTATGAAGCAAACCTTTGTAGGGGCGCCGTACTTGAACATAACAAGTTGTCATGCTTTTTTTTTTCCTTTTCAATTCAACAGCCTTCTGGACTTTCACCATGGTAGTTTCATTGCTCCGCTGCCATCGTCTCGATAGTCTGTCTTTCTAGGTTCCCGACACCATTCTCCCATCCCGGTATATCGTGCCCCATTCAGTCCCGATGTGATGGTCTTGCCCAGCATCTATCTCCTCGCTGACCTTTTTCCACAGGCAGTCAATTCCTCATCGCACGTGCGCTCCGCCTGCTAGACAGAAGCAGAAAAAGAAGAAACAAAATTAAAAAAAAAAAAAAAGAAAAAAAGGAGAAGAACTTGTTCACGAGTTACAGACCAGCAAGAGGCAGGAGGAAAAAAAATAAACGTACAGCACCCGGAGTTCGCTGGTCGTCACCGACCCAGCTACTACTCAGGCGCTCGAGTGGTTATCGCTCGGAGATCAGACGGGATCCAGATTTGGCACTCGGCTATGGCCGTACATGGATGTGTTGCCGTCTACTCTTGTATATAAGAGAGAATAGCGAGTGGTATGTATGGTGATGACGGAGCTCCTTGTCCTCTCCTTCCACGTAGACTGTCGCAGGTCATTCATCTATCCTGTTCCCGGGGAAAACGAGATGACCACGGCATCAAGGTCACATACAGATCAATAGATATGACGACATTCTGTTTCGCGAGAATCTAGATTCACGTCTCAGTTGATCGCTGTCGGCGCTATGCCGCCTCCGCACCATGGTTTGTGATGCTGCGCGGCCTTGCTCCGTCGTCACTTTGCATTGTGGCGCCCCCCCCCCTCCCTTGGCGGCGGGCGTCACTACGCAATATCCTAATGTGCCAGGTGAGTCTATTGATCGTCAGACTTTTCGGCCGAATTCCGTCAATTAGATTGTGACGTTCCCAGAGCTCCCGACCATGTTTCCCTGTTGTCGCATCATCGGCGTCTTACTCTTTCCATTTGATCAGCCCCCGACCATTACCTCACCTTCCGCCCGCGTTCGACATCCGGGCAGACTGTCATTTCTCAGCGAGATGAAAACGCGACGATGAATCGTTCAAGTATCTTTGGAGATGGCAATCTCGAGAGTACAGTGCCGGCTTCCTGGCATACGCCACGCACATTCTTGAGTCGTCGTGTTTGCGTCAAGATCCTGACTCGCTACAGAGCGAAAGTGTATGCATCAGATCTGTATTCGTCCCATTTCGCCAACGACCGGCCGAGCCCGGCAGGGTTGGATGAATGGAGGTGCCGAGTCCTCGAACTCGATTCTAGCCTGTCCAGAGTAGGAGTCCGTGATGGATTGATGGGACGAATATTAGATGTAGATATATTGATGAATCCAGTATCTCAGAGCCCTTGTTTTCTTCGGTAAAGCTGCTATGCAGCTCACAGGTAAAGATGCCATATGGGGTCAGTCAGCCTTGGTCAGCAAGATGGCTGCAGAATATGAGGAGTTGTAAATTGTCACTCCGACACACGTGATAAAATAGATTGAGATATTTCCATCGACAAGACCGTTCAAGATGTAGCCAGTAAACGTGGCGCTGCCATTCGCCCGAGGTAAGATTCATCTACACCGAGATGAGGCGGGATGGAAGCTGCTTCGTAAATATCAGCACAGCCGGGACGAGGGTTTTATAAAGGCGCTGACGGGGCCAAAACTGCCTAAAAAATATTCATCTTTTTTTCATCTCATCTCATTTCCATCATCATCTAGCTTCCCGGCGATACCCAGCACCTTGCAAGACGGGGATGCTTTGAGTTGGTCCCCTCAAGTCTAATAAGCTTAACCCCTCACTCACTATAGAGTTTACCACCAACTGCGCCGCCTACTACGACAGCATCCATCGCAGCGCATGCATGGATAGATAAAAGCAAAAAGAGAAAAAACACAGAAAAGGGGAGAAACCGCACAAACAAGGCAACAATTGAAAATCATGTCGTCGGCGCAATCCGTCCAGGCCGAGGACGCCTACTTCTCGTCCAACCCGCAGCCGCGGCACCTGGCGTCTCACCTCGCGCAGGCCGAGTCCTTCATCAACGCCCACGCGGCGGCCGGGCACCGCGTCGTGCTCATCACGTCGGGCGGCACGACGGTGCCGCTCGAGAGGCAGACGGTGCGCTTCATCGACAACTTCAGCGCCGGCACGCGCGGCGCGACGTCGGCCGAGTACTTTCTCGCCGCCGGCTACGCCGTCATCTTTCTCCACCGCGAGTTTAGCCTGCAGCCGTACTCGCGGCACTTTACGCACGCCAAGGACTGCTTCCTGGATTTCCTGGACGAGGACGGCGACGGCGACGGCGACCAGGAGGGCAACCAGGACGCGACAACGAGGAGGGTGGTGGTGCGCAAAAAGGACCAGGCCCGCATCCTCGGCGTGCTGCGCGAGTACAAAAAGGCAAAGGCCAGCAACATGCTCCTCATGCTGCCCTTTGTCACCATTGGCGACTACCTGCACGAGCTGCGCGGCATCGCGCGGCTCATGCGCCCGCTCGGACCGGCCGGCCTGCTGTACCTGGCGGCCGCCGTGTCCGACTTTTTCGTGCCGCCGGAGCGCATGTCGGAGCACAAGATTCAGTCCACCGACGCGGCGCAGGCGCTGCAGGACCGGGGCAAGCCGTCCAAGGAGAGCGGCAGCGGCAACAGCAGCGGCAGCCGGGGCAGCCCGGGCGACGAGGACGAGGCCTTTGACAACTTTGACGCGCCGCGCGTGCCGCGCTCCAAGCGGCTCGTCGTCGACCTGGACCCGGTGCCCAAGTTCCTCGAGAACCTGGTGGACGGCTGGGCGCCCGAGGGCATGATTGTCAGCTACAAGCTCGAGACGGACCCGGCCATCCTCGTGCACAAGGCGCGCGCCAGCCTCGACCGCTACCAGCACCACCTCGTCATCGGCAACCTGCTGACGACGCGCAAGTGGGAGGTTGTCTTCGTGAGCCCCCGCCGCGACGACCGCTGGCTGCGCGTCGCCCGCCACGGCGGCGGCGGCGGCGGCGGCTGGGGTCCCGCCGAGGGCCGCCCGCTGCGCGCCGACGAGCTGCCGCCCGACGAGCCCGAGTCCGAGATTGAGGCCCTCATCATCCCCGCCGTGTCGGAGCTGCACGACGAGCACATTGCGTCCAAGAAGGCGTGAGGGGGACGGCGGGGGCTGGAAGTAGGCCGCGTACGGGACTGTTTGTCGGAGACGTGCCAGATACGGTTCACTAAAGATGGGCGCATATCGATGGCATTCAAGGCAATGGCAGGGCAGTGAGGACAAGTGCTGTAGAAGATAGAAAATATATACTGCACGCTCCAGAATAGAGCCCGTGTCGCAAGATCATGCGTATAGTATGTCCAAGTGAGACCCTGACGAGCTTCATCTCCAAAGGGTTTGTATTGCCAATTTTAGAATTGTTTACAAGAGGACTTCATCCCAATAGTATCTGGTGGTCCAGTTCGCAGTGCGAGGTATCATACTAAAGTGCAGCATGTGCCAGACCTACATGCACGCCGGCATCGTCTCAACCGGGCAGTCGGCCTATCCGCCGCGCCAAGAGATCCAGCTCCTAATGCACTACTTTTACGCTCGTCACAAGTTTGCGTAAAAGACAATTTCGGTGGCTGCTCGCTACTGGTCGCACGTAAAGTGAGACTGCTTCGTGCTGTCCCCGGCCACCGTTGGTAGGTTACGCGGGCCCGTGACATGTCAGCCGCCATCGAAGGAGAACAGATGTTGGAGAATAGGTGTTGATTTCTTATACATCAGCGGCCTCGGGTATAATTTCGATTTCTTTTGTAATTACTGAATCTGTTTATGAAGTTTCAACTCAAAGACTGTGTATTACCTCCTGGTTGTGTTACAGAGGCAAACATTGAGAACCTCACTGCAAGGAACCTTGCGTAACGGCGAAACTGAGCAAGAAGAAAAAAAATTCAATCTAGCGACTGACTCGAAAATTCAGTAGCTATTATAGGTCTATTTTATTAGCAGACAAGGCTGATTTCATCCATCTGGCAATGTTCATGGCAGTCGTGACTGCACGGAAGAATGGCCTGCATCCGGCCCTGGCCCGGACCCGGAGCCGGGGCCAATAGCGGGCCGGCTAACACGTATGACTGAAATGATGGGACAACAAAAAAAAAGTAATTGAATCGAAGCAAAAACGGGAATACGACAGAAGATGACGTGGAATGAGGAAATTTACGAGTGGTGAATTTCCACAATAATGTCCACCTCAGACCGGGTTGTGCCCGCAGCCGCGGTACTGCTTGTGTAGCTTACTTTTATAGGTTTTCTCTACAGGCTTCGTCAGGCTTTTGCCGTTGTCGGAGGCTAGTTTAGACAAGCAAGGTTGGGAGAGAAGCCCAGGAAAAGCACAGCAGCAAATAAACACGTTGAATCTTTCTGCATCAGTCTTGTAGAGTGTAAAGCGTAGATGGCATTCCCCCTCGTGGTACTACTAGGCATTAAGAAGGTTTGTCGAGCTAGCCCAGTCGACCTGCTGGCTGGCTGGTTGATCTGATGGCTGGAGGATGGGACTTGTTGGCTGGCCGACTTGTTGTATTGTTGTTGGTTGGCTAGTCTCTTGGCTGGGCTGGTTCATCAGTATTGAGTTGCTCGCTGGCTGGATGGCTAGCCGACTCTGTCAGGCTGGCTATTACGCATCAGCAAACCCATTGCAATTGAGCAAACATGATTCCGTCACCCACATCTCCACTTCCTGTGCTCGCCGTTGTCTGAGAATCCGACAGCTCGCGCCCTGTTGTCAACACGAGCATTGGAACTGCGTTCTTTGCTTGGCATCCGCGGCCTCCTTCCCTTTCCCGATTCTTTATTCCCCTTCTTCGACGTTCAATCATCAGCGACTCACGGCCGCCGCGCCCGCTCTCACCTGACGCATCAAGCGCTTTTTGGAAGGTCAAGACCAGCACAGACTCCATCTCGCCGCCCCTCTTTCGGGTCCAAGTCTCTCTTGGCTCGGGCACGATCCCCCTCCCCCCCCCCTCGGTAACTACTCAAGTAAGTTACTTGGTGTTGCAAAATTGCGCCTTGTGTCTGCGCAGCCGCCGCCCCTCCCTCCCCCCAGCCCATGATGCCGCTTTCGGCTGATTTTGGCTTTGGCGAAGCGAGGCGGTAGCATGTTAATCTTGGGGCATTCTCGTATGAGCACGCCTGAGTTTTGTGCATCTAGAAAGGGGGGTGGGGGAGGGTTTTATTGTATTTATTGGTGGGGGAAGCATGTCTTGGCTTGTTACGCCCTCTCACCAATAACCCGGTGCGTTAAGTCATCCATCGGGGCGGAAGATTCTGCGCCTCCACAGCGTTTGCCGATAAAGAGGTCCAGAGAACACCGGGTGACGTTTCATTTTACGGCGCGAACAAGGATAACCTTAAATTTTTAATCCCGATGGCAAAAGAAAGTGCACGCTTCTCCTTCACCCGTGAAGGGTCCCCGCAACAAGCCAGTTCTAGAGTCTGATCGCTCTGTAATTGGCGACTTTTGACTCGTGACCCGGATAGAGAAACGGGCAACATTAGGGCCCTCTTTGTAACAACTACTATTGCCAGTTTATTACCCAATTAGCAACGTCAGAGAGACTGCTGGCTCCGAGTCATCAAATACCAGCTACCAAATGAGTGTCAGCCGCTGACAATGACCGTGTTCCGACCAGCTTGCCAGGAAGACGTCCAACTTTTTATCCCGGCAAATCGAGCAAGTCGGCAGCTGGTCATCATCGTGTTTAATATCCGTTGCTTGAGCCATTGCGTTTTGCGCTGCCTCTTTCTGGTCAGCTCCTTTCCACGCAAAATGTACTTGATGGGGATGTCTGCTCTGTCCACGGCTGAGGAGAATGTGCGCGGGGTGGGCTTTGCGTATTCGTGGCAGTGTTATCATTTCGCCTAACAACTCCAATCGGCGGGACATCCGAATGAAGAAGGTATCCAAGACGCATCCCGTACGTCAACATGCGTCCTTCTACTATAGGGGTCGCTCGGGTTCCCACGCCACAGCTGCTCATGCCAAAAGTGAAAAAAAAAAAGGTCCCTTTGTCCTTATTAGGAAGCTGGCCCGTTCGCTCCTCCAGGAAAGAGCCTAGTAGGCTGGGGCGCTCCGTTTCTTACGAGTTCGGCCAAGACGCCGCCGCTGTTCGCTCTCCCTAGCGAGGCGATTGAGTTGAAGAAGAAGAAGAATCTCGTTCGGGCCAGGCCCGCCGCAACGCTAGTTTTCCTTGGGGTTCCCACACCCTCATTATGCGCGCGCACCATGCTGGATAGGGCAGGTCACTTAGATGATGGCGCCGCAGTGCGTCGCCATCTGCCCTGGCTAAGCCTAAGCAAGTCGTTTTATAGGAGTAGGCCACCAACCAGCGCACGCTCTGGCTGATATGTTGATATGTGGCGCTGGTTCCAGCACGCCTCTTCATTTAGTGTTATGGATAACGTTAAACGGGGATGCAGGAGAAGCACAATCAGCCCCCCGTGATTTGTGAGAGGTCATGGGATGGGTTCAGTCACCAAGCTGATGAGGCACTGCAGGAAGCTTACATATGGTTACATCGTCCAGTCGACGTGGGTAGAGGTCAATTTGTTGGACGGCATTTGAAATATCCTCGTTCATATATATATAGTGCTTGCCAACCACAGAATTCGAGGCGTCTGTGTCTCATCATTGTCGTCCTTCTCAGCCAGTTCACCTTCTCACACTCATTTCCAGAACTTCAAGCAATGCATCTCTCTGCTGGCGTCTTTGCGGCCATTCTGGCCGCACTGCCTTTGGCAAGTGCCTTCCCTCCCGAGCTGACTCGGAACGGAAGAGACGAGTTTTGCAAGACCGAGCCTACCGATGAACTGCTGGCACTGCATGAGAAGATTGCCAATGGAGACCAGCCTACCTTGGACAAGATTGCCAAGGGTGATGAAATCATTCAAGAGGCTCTCCGCAACGGTGACAGTGGCTTACACGGCCGCACGACAGGCTTGACCGTCACCAAGCGGGATACCGGCGATCTCATCACTCTCGACACCTGGTTTCACGTAGTCTACAACGCCAAAACTCACGACGGCGGTTATATCACAGTACGTCTACCACGTTTTTCCCCCTCTCCTCGGAGAAGGAAGAGAGGAATTCTAACAACCACGGCAGCCGGAGAAGCTCCAAGAGCAGCTCAAGGTTCTCAACGATGCCTATGACCCCAGCAACCTGGCTTTCAGGCTGGTCAACAGCACCTGGACCGAGAACGCGACCTGGGCCGACTACCCCGACGACAACGAGCTGGCCATGAAGAGGGCTCTCCGCAAGGGCGACTCGCGGACGGTCAACATCTTCTTCGTCCCGGGCCTCGGCGCCGGCGGCGTCTGCGTCTTCCCCAACATGGGCGCGTACGAGGGCGACGCCCTCGCACTGGACGCCTGCATGGTCGGCTCCTTCTCCATGCCCGGCAACAAGGGCGTCTACGCCATGGGCAAGACGGCCGTCCACGAGCTCGGCCACTGGTTCGGCCTGCTGCACACCTTCCAGGGCGGTTGCAACGAGGAGCGCGGCGACTTCATCGCCGACACCCCGGCCGAGAGGAGCGCCAACCGCGGTGTCTGCCCGGCCAACCGCGACACGTGCCCCGAGCTCCCCGGCCTGGACCCCGTCGAGAACTACATGGATTACTCCAGCGAGTAAGTGAGACGCTGTCCCCTGGCAAGATTGCCGTTCTGTTAACGTAAAAAAACAGTGCTTGCTATGATCGTTTCACTCCCGGCCAGACCAGCCGCATGCGCGCGCTCCTGGCGCTGGTCCGTCTCGGCCCTATTCGGTAGACAGAAACTGGATACTACCTTGTCAAGTATATATATTCCATAGAGCACGTTGCATTGTATTAAGCGACCGGGGAGCATTGAAGCGAGTGTTTAGAGTTGGCAAGTGACTGTCGAGCATTTACAATGGTACCAAGGGGGGAGGGGGAGGGGGGGGCAGCATATTTACCGAGCTGTAGTTCCGGCCTACATCTGTTACTTTGGCCTTTACATGACGTCTCTGAATTTACGTATATACATCATTTCCCCTTTTGTCTGCGATGAGACTTGGGCCCCTATGTGTTGCTTTGGGCCCCCGTAGCCACAAAAGTACCCGCCAGCGCCAGCGCCAGGCCCAAAAGATGATTGTTGCCGAGAGAATTCGTGGCTTGCGGATGCCCAACCGTCTGCATTGCGCTCAGCTACGGATTATTGATAGTGGGCTTCCCGCAGCCACCAGTGCGCATCGAGTAGAGACAACATGCACCTTGGCCCACCAGCTGAGACACCATGATGCATGTAAGCTGCAAGACACATATTGCATCTTCTTGAACAATTTCGATTCGCATGTAGCTTCATAAAACTAAAATTCGTAGAAATGGTCCTTTTTTTTAACCATCCTACCGAAACCATGACGATAAACGTACTTGCAAAGAAGCCTAGTTGCTCCTTGAGAGAGGTTCCCCTCACTTTCATAGGCTGAACCGGCGCACACTCAACTCGAGAGGACAATCTGGCCAGCTGTCGATGCGCTTCGGACTAATCGCCAAAATACAAGAGGAGTCTTCGTCGGCCATTTGGATGCAATGACATGGCAAACGGACAAAGAAACGCTTCCCAAGCGTGACCTAGACCTGCAGGTGAGACATGTCGACACGGCGTGGCGCCGGCATGTGTGAAACATGTACTGTCCAGAAAAGAAAAAAAGACTTTTATTTCAACTATGGAATGTACACTACTCGTTTACCTAGTCAATCCAAGTTGGGGAGAAGAGGCCGGGCTGGAAGGCTGTGCTGCATCAGCCACACGCGCTCGAATACGATGCTAGAAAGAGAATACAACGAACGAAGAGAAAGTAAAAAATCTCCGAACTTGGAGGAAAAGGTTAGCTTTGAGTCAATACGCATAGGTCATCAGGCCTATATTTTTTTTGGTTTATGAGGAGAGGGTCGTTAGATCATTAAGCGCTCTTGGGTGGGTATTGTTGGAAATGTGCGCAAAAGGATGAGAGTACAATCCAATTGCAGAAAGAAGACGAAAAAAAAGATCAAAGGCGCCGAAAGGGTTGGCGACTGTTTTAGTACGCAGCGAGCCAGTTGTTCCAGCCGAGCTTGGCCGCTTTGGCCCAGATGAGGAACGCGGCAGAGCCGATGTAGATGCAGCCGGTAAAGATGATGAGCTCACGGTACTGGCCGCCGTTGGCCTGGACAATGCTTCCGGCAATGGGGATGCCGATGAGGCAGGCAAAGGACACGACGGTGTAGGTGGTGGCGTAGTAGCGACCGTACTCTTGCGTCTTGCACATGCGGCCGATGCAGACGGGCGCGATGGCGATGCCGGTGCCGCTGGCGAAGCCGAACAGCAGGGAGAAGACGATGAGGCCCGGGCTGGTGTGGCCGAGCGGCAGCCAGACGCACAGGCAGGCGACGAGGGAGAGGGCGACGGACAGCAGGCAGGTGTTGAAGGCGCCGATGACGTCGGCGTAGTAACCCGGCAGGCTGCGGCCGACGACGGAGCCGGCGTTCATGACGGGGATGAGGTGGTAGGCGTAGGCCTGGCCGAAGCCGACGTGGACGGCGTAGGTGGAGATGTAGGCGAGCGGGATGAAGAGGGAGAACTCGAGCAGGAAGATGCCGACGGTGGCGAGCGCAAAGGGCACCTGGCGGAAGATGCGCGGGTCCGGATGGGCCGTGGCGTTGCGCGCGGGCGGCAGCCGGGACCGCACCAGCACGACGCCGACGCTGCTGCAGACGAGGCAGATGAGGGCCAGCGCGCGCGTCGCCCAGCCGTAGCCGACGCGCTCAAACAGGTCCGTCAGCAGGAGCGGGAAGATGATGCCGCCGAGCCCGCCCGCGCAGGTGGCGAGGCCGGTCGCGAAGCCCCGCCGAGCCTTGAACCAGTGCCCGACGGCGGCGATGCACGGCGTGAAGATGAGCGAGGTGCCCAGCCCTCCCAGGATGCCAAAGGACAGGATAAAGTGCCAGAGCTCTGGGTGTTGGAGTCGTGTACGTGTTAGAAAGTTGCAATCCGGGGAAGAGGGAAGCGAGCTGGTATATACATATATATATATATAGATGTATATATACATATACATAAATATATATATATAAACATATACATACATACACACACATATATATATACATATCCAGTGGAAACTTACCGGTGCAGAAGCTCATGGCAAGCATGGAGCCCGTGACGCAGACGGCGCCGCTGACGGTCAGCCAGCGCGGGCCGTACTTGTCAAAGATGGGACCAAAATAGACGCCGCCGAAGAAGGCGAGGAAGGTGTAGATGGAAAAGATCCAGCCGACGGTGCCCTCGCTGTAGCCGCGCAGCTGGTGGTCGAGCGTGTAGGCCTGGAAGATGGCGATGCTGTTCATGAGGCCCATGGCGGAGAAGAGGGCGAAGAAGGACCCCAGGACGACGAGCCACGCCGCCCGGCCGCCCTCGGGATACGTCTCCTCGTACGAGGCGCCCGAGAGGGCCGTCGCCTGCCGCTCGACCTGGCCGCCGTCTTGGTGATTGGCGGCGGCGGCGGCGGCGGCGGTGGTGGTGGCGGCGGGAGTGTTCTTTTCAGAGACGGCGTCGGTGGCGGCCGTCTCGACGCGGTAGACCGTGTCCGGCTCCTCGTGTATGACTCGCGAGTTGACCTGCTGAACGTCCATGGTGCTGTATAATGTTGGTCCACAAAGTTTCTCGCACCCGAGTGACAGCAGCAGCAGCAGCAGCAGCAGCAGCAACAGCAACAGCAACAGGCGTGGATCAACTCGGATCGATCTCGGTCGTGTAGATGGCGGAGTGGGAAAATAGGCAAGGCAAGGCTAAGTAGATCCACGCCCAAGAGAAGGAGAGAAGAAGAAAAAAGAGCCAACCTTGTCCAGATATTGAGGGGTGGTGGTGGCCATCCATGTTCGTGGGTCGAGCCTGATTTTTTTTTTACTTCATAGTAACATCAGGTATGAATCCACGCCGCTCACCGGACCCGGCCGTCGCAGCCCGTTGTCGGGGTGGAGCAGACTAGAAACTTTTTTTCCTTTTCCTTTTCTTTTCCGTTCCTTCTTTTTCCTCTTTTTCCGCCTGCCCGGGCGGCGATTGTCGGCCGCATGGCCTACCAACTACTAAACTCTAACCAGGTTCGGGAATAAAACAAGGCTCTTGTTGGGTTCGAGTGGCGGAACAGGGATTGCCGAACTAGTTAATGGAAACCCTGGCTCTCCCATTGTTCGGCTGCTGCGTAGGGCGCACATGAAAATGTTCTCCTCCCACCTGCCACACCCATGTCGCTGCATCGACGCCACGGACGGATATGCTCTAGTTGGTTTAGGCCTTTGACTGATTTATAATTGCGCTGTCGGTTTTTCGCCTTTCCGCAGACAAGAGCGTGCTTGGCGTCACATACCGCCTGTCAAACGTTCTACGACTTACTTATATGAGCGAGTGTTGTAGTGCAGATCTTTCCTAGATTCGGCTCGGCGCTCATCAATCGCAATCAGAAAAGCAGAGAAAAGAGAGAGAAAAAGGATTGACCGTGATGCGGCTCTTCTCGTCCATGAAGCTTTTCTCCGAGCACAACCAGATATACTGGCTGCGCCACCCCTGACACTAGAACAAGTAGCCTGCCACACGCGGCATCTTATTTATTTTTTTCCTTTTTTTTTTTTACTTCGAGTATCGACATCGTACAAGTATAGACACAATCTTCAGTATATTATCGCTAAGCGGCCATGCCAAAATGGCCGTCTCTCTTAGCCAGCCAGTCACGACTGACGGTTGTCTGACATGGCGACAGGTTAGGCGTGGGAAGGCGCTGCGACAAGGTCACAACCACGTCAGGATTTTGAATGATGGCAACGATTGCTGAAAGTTGCGAGCTTGCCAACAAAGTAGTGTAGGCTTGCCAGGTTAAGCAAGCTTGTATGGTTCGCCGCCCGCCTTGATTACTTTCCATGTACCCCGGTCTCATGCTCGACCCTGTACTCTGACAGTGGATCATCAAGGAGGCGGTCCGCGCGGAATGCCCTCATGATACCCAAGACGCCTGATGAGTGCGAACAACAGCGCAAATGTCTTGCGTGGCGCAGGGAGCACAGTCCTGCCGGACCCTCTAGTTCGGCTCGGAAAGTGTGCGTTGCCATTGAGGTCGAATTAACCGCCAACAGCAGCGCCAACATCAAAAATTAGTCCCCTGTAGCTCAGTTGGCTAGAGCGTCAGACTGTTAATCTGAAGGTCGCAAGTTCAAACCTTGCCGGGGGAGGTTAGAAGCCGCGATGAGGGGTGCCACGATTCTAAAGGCATCGGACGATAGAACAAGAGAGCTGAATAATAACACCTTGTTTGCATTCTTCGGAGAGGGCTGGCCAAGTATCAAATCATCGCCTCGACTCTAAATCTTTCTTTTTGTTGCCCATAACGAGCTGAGATCCCTCATCACTACTCTTACGAACCGACCTCGTTTCACAGCAGTCTTCTTGTAATCAAGTGCCCCGAAAATACGAGAAGCTCCCTTGCTACAATGACTTACCTGCCCCCTGGGTCCCAATCGCACCAACACGGCAATGCATTCTCTCCAGTCTCAGATTTCAAATGGCCTCCAAATATTCTTCCAGGGACGCCGGTAATTCCTTCGGCTCTGCCCAACCTGAAAAGCTAGCTGCGGCGCAAACCGAAAATATGAGCCCATTGGCCGCGACTTGTTGAAATGCCTTGCGTCGTAGCAACCCCTGCGTCGTTGCCTCCATTACGTTCTCTATCCGCGCATTCTCATCTTTGCTCTTCTCCTCGTCTCTTTCCAGCATTCCATGTCCGTCTCATTGTATTCGCCGTCGCTAGTATGGATAGAATCACGTTCTTGACCCATGACCCTGACACAGACAACTCATGGTTCAGTGACGACAAGGTCTCAAAGAGAATCGTCTGTCCTCCATCTTGGGCTTGTCTGTTTGGCTCAAGTAAAGAAGTATTAAGCAATCAACACATGTCTTTCTTTTCCGCAACTGGAGATGATGCCTGGTTTTGAATTGGTAGTGTTTGAGTTCCCTTTGTATGAGTTCTTCTATCCAAGAGAAGAAGGGAAGAATACTACTAAATAGTCGAGCCTTCTCGTAGGCTAGAACGCTACCTTGATGGAGTAGATATCGTAGCTATATCTCGAAGCTAATACTACTACCATATCGTAGTAAGATTACGTCGAATTTATCTTAAAAAACTCGAAACACGTTGCCGTTAACGTAGTAGACCACACTCCTTGTTAGACCTGGCAAGGTCGCCAGAATTGGCCAGCTGGAGGCGGAAGGTGACTGGCAGCGCGCCAATACTGACGAGCCTCTGTTTTCTGACCATGTCAATCTAGTAGTGGTGGTAGCCATCTTCAGTACTCGTACATTCTCACGTGCCGGCAGCCAGGATTGGCCGCGCACATGTGACACTCTGACTAACACAAGGTAGACTACGAGGAAGGCAAGCTCTCCAAATTCCTTCCTGGGTGGACAGACCGCCTGAGCCTACCACCAGAATTTTGAAATCTGGTGTTGATGTAGGAGGAGAGTTGCCCGGATATTATTATATTTACGCCTCTTGACTAGTCATGACAGGGATAGTACATTTCGGGGTTCCTACTATTAGTAGATACCTTCAGTGCTGGTCAAATGGTGGTAGGCATTGTCTCTTCTCTATTCCCGGACATTGTTGCGCACAAACCGCGTTTCTATATAGCAGCTAGCTATTAGTAAATAACGCGTACCTTAACATACCTCGATGAAAATGATATGCCGGAGCCTTCAGGCATCCAAAGGGATCGAGCGCTACTCAGCCACCCCCCGGCCACGAATTCGTTGACAATTCGTGGATTTCCGTTGACAAGTACGGATAGAGTACGGATAGTCCTTATTACGCTTGCGCCTCTCGACTAGTCATAGCAGGAAGACTATCGAACTGCTATATACCAAAATACTTCACCAACTAGTATAGTACCTACCTTTTACCAGCGGACTAGTAATACGACAGTTATGAGCCCGGGAGGGAGCCCTAGCAGCCTAATAGCCTAGTTCAGTAACGTATAACTTCTACTAAAACTGTCGAATTACTACCGCGTAAAGAGAGGTCCGAAGGTTATAGGTTTGAACCCCCTTAAAGGCACATACGTACTGATAGTATACTTGCAAAAATAGGCGTACAGAATTAGGAGGACAGAACAGAGCCCCTATTCCACAGGTCTAACTTGCTAAAGCAGTGCGAAGAAACATTCTAACAGGACACCAGGTATGCTGTTAGACTTGGGGGTATATTGAACTGCTATATACTAATATACATCACTATTTAGAGTAGTACCCACCTTTTGCCAGTCGGACCAGTAATGCGACAAAGACTTTGTATTAAGCTATGGACTAATAAATGTTACGTATTTGCAAGCCTTCTATGATATTAGAATATCATGACTCAGAGAGTCAATTAATATGGTAACTTTGATTTAAAATGATAAGGATTATTCAAAGCAACCATAATATAAATGCGTGATTAATTACTTCTAGTAGTTTAGCATTTATTGTGATCATCTTAGTCCTAGTGGATGCTTTGCCATTATGAAAACCAACAAACGAGTCAGGTTGACGCTTTATTGGATAGATGACGAAATCCTTTCTGCTGGCATGCTTACCTCGGCAGTCATTTCCTCATGGTTGTGAATCAGGACCTGGAAAGCGATTTATACGATGCACGGCCTAGGTATAACAGGCACCACCAAAAGTGGTTGTACAAGTATCAAATCATCGCCTCGACTCTGAACATTCTTTCTCTTTGTCCATATAGAGCCGAGATCCTTAGTCACTGCTCTTCCGAACCGTACTCGTTCAACAGCAGTCTTATTACAACCAAGTATCCCCGACTATACGGGAAGCTTTCTTGCTACCATGATTTACCCGCCCTGGCTAGCCATTGTATGGCTCGGTGCCGCAGTAGTGACACCAGCTTTCGCCACTGAAAACGTAGCAGAACCTTCAAACAACAACGCTGCAGGTGCCTTTATCCTCGAATGCGAGACTAGTCAGGTTTGCGAATCGGTCGCCAAGGCTGTCGGGGAAAGGGGCGGCACCTTGTGATACATGTTTAAATCTGATGTCTTTACTGGAATCTCAGTTGAACTCCCTATATTGACGACTGAAGAGGAGAGAACGTCCTTGGTGTCCCAGTTTAAGGGTATCACGGAATCGTGGCCGGTGCAGAAAGTGATTCAAGTGCCTGATAGCCCGAATGGGAAAGAAGACGGGCTGGGCAAGAATTCGACGGCGCCGCCAGCTATAGGCAAGCGTCACCATCGTCTTGGGAGACGCATTCGCAACGACGGTATCGAGGCTCCTTGGAATCACGTTATGGCGCACGTCGACAAGCTATATGAGGAGGGATACACGGGGACGGGTATCAAGATTGCTGTCGTAGACACTGGAGTACGTTGTTCTACCCCCTGTTCTCCCTCAAGTCTCAGAAATACGGATACTAATAAGCAGAACAGGTTGACTACAAGCATCCTGTACTGGGAGGATGCTTTGGACTAGGTTGCAGGGTCGTAACTGGAGAGAACTTTTCTAATTAAGGGAATAGAAGTGACCCTATGGATTGGCATGGCTATGGTACCAAGGTGTTGGGTATTCTGGCTGGCTATGATAAAGATAAGGGCTTTGTCGGCGCGGCGCTAAACGCTACTATCATGGCATATCGCGTGCTTGACTGCGCGGCCGAGGGCTCCGAGGACGATATGATAGCAGGTTGGCTCAAGGCCAAAGAGGATGGCGCGCAAATCATCGTCTCGTTAGTTGCTTTGTAGGGCGAGAACTGGGCTTAGAGGCTGCTTGCCGTGGTCGTCGCTCGTATCGTCGCCAGCGGGGTGCCTTGCGTCGCTGCCCTGGGCAATACGCAGGACGACGGCCTGTTTTATGCCGCGAATCCTAGCACCGGCCGCGGCGTCACGTCCGTCAACTCGTTCCGCCGCGCCTACCTGGCGCTCGAACACCGTGGCGAGTACTCGACCGGTGACACAACGTCCGGGCCGGTCGACTTTGTATTCGAGCCCGGCCGCTCGCTGGACGGTTGGGACGGGGAGCCGCGTCCCGTGCACGACGTCGATGCCGACTTTGGCGACGAGCCCGACGACGACCTCGCGGGAGCCGAGCAAGTGCCCATCAGCATCAACGCATTCACGGAACTCGCCGAGAACTGCAAGCTGTTCCCGGGCAACTCGAGCACCGGCGGCTTTGCCCAGGACCTCGTCGGCCGCATCGCCTTGATCCGCCAGACGCCGCAGACCAAGGAGTGCCATTTCTACGATCGCGTGCGAAATGCCGCCGCCCGCGGTGCGGAGCATATCCTTGCTTGGCAAACAAATCCTCGTTATGTCGAGATTCGGCGCGGGGACGCGATGGGACGTCCGATCAAAGCAATCGGCATTACCGGGGCGCAAGTCGGCCGTGCCATGGCTCGTGCCCTCGCATCCGGCCAGCCCGTTACGGCACGGAGAATTGGCCGGGTCCGCATCGAGACTGGCGACATTGCCGCGCTGTTGGCGCATGGACCGACATGGGAGCTGGACGTCAAACCTGCAATCGGCGCGCCCGGCGATTTGGTTCCTGTGACTGAAATGCATGGCGGCTATTGCGCTGACTTGGGTACCTCTTTTGCCACGCCTCTTGTCGCCGGTGTCTTTGCCCTTATGGCTTAAGTCTGGGGCACGTTCGACCTTGCTCTCCTGAATAGCCTGATCATGTTAACGGCGGAGCCTCAGATTAAGGATGGCCGTCCGATTACCGTGGCCTAGCAGGGAGGCGGCCTTCTCAGGGCGTGGGAGGTTGCCCATGCTACTACGCTCGTCGAGCCCGCTGCCCTGGCGTTCAACGACACAGATAACCGTCCTGGCTCGATCGGGCTGCGTATCACTAACACGGCTAAGGCTGAAGTGACGTACCGTCTTTCTAACCTCGCTGCTACAACACTTTATACGTTCTGGAGCGGGTCGATCCGCCTCAGCACTGGTGAGGCTGTTGACGAGACAGCAGATATCAAACTAAGCCAGACCTCCGTCACCGTTGGTGCAGGTTAGTCGGTCACCGTTGACGTCTTGGCCGTCGACCCCGCTGGTCTTGATCTAGAGCGTCTGCCCCTGTGGTCCGGTTGGGTTGGCATCTAGGGGTCTGACGGCCAGAACCTCACTGTCCCCTATCTTGGTATGGGCGGCTCGCTGCGCTCCGCCACTATCCTCGATCCTGACAGTCCTTTGCGCTCCGTTCCAGATCTTGAGTTTATACTGCGTGATCTGCCGAAAGGATAGGAACTGGGGCCTTTAAACGCAATCGAACCCTCTCCGGCCGCTATTCGCGACTGGCCCTTTTAAAGCTCCTTTGAGCTCGTTCTCGGCTCGCCTCTAGTCCGCGTCGACATTGTGCCGCTCGATATATGCTCGATACCCGCTCCTGCGAACGCGACAAGCGTCGGCACTCGAGGCCTGGCCGGCCTTGCTAGGGAAGCAGCCGCCACGGAGCCAGATCTCTCTCGAGCTTGCGTGCCCGACTCGATAGTAATAGAATTTGCCGGTATCAGATCCATCGGCCAGCTGCCCGGCTATCCCAAGCATTACGTTAAGGCTGGTGAGAAATTTCTCCTCGATTGGAGAGGTGCTTTTGCTCCGGAACAGTATGCGCCGCCCGGCCGGTACTAAATTGTTGCTCGAGCCCTGTCTATCATGGGGGATGCTTCTAACGAGGCCCACTGGCAGACTGTCAAATCACCGGTTATTTCCATCTTGTACGAGCACAACGTCAAGGTTCCCCAGGCAAGCTAGGATCCCTCCGGGCGTATTGAGTTTCATGTTCCGCAGACGCAAGAGGAAGAGGATACTCTTTGGCAACTTTGGTTGGCCCAAAACTCTGACCTTTTACAATCTGATGCTGGTGCTGAAGACGCTCATGCAGCAAAGAACGCTTCGGGGAAGTAGAACACTACTTGGCAGCCAGCAGACGCAATGATGGCAACTCGGCTGGTCTTATCGAGGTTGGGGTGTTGCTGATTACTGTTTCGTATCATTGTGAAAAGGAATCTCCCGTCTCTTGGAGAGTAGTAGAAGGAGGATTGGGGGGGGGGGGGGGGGGGGGGGGGGCATGAGGAAAGCCAATAGCCATGATAAGACCACAAATGGAATTTGTTATGCCCTCCGCTTCGCAGTTGAAGTAGTGGCCCTGTGGAATGTTGCGCCCTTGCATCGTCGAAGTGACTCTTGTTTTTTAAGCAGAAGAAGAGGAAGAGGAAGAGGAAGGAAGAGGAAGAGGAAGGAAGAGGAAGAAGAAGGAAAAGAAAGAGGAAGGAATAGAAAGAGGAAGGAATAGAAAGAGGAAGGAATAGAAAGAGGAAGGAATAGAAAGAGGAAGGAATAGAAAGAGGAAGGAATAGAAAGAGGAAGAAAAAGAAAGAAGAAAGAAAAGAAAGAAGAAGGAAATGACAGTTCCATTGATAAACGCCTTTTCCTTGACCATTAATTTTGGCATCATAACATCATGAATAATATACACACACGGGACGCCCACGGCCCATCCACCTCTCTTTCCTTTCACCCATGAGCTCCCACCACCACTTGCGCCGGTCCCAAACGGCCGCCCATGGACTTACTCGCTCGCTCACTCGTCGTCGTCGTCGTCTTCGTCTTCTGCATCCTCCACTGTAACCTTGCGCGACGACGACAACGACGCCGCCAGTCCGTCTTCCGCCGTCGTGCTAGTGGCAGCACCACCAGCAGTAGTAGTTGTAGTAGTATCAGTAGCGGTCGTCATGTAGCCCTGCCTCTCCAGCGCGTCCGCCTCCTCCGGCTCAATCAGGCCGGCGGCCCGCCCCGTGCCCTTGGCCAGCTTGGACCGCACCGCCGACGGCACGAACGCGGAGACGGCCTCCTTGCGGAGGTCCCTCGTGATGGGCGCGGCCTCGTACACGGTTCGGGACTCGACCACCGCCGCCGGCTTCTTCTCCTGACTCCTCCTCTTCTTCTCATCGTGCTCGCCACGAGCATCGTCGTCGTCGTCGTCAACCTTGTCCTTGTCTGCGGGCTGCTGTCGCCGCCGCTGCTGCTGCTGCTGCTGCTCGGCGTTGCGCCGCGCGCGCCGCTTGGCGTACCATGCATCCAGCACCTCCTTGGGTATCGGCGGGGGCGTGTCCCGAGGCATGGGTATTCTCCGGACGTCGTCCGGTACGTCTTCTTCTTCTTCTTCGCTGCTCGAGCCGCCCCCACGCCTACGCTTGCCCAGCACGCCGTGCCCATCCCGCGGCGCCCATCCGCCGCCCCCGCCCCCGCCTCCGCCAAAGGTGGGCGCCTTGTCTCCCAGCGCGTCCCTCGCCTTCTTCACGGCCTTGATCTCCTTCTCCAGCCCCTCCAGCACCAGCGCCTCGTGGCGGCTGAGCTTGCCGCCGCCGTCGGTGATCTTGGCGAGGTCATCAATCTGTCGCTGCAGCTGATCCGGGTTCTTGCGCGCGAGCCGCTCGTTTCGTCGTTCTTGTGCTTCGTTTTTTCCTGCAAAAGTTTGGCAAGGGTGGGTTCAATTAGTTCTCTCTCTTTTTTAAAAAGAAAAAAAAATGTTGTTTTCTCGTCACAAACCTTTTTTAATTGCCTTGGCCTTGTCCGCTTTGCGCTGGGCAGCCACGGGGTTGTAACTTTTCTCCTTGGCCATGATGACACGGATGATGCGTTGACGTAGGAGACCCCAAGGATGCTGTAGTCCAAAGAGAGTCTCAGAGCCGAAACGCGACGCGCGATCGCAGTAAAAGAAGATGTCATAAATGTCAAGACAAAGCTGGAGCTATCGCGCGTGGGGGCGATCTAGGAGTTACTAAGCAATCTGAAGCTACCCTATAGGGTGTTTCGACAGAGTGTCCTACCTGTCTAGCCTGTCTGGCTGGAGTTTTAATATCTGCAAGAACGAAGGGAGGGCTATTTTATAATCAAATTTTATTCGTGATTCTCTTGGATTCTCAGTCAAGCTGGATGTAGTTTCACACGAGGTGGGTAATGAATTAGCACAAAATAGGTGAATAATGATTCGAGCGTCGCGCTGGGAAACAACATCCGTTACCATCAGAAATTAATAAGCGATCAAATCTCATATGTTGCACCAGGGGCAGGGTAATTGAACCAGGTCCAAGCTTCGAAATGATACATTTGTTCATACTATTGCTTGTTCTGGCGACGATGATGCAGCGAACAGAGCATGCGGTTGGCATACTTTGCTGATACATCACTGCTCATGAACAGTCGTCATATCTGGTCCTGTGATCGTCTGCAGCATTGCATGAGCTGCGCGAATTCTTGCGGCCATGTCGGTGGTTCATCGCTACGACCCATTTGAGTGTGTGTACTCAGTACGGAGAGTGACAGCCAGCTCGCGCTGGCGATGAGGCTGTCTAATTTACATCAGCCTCAGCAGCTCGGATATCCATTTTCTGGTTCCACAAAGGCCGGCCTCCGATTGTCGGCTCAGTCTACTTCACTGGGCCGATTTGTATTCTTGCAGCGTACTAGACTCGTGGTAGCTTGGGGCGGCAACGCGACGCAAAGGGGTCAGGGCCTGGGCCAGCTTTATTGCTTTTATACCACCAGCTTGGCCAGGGACAGAAAGTTTATACGGCAGGGCAGGGCTGCCGGAATTCATCAACTAGACTGCGGTGCTCCCGCGATAAGAAAAATGTCGGAAGTGGGATTGGTGCTTATCAGCTGCTCCTCCGTTAGCCACAGTGCCACAGTAGCAAGTGTGGGAGAAACGTGGTGGCTCGTCGGGCCGGGAGAGAGAGCGGGCAGACCGTTGTCACGCCGCGGGATACCTATTTTGGCGGAGGTGCCACGAGGGCGCTGGGACGCTACCGGCGCACAAGCTTTGTTCGGCCATGCGGACACAGACCGCGGCGGCGTGAGCGAGACTGAAGAAAAGGCTCAAGGATCCATGCAAATGAGCGGCGGCAGGTGCTAGCTTGAGCGGCACTGTGCTTTTGGGAATACAATGCCAAGTACGGATCAGATACTCCGTAGATGGAGGCGAGCATGCTGCAGCGTATTTGGCGGCATGCTGTGCGGACAGCTGGCCGCGCAGCCTGCGGTCGTTCTGCATGCTGCTGAAAAGGCAAGTCAAACACGGCAAGTGGTGCGTGGACGATCAAACAGCTCTTGCTGTAGGGAGTCGAAGAGAGTCATGGTGGCTGCATTGTTGCATGCGACGGGTGGTCGGTCAAGGCAGGATGTGTAGTACAGCGGCGGGTGGGCATCTGCGGGAGAGCATCTCATTCTTAGCCACCCATCTCACGGGATGGTGGTGTGGGCGGGGAGGCTCGGAGTGGTATCCGCGAGGCGAGCTGAGTTTGGAGAGGCGCAGAGAAGGGAAGGGAGGGAGATGCAGAGAGATGCAATCCGTTGACAGGCGCAGCCGTCTCGTTTGTTGTCCGTGGCCTGGGGGCAGAGGCAGAGGCAGAGGCAGTGAGAATTGTCTGGATCCATTGATGAGCAAGCCACACGACAGGGTAGTATTGTATACTGAGATGGACTGGCATAATAGTACTGAGTACAACTGGTAGCGCGAACGCGCGACAGCGATAGCCAGAGGGTCCCAGTCCATCCACCGGACGGGGATCAGGGTGGCGGCGGATTGGACGGAGGGAGCAGGGGATATCGATAAGCATTGTTAGAGACACATGTGATTGGGCAGCTAGCCAGGAAGCCTGTCGTTGCAAGGGTGGTTCGGTGGTGGTGGTTGATGGCGATTGTGGGTACTTCGGGGTGAGGTCGGCACAAAGGTGGGCAAGGAAGAATGAGGCTGGTGCCATGGCCGGCATGCATGACACGAGTCGAGTCGCAGGCAGGATGGAAAAAAGGCAATTGAGGGCAGGGGGTGGGTGGGAGGTGACGCTGATGCCAAGTGATGATGATGGTGTAGATGGTGTAGATGGCGTTTCTTGGTGTTTTGAAAGAGCAAACGGAGGGTTGACAGTTGTGGCAGTTGGCAGTTGGCAGTTGGCAGCTGGGAGCTGGCAGCTGGCAGCCGCTTAATTCTGGAGTCGGCGGCTTCAACCAAGGCTGCAAGGTGATGATGGCATGCACGGTGGTGGCGAGAGCCGCATCACCAAACTTTCTACAGCAACGGACCGAGGACGCAATACATGAGTCTATTCATTCCCGAGAGGCAACTCAATTTACCGGGGAAAGAAAAGGATGCAGAAACGGGCAATGGCCGGGACGGTGGACTGGGGCTGTTTCGGGAGAATTTGGAGAGGGAGCTCCGTTGCCGGCCTCGGGAAGAGAGAGAGAGAGAGAGGCCGGCTAATGACGAGACGGCGGCAATGAAACTACCTAGGTTATTAGGTTAGTGAGCAGCTACTTGGGAAGCGTCGAGTGGCGGCAAGGTTTAGTTTATTGCCAGCACAAGTAGCAGGGCTGCGGCAGGATGCGCACCGGAAGACAGTCGAAATTTACAGGGTCAACGACTGGAGGAACAGGGAGAGTAGACGCGCCGCCAAAGTCTATGCGGACACCAGGGACGGAACAGGCTTGAGGCGACGAGGGGCAGATGAGAAGATGGGGCACATTGCATGGTACTCAAATCTGGAAATGGGCAAATTGACGAAAGTCAAGCAACAAGTTGCTGGCGATGGATGAGCCTTGGCTTGGTGGCTCGGCTTTGTGTAGGCGGCTCTCCCCCCCAACCATCGGGCTCGATCCGTCTTACGACTGGTATATATATATTTATTAAACACCTGTATCCGTAAAGAAGGAGGAGAAGAGAGAATAAGAAGAATAGCTAGGTAACGCAGGTTACCGGAGTTGGCTGGATGCCCACTTGCACATGCTTTTTTTTCTCTTTTGGCGACTGGTGGTGGGCCGGTCAGTGGTGGGCTGATGAGGATGGTGACGGATGGGGGATGGTGATGCCGAGTAGTAAGTAAGTGGCAAGATGTGTGAGAAGGAGGAGAAAAAAAGGGGAGAAACAAGACAAACAAAGATGTGTTACAGTGTTTACCCTCCACCTACCTTTATTAAGTTTTGAAGGCAACCAACCATCACAATGTCGACGTCGACGTTGAATCATATTCAGTACCTGTTACTGGAAACACAGTACCCGTGCAACCCCGGCCCCAGAAGCAGTTCTTCTGGCTAGTCTCTCTCTCTCTCTCTCTCTCTCTCTCTGTATGTATATATATATATATATCTGTCGTTGTGACGGGAACATGGTGCACCAGTTTGATTTGAGTCGGGACGAGTTGGGTTTGGTTACAGAGGGGTAGGTACTATTAGGCGGCGCAGATCTGGCGGCGGTACTGGTATTGCATGTGGGCAGTTGGTGGATGGTAGCCGGATGGGAAAGAATTTAGTTACCAAAAAAAAAAGAGGGGACACTAACTAGGCAGGAAAAAGACGAGATGACGTTGGCGCCAAAGTAAAAAAGAGAGGATACGAGGGGGGGGATGGAATGTTTTCTTTTTGTTTCGTGTAATCGATATTGAGTACCTCGTGGTAAGAGTGTGTAGGTGAGGCGTATTAGAGGAATAGAAGGCACCTATCTAGCTGTCGATGTACCTATCTAGGTACCTACTAATGCAGCCCGCCTGGTAAGAGTGTTGTGAGAACAGAATGACTAAAAGAGAAAAAAAAGAGAGCAAAAAAAAAAAAAGAGCCGGATAGAAAAGGTTCAGAAAAAGCCGAGAGTCGCATCCATGCTCTCTCTCTCTCACACACACTCTCAATTGCAGGCCTTTCAAAAAAGGCAAGACGGAAACCTGCCGTGACGGAGCACTGGCACCAATTAGGGGACTTGCAGGGGTGGACAGGGGGGAGGGTGGGATATATCCTTTACTGGTTGACTGGTAGGGCGTTGCAGGGCCCTGGCAAGGTGCAACCTGGCAAGGTGCAACAAAGCTCCCTGGCTCCCCAGTAATAGGTTTGTTCCTGCTATAACTTTTACCCGCCAAGCTGCCCAAGTACGGATAGTGGGTGCCCAGCTTTTGGATGCTGCGCTCGAGATACAGCCTCGTGTGGCTCCCACCCGCTATGGAGGGGGGTGGGTGGTGGTTCATGTATGGAGGCCGGTAGGTATCTTGTCGACACGGCGTCTTGACACGTTGACGCATTCTATGATATAAATATATAAATATGTATTAGGCATGTTGCAAAATAGGGCCAGCAGTTGAAGGTTTGTTTTTTTTTCTTGACAATTTTCAACCTGGTTCTTGTACCGGGCTTCTAATCATTACAACACGCATGACCGTGGTATAAAATATAGTGCCGAATCCATGACCAGCATGTCTTGCAGTATAAGTAGGTAGGTAGGTAGGTAGCCAGCGGATGGGTGGTAAGTACATGCAGTCGAAGGCAGTCGAAAGCAGTCGAAAACGTAAGTATGCATGATGCCTGAAATCACCAGATGGCTTTATACTATTATTCCCTTATTCCATTGCAGAGGCTGCTGCCCGTACAGCCCTTGCACGCACATCTAATACTAAGTACTAGTAAGTAGTCGAATAGCGAGTGCTCCGTGCCAACTTGCATGGCCGATACCCGAGGCCATCCCCACACTCACTGTCATTTGTATGATGATTTGTACCAGTTTCCCGCCAAGCACCAGAGTAAGTAGCTAAGTACTTACATTCCTTACCTAGGTAGGCTTGCATCTACGCATCTGCACATCTGCAGCATCTGCACATCTCACGCCACGCCACCACTATGACCACTACCGAGTAGTTATCACCACCAGTGGCCCATCATCACCATCATTATCGTCATCATCATTATCATCATCATAGTCATCATCATCGTCACTTCAAGCATCGCCTCGACTCCTGACCAAATATAGCTTTCTACTACTGTTCTTTTTTTTAATCACCTCCCGCAGCCATTTCGATCCATCCACGATCCCATCGGCAGTCAGTCTTGTCCAAGAGGGAAAAAGTAAAATCACCCCCTTCTGGCAACGTAGCTACGCAAACTAAAGTCCATTAGTCTTTTCGACTGGGCGTCCTGTTCTGGCTGGTTCGTAACAAGAACTGATTTTAGCATTGTATCATCCAAATTCTGACACAGAGATTCAAGGCAGCAAACGGACCCTTCTCCTCTCCCATCAGACAGCCCAGACTCACCATCCAGAAAGCATCCGCACCACACAAGAGTTAGAGCTACTGGTACCAGTTTGTTGCCTTGTTACCAGACAGCAGGTTACCAGGGTATCCCGGTCGTTCGCCGCCTCCCCGCCTTGGAGACTACTGCAGGCGGCCTGCCAGTCAACCAGCCAGCCCGCCAGCCCGCCAGCCACCAGAAACCTATCCGACCGCCGCTCAACGCTCTCGAACGCTCCGGGGCGTCGCCACCCACCGAGCTTGCTGAGAGCCGCTAGAACCGCTATTAGTAGAACTACGCGGGGAGAAGGCAAGGTGCCTAGAGAAAAGAAGAGCCAGGCAGTGTTACGCCCGCTAATTCCGGCTCTGGAGGCTTTCCCAGTACACGTATTGGGAGCCAAGGTACCCAAGCACGAGCAAGCGCAGGCAAAATTAGCGCTCTCTTGGTACCTACAAACCTACCTAGGTACCTAGGTAGGTAGGTACCTACCTCTAAAATACCTACAAACAAACACCCGCTCTGCCACTACACCAGTCAGTCGTCAGCCAAGCACCGCTAAACCACTACCAAACACCACCGACTCACTAAACTACCTACTAACCCCGTCGCCGTCTCGCCTTTTTCCCTCTCCGCCTCAATTTCACTCGCCCGCCGCCACCTCTGCACATCCTCATCCTCCCCTCCCCTCCCGAACATTGGTTTTTTCCCCTTCCAATTCCCTCGCTCGGGTCGCGCCTTGTTCTCTGCCGTGATACACTTTCGCCATCGTCCTCCCGGTCCAATTCCATTGTCTTTTTTTTTTTGGTGTCTCTCCCGCCCGCTTGCCATCGCTCGTGACATCGGCCAGAGCCGCACGCCTCGGGACCATGCATCCCACCACCACAGAGCACGACTACCGCTTTCCGCGAAGACCCGACGACAGAGCCACGACTGACGACATCTCGACCGACTCCAGCCCGCGCCCTGGTCTCCCCGTTGCCAACTCCCCCAGCACCACCACTTCCCATTCCTCTCGCGCCCTCGTCGACCTCGAAAAGTCCTTTGCCAGACACGATCATCTCCTCGGCGATGCGCTCTTTCCTACCCTCCGCCATGGCGCCGCCGCCGCCGCCGACGACGACGCTGCCGCACCCGGAAGAGACGTCGTCGACCAGATGCAGTCCGACGATCCCCTCGCCGCCCAAGTCTGGAAGTTTTTTACTAGGACTAAGCAGAGTCTTCCCAACCAGCAGCGCATGGAAAACCTCACCTGGCGCATGATGGCTCTCAGTATGCGCAAAAAGCAGCAGGAGCAGCGCAGTCGAGAAAAGTAAGTGACGCGCCCTCCGTTTCTTCTGCTTCATGTTCCTCTCCTTGTTGCCCTCTGAATGTATTTTTTTTTGGCCCTCCTACCCTCAGTGTCTCTGTCTCTTTCTCTCTCCGTTTCTTGACTCTCTCTCTCCCCGTCTTCTGACCGTCTCTCCCTCCTCGTCCCCCACTGCTCTCGACTCGGCTCTAATCATCTCATCCTTTACAGCAGCATCACTCGCCCAGGTGCCCAGTCCGGTCCCAGCGGCATTGCGCAGCTTCGCAAATCCTCTCAGGTCAATGCAGACACTGCCGCACACAACCCGGATCAGATGAACATTGACGAGTTCATTTTTCCTGAGCAGGCTGGCTCACCTGACGCCTTTGCTTCGCCTCACATGTCAGGCCCCGTCTCGTCTACTCAGACTTCGGGTATTCCCATTCAGCAGCCCAGAAACGAGGGTCTCGGCAGCGCATTCGTTCCTCAGTCTGTCCCAGATGCGCCTCACATTCACCATCGCGACAATAGCGAGTTCAACTATGTCCAGCGCCACGTCCGCAAGACGAGTATTGACGACCGCCAGGTACGCTTTTCACTCCCCGTGAGCCTGCTTTTTGCTCCTCATTGCTAACATGCGCCAGACGAGAAAACGTCCTGCCAATTTTTCTCCTCACATCAGCGCTGTTGGTGCGCCCCCCGGCTCTGCTGGCCGTGAACTCGACAACGACGGAGACGTCCACGGGTACTCCCTCGACGGCCACGGCCACGGCCACGGCCACATGAACATGCCTCAGCAGCTACCTATTGACCAGTTTGGCCTCGACTTCATGCCCAACGAAAACATCATCAATAACTCTCAGTTCCATCAGAATTTTGGCTTCTCTCCCTCCACCTCACCCATGGTTTCCAACGGGCCCCTCTCCTCCTTCAACAATTCCATGGCACCATCCTCACTCACCACCACCGAATTTTACTCACCTCCGGCCTCTGCCTACCCCTCGGCCGGCTCGACCCCGCACGGCATGGGCGACAAGGACAACTTTGCCTTCAGCCCCCAAGACTCTCGTCAGCACCCCCACGCCTTTCCGCAGCAAAACATGAATCATCAGTTCATGTACAACGACCCCAACAGCAACTCCATGTACGGCTCCATGCCTCAAGGTCAGCCTTTCAGCCAGATGGACCATTCACAAGCCATGCACCCCGACAGCGGCCTCGTCTCCCCCACCATTCCCATGAACCAGGATGGCATGTTTTCTTTTGGCGGTGACTCGGACGAGGATGACGGAAGCAACGGCATCAACAACATGCAGGGCGAGTTTACTGCCGCCGTCGACGAGGTGAGCTCCCTGGGATGGGACGCATCGCTACCAGGCCAGTTCAGCACGCACTCTGCGCGCTATCCTGGCGGGCCTCCGCGCAAGCAGGTCGTTATTGGCGGCACCACTACCGACTACGTCGAGTCCAACAATGAAGATAGCGCTGGCGGTCTCGGCAGATCCCAGTCGTTCAAATCGTCCGGTGCGCGGCAGCCAAAGCTTCCGCGAACCGCTTCTACGCCTTCCCACATGGCCTCCAAGCACAACGGCTTCGAACAAATTGCCCAGTCGCTGCCGACCTCGCCCCACGGCGAAGTCGCTGGTAATATGTCTGGCTTCTCCTCTGTCGCTCCCAGCCGACCATCCTCCCCGCCAGCCTCCAAGCCGGGGTCCACGACAAACTTGCAAGCAGCCGCCGCTGCCGGCAACCAGACCGAGGGTGGCAACCCCACCACTTGCACCAACTGTTTCACGCAAACGACCCCGCTTTGGCGACGAAATCCCGAGGGCCAGCCGCTCTGCAATGCTTGCGGCCTGTTCCTGAAGCTCCACGGTGTAGTCCGCCCTCTGAGTCTCAAGACGGACGTCATCAAGAAGCGCAACCGCGGCTCCGGAAACAATGCCGGCGGCCGTGGCAAGAAGGGTGCGGGCTCTGCCACTGCCTCGCGCAAGAACTCGTCGCTTTCCATTGCCAACTCGGCGCCATCTGGACAGCAGACACCTACAAACGCCGCCGGTCAGCGCCCCGGCACAAGCCACAAGGAAGAAAGCAGCCCCGCGTCTGCCAGCAGCGGCCAGTTCGGAGCCCAGGCAGCTGGCGGCAAGGGCGTTGTACCCATCGCCGCCGCTCCGCCCAAGTCATCTCCCGGCCCAGGTGCATCAGCCTCGGCCATGCCACTCTCTCGCCCTGCTGTCACCGCCTCCTCGAAACGACAGCGCAGACACAGCAAGAGCGACGGCACCTCGGCCATGGACATTGACAGCGGCTTCCCTGGCACCAATGACGGCACCAGATCTCTCGGCACGACGCCGAGCATGCCGTCCATCGCATCCACCATGATGAATGCAGGCTATGGCATGCACCAGCGTCCTCTGATGGCCGCCCCAGGACCCATGGGTCACCCGCCCAACGCTGGCATGAATCCCAATGGCAATTCCGTCGGCCCGCAGGAGTGGGAGTGGCTCACGATGAGTCTCTGATTTTTCTCTGTTTCCTGCCCCTGGTTGACGCTGGAACGGCACAATGGCGAGTCTTTTTCCTTTTTGTTGTTCTTTGCATAACGATTGGAGTTTGGGGTTTTCATTTCATCCCATTGAAACTGTAACTCTCAACACGCACCTATACACGATGGACTTTCTCTGGACACGGCGCCGGTACGCCCGCCTTTATAATACTTATCCTCTCTTCCATTCTCCCGTTAACTATCGTTACGAACCGACGGCTGTAATATGATGGGATGAATTGACGAGCTTCAAGGCGAGGGATGTTTTATGCTGGACGGGTGCTTTTCCTTTTTTTTTTCCTCTTTTGGGGATTTGTTTTGTTGGGGTTCAAGGATCTCTTTTTGTTCCGTCATCTTTTCCGCGATTGATTTCTTTTTCGTTTGATGATACCTTGCAGATAGACTTGTGGACCGGAACTGGGAGGAATTTTCTTCAAGGGGAGTTTTCGCTTGCAAATGATGAGCAGTAGTATGTGTGATGATTTTTTTATCCTTTTGGGCTTGGTGGCTTATTGGTTATGCCGCAATGTACCTTTTTTTTCTTTTCAGTATGGTGTATGATGTCTTTGTGCAGCGATATGCAGCGACATGGTGAATGAGGAAAGTTTTGGGGTTGATGATGGTACGGCTGGGTTTTGGGATAGCGTAGTGGTTGGTGTTCTTCTTTTTTCTTTTTCTTTTTCCTTTTTTCTCTTCGAACCTGGTGTTGCCTGGCTTTTCTTTCTTGTCTTGGCGTCTAGATGGATCTTGTGCGGAGAGGGGAGAAGGGGGATGTGGAAAGGGGAAAGACTCTTTTTACAAAGTTCTGTTCAAGACGAAGCAAGCACATGCCGGGGGAGGATACTACTGCTACCACTATTACTACTACTATGCACGCGATATTTTTTGAGTACCACGACTGCAGTACAGTGAAATTCGTCTTTACCTGCGTGCACCCCATCACATTGCTTTTGAATGATGGATTGACGAGTCTACGTGTACGTTTTATTTACAAACACATTCATGAAAGGTACAAAGCCTTTCTGAAGTTATCAGCCAATGACGTGTGACTTGATCAATGTAACAAGATTATGCAATAAACCACGTTGTTGAATATCGAATAATTCCTACTCTCACATGTTGACATCTCTAGTCTCCCTCTTTTCTTGTTCTTGTTCTTACTTTCTGCTTCATCTTGTCTTGTATTCTCACCAACCCACTCACTTTTGTGATTTTTTGCCACAGGAACACAAGAGGAAAACACGATTCCCCGCCCCCTGCGCGGCCATTCGGCCGCACCCAACCCAGCCTCCAAGAACCTACCCTATTCCCGCCATTACACGTTGAAAAAGAAAGAAAGAAAAGGACAAAACCATGGATGCCCGACCGACCGACCGACTGGCCCAGATTGCTGGCAAAAAGAGAAAAAAACAAACACGCAAACGCGCACACACACAGATTTACCTCATCTCATACCGTTGTTGTTCTTAGCAGCCTAAAAACCGAGTCTAACATTGCGAAGGAAAAAAAACACGAAAAAAAAGACAGGGCATTGACAGTAACAGGATACCAAGAAAGGCAAAAAAAATAATAATAATAATAGAAAAAACACACAAGGCGAAAGAAAAAGAGACAGAAAGAAAGAAAGGCAAAGAAGCAGAAATTGAAATGAGACTAAAATATTCTAGTACCAAAAAAGAAGTGAGACAGACATCGCAATGACCAGAAACGAAGAAAGGGAAAAAAACAGGCAAGTGAATAGCAGGAACCAGCCTAGCTCACTCGAAGCCCAAAAGAAAAGAAAAAGAAGAGCAGAAGAACAAAAAAGTTCAAAAACATCATCGCCGGCGTGTCCAGTCGAGTGGCTGACACGGGCAACACGGATTCCGACACGGCACCTCCATCCGCTCTCTCTAGAGCATCGTACCAAAGGCATCGTCGACGGGAATCTTCTTGCGAGGGCTGCTGCTGCCGCCACCGCCGCCGTCCTCGCCCGGCGCAGTTTTGCGGTGGCGAAACGTGAAGCCGACAAAGAGGCTCTTGCTCATCTCGTCATCGCGGTCCGCCATCGTTTCCAGCGCTTGCTGCTTCTCGTGCACCTCCTTATACTTGGCCATGTCCGCCTCGTTGCCAAAGTCGTCAAAGTAACCCGCGTCCGTCTCCGAGTCCAGCTCCGGCACGAAGGGCGCGCGCGTCTGCCGCAGCGTCGCCCAGTCCACCTCGGCAAAGTACTGGTGGTTGTAAATGTCCTTAATATTGCTGAAGCGTCTCATCCGCGAGTTGATGCAGCTGCAGGCAGTGTCAGTCTACGATGTCCAGAGGTGGAGCGCGGCAGGGCGCTCCCGTAGGGTACATACGTGGTGATAAAGTTCCATGTGCGGTTGCTCAGGAAGTAGGTAGGATCCTCCCAAACAGGACGCTTCAGCACGTCCTTCCAGTGCTTCAGGTTGCGCCACGTCTCCTCAGGCGTGGCACCCGCAAAAGGCGGGAAACCAGTGAGTGCCTCAAAGAGCATGCATCCCAGACTCCAATAGTCAACTGTGGAGTCGTATTCTTCCCCTCTAAGGACTTCGGGAGCCATGTAGTCGGGTGAGCCAACTATCGACTTGGCATAGTTCACGTCGTTGTCGCGCATGTTTCTGTAGCTCTCGCGGCGCTCCGAAACGGTGCGCTGCTCAATGGGCTTTCCAAATGGCACCGACGTCTCGGATGCCTCCTCCAGTTTGACACGCATCGATTCGATGCGTGAAGGAGCAAGGACACCGGCAGCCAGACCAAAATCGGTCAGCTTAACGTGACCGGTAGAATCGATCAGGAAGTTTTCGGGCTTCAAGTCTCTGTGGATGTAGCCGAGCTGGTGCAGGGCGTCAATGGAGCAGAACATTTCGGCAATGTAGAATCGGGCATGGCGGTTGGACAAAACACCCGTGTTGTTAAGCAGGGTTCGGAAATCGCCGCCCGGGACATATTCCATGGCAAGATAGATACTCTTGTCGTCTTGGAAGGAGTAGAGCAGTCGCACAAGCCACTCGCTTGACGCGGTCGTGAGAATATCACGCTCGGTGAGGACGTGGCGGACCTCGTCGAGCTTAAACAGCAGTTTCTTGCTCATGACTTTGAGCGCGCACACTTCGCGCGTGTCCTTCTTCTGGGCCAGGAAGACCTGTCCATAGCCGCCCTGACCGACCTGGGTCAGGATTTGGAAGTCGCCGTGGCGAAGACGGACGCGACGTTTGCGAAGGTTGGCACGCTCGCGACCTGCATATTTGCTCCACATCTGGTTGAAAGTTGCATCATCGGTGGCTGGGGGTGCGGGGAACTCGGCGTTGAAAGCCGCGAGGCGGTTCTGTCGGGAGCCGACGTAGGTGAGAAGATCAAAGTAATAGTCGAGGAAGTCTGGCATTGTGTTAGTAGACTCCTCGGCGAGCAAGGTAGCCAAGTGCGAGACATACATAGCTGGGTGACATTGACGAGCCGGCGAACGCTTGGCCTTTGCAGAATTTCGCGTTCCTCGGCAGTCAGACCGCGGGATGTGTTGAACTTTTTGGCCGGTGTAAGAGGGCGCTCCTTGCCCTCATACAGTTGCTGGCGCGACAACGCTGCGTGTGTCATGTGCTGAACAGGAGGCGTGTTCTCCTGACCCTGCTTCTTGAGAGGGCTGCCTGGAGTCGGGCCCTTGTGCAAGACACTATCATCGGCAACAAGGCTGCTGTCGTCGACGGGCTGTGTATTCGTCTTTGCCGGCGAGAGCGGGGTGACGACGGTCTGGGGGCGCGAGAGACGGACAGGTGTGTCCACCTCGCTAGCATTGAGATTCATGGCACTGTCAAAGGCGGAGGGCAAGTCGTGAGCGCCCGGCGGGTGAGTCTTCTTGCTGGGGCTTCCCTGCGGGGTGTTGAGCGGGTTGAGGAAGTTGTTGTTTGTGTTCTTGGTGGGCGTCATGGGACGGGCGACCTCTTGGGCCGCCTTGTCGCGACCGGACTGGAAAAAGTTGGACATGAAGCTGGCCATGGCTGCTGATTCGTGGCCAGGCTGGTGAAGGTCAACAAACGCGTGGCCGAGGAGGAGGCGGGCCGCAAGACGGGCTCGGTCAGCCGAACAAGAGAGAGCAGCGGGCAGCAGGTAAGGAGGCGTTGAAGCTAGTTGATGCGAGTATAATGGATAGAAGCAATGCCAGATGCAGCTCTATGCCGATGCAGATTGCGGACAGAATAAATAATAAACGACAAACAGCAGGACGACAGATGCAGATGCGATGCGGGATACAGAGCAATCTGGGCCAGTACTGGGGCTCGGTGGTGGAATCTGGGGGTTGCTATTGGGTGGAGCTGCCGCCAGAGTCAACACAGGTTGGAGCAGCAACACGAGCTGGCGGGAGGAGCAGTGGGCAGTGAGCAGCAACCAAGAGTTGACATTGGTGGGACGAGGAAGGGAGGGAAGCTTTGGGACATTAATTTGCATTCCTGGAGGGAGAGGGTTCAAGAGAGTCGGCTGGTTTTTTTTTTCTTTTTATTGTTACTACGCAACTCGCTGATGCAGGTAGGTAGGCTTTTTTTTTTGTTTACAGCAATGTGTTCCAGTGACCTCATCGCTATACCTTAGTACCTGGTACTATAAGTAAGGTAAGAAGCTGTGGTATTACCACTACTAAAGCCCAGCCACAGATGGCTGAGTCGATGTGAGCCGCGAGGGAGCGCAAGTAAGGCTGAGTAAGGTTTCCTCTCTCCCAAGATGGCAGAACAATAGCAAGATAATATTGGTTAGAATGAGCGCTGGAAAATACCATCGCCCTTGGTTCAGCGTAGTACGATTGTAAGAAAATATTCACCACGTAGGTACTGACATATTCTCTCATTCTCTCTGCATAATACCAGGGAACCCGGCGCAAGCCACCAGAGTTGGCGCCACAGCGCGCCAGCCCCGAAGCCGACTAGCGTACTACCGGCCTCGCCCTGTACCTGTTGAATCAGCAGCTAGGCCGGATCATCGCCGGCCCGGTTTGTCATTGGCACACAACACACACCACCACCAGTGGCAGTAGTGGGCTGGGGCTCTCGGTTGAAGCACGTGACTTGAGTCCTGGGCGGGGCGCGCACGCCAAATCGCAGTCGGAAAACCCTGCCAAATGGCACAAAATAGAGGCCATCCACTTTTCAAACAATTGACGAGACCGACCTTTTGCCAAATTTCCACACCACAATCGCTGTCCGTTAATCCGACAAAACAACACAGCCAGATTTCTTCAAGATGGAAGCTTCCAAGACCCCCGTCAAGCTGGTCAAGGTGACCAAGGTTATTGGCCGTACCGGTACGAATCTCCAGCTACCCTTTCAACGATAGGGCCCGCCCAAATTCTATCTCTACCTGCAAAACCCGAGAATATTCCCAATTTCGACTGTCGCTTGCTCCAACGAACCACTTTGCCCAGGCGAACCGATTCTCGAGATTAGGATTGGCGGGACTCTGAACATCATGGGAATATGTTGGCTAATTCTTCGTCGCTCCGATTAGGCTCCCGTGGTGGTGTCACTCAGGTCCGCGTCGAGTTCATGGACGACTCTACCCGTTCCATCATCCGCAACGTCAAGGGTCCCGGTATGTTTTTCCTGTGCCCAAAATATCCTGCACTCGGCGCATCCGTGACAGATTCCCGACAAAATCCCCCTTATGAAACCGGACACCTCCAGATGCTAACTTTTGGCTGCGTCCTTGCCTACCCTCCAGTCCGCGAGAACGACATTCTTTGCCTGCTCGAGTCTGAGCGTGAAGCCAGACGTCTGCGATAAACGGTGTCGGCGGATGTGTGACGATGACGACGATGCGCGCGCGCACGCGCGCGAGGACGAACAAGTATACACAAAGAAAGAAATAAAAAAGAGAAACAAAAGGGAGCAGGTCGTTCCGGGGAAATTCTTCTACGCTTTTTGGTCGAATGAGACTGGTTCTTTTGGAGTTGCGATTCTGGACAATTGGTGTCTTGACTGAATTAAAACAAAAGGAAAGCAAGGTGTCGATAGCATAAACCGGCTGGCAAAAACCCGGTCGGAAATACCTAACCTCATTCATAAACATGTCAAAAAAATACGAATCCCGGACTCGAGCGCGATGCACGTGAGGCATGAGGTGGCGTGGGATGGCGGTGGAAAGGGGACAAAGGTCAGGCCAAAAGGCAAATAGGTTCGCGGGCCAGGGTGACGAATCTCGCGCGCTGGACGGGGCAGGCGTTGAGAGAGACATGCGCGGTCACAGGCTGTTGAGTCGAATGGCATACGAGCCAGTCTGGCCGGCTGGCAGACCATGGATAGGAATTCAGTTGTGCAGCCTAGCGATGGCAGTCTCCATACAAAAAGAGCATATTCGGTCCACGGTTTTCTTCACATCAAACATTCGTGGCTGTGATGTACCGCGTCTGCTTTGGGCTTAAAAAAACAGTTTGAATGGTATCGTTCAGCGGGCCTGATAGCGTGGTCGTCTGTTCCCTTGATGGTGACTACTACATCGTTGACGATGACCATCTATCAGGTATAAGTCGACAAAGGTGAAGCGCATGAAGAATCCTTGTGATGACGTAGGAGCCAATCCTCGTTGCGAAAGGGATATATCCGCCGACTCATGCACCACGGAAAAGAAAGACCAAGGGTCCATGCACGATCGCCTGCGAGCATAATTTGTTTATGTGATTCACAGAATTGTTTCGATTCAAAATAGTGTAGCTGCTTCATTCGTAACGAAAGTTTTTTTTTTCTTCTTCGTTCTCCAGCTTCGAGCATTCCCAACGTAGTGGCATTTTCTGGAGGATATACTTTTTGAGGGGGATTTGGCCGCGCCAGCAGGAATGGCGCGCCGGCACGTCGTGAGTAGATGAATCACGCTGGTGCTTTGATTGGAGAAAGTTGTTAAATGATATTAAAAAATGACGGCGGGTTGTTGGTTTGCTAGCAAGCCATTGGCCCTCCTGACAGGTGCGCATTTGATCACACATGGTGAGGTACTATTTTGTGGTGGTAGAGCATAGACTGTAATCGCCGTTGAGTCTGCTGGGTGTACCATGGGTGGGAGTCCTTAATTAATTGAACAGTCTTGAGGATAGCATCTCAGCCCTGGTCCAGAGGAAGCGGTATGCAAAGAAGAAGAAAGCGTTTCTTGTGAGTATTATTGCGGTGCTGGCTTGAGCTCTGCTATCAGGCAACATGAACACTGTTAGTGTCCATTCTTTATGACCAAGGCATAGCTTCTTCTTCCTATTTTTTTCTTCTTTGTCCATAGTAAAGTAGTAGTAGCCTATTTTGCATTAGCAGTCGGCTACTCGTCCCTTTTTTTGTTACTACTGATAGGCTGTAATGAGGTGACGAGACGCAACGTGTGAGATTATCTGACGTGTCAACTGCTTCAGCAAGGCTGTCGCATATAAATCCACCCAACCCGCAGCGACCAAGTTGTTGCGAAAAGGGCAGGTAATAAACTAGTAATCCTTCCGGGATCCCTAAATTTCGCCAACTTTGAGCTTGACCTGGAACAGGCTTTCCCTTGATTGCGTAGTCCCTGGTTTCCGACTGCAGCGCAACTGTAGGGTATCAGTACTGGCACTCCCTCTTTCTATATTTATGAATACCGGTTTTAACCCCTGCGCCCCAACGCAAGATGCGAGACAAACACACCTAATAAACGCTCAGCCCACTCTGGGGCCCTGGCTGCTGGCTGGCTGTAAGCCGAGCGAGTGCCCACTGCCCACCAAGGAAACGGTTTCAGGCTTTGAAAAAAAGAATGGCCTGCGCCACGATTCTTCAGCGAGACAAGCTGCCCTGTTTGCCTGTCTGCCTGTGAAGAGTGAGAAAACGACTGCTGATGCAGTTACAGAGGGCCCCTTGTGTTATTGACAAGGTACTCGGAAGTCAAGTTGTCAGGGCCTGGAGGAGGCGCGTCATTGTGGCTGACAACTGAGGACCAGCATCAGCCACACCTCTCACTCGGCCGGCCGGGTCTTGCTTCTTCTCTCTGCGCCGCCACCACTTTTGGCTGCCACGAAGCTCTCTCCTGCTGCCCAGCTACCAATCCTTCTCGCATCACTTCTGCACCCTCCCTTGACTGCGACTATTACGTACGGGCCAGCCTCTTTTGCTACGAGACCCTTTTTGCGCCCCAAAGCTTCCACCCCACTTCCATTGAGTTTGCGCCTGTCCTTGTACGCCTGCAAACGTCGCATCTTGGTTGGCGACGCCCGCCGATACGACAGCTTCAAAACCCTGCTGGGCGCCGCCCCCCTCCCCTCCCGGCCCCCAACGACAGGACCCGAGCGCTCCTGTCCCCGCGACGACCAAGACCTTTTCTTTTTTCTCTCACCCTGCATCTGTGGCCCGTGTCGACGCTTCGACTTTTTTGCAGCACCGTCTTGCGAGAATAACCGGTACAGCGGCTCACCCCGCCACGGCCACACGACACGACGCCAGCAATGTCGTCAGAGTTTCGAGGGCCAGGCGACGACGCCTTGCCCGTCGCCCAGGGACAGCGCCCGCAATCCCAGCCTGGTGCGCCCGCAGCGGCCAAGACCTCCGAAGATAGCGGCACCAGAGAGCCTGCCCCCGAAGGAGAAAAGTCCCAGGCCGCCGACGCCGATTCCGCCGCCGCCGCCGACGACGACGACAAGAGCGAAGCCGCAAACGCTCCCGAAGCCGCAGCTCCAGGCGGAGCTTCGGCCCCTCCTGATGCCTCCAGTCCGAACCCGGCTGAAGCTGCGCTGATGAAGCAGGTTAACGCAGTTCTCTCCTCCGAGGTATGCGATTTTTCCGGGCGGCGCAAAGGCAACCAAGCGGCAGCTGCTAACCCTTCATATAGATTGGAATTGCTACCCTACTGAATCGTCTCAAGCAGAGTGTGGCTTCTGCCAAGGTAAGATTTCAGCGCCATCCGTGTACAGCAAACACCAACTGATATTGCCCACCCCAGGAGTTTGCGACCTTTCTCAAAAAGCGTGCCATTCTCGAGGACGACCATGCCCAGAGCTTGAAGAAACTCTGTCGCTCGACACAGGATAACATGCGGCGAACAGACCACCGCACAGGCAGCTTTGCCCAGTCCTACGACGAGATGATGTATATTCACGACCGCATGGCCGAGAACGGCATTCAATTCGCCGCCTCGCTCCACCAAATGCACGAGGACTTGATCGAGCTGGCCAACAACTCGGAGCGCGGCAGAAAGACCTGGAAGACCAATGGTCTGTCCGCCGAGCAAAAGGTTGCCGACCTCGAGCAGGCCATGCGCAAGAGCAAGGCCAAGTACGACTCGCTAGCCGAAGAGTACGACAGAGCCAGGACCGGGGAGGGTAGACAGGGTGGTGGAAAGGTTCTCGGCGCGTTCAAAGCGCACAAGTCTGCCGCGCAGCAGGAGGAGGACCTGCTCAAGAAGGCCCAGAATGCCGACCAGACGTATTACACCCACGTGCAGACGCTGCAGACGGAAAAGTCGCAGCTCGAAGCCTCGCATCGCCCAGAGGCTGTCAGGGCCCTCCAGGATTTGGTCTACGAGACCGACTCCGCCACCACCCTGCAGATGCAAAAGTTTGGTAAGTCGAGCAGAATGTCATAATCTGATTCACAATTTCTCACCTCCCGCCCTTTTTCTTGTTTAGCTGCCTTCAACGAAAAGCTTCTCCTCGGAAATGGTCTTATTGTGTACCCTTTCAAGAACCAGCCCGGAGAGACGACCCCCCAGCCTCGCAGCCTTCGTCAGGCTGTCTCCTCTATCAACAACGAGCGCGACTTCAACGAGTTCATCTTGGCTCAGCAATCCAAGGTGGCCCCTGCCACCGAAGTCAAGTACGAAAAGAACCCGTTGCTGAATCCTCAGGCCTCCGCGGCCCCCAGACCTCACAGCCAACCGTTTGCTCCGCCAGGTCAGCAAGGCTCCGTGTCTTCCTTTGGCCAGGCCAATCCATCTGCTGCGGCCAACATCTCCAGCCCCATTTTACAGCAACCACAGACGGTGGGTACGAGATCCAGCACTGGTAACTTTCCCGGACCCAACGGCCCCGGTAACCTGCAAGGCTCGGGGCAGGTTCCTGGTGTATCTCAAGGCGGGCTTCCAGATCAGCCAAGACCGTTTGGTCAGCAGCACACCCGCAGCGTCAGCCAAGGGAACCCTCTCAACATCAGCGGCCCCAGTGGCTTTGGTAGCCCGGGAGGACCGCCGCCGCAATATGGTGGACGAGGCGGTCCTCCTCTAGGACCTCCTCAGCAAGGAGCTCCACGATACGGGAACGGTGGCCAGCCCGGGGCGCCGCCTCAGCTTGGCGCGTTGCCGTTCCAGGGCGGCAACCCTCCAGGTCAACGAGCATCTCCGCAGCAAGGCCAGCCGCCCTTTAGACCGCCAGGCGCTTCCGGCGGCGCAGGCCCGCGCGGGTCACCGCAACAAAGCCAGCTGCCGTTCAGACCCCCTGGCGATGTCAAGAGCCCAGTTGGTCCGGGTGCCCACCCCGGCGCCTTGCAGCCGGGACAGGTCCCTCAGGGCCAGCCACCGGCGTACCCTAGCGCTCATGGCACCAGCGTCATGGCCAGCCCAACCCCGTCTAAGCCCGTCTTTGGCGTCTCGCTGGCTAGACTTTATGAGCGCGACGGGCTGGCCGTTCCCATGGTCGTGTACCAGTGCATCCAGGCGGTGGACATGTATGGGCTTGGCGTGGAGGGTATTTACCGTCAGTCTGGCTCGCTGACTCACATCAACAAGCTCAAGAGCATGTTTGATGCAGGTACGTAAACCTTGGAAAGAAGCTGACACGCCATGTGGGAGAGGAATAGAAAAACGAAGAAGAAGAGAAAACCGCGTACTGACTGCTTTCTGCTTGATAGACTCCCAAAACCCAGCCTTGGACTTTAGAAACCCGGAAAGCTTCTACCACGACGTCAACAGTGTCACTGGTCTGCTGAAACAATTCTTCCGGGATCTACCCGATCCCATCCTGACTTCGGAGCATCACAGCAGCTTCATCAACGCAGCCAGTAAGGAACATTCGTTTTCCGTCATCCATCTCTCCGCATAGGCGACTAACCCTTCCCTTTTCTCTGCTCAGAACACGACGACGACATTGTCCGGCGCGACTCGCTGCACGCCATCATCAACTCGCTGCCCGACCCCAACTACGCGACACTGCGCGCCATCACGCTGCACCTCTACCGCGTCATGGACAATGCCCACATCAACCGCATGAACTCGCACAACCTGGCCGTCATCTTTGGCCCGACGCTCATGGGCAGCGACCCCAGCACCGCCATGACGGACGCGGGCTGGCAGATCAAGGTCATTGACACCATTCTGCAAAACACGTACCAGATCTTTGACGAGGATTGAAACGGCGAGCACTTCTGGACAGTTTGAGCCCTGTTTCTTTTCTTTTTCTTTGTTCTTTTCACGAGTTTCTGGGGGTTTCTGGGTCTTGGTCAAATGGAGAGAAGCTTGGATCTGGTTCGTCTTTATATTTTTCCATCTCTTTTTTTTTTCTCCTTGCTCGAATGTCAAGAAGAGATCTATCTACCTTTTCCCCCATCCATTCCCAGCACGGCGTCATGATGTTGGTCACCCGCCTGTCTCTTGTTTATTGTCTTATTGTCTATTGTCTATTATTTTTTTCTTATTGTAGCTTTTTTTCTTCTTCACAAGTCGACTCTTTTTTTATGTTTTGCCAATGGCCCTTTATTTGATTGATTGACATATTTTATCTCTTCTTTTCCATTCTTTCGACGTAGCATGTCAATTTTTTCTTCATCTTTTCTTGTCCAAAGTTTTTACAGCTCATGTCTAATAAACAAATTATGTTTCTGCTTTTTCTTTTTTGCCATGTGTACTGACTGATTTGGGGCTCCTGCATGAGGAAAGAAGGACAGAAGATATTTTTTCTTCTCGAAAAAGAAAAAATACATGATTTGTCCATGGACATGAGTTGATTCGTCTGTGTAGTATGTAGAGGAGATTGATTGATGGACACACACACACACACACACACACTGGTAAGGTGAAGATACAAGACAACGTCCTTCTTTTGCCCGTTGGTCTTTATAATTGAATTTCTTGCCATTAAAGAATAAGAACTATGCCAAGATGATAATAATGAAAAATTGATCGAGAATGAAAAACCAGTAACAGAACAAAACAAGACAAAAAAAAGACTAACAAAAGAATACAGAGAGAAAACAAAAAACTGCGAGTGTGCCTCAAAACCACCCAGTCTCTCTGCGCATGCGATTTGCGTGTTTTCCCCCATCTTGGACTTTCTTTATTTCGCCATTCAATGATGCTAATGATGATGATGAGAACACACTGTTTCCCCCTCCTCTTCTCTAATGCAAACACACATACACACACGCAAAAAAAAGTATCGAATCAGACATGATTTTTTTCAATGTTTCATTTCTTCATCCCTTCTCTTGTTTTCCGTTCTGCGTGGGTTGATCCCTAAACCCCATGCGAGGAGGGTGCATTAACACCCCCCAAATGATGCCAAGGAAAAAAGTGAAATACATAAAATGTGACGCGGAAATTAAAAAAAAAGGAAAAAGAAAAGAGGTTCAGGCGAGCAGAGAAAAACAGCCGAATATGCTGATGGAAATCTGCGCGCAACTACGCAACCTCAGAAAGCTCTCCCATTTCAACAAAATGAATGAAACGCCCATCCTTTCCCTTGCCCCCGAATGTTTGGAAAAGCTAATGATGCTGTTGAAAGAAGACACAATAAAAAAAATGAAAAAAAAGGAAAAGAGAATTTGATACATAGGAAAACAATAAAACGGCGAGAAAGGTCAAGACGAGCGGATGAAGGCGTTCAATCGTTAAATGATGTTGTGTATATGCAGAATTTGCTCTCGTCGTAGGAAAAAAACAAAGTTTTCATTGGTCGTAATGTACGAGCAAAGGGACCCCATTGCAATTTACTGAATCTTGATGGCCTCGAATAAGCCCAGCGACAGACTCGTGTCGTTTTCGCCAACGTTGGGCGTCGGTTCGCTGAGCGCCTCCCAGCGACGCAGCGTAAAGTGGCTGTACCTCTCCTGGAGGGTCGGGCCGATGCCGTACATGGCACCAAGGCCGCGGGCCGCGGCGCTGAGCGGGATCGCGCTCTTATCCCTGTGCGCAAGCATCAAGCTGTCCGCGGCGGTCGGTCGCGGCGCGCTGAAGAGGTAGTAAATGCGCGGGTCCGAGGTACCCGCACGGGATGAGGCCGTGGCACCGCTGGCACCGTTGGGGATGGCCGACGGGTTGGCAAGCACATTGCGCGCGCAGTGCAGTCGCATGTCGTCGGGGAGGCCATCGACGAGGAGCAGCGCAATGTCAAAGACTTGCTGCGCGAGCTTGCCGGCTGGGGGCAGTCTCTGCTGCGCTTCGAGCGCCAACAAGATCCCGCACAGTACAAGTACGATGCGCGCGCGGGCCTCATGATTATGATTATTGTTGCTGATGTTGTTGGTGCTGTTGGAAGGGGCGGTGGACATGTTCGCCGGCGCGCCCACGTTACTGACGGCCTTGTTGATGACGGCGGGCGAGGCCGCTGCGGGTGCCGCGCCGGACGCATCCGAGGACGACGATGAGGATATGCTGTGGAGGGTAATGAAGCGCAGCAAAAAAGGCAGCCAGTGCCGCCGAATGGCATCCTGGGCCGCGGACGTGTCGTGGACAGATATGATTTCCCAGAGGTCGGTGAGCTTGTCTACCAGCGTCGCGGTCAGCTGTGCGGATTTCGAAGGCGGCTGGCCCGAAATGATGGCCTCGATAACGCCGAGCAGATTCTTGGCTAGCTGGATTCTATCCTCGCTCGTGGCCAGCTCTGCAAAGTTGGGCGCCTTGGACGAGGGAATCATTTTGAGGAAGCGTCCGTGGGCCTGACTGCGGAGGTGCTGCGTGATGTCGTCGCTGAGGCAAGGTAGCATGCTCGTCCACATTATGTTACGAGCTTCAATGGCGCTGTCCATAGCCCTTGCAAATACATCAAACTGCGATTCCTGCGGTGGCTCGTTGCCGGCGCCACCGCGGTTGTCCTGCGGCAACGAGAGCTCCATACTAAGACTGAGCTGGCAAAATGGCATCGTGAGCTCATTGGCCAGGCCCAAAATCTTGTCAAACGAAGAGCTCGTGTTTTCGTCACCAGGGGTCAGCAGCTTGGCGGCAACAGTCCTGATCAAAGCAGAGGCCTCGGGAGCTAACTCTTTCATACTGAGGGCTTCTGCAGCTGCAGTAGAGTCAGTTACTACCAAGGCTCGTAAAGCCTCCAGCACATCATCCTGACACTTTCGGTCATCCAGTGGGAGCGTAGTTGCGGTAGGACGGTTACGGAGGATTGAATACTCCTGAACAGCATTGCGAATCAGAAGCAGCAGTGCCCTGGAATGCTCAATTTTGGCAGACTGCTGATAGACAACAAAGCGGTATGATTCGTCTACCGTCAGCGGGTTTTGTTTGGGCAGCTTGCGTAGAATGAGCTGCAAGAGCTCCTGAAGATAGACGGCGGACCCGCGGGGTGGTTCTGAGTCGACGGCGTTGACGTTTGCGGCCACGGGAGCTGCATTGGCTGTATGTAGAACGGTGACCATGGTAAGGCAACCGAGACTGACGAGCAGCGGAAGCAGTTCCAAAAGCGCAGGCCGCTCCTTGAGCGACCGAATATGGCTGACCCAATCGCTCATGAGCTTGTCAAAATGCTGGGTGTCAAATATGCGTAATCTGGCAAGGAGGGAAGCATAGACTCGGCGACTCGCGTCCAGCTTGTTCCACCCGGCCTCGAGACGGGGAACAATGTTGCGGAAAAGGCGGTTCATCGTCGGGTGGTCAACGCTGTTGCCCGTTGCTAGCAGCTTGTCAATCTGTTCCGAGAACTCGCCCTCCGGGCTCGTTGCTTGGCTCACCATGTTATCCGAGACAGGGGAGCAGGCGTCGATAGGATTACTACGGTCAGTCTGCGTCAGCTCCTGCTGTAGGTTCTTGGCCATTTCGCTGTGATTAGGCATGCGCTGTGCCAGGGACGACAGGGCGGCAAGCAGAGGACGAGCTACGAGCCCGTGCTCGCGACTCGCCGCCTTGAGTCGCTCGGTGTAGAGAGAAAAGAGGTCATCTGCAATACCAACGGCGAGAAGGACCTGCAGATTGACGTTGATGGTGTCTACACAGGCAGAGAGAACCTCAATGTTGGACATTTTGGAGCAGCTCCTGAGCACTTCGCCTAACATGGAAAAGTCGCCGATTGTTTCGAGAATGGTACGAGTTGACGTGAATACGTTCAAGGAAACATCAGTATCGAGGCGAGGCGGAAGTAGGCTTTGGAACGCGTTGCGGAGATGAGAACCAACGGCACTCTTCAGCGCAAAGCTGCTGCTATTGATGCGGTTGAGAAGCTTGCGCAGTGGGATAGGCTTATTTGGCAAGGCATTTTCATGACCGAGATTGTTTAGTGCAGAAAGCCCGATCGTCTGATTGACACAGTTAATGGCAATATCGATATCACGAGCTTCATCTGCAACATCGTAGTTGGCGGCACGGCGCAGCAGGTTGGCGCGATCCATCTTGCGGTCCTCTGGTATGCAGGAGACGGGTAGCTCAACGAGCAGTCTGGATGCGCATGGGCCTGTGTCTTCCACGTCAGCAGGACTGTGGCAATTTCCTCGAGCAATCAACCACTGGATGTACTGAGAAACGGAAAAATGCCCAGTCCGCGCCAGTTCGGTAACGAGACGATAAACCGCCCTTTTTCGGACCACATCATCGGGCTCTATAGAATCCAGAGTGTCTAGGATAGCGCCTGTTGTGTTGACACGAAAGCTACTCCAGGAACGCAGCAGGTTGGCGGCGGTATAGATCTTTTCCAGACCAGGGCGGTGAAACGAGGTGACCCATTCAATGACAGTCTTGAGGACCTGTGTCTTGTCTTCCGAGGTCGACCAGCACCTGTAGGACAGCTCGCGATCGACCTTGCCGTGTAGCGTAGCGTCCAGAAGCTTGACCAGGTGCTCTTTGCCACCGACAGGTGGGGAAGCGGTGCTGGAGACTAGGAGTTCCGAGTTCCTTTGGTTTATGGAGCGATAGGCTTGCTGCAAAGCTCGCTCCTCGGTTGGGAGAAAAGCCGAGAGACATTCGCGGTATCTGAGCCACTGTAATGGTTGTATAAAACTTTCGGGGTTGTTTGTAACGAGAGCTTTGAGAAGTGACACGAGTTGATTCGAGAGCGGTAATAGAATGTCTCGATCGGGGTCGTTGAATATCTGAACAAATTAGCAAGGACCATGGCAGCTGGGTCAAGAAGAGAAGCATACGATATTAAGATGGTTTAGTAGAGAGAACACCAGGCGACGACCGGGTTTCCGAGATCGCAGTATGTCTGTCCAACATATTTGCGAAATCAATATCCACATGGGCAACTTGGCCTGGTTGCTGTTTTCCAACCCAGAGACGATCCATTCTAGGTAGTGGTCTCGATCTAGCAAGTGTTCGGAGTAAAGGATAGTGGCGAGGCGGATGCTGAGGCGTGGTAAGTAGGGCTGCTTTCTGTCATGTTTGGAATGCTTGGCTTACGAGTACGTCACTCTGTGCTTCCAGTCGGGGTCCCCAACGGAGGAGACTACAGAGTCTACGAATTGTTCCACAAAAATAGTCCAGTCCCTGATCCATTTGAACTCGTTGCCCATGACCAAGGGTCCGCTACCACCCTTGCGCTTGAAGGCGCGGATCTCGTTGGCACCGACACACTTGGCCAGCCAGACGGCGCGCTCGGTGGGCACGTTTTTGTTGAGACACTGGTCAAGAAGCGTTCGACCGCGAATACCGTGGGGAATGGTGCGGCTGAGGCGTCGTAGCGAGATGGTCGGGTTTGCCAGATCCTTGAGCCACACCTCACGTTTCGTATCGGTGAGTGTGACGCGAGGAGGAGGCTTGAAGGTGGACGGAGCAGTGATTTGGCCGCGGTTTCGTCGCTGATTGAGGACTCCCATGAAGATGGTAGAGAGAGCATTGAGCCCCGTCTTCTGCTTCAAGGACGGGTAGACGGCAAGCCGAGCCGAGGAAGTCTCGTTTTGGCTGCCGCGGTCCCAAGTTCCCTTCTGTATGGCCTCGGTGCTCCATTCGTCTTCGTGGTGGCGGCCGGTCCAGGGGAAGAAGTCGGCATTGCCGGAGAAGAGACCCTTGTTGAAAGGATCGCGGTGCAGTGTGTCGGGCTTGTTGGTGGAGAGATACCGCGGGGCGGCGGGAGGAACCTCGATGGTATACTGCTTGGGCTTGGCGTCACGCTTGACGGGTGCGGCGGGTGGCGCGGCGGTTTTGTGGCTGGCGACGAAGCGCTGCAGAGGAGGTCGACGCTGAGGCATGGGCATCAGAGGGATGGCCGAATCGGAGTGGGAGGCTCGAGAGAGGGCCGGGCTACCGTGGCCGCTGACGTCTGTACCGGAGTCCGGAGCGGCGCTATGGGACACGACCGAGGGGGTGGCTAGCGGGGAATCGGTCGCGGGGCCGGGTGTTATGCTGTCGTCGTTGGATAGTTCGATTCGAAGTCTGGAGCCGGCGGTGCGCCTCGGAGTCGCGCCGTGGCGAGAGGCTGTTGCGGGCTGCGACGAGGCTGCGGAGGCATCGGCCGGGTCCGTCGGTTGGGCGTGGTCGACGAGGCCATCCTTGCGGACGGGCGAAGGGGGTGGTATATACGACGAGGAGCTGGTGCGGTGATGAGCCTGGAGAGCCGAGCCAGTGGGCGCCCTCTGCTGGGCTCTTTGCGGAGCGCCCATGGAATTCCGAGAGCTCATGCCGTGGAAGGGAGGTGAGACGCCATGCCGACCAGGTGCTTGTTGGTAGTGAGGGAGGTGATTGGGGAGGAATTGCGAAAGGCAAGAGAGGCCAGCCCGGCGTCTCAATCGACGTGTCGGTGGGAGCCAAAGAAGGCAGGATTCGACCCGCGCCAAAAGCTAAGCTTGTGTTGGTAGCGGGCGCAGGGGGCGGGCGTTTGCGGTGTTGTCGGCGACGCCGCGCGGGACTTGATGAGGCGAGCCGTGGCGGGCAGCGAGAGAACACCGTGGACGAAAAATGGAGTAGTGTATGCGTCCGAAGGCGAGATAGAGCCGACAATCGATGGACGGGATAGAAGGGGCGGTTCGTCGGCGGAAGAAATGGCAGAGGCCAAGTAATGTAAGGGATTCCCGGGGGGGTGAAGATATCGTGGAGAGAGCGGCACGCGCAGTTGAGAATTGGGTGGAGGTGCAGGTGCGGAAGCGGTAGTCCCAAAAACGGTACGTACCGGCCAGTAGTTGCTTTTAGTTGCTTAGGTACGGATACTTACTGAGTAGTGGCGGTGTTGATGTGATTGGGTGATTGTGGGCAGTGGGGCGTCAAAGTATTGGGTACATTACTCAGTACTGATAGGTACCTACTATGAGGCAGGTGGGCAGACATATATCTAGATACTGCGTAAGTATTGTACGGCTGAACGGTCAACAAGATTTTTTTTCCCCTAAATTCAGTCTGCAGATTCTGCTGTAGATTCTGATTCAAATGTATAGAAAAAGCTTGTAATCATGGAATAATTATTCAAGGCGGTACGGTAGGGATGGCCATGATTGTGGTGCTTTGCAGGACCAGGACGTAAGTACTGACTACCCAAGTAGGCACCTTGGCACCTAGAACCACTGAATACCTTCCTACAAGTATCTTCTCACATGGCCTCGGACATGTAATTGTATTCTGACATGTGTCTCTACGAGCCTCTAATTATTACAGCACGTCCTAAAAATATTTTAAAAATACAATGCCATTCTGGGCATGCTAGAAAACACCATCCTCCAGTCTACTAGCCACATTTCCTACCGAGCCGAGCACACTCCTGGAACAAAGTCCACCGAGTATCAGTAATAATTTACTTACCTACTGGTACTGAGTAAGGTACCTACTTAACTACAGTCTACTAATACTTACAGGTAAGTACTGGTAGGTAAGTACTAAAGTAGCAGGTAGGAAAGCCACAGTGTCCCCTGTAGCGGCCCCCCTGTAACCGCTCACCCCGGCTTACCCGTTACGATCCGGCCCTCTCATATTCCGTACTCGCACCAAATACATACTTATTACTCGCCAAGTTACGGAGCATTTGACTTACCAAAGCATATTGACACCTCTTGGTACTGCCAATGCGGAGAGGATCCTGATGCCTGCCTCCTATAGGCGAGCGGCGGCCTACCCAGCCTGGGAATAGCGTCACGGGAAGCCGCCACGTCCTGGAAAAGGTGTCTAGATACCTGCTTGGCTACTTGCGTGCTTGCCTACCTACCAATCTACTGCCTTAGTACCTAACGGTGCCTACCTACCTACCAACCTAAGATAGCAACAGGCACCTTAAATAAAATACTTGACCCCTTGCTCCATCAGCACTCGGCATTCACTGCCACCGCTATAAGTCACTAAAACTCACTAAAACTCACTAAAACTCACCAAACCCCCTACAATTACTACCGCAACGGCCTGATTCTGGTCACCCGGTGACATTTTTGACCTGGCTCGTGTCAGCAGGCCGCTGTAAGTAACGTATGACTGCACAAGTACCTTGCATGTACCTGCTTTTGTACGGAGTACGGAGTACTGAGTAAGTACTTACTGCCTTGTCTCTACTCATTGTCTGTGAGCAAACAGCCCATCTGCTGATGGCATCACCACCACAACCACCATCATCGTCCATCGTCATCATCATCATCACCATCAGCACGACCATCCATCACCAGTACCACCATCATCACCACCACCAAAACTCATCCCATCCATCCACCCACCTGCCACCCATCGCGCCACCTCCTCTTCCCCCTCCTCTCGCTCGCTTCCATGCTCCACCCCTCCAACCTTTAATCCGATGGCACAACCACCACAGCCAAACCTTGTCCTCCGATAGGTCAGCATCTGGTCAAACAAGTTTCATTCACGACCAGCGACGTGTGAAGCCGCCCGACACTCTTACAGACACCTGCTCGTTGTCAGACACAATAAGTTCATGATTAATATAGGCAAGAACCAGCAACATGCCGAAGACAACCCGTTGTCACAGACATTACAACCGTCACAATCATGACAACTTCAACTTCTTCCGACGAGTCAGTACTTGACCAGCGCCGCACCTACCGCGGAAAAAGCACAGATCCTCCTACTCCTTCCGCACCTGAGACACTCTGCACCTCAACAAAGACCTCTGCACTCATAATCTGCACATAGGTAAATATTGGTACGGAGTACGGAGTACGGATGCCCGTGTTCACTATCATCGACATACCGAGGGCACCACCATTCTCGGCGAAAGGTGCCTCCCCCTTACTAGTATTAGCAGGGGTTGACCAGAAACAGGACCACGCCCGCCGCTCCGCAAAGAACCGATGCTACTTACCATGTGCGGCAGGCCACGCCAGCTGTGCCCGAGCTTGATACTCCATTTCAGCGCGTGGGCGAGTATAGGACCGGCTAAAAACGACCCGGCCGTATCCATAATCGACAAGGTGCTGTTTATGCCTCCTAATCGATGTGGCTCAACCATGGTGCTCACCATTGACTTTACAAATCTGCCAAATCCACTCTCCAGATTATATATCCCGACCGCTTTCCCGTATTAGTGTATCAGTGTATCGGTGAGAATCAGCAACCTGGAGACGTTGAACGAGCACTACCTACCCAGAATAACCACCGCCACGGTCGGCGCAAGTGCAAGCGTGTCAAAGCCGGCAGTGAATAGACAAATCGACACGCTGGCAAGGGAAAAGTCCTTCCTTAAGGTGACATGCGCAGCTTGGTCTGCACAAACCTGTCCATGGCCAGCATCATCGTCATGTGTAATACAACGGCAATGTCTCTGGTAAGCAGGCAGCGATGGCTACCGCCAGGGCGTTGCAGCATACACCAACCACCGCCGGAACCCAGGGGTTGCTGTTGATAAAGTACGGCGCGACGGGCGGTTCAATGATTGCCGATGCCAAGTTCGATGCCCCAAAGTACAGAGGCACCCTCGACCGCGGAGCAGCCGACGTCGCGTCCGCAAGCATAATTGTCAAGAAATGTCATAGAGACAGTTCGTGATTGGCGCAAGATCACGGGTGAGATGAAAGCGAGAGCAAAACGCATTTTCAATCAAGAGTTCATTACGCGTAGGGGACATGAGAGGTTAAGAAAAGTTGACAGTCTATTCACAGTTAGAGTTGACGAGATAATACCATACATACTATCAGTCGCGTCATAGCACTACGCGTTCTAGGTATTTAGGTATGAAGTTTGAAATTCGTTATAATTACCAGTGATTCACTGAAATACTCGAATATGAGTATGACCGTGCTTTGTCAGCGAGGAAGCAAGGGGGTCGGTCAACTGAGAAATCAGGGTGTCGCCTTGCCGTCGAGAGGTTCACATGTCATTGAGCAATCACCATAGAAATGGCTGGTCGGTGCCCATGTACGCCATCAAACAAATGCGCTGCTCATGATGGATTCGAATATCCCTTCCCACCCTCCATAGAGACCAGGCTCGTACGTATTTTACCGCTTGTGATGGGCGCTCCGCCGCTGAACGAGGAAACAGAAAACCTGTCTTGCTTTTGGAAATACAGCCATCGTCGAAGTCTTGCCACCAGGAGACAGGGTCAAGAAGTCGCCTCAACCGCAAGAGTGCACCAGTGAAAGTAAACGCCAAGCTCGCCAGTTGATGCGCGAAGTCAAGGTGTATGGACGCCTGCCATCGCACAAGCGACTGCTCACCATGATCAGCTACTCTGACGATGGACCCAACAGCTATATTATATTCGAGCACCTGTCACGCGGAACTCTGGAAGCGTACCTTGCATCGACGGCTCACGTTACCCCGGAGCAACAGCTTACATGGTGTATCGAGGCGACTGAAGGCGTCGCGTTTCTCCATGATTTCGGCATCATTCATGGCGACATTAAACCCCAAAATATGCTTCTCGATTCCGACATGTCGATCCGCATCATCGACTTTGCTGGCTCTTCGGTTGATGGTCTCAAGCCGCTCTGCCTGGAAAGCACCAGATACTTTCTCCCGCGTCCCATGGACTCTGACATGCCGTGCAATACACTCACAGACCTTTTCGCGTTGGGCTCGTCCCTCTACCACATCATGCAGCGAGCTCCGCCGTACAGCAATCGTCAAGATGACGAGGTGGTCCGGCTCTATACGCGGCAGTCGTTTCCGGAGCTAAGAGACGTTGCGTGCGGGGGCGTCATCAACAGCTGCTGGCGGCAAGAACTACCATCTGCGAATACCGTCCTGGCTCTGCTTCATGCGCAACACCGGCCAGTGCATGTATTTTCTTCACTCTTCTCCTTTGGGTTTCGCTTCCTTCTTATCTTGAGATCTTGGTATCGCTGGGGTGTTGCGCGGCCAAGGCTCTTTCGCAAGACGTGGTTCGAAAAGCAATGAGTGGCTAATTCAGGCCTTCCACGTGTAAAATGAAGGTATATTGTATTTGATTCTGGCGTTATAAAAACATTCTTTGTAATAGAGACTCAAAAGGCTTGTATGTGCCGGTTTCGAGCGCTATATCTAGCGAAATTGAAAGGCGAGGGTAACACACGCATCATCTCTGGGATCAGAACAATCTTGAGACTGCCTCGACGATCCCATCTCTTTCGTAATTAGAAGTGCAGCATATACTAAAAGTGACCACCTTGCAGCCTCCGTATTGGAAGATTATTCTGGACAACGTATCGAAACATATTCTCGGTGCATAGAGCTGTCAGTCGTCTACATAGCCAAGCCCCGGCTGATACGGTACCACTGAGAGTCTTTGGCATCACTGTTGGGAGAAGTTGAAAGCTCGGCAACAGATCCCAGGACCTCCGCTATCTTGGACCGCGCCTCGTTCGACCGCCCGCCGCTGTCGGCCTCGGTGAGCGACTCCTTGCCCCGACGCTCGCAAGCACTGGCGCCGGCCGATGATATCCTCAGCGATGCGCGTCAGAAGGGTGAGGCTGATGATGTAACCAAGATCGGACACGAGGACGCTGAGAAAACAAGATGAGCAACAATTTCGTGTTTATATTGTCCGTTCCCGCATCGTCTGCTAGTTTGTTGGTCGGGGCATTTGCCGCCAGAAGCGGCTCCTCGACGGAACCGGCCGCCGGCATCGCGCGCCGACATCAATGTAGCACAATTTTCCTGTGCTGTCAATGTGCGCACGATTGAATCACTGGAAACAGGACTTTACATCAAGACGGCAGAGCTGAGCGTTTCGATGTTTTTATTCTTTCAATATTCAAGTCACAGGCTCGTTTTCGTAGTCCCTTCTACCTACCGGCACCACCTAGGCTTCTCATTGCCATCACGAAATGTGAAGCCATGGGTAAACGGGGCGCGAAATACCGGCTCATTAGCTCTTGGGAACTTTTGTTTTCTTGTTCTCGTACTGGCAGCGAGTTGTTTCGGCAGCCTCCAGTACTTGCCAGAACCGATCAAGCTTCTCGTCGCAGCCTGACCATGATTTGTTCGGAGGATTTCATACCAAGAAGACAGGTCGAATCAGGCTGCGCCAATCCCACAAGCCAGTTAGCATCGGAAACTTACGACTCGTCAACGCCACCACATTCATGCTTATCAATGCCATGTTCGGGACTACACCGAGGAGGATTTCGGCTGCGGAGTATTAGCTACGCCTCCTCGACTTTACACGTCTAGTCGACATTCTCCAGTTGGAATTGACCAATGTATCTTTTTTTCCCTCCTTTCATCAAAGATCCAACGAGACCGTCATAAAAATGTCCGCCGACGAAGACATTCTGGACACGCTGTCTGCCTGCTTTCTTCACAAGGGCACCGGCAGGGACAAGGCCTTGGACAGCACCTTTGCTCACCGCATACAGCTGTGCCGTGCCTGGGGCATCCGCGACGAGGCCGCGTGGCGCGTGCTCGATGTCGGCTGCGGACAGGCCGAGTCCACGGCCGTGCTGGCCTACTTTGTAGGCGACCACGGCCACGCCACGGGGTTGGATCCCGCCGCGCCGTCGTACGGCGCCCCGTTCACGCTGGAGCAGTCCCAGGACTACCTGAAAAAGTCCGCACTCGGGCCGCGCATCACCTTTGTCCGGAGTGACCTGGCCGATTTCCTGCACGGCAGAAGCGACAGCGGCGCCGTCGCCTTTGACGCGGCGGTCTTCTGCCACAGTCTCTGGTACCTGGCCGACCGCGACGTGGTGCGAGCCCAGTTTGCGGCGCTCGCCAAGGCGCGCATCCCTCGGGTCTTGTTGGCAGAATACAGCACCGGATCGAGCGACGACGACGACGCGGCGGCGGCGGCGGCGGCGGCGAAGCGGCCCCATCAACTGGCGGCGCGCGCGCAGATGCGTCTGCACGCGCTCAGGGAGCAATATCCCGACCCGGAGAGGAGCCCAAGCACGCTCAACATCCGCGGGGCGTTGGAGGTGGAAGAGCTGCTGGCGGTGGCCGAGGACGCGGGCTGGTCGGTAGCTCGCCGCGGCGTCGTCACCCCCCCGGAGGAGATGCGTGACGGCTACTGGGAGGCCAGGATCGTGACGGCACCGAGCTTCAAGGAGGAAGTCGTCTCTTTGAGACTTCCCAAGGAGCAGGAAGAGAGCGTGTTGAGGTATATCCCCCAAGTCGAACAGGCTATGGCGCACCTGGAAGCCGTCGATAAGCCCGTTGCTACCATGGACGTTGTATGGGCGGTTCTCGAGCTACAGTAGGAATCATGGTTGTCCAGGTCAATGTTCTATAGAGATGAATAGTAATGAGGCCAGAAATAAACACCATTTTCTACTCGATATCCGGAAGCGACGCGCCGGCGAATAGAGTAGACTCTTTAACAATGTCTCGCGTCGCCCCATCGTGTATAATCTCTCCCTTTTCCAGAACAATGATGCGATCCGACTTGAGCGCCCACGGAAGCTTGTGACAGACGGAGATGATAGTCTTGTCCTGGAACTTGGATTCTATCAGCATCTCCATTCGGTGCTGCGCGTCCTCGTCGAGACCGTACAGCCCACCGAGCAGCAGAAACACCACAGCGTTGCCAAGGCCCATTGAGCGCAGGTAGGTCTTGTAAACATCCATGTCTTTGACCCGAGGGTCAGGGCTCGGAGGGCTGATGGTATCTGAAGGAGATGTTTGCGAGGTCTCCGAGGTTGCAACCTCCTCCTTGGCTTCGGGGGACAGGTCACCGTCGTCCGACAGAGCTTCTGATGCCGGCTCCGTCGTCGGCCGGCGAACAAGTGTACCGGATTGGTTGATTTCGTAGACCTCGTCAGCCATGTTGGCAATATGCTCTTTGCGGCCTTGTTTAGCAGTGGATCTCAAAGCGTGCCTACATGTCTGAGCGAAAACGCGTACCGTCATGCGTGCTGAAGATTACGGTACTTTGATTTCGATCATCTCGTGAGCGCAACAGCCTTTCCGCCACGCGCAACTTTGTTCGGCGATTGAGGGCGCTAAATACATCATCCAGAAGTAAAACGTCCCTCTCGAGAGTGGCTGCTCGTGCAAGTGCCTGATATATCTGTTAAAAACGTCGTTGCGCCAAATCAGATGGCCGGCTTACCAGTCTCTGCCGCTGTCCGCCACTGAGCTTTACACCCTGACTGCCGATTGCTCCGGTTCTGTAGTCGTGCAGCTCTTGAATGTCCTTGAGTCCGTAGTTCCGGGCAATCTTGTCCAGCTGATTCCAGTTCTTCGCGGTGCCGCGCCGAGTCCAATTCTCCTCGGCTGACACATTCTCCAGCCATGGAGTTTGACTGCAGTACGCAAAGGATGCACCTTCCTCAAACGCTATTTCACCCGAAATCCCTGCCACATCACCTAGTATTCCTTTAAGAAGAAGAGATTTGCCAGCGCTAATGCGTCCCATAATGGACACGCGCGATCCGCGCTTAACATCGAGATTGATGTGATGGAGGATGTCCTTTCCCGGTAGCCAGCCCAAAGAAACATTTTTCAATGACAAGATCACTTGACCTGTTGTATTTGTGTCCTTCACCGAAGGCAATGTAATTTTTTGGTCACTTCGCTCGTCGAGCTCCGTGAAAGACTGGATTCGAGCCATGCAGCCGTGAGCCGCAGCAAGTGCTGGAATAGCCTGACAGAGGTGCATCACAGGATTTGCCAGCAAACTGATGAGAGTGAGAGATGAAAACAGTTTAGAAACATCTAGACCGTGGTTATCTGGGTTGATGGCCACGTACACCCCGAAAACAAGGGGCGGCGATAAGGTCATGCTACTGTACGCTGTCCTAGGATTTGTAACTGGAGCTTGAAAGATGTGTGGACTGGAATACTGAAAGATGGCAGTTGTGAGAATCTTCAGTCTCCGAAAAGGCCAAGCAACAGCGAGTTCGGCTCGACGCAGAGCTGAGATTGTGCTCGAGACTCGATCGCTCGCCGCCAGTATTTTGACCGCTTTGAGAGACGACAGCAGGCACTTCGTACGCGCCAGTCTTTTTTCAACAGCCGCTAGCCACTCTTGCTGCAGTCAACTGATCTTCTTGGAAAGACTGACGCAGACAACCGATGAGACTATTGTTCACTCGCGTTAGTTGTGATTTCGGCGATTTCGTGTCTGGCCGAGCTTCAGCTACCAATCGTAATTGCCAACATTGCAAAGCTCGCTGACCCGGTCTTGCGATATGAAAGCCATGTAGCGACACAAGTGTCTATTGCACCGGCCCAAAGCTCGTGGAAGTAATTCATCGCGGACATGACTCTTTGGGTGTCGCTGAACATGAGTGTCATTGCTCGCGCCTCTACGGCCGGATTCTCGGCAAGTCGTACTAGCTTGTCAAAAAGAGTGACCGCGAGCCCGCCACGGATCATCGTGGCTGACTTTTTCACTTGGTGCCAATACCAACTGTATGATGCCTGCTAACGGTGGTCAATGCCAGGAAGACCGCCCACGGGGTCGACGCTCGCTGTAATGCCAAAATACACGAAAAAAGTAGCCGCAATGAGGCCATAGCCTTGATTTGTCACGTCGTGGTCATCCTTAGTGGGCCAGCCCAGGATCGAGTCGGTGAGAGATGGCTGCATAGGAGTAAACAGGGAAACGCGAAGTGGGGGGACGACAGCGAGGAGCAGATCATGGCCAGCGCACGTTAGAATCACAACGCTCAGTCCTCCTTTGGCAATTCCCGCTACAGAAATCATCAGAAAGGAATGAATTAACACTTTGAAATTGGCAAGTCTAACACTGAAATTTTGATAGAACAGAAGCAAATCTTTCAGTCAGGTAAGCGGCTTCGAGTTTCGGATCGATCGGACCCAATCGACGGCCCTTCAGTGAACCCTGAAATCCTGAGATGAGAAGCGGATTAATCCAGTGGAACATTGTTCTGCTGATTAGGCCGGCAAGATTCTCAGCGCTGGTCTCAGAGGGAACTAGCGATAGTATTGTTTCCTCAAAGAAAACCGTGAAGTCAAAGTCTCTGTAACAAGAGCCGATGGATGGGCCGAAGCTCGAATCGTCGGCCGAGCCACATGGTTTGCTCATAGTGTTCAATAATTGGGTTCAAATGATTCAGAAATTGATTGATTCAAGAGGCAGAGTCGAGTGCTGTATTCTCCGGAGTAAGATTGCACAATCGCAGCTTTTGCTACCCCATCTGGACAAGAGCTTCGAGCACCAGCCCAACGTCCTTGATATACAAAATTGGGTTGCTTTATACAACGTTTCCGGGGCCCCGCGTCGGTGAGATCATCCGGTCAAATGATCTAATAACATCTTCAGCTCATCCGGGTTCCCAGCCGGAGGCCATCAAGGCTCTTAGGCAGGATCCCGCCAACCGGCCCGGCTCGGCCTTGTTCACAAAAGTTCCTCTAGCAAGCATATAACAAGCCACATAATTCCATCATTGGTATAGGTCCATTCAAATGCGAAGCTGGAAACGCTGAAGATAGCCTGATGTGCTACTGGTACGCGAATTTCGATCAAAGAGCGCTCATAAGTAACATTGATGGGTAGTCCAGTAGTGCGTCTCCGCCCCGATGTGATGTCCTGGAGCAGCAAGTTTATAACTTGGTCGATATATTGACACGTTAATGCGAGACGTATTCTTCATTTGCTGTCTCTTCGACTCTCTCCGCGATACAGCAATGTTGCGCCCAGCACGCGCTGTAGACCTTTTTTCGTAGCACTGTAGGCTTGAGCCTGACTATGGGCCAGATTCCGATATTGAGACATCCAATCGCTTGCTACATGTGCTGTTACTCGAAGCAATAGTAAATTATCACACGGCCTAGAAGTCCGCCTGGAGAATAATACCCTAGCAGACCAATTGCCGTGATGGGAACCAGGTATGAGGATACGCACAAACTGCAAGTCGGCTGCGAGAGAGCAAGTAGGGCAATGTATGATTTAAACCGTCTCAATATCGACAAACTCAGTTGAACAGATGTCTTCGCTGACATGCGCGGGACCGAGGCCTCATTGCTGCACTTGTTGACGTATTCATGGCAGCCATGTATTGGAATGGATATTTATATATTTATTAACAAATACAGATATTACCAGAAAAGAAACCTGCGTCTTGGCTTTTTAACCGGTGTACGATCCTCTTGAAAGTTGTTGGCTCGTATGATATTCAAAAATGCACCCTCCAGCGTCGCGCTACCCACATTGAAGTGAGCAATGCCAAGCTCCTCTTTGAAGTCTTGCAGAAACTCGGTCACTCTGATCACCGTTACGCTGCTGCTCTCCCCTCCGCTCTCGCCCTTTAGAGGCACTGTGAAGCGGAGCTGGCCGCGGCTCATGTCTCGCTCCAGCGCCGCGCTCGGTACGCCTTCTTTGATGTGTGCCCAGACACGCTGCATCTCCTCCTCTGATGTGTGCGGAGCCGACTTGAGCTGGACATTGATGTGGCTCTGGGTTCCATATCTGGCACGCAGGTCCTGCGTGGTGCCAATGTCGAGCACCTTTGTCGCCAGAATGACGGCACGGTCCGCCAGTGCGTCGGCTTCCTCCATGCTGTGGGTGGTGAGGAGGATGGACCGATCCTCGGTGACCTTTTTGATCAGTTCCCAAAAGACGCGCTTGGAGACGGCGTCCATGGCTGTGGTGGGCTCGTCCAGCACGAGCACGGGCGGCGTGCCCATGAGGGCAATCGCCAGGCTCAGCTTTCTCTTGTTACCGCCGGAGAGCTTTCCAGCTGCCGTTTTCGCGTGCGGTTCGAGGTCGAGTCGCCTGAGTAGGTAGTCGACGTTGCTATTGATGTCTGGGACGCCGCGGATCTTGGCATAAAAGACGAGATGCTGCCGCGTAGTCAAAAGGTCCAATGCGTCGTGTTGGGGGCAGACTCCAATGTGTTTCTTGGAACTCGAGTTCAGGGCGTTATCACCGCCTAGCATCACTCCACCCTTGTCGGCAGCGAGCTCTCCTTGGATGTGGTTGACCAGAGTAGACTTGCCAGCTCCGTTGGGGCCGATCAGAGCCAGCACTTGACTAGTAGGCAATCCAAACGTAACGTCGTCCAAAGCGACGTTTGATCGAAACGATTTGGTGACGTGCACTGCCCGCAGCATGTCGTCCTTCTCGCGCTCGGTACGTAGGACCTCGGCAGCCACACCGCTCCCTGGCATGCTGGGCTCGCGCATCTCAATATCCATCTCTGAAGAAGCGGGAACGCCCTTGTGAATGAGAGACAGACCGCCTTCTAACCATACGGCAAATGTCGCTAGCGCGATGATTTGAAGAAACAGGTAGAAGATTGGGCCGGAGTAGCTGTCCATGCCGTTGGAAGATTTGGGATTGAAATTGGTGCAGCCTTGATTGGCGACATTCAGGCCGATTATCATGATTCGAAAGACATTTCCGATGGGAGAGAATAGGCCCAGACCAAATGCAACTGCCCTGGCTGATTCCTCCGAGGACAGCGTTGCCGCCTTTGATAAGTTGTTAGCAAAGCTAGAATGACATTTGCCGGAACCAAACCGCGCCGCTACTTACAGCATAGCCACCAGCACTAACTGCAAAAATGGCCAAATTGACACCAAAGGCCGCAATGAATGCTTTGAGCGGCCCAACGGAGAAATGAGACACGATATGCCCGAGGAGGACGGTGGCCAACCCGTACATGACCAATGCCACGCCGAGCAGAGCACCAGAACCAATCCATCCCTGGATAGGGCCACTGATGATAGGCGCCAGTATGATGGAAACGAAAGTGATGAAAATGGCATCGAATAAGAGATATCCGATGATGAGAGGACCTGGGTTCACGCCATTCGCATATTGCATCGAACGAGTCTTGTTCGCCTTCTCGATCGCCGGATATAAGACGAATGCTGGCGGGAACACTGACAAGACAAGTGTCAGGAATATGCAGTACATTATTGCGACGCCATAGTCGTTCTACAACATGATTAGCTTTCAGGAATCACTCATGGGAGCCCAAAGACAATTGACTCACCGATTTCACCGTCTGAATCTCGCCAAAGCTGGCTTTTATCTGAACGTTGCTGTTCATCTCGCTCCAAAGATTCAGCATCGCGGAACTGCTAACCCTCGAATCCGAGGGCGGACGATACGCAATAATGGGCGCGTCGCTCCCAGAGCCAGTATATATGCCACTGTATGATGGGGAAGCATCTCTGTTCTTCTGGATATAGTCGAGCCAGCTCTGTCGATTGTCCAAGGGGACCACGTAAGAATCAAAGACTGTAATGTTGACATCGCGCACGTCTTCGAAAGGTTTCTCGACAAGCCCGCGCAGCTTGGCCTTTGCGTCCTGCGGGGCCAGAACCATCTGAGTGCAGAAATCTACCTTTCCGCAGAACTCGGGGAACCAAAAGCTCTCGAGCTCCGGCATGCCGAGCACCGGTTTGGCGTCTGCGCATTTGGGGACGTCAAAGGCATTGCTTATGATGATCATCGCCAGCGATGCGCCCACGGGAATGAGCACTGCGAAGAAGTACGGCCACCACAGTTTGGGCAGCACCATGAACCGCTTGCCCAGGAGGATCCGGAGTTGCTGCCAAAAGGTCGTGCTGCAGGCTGGCGAGAGCGCAAAGCCCTTGTCGTCCGCCAGCAGGTTCTTGTTGCTGTTGATGCTCTCTAGGTCATTGGGCTTGTTGACAACGTTGAGAAAGATGTCCTCAAACTGCGAGCCGGAGATGGAGATATCAGAGACCCCGTTCTGGACGTATACCCGCGCGAGCCGCGTGGCCGTCTCAGAGTCTGGCACCGTGGTGACAAGCTGGCCTTGGTGGGTGATGGTCTGGCCCGTGCCGTCCATGATGGGCTGCTGCCCATCATGAGGGACAATGACTTTGTACCCACTTCCATATTCCGTATTGAGTTCTGCGGGTGAGCCCTGGCATCGGACCATGCCATCTGATAGGACGACGATTCGATCTGCTAGGACGTCGACCTCGTCAAGAAAGTGAGTCGTGAAAATCATGGTACGGCCAGTTCTGTATTTGAGGAGCAATTCCCAGATGGCGCGGCGGGAAAGAGGATCAAGGCCAGAGGTACACTCGTCAATGAGACAGATTGTAGAGCCGCCGACGAACATGCAGGCCAGCTGGAGCTTACGCTTCTGTCCGCCACTGAGCGTCTTGGAATAGCTGTCCATCTTCTTTTCGAGATCGCAGGCGACGATGAGCTCGTCAATCTCGACTTCAGTTTCATGGCCACCCTTGATCTGAGACCATAGACGAACATGGTCTCGCACAGTCAAATCACCCCACAAGGTGTTTTGCTGTGGGCAGATGCCGACCTCTTCGCGCCTCGCTTTGAGTGAGATGCGTCCAGAACTAGGCTTACTGAATCCAGCCATCGCCTGCAGTGTCGTTGTCTTACCACAGCCGTTAGGGCCCGCCAGGCACAGGATTTGGTCCTCGTATGCTTCAAAGCTGACACTCCGAACGGCAGTCTTGTATCCACGTCTGCCACAGCAGCAAAACCACTTCCAAAAGCCAGGTTTGAAGACCTTTTTCAAGTTCTCAACCTTGATAGAAGACTCATTGAGCCCTTTTGTTTTCTGTTTGAATGTTCTGCTCCCACTGCTTACTCCATGGAATGCCCATTCCACAGCCATGGCCAGCAATGCGTAAACTATAGCCTGTCCAGCTAGCAGCAGAAGAAGGATGTTTTGCTTGACAACCGTCAAGTCCATCATCTCCACGGAGCTCCCCGATGGGAATTTCGAAAAGTCTGCCTTCTCTCCAGCGAGCTGCCAGAAAGCCATTTGTTTCGTGAACAAGGCATGGTTGCAGCTAGGGAAGATTCCGGACAATGCCCAGATCACGTCAGGTATGGGCTGAGGCTGGGACCGTACCATGACTAGCTGCATGGTCAGGGAGAGTATGATAAAGACGGCGGTGATGTAGATGGAGGAGACGCGAGCTTTGGTGAAAAAGGCTGCCGCAAACGTTGAGGAGCTATTGACGGCAAACCCCAACAGGATCTGCCAACCAACCAACGGCATCACATCAGAGACTGGGAAAGCGATCTTGGCATACATGATACCAAAGATGATGAAAAGTGGCAAACACGCGGCGTCGATGACGAGGATCCAGCTCAGAACTCGCAAAGGTAAGCACCAGGAGCCGCCCATCGTATCCATCAAGCGTGACATTCCCGAGTCCCGGTCTTGGGTGATCCAGGAAGTGTACTTGTAAATCATGATAAAGAAGCAGCCAAAGAGGGCAAATGTAAACACGCTTCCGATGAGAGTTGCGCCCTCCTCCTTCTTTGTCGTCTCGGTTTCGTTTTTGGTCCTAGCGAACATGAATGTTTCCGGGATAATCGTCGAGTTTGTGATGGCGTTGTTGATGGCAAGTTGGAGGGGTAGATAGACATCATCCGCTTGGCCCCGGTGGGCCAGATAGTCGCTGGTGCTGCCTTCTTTTGCATCCGATCGAATCGTGTACTGCCATGTACGGTTCTCGGACGAAGCCGTGTCAGGCGAGTCGTAAAAGCTGACCGCAGCGTGGCAGGAACCCTGGTTGCCGGTAAACGCGCTACAGGCCTGGAACATCTCATCGTCGCTCTTCATGATTTGAATCTTATCGGGGTTGATTGACTTGGTGAAGGTGTCAATGACTCTCTGAACATCGCTGCCTAGGCCGGACGGCTGGACAATGACGAGTCTTTGATTTATCGTATCTGCCAGGGACTTGATTGGAGCCGGGTCTGCTGCGCCGGAAACTTGCTGATAGGATAGCAGCTTCGGTAGGGATAAGAGAACCGGCAGGATGGCGAGAGGTAGAACGTAGAAGGTCAGCAGAAAGCTGATGGGGTGTCGGACGATGTGGTTCAGGATGTTCTTGCGCACGAGGCCACCCAGGAGCCTTAGAGGGTATGAGGCACGCGCCATTTTGATGGCGGTTAATCGTGTGCCTGATAAATCTTATCGTGTACGTCGAGGATAGATGCCTTCAACACTACGAGTACAAGTGTGCAACACGCGGTTATGGGGGTTGTCTCCTCTTATATGCGATGGCCATACCATAAGTGCAGGTTTTGATATGGAGATGTCGATATACACGGGACCTTTGCCAAGCGCCAAGAAGAATTGGGACTACCAGCGACCCCCAAGTACGACCTGGTCGGCAAGCATTCCGCAGGGCGTAGCAAAGCCCCTGCATGGTGTCCGCTCTATTGCCGTTAACCACCAGCCCTTTCTGGAGGTAGGCTTCATGTCTCTCCCCCTGGGCCCCATAGGCTCGTATACTGATTCCGACGAATGCGAAGAACCTCGCCAGCCGCCCCGCTTCTAGTGTCCACAAACATGCCAGTTAGTCAGGTACTCGCTCGGTCTATCAGTACTACTCCCTACTGGTACACGGACGGTATAGGGAGGGGGGGGCCATGTGCGATCTGATGTCGTAGGGCCAGCAGAACACAATCTTGAAAGCTCCCGACTATCTTTAGCTATTTTTATACATGCTTTGATAGAATTTGGCGAAACAACCCTGGTCTCGCGGCGCCGGTGCGCGGGTGTCTTTTCGTTAGTCAAAGAAGCTGCCAATGGGAAACCCCTGTTTCTGCAAGAAAAAGCACTCATGCACTCCATAACGCCCTGCCCTTGGCTATCAGTATTGTCCTGTCGCAAGTCGTGTGAAAAAGGGCCTAGAAAAGAAACGTTGCTCGTAACTCGACGGTGACACCGATGCGCGGGCATCACCAAGAGGTTATCAGAAGGGCTAGCCGAACCTTAAAAAACACTGCCTACTCGCTTCCCCTTTCTGTCGCGGACAAGGAAGCTCTCCTAGACAGTTTCAGCCCTGTCCCGCTATGTATCCTGGCAACTGGGACGCGCGTTCGGTCCCGCTGTCGTCGGATTCGAATGCGGACTAGCCACCCGCACAAGGCCTTGCAGCCCCGGAGCCCTTCTCCAACCTGTCTATGCCTGTTCACTCGGCCAAGTGACTTAGCGATCGCTGTGGCGCTCCCGGGCCAAAGCCAATCTCTTATGTCCATCTGGCTGTTGCCCATTACGTCCGGATTGCCGATAACCTCATTGTACCAGTAAGATGTGGTGCTCGCCGCTCCGTAGACACCCCAGACTTACATCTCGGGTCGATTGAGCTCCCTGCGCCGCTTGAGGCCTACGGTATCCGTCCGTTGGTGGAGAGGCTATATCACGACTCTTGATTGGATGGTAAGAAACCGAGCTTGCATTAGCCGGAGCTTTACTCCGTATAGCCGCCCTAGTACTGCCCAAGTATTACCCTACAACAATATGTACGTGCAGAGGCCGGCAATGAGGGGAGGCTTTCTATTTCTTCTGTTCTTTTTTAAACATCATTTTGGCAAGAATCGGGATCATAGACAATCAAGGCCGCTGAGTGATGCTCTACCAAAGGATGAAAGAACCAACTCGACTGTGCATCTTTTAATAGAATGTGTCATGTCAATTGCCAGCCCACTGACCTGACTCGTGGGCAAAGGGACCAGCTCGGTCAATACCAGCGAAATCTGTCATGTCTTTCTGGTCAAATATTTCTAAGTCAGGTTTCACATGGCATGTGCTAGGTGGCGCATGTCGCTTAAAATACAAGGCACCTTTTTTGCCCAGCCACTTGCGCGATCGTGTCACAAGTTAGGACCGAGTCGACCGAGTCGACCGACTCCAAACCCCTGGCGGACAAATATTGCCGCCCAATCTCTGATTGAGAGCTGTCAATGCAACTCTCCTAGCCGTCGCGCGCTTTACATAAAAGCCTTTGCGCGTTTTACTTCTCCGTTAACCGTCCAAAATTGCCAGGTTTCCCGCATTCGACCGTCACCGACCCTTTGGGGTCTTCTGCACGTCTGTTTTCGCACATGTTACGTGTATGCCGGCGGCCAGCTTTCGTCACTGATTAGGCTGTGTACATGTATGCTGTTAATGTGTGGCTAGCCAAGAGATTAATGAAGTTCACTCCGAAGCAAGGTCTCTCGATGCTACGTTCTCGAAATACTACCGAAATAGTGGCAGTTGGCTATGGCCAGCACAGTTCACGAGAATACTTACGTTTAAAAGCCGCATCTGCATGCCTCATTCCGCTAGTGCTTTCTCTGAACAATGAGCAAGTACTGCATGTTCGTTAGTCAAGCGACAAAAACACTAGGCAGAAATCGCGAGCCGACCGGATAGATATATATTCCCCAGTCATAGTATCTGGCTTCAAAATATTCCAGACAACGTGACGAGCCCTTCCGGTGACTGCAAGCGAGATGTCATCGAAGACTTTCAGTTGTGGCATCAAACTTCATGTACGTAACCGGGCAGTTTTCGCAAATTTGCTAGATAGCCCCGCAACAGGATGAAGTAAATCTCAACAGAGGTCCGGTCAAGAACTCCTCGAAAGTTGACGACTATTTGGGAGTAGATTGGGAGAGATTGGGGTAGAATGAAGACAAGAACTCGGACCGGGCGACTAGAGGGCATGGGATGGGCTTTTTATTCATCTACGCCTTGTCACTCCCCAAGCATTGAATGCTCCACTAGACGAGGCTGCACAAAGATATTAGGCGGTATGAGGCGTTCAGCTGAGAAGCACGCATATCAGACCTCAGGTCTAGACCGTCTACGGGCGTGGCCTCATCTATCATCTTCAGCGCAAGCGGGTCTAGGCTGAATCGGCCCAGGGAGTGCACTCCTACTTTATTTTGAAGTCTAAAAAGGTCTCGCATTCGTGCCCAATGGAGGAGTTTCCTTATTCGCATGAGAAACCGCATATATATAAAGTCACGATGCGCCCGTGCCAAGGCCCTGGCGGCCAAGCCCCGTGGAAAAGCGAGCATTCCGTCTTTCACCATGGATCTTTTCGCAAAAGCAGTCAAAAGCGGCATCGCCAAGGGATACGCCATTGGACAGCAGCAGCTGCAGCAGCATCTGGCTAAGCAACGCGATTCTGGTGTTCAATCCGACTACGACAATACCAGCAATCATTATGGTGCGCAACAAAACTCAAGTGGCAATACTGCTGCTTATTCGGTAATAATGGCCCAAATACAAGGAAAATAAGACATGACTCTTGCTGAGTTTTCTGATTTCTTTTTCAGCAATTTCAGCAGCAACAGCCTCAGCCTCAGCAGCAATATGCTGCGGCATATAACGTAGCGCCGCCGCCACTGCCTCCTAGACAGTATCAGCCACCTCAGTCGCAACCGAACCATTTCGCGCCGCAAGTGCAGGCGACGGCTCAGTATCTACCGGCTAGCTATGAGAGCTCGGTACCAGCGCGGCCAGAGTATTCCTACAACTCCATCATGCCGCCGCCGCCTCCAACATATATACCACCGGCTGCTACCGAGGCGGCATACTCACAGTATAGCACAACTCCAGACCCCCAGCGTCTGAGTACAGCAGTTCCCCAAGGGAATATTGAGAGTAGAGAAGAACATATCCGCTACTTTCAACAGTCTTCATACGAAATTAGGGCGGGCCTTCTGCCCATCAGGCCACCTCTTACACCGGCAGTCGAGGACTGCAATCCGCGACAGCAGCAAATCCATGTCCCTCCGAGCACGGAAGCAGGTACTGTGGGCAATATGACGGGTTATAACTTTATGCCGCCAAATCAGCAACTCGACTCGTCCTCCTCCTGTGCTGCCCCCCCTGCGACGTTGGCTAGTGATGAGGCCCGGCTGCAACCTGTTGCAGCGTATGAGCACACCATTACCAACGAGAACAATTCCCAAGTTAGCAAAGATACAGCACCCGAGTACTCGTCATCCCTTTCGGTCGAGCAACAACTGTCTAATCTCAGTTTAAGCGCCCCTCCAAAGGTTGCTGAGGCAGAGCCTAGAAGCCAGAAGAAAGATAAGAAGCGCAGCAAACTGCCGCCCATGCTAGCAGATGGCACTGGGTATGAGGTTGTGCGCTATTGTCCTCAAGACAGAATAGTGGACTACTCTCTCTACTGGTATTATTTGAAGGATCTACCAAATTCTCCAATCTGCACGAGATGCCATAAAGATCATATCGAGTCTACGCCGTTGGCGGACAAGTTTGAGAGGAAACGAGCGGAGCCTGACACCGTTTCATCCTGTCACTTTCGTTATGCACGCGTACAAAATACCATCTGGCCAGCAGCCTTGAAAACGCACAGTCTCGACAATCTGCGGGCTTTCCTCTCTAGCCGCCTTCTCATACCCAACTGCAAGGGGCGAGCTACCACAACTGGACCAGATGGGATCAAGTATTATGGCATGAAAGATGACACGATAAACGGGTTCATTGCATGCGAAGCGTGCTTCACAGATTGCATTGCCGACACAGCTTTCGAGTCGCAATTCGAGCCATATAAGCATGAGCAAGGCAAGGACAATAGGTGGACTTGCGACGCGAGCTTGCCGTACATCCAGAAGGCACTCGCAAGTTTCTCTGAGCGGAATGACTGGCACGGTTTCATTGAAGGTGCAAGCCGCCGTTTCAAGACACCAGCTTGCGAAGGCAAGGAAACGGCAAGGGCAGATAGTGGAAATTGGTACACGACGCGTCAAAAGATGGACAACTTTCAAGTCTGCGAAGCGTGCTACATGGACAAAATTGAGCTCGACCCTTTCTGTGCCGAGTTTGAGCAGCTACCGGGATCAGTCGACTTTGACCAGTACATTGAGTTCTTGCGTCAGCGCTGGACCTGCTCGCTGACCAGCAGTTCCCTGCCCATGATGTTCGCGCTGGACGCTGCGGAGAACAAGGATGATTTTGGCGCATTTTATGACTCGGCCGCAGCAATCGTCAAGCTCGTGCCTTGCACAAAGTACGGCATCATCCGCGGAAATTGGTGGACTGTGACGGGCGGCTGCGAGAACTTTGACCTCTGCGAGGCCTGCTACGAGGGCATCATGAAGCCCAACGAGCTCGACCAGTTCCTGGAGCCGAAACAGCGGGGGCCGGAGGAGACTGTCATCTGCGACTTTTGCCCCGCGGCACCGCGCTTCGACGAATACTTTAACAAGTTTGCCGAAACGCTGGACCGCGGCATCTTTAGCTGCTACGCCGACCACATCCGGACGTTTGCGGGCGTCGAGGCGTGTCCCGGCCGCGAGTCCCGCGCCAAGGCCAAATGGTGGGGGTACGGCGAGGCCCTCTTCTGCGAGCACTGCTACTTGGTGTTTGTCAGACAGACTCCTCTGAGCGACCACATGCCGTTGCAAGGGGAGTATGACGAGAGGGCGCAGATCTGCCAGATTTGGTCGCCGCGGATGCGCGGCATGTGGCGCGCGGCATGCGAGGCCGGCGCGCCGGGCTCCGCCGCGTCCGACGCCGAGCTGGTCAACTTTCGCGCGTTTGGCACCAAGAGGCTGGACGTGTGGCTGCAGACCGTGCCGCGCATCCTGTTCATGCGCCACATGAAGGACATGAAGATGATGCAGGCCATGCAGCAGGGCCAGCTGAGCCTCATGTACCAGGGCATGAACAGCATGTCGGTGCTCTCCGGCGCGGACGACGGCAACTGGCACGGCAACAACTCCATCGGCTGGTACGAGACGGAGAATGGAGCCACGGGTGCGCAGATGTTTAACAACATGCAGGCCGGCATGGCGGATGCCGCGCGTGGCGACGAATGGATGCAGATATTCAAGTTGGAACTGATCTGGAAAGAGGTCGAGTGAACATGGCCATGTGGCTTTAGTTTAGACATGGCATTTTTTTTCTCTTTGTTTGATTTAGGAAACTATTTTCCATATATAGAAGGTGTCAATCGGCAGTCTCCGCTCGGGGTGACATTGTGCCATGCAGCAAAAGGATCATCACACGGATCAAACGTGCGCTTAAACTCGGTCGCTCCTTGAATGGTGTGAGCCAGTTCTCGGCCATAAAAGGTCTCGATGAATTCCAAGATCAGGTCGACGCCCGCCACGACACCCGACGCAGTCCAAATGTTTCCGTCAACCACCCAGCGCGCGGGCGACGTCCACTGCACGTTGCGTCCCGTCGGGGTGATTTCTTTCCACGCCCACTTGTTCGTCGTCGCGCGCTTGCCGTCCAGGACGCCGGCCTGGGCGGCGACGCCGGCACCGGTGCAGACCGTGATGAGATGCTTGACCTTGGGGTACGTGGCGCGGATGAAGTCGACGGCGGCCGTGATGTTGCCGAACCGCTCGCCGCCGCCGCCCGGGACGAAGAGCACGTCAATGTCCTCCGGGGGGTCGGCAAAGGTGTGCGTCGGGTTGACGGACAGCTGAAAGTGAGACCCCGTGGTGTAGTTCTCGCTCGGCGCCGGGCGCATGTACACGGGGTCCAGGGTCTCGGCGATGAGGCTGAGGTTGAGCCGCTGGCGGGAGGAGAGGAGATAGAGCGGCTCGACGGAACCGGCAATGTCGAGCAGGTCATACGAGTCATACATGACGATGCCAAAGTTGCGAGGCGGCGGCGCTGCGGTTGCGGTTGGGGGTTTTGTTAGCGAAGCGTGACGGCGATGCGGAGAACGGGGCGAAGCTACCTTTGGTGTCGTTGGTGGTGGCCGGGGCGCCGAAAACTGTAGCAGCCATGGCTAAAAAAGAGAATTTCTGGAAATGCATCTTGAGGAAATCTTGAGGAAGAAGAAACTTGTGATTTTTGTGCTGTTGCAAGGCTGGTTGATCTCCCTCTCCGAGGTATCGCGGGACTACTTATATAGTTGGGGACCCGAGGGATCAAGGGAAAGTAATTTTTGAAGAATTCCGACGCGGTGCTGCGCGCTCATCGATAGGCCAGGAATAATTCTCGAAGCGGTGTATTGAACAAAGAAATGGAAAACCACATTACAAAGCTTCGCACAATTACATCCGGGAGTCTCCAGGATATAGCTGGCTGTGAGCCGTCCGTGCTGCGACACGCAGTGGGCCAAGGCTCGCACGGCCAGCCTCATCGCGTTTCATTCATTCACGACAGCATAGGCAGGTCGCACGTTCTCATGCGCGGGGAAGGGCAAAGCAAACAAAAAAAATCAATTGTCCAAACTTTATTATGCAACCGGTCAGTCAGTTGGCCACAAGCAGGCCTGACCGAAACTGGCCACTGATAAACGGGTAGTCGAGGCTCCCACCTTGCAGGATGAGGTGCGCCGTCATACGGATTTAGCTCCAGCGCCGTGGAATATGCGGAACTGCAGATCAGGATTTGCAACGAATCGCCTCCCGAAGGCGACGAGGATCCTCTTGGCGGGCTATTCCGTTGACCAGGGCTTGACTGGTGCCAGGCAAAGGTAGCCACACCGTGGCAACCATGACGCCATCAAAGAGATCCTGCGCCCAGTCCACCTTTTTGGTGTCGTCGGTGCATGCAGTCGACGCCGGCCACGCCAGGCTCTGCGGTGTTGAGAAAAAGAGATGCCGATGGCGTTGAGCTTGGCGACGAAGTCTTTGAAATGCGGGATGGGGTTGACCATCCGCATGGACTGGAAAGTGGACCAAGGGGAGATCTTGACGCCAACACGCTCCCTGCCAACGGCGTCGGCGATGGCCTGTGCCACCTGCACGGCCAGACGGTTCGCGGTTCTCTACGCTACCGCAGTAGGCGTCTGTGCGCTGGTTGCTGACGTGCTGGATCAAGAAATGTGTTAGCCGTTGGCCGCCTAATAAATCTCGATGCCGTCAAAGCCTGCGCGTCTGGCGTTCCTTGCCGCCTGCGCAGATGAGTCGGCCGTGTGCTGGATGTCTCTGAGCGTCGTCTCTTCCGGGACGGCGGCGTTGGCCCTCGACGGCGCGCCGCGACGGCGCTGGGGCCGGCCCTTGACGGTAAACCGGCCACGTCCGGCGATGCGACTCGGCCAAAGGCGCTAATAAGCTGACAGTACATGTAGCAGCCCTTGGCGTGGACTGCGTCGACAATGTCCCTCCATGCGGCGACCTTCTCCTCGCCGAAAACGGCGGAGCCGTAGCTTATGCCGCCGCGGTCATGGGACACGGCGCATGACTCGGCAATGATGATGGTGCCGGGTGTGCAGGCTCGCTGGAGGTAGTTTTCCTTCATGAGGGGCATAGCGACGTGGTTACCATCGGCGCGGAATCTGATGAGGGAGGACGTGATGACTCGGTGGGAGAGGGGTGACATGACAGATGGTGAGGGGCAGAAAGAGGAGGGATCGCGACATGTTGTTTGCCAGAGTGAGTGACTTTGGTCTTCCTTGAGAACTGCTACAGCGTCAATCGTGTTACCAACTAGAATGAATCAATTTTGGCCAGGTCGGGCTTGTATGACTTTCGTGTACAAGTGAAGTCCAAGTCGATGACTGAGTCGCGTCCCCCCGGGATTCCTTCGTGGCCCATCTTCTGGTGAGATTTTCTCACGATTCCCGATATGTGTAGAAATTCTTGTATCCAAGCCCTATTATCGACAATTGATTCTCAATCTCCCCTGTTGCCTAGAATAATTCGAGCCGTGATAGACTATCAAGCATAGACAAATTGCGGATCCCCGTGAGCCACAGCGTAACACCCGATTGGCCGAAGGCGGCATCAACCGGGAAGCGGGGATCGATTTGTCTAAGCTGGCGATGCTCGGCGCAATGCGTCTTGCCCTTTTTTTTTTTTTTTTTCAAATTTCACAGCAACACATTCAAGATCAGCGTAAAAAACCACTTCGCAGTTAGCAAGAGCAGTCATCAAAATAAAGCTGGCCACCAATGCAGCCTCAAAAGCCCCGTGCTGGCCGCCCTCGGATGGAGGAGCCCAGCATTGACGCCCAGGATGAAGAGACTGTGAGCAATTCCTCATCGCCATTGCGATTTTTGATCTTCAAAACTCATCTCTGTTCGCACACGTGCTAGTCCCGTCGAACTCGAATGCGTCTCGCGCAGCGCAGGTACCGCTCCAAGAAGCACGACACGCTCGCTGCCGCCGAGCAAAAAGCTACGGCGCTAGAAAGCGCTCTCCGGGGTACCCTCTCGGCCTTTCGCGACCTGCAAAAGTCGCTGCTCCAGCAGCCCACCGGCTCCGTGCCCCTGGACGTCGCCGTCGCCGTCTCCAAGACGTCGCTCGAGATCTCCAGCCTCCTCCACAGCAGCGGCGTCCAGGTCCAGGACACCCTGGGCTGCAACCTCCTCGACTGCTCCAACACCACCTGCGCCCGCAGGATCCTCTCGGAGAGGCTGATGCGCTCAGCCGCCGAGTTCAGCCTGCACTCGCTGGAGAGGGGCGAGCTGGGCTGCTTCACGCCGGAGCTGCTCGCGGGCATGAACGTGCTGCCGGGCGAGATCCTGCTGGCGCAGACGCTGGGCCAGGCGTCGCCGGACAACCCGCTCGGCGACATTGACTACGCCGGGCGCTTCCTGCCGCAGCTGCACAGGAAGATTGAGGGCGCGGCGGAGACTGTGCTGCGGCTGGCGCCGCCGAAGCTGCAGCGCCTCAAGTACGGCCTCACCAGGACGTGGTTCGAGACGGACGTACCGGAGCTGGCCGGCGAGTGGCTCGAGGCCGCCGACGTGGAGGAGTACCTGGCGCAGCGCGGCATCCACGTCAGAGACAAGTCGCAAAAGACGGTCACGCTGCACCTCGGGTCGGAAGGCAGCGACGCCGACTCGGAGGGGCCGGTGACTCCAGAGTGGGAGCCCGAGCTGCCGGACTGGACGATATTCGGCAAGCAGCTTGAAGAAGGACAGAATATACCCGGCGGTATGCGCGAGGTCTCGACCGCGTCGCCCGTGTCAGGCTGGAGCTTGACTCAGCAATCACCACCGCCACAGTCAGCGCTGGCAACAACACCGCAAAGCAAGATCACCATCGACGTGGACAAGCTTGTCACGGGCATATCGAGCAGGGGCATCTGCCTGGGGCCGGCCCCGGGTATTCGCAGGCATCACGTCGACGAAGCTATACAAGAGGCGGTGCAGATGTACTAAAAAACAAAAGTTGTGGTGGCGTTGTTGGTAGACTGTCTCCAGATGCCACATCATTTTCAAATCAGTGTCTTGTCACCTGCTGTGGGCCCTTTGCAGTTACTGCTCCGGCGTTTGCATAGTTCTGCCTGCAAGCTACCTACGTGCGTATTTAACGACATATTTCCCCAGTCTCGCCTTTAAAGGGTCTTTATGTCCTACATTCAAAAAAGTTTTCAGGGTCAAGATTCCCGAGGGTTGTTGTTGCTACATCATCTGCATCTGTCTTGTGCTGCTCGCGATTGCTTACTGGTTTAGAATCACATCTGCTTCGCCTTGTTGGAACCCTTCTCAGCGCTGCTGAAACTCGAATTGGCTTTGACTATTTTCATCTAATTCATTTGAAAATCAAGCTCTTACGCATACTCAGGCATGGTCCTTTCGTCGCTTGATGATAGCGACGATGACGTTTACGTCCGCTCCCGACGCCGAGGTCAACGAGCGGGACGAGCGGCCAGCGTGGCCTCGACCTCAACGCTTCTGAACGACACGACTGATGATGAATTCTGCGAGATAGTCGAAGACGATGCAGAGCCGGATGTGTTGTTCGCTTCCGAGGTCATAGACTTGACTAAAGACGACTCTGAGAGACTTATACAAGTTCACCGTCCCAACGAGACGGAGCTCGATTCAGTGACGGCACCCTGCGGCACAATCATAAAGCCGGAAAACTATATCGAGGTCTGCAACGTTTTTCTCGGAGAACTGGAAATCGATTTTGTCCTGGTCACCGCAATCATCCGTGACCGGCAGGGCAGCGTCTATATTCGTGGGATGCCGTTTACACGGCTCTGCCACTTAAACAACAAAATCAGAGACCATCTCAATGAAGTATGTAAGGTCACTCATATGCATAAAATGCCTGAGAAGAAACTAGGCCCTCCGGTATTGGTTGACGTGGAGCCCGAATCTGTCATTCGATGGCGAACCCTCATCACGACAAATGCGAGATACCCTGCGTATGCGGTCAAAATTGATAGATATGCCCGTTCATCTCGCTCGACAGAGCAGCCGAGGGAATTGGCGGAAACTTTCGGACCTCTTGTCTGCCGATGGAACATTACCATTATTTACACCATCAACGCTCAGAACAGAAACAAGGCAGAGGAGGAATTGATCGAGCACCTTCGGAGCGATGATGTAGCCAGTGCCGAACACCGCGTGCTCGATGACGAAGCCTCCGAGATGTGGCGCGGTCGTCGCATACGCGGAGGGGCCTGGAAACCACCTCAAGACTCGGCTAGTTCGCTGAGCACGCCATTGTTGCAACGCCCTGGCCAAGCATACACACTGTTCGACTCGTTTTCTGGAGCGGGCGGTGTGTCTCGAGGTGCCCAAGACGCAGGTTTCAAAGTGCGCTACGCCATAGACAAGGAGCCCGAGGTCTAGCAGACTTATAGCGGCAATTTTCCGTTTACGCGCCTCTACGAATGTGATGCCAAGAAGTACGCCAAGAAAGCGGCGCGGTTACCTGTCGACATCCTTCACTTGTCGCCGCCGTGCCAGGTATGGTCACCGGCGCACACTCATAGCGGTGTCAACGACGCCGCCAACACCGAGGCCCTCTACACCTGTCGCAGGCTCATCAAGCAGACCCGGCCACGAATCATCACTCTGGAGCAGACGTTTGGCATCACGCACGCAAAACACATTGGCCACTTTTGGGCACTCATCCGCGACTTTACCGACCTTGGCTACTCGGTCAGATGGAGCATCATCAGACTCTGTACCTGGGGCTCGCCGCAAGACCGGAAGCGCCTCATCATGATTGCCGCTGCGCCCGGTGAGCGTCTTCCGCCGTTTCCTGCACCTACACACTCGGAGCACGGCGGCAACGGACGCAAGCCGTTTAATACTGTTGCTAGCACCCTCGCACGGGTGCGTGATAGCGACGACCTCCACGACCTGAACTGCGTGCAATCTTTTCACCCGCCGCGCCCGCGCTGGGATGCCAACACGCTGGGCCGCACCATCACGACTGGTGGTGCCAACGCCTACCACCCCAGCGGGCTGCGCGACTTTACGCTGCGTGAGCTGGCTTGTCTGCAGGGGTTCCCGAAGAAGCACCGGTTCGTCGGCACCACGACCCAGATCCGGCGGCAGATCGGCAATGCGTTTCCGCCCAACACTGTGTACGTGCTGTACAAGCACCTGCATGAGTGGCTGCTCAAGGAGGATAATGTAGGTACCCATGTACCGGAGGACGTCATGGTGATTGACGACGATTCAGATGTCTCGGAACCCGAAAGTGTTCTCTTTAACGAGATACGACTTTCACCGACTATGGATGATGTCGTCATGGGGGACGCCGACGATGAGGTAATTTTTGTTGGACAGAGTGCGAGGTGTGATGATGATTGCTTTGTGGATTTGACTTAGCTAAGACTTGCCTATATGTGACGATGTATATAGATGGCACTTTTGTGAAGGAAAAGTAATATGACTCCATCCATTGCACCGATGCTTCCTTCTTAATCAGACCATGGCCATTGGTGGTCTCATTGTATATGCCAAGCGTTCGGGGCGAGAACCGAGTTTGCTGCATGTGTAGCTGCGGGAGGTGTACCAGCAAGTCCACACATGCGACTACGACGCTATTGACTAAATAAAGCCCACTCGAGAGCGTCTAGAAAAGCCGACATTTGCCAATTTTGCGCCTAATGATACTTGAATATATTAAATACCGCACAACGCCCCGGTTCCGAGTCGTCATTTCCACATTTTGGTCCGGTGTAGGGTGGCAGCTGCAACGAGCTGATCTAATCTTATCAATCAGCGTTTGGAAATATGGAAGGGCTCCACTTGGAATCAATCACCTGCCAGAAGGCCTGGGGTTGCATTCGAGCAGAACGGGACCCTCCTTGCGTCGCGACCGCGGACAGCTTCCCCTCTCTTTGCAAAAATTGTCACGCCACGGCTTGGCATGTCCTTTTGAGGCTTTTTCTCCGTTGTCCTTCAGCAGTACTTAAAGCCCCGGGAGCTGCAGACTGAGCCTGTTTGATCTGAGACACACACTTGACCCTTATCCTAGTTGCTCTCGTTTCACAACGTCGGCCGCGGACAAGTCTCATTCTCCCTCACCACCTCTTCTACTATCCACCATGAGGCTCGCCTCGGCCCTTGCCGTCCTCGGCAGCTCGGCCACCGCTCTGGCCGGCCACCAGCAGGCCATGGGCAGCGACGACTCGGCCCAGGCCGACGCCGCCGGGCACCGCGTCCCGACCAGCTACGAGTCGGCCGTCATGGGCCGCCGCATCCTGGGCCTGAGCAAGCTCGCCACCTTTTCCACCATCTTCCCCAGCGAGTCCAAGTCGGCCGCCGACCACGGCGTCGCCGGCCAGCCCATCGGCCTCGTCGACTACGTCGCCGACTGCGAGGACGAGGGTAACCCGACCGTCCTGGCCATCAAGATCGGCACCACCTTCCGCAACGTCGACGCCGGGTCCAACCTCACCGTGTCGATGCAGTGGGTGCCGCCGTACCCGCCCGCCAAGCGCCTCGGCGTCGCGAGGCGCGCCCTCTCCTGGGTGCCCTTCCTCGGCCGCAGCGACGACGGCGTGCCGCCCAACCCGGCGGACCCCAGCATCCCCGACACCGTACCCTACTCGGCCGACAACCTGGCGCGCTTCGCCCTCTTTGGCTACCTGGAGAAGTTCAACGCCAGCGCCACCCAGGCGGAGGACCTCAAGGAGTGCTACCTGCAGAAGCACCCGGACAGCACGTACTGGATGCCCGGCAACCACATCCACACCAGCGAGTGGGTGCGCATGGTCGTCACCAAGATCTACTGGGTTGGCGGGTTCGGTGACCGCGCCTACATTGGATGGATCCCCGTTGAGGAGTGGAACAAGGTCACGGAGAAGGAGTGGCAGGCCATCAAGCTGCCCGGTGAGAAGAAGGACTGGAACGAGGACACTGTGTACGATGACAACCAGGAGCTGTAAAGTGGCTCGGGGTATCTGGACACATCAACTAGCTATAGAGTAGGTTGAGACTCGGCATTCCAAGCATCTACCTAGGGAGATTGATCATAGCGCTAGCTACAACACATGCATTATCTACAGAGAACCTGGTTGACCATGTGCGGTCAATATACTGTGCTGGTGACTTGGTTCGAGACGAACTGACGCCACGTCGCAAATCAACCACTTTGCAGCACGAGAGCCTCTCCATACACAAAGTGTCCTTTTTCAATGACGATGATGAGTAGAGAACGATAGCGAGTCTATTATAACTGGCCAGATATAATCCCTTTGTTGACTCGGCGCAACGAGCATGAATCACGTGACGCATTTCAAGGGTTCGACCGTTGAGCCTCGATGACGGCACAGTGAACACAGGGAAGGGGGCCTCTATGACGAAAGATAAAATTCTGTAAATATAAAGGGCCATTTTCCATTGAAATCTGATACGGTAAGAGTATCGCACAAAAATCGCACATTGATGGTGCGCTTTCGACATCGGCCCCCGGCACACCTGTCGAATGCCTGAGCTTCAACCCCCCCCAGCTCCGCCAGCTGTTAGTTGCCACGGCGAGTCCAGCACTCTCTCCATATCACCACCACAGCCACTTGTTCGCGCACGACACCACACCAGGCGCCTCGCTTTCGACGACGAGGGGGGCTGTCCGATATCGACGAGTAACCATCGACAGAGCCTTCACATAACCACTGAACAACGGAGTCGCAACAGCACCATTGCAGCAAGCACCGCCCCAGGCACCCAGCAGCCATGCTCGTGTCCTTGACAGTCGGCAAGGTCGACGCCGGCGTCACGGTACTCCTGACGCCCGATAAGCGCCTCGTAAGCCTTTTTACATATCTTCCCATACCACTGCCTCATCCAATGGCACCGCGGTGACAGCCACGTTGCCCTTTTTGTTCAAGAGACCGCAGCTAACCCAACCTACCTGTCCCGCCCCCCTCCCGTTCAGATCGAGTTCCCCTCCATCCTCCTCCCGCCCAACATTTCCTCCGGCAGCATCGTCGACATCAACGTCTCGCAGAACGCGACCAAGGAATCGTCCGAGGAGGCCAAGTTCCGGTCGCTGCAGGAGCGCATTTACGCGTCCTTTGGCGCCTCGGAGCCGGCCACGCCCGTGCTGCGCTGCCGCAACGCCACGCAGACGTCGGTCGTGCTCGAGTGGGATCCCGTCGAGCTCGCGACGGCCGACCTGGCCTCGCTGACGCTGTACCGCAACGGCCAGAAGGCGGGCAACATCCCGCGGCCGCTGCAGATGCACAGCACCAAGATCAGCGGCCTGGCGGTCGACACCGAGTACACGTTCCACCTGGTGCTGCGCACGAGCGCCGGCACGCGCCAGAGCGAAAAGGTGGCCGTCCGGACGCACAAGATGACGGACCTCAGCGGCGTCACCATCACCGCCGGCTTCCTCCCCGCGCCGGCCAAGGAGGCGCTGGCGCGGGCCGTCGAGCGCATCGGCGCCAAGATGGCCGACGGCGTGCGCATCGACACGACGCACTTTGTCACCACCGAGGGCCGCGGCACCGCCTGGGAAAAGGCCGTCGAGAACAACATCCCCGTCGTCCGGCCCGAGTGGGTCGAGGCCTGCGAGAAGAACGGCCGCATCCTCGGCGTCACCAAGTTCTACCTCGACGCCATGCGGCCCGGGCCCCCGAGCGAGGCGACGCCCACCTCCACGCCGCCGCCCGCGCAAAAGAACCAGCCCCTGCCGCCCCCGCCGCCCGAGGACGACGAGGACAGCGTGATTGAAGGCCAGGAGGACGCTGCCGGGCGCAACGACGCTCCCCCCGCCACCGACGACGACGACGACGACGATCACAAGAGGACACAGGAGGCGGAGCCCAAGGCCCGCCGCCCGTCGCACGACGAGGAGCAAAAGATGCGCCTCGAGGACAAGGACGGCCAGAAACTCGCGCTGCGCCCCTCCACCAGCAAGGCGTCCCTGACGGCGGATGACCAGCACGATCACGATCACGAGGGCGAGGACGCTGGGGCCGAAAAGGAGGAAGAGGAGAAGAAGCAGGATGAAGGAAATGAAGCCAAGAAGCCTGCTTCGACACCCGACGGTGATTCTTTCCAGGAGGTGCAGCTGTAATACACACTAGACGGGCAGCGAAAAAGACGGAAGAAGAGCAGGTTGGGAGTGCCAGCAAGCAGGTCTTGGGAATCAAAGAGGAAAGAATGTGATGCGAAGGGAAAGAAAAGAAAGAAGTTTATAGAATAGAGCATTAGCTACATTTCGTTTTGATTTCGTGATGCTTAGCTATAATACACTGTTTTTTTCGTTTCATCTTACCTGTATGTACATACAGGCCTGTCGTGTGTGTAGATGTATGTATCTGCGGATAAAAGGCCCCCCTCGCCCCCTTGTAGATCAGGAACAAAATCACATACGATGACAATGGGAGTGTCATGCAAAAAAAAAAAAAAATTGTTGGTATTCAGTATTCGATTTGTCCTTTGTTGGTCTCGTATCGTTGCAGCCCCTTCTTTCTCTCACTGCCAGTCCACGAGGACGGCATAGCGATGAGCACAAGAACAAAAAAAGAACGAGGAAAAAAAAAGGAAAAGAAAAGTCTGCTATGGAGGTATATTTTCGCTGATGAAAGCACTAATGTAAAAGAAGGAAAAAGAAATCAAAAGAGTGGTGCTACGTATACATGGTTTGCCTTGCCTTTCTGCTTCGTTTATGCAACTGGGGAGAGTAATGAGACCGCTTTACACCTTGACACGCTTGCTGGCCGGTCTGGGGCGCAGCGGCATGGGCGGCACCTCTTCCGAGATTCTCCTGGTCGTCGTCGGCCTAGGCTGCGTCGTCACCGCCGCGGGTGCGCCCGTCGGCTCTGGACGGGCGCCGCCGCCGGCGAGCTCGCGCATCAGCGGCTCGATGGAGCCCATGCCGCTCACGTCGGGCTGCTGGTGAGGCTGGTGCTGCTGGTGTACCAGGTCGCGCTCCTCGCGGCGCATCAGCTCCTCCAGCATGCGCTCCCGGGAGAGGCTTGCGCGACGGATGAGTCGCCGGCGCTGCGAGGCGCGGGCGAGGCGATCGACGTTGGTGGTGGCGCCGACGGCGGCAGTGCCCGTCGTCTCGTCATCCGAGGCACAGTCGCGGAGGCTCTCCTCCTCGAGGCCGGGCAGGCGGTGCGGGGCGGTGCCGGTAGCCATGACAGCGCCGGTGCTACTGTTGCGGACGTCTTCGAGCATGGGGACGAGGGCGCGCAGCCACAAGTCGCCGTTGCGCTCGAGCCGGCGGACGCGGCTCTCCATGTCGCGGAGCCGCTGCTCGCGGTAAGCCTCGTAGAGATGCAAGATCTTGCGCTCGGGGTCGGTGACAGCCATGCCACCGTGCGAGGTGCGCGGCGCAACCAGCGCTCCTGAGGATTGCCCCACCTTGGCACCGGCGGCGGCGACCTCGGGCTGTTTGCGGCCCTGGTCGCGGCTGATCTGCCACTCGCGGCGGCGGGTCAGCGATGTGCGCGTGTCGAAGCCGTGCTTTTGCGCTGGCGACGTTTCGTTCGATGTGGGGGGCGTGGGAAGCGTCATGAGGGACTCTGGACGCGTCTCCTCGTCGGATCTGGCATCCTCGGGGGCCGTAGTCGCAGACTCTTTGCTGGCTGCCTCGTCGGCCGGTTGCATGTCGACGACGACCATGATTGTGGATAGCTTTGGTCCGGATTCAGAGTTGGCCATAGGAAGGGGCCGGCTGTCAGTGACTTCGGCAGTTGCGGGAGATTGCATTTTGCCCATCTTCGAGCTGCGTGCCGCTGCAATATCTCGGAGCTTCTTGTCGCGTACTTTTTCGCGGCGGCTCTTGACCGAGGTGATACTCGCAGGTGGCGAGGGCGACCGGTTGATGACGGGGCTCTCTGTGACCTGGGTTACTCTCGGTTGCATGGTTACCGTCTCCCTGTCAGCCTGACGCTCGAATCGCGGGCTGGAAGTAGCTTTTCGTGATACAGAAGATTTCGTCAAGGATATCGGGGGATGACCTGTGCGTCGCTCGGTGCTTCGCAATACCGCGCCTTCGCGGGGCATGGGCGAAGGATTTCTATTATAAGGCTCTTCTTCCGCAATCACTTCATCAATGGAGGATGCTTGATGATGCTTAATGCGTGGAGGGGCAGCCATGCTTGAATTGCGAGAGGGATAACCCGCGCGGACAAACTCTTTAGGCTGACGGGAGGCGCCCTTGGAAGCAGTCTCTTCGCTGGTATCGTAGGAAGCTGTGAATTGTTGGCCGTCAGGGGGCACTTCTACTTCGATCTGAGCCAGAGGCCAGTGCTCAGAATCTGCAGGAGACGAGGGAGGGGGAGACGGCGGCATCATGCGGCGGTTTCGTAGCAGCTGCGGCGGGTAATCTCTGTCGAAACGGCGAGGCGAGGCCGGGCTTGGGGGAAGGCTGTTCCATTGTTGGCTTGGGGAAAGGGGCCTGAGGACTGTGACCACGCCCTGTTTGTTCTTAAAAGTGCGCACCGTTTCGGACGGCGGCGGGACAGGCGCTTGGCCGTGCTGACTGAAGACGGGGTACTGCGACTTGGGGTCGTCACCAAAGTGCGAGGCGTTGAGAGGGATGGAAATGGCAATATGGCGATGGCCACCAGTAGTGACGCCAGCAACTGCAGAGTCGGGCAGCCGAAAAGGAGCTGGCGCTCTGCTCATCGACTTACTCCTCCTCTTGCCCATGACCTTGAGCTTGTCCCACCTACCGCGCTCTTCTTCCTCGTCACTGTAGGGCTGCGACATGAAGTTGCTCGCTGGTGGCTCATGGGTACGTAAAAATTCAATAAGAGCAGCTACATCGTCGCGACTGCGGCGAAGATGGTTCCCATGACGAACGGTGTCGTGTAAATCACCGCCGAGATAACTCGTGCGAGTGCCGGCAATACTCATGTCTGACAGTGGACGTGAGGTATATTGCAGGTCGGACGGGATATCGAGATCACTGAAGCTTGGCGTCGGAATGCGAAAAGGATGCGAAGTCAACGGCGACGGGTGAAGGCTATCGCTGTCCCATGATGCCGTAGATGAATTTTTGGACTCGATTATGATGGAGAGAGGCGAAGCCGCGCTGGCCATTTTTGCGTCTTGGGTTTAACTGCTGAATTGATTGCAGAGGCGTGACGGCATTTGTAAATCCCTGTGATCTCGTGTTGTGGCACGGACGCCTGGGATGCACCTAGCTAGACCAACGCAACACACGTTGCAACGGGTTCCTTGTAGCGCCCAATGCGACGAGGGGGCCTGGCAAGAAATGGATGAAAACCAATGTTTAAAGCGCCAAGCAGTAAAAGCCAAAGGATTATAGCCAGCCGAGGGAGTAACAGTCGTCCGAAGGTGCTCGCTTTAAGTGACTGGCGAGCTGACTCGTAGCTGTCGGCTGTTGTGCGATGTGAATCGTGTTTCAAAAGGGCGATTGGGACCCTGCAGAACTGGAGGCTGGAGCCGAGGAAACAGAATGGAGAAAAGTATCGAGCGGAGGCGAGACACAATGAACAAGACAAAAAGTCCCCGTACCGTTCGACCCAGCGCTGAGACACCTTTAAAAAGATAGGGAACGAATGAACGCACGCCTGTGAAGAAGAAACACGAATGGTAGGCTACAGAAAAATATTTGCTGAGGATGGAGAGACGGAGGAAGAGATAGCGACAGCCCTGTTCAATCCGTGCAGGTTGGGGCCAAGGCCAATTTGAGCATTTTTTCCCAGAACGCAATCCAGCATCGTCAGCAACAACCCGAACGAGCAGAAGCAGGGGGGGTCACACAGGGGCTGGTAGGCAAGGATCGGCGCAAGTTGGTAGGGATAGCTTTTTTCTTGGGGTGGAGGACGGACCACTCAGCCGGGATCTCGACGACCAGCAAGCACACTAACCTGGAAGCTATGCACGCATGCACACACATATATGCAGCAGCAGCCCTAGCGAGGAGATGGCTGGGTCTCGTAGAGGGCGGTTGTTCCGCCAATTCCCCCAACAGATGACGCAGACTGGTAATCACTCAATGAATCAGGGAGGGGCTGCGGGGTTCACGGTCCAAACGGACGGGTGCACTTTGACTACTTACCAGCCAGGTAGCTGAGCCTGTGAGCGAGCGCTCTCGAATTTCCGACAAGGCGGCTAACTGAGAGAGTCCTTAGCCCCCCTTGCCGCATCGTTTAGTTCTGCAGCTTCTGGATAGTAGTACCGAGTAGGCTGACCTGATGGTGGTAGTGGCCACACAAAGAAGGGATGGAGTGAAACGATGGCCGGCCACTTGAGCTGGACCTGCCAACAACGCCCACAAGAAATTGCGGCCGCTCTCTTGCCATCCTAATCTGGCAGCTGGAGAGAGGAGCGGAGAGAGGTCATCGAGGTCCCAGTGCCGGCCCCATTCGTACTCAGTAGTTAACAGCTCGGACGCCAGGGTTACTGCGGGCGTGTGGTGGTGACACCATGTTCCATTGAGTAGTACTTGTGCAGGAGAGACTGTGTTAGCGAAAGATCCTACAGGAAGTGTGAGCGGGAGGGAGGGAGCAATGGGTCACCTTATCATCATGCCATACTCTAATGACAATCCATAATGACCATTACTACCCGCCCGTTATCAGACAAGATTCCCCAGCCCCCGAATCTTGGGCGGCCAGAGTGTGCACTAAGATGCTTCAGCATCACTCTTGTTGATTAGGCCCGTGTCTCAGCGCAAAACGATGCAAACACGCGTATGATGGCTGCGTGGATACTGGCAGTGAGCACGGCTACCAAGTACTAAGTAGTGTAGGGATCACCAGTCGAGGCAACTGGCGGGTCATCCTCGTACTGGTAGCCTGTAGGCGTTGAGGTCGTGGCTGGGCCGTGTCTCGGGCTCGGAGCGTGTGCCGCTGATTCGTGATTCCTCGATTGCCGCTTGCATAAGAAGACTCTTGCGCCTTTGCTTGTTTCCTGGTGGTATCCATCTAGTCTTGGGGGCGGTAGCGCGCCCAGACCCTTGTGCATTGTATTACGACGCCGTGCTTTATGCATCTGCTGGTATGGCGGGAAGTTTAAACATCGTGTTTGTTCATTTACTTTGCCAATAATAACTGGCTGCAGCATGAATGCATGGGTGCATGCAAAAAAACCAAAAAAAGAAGAAGATGGGCCCTTGCTGATTGCTGGTCTGCAGTATTCTGTATCGTCACATCTAATCTGTACTGTTGGTAGCTTGAAGCCCAACCGAAGAGAGCAAACGGCGCACAGTACGTAAAATGTGACTGAACTGTACGTCTTCTGCACTGTGCTATCAACAGCCTGTGATGCTTCATTTACTCTCCTTTCGCATTCTACCCACCGTGTCACAGCGCCACCGGCAGCTTTACTCTCTTGAGCCCGGGTTGCAGTCATCAGTGTTCCGCTGCCACCCCCAAGAACGAAGAAAAAAACAAAAAAAAGAAGCCAGCCCGCTTGATATTGCTGACCGCCACCAAACTCAAAAAGGAGAACTCTTCGCTAGGCCCCGCTCACGAATATATGCACCCGCATCCCGCCTCAATCTCCCCTTGCATGCACCAAATTATCAACTCCAGGTTCAGTCCAGGTTGATCATTCTTCACGACGCTGGCCAGGCCAGCGATTGCCGCTGCGGAAACACACGACACAGTCAGCCAGTTTTCGGTAGCCCTCCGCAAGCACTAGCATGAGGCAGCCCTCATCTACCCCTGAACCTGGAGGCTCCGGGCTGCAAATAGAGCTGAGAAGAAGTTGAAGAGCTTGAAAGAAACAGGACTCCTGACCAAAAAGGTTATGGCGCCAAAACTTACACTGGGTAACAAATCAGGGGGGGAACCCGGTACCTAGATGGCTAGCTTGCCCGTTCCCACTGGGCTTGCGCCAATAAGGATATGTGCCGCGCTGTGTCTGCAGAATGTCTGTAATGCGTTACTTGGGGGAGCAAAAAGAGCCAATGGTCTTGCGTGGTAGCGAGCTCCTTCACTCTTCACTGCATGCTTTCCTTGTAGCCTGCCAACTGCCATTGCATTTGTCTCGTGTCACTGTGATCAGCCATACTCGTTGTGCAGCTTCTGATTGAGCCACCTCTGGAGGAAGCCACAAATTAGCATCGCGAATCCACCTGCTGCAGAGACGCCACCACTGTCGATCTGGCCTTGGGCTTGCTCGAAAAAATAGACAACTGGGGCCATGAACTGCCAGGGGGCGGGCTGGGCCACCCTGCTCCGCCGCTTGGCCCTGGCGACATTACGACGACTCGAAGGACGCTCAGTGGCAGAGAGACAGAATGCCCCTGAACACTGCTGCAGTTCGTCAGACCCGAGGAAAGAACCCCTGTCTACGGAGTACGGATACTGATACTTCATAACATATCCATCTGGTCCCAGCAAGCTGGATGGCTGGCATGGCTGGACGGTAGTTGGCGTACCTGCGCGCCAGTAGCAAGGATCTTCCTTGGTCAGGGTCTAAAAATGGTGCACGGAGTGTTGGTGGGAATCTTCAAGGAGTAGCAAAATTTGTCGCTGTGCAATTAGAGTTGCTGCCATTGTACATTCCTGACCTGCAAAAGTACTCTTCAACTGGACGGTCCTCGAGCCCGTCTGATAAGAGAGAAAATCCCGAGTACGTGTGATGACAATAAATACAAAGAGATGCGGAAACAACAGAAAAATGAGAGGAAGAGTTGAGTCGCAAGAGAGTCAAAGCATTAGGGATAATGAGACACAATAATGAACAGAGAAGGAGTTGTAGGCTTTTGGGTACAAAGAAGAGTTGTGCCGCCGTGGCGTCGTGGGATATAAAAACGTCAAGGAAAAGAAGAAGAGATTTCCGGCATAAAAAAAAACAAAAAACCAAAAACGAAGCCCCTATCCCCAATATGCACCAAGTTTTGCAAACGAAGAACAGTCAAAGCAGCCCGCCCAGGCAACGACTATTCGAGAACAAACTGCTCCTGCGGCCACGCCGGCGTCGGCACGGCGCCGTACTTGACGCCCTCGGCAGCCTCGCGCTCCTTGCACAGGACGTCCAGCTGGAGGCTCCAGCGCGCGTTGAGCCGGATCTGGAGGGCGCGCAGCGCGTCCGCGGCGGCCTCGTCCTCGGCGGCGCACCGCGCCGCGTGCGCGCGCGCCTCGTCCCGCTGGCGGGCGACCAGCGCCTCGGCCTCGGCGTCCTGCCGGTCCAGCAGCTCCTCCATGCGCCTGGCCTGGCGGTCGCGCATGACGTTGATCTTGGCCTGGTGCTGGCGCTCCATCCCGTCGCGCAGCGTGTACTGCTGGCCCAGCTCGCGGAGGTTGCGCTCCGTCACCACGCGGCCCGCCGTGTTGTCGTCGCCGGCGGAGCCCGGCGGCGGCGGCGGCGGGATGGTGGCGGCGGCGGCGGCGACGACAACGCCCGAGAGGCTTACCGTGCTGCTGCCGCTGCCGGGGCGGCCCTGGCAGTACGCCTCCATGTGCTTCAGCCGCAGGTTGACGCTGCGCGCCGTCTGCTCCAGCGTCGCCCGCAGCTCCATCTCGGCCGCGATCTGCCGGTCCTCGAGCGCGCCGGTGGCCTGGCCGTGCCTGTCCCGCATGCCGTCCTCCTCCTCGACGTGTCGCTCCAGCAGCGCGAGCTTCTGCGTCGCGTGGCGCGTCTGCATCGAGCTGCGCGTGCGCGCCGAGTAGGCGCAGAAACGACTCAGCTCCAGGGTCTGCTTGCCCACGAGGTCCCGCACCTCGGGGCTCTGCTGCGATCGCTGCTCCGCCTCGCGCTTCGCCGCCTCCTTTCTGGCCGCGGCCTGTTTGGCGGCCTCGTCCTGGTCCTGCGCGAGCAGGCTTGACAGGCCTGACCGGCGCTTCTCGAGCTCGGCCGCGTCGCCGCACAGGTTGGGACATCCGGTCGTGGCGTCCCAGATTCCGCCGCAGATCGGACACAGCTCCTCTTTGCATCGGCATATCATGTGGTCGTTCGGTTGCGCGAGGCTGACCAGGCTGCGGCAGCTGTAGCATCGTTTCCAGCTCGTGTTCTGTCCCATCTTCTTGACCGCCTCGAGTTCCCAATCGTCTGGGCAATCGCTACCAATGGCGTGCGAGCCCCCTTTGCACGCACGGCACGCCCGTGTGAGGCACTGTTGACACGTAACGTCAAATGGGTGTTTATGATCGATGACTTGGCGCGGGTTGATGAATTCGCCGCATTTGCTGTTGGGGCAGTATATACGAGCCTGCGCCGGTGTGCTGTAATGAGCTACTGCTTTCAAAAAGGTTTGCTTTGTATCGCGATCCAACGCTTCTTGCAACACCCGACTCGCAAATGGTTTAGAGCAGCAGCGGGGAGGCATGTTCTCTTCAGTCAAACACGCCCGGCTCACAATGTATCGCAAGCACCCGGAGCAGTATGTGTGGTTACATGAAAGTCCGTGTAGGGCTACCATCTTGCCAGCTGAGCTGCGACAGCCATGGCAGGACCTGTTTCTTCGCATCAGTAAACTTTCCGCCTGCATCACGGCGACCGCGGACCGCAACTGCTTACATGGACGGGTCTGACTTCTTCTTCCACCATGAGCGTGGCTTGAAACCAGACTTGACACTGGAGAAACTCTTGTTTGTGCTGACGCTGAAGGCGCTTTGCGCTGATGAGTTGACGTCCGGTAGTGATCCTTTGCGGAAGCGTGCTTGCTCGGATGGTCCATCGACGGCGGCGATAAACTGGTCGTATTGCGCAAAGCTTGTCGCGCCGCTGCACGCCAGGTCTGTGCTAGATGACGCAAAGATAGAGGAGCGAGGTGTGGCGGGCCTAGAGAAGGAAGCTGCGGAAAATGTCTGGTCAAGGGCAGAGCCGGATGTAGAAGACGAGAATGCGCTCGATGTGGTGCGCTTCTGCAAAGTAGAGGCGGCGATGCCCAGTGAATTGGCCTTGGCGACTAGGTCGGCATCAACGACATCTTCTGTCATGCCAGCCTCCAAGCCCAAGACTTCCCTTGCATAGATGTCATGATTTACATCGGCGGTCGCCATTGCGTCTGGCGTCTTGGGTGGTGAGTGTGTCGTTGCTGCGAGAAATCCCATGTCGACGCAGTCGTCGCGTATTATACGGAAATGCGCGATCTTGTAGCGACCGAGACTGGTAGGGATAGCCTGTTATATAAGTGTGAAACGAAATGAGATGTGCATCTTGGTTGGGCCGCCAGGGATGCAGGCACATCCAAGACAAAACGACTCATTTCCTTTTTTTTCTCCCCTCCCAATTGGACAAACAGGACTGTTCCCACCCAAAAGCAAAGTCGGAAATGTCTGAGAGTCAACTGGGCTAGCGCTATTTACAAGAAGCAATGTCGGGGAGTCTGGGGCTCGCCGGGCCGGTAGTTACAAGGACAGGGCCTGCCAATCGAGAGAACCATCATGACTAGTGAGGCAGAGAGATCCTTGCTTAAAGAATTAAATCACCGGGGAGCGCCAGTGGGGGGAGGTGAGCGCGCCAGAGGAGCAGGCCCGTCCCCTTCTGTTAGTGTCAAGGCATCGAGCCAAGAGCGAGAGAGACGCCGTCTGACCCTACCGTTCCTGGCTGGGCTCTATTTTCCTTGTTAGGTGACTTACACAAACACACTTGCGCTTGTGCTTGCTTCTTTCGCAGCCAAGTTTGCCGTCTATGCTGTCCATGCTGTCATGTCATCAAAGCTGCTGGACAATGGCTGGCAATCCCTTTGTCCTTGATCAGCTGCTGAGCAGCAGAACTGGTCTTTTCATTTCCTTGCCTGATGACGGTGCGCTTTAGGCAACTAAGGATTAGTTAGGCCTTGGATATGGGCTGACAGGTGAAGGGTTCCCGACAAGTCACGGAACACAGACCCTACCGCCCGAGCTGAGGCTTGGGGCCGCGCATGAGAGGATCGGCGAGGCCTGCGAGGCACAAGTAATGCAGTGCGCCTGCATGTGAAGCCTCTGGGAAAACTTTCAAGACGGCGAAATCTTGACTCAAGCCGACTGGCCGGGTGGCTGAGCCGGTGCGTCCCCCACTGCAGCATCGTGAGCAAGTAACTGTGCAGCTGACAAGGCCGTTTTGCCGGTCGCACAGCAACATTTGTCGTGGATTCTGCCAAAATAAAAAAAAAGATTATTACTGTATTTCGTTGGCCTTTGGCGGTAATGCAATGATTGCCATGTTACACGCTTCATCACTTTTAAATGGCGAAATATGTGGCTTTCCGGACGGGAACTGGGCGATCCGCCGCTAGCTAACAAGTTGGTTGGTTTGAGTGACTGATTAGACTGTGGACGGCGCATTCTGTTGCGTTGCGCAAGTGCTCTTTGGCTTTCAAGATGTGAACGATGGGTAACCGTTGCAGGTTGAAACCTCCAAGTAAGTGCTGTCACATCGGAGCTGGCCACTCTTGGTGCCTCGGTAAGCTGGTCTGGCTGGGGAATGGTACTCACTAATTCGACTAGGGGATGTGATACAGGGTGCAGGGCAGATTGCGAATGTGATGAAAAGCGACAGGCTCCTGTCTTAAGCCAGGATCGGAAGAGGAGGATCCGGAGTTGGTTGGTTGGGCGAGCTGGGCCAGTGGGGATATGTCGTAGACAAGCGAGCCCCATCAGAGATGGACGCCTTACGCGGACAAGACGGAGTACGGGCAGTGGGAATTCGATCGCGACGAGTCCTATGGTTCCGACCATATCGGTAGCTTCATGGTCCTTGTCGCTTCTGTCCAGGAGTTGTACGATGTGCCGCCTCTGCCAAAAAGAGCCCGGCCGACTCGCTGTCTTTTGGTGCCAATTGCAAACGTACGTTATCTGACGACTTGCAGGATTGCTGTCTGTCGTTCGGACTCACACGGAAATGGATGCTAAAAGTAAGTACCCGAACTTACACACACCATCACAAACCGCCGACACCACCGAGGCCCCCCCGCCCCCCTCTTCTCCTGACATCGGGGCGGCCCTTGCCCTTCTCCCTAGCGCTGTTGTCTTATCACTCAAGACATTATGCCTGTTCTGTTTCTCTGCCGGCCGGTAAGTAGCCCCCCCGGGGGGATTCAACGGGGAGCAGGCCGCCCATCAACGGCGCAAGCGGAGAATTATTGCAGCCGACGTCTTTATTCCAGACGAAACAGGCTATCAGCCCATGCGTTTGCGCAAGTTGGAATAAAGAATAAGAAAAAAAATTGTCAAGTTCAACGACAGAGCATTGGCTGGTCGGAAGCTAGACGGTTTGCTGGCGTCGCAGATAGACTGCTTGCGCCATTTATTTTCTCGTCCGTGCTGCGAGTATTCTGCCCAAAGTCAGGCTTTTTGCTGACTTTTTCAACCCGCAAAAAATATATCGGCGGTGGGAAGAAGCAAAAAGTGGTTACGGAGCCAGATCACGGTACGGGTTCGCCCGGGGTGGCGCATTCCGAACTATGACGGCGATGCACCCCGGCCCAACGGCCTCTTATTGATGTCTGTGACCAGACTTGGAAATGGGCCAAGCGTCTGGTTCGTCACATGTGCTAGCTTGAACGCAACCAAACATGTCTACCTTTACTGATACAGAAAGCAGTGATAACGGAAAGCAGTGTTGTAGATTGCTCAAGAAAAGTCTTCTCTTGCCGCATGACAAACTTGCGAGACTTCGTAACAGTTAGGTAGCCATGAATTGCAGAAGCAAAAAACAAAAACAAAAAAAAAACAAAAAAAAAAGTGAGAGAGGGAGAGAAGGGACATGAAGTTAAAAACGAAAAAGAAATACAGTAAAGCTTGCGAAAGTCTCCGGGACCCATCTCTCTTCCATCCCGCCACTTGCTATTTTTTGCTTTTGCCAAAGAGCGGTCTCAGACATGCTCAGACCTTGGCATTGGTGTAATGGAGCTGGAAACAGTAACGAGGGCTCGCACAACGTCACTTGTCACCGTTGTAAATGCATCACATTTTTCACTTCTTTGCTATATACAACCCCTTACAAACACAAATGCCTGTTTCCCTACAACAGTATCTCGCTCTCGCTCATCAAGGGGTACGGACAAGTACTTTGATAAGGGTTCGGGTAATACCCTGCCACCAAATTGATGCAGGCAAGAAATGTCGAAAGATCCGCATAAATGGTTGTTATATTACGGCTCTGCGGACAATTAATACAGTAATAGAACCTGAGACTTCAAGACTACAACAAGTATGATGCATTGGCGGGCTACATTTGATAAGGAATTCCTCCGAGAATGCATGGGGCTCCTACTGGGGAGGTCGACTCGTACCATCGCCAACCATCGAGAACGGCATGAATACTCTAGATAACTGCCTAGCGACTACCATTTACGTGTGCTCAAATCCAAAATCTGCTTCGAGCATTGGGCCGAAATCACAAACAATTTAACAGACGCGAATACATTGCCTTTACATTTCATAAATGAGCGGGGATATCCCGGGCACCCTGTTGCAATAAAAACGATGAGCGTGCGCTGCTAGTTGTACATGTTTGTTCCCAAGTTGCACAGATGAACTATTCCTAGGCTCCAAGAGTTTGAGGATTTTGGACGAAGCCATGTCTTTCGCAAGTTACTCTCGGGCTGTTCGTCACCGAGCCTTACCTACTGACCGAGTACTAGGACGCAAAGCCCCCAATTCAGACAAGAGTTGACAAGCTGAAGGAAGTATGACTAGGCAAAACTCATGAGAGACAGGAGAATGGGATCTCGGAATCCCCACGCTGTTTGAAACTCATGTCCGGTGACACTGAGGATCAAGCTGTTCAAGGTCCTCTGAGCTACGAAAGCTTCTTATCCCGCTCGGGTAGCTAAAAGCCCTACGTTTCGTGCTTTATCTTATCAGAAGTAGGGTGAAGGTTGACAGATAGGTCTCAACCTCATGGAATATCGGAAATTATGTGGGCTTTGCTAAAGCTTTGAACGCACAAAGGTGGGATGACATTCTGACTGACTGGTCATCGGACACACGTTCCCGGCGGCTGGCATACTCTGTCTACAACTATCGTATCAAGCCCCGACGCATTCCTAGACAAAACGTTATTTTGCCCCCCAAACAGCATATTTTCCAATGCGAATTGAGTCGCACACTGTTGGCGGTCAGGTCGGAGATGGTGGCTGTACGGATGGCGCTACCTAGCCAAGGGCGAGTTTGTTGTGAGCCATCTCCCAGAAAGGAACTACGCAGCGCTCGTATTATTGCTCGCCCGGTTTAATATAATACATTATTTCGCAAGGATCAGAAAGAGAACCCATTGGGTCCATCTATGGATGGTTTTGGCGCTCTATAGACGCCGCCAGTGCGCCACAGCCAGCCACGGGGCCAAATGGCGCTGTGGTCGGTGCCAATGGCGGCGGCTCCCGAGAGACGATGTCTCGAGGGCTGCAGAGCGTGGGCTTGAGTGGTCCTTGGCTTCCTGATCCCTCAAGGTTGTCATTAGGGCGAGCGCGCCGGGTCATTTACTCTGCCGTTCTCAACTGGCCTTCATTGCTTTGCTCATGGGCGCCGCACGGTTCCGGGATCAAATGGCAGCAGTTCTGAGAGAAATTGCTTTTTAGCGCGGGCGAGAAGTCACATGCGCCTGGTGTGGCGCTTGAGTAAAGTGTTGGGTGTCATTCAATATAAGTTTGTGGATAACATGCGCTTTCAGGACAGCATTGACACTTTTTTCTTTACCTTTTCCGAGTCCCGGGGGGGGGTTTTTCTTGAAATGTTCAAGCTCTGCATGTATGACAGTATTCAAAAAGGCTCCAACGTAGTTCCTCTGTCTAAACAATATGGCTGTACTTCTAAGACGCCTGCGACGCGGTCCGACTAAACTCTTCCACAATTCTCGAGATTGTGGTGTTGCCCCCAGTAAGGATCAAGCCAATGTTCCAGTGTGGCTTCCTGCTCGCGAGCATTGCCCGGAGCTCTTTATTGCAAAGTACCGTGGCCAATGACAGAGCTGCAGTTGGCTCTACGAGCAACCTCAGCTGCTCGATCAGCAGCCACCAAGCCTGGCGAATCTCTTCGTCGTCTGCAGCAAATATTCCATCAACAAGGTCCTTTTGCCGGATAACGTCAAAATTATTGGCTGATGTGGAGGCTCGCAAGCCATCAGCTATGGTGTTCTGGGCTCCCGGGTCGGAGACGATGCCGGCTTCAATACTGCCTCGAAGATCAGGGCCTCCCTCGTAGGGTTCGCAGCCAAACACCATGGTATCCGTCTGCTCACACACCACGGCAGCGCCCGATAGCAGACCGCCTGTAGCGCTAGGAAGAACAAGAGCATCTAGCTTCTCGCCGTAGGTCGTGGCCACCTGCTCAACGAACTCGAAAGTTGTTGTTGCTTGTCCGAGCACGATTCGCGGATCGTCCATCGGGCCTACCAAAACTGCCCCGGTCTCATCCAGAATCTCTCTGGTGACTCGCTCGCGATCTTTCGGTGTTTCTCCTGCTAGGAACACTCTCGCACCGTTTTGCTCGGCCCCGGCAATTTTAGAGGGCATCGACGCCGCGGGTAAAACGACGGATACTTGTATCGGAATGGACCGCGACTCGGCCGCCATTTTTGCAGCAAGAGCCACCGCGAGACCAAAGTTGCCTGGAAAAAATTGTTCTGTCAGAGCACCATCCATCTGTGGTTTGCATTCACTTTTACCGGTGCTCGTAGCCACGATGCCCTTCCGCAGGTCCGCATCCGACTGATGCGCGATGAAATTGGATGCGCCGCGAAATTTGAACGAGCCTGACTTTTGAAGGTTCTCACACTTGAAAAAAAGCGTGATGCGCAATCCAGGGCTGGAAGCTCTTCTGGACAAAGTATCGGATGTCAAGATTGGAGTGGCATACACCAAGGATTTGAGACTGTTGTATGTCGCTCTCACATCATCAAGAGCCCTTGAGCGTCGTTGAAGCATCATGTAGAAGGTTTGAACGAGATTTGACCAATTTTGGTATATATTTCTACTGTATATGGAGGATGGTCGTGGCAAAGGGGTTCCGTCGAGTACTAAAGGCTGGGAATCAAGATGTGGTTCAAAGACATCAAACGGCGACACGGCCGAAAGAGGCATATTAAGTATATGACTCTATACTCTATCAAAAAAGACTAATTTAAAAGTATGATCCGCGATATTGACATGTCATTTTATGAACTTTAAAGAACGGGTTGTACCAGATTCAGGATGGCATACGCGAGTAGACCTTACTTCTATTCTAGAAAGATTATTACTACGCAATATGTAGCTTCCAAGCCTATTATCAAACTGAAAAGATAATTGGTCACTAAGAACCCGCCAAATCAACATAATATGCATTAAGGCTGTGGTGGGAGTTGTGGCGCTCCAAAGACCGGTCATGGCGGACATATCGAGAAGGGTAGAAGAGGCATTCAGCTGGCTGGGCGTCGGACTTTGTTTCGCTTCCGGAGGGCTTGGGGGGTGTCAAAGCTAGTTCCGAAGCTATGAGCCCGCAGCTCCATCTCCTCATACAAAGGCAATTCATTTCGGCACAATGCATGCTGACCGTTTCTTTTTGCCTTGTCATTGCAGGAACGCCTTATTCTCGAGGCCTTGGTATGAGAATCATAGACTGATAACCATCATCTTTCTCCGTTGTACTAGTCATTTGATAACGACGTGTGATAAGCTGGAAGCATTTGATCAAATCAGAAGTGGTAGAAGTTGGGGGATCGTTCTAATGGCAAGGTCTTTTTCTCCCCCCCTCCTTCCTCCCCTCCGCCCTTTTTTGCTTCTGCGACCTTTTTTGAAATTATATTTAAATTCAAAAAAGTAAACTAATCATGAGCAATGAGCACGCAGCTGAATGTTTATAGGTTACTTGACCCAGAAAAAGATTCAAGGGATTATGGCTCAGCTTGACCTCGGTGCGAGAGAAGCAAGCCGAACGCCTCTACTTACCACAACGTCGTCGTGTTTTTCGCTTGTAAATTCCTCTTTAACATCCAAATAGATTGAATTTCCTCAATTTGGACTAGAGTAATGAATTTATACACGAACCTCTCTCACCATACAACCGCACAATTCACTAGACCACCATCTCCACCAACGACAGCGTCTTGGTAACGAGCACAGACATGGTAAAGGCTGGTGCAATCCCCAGTGGGAAGCAATTTAGCTTTTCAATTCATTCGTACGGATCAATGTAATTGATCAAAAAACGTATTGCCAAACTTTGAGGTTCGCAACGGGGTGTCGTCGTCCCGTGGCGCCAACAAGGTTACGGTGTAGGTCCAGGTCATTGATATCATCGGTATTCTGCGGCAAATTGTATTTTGCGGAATGGAACAGCCATTCGGTATAGTTTGGTACCGGGAGAAACTCTTTTAGGGTTTTGCGTCGGCCCTCGCGTCGGGAATCTCGACTGGAGGAGGCAGCCACAAAGCCCATGGTCAAGTATAACGCAACACACAAGCGGCGCATGATCAGATTCCAAAAGGGAAGAAAAAAGGGGGTCTACATTCAGTTGCATTCGGGCAGGTTCAAACTACCCGTGGTAAACTAGCACCGCTCTTCTTCCTCGTCCTCTCCGGCCTCCGATGAGGCCTCCGTCGAAGTATCGCCAGTGCGAGCGCGCTGATAGTGCAGTATACCAGCTACCCGACCATCCACCAATTCAATGGCGCAGTCGACGTTTTGGCGTGCTTCTTCTCGGTGCGCAACGGTGATGACGGTGCAGCCGCGAAAGGCTTCCCTCATCACTCGCTGCGTGGCAACGTCCCTCTCTGGGTCCAGATTGCTGGTGGCTTCATCGATCAGAACGATGCTGTTGCCTGTCTGCTTTCGACGGGCGATTGCTCGCGCAATGGACAGGAGTTGGATCTCGCCCTTGGAATAGCCCGCACTATCCAACTGGGCGTCGAGACCTCCTTTCGCACTGATGTTGCTCCAAATTGTGAGCCGGCTCAGTATGTTCTCGAGCATGCTGTCAGTAGTCGTTGCCTCTCGCATCTTATCTTCGCCTTTGGTACCATCGTCGTTCATTGTGAATGGCAGGAGATTTTTGCGGATGGTGGCGTTGAACTGCAGCGGCTCCTGGCCAATAGTGATGACGCGAGACCGCAGAAGATCAGGGTCAATCGTGGTGATGTCCACACCATCAAGCTCTACCTTGCCCTCGTACTGAACCAGTCCGAGAATAGCTAGCAGCAGTGTGCTTTTGCCACTACCGGTTCGCCCCGTAATGGCAATCTTCTCGCCGGCCTCTATAGCAAGTGATACATCTCTAGTGACGGGAGGTATATCAACGGCCGGTTTGTAGCGCGCCGAGACGCTCGTCAACTGTACATCGCCAGCAGAAGGCCACTTGGCGGAAACTAGAGCCTGCGGATCGGGCTTCGGCTCCAATGGAGTCTCAGAGACGAATTTCTCCAGCCTACCAAGCCCGGCCACCGACGTTTCCGACCCAGTCCACGCCTGGATAAGCTCCATCATGATCAGCTGGAAGGAAATGATGCCGAGAAATGCAAGGCCGACAGCGGGGCCGGAAGTGCCCTTCTTGATCCAAATCACAACGGAGACCAACACAAGAGCAACACCAGCTGCAAGCAACCCAAGCACCAATGTGAGCCATTGCTGGATACAGAGCATCAGATAGTATGGTTGCTGGGAGTTATCAAGTAGACGATACCCTTTTTCCATATTCTTCTCTTGCCACGCAAATGCCTGAATGTACATGATTCCCTCTGATGTTTCGACGAAGAAGGTGTATAAAGGAGCCTTTTCTTCGAGGTCAATGTGGCGGATCTGTCGTGAGGTTCGTAGATAGAAGCTTTGGATCGCAACGATGGCTAGGATAATAAAGGGGAGCGCAATTGTCATATAAGAGGCGCTCGAGAGAATGATGCCTATCACGATCGCGGCTTCGTAGAACATGTACATTGTTCGAAACAAGTAATATGGCAAAACTCTGGCAAAGAGACCCGAGTCCTGACTAAACCGATTGAGGAGGTCTCCAGTATTCGTACTTGTCAGAAATCCAAAGGTTGCACGCATGACAACGTTGAGAATTTGCTCATGCAAACCGACTGCCGCCCGCACGGCAAAGACAGAGTAGAGCAGCCAATAGCCAAGAGCCATGAGAGCACAGGCGACGGCGGCCATTGCGGAGTACCCAATAAACCAGAGTCCATTATCTGGACCGCGTTCGACCCAGGCGCGCATGTAGATTTGGGGAAGAAGCTCGGTGCCAGCGAGAAGAAGCGCCATGCAGCTGAACCAAGCACACTTGGCCCTCCCTACGCTGTCGATGAAAATCATGTAGAGACCCCAGCTACCGCGCTGTCTGACATAGTCCTCTTCGGCAGCAGAGGGGACCTCAAACTCCTCGGGCCACGTTCTCCGAATAGCATCGATTTCTCTCATTTCAACTTCTCGTGGGGCTGTAGACTGTAGCGTGCTCAAGAAGTTGGAGATTTGCCGGTTGAAATCAGGGTGACGGAACTCGACCTGGTCCAAAGAAACCCCGCCCCGTCCATCGAAGCTGATCATCTGATCAATGACTTGAAGCGATTCTGGAAGGTAGGTCGCCATTAGCACCGTAGATCCCGAGCTTCGAAGAACTCCATTCGGCCCACAAAGAGCATCGAGGATAGCCCTTGCTGTTTGCGCATCAAGAGCGCTGAAGCAGTCATCGATGATTGTTATGGCACAACGGGCGAAAACAGCGCGGGCTAATGCGACCCTTTGTCGTTGGCCACCACTGAGGTTGAAGCCGTTGGGGCCAACAGTATACGCGTCCCGCCCGGGAAGACGTGCTAGGTCAGGTTCGAGCTGGCAGCTCTGGATCGCGATATCATACCGCACAGGGTCGTACGCTAGGCACCCGATAATGTTGTCTCGGATAGAAGCGTCCCGAAGCCAAACTCGCGAGCCACAATAGGCAATGTCTACATGGTCGGTGTACACATATCCCCCCGAGACCTTTGTCTCCCCCAAGATGCTTCGGAATAAGGTGGACTTTCCACAGCCTGTCCCGCCATATACCCCTGTGATGGAGCCTCGGAGAATAGCAAAGTGTAAATCGGAGAGAAGAGGGTCTTCCATCCCCATGGGACCAAAAGTGGCCCCATCAAACTGAATGATCCCACCAGGACTTGGTCCCTGTGGACGACGACGCCTCATCACTGTCGAGCCAAAATGGGTTGGCAAAAGTTCGAATGATTCGCGTGGTGCTGATGGATCCCACTTCACCCGTGAGTCCTTTCTTTCGGGGAGCAGCAAAAAGGTTTGAATTCGGTCAAAACAGGCAATCATGGCGCAAATTTCGGAATAAATTTCGAGGATTTTTTGCATGGGAGCTTGGATGAGACTGACAACCGCAAGCGTGGGGAAAACCTGGCCGGCCGACATGGTATGGTTGAAACCGCTTAGGAAGAAGGCTGCCGCAACAACGACAACAGGCGTCCCGAGATCAACAAATTGTTGGGTCGCGTTCACAATGGTCATGAAGAATCGATACCTCTTTGAGATCTCCATCTCTTTGACCCGAAGACTGTGAATCATGTCCCGCATAGTTGGGCCAAGGCCGAACATTTTGATCCCAGGTAATTGCGATAGCACCTCGTTCGTTTTCGAAATTCTTTCCTCGATGGCCTTGTTCCATTCAGCCATTGCAGGTCCGGTTTTGCTGCCCAGCAGATATGAGCAGCAAGTTGTGATTGCAATGGGAACCAAGACGAAGAAGCACGATGTGCCAATGAATAGAGACAAGAGATATACACCGAGGCAAGTCTGCAAGATGGTGATGGGGATGTCAATGCAGCCTCCGAGGCCCTCGGATATTGAATCGATATCTGAGCTCATGTGAGTGAGTACCGAGGACTTTTTTGCCTCTTGTTCGCTGAGATGGTGCGTCTTCTCCATGAGCTCGGCGACAAGACCACCGCGCACTTGGGTCATGAGACGATTTGTCATGTGCTGTGAAGTTGTCTTGGACTGGGCCATACCGACGAAGATGAAGATGGTGGCAGCCTGCAAGCCGAGATTGATTCCAGTTCTGGATGGAAGTTTTTCTTTTCCCATTCCATCCTGGACCTGTTCAACGGTGTTTATAACACGGCCCATGAGAAAGGGCTGCGCAAAGCTGAACCCTACGTAACATAACCGGGGGAACAGAAGCTGCAACAGCTCCAATTTCCAAGTCTGAAGGCATGCAACGAGCAAGGAATATCGAGTTGGTTTGTCTTTTGTCTTTTCCCAGTGCTTCTTGAACCGTTGATGCAACCGCTTGGACGAAAAATCCAAGCCAAGACGCATCAATTCTGCACTATTCAACTTGTGGTAATAACCAGCGATGAACATTGGATTCAAAAACAGTAAGAGGGCCCTTGTGAGGTATCCGCTTGTAGCTTCTTGCCCAGAGTACTCGAGGACTTCTTTGTCAATGATCAGATCTCTCTTGGACTTTTCTTCGAGCAGAAGCAGAGTGAGTCGTAGAGTGGCAGTGGCAGCAGTGATGCCACCGAGCGTACTCATGTCGGGTCGCAGAAAGTAGGAACGACTCTTGACAATATCGATCAAAAGGGTCAGGATAAGGTACAGGGCTAAGAAACCAGACGAACGGATGCAGTGCATGTGACCCATATACACTACGCCCGCAAGTGCGACGAGCGCGACGAGTTCAAGTGTCGAGGCGGGAATGGAACTACTAGTGCGTGAATCGATCAGCTTCGCGCGAAGTGATAGATTGGCTGCCTGGAGTGCAACGAGAGCGACCGCGGTGGTCTGACGGGTAAGTTAAAAAAAAAAGTTAGGCGCAAGTCAGTATTATCGCAACGGCTACGAGTCCTGGTACGTACGACTTTTGCCCAGAGCAATGCGCTCGAGCGGATATAAACAGGCTCATGGCGATAATGGTTGTACCAGACGACACAGGCACCGATGGCCAGGACCGAAGGTATGAGCTGGAGGATGATCTCTTCGAACCGCAACGTAAAGTCAAAGATGTAGACGAGGGGGTCCCAGAAGAGATGGTCCGAAGTGAAGGCCGCCATTGTTTCACCGGGAGAAAGAAGAGGGTTAGGGCGAACCCCATACGCCGCGAACGCAAAAAAAAGAAGACGATGCAAATGATGGTGGGAATTCAAAGAAATCAAGTTACAGACAGGGGTGGGGCAGGAACGTTAAAGAAGGCGGGAAAGAAAGTAAGTAAGGGAGTGACAAAGGGCTGGGGCTGAAGGGGGGAGAGGAGAGTAGAGAAGGTAAGTAAGTGGAAATGCAAAGAGCAGTAGGAATGCGACAAGGCTGAAGGGCACGGCTCAATCAAACAACAGCGGTCGTCTGTCATGGGAAAGGATCACGGCGGGCGTCATTGGGGCAGTGACAATGATATGGGAATTTCTTGCCGCGCGGTTTTGGCTGGTTTGAACATCCTTCGAGCCAGCCCAAACAACAACATTCGGGCGAGTATATCACCCGCAATCGCGGAGGGGGGCGGGCAACTAACTGTTCCCCAAGACCGCGCAGCAGGGTGGTTACATCGGAGAGTATAATATGTGCAGAGTAAGGATGTTTTAGCTCCTTGTAGGTTTTTAGTAGCCGCATCTATTGCGGAGGAGCATGGGCTATGATGGGAGATGACCGGGTTGTCTTGTGGTTGGCAGCCCGCCGCCCCTCTACAGATTGATACGAAATTATATAGCCTTGTTTGTGCCACCGCAAAAGTCAAAAAGCAAGAAAATTTCCCGCCTTTGCCTACTCCGATCAGTGAGAGATACACAACAGCGAGTCGGGACGGGGTGGCATGAAGCCATGTCCGGGGGAGAGGGAGGCAACACGGGACTGATGTGGCGCCGCTCGATTCTGAAGCTTTCTTTGTTGTAAGTGTTTTTCGTAGCGAAAGCCGTCCACTGCGTGTCTGGGGCGTTGAAGATGGAGATATGGCACTACCGGTCAGTGGCTTGCTTCTGCTCCGTTGGCAAGGCTCTGGCCATTGCCATGCTGGAAGTCGGTTACAAACTGACTTGTGACGTGATCTTCAAGGTTCCTTTCCTTCTTTGGTCTTGGAAAGCCCGCCCAGCACACACCAAAGACTGTACGGAAGGTCGCAACCCTCTCGGGGGGGCCGCGCGCGCGCGACGCAAAAGTTCCAGCGCAGCGGAACGGACTCGGCAGTGTGGTGGGGAGACCACCGCGTCGTCCACTCCCGTCAATAGATTGACGACTGGGTTCAACTAGTCAACTAGTTGCTTATCTTATTTACTACGCCGCAAGTACGAAGTAGTTAGTGGTTCCAAACTTGGCTCCTCCCTTTTCCCCAGCTGCGGCAGCCCCCCCCCCCTCCCCGCTCTCTACTCATCGCATCGAGCTTGTTATTAGCTTACTGGTAATGCATCCCGCCTGCAGTTGCAGATGAGAACACCCAGTCGACCCTCGTGGCAATAAATGAACTGTAAAGAATACGTCGTCGATATTGATGAGTGATCGGCGGCGGCTTGGTACCATCCTTTTTTTTGGCTGTCTGCATCAGAGGTTCTTCTGCGTAGCAGGCCCTCCTTGAATACAGGGCCAAGCTACGTATGGCTGAAAAGGCCGCCATATTAGTACAATATAGTTACAATAACGTGGCGCAAAAAGCAGGCTCGTGATGGCACCAATGCTGACTTGGCACCCATACATATCCCGCTCGTCGACGTCACATCGTAAAGGCTGGTATGCTAGTGGCTGCAAGTTCGCGCAGCACCGTAATGATGAACCGGTCGGCAAGCGGTCGAGCCCCTTGAGCCCATCTTCGCTGCTCCAGTGCCTCTCTGCCTTCTTCCTGGCAGCAACAACGCTCTGGATGGGGGCTATATTGGACCAGAGTATAAACCAGTTCCACGGATTGGGGAGGCGTGTCATCCCTGCTGAGTTTCTAACTCGTCGAGGAAGCCCGCTTCCGTCCTCGTTCAAGTGGAGTGGCCAACTTTAGCGAGCAGTAGCAAAAAACGCCAACCCAAATCTGCAGCAAGCCCGGACATGTGGCACAGTGGCTATGGTCGGTCAGAAGCCACCATAAACTGATAATACTATGGGCCAGCCAAGACGGGTTTGTCAATGGCAAACCGCTCCGAGGGCAGTTTGACAGGAAAACAATCGGCCCAATTTCTCGCGGCATGCCCGGGCAGCGCCCCTCAGAATCAGTAGGATGACAAAAGAGTCCTCAGGCGTCTGATGGAAGAGACAAGTGAGAACTTCGTCTCGCGGAGGAAAGAGTTGGTCATTTAGATTCAGTCAACGTCTTCCAACACGTGTGGCACATGTAAACTTGTAGTCTTCCGCGGTGCCTGGGGGCCGGGGGGAGAGTATTGGTTCATTGCACAGGCTGATGGCTTAGTTACCAGTCTACTGGCTCCCGGCTCTATTTATAATTGGTTGCCAGCAAACTCATACGTATCAGAGGCGGTGCGGAGTTTCCTTGCAACGAAACTACCCGGGCTATGCTTGTTAACCAGAGCGCACAGATACTTATTAGTAGCTGGTTATACCCCCCACACAAACTACTTTTTTGAAGACGGCACTTGGAACACCGACCTGCTGTTCCCGTAGTGCGCTATTGGCTGGCAACCGGTCCCTTGCATTGTGCATATAACTCGGCCGGCACGCACATTCAAAGTACCGGACCAAAGGACACAAGAGTTGACTCTTATACCATTGAACAATTCATAAAAAAGGCACCAGACTGCAGTACAGCCCAGCTATCAGAAAAACCCCCATCAGAAAATGCAGCAAAGTTCATTCATCACGCTCCTGGCTTTGGGCCTCTTTGGCGGATATTCTCTCGCAGCTCCCATCGGTACGTCCTTTTGGTTCTCCTTTGTTCTGGCCTTCCACCAGCAGCAGCAAAAAATGTGTCGGTTCGCCGCCGCTGACTCTACTACCCCTTCTCAGCACCGGTGACAACCCTCAGTGCCCCGACCGGTATGAAGTTCTACACGCCCCCTTCTAGCGAGAGTCGTGGTCTAGGCGAGCCGTTGGACGTGTAAAGTGCCTGCCGCATACGGATGCACCCGGAGCGTCGTTGGAATAGTGACAGGCTGGCCCGAGTTTCTTTTTCTTTTTTTTTACGCGCGCGCTCATAGAATTTGATAGACAGAGCGATAATTTCATGACTTGCGTTTACAAATCTGCCCTGGTCCGTCTGTTCCGTGTGGCAGAAGCAAAATGCCAATGTTTTGAGCGAGAAATGTGCAGTCTCTTGTCTAGATGGGCCACCGCCAACATCAACACTGTGGCCTGACGCAGAACGATATATGTTTCTGACCGCTTCACAGAATGATCAAAGAAGTTTTTCAGCGCATCTCCGGGCGCAACAGGTATCGGAAACAACACACAGAGCATTCACGTTGTACTCGCGCACCGCTTCAGTTGTGCCTAGAAGTCAACCTGCCGTCACTGGCTAGTCACAGTATGTGTGCTGGATTTGGCATGAGAATCAATAGGACACGTATGTTTCTGGTAGTTTCAGATATTTACACCGTTTTCTCGTGGCTATGCTGACGAACCGTAGGAACTGTCCACAGATTTTGCTTCAACATGACGAGCCAGGATCTGTTCCCGCCTGCTGCGAACGATAGCATAGGAACAAAAGTTATGTACTTGCAAAGCAGCAGTACTAGGTGATTCGGCATAAGGGGTCTATCTTATCAACATTTAGATCAGCTGATCGCGCCTTGGAGCAAGTAGTTCTCACAGTGTTGATAGCTTTCACGTTGCTGGGGTCGAGGCATTTGCGCAGGCGAATTGCTCCGATCTCCATTATTGGTGGATCGATAATAGAAGATCACACGTACATGAGATGCGACTTTATCGAACTTCCATGCGCTGCAGAATCATTCACATTCCCCACATTACACTCAGAGCCTCAAGTCTCTCCCTCGCCTTGTGACAGGGGTTTGGGCCATTGCACCATGCAACTATGGGGGGGATCTGCTGCGAAATCATGCAGACTCCGCGGAATGCTTGCCTGTGGCTTCTCTCCACGGCGGGTCTGTCAACACACAAGATGCAAATGATTTGATTTGACCCGGGCGCGTTCATTCTGTCATTTTGGTAGCGATGCCGACGAAGTGCGTTAGAACACTCAAGGTTGGACGATGCTATAACTAGGCGCTCTCGCATTAAGTGAAAGCCATGATCACTATCCGTATTGAGATGAGATTGGCGCACACTGCAAGCCTCTCTGGAGAATTGTACAGAAGGATGGCGCGCCGATGGGGCACGGCTGAATAGTCAGGTTGCGGCCATCAAATTTGGCAAACTTTTGCCTTGTTACAACTGCCACGCCCCATTTGATTCGAAAGTTTCGAAAAATTCTGGTGTCCGATGCAGAATTTAGAGAGCGACATGTCTCAGGAAGCCTGGGCAGGTTTGCGCCATCGCCCGAGACCTCACAGACGCTGTTTGTCTACGGTGGTTTCAGAGAGTGTTGAGATGCTCTGTGCACAAAAGTACCATGGCTCAATTGTAAGGGGAAGCTCGAGTGATCAAGCAACCTCATTTGGTTTTAAATCACCGTTTTTTTCCCCATGCCCGAGTATGCGTTCTTTTGCTCGTCGTACGTCTCATCCACACGTCAGCTTATACCAGCTCCGCGGAAGCGATGATTCAGCACGGCCTTGTCCACGGAATATGGGCTCAAATGATTGGCTTGTCGTCGTCGGACGCCCCTCACCACTGATTCATCGTCGACCTGCCCCAGAACCTGTGGCCGGCCCCGGGATATTGTTGTAGTTGATCTCGGGGTCGTTGTTAAGTCCGGTAAGGGGAAATAATAGACAATGGTGGCCGGTTTCTATATGTATATATGTATGTAAATATACACCACTGGCATGTTAGCTCCTGTAGTCGACTCCTTTGTCTCGGCTCCCGCTCTTGTAATCCATTCACTTCCATCTCTACTGCCAAAGCTGGCACCAGCCAGCCACCATGGCGAGCCACTACGCAAGCTCCACGACGACACAAACTAATCGCGACAACGACGTATTGGAGCCTGACCTTGAGAGAAACCTGAACAAGGAGGCCGTTGCCGAATCGCACACTTCCGATGCGCAATTTCCCGTTACCGACCTCGATGCTGGCATCGTTGGCTGGGACAGCCAGGACGACCCCCAGAACCCCCAAAACTACACGCCGCGCAAGAAATGGATGATACTGGCCTTGATCAGCGTCATGACAATCATTTCCCCGCTGGCATCTAGCATGTTTGCTCCCGCGGTGGGATACATGGCTAGGGACTTTGACGAGACAAACGAAACGGTGGTTTCTCTCTCCGTTAGCATATACCTCATTGGCTATACAGTACGTAACTCTTGATCTGATGCAGAGAGACTCGTGTGCTATTAGTCCCCTCTTTCTTAACAAACATGGCGGGCTCTCCTCTCCTCTCAGGTCGGACCTCTTTTGCTCGCACCGCTCAGCGAAATTTACGGCCGCCGCATCGTCCTCTCCGCGGGCAACTGGTTCTTTGTCGTCTGGCAGATTGGCTGCGCCCTGGCGCGCAACGTCGAGACGCTCATCGTATGCCGCCTCCTCTCCGGCATCGGCGGCTCCGCGTGCCTGACACTCGGCGCCGGCGTCATCGCTGACCTGTTCAGCGTCCGGCAGCGCGGTCAGGCCACGGCGCTCTGGGCCATGGGGCCCCTGATCGGACCCGTCGTCGGCCCCATCGCGGGCGGGTTCCTGGGCGAGGCGGCCGGGTGGCGGTGGGTGTTTTGGCTCCTGCTCATCGCGGGCGGCGTGCTCTCCCTGGTCGTGGACCTGGTCAACAGGGAAACGTACGCGCCCGTGCTGCTCCGCCGCAAGACGAAGGCGCTCGCCAAAGAGTTGGGCCGCAGTGACTTGCGCAGCGCGCTGGAGCCCGGGAGTGAACAGATCTCGGCTGCAAGGACCATTCGCAAGGGAATGTGGCGCCCGCTGTTGCTCCTTTCCAAATCTGTCATTGTCTTGCTCCTCTCCATCTACATGGTACGGATCACCTGCCCGCCATTGTTGGTTTCCCATGTCGCTCATCTCATGCTAATTCATCTCGCAATGTAGGCTCTCATATACGGTCTTTTGTACCTCTTCTTTACCACCATCACATCTGTTATGACGACCCAATACGGTTTCTCTACAGGACTCGCCGGTCTTGCTTACCTCGGCATCGGCATCGGCTTCCTCGTCGGGCTCATCATCATTGGCTCGACAAACGATAAAATGGTCATGAAACTGGCGGCGCGTAATGGCGGAAGGATGGAACCCGAGATGCGTCTGCCCATGATGACCGTATTTGCATGCATCCTGCCCATTAGCTTTTTCTGGTACGGCTGGACGGCCGAAAAGCATGTCCACTGGATCGTGCCCATCATTGGCATGTTCCCCTTTGGCACCGGTATGATGGGCGTCTTTATGCCGGTCCAGACGTATGTCATTGATTGCTATCCTGCGTATGCCGCGTCAGGCAATGCCGCGCTGACGGCGACGCGCTCGCTGCTCGGTGCGTTGCTGCCGCTGGCAGGACCGGCCATGTTCAAGTCGCTCGGGCTAGGCTGGGGAAACTCGCTACTCGGCTTCTTGGCACTAGCTTTTGTGCCTCTTCCCATCGTCTTCATCCGCTATGGAAAGGCTATTCGAGAGAGATGGCCCGTTAGTCTTGATTGAGGGTTAAAGAAGCTGAATGCGAGGCCACGAGGCCACACCGGCAGCTACGCTGGCCAGTTGAACGACGGACCAGCCTCGACCAAGTCCGATTCTGACTCTCTTGGATGAAAATATTGATAGATTTTGATTAGAGAAATTCATAGAGTATAGATGCTACATTAATACCAGCAAAAAGAGCTGGATACTGATCCACAAAGTCTTTTGTCACCATCCACCCGCTCTCGCTCATGAGTATCTTGTAAAAGTCGTCGCGCATCACCAGGGTGTTGTCTGACGCCCGCTCCAGGACATTGTCCCCCCAAGGCCAGCGAATACGTATACAGCAAGCAAACAGTCCAAAAAAGTCCCGATAATTGTCCCGATACCGCGGCCACGCGCGTATGAGCGCGATCCTCACCGCGGGCCAGGGCACCAAGTTCAGCACCATGGGGTGCGTAATCTCGAGCTGCGCCCCGACCGGCCGCAAAAACGACGGCATGCGCCCGTACGTCGCCGGGCAGGGGTTGCACACCCACCGCGTGAAGAGGTACGCCATCCAGCCCGTGGCCAGCCGCTCCGGCTCCCGAAACGGCCGCCGGTTGCTCGTGCTGTAGATCATGTCCGCCAGCGGATTCAGCCTGCTGCCGTAGAGGATGTCGAGGGGCGAGTGCGGCGTGTCGGGGCAGCCTCGGATGAGCTCGGCGTGCCCGAACCAGGGACAGCCGGCCAGCGTTTCGAGGTTGGAAAAGTCGTCGTCGTGAGGCGGGATGAGGCTCCAAGACGGCGGCGGCGGCGGCGGCCTTGCCCCGTCAGATGCAACCAGCGTCTTTGGCTGACGAGCAATCTCGGCATGAGGTTGTGCTGCATTGTACACTGCCGTCGCGCCGCCCGTCTGTGCCGGTGTTGTCCGGATGCACGGCGGATGCCCGAGAGCTGGCGGGTTCCCTCCAGTCCATTCGCCTTCTGCCGCCACGACCAGACCTGGCTCCCCCCAGGACAACACCAATGATTTAAGTAGCTCCTGCCGTTGGACGAGGGATCTGTTCTGTTGTCGCAGCGCACTCATCTCCCGTGCGTACGCATCAAGCGCGTCGTAAGCCTGGTGTCTCTCCTTGCATTGTGCGACCAGCCCTTCCAGCTCGGCGATGCGCATTTGTTTTCGATCGCGGAGACTTTGCTGTGAGCGTCGGTCCCGCGCTCTTTTCTTCTCCATAGACGGCATTGCTCTGTGGTATGAGATGTGCGCACTAGAGGCCGGCTTTTACTGATGTTGTGAGACCCCCTAAGACTTTTCTTTCGTAGGGACAGGGTTTATTTTGTAAGCCTTCGTATCTCTCCGGTTGTATCAAGTGCGCCCGTTACCTGCGCAGGGTATCGAACCAGTCAGTCTTGAGCATGAGCTAAAATAGGGATGGTTCCGTAACGTTTCCCAAAGGATACTAGATCATAGTCCTGCCATAACGGTCGCTCCATTCTTCGCTAGGGCACCTTTACCTGGGGTCAAATGGCCTGCCTGTCTGCCTATGTACGTTATAGGGTCATCCCTCAAGCCCACCAAACCTCCGACTTACACTATCAACGATCACAACGCCTCAGGTCAAGCTGCGGTGTCCTGCATCGCTCCCCTTAACGGCGCTATCCGTAATTGCAACAAGCCAGGGATTTCCAAACGCGATTGCCATCGGAAACTGCGCTGATCAGAACGTTCCACAACCGGCTCAGACTGGTACTGGGGTATTCTCGACTGATTATTGACAGAGCGGCAAATTTGCTATGAGTCCGCTTTCGTCTGGAAAGGGCGTCTTTAGTTTTTCTACAATATTTCGTGCACGCAGGTGTTTCAATCATAATCAAATTTCCGGCCAGAATTTTCTCCAAGACATCTCTAAGATATCCCCAAGATAGATAAGCCGGCTGCGTAGCAGGACCAGCGCGAGGGTTGACACACTACCAAGAGCTGTGATCCAGCGGACTTCTGACAACATGCGATTTCATATCTCCTATATGAGCGCTATAAACACGCGACAGCACTCGACCAATCCTGCCGTCGTCATTTTGAGAAAAGATGACGACCCTGACTCTGCACTCATCTCCCCCCTCTCGGTGGACGTCTTAGTTCAGGAAGTGATCCCAAGGAAGCTCCTCCATAACAGTGTCGTGAATGAGGCGCTGCTCGCCAATGTCGGCATCGACATCTGTCCAGACGTAGAAACTCTCGTCCACCTTGTCCTGCTCGTGAAACTCGCGCGTAAAGTTGGACGGAAAGTCGATGGGCGCGAGCGAAGCCAAGATCATGCCGGCCCTTGTTCGATAGTACCTGAACAGCGGCGGCGCCTCGCGCTTCGAGACCTTGCCGTCCTGCACCTCCCAGCCGTCGTTCTTGCAGGGCTCGTTGTTGCAGTAATTGACGCCGCTGCTGCCCGGGTTGCCAAAGCCGATGAGGAAGGTCGTCTTCCCCTCCTTCTTCCACTTCTTCTGCAGGCCGGAAAGCTTGCCGCCCTGGTAGCTGTTCTGCGTGCCCGGCACGCAGCGCGACACCTGGTGGCCCTGGTCGGCCTCCTTGGTGCTGGCAAAGGGATACTCGTCGCACGACTCGTAGCCGTCCCCGCGGTGGCCGGTGCCCGACTTGCCCTTGTTGCACTTGTTGCCCTTTTCGCAGCCGGCGCTCTTGCGGCGTTCTTCCTTTTTAACCTCGTCGGGAAAGTCAAAAGTCAGTGTCTGGGGAAAGGTTGGGCTAGCGCAGCGGGTGGCCCAGCACATGTTTGTGCACACTTCGGGAGCCTTGTCGCACAGGAAGGTGATATCTGGAGGCGTGGCTTGTGTCTGTCCCGCAAAGGAGACCAGGCCGGCTACTCCCACGAGTGCGAATGTGGAAAGCTTGAAAAGCATGATGATAGAGAAGGGGAGGATCAAGATGCGATATGATGTCTGTTCTTGGGTTGTGTAGTTTTCTCTCTTTTCCGTGAGAATCGCTTCCTCTATTTATACTACATGGGCTTGCCTCAGCTCACGCCTCTCCTCGGGCGATATTACCTCTCTCACAGCCTCGTCATATGCTGAGGTGCATGAAGACATCGCAAGAAGGCAGTCTGTCGCTCAAAAGAATAATGGATCGTGATAATGTCATGCGCAAGAGTAAGCACAGCAAATCGATAAAACAAGCCGGCAAATGAGGTGTTACGTACGAGGATGAGCCTATTCGATGAGACTGTATGCAGGTTTCAGTTCGCGCACCACCGTAACGTTGAGGCCTCAGAGTAGAGTAGAGTTGTTATTTCTGACCATCTCGATGCAAGCTGGATGTGGCAAGATATTTCGTACGCAGTCATCGCCCGTATCACATTTGCCCGGCCGATTTCGTCTTTTGGGGTAGCGTGAGATGATCGACCGAAGATCGAAAACAGGGCTCCAGCCTATTTGCGCATAAAGCCGGTCCGTCTCTGGCTGAAAGGCTTTGAAGGATCGCTCGCTTATACATGGTGAATGCACCCAGAAGAATGAGAGGGTATCCAACATGAATCTGTGTGTTGGAGTGAGGCGTAAAGAGGCTATGCCATGTGCGGGCAGTTATTGTATATGACATGGCCAGTTTAACAAACACCAAGCCAGTCTTTCTGCTGATGTGATCGTTGCTCATAGCCACAAAGGTGGCCCATTGTCCGCTGAAATGTCAGCTACGCATCACGTGTATATGACGTTGCCTGATACAAACAGTCGGTTCACCCCTCAGTTCTATCACGACAATGTACTCCTTTCATACACGTCATACTCATTAAAACAATTCGACAAAACGCTTGCACCATGAGCGCCCCGGAAGACAACTATACTATCAGAGTCTACTGTACCGTCACCGGATTGACCGAAGACGCCATATGTGAGCTCCTGCGCAGTGACGTCCTCGATACTATTGAACAGGTCAAGGAGCAATTCGCCATCAAGTTCATGCCCGACAAAAGGCCGCTGCAAATTTTTCAACATCAAGAGGACAACTACAAGGTTCCAAACTACAGCGAGCAGTCCTATTTCTTGATCGTGGACTCTTTGAACGCGGCTACGGATGGTGTTTTACTCTGTGACTTGAAAGCCGAGCATGGGTTCCCGGATGCCGTTCGGAACATGCCAGATATGGCCGGTATGACGGCAGCGTCACTGGCAATTGCCAACTCTGACTGGACCGAGGTGAGAGAGGGGACATGGTACGAGAAGCAGCCGCCAGTGCTTCAACTGCCCGTGTACGACAATCGGAAGAATGGAGACCGGGACAGCTTTCACCCGCTGGCAGATGCCGTTGATGTCGGTTTGCATTATGTAAACGATGAAGGAGAGCCGCGATCCAAGGGCAGCATAGACGATCTCTTCCGATATGTAGCCATTTCGCTCGATCAATCTGGCGACACGGATGAGGTGGTCAAACAGCATCAGCGCCATGCTGAAGAAAAGGGGCTGGACCCCAATCGTCTTGCCGTGGTGGATGACAAGTTTGCCACCGAGGGCGCCCTCCTCATTCAGGTAGAACCGCGAAAGGAATTTCGATGCAAGCCACCAGCGGCCGGAGAGCTGCTGTACTGGAACGCTATTGGCTTCATGGACTGGGCCGAGGTAGAAGACTTTGCCGCAAAGCACCACGACTTGAAGGATAACTCAGTCGAGTAACTATGGCCCATATTTCTTTTGCGCCTAAATGTCTGGCGGCAACTGAAATACAACGCGATGATACCGGACATATGTTCTCGTTACGGTTAATCAGCAGGCGTAAGCTCGGAAAGGAACCCAGCTATCGCCTTGTTGCAGCAACGAGCCGCGATGGAAGAGGTACCAATACATTATGACCGTTTGCTGGGTGTCTTTTTGTAGTGTTACGCAACCAACAGAGATGATGTCAGGTTACCAACTCGAAAAGATTTGAGATACCAAGCAATGATTGCAGCCCTCTTGGCTGCAATGAAACTTCAAGTATGCCGTGAAGCGATCTTTATGTCACTCAAACCGCAACCTTATGCAGTGTAAGCTGAGTCTTTCGGCAATCGATTAAAGTTGCAACACGGTAGACTAATTCGCCCTGCCGATGCATGTAGGAATGTTAAAGGTGCAAAATTGCATCTGGCGATTTCACCCGCTAAATATTTGAGAGCGCCACATCCAAACTCCTTAACCTGAAGCCCCTTTGACGTAGGAGATGTAAAATAAAAAAAACGCGATCGGCGTTGCCCGTGTCCTGATGAAGTAGCTCGACAGCAGTCCTCGAGACCACCAGATCGCATCAACGACACAGGGGGGAGAAAGCCGTGCAACTGTTGATCGATGTCATACTCTACCCTAGAAAGTATCCATGTGATGGGAAATGATTACTCATGGCCACGGTAATACCATCAGGAGATATTGCTACATCGGAGGTGGCAGCTGTTGGGTCCCTGATACGGGTACAGGCACTGGTACGGCACTCCAGGCTCTACTCGAACGCAGATGGAAGGCTGTCGACCGGGAGCAATGTACCAATGCAGAGAGAATGACGAGAAATTTTGAAGCACGTGGATGGCAAAGGTGGCCATGTTCTAGTAAACAAGAACTTTCACATTGTCGGCATTGTTGGCATTGTCGACATGAAATGGCGGAAGAGAAACGCCTCTTCTGGCCCGCGCCTATCGTGAGAGGCCGTGACGCCCTCGTTCACTCTGTGCTGAATGGGCGACCGGCCTCGGAGATTTTCTGTTTGCGCTTGGTAAAGCATTTGCTAGCCTCATCCTCGAGCTAAAGTCGGCATTCACCTGCCGTAATGATATAAGCAAGGGGAGACGATGGGAGGCGGAGGAGGAGTTTGAGCATCACAACGCAGTCAATAAGGTCGTCGCAAAAGCCTCCCGCTTAGTTGCCGTGCCAACTCGGGCGGCATCGAAATAATTTAGGTCGCAAAGTATTCATCAATATGTCAACGGCATGACCATAATAATACATTGAGACTATGATGTGCAACGAAGCCGTATGTGCCTGGCTAACAGATTTTTCTGATGGCATTGATCCTACCATGATAGTTAGGCCAGAGCGACCGCGCAAAGCCCGAGCGCAAACCCGAAAGCGACGCCGACTCAACCCCCCGACTGCGGGAACTTCATAGAGCGGTGCCAGTAGTCGCTGTAGCATGGCCTCGATGCGCCGGCGCAGTCATGAGAGGCGAGGGCGTGGTGAAGTTGGCGATGCTTCTGGCGATGAATTCCAGCAAGCCCCACGAGCGAGCAATCGACGGCCTCAAGTCCCGCGAAGCGGATCGGGCTGTTCTTTACCATCTTCTCGATCAGATTACCAGGCGTCTGACAGGTCGGAATACTCTTTCCCGTCCAAACAATGGAATGCGCTTGAGCGGGGCGTTAGAGGGGTAATCCCGCGAGAGTTGAGTTCCTTTCTGAATCAGCCGCCGTCTTTGGAGGCCCTGCTCTACAAGATGGAGTTGCTATCTGAGGGGCAAGGCATCCTTCCATCGACTGAACGTGAAACCTTGAGTCAGCTGGGAGGCGACGCGTATTCCAATTTGGATTGGACGCGACGAGGGCAAATGAGTGACATGCACTTCTCAATAGAGCGCCAATATCTAGGCCAGGTTCCGCCACCTGACACGGTGAATGGAATATTATACCAAGCAGCTTTTTGTAACAGTAGCGGCAGCCCAGAGGCCGACTGGAATATCGAGGTGCATCATCGAGTTCTCGAATCCGCTTTAAGGCCGTTAAACGGCCCCAGTGTTGATCAGTTGATCAATTTTAGATCCAGGTAAGCCTCTCCTGCCACTCATCACCAATTCTTCAATGTCAACCCATATCGTATAGCACAACCGCATCCATCATTCCCGAGTACCACATGACGACTGTACCCCCCAAGAAGGTTGATTTCTGCATGTATGTCGAGCCAGATTGTGATAAAGACGTCCCGCGTGCCTCACAGACAATCGCGAGTCTTCAAGACGCACTTCCATGCGGCATGTTCAACCACGCCAGCCTTGACACCCTACGCGATCGAGCAATTGCCCTCAGTATCGAGACCACGCGAACGGGCGAAGGCTGGGACAATGCTAGTCTGCAGATGGGTATATGGAGCGCTGCGCACTGGGCGTTTCTTGACCTGCTGCTGAGGATGAGACAGGAGGCGGCGGAGGAGCTTTCGACTCGAGAGGGCCCGAACCCGGACAATGCGACGGAAGCCGGAAGGATGGAGTGTCCGGATACGTCAAGCGCGCAGAGTTCGCAATTACCAGAATACCTCCCCGGAATTATAATTCAAGGTCACGACTGGCACCTTGTCATCACCACTCGTCGAGGGGACAAGACCATTTTCTGGCAGAAGATGACATTCGGCACTACATCAAGCTCAAAGGGAATCTACCAGATCATATGTGCTTTACAGCTATTACAGCACTGGGCAAGGGAAGAATACTGGGCCTGGCTTCGCGCGGTGTTGTCGGACTGGCCGCGTCTACACGGTCAGCGTGTGATTAGATGAAACAATGAAGATAGCCCCTACCTTGTAAACTAGACTACTGGTTCAAGCTGTATAAATGTAATCAACCGCAAAACAGAAAACAAGCGATAGAGTTTGCCAGGACGTGTTGCAGGCAACAGTGTTGCCACGTAGTTCTAACCGGCCTCACACTGTCCCAAGTCACTACCATCGCACATTTGGTCGCACACAAATATTATATGACAGCGGCGACGCTTTTTCTTGTCGATATCGCAAGTATAGAACATATAGCTTATGTGAGGAGGCGTAGATAATTCCATCTCAAGCCTCTTGTACTCCAACTATCGTAGGTAGAGTATAGTTGTTTTGAATAACTAGTTGTCTAATTGTTAAAGTATCTAATTGTTGAAGTGTTTAATTGTTGAAATGTCTAATTGTCTAATGGTCCGTTATTATAGCCATTCCATATGCTGAACCGTCCCATATCCCGCATCAATACTAATTTGTTGCCGTATCGACCGCATATTTACTCTTCGCTCGAATTCTCGGTCCATACACATACAATAGGTACGGCACAAGAGCCATGGCAGCGCTTATCGACCCGAGAATTGTCAAAGTGTACGGCACCCCGAGAGACCGGTAAATAGGCCCGCCCGCAACGGTGACACCGCCTGCAACAATGTATCTCGTGAAAACAAGAAACCCAAGCGCTGAAGCCGAGTACGTGTCGTATGCATCAATGAGATACATGTATGAAACGATGAAGATTGTCGTCACTCCGAAACCAAATAGAACAGAGGCAACAAGCGGAGACCAGATGGAGATGTTTGGCTGCGTTCAAATCAAAATTAGTATCCGTTTATACCGATGGTATTGCTGTAACTTACATTGCTAGTCCAACCCATCCAAAAGAGACTAATGGGCACTGCCACTGCACCCCCCAGCATTGTGTACCATAGTCGGGTTTCTGGGACAATGGTGGATGATGAACTCCGAGATAATGCTTTGGCAGTCCAGGAGTACACAATGGGCACCAGACCGATGACGAATAAGTTGCCGACCAGCATGCCAGCCCAGCAGACACTTGTGAGACCCTCTGAGATGCCGTACGTCTCGCCGAAAACATATGTGTAGCCTTCCAAGAAAGTGAAAAGCACAATGTAGATGATTGTCAAATACAGAGACACCAACATGAGGATCAGCTCCGAGTAGAACATGGCAAAGGGGCGGTACACAGCCAAGGTCAGACGCTGGCCGAGGCTCTCCCGCTTCATCTCGATCGGGGCCCTGTATCTTTCGTTGCCGGTCTCGTCGCGGAGGATCGACGCCTTCCAGTACAGGATCATGTTTCCGTACGTTTCCGGCTGGAACAAGAGCACGGCGACCAGGATCGCGCCGCCCAGGATGAGCATGATCCACTCCAGCCAGCGCCAGCCAAGCGTGCTGGGGATGTAGGCTCCGATGAGCTGGCCGACCATGGGCCCGGCGAACGCCGGTATCGCGTACAGCGGAAAGGCCCAGGTCTTCTCCAGCGGACTCCACAGGTCGGCCACCGTGCCGCCGGCGCAGCTGAGCGGCGTGGAGGCGAAGAAGCCGGCAATGAAGCGAAAGACGAGGTGGCTGGCGATGCTCTTGGCGAGACCAGACGCCATGATGAAGACGAGATACAATAGCATCGTGCTCGAGTAAATTGCGTTGCGACCAAACGTCTCGGAGAAGGGCCCGGAAAGCAGCGATCCGCAAGCGAAGCCGATCAAGAAAAGACCTAGTTGGAAGAGAAAGAGGGGGGAAAACGTCAGTTCTCGGGGGTCCGTAGGCTGAGACAAAAGATGGCACGGATAGGAAATCGGGGCGCATACCTGTTGCCAGAGAGCCAACAACTTCGGATACGTGGAAATGTTCGCTATACTCGCGGACGCCACAGGCATCAATCGCAGACGCAGCAGTGACGGAGAGAGCGATCAGCGAGACAAGGAGCGTCATGAAGATCTTGCTTCCGGTGCTTTGATTCATCGGGTTCAAGGGATCGTCCGGCCCATCCCAGCCCACGAGGATTACACTGTCGATGGCGATGGACTCTGCAAGTGTCGGCTCGCCGAGGCAGTCGTGGTTGGCCTCCAACACACAGCTGCGGCGGACATGTCAGTTTGATAGGATCGTCGTTGTCGTTTAGATTCGGTTCCTTACCTTGCCTCTTGTGGCGGGACTATTGTATCGGAGTCACTGCCACCGTTCTTTTCTCCCGACAGAGTCTGGCGGACGGCTCGCCGGACTCGTTGATATTGGAAATAGGCCTCCATGGCGCATTAGTCAAAGTGTGTGACGAAGAGAACATTTTGACAGAGAGGGAATGGGCAGGCAGATATTCTGTATTATATATGCTACACTGGGTTTAATTGATGTAGCCATGTCCCATTTTTATGACTCGAATAAGAAGCGTAGTTCCGTCAAATGTGCTACTCGGTTGAACCGAGCTCACGGACATCAATGGCCCCTACCGTGGGAGCATCTCCGATTCCACTTATTCATCTGGATCATGACCTCTGTGCGTGGTTGGGGCTGTGACAGGAGGTGACCCAGCTCCGACTCGGCGAATACCATTCTTGAACGATTCAAAGGCAGTATGCGAAATTACAACAAGCCTTTGTGCGCATCGAAAGACGAAATAGCGGGCTGTTAATCAATCTCAACAGACAAACTCTGTCGAAATAAATGAGAGCATAGAAAGGGTCTTGGTTTTTACCTTCTCCGAGGCCGGGAGCTCCGATCTGAATTATGATTCCGACCGGGCCCGCTTTTGTCACTCTTTCTCCGACCAAGCCGTCCGCTCTTAAATCCGATCCTCCAGGCTTGTTGCTCTTTCTCCGACGAGACACTTTGCACCAGACCGGACATTTCTCTCAGAAAATCGCTATACCCTTACTTGATGAGCACCTTACCAATGCACGATGGCGGGCTTGCTGGCAACGTGCCCTTGCCGCAAGCCGCAAGCTCTACGCGCCGAAAGCGCCGGCCTGTGAGCTGCGACGAGTGCCGCCGATCCAAGCTGCGATGCGATCGCCAGCAGCCCTGCAGTGCCTGCAAGCGTCGCGGACGAGAAGGCGACTGCGGCTACGAGCCTCCGGCTCGCAAGAGGCCGTCTTCGGCGTCGTCGTCGGCCCAGAACACACCAATTCGTTGTCGTGATCTGAGAGCACCGGCGGTTTGTCCGGCCCGCGCCGCCACAGACATCGTCACGGAGAAGAACAGCCCGGCCGACATCTCGCCTCTGCAGCGAGAGGAAACGCTGCCGACGACGGACCGGACGTCGCTGCACGCGCAGTGGGAGACCGTCCTGGAGAGGCCGACCCCCGAGTACGAGGCGCAGGATGCCTTTTCGCCGCTGTCCATCGCGCCGCGCATGTCGCTCGAGGAAATCATGGACAACCTGCCCGCGCGGTCCAGCTGCGACCATCTCATCTCGCACTTCTTCGACTACATCTTCCCGCTCTTCCCGATCCTGCACGGGCCGACCTTTCAGAAGCAGTACCGGGCGTTTGCGCGGCACCCGCGCCAAGAGACGGACCTGTCGTGGCTGGCCCTGCTCTTCTCGCTGTGCTCGCTGGCGCTGAGCACCATGGACGAGAGCGACCCGCGGCTGCTCTCCTTCGCCCCGGACGTCACGCCGGGGCACCCGGTGACCGTCTCGGCCTCGCGCCGCCTGCTGCGGACCGCCATGGCGTGCCTCTTGCGCGACGACTTTTTCGTGCGCCACAAGTTCAGCACGTTCGAGGCGCTCCTCATGGTCATCTACAGCTTCTCGCACAACGAGACCGTGCACCAGGGGTGGGCGCTGCTCGGCATGGCGCTCAACATTGGCATCGCGCTGCGCTGCAACATGGACAAGAAGAACCTGGGCCCGGTGGAGACGGAGCGGCGACGACGCTGCTGGGCGGGCCTCTTGACGCTGCATACATACCAGGGCATCTTGTTCCGCGACGTGGACTTTTCGTATTTGCTGACGATCAAGTCCTCGCTTCCGGCGAATGTGAATGATGCGGATATCACCGAGCAGGGCATTCAGCAACCGTGCTCCGGGGGCGGATATTCGCAAATGTCTGTCATGATGTGCAAGGTTCGGCTGTTTCGGCTCTCAACGCACATCTGTCAGCATATATCGGGTCCGTCGCAGTTTCAACCAGATCTGCTGCGCAGGTTTGACGCAGCGGTGGCCGCAGAGCAGGAACAATGGGATGCCACGTTCATGGTCGATGGCTCGCCGAGCGTCCTCGACTCCACGAGCTATGCCTACTGGTGTGTCTTGCAGACATACGCACACCATCTGTATCTCCTCATACACCGACCGTTTCACCACTCCAAGACGGCCTCGTTCCGCCCAGCGTCGCGAGAGAGGTGCATCAGCTCGAGCAGGGACCTGCTATCCATCCATAAGCAGATCTATGAAGAACCGCTGCTCCGGAATTATCTCTGGCTGCTGAGCGGAGTGACGAGCTTGAAAGCACTGCATGCGGCTGTAGCACTGCATTCTTGTCTCCAGGACCCCAAGTCGACAGACGACGACGCGTCGGAGCTGGAAACCTGCCGTGAGGACATTGATGGCCTGGCGCGCCGGATGCAGGCACTCTCCGGACGAAGCAACATCTGTGCTCGGGCACACAGAATACTTACTCATTTGCAGTATGCATGTCCGAGATTTTTTGAGCGAGGACTGTGGCTAATTCGCTCATATAGGTCGCAGGCGAGTGCAGGAAATGTCGCGCCAAAGAGTCCAGGTATCCAGTTTGATACGTTTCTGGAAGACTGGGCGCAGATGAAAGAATGGATTGACACTGACATGATGTGTTGGGTAAGCAAATGAATTGATCTTTTCCGCAACACATCTAACACTCCTAGAACCCGGCCGGGGGCTTCGCCTGATCCGAATTTCTCTTGGCCGAATTTATCGTCGGAAGGCAGTTTTGTTAAGGAGGTGAGCGGAAGTGGCGTGGAAATACAGATCTCGCCAAGCCGCAAGGAGAGGGAGACATCGTTCGCCGCGCAGCAGAAAGAGCTGGAGGGCGGTCTCATCGTTTTTCTCAGCAACCCGTGCGTATTGGTGATCGAAGCGGGACCTTTCTTCTATGAGTGGCTGAGGGTCGTCGGAAGAAATAGAGAGAATACACAGACTAAGAAACAAGATTCAGCTCCAAATTCGTATCTGCCGCTAGCATACAATACCTACACTCAACTCGAAAAAGAGCACGTTTAGGGCTATTTTACTTCTCTTGACAGATGAAAACAGACTTGCCAATGACGGGTAATCCGGTTCTCAGCGCCACTAAAATTTTCGTTGCAGTGTTGGTGTTGGACGTGCTCTATACGTAGGCAGGTGCCGAAGGCCCCCGTAACTGTGAAAAGCGGTATTTCCATGTGGTCCTGTGGTAGCTGCCCTAAAGTGATGGGATGTTGATTTCGATTTAGCCCGAGAAAATGCCTTGGCTGGACCAGCAAAGAGCGAGTAGGTCGTCAGTTGCGTGGAGGTCGAGCTTCGCACGCTGACTGGTGACGACAACCGTCACTCCGACGGCGCCTTTCACATCGAAGGCGAAATACACAGGTTAGGTGTGTGTCGCTCGTATTGGACAGACCAGTAATTGCTCCAGGGTATGCGCTTGTTGTGCCCATCGCCACGGCCCGGGAGGTAACAAGACGGAGATCCACGCACTCATACCCACAGGCCGAAAGAGACAATCCGAGGCTGTACAGATCGGTCGAGCAGGACAGTTTCGAACGGAACACAGCGATTGGTGCAAAGTTACGCATGTGCTGAGCGATACGACGGAGGTGGGACCGGGCGAGGTCGAATGTATGAGGACAAGATCAAGAATGGGGCCCGTGTTGGAGAGATTGTTCTATTGAGAGCTTCGCGAGGACGGAAACACCACGATAGGAATCCATGGATGGACCCTCTTTCTCCCTCTCGTAGTTTAAAAGTAAAAAGAGGCCGAAAAAGATCACTCCGAGACAAGCATCGCAGATGACCGCGACAGCAAAATGGGGGTGACCCAATGCAGCAAAAAGAGATGCCCAGTATGAGAATCGAACTCATGATCTTCTCATTTCACCGTATCAAATACTAGTGAGACGCTATACCACTTAGCCAACCGGGCCGGTTGTAACTGGTCTGCTTCGGCGGCGTTATTCGCTATTTGTGTGCAACCATTAGATGGGACGAACCGCGGCCAGACAAGGATGAAAGCGAGTATAAGGCAAACATTGGCGAATATTGGTATGACAAGCTGCAGAGGAGGAAAATGGCTCAAAGAAGGATACACAGCAGGGTGGGCATGGTTCGGTGTCACGGCGGCAGAGATTGAGTATATATATTCGACAGAGGGCCCGTATTAGAGGCCAGGAACAGCAACAAGGACGGCAAAGAGACAGCAGTAAAAAATCCCGACAAAAAGAACAGACCACCCGGTATGTATTGCAATTTTTGCCTTTTAAAGAATCCGGCTGTGGCTCGCGGGCGCTAAAAGCATAGCCAACTCTGCCTGTCCCGCCTTGATCCACATGTTGTCACTCTCCCCATGTCGAGTCGAGCGAAGGCGCCACGCTACCACCAAGCAAGGCTCTCTTTATCCCTTCCATCATCCTCCTGCGTCTGCTTGTTCTTGGCCAACATTCTTCTTCCTATTCCAAGCCACGCGGATTCTGGCTGTCGCGCTCATATACGTTGCCGAAACATCTACTGAGACAACCTAGCAAGCAGCAATTCCCTCTCCGCGCGCTGCCCCCAGGCTTTGGCGTCGAACGCCCTCGTGCAGACCAGCCTTGAACCCCGTGCACTCTGGTGTACGCGCGCGCGCAACTCGCCATGGCTGCTCTCATAGATCCTACCGTGGCGGGGAAATACCCCGTCATCTTGGGCGACAGCCTGACAGGCGAGGATTCGAATGAGATCTTCACCGGAGTCCGCTGTAGGTTTTTTTTGTTTTCTGCCCCTTCCCACGTTGCAGGTGTGGCCGAGATGACGGCAACGTCAGAAATGAGCCTCTTTTCAGGTCGCTGACAAGACGTTGTCTCTCCCTTCTCCTGCAGACAACCACAAGCCGGAACTCTCCTCTCCAGACGCGCCGGAGCGCGCCCGCTTAAAACCGTCGGTCCCTGGCAAGACGTCCTCGTACGACCTCACATACACGGACGAAGACGACGACAGCTATGCCTTCACAGGGCCTCGAAGCACCGATGACGACCAGTACGTCCTGTACTTTGACCCCAGCCGTCAAGCGTTTGTCCTCGACAAGGTCGATTCGACCTTCAACATGAACCTCACGCGCATGCCAGGCAGCGCCGATCCGGAGGAGCTGAGCCGCCGCTTCCCCCACCTGGACGTCGAGGACCGGGCCGAGGACTCCATCAATGTCCGGGGCCCTGCGCAGAAGAACAACGGCGGCGGCGACAAGCCCGCGAGCGCTGCCGGCGCGACCCAAGCGAAGCGCAAGGTCGACAAGAAGCCGCCCAAGAACCTCGCCATGCCCGTGGCCGCCGCGCCGGCGCCGGCCCCCAAGCCCAAGTCCAAGAAAGCGGCCGACGAGGACGACGAGGACGACGACGATGACGACGACGACGGCGGCCTCATGATTGAGTACCCCGAGGGGCCGCCCGCCACGGCCGCCGCCGCCGCCGCCGCCGCCAAGCACAATGACTTTTCGCCGGCGTTCCCGACGCAGCGTCGCTTCGACGACTACATGAACCAGCGCGAGTCGGAAGCCGACGACGCCGACGGCGAGAGCGACGACGACATGGACATGGACTTTAAGCTGCCGAGTCCCGTCAACGCGCAAAACGGTCACGCGACGGCGGCGGCGGCGGACAACATCCGCGGCGGTCAGGACGCGGCGGGCAGCGACGACGAGGACAATGACGACGGCGGCGTCATGGACCTCGAGGCGGACCTGGAGAAGGAGATGGAAATCGCCTTTGAGGACCTCGCCAACAGCCAGGAAGAGGGCGGCGGCCGCGACGACGAGAGCGAGATCAGCGAGGAGGACTGAGATGTCCGTGGTATAATACTTGACTTCTCCTTCTCCAGATTGGGAGGGGCAGTTGCCACCACTGAGCGCGGATAGTCCGTCTGCTACTGCTTGGATCGCGACTGGTAACGGTGCCAGTTTTTCCCTGGCACTCGAGCAATGGTCACTCAAGGTCAGCGGCCGCGAGAGACCACCACGTCGTTGGGCAGATTTCTCTGGGCAGCGTTACTTTTTTTCCAAAAGCAACGCTGAATTGGCTGGCGTGTGGACTTGCATGAGACAGCCAATGCTGCTCAGACCAGACCAGGTCGCCGGAAGATGACGGCATCTTCCCGCTACGCGCCGCGCAGAGAGGACGACAATACGAGGCAGGAAACAAATCGCGAGGTCGACGGCGCACGATGGGGTAAAGGCATGCCGACGGGCAAGCGTGGAAGAGTAAAAAAGGGTACATACAAGGACTTACGTTTGACAGGAATTTCCCCCTGGCCATTTTTCAAATGTCTACGGCGCGAGAGAATCGGAGGACGAGCGAGAACTCTTGAATTTCTAATATTTTAATCTCTATCAATCTTGAATACAGAAAAAATGAATCTCTATACTATTCTGGTCTATAACGATGTTGAGTACAGAAAAAGCGAATCTATTTAGATCAGTAAAATCGAGACAAGCAAGTCTATCGATCAGTAAATGTACGACCACCACCGTCCTCGTTTCTTCGTCAAGGGCTCATGACGGAGCACATTCACGAGCCGCCGGTGGACGCGGCGCAGATGCCGTCACCGCCGCTTCGCCAGACGCCGATGCCCAGGCAGCGGCGCCCGTTGACTACGTGATACGTGCCGACGAGCGGGTAGTTTCCGACCTCGCCAGACCGCTTCAGCACGACATCATACCGGTGCTGCCTGACCTGGCGCTGCACGACCATGCACTCGTCGTCATCTCCTCCCCTTTTGAGGAGATGCAGCGGCTTGTCGTGCTGGAAGAGGCCCCAGAAGGCCGTCAAAGAGCTGCGCATCGGGACCGAGGCATGTTAGCGCGCGCTCATCGGAGGGGGGAGGAAGGAGAGGCGTAGGAGGCGGTTGCTACGAGGCATCCCTTTCGTTACCTGGACTCCGTCGGTGGCGGCGACGAGACTGAACTGCTCCGTGCTCATGTCCGCCAACGCCGAGCTGCCGTACGCAAAGTGCAGGAAACCGTTGAAGCAGAACCGGGCGTTGATCTCGGACACGCGAAAGTTTTCCGCCCAGCTGCCGTCATCCCCGCACACTTTCTGGTTGAGGAGGTCAGGCCGCCACGAGCCTTCGCATGCAGAGTACTCACGAAGGTGGCCTAGATCTTGGTGACGGTCAAGCCACTACATGCGTCATCCCCGTCAGTATTTGGGCTCTGAAGCCCACACACACACACACACGACCAGAAGAGCATTCCTAGATTCTCAAACGACTCGACTCGTTTTCACATGGAAAGCATGTCTTGACAGTCAGGCCGTCTGTCCCGCTTCCGTCCTCTAGCGCTCCATTTTCCGTCCCGTTGGTTTTGGTTTGATACGCGCCCTGAGAAGTTCCTCCTCCTCCTCCTCCTCCTCCTCCTCCTCCTCCTCCTCCTCGGTCAGAGGCCTGCGCCGCGGAAAGCCCGCTTCCTCGTCCGTCCACCATCTTGGCACCATGTCGTTGACCGTAGCGGCCAGAGCGTCGTGCAGCGCCGCCAGCTGCCGGCAGTGCTCCTTGGTGGACGAGGATGGGCCGTGGGCAGCTCGAACGGTACGAGCCTTGGGGGGCCACACGTCCGGCAGGCACTTGGCCAACAGGATTGCCTCGTGCGCCTCGTGCTCTTGCGCAAATACGGCGGCGACCAGCTCCGGGCTGCTGCTGCTGCTGCTGCTGCTGCTGTGGTCTTTGGCGACGGTCGCGTAGCCAGCTGAGCCCAGACCCAGGTGGACCTGTCTCATCCGTTCCGTAGCTACTGCGGCCATGGCAAAGAGCATAGGAAAGAAAAAGTAAATATATCAGAGACCTGTGTGAGCTGTATGGCGGTCGTGGCTGAGACGACTGTGCATGCAAGTCCTTGCAGTATTGGCTGGGCGATGGCGTTTTCGTTGCGCCGATACTTGCAGCTTGGGGGTTCACAAAGATCTGCCCGCGAGACATGCATAGGGAAAATTTCAGAATAGTACTAGTTTTATTGCAGGCTCAATTTCCTACCATGGTCCCGACTGGGCGGCTAGTTTCGGCGATGGTGTTGGCTATTCCGCCAGTTTTAGACTACAGGTTACCATATACCGAGCTATGATGCAAATATCAGGCCCAGATTCGGCAGCGTTCGCTTCTTTCGGGGTCTTCAACGGGTTTTGAAAGCCCACAGCGGGTCTGGGCCGCTCAAGACGGTGCATCAGTCTGCTCACTTCGGGCTGGCCCGAACCAGGCAGACCAGCCTGCCACATATCGGACGAAGAAAGCAAGGATACGGTGCCACTTTAAGTGGTCTGCAGGGTTTGAGAACAGCTCAAGACTGTAGACATGTCCGTGTAAGCCCTGCGCATGTACATTTTGTATTTGTAGTCCGGTGCGACAGCACGCTCAGGGCAGAGGATCCAAATGGCAGGGACGAGACGTGATCCCTATAAAGACCACATGAGGAGCCTGGCCACAACATTTCTTATCAGATGCGCTCACTTTCACAATTCAATAACATGGAGTCCCTCGCTACGATACTGCTCCGCTCGGGTCGGTTGCTAAGCCGGAATTGCGCCAAGCCACATCTGAGGCTTCCTCTCCCGCAACCTGTCGGTTACAGACCAATGCACACCAGCACCCAACTGTCAAGGACGGTAACGAATCTTGTTGCACCACACCTGTCGTATAGTCAGAAGCCCGACCATGTCGACCTCGTGGCTGACCGGCTGGAGCGGGACGGCATTCTCAAAATCACGCTCGGGTTCCGGGACGACGGGAGCGAGTATCTCGAGCAGCTCATCAGGAGCCTGCACGCGAACCACAACCACCGCCTGCCCATATCGCACAGCGCGACGCGGGGCTGGTTCTGGGACGTGCGGCCGAGCCTGAGCAACTTCCAGACGGCCAACCACCAGGCGCGCTCCGAGACGATGGAGGAGTTCCCCTGGCACACCGACTGCAGCTACGAGTACCCGCCGCCTCGCTTCTTCGCGCTGCAGGTGCTGCAGCCGGACCGCTACGGCGGGGGCACGCTCTCCGTCATGAGCGCGGCGCGGCTCGGCGAGCACCTGGACGCGGCGACGCTGGCGGCGCTGATGCGCGACGAGTTCCGCATCGCCATCCCGACCGAGTTCGTCAAGGACCCGGCCGCGCAGGCCTGGATCCGGGGCCGCCTCCTCGTCGCCGACGCGCGCGGCCGCCCGGCCCTGATCCGCTTCCGCGAGGACATTGTCACCCCCATCGGCCCGGCGGCCGCTGCCGCGCTCCGTCGTCTCAAGGTCGCCCTGCAGCACCTCGCCGCCCGAGCCGACTCCACGCTCCACCTCACGGCGGCGGACCTGCCGGCAGGGTCCATCATCCTCATCGACAACAGGCGGTGGCTACATGCCCGCAACGAGGTCACGGACCCTGAGAGGCACCTGCGCCGGGTGCGATGGGACGCGGTCCCGTTTCCCGGCCTGGACGACACCAGGGAAGCGCCACCTGTAGACAAGGGCGTGGCCGAGACCAGCGCCGCCGCATGAAGTGGGATTAGATGGGGGGTTTTTGGCGTGCCTTCGTATGTTTCATTAGCTTTTGCATAATATACCTGTCAGTGCGTCCAGAGAAACTCGCGACATGGCAGTAATAAAAGATTTGTCGTTCAGCATGCGCCCCATGGACAATTGTCCAACTTCCACGCATCGCTGTTCCCTTTGCGCGTCAGGGTTTTTTTTTTTTTTTTTTTTTTTTTTTTTTCCTCGCAAAGTATGCAATGCAAATTGTTTCCGCCACCAGCATGAGTGCATTGCAGTAGTAGTTTGCATGCATGTCCATGTAGATGAGCCCACCCGGCAAAAAGGACAAATTACGTGCCTCAAAATTTCTTTTCTCACATCCACATAATAGTCTCGGATGAGCCATGTCTCGGAAGGTACCGCAGGAGCCTGGTCAATGGCCCAGCATTCCCTGTCTATATCGCCGCCGCCGTGAAGGTATCAACGCACATGCAGAAACGCCACGCAATATATTGTGGCCAGCTGAACCTGGTGGCTAGCGCAGCGTCGAGGCAGTAAGACATGTATGTTCCAGACGGTGGACGATTCGCAAGCTCGGCTACACTGGTCTGTCTCTGCTTTGTACTGTTGTAGAGGGTAAACCGCGCTCTTCTATGGAACAAGTAGTGCATGGAAACCACCCAAAACAGAGTCGAACCAGTCAGATTGTCGATGCTACCGGGGAACGGCTTCCGGGCGGGAGCTAGATCCGTCCACACCACTTCATCTAGGCACTATGGCAGTTCATTAATCCTTGCCGGGCTTTGTTGAGCTCGTGTTTGTGTTAAACTTTTCATAAATCGCGTGGGGATGGGGCCCATCTACGTGGTCAGTACTCCGTGCAGTCAAATAAGCGTTTCTTGCTGACGACCCATACTCTGAAGCCAGCGGCCATGCCGGCTACTTGGACGAACCCATAAATACCTCCACTCGATCGTCTAGAGCAACGTCAGACTGTGTGAAATATTGACCCTTGACGGAACTCGCAGGTCCCACAAGCGGGTAGAATGGGGTTATAAGTGCCGAACCTGACCAGGATGTGTCTGTCTGCCGGGTCATCATTTGTGTGTATATGCAGTAGTTACTCTGCCAGGAAACCCGAAACCCCCGAAGAGGTCTCGATTGATTGGACCATAATCTCGAAATGGCACATCATCTGCCGCCATGAAACAGTTTTGCTTATCAACGCCTACGTATCAATGCACTCACATGGAGATCTCCACTCGATTTACACGAAGCCGGGTAAAGACCAATTTGCCGTGGGCGGAGAATGTAAAGGGACCTAACACGTAGGAGAAGGGAAGAGATCAAGGCTGAGCATACGATGTTTCTTGTGCCAAAGGCATGTCGCAAGAGCAAGCGTATACCGAGTGCTTTTGTGAATGCCTTTTTTTTTGTTGCCAGCCTACTTCCATAATCTCCTGCATTGCTCCAGCCTCCTCATGCACTCACTGTGCATGTAAGTTTTTATTTTAAATTCGTCATGGTATATCCGCTGTCTGGTGTTCTGGCAGTAGCCAAGAGACACTGCTTCTATGACGAGAGTGTCACTTACCCTCCAAACGTTGACGCTATTGATGAAATTATACGGCAGTCAACAGCAGATGATGAAGCTGAGAAGCTGGCCGCTTGGCCATTGCTGCACAAAAAGACGTTGTGAGAACAGACGCCGCTCGTCCACGCTGGCCATGTCTTCTAATCTGGACCTTCAAGGTACACAACCATCCAACGGCTCGTCAACGATACGACCCCCGAAAACACCTACAGACAATCAAGCTATGTCAGCATCACGGGCGGCGGGCGCGGCTCGCATCCGCTCTTTTTCGCGACCGACAGCGAGGAGAATCGCCGCCAGCGAGCTGAATTCGGAAAGCTAATCGCCAGTACTGGCATGCTCAACAGTCGCGACTGGGTCGTCAGCATGCACTCGGGTGGCGGTTTATACAGGTACGTCAATGTATGAGAGTATATCGGCAGTTTTGTTGCATCACTTTCGCACCAACTATTCCTGACTGTCACCCCAGATATTCCATTTTTTGCAACTGACAGGCGTTTCAATACAGAGCTCTCGATCTGACGCTCGAACTGATGGAATGTGCTGGGGCTTGCACCCTCGCAGCCGGCAGCTACATGCCCATGCCCGAGGTCACGCAGCTGCTCATTAAATACAATGCCAACGTGATATCCGGAGACAGCAGCCAGATTATCAATCTGGTTAACCATTTGTCGACGCTGACACGGGAGGAACAGGGCAAGATCCATCTGAACAAGATCGTGTACACCTCTGAAGTGCTCACGAGCTCGCAGCGTGCCTATATCCGCGCAACGCTCGGCGACGGCGTCAAGATTTGCTCTCTGCTGGCGAGCGCGGAGACTGGTCCCTGGGCCCTCAGCAACCCAGACCTGACTGGCGACCGCACGACGTCATCCTCCGACTTTGTCTACGACGCGCGTACCATGACTGTGGAGATATTCCCCGACTCGGTCGCGCTCGAGGGCGAGGGCGAGGACGTGTCGGATGCGGCGGCGGCGCCGCCGCCGCCACTGCCTCGCGGGGAGACTGGCGTCATCGTGCTGACGTCCCTGTGCCGTCTGCGCAACCCGCTCGTCCGCTACGTCTCCGGGGACCTGGGCTCCCTGCACGACCTGCCCGAGGCCGTCGCGCACCTGATCGCCGAGGCCGACCGGCCGCACATCCGGGTGCTGCGTCTCGAGGGCCGCGACCGGCGCTTCAGCTTCGACTGGGAGGGCGACTACATCGAGTTCAGCAACCTCGCCGGCATCGTGGAGGACCCCGGCTACGGGATCCTGCAGTGGCAGGCCATCCTCCAGAACAAGCCGGACGGGCAGGAGGGCGGCCGCCTGCTGCCGTGCCTCGAGCTGCGCGTGCTGCCGAGCGCCACGGCACGAGGCGACGAGGCGCCGCTGCAGGAGATGATTGACCGTGTCAAACTGCTCATCTCGCTAGATCCGGAAAAGGAGGACATGTTTACTACAGTGCTTCTAGAGAATACAGACGGTTTCGAGAAGAGCAAGACGGGTGGTAAGGTGGTCAAGTTTATTGACCGCGTCAACTAAACGCCAAAGGTAAAAAAAGGACTAGACTTTGGTACAGCAGAGAGCAAATATAGTCCTCAAAGAAAACCATAGCATCTCATGAAAAAAAGAATAAATTATTTGTTAACATTCTAGCCTGTTCTGCAGGGAAATAGTGGCGTAGATGGCCTGGTCGAATACTCAAAGTTGGCGGCAAGTACGTCGGCGTTGACAAGACTGGGTCCCTTAATAAAGCAGGGAATGACATCTAGTATTTCACATTTCCATTTGCATTCAAAAACACAGACGTTGGTGCGTACGTCTCTCAAGCGGCCGACAACTGATCATCTCGAAGAGGGCGAGGATAAATCGGTATTCCGGATCATTGAGGACACTATCGGTAAGCAGCATACCGACAGTTGAGGTTCGAGAGCTGTCGCCGCCGCAAGAGCAGGACTAATAAAAACGATTTTTTAAAACTGAAATAAAAACACCTATTCTACAAAGTCTGAGCCACACACACCTCTTCACCCCTCGACAAAGACACCAGGATCCCATCATCATCAGTCGTCCTCTTGATACTTGGTCCCCGGCAAGTGGTCGGTCACGCCCGGGATGTCGTTGACGCAGTACAAGTGTCTCTCGGCATAGGTCAGCACCCTGCCGTGCTCCCGCAGCGCGTCGTCGTCGAGCGTGCCGACGCAGACGCTCACGCTGTCCTCGTCGTCGGCGGCCCAGAACAGCACGCTGCCGCACGCGACGCAGAAGCCGCGCGAGTTGGGCGGCGAGGCCTTGTAGGCCCGGAGCGTCGCCCGCGCGTCCCACCGCAGGCTGCTCCGCGGGACCTTTTGCACGCGGAAGACGAGGCTGCCCGTCTGCTTGCGGCACTGTGAGCACTGGCACGTCGACGCCTGGGGCGTTGTTGCGCGCGCATTGATGTTAGATTTTGATTTCTTTTTTTTTTTCAATTCATTCCTCTCGCACCACGGGAATTCTCGGCAACAGATGGAGAAAGAAGAAAAAAGACATACCGCGCGCGTGAAATCATGGCCCTTGGGAAAGGTGATTGTGTAGCGGACGCCTTCACAGAGGCAGCCGCCACTAACACGGGTAGGCAACTCGGTAGTCATTCTAAAGGAAAATAAGAGTATTTTGTGACAAGATGTAAAGACAAATTTGAGTACTTGAAGCCACGCAAGTGCATTGGAATGAAAAAAAAATCGATTAGGTTTATATAGTTTGGTTGTGAGCTGAGGTTGTCAATAACGCCTTTCGTCGTCATAGGCTTGCATGTAGAGTGGTGGATGATCTACGCCAGTGCAGCTTTTATTTAGCACCGACCATTAGCGTCACAGCCCTCATTCACGTCGTCTTTTGAGTTGCAAAATGAAGTCCTGTTTAATTCATGCTCGGTCGAGGGCGTCGGATCTTCGTGGAAATCGTCATTACGTGTTCTGTCTACTATACATGCTCCCATCGTGCCAACCAGCCGACATTCTCGCCGCTGTTTCGCACAATGCACAGCTTAGCCTCATTGGGCGTCGTGCGCAGATCCGAGAGCACCTTTTCAGCAGCAATGGCGCCGACCGCCGTGCCTCTGCCGTGTGCCATGTTGTATGAGCCAGACGTGACGAACCCGATGAGGTCCTCGGCATCCGGCACGAGAGGGTGGTGGCCGTCGATGCTGTCGCGGTTCGCCGGCGGCGGAGGGTACGGTGCGGGAGGCGCCGTCAGCTGCTGCGCGAGCAAGCGTTTTCGATGATTCATGTCGGTGGGATCGTCCTTTTTTTGCTTCGCCATCCGCGATGCCGTCTCTGCGCAGAGCTTGGAGAGCCACTGCGCCCTCAGGTCGTACGGCAAAGGCCTCGATTCCAGAGATGCGCCGTGTGGGACGGTCGAAGGCACTTCAACGTTGGACGATTTGGGTGCTGGTGTAGACGGCTTGGGCAGGCGATATATGCGGGCGCAGCTCGTCACAACCCCGCGTCCAATAATAGTGATGCGGACATTGGTGATTGCACAGTCCGGTAGCGCTTGAGGTGGTGTTGAAGTGAGATGAGACTGCACATCTGCTTTCGAAACTTGAGTCAATCGCTTGAGACAACTCACATTTGACGTTTTGATCACAGCAGTCTTCTCAACGCCGTCCATTGCATCTCCCTCTGGATTCGACGCACGGTCGGGCTCCTCGCCCTCGGGCTTCAGGCCAAAAAGAAGCTCAAAATCACAAGCAAGACCGTCACCTATCTCCCCTCTGCGACCAGCGCCTAGGTCAAGCGAGGCCCATTCGGTCCTCTTGCTCTTGGGTCGCTTGTCGTAGTCCTTCCTACGCCTGGCACGTTGCGCGAGTTCCCAATCGGCTCCCGAATCTGTGCTCAGATAGTCTGCGGGAAACCATGGCACGCTGCGCTCGAAAGCTACTTGCATCGCTTCATTGACGCCTGCGAAGCGGGGGTTTCCTCCAGAGATGAGCGGGTAGTGCACGAGACTGTGCCAGACTGGCAGCACGCACTTCCACGGCAGCACCAGGGTCCAGGATCCTTGTGTCTGTGTTCCGGACGCAGATCTGCAGGCCAATAGCATGACTGGAATCTCTGGATCACCTATATCTGGTTTCAGATGGGCTCCTGCCGTAATGTCTCTCCTGCGTTTATAAATCGCTTGCTGTGTCGGCAGCCCGGTGGCTTTGTGCCGGGCATTTCTGTCAAATAGCAGATTGCTATCCAAATCCCGCTCAACAGGCCATTCGGCTATACTCTCCATGAGCTTTTCCTGTAGCCTGTCATCCTCCCAGCCTTGAAGCCGACGAGGTGGGTACTGAAGACGCGGATCTTGAATGGTAAAGGCCAGCGTTGCGTTGGCAGCTAACGCCGCCGGGTTCGTAAGGCCATGAAGAGATTGAAAGATCTGCCCCTGATTCAGATTCGACCTCTCCGCAGCAGGATGAGGTATCAGCGCCGCAAGCAGCGCCTCTGTTGACGCTGGGCCGGTGAGCTCGATGCTTCCAATCTCGAAGCGAAGGTCCTCAATGTACAGGCGTGGAGTTTCCATTTTGATCAATCGGAGCAGTTCGTCAAATACTTCTTTGAATGCGGCCGGATGCATGCGCAAGAAGACTTGTCGCTGCTTTGTGACTTGTTCCTCCATGGCGGGTTGAGGATTCCATACAACTGTGCACGGGCACATAGGCCGTAGTCGTCCATTGTGGTTTCTCTCTATGACCGTAGATCGCGAACGCGTGCCCGACGTCCACCGATTCCCCCTTTCACTCCAGTACGCACTGTCGCTGAAGCCAATGCGCTTCAATAGGCGACAGAGCCCGGCTTCTTGGCCGTAGAGGCCAATGGTACTCATATAACTCGTATCCCAAATCAGCGTTCCTCGTTCGCCTTGCGAGCGATGTGTCGGTCGATATATCTTCTCGCTCGGGGTCAGAGGAATCGCGAACCGCCACAGGGGGCTGCTTGGCGGCGTCATCCTCGCGCGCTTGGCATGCCAAAGATGCGTGGGCAGCCACGTCTTGTTGATCTGTCGCTTTCGGAATCTCGCAGGCGGCATGGGCGGCCCATTGAGTTGATTCCTTCGAATCTTGGGGCGTGGTCTTTGTGGCGCGGGGGCCGCCGCTTTACCCCCCATCTTTGCGCCCTTTGCAATCATCTTTCGCCTCTTGGTCCTCGCCGCCAAGAGCCGCAGTCGCTTCGCCGTCTCCGCCCGTAGCCGCGCTCGCGTCGATGTCGGCTTGCGTCGTCTCGGCTGGACCATGGGTGTGTTGTCCTCTGCCATTTCTCTCCTTGCGCGCGCCTGCAGCCGTCGAGGCACTCTGCGCGGGTTGTGACTCGCCGTGCGTCGGCGGAGGCCGCGCGGGACCTGTTGAAAGGCGCGCGAGCTCCGCACAGCTTTGGATGTGGCCATGCTCTGCTCGAGAGAGCGTATCTCGAACTCGTGGGCGGCCACAAAGGCTTGCAGGTCCAGTTCGCCATCTTTCAATGCAGACTGTGCTGGCTCGACGGGGATGCTGCGGGCAACTTGGACTTTGGCGCGTCGCGGCGCCGCATTATCAGCTCGGCCGCCGGTCGACGCGCCACCAACCTTTTTCCTACCGGGACCAGATCCTCCTGGGCCAGCAGGAGCTTGCTTGGGGCCCATGGCTGGTGGAGAGGCGTTGGCGCGTGAAGATGAAGGAAGAGAGACTGAGTTGAAGATTGTCAACTTTTTAGTGGGGCAGACGGGATTCTTCCTCTGCAACGGTCGAGTAAATTCTGTAGCCAGCGTTGAGCCAAGGCGTAAACTTGATAAACGCGTATATTCAGTGGCTTTTATTTCGAATTTCCAAGTATGTAGGACTCGCTGTTGCACTCTTGGTTAGATCAGCCGTTTGGAGTGTCTATAGAATTTTCGCATGTAATGTTGGGTCTGGTTGACTAGCAGTTTCGTTCATGTCAATCATAACGGTAATGTCGGCTATGTCATACATCTCATTCACATCATTCACATCATTCACATCATTCACATCATTCACATCATTCACATCATTCACATCATTCACATCATTCACATCATTCACATCATTCATACAAATCTTGCTTCGATTCAAAACTTGTTACATTAGAAAGATCAAAAATATTATAAAGTGTTACAATTTGTAAATAGGCATGTCAAAGTTGTAGTGTCAGTAAAGATAGGTAACTCTTCGTCTCTTAGACTTATAGGGTAAGTCCTTAGTCTTATAAACCTACAAGGTAGGCCTTTCAAGTAACTACCTTAAGTAGCTGAGGCCTAACCTTATAGTGGCTATAGTGGTTATCAAGAAGGCTACTAGTAGGTTAGGTAGGTATGTAAGCGCTGTAGTATTTTTCCAGTGGGTGTGTTAGACCTGGCAAGGCAGAGGTAGAGCTCTCCGAACCCCACTAAGCCAAAACGTCCCTTCCACCGTGAATAACTTCACGTGTACAATACGCTCATCACGTCACTGGTCCGAGGGCAGGGGAAGGGCTACCGGGAGATCATATGACTCAGATTGACAGCTGGGGAATGACCGGTAACATCGACACTTTTGGAAGAGGGTCAACCGCATTCAGAAATGCCATAGACCTTAGTTGCCAAGAACGAGAGGCTCTCATTCAGGCATCCAACGCTTGGGCTTCGCAAGTGCTAGCGACTCGAGCGGACAATTACCAACCAGATTTGCGAAAACACCACGCTACATGAAACTACGGCTCGAGTCGAAGCAGCGACATGGCAGGATTCACAAAATGAGCTTCAGCAACACCTTGCTTAGTCGTTTGTTGAAGGCACGTGATCCATGTGTGTGATATTGCGCTCACACCAGTTGAGTTGGTTGGCCTGTTCGCGACTCCGGCTCGTTTTCCCATTGTGTTTCATGTGCAGACCCGAAGGGTGAGCATGACACTCGGTTTGCTGCAGGTGAACTCGTTCACGGCGGTCTCTCTTTTTCTCTGTGTTTCCGTGCAGAAAATGCAATGCTGATCGCTATATACACCTGGCCTGAACCTCCAGGGCGCGACGCGGCGTGCGAGAATGCTCGCTCCCGTCAGGGCTACAAATTTACCGGTCTTGAGAATGGCAATCGGTGCTGGTTTAGTAGATCCGTCGTAGGAGAATGGGCAAAAAATTAGGAAAACTGCAGCATGGCTTGTGGTGGTGATGGCAAAGCTCCATGTGGTAGTAAAGAAAATTGCGTCTTTGTGTACGAGGCTCAGTATCGCGACCTTTGTAACCCGGGCACTGCGATTAGTAGTCTCGCGTCGTCCACTTCTTCTGCTTTTTCTACTGCTGTTAAGACTGCCCTAGAGACTTCTGCTAAGAAGAGTGGCATACTCCGTAGGGAGTACCCCATTACCGTGCTTATGAATTCGGGTTTTAGAAGTTTTGGTTAGTGTTTTTGCTTGCTGAACTCAAGATATTGTTAGTTATCTTGGAGGCGATTCTAAGGTAAGATCTATAGTTATCATAGAACGGATTCTCACTATATAGTTTTGGAAATTGTTCAAATACTATAAATATCTACCTATTTACTACTACTTAGAGTGTTACATGTGCGCAGCTAATGTTAGCTGCTAGCACAATATAAAGTAAGATAGCTACTGCTACTACTAGATGATAAGAATTAACTATCTACTTATTACCTCTAATTATCTACCATATAAAGTAATATACCTACATCCTTCTCCTTCTTCGTGTTAGCCGCGTACCTTGACATTGTGGCAGCGACAGCGTTTCTCGCGAAATGATGCTAGTTCATGATCACACTCTCAGACAAGTTCTACACAAAATCCTTGTTTTCTTCCAAGAGCAAAAAATATATTTCCAACTAGAATCTTTACGAGAAATGCACAAAAGAATTACACAGAGTGTTGCCTACCAAAGACCATGTGATCTATGTCTATAGCCCTCATTATTCCATCTTGGGTCCCAAATATAGTCTCACTCGGTTTAAAGACAAGAGAATATAAGAGTCTGAGTCCAATCAAGACATGTGCTAACAGTTGGTTGGTCGTATGGCCTTGAGGGTTCCATTACCGCTTCCGAAAGAGATCTCTGCCGCCGAGAGGTAAGCATCGACAGATGGCAATACATTCGGGCATCTGTCTTGATTCACTGCCTTGACCAAGGTTGCGACCTCATCCGGCGTCAATTCCGCCCCTCTCTTTGAAAAGAGTGCGATTCCATCCACGACGAACGCAAAGGTTCCCTGATTGGCGAGCCTATCATCGGCTTCCACCACGCGAGGATCCCGTGCCTCAGCCGTTCCATTGAGGAACACTTTGTCGAGAACAGCCTTCTGGACCAGCTCGTCCTTGACAGCGGCGAGAGCTAGGGTGCCTTGATCTTTCAGCTCCTGGGGGCTCAAAGTTTCTGCGCGCGAGAGGAAGTTGGAGACCGTCTCCGTGTCGCCCTGCCATAATCGCGCCGCGTTGGCAATGTTCTGCTTTGCGGGAGGGCTGTTCCCGGCTGCGCCGGTGGGTGTTTTGCCATTCTTTCCGCCCATGAAGTAGCCGAGGGCATCACTGAAGAGGCCAAAGGTAGGGGCGGCGAGAACCTCGTGTCCATTGATGCTGATGAGAAGAAGGAGGAGAGCATTTGGGACTCGCATTTTGAAATATGAGAGGTAATCTTGAATGTTGAATTTGGGCTAAAAGTCCGTCAAGAACGGCCGAGATTGAAAATGTCAAGGTAATGATGAGTCCTATAGAGAATCATGTACTGAGATGTCAAAGAAGAAGCAGGAAATTCAGAAGATGTGTGAGAATTTATACATCTATCCAGACAGTTGCTTTGCAGAAGCCTTTTTCTTTCTCTACATTTACACGATAAACACTGCCACTTTTGCTTGCGCACCTCGGATGCATAGATTGAACGTGCGTGTTGTGATCAGCTCATCGCAACCGCCTTTGCAAGCAACCAATACTCTCAGTGCCCAAGACTACACGATTCTGATATGCCTTGATCACTCTATCGTACTTTATCTTTCTGTAAAGATTGTTGCCGATGCGCAGAATTATATCGCAAGATAATTTCTTCGACTCGTACACCTTGCAATTTCGCTTAGGCAACTCACTGACTCGGCGTACGTCGCGTGGAGAGCAAAACTGCAATCATTTCAAGTAATGTCCAAGCTCATTCGACCTCCTGAAACCTCTGAGATGGTGAGAAAAAAAAGAGAACCCAAGTTGCTTTCATTGGCCGCGACATCTCCTCCCGCCCTTTTTCACCGTCCTGAGCACAGATGTGGGTTCGGACGTATGCGCTCTGGCGAGATTCCAATAATAATGCTGAAACGGTGCCTGAGCGCCTCCTGGCCGTTGGTTGCAGCGTATGTGTAGTTGGACCGAGGCCGATCGTGACATCATTCGTCACTTGGTCGAGGACCCATACAGAATTGCGAACAATCTGATATAAATACATGCATATATGCAATTGAGCTGCGAGGTTTGTCACCGTGATTTTCAGGTTTACACAAGCCATTTCGGCGCTCCTTACACTCAAACCGGGACTTGAACAATATTATATTTATTCTTTTCACTACTGCAGCAGAAAAACACTTAGCCACCCCGTTAGGCGCGGTGTAGAGTCGGCCTAGCATATCTACTCGGATTCGAAAGTAAATAGAAGAGAAAAGCCTTCAACAGGCGCCAACAAGCTGATTCAGCATGCGATCCTTTACCGCAAGTAACTCTGCTGGTAAAGCGTGCTCAATAAGACGCCCACTATCAAGAATAATAATTAAACCAAAGTTCTCAATACTAGCCAAAGTATGCGTTATAGCTATCAAAGTTCTCTTGGACAAGACTCCACATATCATCTCCATGATAGCATTATAACTATCTTCATCTATAGTATGATTTTTTTTTTTTTGGCACACAGGGCGTCGAATACGTACCCGCTTACAGGTTCGTCTAGCACATAGATGCGCAAATTCTGGAGCAATATACGGCAGATGCCAGCGATTTGCCGCCAGCTATCAGAGAAATTACACTCGTTCTACTGCAATTCTAGTCTAAATTTGGTATGAAACTCTGTGGGTGCCCCACGAAACGCAAGTATACATTGCGGCCAAGGTCTCGCGGCTCGGGAGGGCACCGCTGCAGATCAGAGTCATGCATCAAATTACCTTGACACTGGAGTGGAACAACCAAAAGTATATATTGCCTAATAAGACACCCACTCTTCCTTGGCATTGCTTGGTTTACGATCTGGCTTCTCTTCAGTGGGGTCCATTCCTTCCACTGTACCGCGCACCAGACTTTCGACATTAACCTGAGGCCCGTGATAGTGTTTACGGCCGTCAAAGATCCAGGTTCCTCCAGCTATAAGCAGGATGACACCAAACGCAGCAATGGCATAATTCATGTTGCTTCCTGTGACGGGGAGCTCCGGGGGGAAGACAAAGAGAACGGTGGTCAGAATGGACCAAAGAATACCGATCTGCAGATACATTAGCTGGTGCCGGGGCGTCTTTCGAAAATGCCAGGTCTCTATTCTTACAATGTTTAGGATCCAGCCAAAAGGCTCAGGGATCTTGAATGGACGGTCCTCTGGCAGCATACGACGTCCTCGGAGAACGTTGATAGCAGGCGGGATGGCGTACGTCACGCCCAGGGCAACGACAGAGGCTGAAGTAATGGCATTGAAAGTGCTGGTTGACCCCAAAAAGATGCACCCGAACACGATGACCCAAGCTGCAGTCCATATCAGAGCATTGAGAGGCACTTCGAGTGTAGGATGCACTTTGGCGAAGACGGTGGAAAAGGGCATGCCGCGGTCACGAGCAAAGGCATAGCTCATGCGGCTGCTGGTGCACATGATGGTGATGGCTGTGAACAGCATGCAGATGATGGGGAAGAACAGCATGCAGATGCTGCCCGCCTTGTTGTTGGTGGCATCCATAAAGACTTGGAGAAGAGGCCCCCACGGCGCTTTGATGACGGCGTCAACGTCTTTGGTGACAAGGAAAAGGCAGGTGAGGAAGATGAAGCCGGTGAACATGCCGATACCAATACAGTGAAGCATGATTTTGGGGCCTTGGCGCTGAGGATCAGGGATCTCTTCAATCATATGTGCAGTAGCGTCGAACCCTGGAAATGCATTATCAGTTTCAAGATGATTGCGGGAATCCAACGAGACGAACGTACCTGTCAGCGCGAAAGCACCCTGCAGCAGTCCTAGCATCCATGCAAGACCGTCAGGCCAGCCAGACTTGTTGACAAATTGGGTGTAGACGAATTCGCCGCTCTGGTAGTCGCCCGACGAGCAGGCCAGGATCGTGATGCTGATAATGACAAAGCCGGCCAGCGACCACAGGAATGCAGCCTGGGTGACCATGGGCAGGATGCGGGTCAAGAAGGCGTTGATGACGAGCGCCGTCAGCGTGAACCCAATGTAGATCAGAAACTGGTGCCACGGTCTGGGCTCGTAGTCTGGGTGCAGCAGCGAGACGATGTTGACGACAAAGGTGCTGCCGAGCAGGCCCGTCGTGGCCGTCAGCGCGATCCAGCCCGAGACGTTGATCCAGCCGGTGGCGTAGCTGAGGCCGCGCGCCCAGCGCTTCCAGGCGACGATGGCCACCCAGTGGTACTGCCCGCCCGCGGTGGGATAGGCCGAGAGGAACTCGCCGAGCGAGGCGGCGAGGCACAGGTTGAGCAGGCCGGCGACCACCAGGCCCCAGACGACGGCGCTGGCGCCCCCGGAGGGCAGCGCGAGGGTGATGGAGGCCGCGAGCGCGGTCCACGTGTTGAGGATGGCAAAGGCCAGGCCGAGCATGGAGATCATGGAAAAGCTGCGCCTCAGCTCCTGCTTGTGGCCGAGCTGCTCCAGCACGGCCGTGTCCTCGACGACGGCGGCGGCGGCGGCTCCACGAGGAGGCCGGGAGAGCCTGCGCGACGACGGCGTGGGGGCCGCTTCCAGTTCCATTTTGTTGGGCGGGTTGGCTTTCAATCCGAAACTATCATGAGATTCATACGAATGGGGAGGAGGGGGGCAGAACAAGTTTGGATTATGGAAAGCTAGGCCGGCCTGAATTGTACAAGAGAAACATATGAAAAAGAGAAGGAAGGATTCGTGAGATGGACATATCAGTGGCGCGTGGACGCCGCCCAGCATTGTCCGGCAACTCTGATCCGAAGAGTAATCGGGCGGCGCCGCGGCGCCACTTATCAGCAAACAGGACTATGGATGGGTCAGGGTTGCAAGAGGTCGGGGGGGGGCCAAGAACTGATAGTAACGGAGACGCTACTTGCTGATAGAAAGCCGGGCCGGTTCCATGGGCTACACACCACTTCATGATGAAGACCGGCCCGCTAGTAGAGACGGATGCACCAACAGTAGCGCGTGGAGTCTTTGACCCCCGAGAACGGCGGAAAACCCCAGACCAGCTCAACAGACCATGTTACCCCTCGGCAAGTAGTAATGAGCGCAAAAGAAAGTCAAGAAACCGGTACTCCGGAGTGCCCCTACAGGTAACATGGTACGAGTTGGATTGCTAATCAGGCATCAATTTGAAAGAGGTGTGTTCCCCCATGTCCCCGAGCTGCGATGCGAGAATCAAAGAGACACAAAGGTGCCCAGATTTAAATCCCACTCGCAGCGGTATGCCGATCCCGCTGTTCCCTCAGGAGAGACTCTAAACCGACTCGACACCGCACTGTTCGTTCATAGGTGTTCAATGCAAGGAGTAGAAGCCGGGTGCCAGCCGCTGTGCCCTTGAGCCGATGATTTGAATGATACCTTACAACACATTCTGATGTACCGTATAACGCATTGTGATCCGCACCTCCATTGCGAGTCAGTGTCCTTTGATCAGTGATATCATCTGCTGATAGTTACCATCAGCCACCCATGCCCCAACTGAGTGGGAATCTTCTTACCCAGCCAGTACTAGTTACTAAGTAACTACTATTAGTAGTATCATGGGGCACGATCCACCATAATTGTCCCCCCATCCCCCCAGGAGGCCGGGGCCCCGGGCTAGAAATGCAGATGCTATCGAGGTGGGTGCCCTAACCACTTTGACTTTTAACCTACCCCCTCAGCCCGTCACCGTTATTTGACGGCTGGGGGCAGCGCTAGCCAGGAGCGAATTTCGATGTCTCTAAGCTTGAGTGCGATCCGGAGCGCGATTAGAGTCTGCCCATGTGATGGTGCCCATTATGCATCAGGGCAGAATGAGTGCATCTTGGAGAGCGCAACAGAATAGAGACGACAGGTATTAGCACGTGAGACGCGGGCCGGGCGGCGCTGTGGCCAATCACTGTTGGCTGAGATGACCCAAGAAGGATCATCGACGAGCCTGATTCACGCATGGCAAGAGAACATCCCCGCACTCGGCCTTCGGCGCACGGAGGCGGCATCGCCTGTATCATATCCGCAAGATTGACCAAGAAAATGAGCTTGGGCAACAGGATTGGTAGTAGCAATGCTGGCCAACCGACGCGTGAGGAAGAAACAAGCACCTCTTCGCCGCTTGCTTGGAGCTTGTGATCTAACGATTTTGATAGGGCGTATCCGCAGGCCGCCGCCTCTCACGGTTGAGCTTGTCCTGTCGCAACCTGAGGGATTGGGGGAATCAGAAGATTTGATGTCTTCCCAAGCAGGAGCATTCGAGTCTCGCGTTGGTGGGTTTCCTGAGCACAGAGCCGACGAGGCTCTTCACCAAAGCACCAATGTGCTCGATTGGGAGGCAATCTTGCTCGGTCATTTGCCGAGGCCTCACGAGTGTCTGCAGATGTCCGGAGCAGCACGCTCACAGGGTGAGCTGCTACCATCACCACCTGACTTTGCTTTCATCGACATCGATGGAACGTCTGCGGCTATGCATCATGCGCGAGTAGTCTCGGGCGTACTCGCATCAGCAGACAGCAGCCCTTATCTGCATACGAATGCACTCTGCTGCGCTGTTGATAGGGGGCTCGCTGACATTACCCAGTGCCTCCTCCGCGCTGGGGCGGAACCGATGAGGAGAGATGAGACTGGTCGTACTGCGCTGCACTATGCAGCGAGGCACAGTGATGCAGCCATTCTGAATGGGCTGTTAGCACTGGAAGTGAATATTGACGTGAAAGATTTACAAGGCCGTACGCCGCTCTTCAGCGCCGTTGAGAGTGGCAGCATAGAATCAGCGCATCGGCTTTTGCAACATGGTGCGAATGTATACGTCAAAGATGATTCAGGAGTTACTGTGCTATGCCTAGCGGTGAAAAGCGGCTTTATGGAGTTAGTTAAAGTACTACTGGAGTTTGGCGCAGATGTGAATGCGTGATGGTAACAATTATGGATGGAATCTATGGGTATATTCACCTCACGCCACAGGAACGCCGCCAAGCACTTGACATGCCCCCTCCAAGCGACTGGCCAAAACGCGGCAGCATTCGGCTGGATAACCTCTCTCTTGCACATCGGTACGAGTTCTTTGTCGAAACTCGGTTCCAACTAACGTAAGATGTAGCGAACGTCAAGTTGTGAAGCAACTGAGCTTCAATATTCCGCCAAAAAGCAAGGTTGCGATTCTAGGAAGAACCGGCAGGCAAGTGACTCGGCTTTCTGATTAGTTCTTTGGGTCAATATTGACTAGTGGAGCAGCGGAAAAACCTCACTACTTCAGACTTTCTTTGGACTTATACGTTGCACCACTATATATCGAGGAGGCGTTTACCAAGGCACGCTCAGGCTCAATGCAACAAGAACATACTAATGTTATCAAAAGGCACGACGACGAACCGCAAACTAGGCGGCCCTTGCCACAGCACCACCCGTTCCGCTCGAATGCTATACTTTTTCGAAGTGTTCATTGAGGCATGTTGGGGTGGGCTCACTCTACCATATCGCAGGTAGAAATTACTTGATCTGTATCTCGAGCTCTGCCACCTTCTGGTGCTCCGCCTCGTTTGGTATAGGATAGATGGCAGGTATTGGAGTGTGGAAGGCCCCTGCCAGCAGTGCCTGCCACGCCCGCCCAGGCAGTGTAGCTGATCCTTCGATCGAATGTTCAATAAATCACAGCCACTCCCTTGAGAAAAGCAGGACTGATGTACACTGTGCGGCTTCTCTTCGGGGCGAGGCAAAAGCCGTCGGCTACGTGAGCTTGGCTTTGTTGTTGAGAATCCCCTGCGTCACCTTCCTTTGCCCACGTCCCGGGGGTAACCTGCAAGGTCGGCATTGCACTTGGGAAAATTTCTTCGAAATGGCATCCTTCTTCTATTTCGATACTTTCCAGTTCATATGGCCATCATCACCATTTTTGTTGTCAGATACTCGTCAATGCCGCACCCGCCACCTTCTCTGCCGAAACCACTCTCCTTGACACCGCCGAATGGCGCCACCGGGTCGCTGATGGCTCCTGAATGAGGAAAATGTCAGAATCCTTACGCATGTAGACGCATATCCAAGTGAACACATATGTCTTACCGGTATTGACACCAACCATACCCACTTCTAGCGCCTCAGCCACCCGCCAGCATCGGCTGTTGTCCTTGCTGAAGAAGTAGCCGGCAAGCCCGACATTTGCGTCGTTGGCTAGCGCGATAGCCTGCTCTTCCGTGTCAAAGGGGAATACGGCCGCGATGGGCCCAAAGGTCTCCTCCTGGCAGATGCGCATGCCAGTCTTCATGTCCGCGAGCACCGTCATGCCAAAGTAGTTTGGGCCAAGCGGCAGTCGTTCGCCACCGACGAGCAGGCGCGCGCCCTGGGCGACGGCATCGTTAACGTGGTCTTGGCATTTTTGCACTGCCCGACCGTGGATGAGAGGTCCATGAGTCGTAGACGGGTCCAGTCCGTCGCCCACTCGGAATGTCTTGACGACGTCGACGAGCATGGAAAGAAACTTGTCGTAGACCCCGTGGTGGACGAGTATCCTGTTTGCGCAGACGCATGTTTGTCCCGATATTCTGAATTTGCAGGCCACCACTCCCCTGATTGCCGCGTCTAGATCGGCGTCCTCAAACACGATGAAGGGCGCGTTGCCGCCCAGCTCGAAGGAGAGCTTCTTGAGCGTCGACGCCGACTGCTGCATCAGCAGCTTGCCCACAGGTGTCGAGCCCGTAAACGACACTTTTTTGACCATCGGGTTTGTTGTCAGCACCTTGCCCACGGCGACGGTGTTTTTCATCGCGGTGATGACATTCACCACGCCCTTGGGGATGCCCGCACGGTGCGCCAGCTCCGCCAGCGCCAGTGCCGTCAGCGGTGCTTCCGCGGGCGCCTTGACGACGACGGTGCAGCCCGCCGCCAGCGCCGGGCCGGCCTTGCGCGTGATCATGGCGGCGGGGAAGTTCCAGGGCGTGATGAGGCCGCAGACGCCGACGGCCTCGCGCATGGTGACGATGCGGCACGCCGGATTGCTGCTGGCCGGCATCGCGTCGCCGCAGACGCGCGGCGCCTCCTCGGCGAACCACTCGAGGAAGCTCGCAGCGTACCGAACCTCGGTCGCGGCGTCGGCAAGCGGTTTGCCGTTCTCAGACGTGATGATGGTGGCGAGGTCTGCGGCGTGCGACAGCATCAGGTCGTGCCAGCGGCGGAGGAGCTGTGCGCGCTGCCGCGCCGGTGTACGCCGGAACGCAGGGAGAGCGCCCTGCGCGGCGAGGATGGAGGCATCCGTGTCGGCAGAGTCGAACTCGGGGCATTTGCCTATAATTCCAGAAGTTGAAGGATCTGTTGAGGCGGTGTTAGTGTCCACGGTCCTTGGTGGCTCCTCATGAGCATACTTACTATCCACGGTGAAGCGCACGCCGGAAGCCGCTTCAATCCAGTTTCCGTCAACATAACATTGACTCTTGAGAAGTGAAGGATCTTGCAACTATTTTGACTGTTATTCGTGAGAATTTTATTTGGCCCGAGGGTTGGGCGTACATGATCCTCGAGTTGAAACATGATGTCAATTAATTTGCCTTGCAATCGACTGAGATATGGCGTCGCGTAACGTCATTCATTATACACTAAACGCAATCTGTCGCACGGTACTGTTTAAATTCACCCCTAACCTTTTTAATTCTTTGTTCCAACGGAATTGCTCGATTCAGTTCCGGCTGTCTTGCCGCCTGCCGGTCGCGGACGGCCAAGTGGGACCGGAACCGGCAGCCTCGACCGGGCCGGTCCTCACCCGCTTCGGCGGCCGCGCACAGCGTTGCAGCTGTCACTAGTTTTGCTGATCGATTAGTGATTGGGAATTATATACACAGAGTGGAATGAATCTTCAGACTTTGAGAACTGCTTTCCAACAACGATACAAAGCAACCCCAGAAACAGACTCATCGTGCTGCCAAAGATGACTGCCTCTGCCATGATCAACCAGGTACCGGGGCCTGTGTCCAAGGCTACCTCGGACAAACTCAACACAATCTTCGACGCCCGCGCGGTTCACTTTGTGGTTGATTATGAAAAAAGCGAGGGAACGTAGTACGTGCGAAGCAACGTTCAGGCCCTAGTTATTTCCGCACTAGCTAACCGTTGACAGCATCGTCGACGTCGACGGCAACAAGTACTTGGATGTGTAAGTCTTGTTCACTCTCAACCCACCAGAGAGCTCGGACCATCTGACAAAAAGAACCAGCTACTCTCAAATCGCCTCCATTCCCGTGGGCTACAACAATGCCGCCCTCGCTGCTGCGGCCAAGTCGCCAGAGATGATCTCTGCGCTGATCAACCGTCCGGCCATTGGCAACTACCCCTCGGCGCAGTGGCACGACGTCCTCAAGGACGGCCTGCTGCGCGCCGCGCCGCGCGGGCTGGACAAGATCTTTACGGCGCAGTCCGGCTCCGAGGCCAACGAGCTGGCCTACAAGGCGGCGTTTATGCTGTACCGGCGCAGGCAGCGCGGCGAGGCGGGCGGCGGCGGCGGCTGGACGGCCGAGGAGGTGTCGTCGTGCCTGGACAATGCCGAGCCCGGGTCGCCGGCGCTGGCCATCATGAGCTTCGCCGACTCGTTCCACGGCCGGGGCTTCGGCAGCCTGTCGACGACGCGCTCCAAGGCGGTGCACAAGCTCGACATCCCGGCCTTTGACTGGCCGCAGGCGCCGTTCCCGCGGCTCCGGTACCCGCTGGACGACGAGCGGCACGCCGCCGGCAACGCCGCCGAGGAGGCGCGCTGCCTGGCCCGCGTCGAGGAGCTGATCGGGTCCTGGCGCTGCCCCGTGGCGGGCCTCATCGTCGAGCCGGTGCAGAGCGAGGGCGGCGACAACCACGCGTCGCCCGCCTTCTTCCGGGGCCTGCGCGCGCTGACGGCGCGGCTCGGCGTCTGCCTCATCGCCGACGAGGTGCAGACCGGGTTCGGCGCCACGGGCCGGTTCTGGGGCCACGAGCACTGGCAGCTCGACTCGCCGCCGGACATGGTGACCTTTTCCAAAAAGGCGCAGACGGCGGGCTACTTTTTCGGGGACCCGATGCTGGTGCCCGACAAGGCCTACAGGCAATTCAACACGTGAGTCATGATGGTGCTTTTTTGCTCTTCCCTTTTACAGGCGTACGTGCGTGTATTCAAGGCTGACACGGTGGATTCAAAGTTGGATCGGTGACCCTGCGCGCGTTTTGCTCAGCAAGGCCGTCATTGAGGAGATTCTCGACAAGAAACTGGTTGAGCAGTGTGCTCGAGTTGGTGCCGTCTTGTACTCTGAGCTGGAGAAGCTGGCTTCCCAGTATCCGGCTCAGGTCCAGAACCTGCGCGGCAAGGGACAGGGGTAAGGCATTCTACTCTTTTGCTTCGTTTGTTTGTTTTGTTTTTTGTCGGTTTCATATCTAACAACTGCAGGACATTTATTGCCTTTGACGTCCAAGACCCCGTTGGCTTCGTGGCGGCCATGAAGAAGCGTGGAGTTAACATTGGTACCTGTGGTGTTTCCACCGTTCGCCTTCGCCCAATGCTGATTTTCGACGAGACTCACAGTAAGTTGAAGTGCAGATCTGCCGTGTTGTGCATCTAGCTAATTGTTATATAGTCCCTATTCTGATCAACACTATGGAAGCGGTGCTCTCTACCTTGTAATGGGAAGTAAAATCTAGATTTTTTGTAATTGGCGCATCGAAGATTGCTCTTTTTTCCAGTATTTCACAAGGCCGATACGTGTCTATGTTATATAATTTTAGATTAGCGAATTGAGTTTCAGAACACGAGACTTTTTTGTCCATGGCCGGCTTGCCCTCCGTATAATTCGTCTCTGTTCGGCAGATTAGCATATGGTAACCTTCAGGCGACTTGCGGTCCTTCTCTAGCGGTCTCTAGCGGCGAAGCCCACTGTAGCCCAGCGCCATAATAGCATTTACCAGCAGCGTCCATAGATTTTGCCTTTCGCATGAGATACTCAACCTGAGATAACCTGAACTTTGATCAGTCTTGAAAATCTTCCATTTTCATCACTATACCGGCGACTGAGTATGTAGGAAGAGCTCCAGACGCTGTACGTGGTCGTTCCGTTCCTCTGAACGGCTGGTGGGTCTGGCTACAGTGAGGCGCATCGCCGTTCCAAAACCTTGCTTCTCCAACTGAGACAGTACACAGCATAATCCTCTTGACCGTTTGGTACCGACATACACCGGTGGTCCGGCCCTCATGAGCAATCAATACCGCTCCTCAGACTCGAATAATAGAAGCCTAGAAAGGGAGCGCAAGCGAGCCGCCCGGGCGTATGTTTTGACGGCCATTTCTTGCCTCTCATCACTGTTGACGATCCTATAGATGTGACATCTGTCGACGCCAAAAGGAGAGGTGCGACGGTGGCGTTCCATGCCGGAGATGTTTCCGGCTGGGACGCCAGTGTGAATTTACAGGAGATGTTGGAACCGTATCGGGACCGAGCCGTCGCATGACGGCGAGGCGGCCACCTTCGTCTGTGCCCGCGACACATGCCACCTCGAGCAGTCATGGGAGCCTCGATCAGAACTCCTTTACGCAACAACAACAAAGGCGTTTGCAATACCTAGAGAAGATCTTGCGCAGTCGTATTGGGTCCGAGGTGCCATTGGACTTGGACAGTCTCCGAAGCCTGGCAGAAGAGGCAGACAGCCAACAAAGTCCATCCGCCTCATCGCACGAGGATGAAGTTGACAAGTCAATCACCATGCAGTCATTGGATGGCAACGTAACACGTAAGCTTGGGGCATCATTTGTTCCACCATTTCAATTCTAATGGGATGCAGATTACTCGGGAGAGTTTTCGCACTGGAACTTTTCCATGCGTATCAAGGACTGGCTCGACCAGAGTGTAGCACGACACGGACAAAATGTAAGGATCAGCCATTTAAGTCATTTGATTGTAAGAGACTAATTGCAATAGGAGAAAACCCCGAAACCTTCAATAGTATTTGACGAGTACTATCGACCTGACGAGCTTCGGTCCCCGGCCGGCTCACTGGTGCCGTTGTCCTCGCTGCCGCCCCGCTCCATCACCGACTTCCTCATCCACTGCTTTTTCCAACATGCAGAAGCCAACTATAGCTTCGTTGACAGAGAGTGGCTGTGTATCCAGGTCGGTATCGTGTACGAGAATCCAATGTCGCTATCAAACAGTGACATTGGCACCATCTCAATGATCTTTGCCATACTCGCCATCGGCACTCAGTATGCCTATCTGGAATCCATGACAGAGGGTAGGACTACGATTGATGCAACCGAATCGAAGCAGTTCACCGAGGATGCCGTCGGCATCCAGTTTTACCGAAAGGCTGCCCATCTCTTGCCAGAGGTCATCGCAGCATCATCGTTGGAGAGCGTCCAGGCTTGCCTGCTGATGGGCATATACACGCTCCCAGTCGACGCGTCCGGACTTGCATACATTTACTTAAACCTGGCCTTGAAATTGGCAGTACAGAACGGCATGCACCGAAAGCATCCTGCCAATGACATAGATGCTCGCGTCCGTGAGACTAGAAATCGCGTCTGGTGGGCTCTTTACACTATTGAGCAGTGAGTGCTCAACACATTTCTTTCCCACATTTACATTACCCTTTATTGACCTTCCAAAGGCGCGTTGGTATATTTCATGGTCGGCCCATCTCTATCGCCAGTGTCGATGTCGATGCGGATCTGCCGTCTGCGTTGCTTGGACCGACATGGTCGTTTAGAAACCCCGAGTTACTACTCACCACGATACAATTAAATCAGTATTTATCCAAGGTGGCACATATCATGTAGGTGGCTGGCAAAGTCGAACCGAATATGGCCGCTAACAATCAAATTGCAGGACAAACCTGCGGACTCTCCCAAAACCAGAAAAATCGGACTGCGTCAAGAAACTTGCTCAGCTTCAGTGTGAGCTGGTTGAATGGTGGGAAGGACATGGAGATACCGCATTTTGCAATAGTGAGCAGCCAAGACCAGGCGCGTTTAGGCCCAAGATGCATATGAGGCTAGAATATTGCATGGTCCGCATGTTTCTCGGCCGAATTTTCATCCTGCCGCAAGACGGCCCGCTCGACAGCGGCAATCGCTCAACGCCGTCGTCGGACATGACGTCTCGGAGCCCGCGCTCAACCCTTGTGCGCGATTGCGTCGAGGCGGCACTTTCAGTAGTCGACGCATGCCGCATCATCGCGAGGAGCGTCGGGCTGGCGCGGGCGTCGTACACGGAGTTTAGCTCGTGCCGCGCCGCGCTCCTGGTCATCACCACGCAGTGCCTGACGCAGAACACGGACCGGTTCCGGCAGGCCCTGCGCGACGGCGTGGTCATGCTCAAGGACATGTCGTCGGGCAGCCAGTCGTGGCACTCGGAGGCGTCGCTGATCGAGGCGTTTGAGCGGGCCATTGCGAGCATGAAGAAGACACGCCATACCGAGACTGCGGATTCCGGAGAGTCGGACTACGCCAAGTTCAAGAAGTGGGAGCAGACGGTGCAGATGCATCCGTCGGCGCCAGGGTCGGCGGGCAGTGCCATGGCGTCGGACACTGCGACGCCTCTGGCTGCTGGCCAGGGTTGGAGGCCGGCAGAGGCTGCGTGGAGAGAGGATAACATGCTGATGCCGTCGTGCACACCATTTTTTGGAGTGGATGGAAATTTTGCTTCATTTCCGGAGAGCTTGGATGAGCTACCGTCGTTTCTAGATACAAACTTCTAGCGCTACTAATCATTAGAGGGGCCGTTGAAGAACTCTCCAGCCGTGTTCATGATGTCTAGGGTACCTAGGATGCATACGACGTTTTTCCGTGAACGTGGCATGTTGATAAGCCCCGGAGCGAGAGGGGTCGCGGGCGTCAGCTACGTGGTTATGAACCTGACCTGGGGGGGTTCAAAAGCCCCAAAGAGGGAATGGTTCGCATGGAGCCACGCCTGTAAGTAGCTGCATGATGGCGTCGTTCCGTCGTCAGTACAGATGGGCGGTAGTTTCCCCGAGCGCTTGGAGGTGGTCGTTTGCACAGGAAAACGCCCGCGTCAGCCATGACGGTTGTTCACAGAGTCACGTCCCATCGGCGAGACACTCGGACAGAAATTGGAAGGAGAGTAGAGCCGAGCAGAGGCCAGCATCATGGATCTGTGAAAATTTATCCAAATTGATCCCATGTCTTCGTTTCGTGATGTGGCTAGCCCTGTTGCCCTGCTGTGGCGCATGCATTTCTTTGCTGGCATCCATGTGGCACATGGGGCAGCTGGCACGCTAAACCCAACACGGACAGGCCCTTCATTCAAAGGCTGAGGCAAGTCAGGGAAGGAGCAGCTGTGGAATACGCCTGCTGCAAACAGAGAAGACACAGTTGTGCTGTCATTTCATCCGTTATCACATATGTTTCTTCTTCCTTTTCATCCTGCATCCCGCATCTCGCAAACTCCAATCTGCTTCATCCATCGACAAGCCTTCATACATCCATCCATCAAGCTAGCCTCTTGTTCTCGTCGTCAGCCTCGTCTCCACAGCGTCGTCCCCTATCGCTCCTGCCCCCGCTGGCCTCTCGTACTCAGCACACTGCCAGCGACTGCGCGCGTCATCATCACATGCACCACAGCCAGCCAACCAGGAACTCGCCATCTGTTTCTCTGCACCTGCGGCCACATACATGGCTTGCCCGCGCCAGCCTGCCTTCTGAGTGGTTAGCGACAGCCCCTTCGTGCTCGATTACTTGACCCAGCGCCCCGATCCGTGGCCAACAGCAGTCGCAGTCGAACGTCGCATCCGAGTCTCACCCAGTCTAGGCCCGTTCTGTGCGACTCGTACAAAGCCAAAGCCGCCGCGCACACGGCTGCGCCGGATCTCTTAGCTCACATCCCAGCGCATCCTGGCGTCTTTTCGGATCCAACGCGCGCACACTTTTCTGAAGCCGCCCTCACGCCTCGTCCTTGGGCCCCTCGCCTCAAACCCACTGCGACCCTCACCACCAGCCCCAGACTGGTCCGCTCTGCCATGCCACTGTGATAACGCCTGCCGCAGTCATGTCTTCCCTGAGTAAGCCGAGATGGACCCCGTTTTCTCTTTTCTACATTGCACAGTCCCTTCCTGCCTCTGATCGTCTGCCCATGCGGTTCCAGCTGCATTTACCCTTGCTCACTTGACTCGTTGTCCCTTGAATACGGAAGACGGGCCTCTGTCTACGCCCCTCCGGCCGACTGCCTCCCTCCTCTTAAGCCAGTCTCAAACTTGTCTAACATGCATCTACTTCCAGTTGGCAAAAGTCGCAAGGTATGTCGGCCACATAAGGCTTCCTGGCCCAACGTCCTGTACTAACTGCACTGTCGCATAGCCAAAATTTGAGCTTCACCTCAAAGTAAGCCCATGCCAGGCCATCTCTGAGCCCTGTCAGCAATTAACAACTGGCAGATCTATGACTTGAATAACGTTCCGCTGGTCAACGGCAACTCGTACATAAAATGGCATCTATCTCACTCCATGCATGCAGAGCATCGCGGGCGTACTGGCAAATGCCCCATTGCGAATCACAAAGTCGATTATGACTTTAGCAGAATCGTACCATCGATCCGCATCTCCATTGACAAGAACAATATGCTCTCCGAGTGCCCCTTTGAGCTCGAGGTTCTGCAAGAATTTGCCCTGACCGAAAAAATTACCCTCGGCCATATCAAACTAAACCTGAGCGAATTTGTCGAGGAGAGCGAGCCATACAGCAGAGATGTCTTGTCGCCTCCTAGGATCCGCAAGCAAAGCACTGGCGGAAGCAGCATCAGCATTTCCAGCTCAAACCGCCGAGCCAGTTCAGAGAGCCGCCCTGCTCAGGAAGGTATCATTCGACGCTATCTCATGCAGGACAGCAAAATCAATAGCACGCTCAAAATTGGAATTCTCATGGTCCAAATCGACGGCGACCGCAACTTTGCTGCACCCTCACTTAGAACTGCTCCGGTGTTTGGCGGCATTGCCGGGTTCATGGATCCTAACCAAATCGAAGATGAAACTGGACGTAAGTAATACATGAGCCAACCGTTGCGAATCGAGAATTAACATGTCACTCAATCAGCCATGCCCAGCTTCAGCAAGAACCGCGACAATGCCGAAGTTCAAGATCTCTACCGTCGCACATTAGCCGCATCGTGGTCAAAACAGCCGGCGCAACTTCCTGCCGATGAGTGCATCGAGGATATCTTTTCAGGTGGCAACGGTTGGAAGGCTCCCAAGATGGGTTCGGCCAAGCGTGATACCTCTTCTTCCAATACAGACCCTGATGATTTGGAGAATGACGACCTGGGCAACAACGGTACTCTTCGTCCTTCCGATTTCCGGCGCCTCGGCATTAGCAATCATCGTCGACACCACAGTGCCTCCTCTGATAGAAGCGTTTCTACTGTCACCGGTGGCGGACATCACCGTAACTCTCCTAGCCCCCGCAAGTCGCATACTCCACTCAACAGCCGCCAGTCGTCACGCCTGGACGAAGACCATCACGCCGTCCGCAGTAGTCGCAGCGATAGCATGGCCAGTCTCGTCCCGACATTGGGCAGCAGCTCAGGAACGGAGAACAACGGGCGAGCAGAGATGAGCTACAAGCATCAGCGCGAAGTTGGCGAGGATGAGCTTCGCGACAATTTCGTGGCATGGCATCTTCCCGGGCAAGAAGGTCTTGCCGCATGACGACATGCACATCTTTCTCACGTTTGTGGTTGTCAATCCCCCGACTCTTTTTTTGTGAATATTTTTTTTCTACACCACTACAGCCTTGCAAAGGGCGTATTGAATTTCAGCTTCAGCAAGTAGTTGATTGGCGACTCTGTTGTTTGTATGGCGGTCATTTTGTTCTAATTTTCTTGTTTATGTTTTTGCGCTCCTGCTTCTTGTCTTTCATCATTTTCTGTTCTTAGCGATCCTTTGCAGTGAATATTGCAATTTTCTTTTTCTAGGCGGCTGCAAAGTTAACAGACGATGGGTGGATAGATGGATGGGTGGGTGGCATAAGGTTCCATCTGGTACAAACGGAGTTTGGGCTGTACCAAAATGGCAAAATGGTTGGGAAAATAGATGGTCTAGCGGAATTCGATATTTTTTTTTTTTTTAGAAAACTGCTCCCTTTTAATTATGGCAGTGTCCATCCTCTGTTATTTCTGTTCTTGTTGGCAATGAGTTGACGAAGAATACATGGCACATTGTCCTGTGAGGTAAAGGTAGCTGCCACCTAGAATAGATTCAGGCAGACGAAGAAGCAGAAGAGTAAAAATCCATTTCTATATAAAAAAAATTCCCAGAGCCGCTTTTTTCGGGGGAGTGAATTCCCAGTCTATCTTTTCATTTTTCAAAACAAAAGATTCGTTAATTTTTGTCTTTAATTGATTTCATATCTCCCTCCTTGTCGTTTTCCATTTTTTTTCTTCTATATCGTCATTAAAGCGTCAGTCTTGCTTTCTTTCTTTGATTTCCCCTCTCATCCCCTTTCCCCTTATCAACCTTTTTCTTCTAACTTTTCCTCTTCTACGCTGCAAGAGTGCCGCGAACACCACCCTTGCCTCCAACCTCGCGGGCGGTAATGGTGACGCTCAGGTCGCCGAGGACGTTGATGGTGACTTCAACCTTGCCGCCAGCCTTGACGCCCTTGATGGCGGCCTCGGCGAGGGGCGAGCCAATCTTCCAGAGCTTCTCGCGCTGCTCCTCGTCTTCGTCGTCCTCGTCGTCGCTGTCAAAGTCGGAGTCGTCTTCGTCGCCGTTTTGCTCGGGCTTGGCCTTGACCTCGGGCTTGGTGACTTTGATGTGGGTGCCGCCCTCGACGACCTTGACGAGGACGTCGCCGCCGCTCTTGGGGGTGGCGATATGGACGGTACGGCGGGCGGGGACGGCGGTCTCGGCCTGCATGACGGGGGTGAAGGTCTCGCCGTCGGCGCCGGTAGTGACGACACCAATGGCGTTGGTGATGTGCTTGACGGTAGTGACGGCGGCGTGGGTCGACTGCTCAATGTCGGCGGCCTCGTACTCCTGGATCAGAGAAGCCTGGAGGGCGGCGCCTCGGGCCTGCAGCTCAGAGGGGTTGATGGCGATGGTGCTGGTGGCGGGAGCCAGGATGGTGGTGGTCTCGGGGAAGATGCCGGCCAGGTTGTTGGCGATGCGCGGGGTGTGGGAAGTACCGCCGCACATGATGACCTCGTCGACGTCGAGGACGTCGAGCTCGGCCTTCTTGACGGCGCTCTCGACCAGACGGTTGAAGCCCTCAAAGACCTTGCGGGCGACCATCTCGTAGCGGACGCGGTTGATGGTGCAGGAAAAGTCGAAGCCGTCAGCCAAGCTCTCGACGGAGAACTGGGCGTTGGTGCCGAGAGACAGGGCCTTCTTGGCGGCCTCGGACTCGAGACGCAGCTTGGCGAGAGAGCGGGCATTGTTGCGGGGGTCAACCTCGTGCTTCTTGATGAACTCCTTGGCGAAGTGGTCCATGAGGGCGTTGTCGAGGTGGACGCCGGCAAAGTCGTAGTCGTGGACGGTGGCCAGGATGGTGTACATGCCGCCGCGCGAGGCGATGACGGTCACGTCGGAGCGGGTGCCGCCGAGGTCGGCGACGACGACAACCTTGTCGCTGATGACGGCCTCTTTGCGGGCGTCGTAGGCGAGCACGGCGGCGACGGGGTCGGAGATGAGTTGCAGGACCTCGAGGCCGGCGTCGTTGGCAGCCTTGGTCAGGGCGGCGCGCTGCTTGTCGTTGAAGTTGGTGGGGACGGTGATGACGGTCGAGGTGACGGGCTTGCCGAGGTAGTCAGAGGCGGCGGTGACGAGGCGACGAAGGTAGCGGGTGGCGGTCTCGTCAATGGAAACGGTCGAGGGCTCAATCTCGGCGTCTTCGTCCTCGCCCTGGGGTTTGTCCTTGACGGAGAAGGAGATGTGGCCGGAAACGTCCTTGGGGTGGGCGGCGGCGTGGCAATGCGTGGGGTCGATCGACTTGAAGCTAAATCGCGGATTAGCAGCGTTAGGAGGGAGGGAGAGGTGACGGGTGGGAGGACACGGCGGGGGTTCGCGCAGTGTTGGGTAGCTGACATACTCCTTGCCGAGAAAGTCGCGGAAGTAGGCGATGGTGTTGTCGGCGTTGCGGACGAGGAAAGCCTTGGCCTGGGCGCCGTAGTACTCGTCGCCGTCGACATAGGAGAGGACGGTGGGAATCTGACGGTCTGCGCGAATTGAGTTAGCGGATGAGTTGTGCCCAGATCAGGCCCAGGGATTTTGATCTCGGATCCAGATCAGACATACCGCCATCCTCGTTGGCGATGACTTCGGCCTTGTCATCCACGGTGTAGGCGATGGAACTGTTGGAGTTGCCAAAGGTAATGCCGAGGACCACCCGGTCGTTGGGGTCAACAGGCGCAACCATTGTGACGGGGGGGATGTGCAAATGAATAATGATTAGAGAGAAATGGTAAACTACAAGGAAAGAAAAACGAGGGACGAAAAAAAAAGATGCGGCAAGGAAGAAGTGGGGGGGAGAGGTGGGTTGGTGGGAGAAGAGGGGCAACGAATAGGCAGAGAGAGCTTTTGCAGTACTGATAATAAGTGCCTTCAGGGAGTTGCATTTAAGGGGAGTTTTAGCGCCTCCCTTTGTGAATTTGGTGGACGCGCCAACCAGTGAACCTGCCTGCCTGTCTGCAACCCAGGAGTCCAGGACTGGCAGACAGGCAGACTACCTACCTGTAAGTTAGTACCTCCGCGGTTTACCCGCAGGTACATACAACTTTTGTCTCCCTACTGTATGTAAGAGATACATACCTACCCAGTACAACTACTCAGTACCTCTAGTACCTAGCCAGGCAAGTAAGTGCTTGCCTTTATCACTTACATGCGCATTATGTTGCAATTTGCAGACAGGCCGGGTAAAAGTAAAAAGTGCATATAAAATGGTACAGGGAATAATTCATGATGAAACGGATTATTCCATAATCCATATTCATCCAACTACTTGGCCCCATGGCCGTAAGATTCGACCGAGTTCTCGCTGTGGCAAGCGGCGGCAATGTGATTGGGAATGCAACCATGACTGCTATGAACTTTCTTGCCTCGAATTCTCTTAAACCTGCGATGCTGTAGTGTCGCAGCTTTCCTCAGCAATATAGATGTGCTTTCGGTTCGATGGCGTAATAGGCGCGGCTGGATCGAGCTAGATCTATGGGTGTGCTTCATTGAGCATTCAACAACCATCATCATTCTTTAATTCATTCATTCTTTTTTACGTTATTCATCATTGCGTATAGTCGACATTAAATAGCTGTCCCCTAGGTCATGAACGTGTATGGAACACGCCAGAGGTCATCCCAAGAAACGCCTTCCACCCAGAAGCGACTCAACCTCGCGCGCAATTCAGGCGGCCCCCTCCCCCAGTCCCGGCCCATGTCACCTAGCAACCTGTCGACCAAGGATCTCTCGGCATACGATCCCTTCTTGGCAGCATATCCAGCAACCACCAGCGGCCAAAGAGTGGGATCTGAAAGGTTGGCGTCGAACTCGACGGCTTCGCTCAGTGAGCGGAGTAAAGGGATGCGCCAGGATGCCTGGATAGGATCTCCCCAGGCAGTAAAAGCCCGACCACCATCTGCACCATCCGACACGCAGCCACAACAGTATATTATGGTTGCAGACTTGTACACCGATGCTAGTAGAGAGGCAGCGCGCCCCTCGGGTATAGTGTAGGATTCTTGCCAAGTCTCGGGAACAAAGCTTTCAATGCAATGCAGAATCGTCTTGGCCTTTTCAATCGCAACAGTGGCATCTAGTCCAGAAGCAACCATGCCTCTCAACTTGCCAATTTCGAGAATCTGCCGCCAGAGAAAACTTGGGCAGGGAAAGGATGACTCCAGCGTGAGGCAGTAAATATCCACTAGCTCTTGGTTACTGAACGCATTTATCTCCATAAAGTTATCATGATATTGTGCAAAGGTATTCGACACAACTGCAGTTCTGTTGCCATTAATCAGCGACGCAATTATAATTGGAAAGGTCGACAAACGTAGTGATAACGTGGATTGCGTTTCCAAGACCTATCTGTGTCCTTGCTAGATCGATGGGCCTACCGAAATGCTTGAGGATAGCTAAAAATCCACGTATGTGGGCGCGTCCACCTGTCAGGTGTAGATACTCCTGGGCGACAGGACGTCAGCTATAAAGATTCCGGATTGAATTTGTTGTTTGGAGTATACCTCGATGCCGGTCATGTCGCAAATCCTCTGAAGAACCTTGTTTTGGACAACATTGTCGAGATCAGTGATTTGACGGCTGAGTGTCTTGATGGAGCTGGCAAGTAGCTGTTGAAGGCGGGCCCAGAGATGAACGCACGAAGGCGTCGGCAGCTGATTGGCGTTCTCAATATCTGCGATGCGTGCTATCCGTGTGCAAAGCGCCGAGGCGATAATTATGTCATTGCTTGGGTTGTATGCCTCTGTGCGAGCCTTTGCTTGGTGGGTGCTCTCAGCGACGTCCGTCTGTTTCGTGTCCGGATCAACCACATTGTTCACTACCGACGCGGTATATTATATAAGTACATTCATTTTTTTTTTTTTTTCGGATTGCAGCGCTCAGAGCTTAGGCTCTGGGGGGAAAGTGGTGAAAGGGGGGCTGTGCCAGCAAACAGAGTTTTGGACAAAGCAACTTACTAAACTCAATCGCTTCGAATGCCTCCCATCCTTCAGGCACAAGCCAGACCGGTACAGAGGTGGAACCAAACAGCTCATGAATCCAAGGGCCACAGCTTGAAAAGATGGCCTGCATGTACTGTCTTTGTTCGGTTCTTCTGCGCCGCGCTTCTGCCTCATCCTCCGAGGCATGTCCGGGAGCTGCAATGAGCTGCGCCTGGATCAACGCGCTGAAAGCATGTGCAGGCACAGCATTTATGCTTTGGCTGTTTTCCGGAGGGTTCACTTCATAATGACACGCCATTTTTCGCTTCGCGCAGCTTCTGCACTTTGGTCGAACCTCATCGCACTTGACGCGTCGAACACTGAAAAACGGCCAACATTTTTTAACATCAGCACTGTCCGTAATCGCAAAAGAAGATTGCGCATGTGTGCGCAACTTTGCAGCGTGTAGCACGTTCGCCGGGATAAATCATGGACAGATCTTACCGGCAGCCGAGACAGCCCGTTCTGCTCTTTGTTGTCCACTGTTTTCTTCGCGGCTGGGACGCCGTCGGCAGGGCCGCGCTCACAGTCGCCTCCTGGTCTCGAGTCTGAAGTAGTGGCATCGTTGCTAATATGGCAGCTTCATTGTGGCCAAGTCGAGCCTTTTGCAATCACTGCGTTCTGAGCGATGGCGGCGGGGGCAATCTCTGTTCTATTTATCCTGCCTTGCTTCTACTGGAGGGGGGGCCAAATCGGGCTGCGGCTGTCCTGAGCGGGAGAAGAGGGGAAGCGGGGCTGCAGGCTGTCATTTTCGAGATGAGCCTGATTGATTTTGAGCGATGCGATGATCAAGCCGCCCCTTGTGCATGTGGGGAGCTTCAGAGGGATAACGCGCGTTTTTCTTTCCTGCGTTACAAGTTGGCGTTGGCCGTCTTCGAGCCGCTATCCACGCCTTATTAGGGAGGCGGGTGGCGCCGCAGGCAAGATGAGATGACAGGTGAGAAACCCGCAATTATACAAACTCTTTTTCTCGCTGGTGTCCACACCATGCTGCCTGATGAAGTGTTGCTTTTTCCCAGACCTTTTGTCCATCTACCTATACGGGAGTCTTTCAATGTGAAAGTCTACCAAACGAGGACGCGCGCTATCCAAGGTCAGGGCACGGCGGGCTACTCGGGGAGCTTTCCGCTGAGGCAAGATTTCTCTGTGCTTTCCAGAGACACGGAACATGACATGTCCCTGTTCCCTTTGGGGTAAATATAACCTTTATCAACTCGTTCGTTTCCTTTCGGCATAACTCGCAGCGGAGCCCGCAGCCCGACGTGTTGTACACTGCAAGTATGCTCCTGTATTTTGATCTTTACGTATTTATATATGGGTCAGCCAAGAACGGGGGCCATTGCTTAACATCAACTTGAGACAATGAGATCTTGCCAAGAAGTGAGAAAGATGGATGATGTGGTGTCAATGAGAAACAACGATAAAAGAGCCGGAGTTTACGTAGAAGAGAGACGAATGGAAAAGGTTCTTGCATATTCCACCCGTCTCTGTGTCTGTCTCCCAACTTGTTCCATAATTATGTAAGTAAGTAGGCTAAAACGGCTGAGCAAGTTCCCTCGAACCATGCTCGAGATATCAAGACAAGAAAGAGATTGTGGCGGAAGCAGGAAAAGAATATTGAATTAATGATAAGTGAATGAAGCAAAAAAAGTAGTTTTTGAGATATATTTCTACAACTCTAGTACTACCAAAAATCCCCATCAATTCACACAATCCCAAGACTGACTGATCAGAACCTATCACCAGCACCACTTTTTTTTCCTCTCCCGCCACTTTATCGATAAGCTTTCCCGTCCTCTCGCCCTCTCGAATCTCCAAACTCTTTTGCAAACGACCTCCCAAAGAAGAAAAAACAAAAAGACACCCCCCCATACCAAACAATACATTTTCCGACGCAAATGGCGTCACACACCATTGTCCTACCGGGCGACGCCATCGACGACGCCCTGATACCGACGCACCCCAAGAAGCCGCTGCGCCTGGGACCCGGCCTGCGGCACGACCCCTCCACCAACGAGATCCTGCCGACGGTGGCGGGCCAGCTCGTGAGCGACCGCAACAAGAATGCGATTCGCGTCGAGACGTCTACCGGTCGGGTACGTTTTTTTTTTTTTTGGTGATGCCAGTAGCTAGGGGTCAATCTGGGCCCACGGAGAGAAGAGGAGGGAGAAAGAGAGAGAGAGAGAGAGAGAGAGAGAGAGAGAGAGAGAGAGAGACACACACAGAGAGACAAAAAGGCTAACGTTTTCTTGTTCCATCTACAAAGTACCTCCCGCGCGCGGGCGAGCTCGTCATCGGCACCGTCCACAAGTCGGCCGCCGACGTCTACTACGTGCACCTGTCGGACCACGCCGCGCCGGCCACGCTCCCGCAGCTGTCCTTTGAGTCGGCGACCAAGAAGACGCGCCCGGTGCTCGCCCCCGGCGCGCTCGTCTACGCCCGCGTCACCCTCGCCGACCGCCACATGGACGCCGAGCTCGAGTGCGTCTCCTCGTCGACGGGCAAGGCCGACGGGCTCGGCCCGCTGGTCGGCGGCATGCTGTTTCCCGTCTCTCTCGGCATGGCGCGTCGGCTCATGATGCCCACCCCCGCCCCGGCCGCCGGCGGCAGCGGTAGCGGTAGCGGTAGCGGTAGCGGTGTCGTGGTGCTCGAGGCGCTGGCCGCCGCCGGCCTGCAGTTCGAGACGGCCACGGGACGCAACGGCCGCTTCTGGGTCGACAGCGCCGCCGGCGTCAAGACGGTCCTCGCCGTCGGGAGGGCCGTCCAGGAGACCGACGACAAGGGGCTGGGCGTGGAGGACCAGCAGAAGCTGGTCAAGAGGCTTCTCAAGGAGATGAGTTGAAGGGTGGCGGTTGGACCGTGGGGAGGGGAGAAAGGGGGGGAGGGGGGGGGGGGGGAGGGGGCAGGGAGATGCCTTTGTTGGTTGATGCGGAATACAACATCATGTACATATTGTCATTGTCTTTTCTTATTCTCCTTCCAACGATTCGAGCGGGAGGTATCATCGCAAGGGCCACAGCATCAATGGGCAGTCAAATAACGAATGGCGCACCAATGTCTTTTTTTTTCTATTCTTACCTTCTTCTTTTTTTTTGCAACATGTGTGACGGCAGACTCAAGATTGTCGAGTGAATTTAGTTTTGTTTCTTCATTTTTTTTATTCAAGTATATATTGATAGCCGTAAGTGGAAAGAGTAGCAAAGTACAGCGCTCAATCGGCCCCCCCTGGCTTGCTTGCACAAGTTCCATTCAAGAGGGGCGCTTTTAACCCATTCGAACCATATTCAGCCATGCAAAGAATTAACAAACGCCCAAAGTAGGATCCCCAAATGCCTTGCCAACCCGAATGAGATATAGTTCGCTCCGAAGCCGTTAAATGCCCAATAAAAACGGTAAAGGCATGTGTGTAAGTGTGTGTGTGTGTGTGTGTGTGTGTGTGCTTATATACAGGTCCAAAGACAGACAAGTTCGCAGGCCAACTGCAAACTTGCCTGCCAGTCTAGAGTCGCAGGTAACAACCGCCCGCAGTCAGCGGCATCCCAATGCAAACAAGACTATACAGTAAAAGATTTCTGCGGGTAAAGCAGGTAGCAGCACCCGTAGACAAGGCGTCGTTATAAGCCCGTCATTTCTGCATCCACCTCCACAGGCATGGGCAGCTGCTGCTGCTCGAGGTTGTGAATCTTCATCATGTGGCGCTTCCAGTTGTCTTTTCTCGGAAACGCCCTGCCGCCGAGCTTCGAGTAGTCGCACCCTTCCATTGAGCAATGGAACTTCTTCTTCTTCTCGTGCCTATCGTTAATATGGCGCTGCAAGTGTGTCTTGGTGCCGAAGCCTTTGCCACAACCGGGGTAGTGGCACTTATGGTCTTTGCTATGATAGCGCTGGTGATGCCTGCGTTGGGTTAGTCAAGGATGATCGGGCCAAAACCGGCATGTACATACTTGAGCTTGTGCGGCTGATCAAAAGACTGGGTGCAGCCAGGTTCATCGCATTGATACATGCCGTCCTGGTTCTTCACTGGAGAGGGCATATGGTGTGCGACCACGCCTGGGGAAGCACTATGGCGAAATTCAGAGCTATTCCGAGAGTCTGGAGACGGAGTGTCTAGTTGTGTTGATGGTGTGTTTTGTGACGAGACATCGGTGAAACCCGGGCCCGGAAGAGGCGTCGAGTGTTCTGATGGAAAGCTCGGGTGGCGTCCGACAGGTTTGATGTTATCTTCGCCTGTAAGAGCATGAGTCTGCCCCGAATTCTTTAGCTCTGATGGAAAACTTGGATGACGTCCTAGAGGTTTAATGTTGTCTTCATCAGCCAGAGTCTGCGTCTGCCCAGAGTCCTTGCGTTCTGGCGCGCCCCCATTGGCCGGCCTCTCATGAACGTTTGGCGAGCCAGATTGGTTTACGCTAGCTGGTGAAGCCTGGTCCTGCTCCACCTGGGTTTGTAGCGGCTGGGGAGATGGCGATTCATACGATGACGCGTAAAGCTGATACTCTGTTCTATGCCATTGCTCTGATTCCGTACTCGGAGCCATGATATCCATGGGATTCACGGTTCCGGGGGCTGGGTTGGCCGGTGGTGACGGCGACTTAAGAAGCGTTCGCGGCGACGACGTGCTCGACAAGGCAGCACTGGGAGGCTCAGCAGAGAGGCCTCTTGGCGTGACCGATGGTGGCGGCACCGGGGCAGGTGACTGCGGAGGTGGACTAGGGCTCGGCGACATGGCCGTAGGCGACTCGGCCATGGGCTCCTCGGCTGTGATTATGCGCTGCAGCGGCATCGCCCCTTGCTCTGTGCCATTGTTCGAGGAACTGACAGAGCTGATCGTGTGGTTCTTGTCGCTTTTGCGACGGAACATGTGGCGGACATTGTGGGAAAGTGAACTCGCTCTTGAGGTTGTTCGGGGTGGAAGCCAGAAGGGTTCGTCGGGCATGCCAAAGGCTGATGACGGGATGGATGTTCGGTAGTAGTCTTCACTTGTGCCTTTGAGGACGCCGGGCTGGTCATCGACCATGTCCTTAGGCATGTACTCAACGGTGCCTCTCGCGGTTTCTGGGTCATACTGGGCAAAGTTGAGTAGCACAGGGTCCGGGTTGGGAACTCCTTCTTTTTGGGGGACAGTGGCGGGATCAAAATCGTACCCCCTCGACAACGTATTGCTGTGCTTAAGGGAGTCGCTTGAAGAGAGTCGCGGGCGCGTCCCGTCGCTTCCATCAGGCAAATCCCCGATCCCAGCCTCGTCATCAAAGCGTCGCCGACTACCCCTCTTGCGTCGTTTCAGACAGCCAACAATGACGGGGTAGAGGCAAAAGGCGAGCAGCAGGCAGAAGATGACCACGCCAACAGCGACGCCGGCTACGGCGCTGTCGGATAGGTCGCGCGTCGCCAAGCGGTGATGTGATGATTCTTCGACCGTAGTCCTGGGCGTCGTCGTGGAAGGGACGGCGTCGGCGTTGGCGTTGGCCGTTGAAGACCATGGCCGCAGCTGCCGCCAAAAGGCTGGCCGGCCAGCCATGAGAAGAATCGGATGGCACCAGTATCGGTTGAAAATCGAATCGGTGCTAGGAGGAGGAAGAAACGGGTTGCGAGTTTAATCAATCAATGATCGAGTATCCAAGATTTGATTTCCAGAATCGATTGCGGAGGGCTGAGACGGTCAAAACGCGCTGGCTCGCTAGGACCAAAACGAGCTAAATTGGAGGCCGCCTGGATCCTTGGAAACATGCGACGGCTAAGGGAGGAGAAGAGACGACGGCAGCAGCAAACGGAGGGAGCACGCAGGCGATGCCGGGCGCAGCTCTTGGAAGAACTTTGCGGCCTGTTGTCAGATGTCCGTCATGGCAGAGAGGAAAAAGGAATCATGGTTTGATGGACAAAACGACGGCTCTGCTACGAGTGACGAGGCGTGGAGGGGAGGATGCTGGGATGGTGGCTCACGAGTCGCGATCGTGTGTGGCTGGGGAAAGGTACATATACTATGCCAAGTGCCAGATTATGCGTTCTTTTTTTTCGCTGTACCACGTGCAATGAAGTAGAAAATAGATATATTGACGTAATACAGGGGTCGCATTCTCAGACGCTTTTTTTTTTTTTGCTACTTTTCGGCTACAGATCAGATAATTGGAGTGTACAGAGACTCGAAACGATCCGACAGCTTGATTCTAGTGGTGCGACGGCGACTTGATCAGCCAGCCTGAAGTGGCTCTGATGCCCTGTAACGAATAAGTACCGGTACATGTAACTGTGCCACACCTGGCCTGTGGCTTGCCTGTCCAGCCAGAGGCCTCATCCACCCACCACACACCACGTAGCTCACCGCTCGCTCGCTCACTCACTTGATTACTCGTCCATTCACTCAACTACAACACACGGACCGTCTGTGATCAGCCTATTACTGCTGCATCATCCTTCTTGGTTGTCCAACAGCGAGCCTGCCGTGACCCGCTTAGTTGAGGCCTCTTTGTCCGGCCATCTGAACGGCGCATGGCGCACAAACACGACACTGGCCGACCGAGAGAGGACTGAAAATCTACAAAATACCGAAAGCAAGCTTCGCACTGGCTTTCTTCAGCCATCGGCACCCTATGTGATGTGTCTGTACTGCTGCACAATACGCAGCTGTCCCTTTGCCAGGTGCAGCACGCGATCCGCCAGGCTCAACGTCGCCGGTCGGTGAGAGACCATCAAAATCGTGCATCCGCCAAAATCCTCGTCGTGAATTTTTGCGTCCGGGCTTCTGTTTGCTCATCCATACTCGAGGCTTCCTCATCCGTCAGGAAAACTACCCCTGCGACAGCTCCATCTCACCCATAACAGGCCGCCCCGGGCATTTATAATCCCACAGCCTGGCTTTGCGCAGAGCCTCTGTCAGCAGCTCATCCGTCATCTTCAAGCGAAAGAATGCATCAAAAAGATTCAAATTGTACCGCACAGAGCCTTCGAGCAGGAGAGCAGACTGCGAGTGCTTGTGATGCGAGCGTGCGCAAAAGTCTGCGGGGACGCCTCCAGTCTATACGCCGTCTGTTCGGATACCTCCAGAGTACTCTACGAGATCAAGCAGTACCAAGAGCAGAGAGAAGACTTACCACTGTAGTTGTCAACTTCCTTCCATTACGGCATGTGAGGCAACAAATTGTCCCGGCATAACATTCACGGTCACATTTCTCAGCACAATGTGAGAGGCGCCTGTGGTTGTTCTGCCCACGTCGTTAGTGCGCCTTGATTTGGTAACGTCGTGCAGAATAATTACCTACATGTACACTGCGCCCACATTGTAGCTCGACTTGGTCACGTCGTGGCCCAGTTTTCGGAAGCTCCGCGACGATTGGGGTGCCCTTTTCCTCGAGAGTCGTAGTAGCGAACTCTCTTGTGTGTGCGACGATGTCTAGACATGTTTCTGTCTCGACCCAAGCGTGAATGAACATGTTGGCCGTCTCACTACACGTTATCAGACTTGGGAAAAAACAAGACCCATGGCTATATCGGATGTTCGAGACGCAAACTTGACCGCAAAGCTCACCACCGTAATCGCCGAAATGGCCGTCTCCATGTCCAGCGCGTCAGCGCCAACCACTACTACACGCGAAAGAGCAAGTAAAAGGGCTGCTGCGTCTCGTCCAGCACGCTGTAGCACTCGGCCACACAGTCCGCCTGCCAGCGGTATGCGCGAATGTGCGCGGCGCTCGACATCATATCCGTAAAGTTCTGTACAGTTTCTTCGACGAATCCAGCTCCATGACGCGCGGCTGGCGCGAGGTGCGGAGGTCAAAGTGCTGCACGGCATCGACGACGAATACAAAAAAGCAAAGGATGGGCGCGCCGAGGCCCGGCGAAGAAGCGTCTCATTGAAGGTATTTGCGCCGATAAGATTGCTCTGTGTGGTGTCATTGCGAATCCATGAACCTGGGCACAATAGGCAACGGGGCCTCGCGAAGAAACCTGGGCAGATCCTATGGGGCTTGATCTCTCTCAGTATGGCCCTAGGCATGACAGACTTGCGAGAGCCAACCGCTCTGAAGATCAGGGTCTTGCTTCCAGGAGGTATCTTCACAGACAAGTCTTGCACAATCGGTTTGGCGCGGTCCACCCCCACCGCGACATCGTTGAGCTGGGCGGCAAAGACAGTTTTCGGGGCTCTTCGTCGGTTTCGCAGCTCAATTGCACCGACTAGTCTGGGTGAAGCTGAATATCATCCGTCACAGTCATAACCTGAGATATCTCGCTTATTCGATCGTCCTGAAGCTCTTCATCCAAACAGACTTTTCATGCGAGACAACGACGCCAAATCAGTAGCCCAGAGCGAAATGCTCGCCCGAAAAGCGGAGGGTAGGATAGTGACCATGTTTTGAGCAGAGCAAATCTCGGCTTTTCCATGCTGGAAGTTTCCCAGTGTTTAGTAAATGTTGCATAATGTTGCTCAAAATCAAGATGAGAGCCGCTCGCTCCGAGATCACGACAGGTGATCTCGGAGATGAAGCTCGTAGACATGGCCGGTTGGTCGATGCAAACAGCAATCAATTCTAGGACCCAGCAAGACATTCCTGCCCATTAGAGCTCTTTCCTCATGGTCAGAGATCGCCTTGAACCATCTAAGCGTGTCTAAGCGTCTTCAAGAAAAGTCAGGTAAACTTGACCACAGGTATGGGCATACGCAGTTTACATATGAATTTCAGGCCGTGGCGATTAAAGTAGAACATGTCACAGCCACGTCGAGCAGCATCATTGCCGTGAGAAAGATGCTAGAAAAGGACGGCTAGTGGATAGGTAAGACAAGTTCAACGTAGAGAATGATACTAATGCAAACGGGAGTCGCACTCAAAAAAAATGGCCGCGGTCTTGGCTAGAGCAGACTCAAGCGACAAAGTCCGCCAAAGGAGTGTATCAATAATCAGCAAACCGAAGGGAGCCGCGGTGAGGCCGAGCGTCATCCAGAGCAAGAGGCCGAATCTCACGCGCGGGACACCACCAGTGATGATGATCAAGATGTAGTAAGGAACGACAAAAAAGATGTTGAGCTCAAGAGGTTTTTTCGAACAAGGAAAGCTCGAACAGCAATTTGAACTCACAGTGACCAAAGAGGTGAGGACCAAACGTGGAAGCTGTCCATGGCGTGTAGCACAAATACTTCGAACAAGCCACGGTGATGATGAAGGGCAAACGTCGGGGCAGCGTAAGTGTGTATCTGTGCCTCTATTGACTCGAATTACGGCGGAAAAGGGATATTGCCATGTTCAACGCGCAATTGTTATCTCCTCCAGGCCAGAGGACCCGGCCAATCAACACAGCGAGGTCTCTGCACGATGCTTTAGCTAGCGGCGGTTAAAGGGGATTGATGGGCGGGTTGGCGGGCTGCCTATTCACGTCATATGAATTGGGACTATTGTACCGTTAGCAACCATCGTATAGGTGGGTTTGCATGTTAGCTGCATAGTGCTGCCCTTTGTTGGGTAGTTTTCTGTTCAACCGCGGGACAACTCAGATGTCATTTCGAGCGACTAGCAAAGAAAGGAAAAAACATTCTTCAGGTCTGATTAATTTGCAAAAAAAAGAAGCTGCTTGAAAAATTGATTATAAACAGGAAAATTCGCTAGATTGTTTGTATGTAGTTTGTCATCATTGTTCTAGCATTTTGGTATCATTAGTCGCTCTCATACTCGCTCTCGTCTGCCGCCCCTTCACTCGCAATATTGTTGTGAATAGCATACAGCGCACGAATCCAGGAATCAATCGCGTCACGCGCCTGCTTGTTCTCCTCCGCAGGCCGGGCGTCTAGTTGCTCGCGCAGCCTCTCGTATGCTTCGATCATGACCCATATCTGCAGGCCGGCGGAGGAGGCGTTGCCGTCTTTTTGCTGACGGCCGGAGTGGTCGGCAAACGCCGTAGACAGCTCCTTGGTCAGGAGTTCGAGGCCGATTTGGAACCGCAGCGACGCCAAAGCCGGGGGGGGCTTCTCCTCGTCATCGCTCATCTCTGCCGGTGGAGAGCTCGAGCGTGTCAGGGACGGGCAGCTGCCGAAGCTGGTGTCCGGCTCCGAGCCTACCAGCGTGCCGTCCTCGGAAACTGAAGATAGTGTACGGCGGTGGTTATGAGGCGAGGCACCAAGCAGATGCTCGTTCTGCTCATCGTCCCCTTGCGCGGCTGGCAACTCGGCAATGTCCTGCCCCGTCAGGTACGAAGGGTCAATCTTTGGCACGTCAGGGATGTCCGTTTCTGGGTAAACTGCCAGCTCTCGATATTCGCGGGCAATGGTGCTGACACTAGACATTCGGTTGATTCCATCCATGTTACTGTTTGGCCGGAGAGATTTTTGCCGTCTTCGTTGGGCCGCCTCCAGCTGACCAATGTGATGAACGGGTGTCTTGGCTCGGCGTCTCACCGTTGAGGGAAACACTGGGGTCACGGGCAAGTCTGGTTGGGGGGCCGACACGAGCTCGGCGGCGATGGCGACATCCCCGGAGTGGTAGTTGACGGTGGAGAGTTCGGGAATCGGCGGTGGCGGGGGCGCCCGGCTCGGCGGTGGCACGACAGGCGCCGAGCACTGCGGCACGGCATTCGTCGGCAGCGGTTTCCGCAGGATGTTGCTGCCCTGCCGTGAGAGGGCGGTTGCGCTCTTGGGCAGCGTCATTTCCAGATCCTGCTTCACTTTGGGGTCGTCCTTCCGGTACGAGGACGCAGGTCGGCAGGCCGTCGTCTTCCGACGGGGGTCAGCCAGCGCGCCCATCTGCTCGCCAGCCAGCAGTATGAGCGTCGACAAGTCGTGGGTAGTGGTGGCGTAGTCTTTGGCCACGCCCGGTGTCGTCGTCGGGCTCTTGCCTCCGGGCCAGTATCGTTGGAGCTTGGCCCTTGACGGTCTCAGGTTGCCGAGGCTGAAGTTGTCGGGGAGGCTGATGAGCGAGCGCCGGCGGTCGCTCGACGGCGTGTAAGTCGACTCCGGCAGGGCGCCGGGCGGGGAGCCGGGAATATGCAGCGAGAGTCGCTGTCGATGGGGCATGCTTGTAAATGTTCCTGTTCTGTGAGGTGAGCAAAAAAAAAGTTGGATAGAAATCAGAGAAGCAACAGAAGGAGAACTCAGAAAAAAAATGTATGACCTCCTTACTATACTAATACGAGACTTCCAATACGAAACGCCGTTCATCATGCTGTCGTCGTCACGTCACTCAAGCGCTGATCCAAGCCACAATGTGAAAAGCAAGGCAGAGTGGCTGACGCTGCACCGCCTCACTCGAGGCGACTCGGCCACCACCAAAAATAGGCGGTTTCGGTCCCTCCCCACCCTTTCCCGCCAGACAATACGGAAAATGCTTCTCGAAGCGAGCACGATGTCTTGAAGATACGCATCTGCTAAGATGGGGGTTCATATCCGCATTCCATTCTCGGTCATTGTTTGTTTGGTTTGGATGCATTCAAGTCGCGAATCGCTATCCAGATTGATAGATGGCGCGCTTGCATTACCAGTACAAACAAAGCAGGCTCCCAAGGCTCAATCAATGCCAACTAGGCCCAGCCCGGACTCAGCCTCCGCCAAAAATAAAAAACCTGGATGATCAACACCGAAACAGCCTGGACGAAACGGCAAGAGAACCATACCAGGCGAGGGATAATCAGGGTTTGAGGCTCGGTGTTTGCTGGCAGTCCGGAGATGGATGTCACGGGTGGCATGTTCCGCCATCACCGGCCTCCACAACCCTGTCTCTGCGTTTTGTGACAAAACACTATTGTGTAAATCCACAACTTATCGGTCTTATTCTGTTCTCCAAGGCACTGTTGACGTGCATCCATCATGGGGTCTGGAGATGTGGCTCCTCCTTGTTTGAGCGCGCTTGCCCATACCAGACTGCGGAGTCCAGCATGCCAGTGGCTAATGCCACGCGGCGACAATGCGATAACAGTAAATGGGCGAAACTGTTGTCTAGGGTATCCATACTGACAATAGTCCATCGATGTCGGTTTTTGTTCCCATTGCGGCTGACTAGGCAGAGAAGTCCGCACTACTTCTATGCTTACTCATGGGCTGCCGAAATGAGGAACGGCGACGACTTACGATTCTAGATAGCGGCGCTACAATCCCAGGGTAACCAACAAGTGATATGCTGAGTTTCATTATGCGACCTTGCCTCGCAAAACTAAAATGGAATTTCGGTTGAACCAACACTGACCACACCGAGTAACGGCGGCGGTCACCAAACCACGGCTGAGGGGAGAGGACGGCCTACCCTACACGACTGCCACCCAGTAGCGCAACCCCTCACTCAGATCGAGCACTGGCGAAATCATGGGAAACAGTGTTCATGCTTCTTACAGTTACGAGACAGCGCAACTTCATGGAAACGACATCAGAACAGGCTATTCTTCTTTTGGTGACTATTTCGCCTCGGCTGGTCTCCTCGCCCACCGCCTGCTGGGCGGCACTATCGTATACCAATGATGCCTATTTTCGGCTACAAATGAATACGGTGTTGCTGCGGCTCCGGTATTCAAAGCCCGACAAATACGGTGACTGATAACAACGTTTTTTATTTTGTGGCAGCGCCGAAATTGCTTTTGGTCGATGGATTTCGGGTGGTACGCAAGATATGTACGAGAACCAAGCTTCGCAGTATGGTTGAGATCATATCTCTCTAGCACCAGATGCGAAAGACGGGCCGCGCTGGGACATGGCTTGACGGACACTATACACCCAGTCCAAGCGTTGCTAAAAAGAGTATCACGCGTCTGCTCCTTTAATATGAACGAGACTCTCCGTCGCTGCCTAGTGTGTGTCCAAGACAAGGCAACTCCCCCAAGAGAGCTCATGGCAATTTAATTGATTCGATGTGAGATTACAGGGCTGTGAGGGAGTTTATTGTCCGGGACCCGATTTGCCGCATCTCCGGATTGACCTTGATTTGTCCAGGCAATGCAACGTCGACTCATGCACTAACTAGTTCGCTCCTGGCTCCTGCAGGTCCTCGCAAAGAAGCAAAGCGGAAAAGGGGGGGGGATGGGGCTCGAGAGATAGGGTGGCCGGGCAACTAGCAGTCAGTACTAAGTCGCAACCACTGAGAACACGAGCGAGCCTGATTGCCTGATTAGAAATTTCCTACCACGGAGACTTTCCAGCAAGGCATGACTGGATTTTTAATGAGGCCAGCCACAAAAAAAACACATCGTCCCCCCCCCTTTACGATTCCACCGCAAAACGCAAGATGAGCTGGGCATCTGGGCAGAAGATGAGAGCGGAGACTGGTGGGCTCGTCTTGTTCAGGTACCGAACGGCCAAGAGGCTTGAGGCTGTTGGAACAGCCTCTCAGCTGGCAGGAAAGCTAGACCTGTCGGATCTACCGTGGCGGGTTCCCGATGGGCTGATACGCCTGGAGAGGCACCGAGAACAACATCCAAGACTCCCCAATGCGTGGCGTGCTTGACTAGCGAACCGCGCCCGTGCCACCGTCAAAGCCGCTAGTGTCGTGCTATCATGCCGGTTTGGGCAGTGCGGTGCTAGGCGCTGCCCTATGACGTTCGGAGAAGTAAAATTTTTCCTGGGTACCATTTCTCTTTCTGGGTTGCTGTGGTGCCCGTGGGTGCTGCTGAGAACACGAAAAGGGCGCACGCGCAGCCAGGAGGGACAGGGATTGTCGACTGGAACAGAGTTGTGAGGCATTTCTTACGGGAAAGGACCGGCACAGTGCTGACTGCTAGCTGTGATGTACCAGTATGAGAATGGCAAAAAGACAGGGACTGGGATCCAGGTACGCAGGCGAAGGAGTGCGAATTGGGCAAATCGCCAACAATGTCTGCAGTGCGACCACGTTTTTTGAGACATCTTCTTCGGGCCGGCCGGCCGTGTCAGCTTCGCCAGTATCAGTACCGTCCGTACTCAGTCACCATTGCTGTCGTGGTGCCTGAGTTGCAGCCTTCCAGGGACTGACTGGTCGCTCATCACTTGGCCGAGTCGGCACACTGGCGACTGGCAACTGGGAACAAAACAACGCTTGCGGTTGGTTGGTCGGAAGGCGACCCGCCTTGACAGGAGAGTTTCTGCCCTGCTCACGGGGAAATTAAACCGACAAGAATTTTACAGCTCTAGTGGAGCATGGCCGTGGGGGCGTTGGCTTCTTGTTTTAGCAATACGTTCCAGTGCTAACCAGTCAGTACACACCATGACACCGTCCAAGCCGTCGAGTTGCCATTTGCCATTGTTCCGTCGCTCTACCAGCGCCGCTAAAAGGGGCTTGGGGGCTTGGCTTCGCCACTGGGAAAAGACTCAAATCACGATTGCCTACCAGTACTGCTGCTCTTTCACGGGGTGATGAATTGCTCTTGTCCTTGTCTCGGAACGGCGAGTGACAAGGTACTGAGTACGGGGAGAATAATAAGCAACGATTGCAAGGAGAACAAGGATCGTACCGGTAGCCATGGGTCCTGCAGGCGTGTCTCTGCCCCTGGAAGTCAGGAAGTCAGGCTCGGGGCCAGGACCAGGCTAATCAGGCTCAGGCAAATTACCCATGGGCCGTTCTCGATACTTATCAGCCGCCTTCCAGTTATGGATACATGTCGGCAGGCAGGGATCCACCGACAAGACAAAGAAAAAAAGAAGGAAAAATGTAACTCGTATATTGGTGGAGGCTGGAGGGGATCGGCTCACCTAGGCCACCGCACATGCCCACACACCAAGTCATCCTGGCTGGGAGCTCAGAGCTGCACCGCCCAGGAGGCGGACCGGAGGATAGCGTGCCTGCCTGCTCGCCTGCCAGCCTACGGAGTGACCTGTAGGCTGTGAGTGAACTGGGGAGTGGTGTGTGGCTCATGATGTCACGTAATACTAGGGCCGGTGTTGTTTTTTTTTCTTCCTATCAGGTTGGGTGTGTGTGCAATGTCCCATTGTTTCTAATAATATCGCCCCTATTCAGATGAACCGAGCTCTCAGCATATAAGGCGACGTTCCCACCCCCCAAAGAGGTCTGTCTTTTTTTCTCTTCCTTCTCCAACCAACTCACTTCATCTTACATTCGCTTCTTTCAGACACCTTTGTCTACTTACATTCGCTTCTACGCAACAAAACCAAAAAAACCATTCTATTCAAAATGAAGTTCTTCGCTGCCACCGCTGCCCTCGTCGGCCTCGCTGCCGCTCACAACAACGCCACCAGCACCGGCGAGGTTGTCTGGACCACCGAGGTTGTCACTGCCTACACCACCTACTGCCCGGCTCCCACCACGGTCGTCGTGAACAACAAGACTCACACCGTCACCGAGGCCACCACCCTCACCATCACCGACTGCCCCTGCACCATCTCCAAGCCTCACACCGGCACTGGTGTTCCCACCGGCAACCCCCCCAAGCCCACCAGCAACAACCCTGGCAAGCCTACCGGCACCGGTGCCATCCCCACTGGCCCCAAGCCTACCACCACCAACCAGCCTCCCCAGGTTGGCGGCGCTGCCGCTGTCGCCCCCTTCGGCGCCGCTGCTCTCGCTGCCCTGGCCATGCTGTAAATAGCATAGTACTCTTTGCTTCAAAATGAGGACATGTTATGATAGCGGTGGATTTAATACCTTTTTTTTCTTGCATCAATATGCGATTTCTAGCATAGAAATGGTCCTTGGCATTTTGCTTTCCAACCAAAGACACTAATACAAGGGCTTTTCACGATGTACATTCTTTCTTCACGGAGTCTGGAACACACTTATAGACCTGTTTATATTTAATATGATACAAAATGGTTATTTTCTTTCACACAAAGTAATATCATTTTGGTGACTGTTTTTTCTTCTTTGCATTTGCTCCAAACACGAATGGTTCGGAGTTTTTTCTGCCGAGCCTTGTTCGGAGTAGTTCCCTGACCAAGTGGGTGTAATACGAAGCTCCATCCAATGAAGACTCGTGTTTCCAGTTTTACCCTGTGCCTTTATTTTTTTTTCCTTTTTCCCTTGCTGTTCCCCTGCAATGGTGCCTGACTTGTCACGCTGCCTGCCTGTCAGGTGTGTGTGGGCAGTATACGGGTGAGGGGGGGAATTGCACAATTCGCAGGTATATTGATTGCACGCACCGTGATTGCGCCGCGTCTCGTATCACCATATACTTTTTACATACAAGACAACGCAACCGTGTAGGGATCAGAAGAATATTGTGGCTTGCCTAATAACCAGCGCGACAGAGGAGCTGGGAGCTTCCTCCCCCCCTTTCCTCGCTCCCCTGACCCAGCGATAAAGGGAAGCCAGAAAAAACGTGGCTTGCATAAAGGCGTATCACAACCAAGGACAAAAAAACAAAAAAGAAAAACGCCCGGGCGGCAGTCGCCTTTTTTTGGTTTAATCTCAGCCCGTCCCTAATAAATCAAGCAGTTCAAGTAACACGCTCAGGCACCGGCGCGAAACGGAACACACACACACACACACAGCTGATCATCATCAGCCGGCTCCGGGGAATCTCTCTGACAATGCAGGGTGAACGCTCAGATTTGCCAAGAAAGGAAGATGAGCAAAAAGAAAAACAAGAAAAATAAATTGAGTTTGCGCGTCCGTTCCTGTTCCTCTTTGCCCCCCCTGGGTCATTGGCGTCGCTCGGCGACTTTCCCAAAGCGGACGGACAGGATAAGAAAAGAGTAGATACTATCATACCAATGGTCTAATAGATAGCACGCAAGATTGGTGCTGACGTTGGTTGAACGAGGCTGACCAACGCAACACACGTTGTTCCTTGTGTTCCTTGTCTCTCTCTCTCTCTCTCCCCCCCCTCTCTCTTCTTGTTATCTTTCCGAGACGGCGAGGCTTTCCGGGTAGCGCCCAGTGTTTAATTAGTCACGCATTTCAAATAATGCTTTGAAAGCCGCCACCCCCCCTTCCTTCGGGGAGCTTATGTACAACAGCAGCCAGGCACGCGCGCCCGGTTGAAACTGGAGCTAGGCTGCACAACGAGGCTCTGTTGTTTGGTAATGGCTAGTCGTAATGTCGTGACAGGCTGATTATAGATCATCAGTTTGGTAATGACATGTCTAACGCCGGGGAGAGGAGGGGGGTCCTCGCGTCGTAGCCAAGAACGGTTGATGAGTATATAGCCGGATAGAAGAAGGCGGCTCCTGCAGAAAGTGAGGCAAACACCTCATCCTCCATTACAACAGCAAAAAAAACCTCTTCCAACGTCTTGTCAACCGCCTGCCCACCCGCCACCTCCCCAAACATGTCCAAGACCATTGTCGTCCTCGGTGCCACAGGCAACCAGGGCGGTTCCGTCGCCAGCACCTTTCTGCGGAACCCCGAATGGCGCGTGCGCGCCGTCACACGAGACGCCGCGAGCGCCAAGGCGGCGTCGCTCCGGTCCCGCGGCGCCGAGGTGGTCGAGGCGGACCTGGACGACCCGGCGAGCCTGCGGGCGGCCTTTGCGGGCGCGCACGCCGTCTACGCCGTCACGGACCCGCTGGCCATTCTCACGGCCGGGCCTGACAAGAAGAGGTCCGTCGCCGTCACCGTCGCCAAGCCGCTTTCCGCCGGCCAGGAGAAGGACGACGACGACGACCTCATGGCCTGGGCGGGCGCGGTCGAGCTGCAGCAGCTCCGCAACGTGGCCGACGCGGCCGCCGCCGTCGCGCTGCCGACGACGCTGGAGCGCCTCGTGCTGTCGGTCCTGCAGGACACGCGCGCGCTCTCGGGCGGCAAGTACGCGCGGGTGCACCACTTTGAGGCAAAGGCCAGGGCCGAGGCCTACGTCAGGGAGACGCACCCGGACCTCTGGAGCAGGACGAGCAGCTACGTGCCCGGCTGGTTCCTCAGCAACATCCTGCCCGGCGGCATGGGGCAGCCCCAAAAGGTATGTTTAGGGCTTTTTTTTTTGGAAATAGAAGGGATTGGAAGAACCAAGGCAAAAAGCAAAAGAAAAGATGGGCTTTGTGTGTGTGTGTGTGCTGACAGTGGTGAAATGACAACTAGAGCGACGACGGCACGCTGCTCTTCGCCCCGGGCATCAAGCCCACGACCCGAGTTCCCGTCTTCGCCGCCGAGGAGGACTCGGGCCCCATTGTCGAGTCGCTCGTCCGGGAGCCGACGGCCGGCAAGAAGGTGGTGGGCGAGCGCGCGTCCATGACGTTTGCCGAGTTTCTCGACCTCTTTGCCCGCACGACCGGACGCAGGGCCGCCTACGCCGCCTGGCCGACCGACCCGGCCCAGCTCCCCTTCCCCCCGTTCCTGCGCGAGCCGCTGCTGGAGATGACGCGCTTCTGGGACGAGTTTGGCTACCTGGGCGGCGACGCGAGCGTGATATCCCCCAAGGATGTAAGTTTTTTTCATGGCTTGATGAAAAGAGTGTGGGGGAGCTGCGACGGCTGACGATAATCTTTGACGCAGTTGACGTACCCGCCGGTCCTGGAAACGGTTGAACAATACCTCGAGAAGAAAAATTGGGAATAAAGGGCATGGGGAGATGGTAGTATATAGGCGTGTGCATTTGAGTACATTCACGACGTGATGAATACATGACCTTTACAGTTCGTTACCTCTGCATCGTTGCCTCGCTTTAGACGGTAGTACCTAGTCTCACACGTCCTTTGAGCCAAGCAAGTGAGAATACTCGTCGTAGCAAAATGGATATTCGGGTACAGTGTTGTGGTGATTGGAGAGAGAGAATGAGGAACAGGTAGTTGTACATATGTGACTGATGGGATGTTGCGTCTAGACACGCAACTCCATGACGCCCATTGTAAACAGCATTCGTCGTGCCAGGCGCAATGCAGCCGGCACCGGTGTACGCCGTGCGGAACGGAGAGGAGATACGACCGATTGTTCGGGATATTCGTACGGAGCTGGAAGCACTTTCTGGTCACATTTCTGTCCTCTGGCATCGATCGAGACTGGCCTTGCCATATCAAAATAGAACGCTATTATGCTAAATCGAGTGTTTTGTCTAGTTATAAAATACATTTGTTGTCAGTCGCCAGCCCGCCAATGTCGAAAAAGCAAATGACGGCTTCAGGGACAACATCAAGCCAGGCCGGCGGCAATCGCAGCCACGACACAGGGCGCGAGAACCGCACCGACAGTCTGCATCGGTCCGGCGGCGGCGGCGGCGGAGCTGGGGCTCGTCGTCTTGGCCGCGCTGCTGCCTGACGACGACGACGACGCCGACGAGGCGCTCGTGACCTGCGCCGAGCTCGAACCACCGCTGCTGCTGGACGGCGTGTTGGTGCCCGTCAAGGTGATGATGGAGCCTCGCTCGGTCGCTGTCGTGGGAGGAGTAGTAGTAGTAGTCGCACCAGACGAAGACGACGACGACGACGACGTGGCGGCGGCGTGCGTCACGGGCGCGGTCGCGAGCACGACGCTGCTGCCGGCCGGGATGACGCCGTTGCCGAGCGTCTTGGGGTCGACGTAGGACGGCGCGTACGTGTCCGTGCCGGTGTACTGCGGGCAGCCCGGGACCGTCTTCTTGGGCGGCGCGCGGCCGCCGCCGCAGTCGAGGAGCGCGCAGACCTCGCCCGTGTCCGGCACGTACCAGAGGCGGCTGGCGTAGGCCGCCATCTGCGTGGCCTGCACCACCAGGTCCGTGTACGTACAGCCGGCGAGGTCGGTCCGCGCCAGCGCCGACGACGCCAGGGGCAGGGCGACGGCCAGGCTGCGGATGAGAAGCATGATGTTCTGTCAAGAGCGGGCGGGCGTGGCGGGCGGGAGGGCGGGCGTGGCGGCGAAAACCTGATGGGCTGGTGCAAAGTAGGCGAGTGGTTGTAATGTGGTCGGTCGTTGCTAGTGTTGGACGTATGGATAGAAAGAGTGATTGACGGGGATAGACCAAAGCCGACCAAGAGGCGAGTGAAGGAGTTTGAGAGAAAAAGATTGTAAAGTAAAAAAGGAAGATAAACAGGAGAGAGAGAGAGAGAGAGAGTGAGGCGTCGCTTGCTGTAATAGGGGCTGTTGGCAAAAGCCTGATTTATCCGCACTAATATTGCCCAGAAATTCATCTAGGACGGACTTCTTGTTGACTAACTAACTAGCTAGTGGATGGCCCCATAGTAGGCGGCAGCCTGATGTGCAAATATTGTTACAATATTCTAGTAGAGAAGCATCGTAGTATGGCATGTTTCCTTCGTCGTCTTTGGGCCAGCGTAGCAATGTCTGATTGACGTTGTACCGTTGCAAGCATAGTTGCCGTTACCATTACTATTACCGGCGGCTTCGGCCTGTCTTGGTTTTTTTTTTCTAAGAAAAAAATTAGACGAGGAGTGCATTCCGAGCCGGCTTACACTAGTGTCGAGCCGCTGGCTTGCTTTCTCCCTGAAGCAAGACTGCCGATAGAGGCTCTGTGTACGGAGTAGAGACATTCGAATTTACTGTCATGGGCAATGAGAAAACTACGACTCGAAAGTGGACTAAGCAAGACAAAAACAGATATTTCGTCTTTGTAGCGCTCCATCAATATGACATACTCTTCGCCCGTTTTAGATCCATGAACTAATGCCGAATCCCTTGCAAAATTCAAGCCTTGACTATAACTTTGAAGAATAGGCATAGAGACTCGAACATTGAACATTCATTCGAAAGCTCGTATGCCCCAGGATGTGGCGTACGCCATCCATTGTCTGGGCTGAGCATAGTGGCCGCTCTGCTATGGCTCAACAGGATCATTGAATTAATGGCGGTCATTGGCCCGAGGTTTCATTCCCATTGACTTGCCTCCAAGGTGCGCACCCTGAGTAGGATAAAAGTCCCCTTGCCACATCCGAGTTATACCGGTTCAACGACTTTTTGACCGATACCACGACATCGCGTGAGAGCCCAGCCTTGTTCTTAGCGCGCGGGGAAGCATCTCCCGAGCAGCCGATCTGACGTTGTGAGCGTCGTAAGCATGTAGAGAAGCGACGTTTCCAAGGGATGCGCCGTACGTTTGTGGCGCCGCTGCAGCGGGCCTCGAGAGTATATAAAGACTGTCTCGTGCCTTGCTCGTGACGTGAGAAAGTAGCACACCCTTCAACACTCCCCCGACCAATCGTCGCAAAAGGACCCTCAAACACCCCCCGCAGCGATGACGTCCATGCAAGAAATGACGGACAGCTTCCGCGACATCTTCAAGTCGCAACGGCTCGTCTACACGGCTCTCGAGCAGACGGACCGGTGCAGGGACTTTTGGTGGCGGTGCCGCGCGTCCAACCTCGTGAACCGGAGCCTCATCGGCCCGGAGCAGCCCACGCCGCCCTCGCGCGCCGAGTCGGACAAGCAGCTGGAGCAGACCGTCGACGGGGGCCGTAAGCCGTACCTTGCCGTGCTCATCTGCCTGCCCGCACCGACGACGGCGGACGCGGCGGCAGGCGACCAGGGAACGGGTAAGCCTGAGCCGGAGCCGGAGCCGGAGCCCCAGCCGGAGCCGGAACCGGAGCCCGTCGGCTTCCTCGTCCTCAACAAGTCGTTCCCCGAGTGCGCGGCGTACCACCTCGGCTTCCTCGAGGAGCACCAGAACAAGGGCTACGGCCGCGAGGCCATCGGCTGGGCGGCCGACTACGCCTTCCGCTGGTGCAACATGCACCGCCTGAGCATCGGCGCCCTGGCCTACAACGAGCGCGCCCTGCACCTGTACGCCAGCATGGGCTTCGTGCAGGACTCGAGGATGCGCAGCTGCTTCTACATCAACGGCTCGTGGCACGACCTCGTCGAGTTTAGCATGCTGAGGGAGGAGTGGGAGAAGCTACGGGGTGTGTCTGGCGTAAAGGGGGGGTGAGGGTGACAGACGGGTATGCACCGATGAGCGTGAACGAGCTGTACGGCATCACCAAACGAGTTTGTTTTCATGAGATTCATATAATATCTGACATCTTCTACGCTTGTAAATACATGAATGGGCCATCCTTGCTTGCGCCCTTGAATCCGACACGGCGCGTAATATTCACTCTCATGCGCCCGGCCCACGTCAGTCGGAGACAATACTGCCTTTGTGGCAGCCTCCTCGATGTGTTTTGCCACCAAATATACTCCGACATTGCTACCAATATTGTGCCGTGTTAGAACACCGTCTTTCGATCACCAAGTAACTGCAGTTGGACTTTTCGCCGGATCAGACGCGTTGAATCGTGATCCTATTTTTCAATGGTGTGCGTGAGAAAATCCACTGCTTAGCCAAGCCGACCCGTTGAAACTCGTAAATGAATCGACCAGTTTGCCATTGCCGGGTTTGCAAAAGCTGATTGTAAGTTCGTTGTCGATTTGTAGGAACGCTCACGCGACCCTGGTGTGGAAAAAAAGTTGCGGCCTGGTTAGTTGGCGCCGCGTTGTTCAGAAATTTTCTCGAGCGCGGCTGATCGTGAAAACTGCTGCGTTGTTTCCTAGACATCACGCAGCTCTGTGGCGAGACTTCCCATGACTCGTTCTGTCTCCCATACCTCTGCGCCGCAGCGATCAAACCGTCTGAACCACTCTCCAACCATGCAGGCTCTGAGCCGTGTCGGTACAGACTGGACCTTTAATGCTTTGTTGCGTAGCAATATAGCCAAATCCAAAATGAGGCTTGTATAGTGAGACGTTTCGAAATGTCGGAGGTCGTAGAACTGCTTCACGCTGTTAGTAGAAGTTCGACATGGGTTACCATGTCGCTTACATTAAGATGACTTAACAGCTTGACAGCATCGTCGTGTGTGTATCCAACATCGACTTTGAATAAATGAGCCAGGGATTCTCGTAGGTGAATCGTTTGACTGCTGGTTGACTCCCGAGGCAGATCTTTGTGAACCTGAGGGCCATCGTTGCTCTGGGTGCTTTCGATCGGGGCTGGTGTCCGTGTATGACCGGATTCTGCACTCGGCATGGGCTCTGGTCGAGCTCTATTTGCTTCATGACTGGGCTGCGGACCTGTGAGTCGACTTCCAATAGTGTCCTTTGGTAGGTTACGGAGCTCTTGCATGTATTTGACGCAGAATTTTTCGAGATTCTCTCTGACGGCATTGCGAACCAAATGCGGAGCTTTGCACGTGCTTTCTTCATACCACTCATTGTAGAAAGCGATAAAGAGCCGACGTCTCGTCTCCCCAGGGGAAGATACCCAGTGGCAGAGACCATTCTCGGTGCTCTTGGCGAGTACGTAGAAATTGGCCGGGCTGGCGTCAATCATTCGGACAACGACGCAGCGCGGACGTTTCTTGTCCAAAGTGACCCATTCGAGTTGCCCTCGCAGCCCAGTGCTTTCATGATCGGGGAGTGACCTTTGTTCCGGCGATGGGAAGGCAACTTTCATGCATTGAGCTTGTGCAGCCTCTGGAACCAGTTCACCCACGACCACGGCATGTGATCCATAGTCAGAGGGGTGCAGCGTAGTCTCCGCCTCACTGAATGTGACTCCAGCGTCGGTCGGATTATCCCATTGAGCAATGTATTGAGCTTCCAAAGCCCAACCTGGTGGCCAATGGCGCGTGATGCAAATGACCCTGCGTGGAACCCGATCGGGGTCAGTCTCGAAAGCCCAGCGCCTATCAGGATTGAACGCAAAGCCGCGGGAAGACATTATTGCCAATAAACGCGAGAGGCTCTCATTGGCAAGCAAAAGTGTCTTGTCATGGAATCATAGAGCTGTAATTGCCACAACGCGAATAGATTGTCGTAGATGTGCAAGCTGAGCCCTAGGTGAGAGCAGTGTTTATTTTTAGCATTGCTAAAGTGAAGGCGAGCAGACCAAAGTGAAGAATCCAAAACGAGAAGTATGAAATACACATTAACAACTACTCCAAGACCAAGTGCTCATTAACTATAGCTAGACGGGATAATACTATAGGCCTTGTTAACCGTTTGCCTACTAAGGTCTACTCTAATAACCATTTAATAGGGCTTATAATAGAAAAAAGTCTAACTCCTTAGCATATATGGCTATAGCCGAGTGAAAGCTAAGCCCTAGGTAAGAGCAGTATTTATTTTTAGCATTACTAAAGTAAAGGCAAGTAGACTAAAGTAAGGAATTCGAAAACGAGAAGTATAAAATATATATTATTAACTACTATAAGACTAAGGGTTTATTAACTATAGCTAGACGGGGTAATACTATTAGCCTTATTGGCCGTTTGCCTACCATAAACTGGCTCTAACAACTACCACACAGGGCTTAAAAGGAAAATAAGTCCATATCTTTAGCATGTACGGCCATAGCCGAGTGAAAATTCTGGATCCCGTCTGATCTCCGATCGAAAAACACTTGAGCGCCAGATTAGTAGTTGGGTCGGTGACGACCAGCGAACACCGGGTGCTGTACATTTTTTCTTTTCTTTTTTTTTGCTTTTGAAGCCTCCTCATTTTTGTTGGAGGAGATAACAACAAGAATTTTCGTTTGATTGCGAGACGAAACCAGTGATTGCATGGCTACCACCTGTGAAAAGACGCGGGTCCGGAGCTACGCGGTCACGGATGCCTGGCACCTTCATTACGATTTACAAACAAAGTTTCTCACTTTTTTTTTTAGGAAAAAAAAAAGTAGACAAAAGGAAGCTAGCTGCGTAGAAAAGGGTACACTCATGTCCTAGACAGATGAAGCAGAAGCTACCTCGAGAACCAAGACCAACAGCCTCAAGTCCACGAGCAAAACAGTGCCTGATAGAATAACATCCTGGATTCACATTTTCCCAAATTTCTGTAGCCCATTGCCTAGACTTTCTAGACATCGCCAAACTTGTCGTGTTCGTTCCCCTTGTCCGTAGGCCCTTCACCTCCGCTCCCACCGCTGCCTTTGCGCTGCTGTATCCTGCCGAGCTCCCTGGCCTTGATGCACTCGAGCATCCGCCTGACCTCGGTGCCTATCGCGTAGAAGGCGTCCAGGTCGTTTTCCGCGTCGGCCCTGACCAGCTGCTCCCGCATCGCCGTTACAAACTGCGCAAAGTCGCCCGTTGCCCGTGCGCGGTCGAGCGCGGGCACGACGCCAAGGTGCGTCCAGAACGTCAGCTGCTGCCCCCTCTGGGCCGGCGGCTGTGCCGCGCGCACAGCGAGAACCTCCCCCAAGCCCTGCATCAGCGAGTCCAGGATGTCGACGACGGCGGCTGCGGCTGCGGCGGCGGGGTCGCCGCCGCCGCCCTCTCCGTGGTGGATTTGCTCGCAGAGGCTCAGCAGCCGCGGCAGGGCGCTGAGGGCGTCGCGCGTCCGCAGCTTCACGGCATTGGCGCCGTTGGCGACGTCGATGCGGGCCTCGTACTTTTGCACGGCGCGCCGCCGGTCGAGCTGCGCCTTGCGCTCCGCGGCGCGGAGCAGGTCGACGCCAAAGAGGCGCTGCAGGATGCCCGACGCCATCATGGCCTCGGCCTCGGCGGGCTCGAGGCTGCGGAAGAGCGTGCACCACTGCTCAAACAGCCACGCGTGCATAGACGGGTCGGCGGGGCGGCCGCGCAGCTCGGAGCTCCGCACCACCGTTGCCAGGCGCTCGACGAGAGAGGCTGAGATGCTGCCGCCGCCCGTCCGCGCGGCCAGTGGCCCGGTCAGCTACAGATGACTTAGCGTTTCCGGCCGTTGTTGGTGTCGAGGGAGGGAGAGGGGAGGGCAAGGAGCAGGCTATCCACTCACGTCAAGCAGATATGCAGCCGTGTCGGCGTGGCTCGTATCAAAGGTAAACTGGGGGTCAAAGATGCGATCCAGCACTAACCGTGATACTACATCGTCTCGATCGGCCGCTTGCTCCAATGCTATATCGACGGCCGGCATTTCAGTCTGGACGGCGAGCTTCTCCGGGCTATCGGGGAGGACACTGATCAGGCGACGGACGGCGGCGTAAAATCGAGACAAGACGGTAGCCCGGGGAGCAGCTGCGGGCACAACAAAGTCGGAGCGGAAACTTCCATCACTCAGCATCGACTGTTGCTCTTTGGCCAGGGCTAAGTGCGGCGCTGCCGTCACGGTTAACGCTTCTGAATAGGCGAGAGTTGACGTAAACCTTGCTCGGTAACCTACTCGGTATCATTTTCGCAGCTTGATTCGGCATCAAGTTGAAAGCGAGAGTCAAGTGGGATGCTTTGGAGTTCTAATTGCCTCGTTTGATATGTTTTTTTCCCCGCCGCGATGGGCTGCTGTTTGTATTCATCGGTCGAGTGTTGGGCCTCAGAAAAAGAAAGAGAGCCTCCTATTATTTGGGAAGAAAGTCGCAAGGAAGATCGAAAACAAAGTGACAAGCAAACGGCGCATCCACTTGACAGTTCTGTGTTGGTACAACTTGACTCGTACTCGTGTTCAGAAACCATACTGGCCGGTTGTATCTGAGAGAACAAAAGGATCTCGTCGGAATCTGTCTCTCAAAGACGGGCCAAGTTCTGGGTGGATTTCCTTGCATCTCAGAGACTCTTGTCCCATCTGACTGTACGCAGGGAAGATTTTCGGGGTTCTTTTTTTTTCCAAAAAAAAAGAGAAAAATATTCGACGTGTAGAATAGATTAGCGCAGACATTACTACAAAATGGCAGACTTATATAAAAGCCTCGAGCAAACCATTGAATGTTTCGAGCAATGGTTTGCAATGATTGAATGTACGCTCTTGCAGACCAAAGTTTCTGGTCCGTCGAGGGTCTCCGTCGAGGGCATCCGAAGACAAGGATAGAGTGCGAGACAATGGATGTTCAAGTTCCAAGTATACGCGGAACGCACTGCGGATGCACCGCGTCTGGAATTCGAGCATTCTCAACTCGTCGACTACAATCGTACAACCTTTTGCATCAACAGCAGAAATGCAATTTCCCCTCCCATTCTCTCCGTCTTCTTTCACCTAGCTTCGTCTCTATTCAACCAAAACCCTCCACCTCAAAATGCCAAATGCCCAATGTCGCAGAAAATGCATATCTAACCTAGGCAACGCCGTTAAATGCCCCCTTGTCTATTCAACAAAGATCAAGTAAATGTAAAATGCAGCCAGCAAAAACAAAGTAAAGCAGAAAAAAAAGTATGCAAATCTGAGTTTCCAAAAGCAACACGAACGATAACTCATCGTCTCTTCGGCATGAATAAGCTTGGCTTGGCCTTTTTCCGTGGCCCTGTGGGCGGCGGTCTCTGCGCACTGTTAGCAGTTGAAGGAAAAACAATGTGACATGAGATACGTACAGGCCGAGATGGCGGACCAGACGGACCGAGTGGTCCTGAAGCAGACGGCCCAGAAGGAGCCAATGGTAGCGAAGGCAAGGTCGGAAGCGCGCTTGGTTTAGGTGGTGGACGCTCAGGTGGTGCCAGACCCAAAGTAACCATGGCGCTGGGGTCTGTTGGCTGTTTAGGTACGGGCCTGTTAGGCTTCTGACCAAACTTGCCAGCAAGTCCTCCTCCACGAGGCCTGTCGCTAGCGATTCGTTTGGGAACCGGCGGAGTGCCGTCGGGGCTATTCAGCGATCGTTTCTTATCACCCGAAAATGACGATGTCTGAATCACAGGCGGGCGAGGCTGGTGATCGGCCGGCCGAGTTGGCATCCCAGTGCGGTCTTCGCTCGAACTTGAACGTGCGAAAGGTGTAGGCTCGTAAGCGTCGGGCATACTGACATCACCATCCGTTGTGGCTACTGGAGAGACGGTAGCCATGGGACTATCCGCAGGTGTGGGCGCAGCAGAAGTCATGATGCTGCCCGGCTTAGCCTTCTCCAAGGGCTTGCGGAACATGTTGACGACATCACCCTGTGTATAGCGATCTCTCGACTGCGCATCCTCGATGAGCTTCTTCCAGAATTCACCCTGCACAAGCGCGCGAGAGTCACCCAAAATCCACAGCGAGGATTTGGCACGGGTCAAACCGACATTCATACGTCGAATGTCTGTCATGAAACCGATACCTCCGGTGGCACTGGCTCGCACACACGAAAAGATGATGATCTCGCACTCGCGACCCTGGAAGGCATCGGTAGTATTGAATTCAATGATATCGGTGATATCTTCTCCATATCGCGCTTTGAAGCGACTTCGAAGCTCGAATAGCTGAGCCTTGTAGGGAGTGATGATACCAATCTTGCCGACCAAGTTGCACTCGCTATATTCTTTACGGAAGCGGTCGTACATTTGCAGAGCGACATCGAGTTCTCGGGTATTGACAAGCGACTGCCCCTTGCGGCCACGCTCTTGTACACCCTGTACATCAAAGAACCGATACGGCCCGAGCAGAGCACTCTTATGCCAAGGTTGCTGGCGCAGGCCGGCCATATCCTGCCCATCGCGAAGCTGCCCTTCGTAAAACTCTTTGCTGGGAAACAAGCTAATCTCCGGGTGCATTCGGTACTGCATGTCGAGGAGATGGACGGACTTGGGATGATTCTGCTGCATTCGCACAAACAAACTCTGGTCGTAGCCGAATCGAGCGGCTGACTGCGAAAGAACGGTGGGCGGCAGCTGCTTGGGATCTCCGACGAGAATACACTTGCAGCAGCCGTACTTGAGTGGGATCAGAGCACTCAACTCAACACACTGAGCAGCTTCGTCGATAATGACCGTCTCGAATTCGACATCGAGGTTTCGGAACATTTCGTGACCACTGCCACTGAGGGTGGCACAGAGTACGTTGGCGTTGTTGAGAATCTCTTGTTGGATCTGGCGACGCTTCATCTCCACCTCTCGGGCAACTGACTTGCCGCTGTCCTTCTCGGCTTCAATCTGCTTGCCAATATCTCGTTGTTCACGTTTAAGCTCGTCAAATTGTCGTAGAAGCCTATTACGATAATCTTGGTCCTCCTTCTCGTTTGCTTCGTCTAGCTTTGGTCGTAGAATAAGAAGTTCTTCCTTGATTTGACCTGCGCGTTCATGGAGCTTGTCCCTTTCAGCCTTGGCTTTGTCCTTTGTCGAATCACCCTGCATACGAACGCGGACTAGCTCGTCCAAAGTCACATCCTTGACTGCAGCACTGATGGCATCGGTACGACCGAGACGCAGGACGTTAATAGTCTTGGTTTTGCCGCTTGTTGTCTTGATCCCATTCTTCAAACGGGTAACTAGTTCGTCTACAGCTGCGTTACTTGGAGCACAGACGAGCAGTTTCTTGGGCCTTTGGCCAGCAGGCTGGGCTGTCGCACCAGGTCGGACTGGAACACCAACAGGCGTCCCCTTGGCAGGTGCTTGCGCAAGCTGCTCTGACAAGAGAGCACCGACCATGGCAATAATGGTCTTGGTTTTACCCGTACCGGGAGGACCTTGAATGAGGGTAAAGCCGTCGTTTTCCTGCGCACCCAAAACGGACAGAGCTTGACCGCGGTTGAGCTGCCAGTTGCTTTGGTAATTCGCAATCTTCTCGTCTCCATACTTGAGAATGGGCGACGGCTCGGCCTTGAGAATCTCGTCCATGAGATCATAGTACTGTAGCGATTCGAGCGCAGCATACTCTCGCTCAATGGTGGTCATGTTGGTAATCTTGATGCCGTGCATCATGCTGTTGGGCATCAAAGTGGCTGCAAGGGGATTACCACGCGAGGCGACTCGAAAAATGATTTCTACACGCTCCTTTTTGTACGTCAAACGATGCACACGAGCTAAACAGTGGCGGGCGGTGGGGTTGTTGAGCGGACTCTCATCCTCTGAAACCAGGAGGATATCACCTTCACCAATACCTCTCTCTCTGTTCTGAACAACTTCCATGGTGAATGTAATTTCGAGGTAGCTGTCGACACTGGCCCGACTAGCAATCTTAATACCAAACGCCTGAGCCGTTACTTCATCCTTTGCAGTGACAAACGCCCTCCAGGCTTCTGAGGCGAGCAGTGGGAAGAACGTGTCTCTGTAGGATGCCGGATTAGAGTATCGCGTATCAACCTTGCAAGCCTTGGGTCCATTGGGAGGTTCATTTCCGTCGTGGAAAATGTCCCATGCAAGAATGGCATTGTGCAACTTGTCCATGGGGGGGATGAGGCGAGCTCTCATTTCCTTAACCGATCGTTGCTGTCGAACCTTTTTGACAGGGCGCCGCGTCATGTCGCGTAGGGCTTGCAAGCGACGCTTCTCTGCTTCGTCGACCGTCTTTTGTCCGTCGGTACTGATCAGGGCAAGCTGATTGCCTTCATCGGCGTCATCGCTGTCGTCGGATTCTTCGTCGGAACTATTCACCATGATCTCGCTTCGGCCGGCAGGGCCACCAAGAGGCTCACCACGAAGTTGCTTGGCCTTGGCAATGGCCTCTGCATCTCTTTTTGCCTTTTCCGCCTTTTCCCTCATTCTGCTCTCCTTGAGTGCGGAAATAGCCTTCTGATCCGGCACTTTAGCCTTGGCCTTTTGCTTGGCCTCAATGGTCTTGAGAAGCGGGTTGCTCAACGATTTGCTCAAATCCAACACATCCTGCCGGTTCGAGCTAGGCTTGCTAGCTGAAGAGGATGTGCTAGTGGACGGGGATGAAGACCCAGACTTTGACCATGCATCCAGTCTGCTCTGCTTTTTGGTTTTATCTCTGGCAGACTTGGCATCGGCTGCGCTGAGCTGGATGATTTGTACGTCGTCATCAGTGTTGCCGAGGGCTTGCAAAAGTTCGGCACGCTGCTGGTCGCTTAGGTTGGTGGAGCGTAGATACTTGCCCGGCGTCGCTGTAGGCACACATGCATCCACGATGAGCTTTCGAGAGCCAGCATTGATTTCGAGATTATTTTCACGAAGTCGCTTCAAGATCTTGCAAAGAACTCGCACCGTTACATCAACGAGCCACAGATCCTTCAGTCTAATCATGTTTTCCATGCCGCGAAAGTTGTCCTTGGCGGGAGCGAGGATTCTGACCATCATGTCTGCCTCGCTGCGACCAAGAGCCGTCGCAGAGGTGAGAAGACCATCTTCGGCAATCAGAGCTTCCGCGAGCTCCATGATTTCACGACAAAACTCAGTCATGATGGCATTAGGCACGTAATGGGACCAGGTCTCGATGTTGAGACACGATTTGGAAACGAACCGCCATTGTTCGTTCCACCAGCGGAGGACAGTAGCAGCTTGTCTAGAGTCTAGCTGCCCACCGCGCAAAACACCGGAAGAGGCTTCGGCAAGACCACGCAGAATGGATCGGTTCGCGTTTAAAAGAGGCCGAATCGGACCCCAGGGAAAAGGCGGCTTCAGAACTCGATCCAAGGCCCACACGGCCGACGCCAGCGTCTGCTCAGTATGTAGCTGCGCAAGCTGTTCGATGGCAGAGCCACGGGTATCCTCAGCAGTCCATCCCTTGATGACTTCTGCGGCAGACTCTGCCAAGTCGGATTCATCGTGTACTGAGAGCCCGATGATGACCTGAATAGGCACACGTTCAATAAAGAGGCTATTGAGATCCATGACATCCATGTCACCAATGCGTCCTATAATCTTTGCAATAGTGTCGGCAGTCATCTTGAGGGACTCATTGAAAGCTGCGCTAGACTCATCAAGCTTACCTGCCCCTTTGCGGACTCGAATTTGCTCACAGGCACAGATCGGGGCCAAGGCGTGGAGGATGTGCTTGGAAAGTGTGACGCGATCATTAGACGCCTCGTACATTTCAATGATAGCTGTCCAGAACTCCCTCGAGTTCCTTGTAACAGTGGACTGGATCTTGTTGCTACCGTGAATAGCATGGTACTCTTCGTAAAAGAGCTTCATGTCAAGCTTCATGGCGGCTTGTGTCAGTTTGTACGCAGAGTCGGCTACTTTAAATGTGGCCCAGCCCTCAATGCTCTTTTGCTTCTTGGGAGGGTTGATTTGCTGGATGAGGAGATCTTTGTATTTGGTCATCAAGTTGAAGGCAGCATTAATGTATAGCTGGACCGTCGAGGTTGCAGAAGATGTTTCCATGTCCAGAAATGTGTTCAGGGTAAAGGCAAGAGCATCAAAACCAGCTCTCATGCACGCCGCCTGGCCGGGCTCACCAATACTGTCATCCTTGACCAACGTCTCGAAGAGAGTATGCATGAGCACTTCACAGGCATCATAGCGTTGGTCGCGACCAATGGATTTCAGCCAAGGCGCGATCCAGGACGTAGAAAACGGCACCGAGTCTTGGCTGGGGCTGTCCCAGCAGTTTTCAAGCGACTGGCGGAGCAGGCCCTTGTAAATTGGGCTTCCAAAAAGCAGGTCGGCAATCACATTGGGACGAGCTCCGCCAATTACGTCCCAGATGACGTGGGGTGCCTTTTCCAGGAGAAGAGTCAAGATACGAATAGCGACAACCAAGACGCCTTCTGAGCGGCAGAATTGAATGTGGGCAAACAGCAACTCGTAGATGGATTTGCTTACTTCCAAGTTGCGAACATGAGAGGCAATCAAGCTGGCAGGAAGGGTTCGTACGATGTCCTCGAAGCCACACCAGAACTGCTCAATCTCGAGGTACTGTTCAGGGATTGACTGGTTCAAGTCTTTGCGCCAGGTGTCTTCAACGGCATTGGCTAGTCCATCTTGAATGGCCCATTCGAATTGGGGCGCAGTCAGGGAAGAGGTGGTGATGTTCTTCCAGTTCTCGTGGGCCCATTTTCGTCGATCATCGTTTTTGTGGTCAAACAAAAAGTACGTCATGCCGGGCAAGGGATCCTTCGTGCCAAGCTTCAAGTAGTTTTTGCCTTGTAGGCGCATGAAGACGTATTGAAACGTAGCTCGCCGGTCGGGTTGGGCCATATAGGTCATGCAGCAGAGAGCCTCGTAGACTGTAATCAGCACATCGCCGAGCTTGTCGCCGAATTCCGACTTTTTAAATGTAGCACCCGTGTTTTCAATTTTGGCAATGTATTCCTTTGCCCACGTCAGGTTTTCCTCGATTCGGACGTTATCTATTCGTTCGAGCAGAGCTTGAATCTGTGCCGTGGCATCTTCGTCCCAGTGCCTAGAAAAAAAGCCCATCAAGGTTAGTCGTTGCGCGGCCGTGTTTCGATGACCCAAGGTTCCGTCTACGTACTCGAGAAACTTTTGCATCTGCGGTTTGCGTCTCATGTGCCAGTTGAGGACACATTCCGAGCAAGACTTGAGAGAGCTATCAAGTCTGTTGGAGAAATCTTTAAGCCACTTGCCCCCGTCCTTCTCGTCGAAGCCGAATATCAGACTGTTCCAGTATGTAATGTTGATACGACTGTTGCCATCTTCTATACGTTTCTCCTTTTCTTCTCGAGTGATGGCGGAACCGGGCTCATCGAGCGATCGATAGTTTTCGCCATCTTCGTCGCTGATTTTGGGACAGAGCAGATGCGTCTCGTCAGGGATCTTTTGAAACTCGTCGAACCATTTGCCCAGCTGATCACTGATTACGTTGGACATGGCGGGCGATGGATCGACGTCATTGTTTTGCGGAAAAAAAGGTTGCTTTAGAATGGTCGAGCGATGGAGGGTCGAAGTTGTGCTTGTTTGTTCAGGAGCAGACTGACGATTTTGTGTAGTAGGGTGGACTGTGTTGACCTTGGGGGCCTTCTTCTCGGGAGAGAGCACGTGCACGTCCTTTGCCAAGCATCAAATGGAAACAAGCAAAAAATGCAAAGCACTGCAAGCTGACACTCTAAGATCCGCAGAGCGGCTACGGGGAAGAAACGAGGTTGGCGACGGCGCAATGAGCCGTGGATGATGAAAAAGAAAAAGGTGGATGCAGTCATTAACGCGTGAAGCTCTTTTCCAGCCGCGTTTGCTCCTACAGCCAGGCGCCGGTGCACGGGCCACCAGACTGGGGTGGTTCTACACAATGCGAAATTCGAACATATTGCTTATTTGAGGTTGCCTTGATATTCTAGTTGATGGATTTTAATTTTTATGGAATTTAATTTTTAAGACAAAATATCTTGAGGCTTTTCGTTGTTCTCTCTTTTTTTTTCTTTTTTTTTGCCTCGCTTCGCTCGAAAGGAGCCATGATAATATGCTCTCCTCGCCTAGATCTAGAATACATATTAGTTTATCATGACACTATAGCATGTAATGCATCGTCCCCTCTTTTTTTTCTTCTTAGCCTCACTTCGCTCGAAAGCGTCTATTAAATTACATGCTCCCCTTGCTGACGCTCGGAGAGGCTCACACTGTCCATCAAATCGTGTCCCAATACCTATCGGTGTAAAGTATATACTGGCGCTGTGATACCAAACCTTTTCTTCTTCTTTTTCTTTTTCTTCTTCTCTTCTCGCTCTGGCCTTGTTTCTCTCAAACAGGGCTGCTGGGCCATCCGTCACCCCGACCTGGAAGGTAAGGTAACCCAACCGGCCCCCGTTGATTGCATTCAGAAAAGCCTCGAGGCTACAAATACCGCTCATTGTTTCTTCTCAATGCCAAAGTCATCGTCTCCAGCATTCACGACACCACTAGTAAGATCAACGACAGCCAGACGAACAGGCGCTCAACAGAAGACGAGCACGTGCGAACGGCCCAGCTATACAACAGTGCCTTTTTATTTAGGTAGCAAAATGATGGATAGGGCCACCCAAAATAGTCCTCGAGAGTCTCGCCGTCTCTTCCATCCCCCCTCTGCCTCACCGCCATTACTACGAATGCCGCCGTGACTACGAACAAGTCTGCTCCATCACATCACTGTCGACTACTTTGTGACCGTTGGTCAAAAGTACGGCACTGATCATCCACTACTGCGGCGTTCGAGCGAGGTGTTACAAGGTCTCCAGCCGCGTCGCGTAGTTTCGGTCTCCTTTCTTGGGCGCTGCCTGGCCGTGAGACTGACATGACGAACCTCGTCGACGGAACTCGACGCACGCATCTGAAGATGCCAAGGCTCGCCAGAGCAAAAGTATCAGTAAAGCAACCTGTTGCAGTGACTGACATAAGACTGAATTGAAAAGTAACGGAACAGGGCCCTTCTTGGGTCGTCGTGTCCGGTGTCCTCGGTCGTTAGCTCCAGGAGTGTGAGCTTCGCAGTCGTCTCTGAAGCTGGAGAGACACATCCCTTACTCGACAGGAAAACAGGGGAAGCAGTTCCGCGTCTAACAATCGAGCACGAAACTATCCTAGCACTACAAGCTAGCCAGTTCCTTCCCTTTTGTATCTCGGTGCAGGCCAAGGCGCGGTGAATCCATGGGGTTTGTGGTGGTGTTTGCACTATCCACTAAACCTCGCGGGAAAAAAAAACATCGAGATGGAGAACTACTATGCGCCATCCGTCATCCTGCTCAACCATCCACTTGAATTCTGCCAATGACTTTCACGTTGCGCTTGTGTGTGTGCGATATGGAGAGGGCAGCCAAGTGTCACCTGGGCACCGCGACGTGAGATTCTCCTCTTCTTGTCGTATTGCGGCCGGGTCACGATTTAATATTTCCAGGAAAATAGTTTTGTATTGTCAAAGGCAATCCGACATCTCCGCAATAGAGAGCGATGAGGTGTGGCTATCCGCGGCTGTTATTTGCTGCCTTCATCTTTTTCTTTTACAAAAGGAGATGTAAAGTATTCCTTTTCAGTCTTTTTTTATTCTCATGATTGTAAAAGTTCTGGTTAAGTCCCCGGTGATCATTGATATATCCGGATTCCGAATATTTCTACTGTTCCCTTGCGCCTTGTTGCGTGAATCTCGCTCCGCTTCATATACCGCAGCGTAAGCGAAAAGAGCACATTATCCAACAGTCCCCTCTCGAGCGGAGCGAGGCCAAAAAAAAAAGGCAATCAGCGTCAGGAGCGTATTTCATAACATGTTGAAAATGGTCATGATCTGATAGCGTTGGTAGCGATGGTGATGTCTCCGAGCATAAAAGTCTTGCCATATAAATTCCATCAAGCGCAAAATCGCAACCAAAAATCGCAAGCAAAAAGAAGGTGAAAAAGCAAACAAATTTATCTTCTTCTTCTTCCCCAAAAACCATCTTGTATAATTTTTTTATGCATTCAGTCGTCCATCCGTGACCATGTCCCGAATGACCTTGATTGTCGACTGCACCGCGCCAAGGGCCATCTATCATTTGTCTCTTGTGTCAGTTTCTTTTTTTCCCTTGACGTATAATCTACTGGACGGCGGTAAAATAAATAATGATAAAAAACATCAAAATTTCAAAATTTCAAAAACTGACCTTTTGCTGCTCGGCCAGCACGTCACTCTCCTCCCGACGCCCCTTCTCGTCCGTGTCGGCGGCCGACGGCGACAACTTCCACTTGAAGGCGTAGGTGAGATGCAGGTCGGCAGGGCCGGCCGGTCCGGGGGCGAGGATGTTGTCGACCTCGGTGCCGTCCTCGAGGCGGAACTCGACCCTGTGCGGGGCCCGCTCGGTGCACACCTCGGTCATCTCCCTGCCGCCCTCAAAGACGACGCGGCGGCGCACGACGCGGCCCCCGTCCTCCTCCCCGAGCACGACGCACGACGTGATGGGCGGCACGAACCGGTCGGCGTGGCGGACCTTGAGCCGGAGGCCCTCCCAGACCTGGGCGGCCGTGAGCACGGGCAAGGCGCCTGCGGGGTTGACGGGCGCGGTGGCGGCGTAGTAGAGCGTAGTCATGGTGACGGGGGATGATGTCGAATGATGGGTATGTAATTACTTTTTGTGATAAAGAAAATGGTTGGTTGCAGATAATGGCAGGTTGAATGCGATTACCACTACAAGCTTTGCATCTTTTATACTCGAGCTGTGGCCATCATGTTTAATAATGCGACTGCTTTAGTTGTGGTTCTCTCTGATTCTCCGACCAAAGCTTGATTTTCCATGCTTGGTCAGCGTGGCACCAAGCTTATTCTTTTACGTCACGCAGTACGCCAACAATGAGATACGCAGATTAAGATTTTCAGGTAAACAAGTTTGAAACCAAAGTAAGACGTGAAAAAGCCAATGGAGCATGCACGATGGTCTTGGGAGAAATCTTGCCGAGATCTTGTGTAACGGAACACAGGAGGGATCTCTCGTCAATCCCGACCGACCGTTGTTGGACAGGGTCGTGGTGACCAGGGCCGTTGGGCTGTGACTCGTTCATTAACTAGTTACATAGTGCACGGCTGAGAGGGCGGAGGGGGGGGGGGGGGGGGTCCTGGCTGGCCCTGGCTGGCTGGGTCAACCATCCATCGGCCTGTGAAACAGCGCCGGCAACTTGCATCGGGACGGGAAAGTGACATGATCCACCAACAGTTCGGCAGTGGGACGGGGATGGTGTGAGTGCGACTGCAGGATGCGAGCGAGAGTGGTGTGTTCTGGATGCCTAGTCGGGTGAGGCAACCCAAGCCAGTACCACAACTACCACAACTCGCAAGCAAGCAATGCCAAGGAGCTCGAAGCGAGGAGAATATTCGCCGGAAAGGTGCAGTGCAGAACCCACGCGGGGGGGCGAGTTCTTGGGGGGGAACGGATGGCGAGGAAGAGGAGGAGGAGGGTGTGGGCGTTGGCGTGGGCGGGGTAGTTGAATGGTGCATGAACCGAGTCCTTTGCAGGATTGGGGCGGGAACGGCGTCGAGGAGGGCGTCGAAATGGGCGTCGAAAAGGACGTCGAGAATGGTACATGTACCAGCTGCAAGGTGTTATTGGTGACAAGATGTGCACTACACCAACGACAGGGAAGGCGAGTTAGTTAGTTGGCTGCAACGTGGCCAAGGAGAAATAGATTGGTGTGCTGGAGCCTGGAGGTGTCCTCTGATAGATGAGTGATGCGGAGTGATGAAGAACTTGAAGGGAGAAGGCTGACGGGCCAAAATAGACTAACTAGCAGCCAAGTGGGCGACAGGGCAAGGAGATTGACGAGAAAATAGGACAAGTTCGGCCCCGCGCGCGCATGGTTGCATCGCTGGCCGACAGATGGGACACGAGTCCAGGATGATGAGTTGGGGGCCGAAGCTAGGATGCCGTGTTAGACCATGAATCCATGGATACACGGACAAGGCCATGACCTTCTTGCCTGGCAATTGGCGATTGTTCGCCGGCCACTGACAATCGGGGAGGCATCCGGAGGCACTTTGGGCATCCATGTGATGAAAGATACATACCGTCCCCATAGAGTTGTAATGAGCTGTATGTAGGATGGGCAGTTGTTTCGAAGCGTCTCGTCTCCCCCCAATGCTTGGCTTCGAGTGACAGACTGAAAGTGCTTGGGTGGGGGTGGGCGGAAAACCAAAAGACCAGGATCACCGGTAAGAGGTACTCAGTAATGGTGATGAGCGGGGGGACAGGCGACAGGGGAGGAGAGTAAGAAACTACGGAGTACTCAGTAGTTACTTGATAGAGGAGAGGGGAGAGGGCAGGGTTACAAGAGAAGAGGGGAAAGCCAAAAGCAGCTACTGACTGGCAGGATGGGATGGTCGGAAGGCAAGGCAAATGGGTGATGGAGGAGAGGACGTGACGGTAACTACTGGGTGGCGGCGTCAACGGTGAGTAATAGTAGAGAGAAGGTGGTCAGAGAGAAGACGGCTGATACGGATCGGAGATGGCACCATTATTTGCAGATGCGAGGAGGGAATCAAGACGACTGCCTGAGCCAAACAGGTTAGCCAAGCTGCCCGAGCAGAACTAGTTAGCTCCTCCGGGGTTCGCTGGCAAGCTGGGTGCTTGTCAAGCAGGCCAACCTAGATTCGAGTCGATCCAGGATGAGCGAGACGGGCAAATTTTCCTTCCTTGTCCTGGGTTGACTCGGATAGATTTGCTGCTCTTGGTCGGTCGGGGAAGCAACGACACGTTACAAGGCCATGTCTTGGCTTGCTGCTAGCTGTACCGAGTACTCTCAAGACGAATGCTCCGTTCTCGCCAGTAGTAGAGTTCAAATTAAGTGGTGGCTTTTTGGGGCCCGTTGGACACGCACAGCTGATGATAATGATGATGGGTGTGGCATGGCAGCTTGGTCTCATTGTGCGCTTGCATGAGAGAGGCAGAGGCAATGAGGACGGGAGGCTAAATTGGTGAGTGGTGCGTAGTGGCCGGGCAGTCCTGGCCCTCTTGCGCGCATCAAGGCTGCAGGTTTGTCTTGGTCTCGGTCTCACCAACAGCCTTTGCCAGATGCGCAGATTGGCAAGGCAAGTCAGCAAAAGTACTTTTGCGCCGTTGGAGGCCCGGCCCCTCCGCCCCTCCACCCCCGGGAGGGGTCTAGGATACTCAGTAACTAGCGACGCCTGTGGCCTGGTCTTTCTCTGGCCCGGACAACTGGGGCACATGTGTGTGCTTTGCTTTGCAAGCTTGCAAGCTTGGTGACTGGGGGTGGCAAGGTGGTTGGCCAGTGAAGGAAAGAAGGTCTCTCGCAGCAAGAAGCAGGACAGAAGCCGCATCCGTCCCTCCTCGGTCCCTTTGGCCGTGGATAGCCATGCCATGTGCAGGAGGCGCAGCAACCGTGCCATGTGTTCGAGAATACCGTGTTAACCCAGGCCGGGCAGCCGAGACGCGGCGAGGCCGTCGAGATCCGTGGCAAAGCGGCTAATAGTCAGTCAGAGGACTATACTTGTTGACTTGCTATTATACATCGCGGCATGCAGGGCCTGGTCGTGGTCGGGGAAAAGTTTGCGAGGGTAGGTGTGGGCTTGTCAGTACCTGGCAACCTGGCATCCTTGCCTGGGTCGAGCTGCGCTGGGCTTGGCCGGACTGGTTGACAGGTTGAAAAGGTTTGACTGGCTGGCCCATGTCTCGCTCTCCACAGGGCAAGGACGGATGGATGGACAAGGGCTCCGGCAGTCAGTGGTACCTTGCAAGCTGCAAGCCGCAAGCCGCAGGCTGCAGCTAAGGAGGGGGGGCCTGTAAAATATGGGCTGGTGCGGCAGGCCTGGTCAGGTCAGGTCGACGGTGGTGGTTCTGGTGTGCTGGTGATGCTGGGAGTGGTGGGAGTGGTGGGAGTGGTGCTGGCAGAGGTGGTAACTTGTGCGAGAACGGCCGTGCTGGTCGAGGTCCAGCTATATTATCATTATCATCAACAGACAAGGCGGATCCCAGTCAGGATTGGTGTGAAAGGGGAAGATGCTACCACATATAGGCTAGGTACCTGGTCGTTACTCCGTAGTCGTCTTGAAGTAGACGGACGGGTGAGGATAGAAGGGGGAAAAAAAGAAAAAATGTGAGAGACAGAGACGGAGACGGAAAACAAGGAGAAAAAAAAGAATGCAGCACATGTAGATTCGAGAAGCAGTGCAAGACATGTTGCGAGCTTGCCAGCGCGCACAGATGACTACGGTGATGGCGCGGTCGGCTCGGGACTCGTCTTGGTTGTGCGTGCCAACAGTATGGGGTATACGGAGTAGATGGAGATGGAAATGGAGGCAACTAGATGGCTGAGCCGAGGGCGTCATGTGTATGTGTGTGTGGTGACAGGTGGTGGCAGGTGGTAACGACAGGTGGTGGCAGGTGGTAACGACAGGTGGTGAAGGGTGGTAGATGTGTCTTGGTTTTCCAAGAGTCGTAATTTGTAAGCATTGTATGAGAAGCTTGGCGAGAGTGTGGTGTGGTGTCTTGAGAGTTGGGTGCGTTTGTGGCTTTGGCGTGGTTGTGAGCGACGAGTGAGTACTGGTGGCTGTGTGGTGTGAGCGTCGTGGTGGTATTGGTGGCGCAGGTGTGAGGCGACAGGTTTGCGTGAGAAGAAAGCCAATGGACAAGAGGGGAGGGAAGCCGTGCACGAGCGCACAGGGGCAGTTGGGTGAGAAGGTCAAGTTCTGGTGCAAGTTCTGGTGGCCTGGTGATGCGTTTTTGCACTGTTGTGGGAGGTGGGAGGTGAGTAGGGTAGGTGGACGGTGGACTTTTTGGCATGGTGGTGGTGGTGGCTGATGCTGCTGGTCGTTGTGCCTCCTTGGCTTTTCTGGTTCCGCACTTTGACCGTTTTCCTTTGTCGGGGAGCGGGTGTCGGTGGCCCGTTGGTGGATGATGATGAATGGTGGATGATAGAGTGACGGGTGGTGGATCACTGGTTAGGTGGTTAGCTACTGGTAGTCAACTTGTGGTGGCTAGCCAAGAAGGATTTGACAGAGAGAGGGGGTGTCTGTTGATGAAGGATGGAGAACGGGGGAGTGAGGGAGGGAGGACCCCCCCATGTCGCGAGTGGCGCGGTTATCGATGGATACCAGGTTGCGTCGTGGATGGTCGTTGTAAGTATTAGTACTGGTAGTCGTCGGAGGGGTCTTGTATGCGGGCACGGCAAGGAGATGAGGAGATGTGCAGTGTGTGCAGGCATGTAGGAGGGGAAGAGGAAGAGGAGGAAGAGGAAGAGGAGGAAGAGGGAGACAAAGAAGCAACGTGTAGAAGAAGAAGAGGAAAGAAACAGAAAGGAAAAGGACGAGCTCAACTTGCTCATCAGTGACTGGGGAAAGAAATAAGGGTGTTTGCGTTTGCATGTAGATTGAGTACTTACTCCGTACTGGAGCAGCAAAAACGGTCATGGACGATGAACCACCAGGCACAGTGGGTTGCCCGCCTCACACTAGGTAGCACGTAGTTGGGTACCTATAGTACAAGTAGGGAGGTATAAGTAGTATGCAGGTGGTATTATTACGAGATATCAAGGCCACTCGTGAGCGGAATCAATACTTTGGCTTGATCCGTCCGCAACTACTTAGTACTTGAGTAGGTAGGTACTTGGGCAAGGTTTGGCAGGCAGGGTACTACTTAGTAGATGCCTGTGTATCCGTAGGCCGGTATAGTTACTCCGCACAGAAGGGTAGGTACTAACTAATAGTTTTGGCAAGTCACTAGTGGAACCCTTTTTTTTTCCTGTTCTTGGCCATCTCTTGGTCTGTGGTATTTCCCCGAGATAGGTCAATCTGCCCCGAGGTACGGATTAAATAGGCGAGTATTCGTGTTTTTTTCCCCCTCAAAACATCTCTCCAAGACGAGCAATCTCAAAGGCAATTGTTGAAGGCGATCCTTTTATTTCCCTGAAATCATGTTGAGAGGTCAGGCTGGCACTGTTTCTGTTTGACTCAATCCCCGCTCATTGCCAGCTGCCAGCTGCCAGCTGCCCACGCCGACGTTCTCCACTTGTTATTAGCCAACAACAGAAATCCGTCATGCACTTTTTTTTTTCTTTTTTTCTTTTTCCTTTTTTTTCCTTCTATTTTTCCTTACTCTTTTTCTTTTCTACCGCATCTTTTTCTTTTTAGTGCCCAAATCCAGAACAGACTACTGTGTAGTTTGGGCCACCAGACCACAGATCCAAAAGACCAGACGAATCAGCAACAAACCAGCAAGCAGATCACAGCGAAAGTGCCCATGAGATAGATCTGTTACATGGCAACGAGGAGGACAACCACATTGTTGCGTTGGTGGCCATGACGCGATCAAATCTGCCGCTACGGGACCGAAGGGACAAATTTTGGATAGTTATTGACATTAACATTCCTTTTCCATGATACATCTATATTTGTGGAATTGAGTTTATTCATATTCCCTTCCTCTGCATCATGTACCTATAAGAAGACAAAGAAGAGAAAAAATTGGGGCCTGTCGGCAGTGGGCTGCAGGCAGGGCCCGGCCGTCGCCGTCGCTGCCGTCGCTGGGCCTATTTTTTTTTTTGGTCGAGTGAGAGAGTGTGCGTCTTGCGCGGAGCAAGCGAGCAAGCAAGCAAGCAAGCAAATGAGCGAGCGAGCCAACCAAAGCGTTTCTTTTTTTTAATTGCAAGAGGCAAAGATGGTAAAATAAAAATACATAAAAGGCAAGCAATTTCAAGAAAGAGAGAGAGAGAGAGAGAGAGAGATGGAGAAAGAGGGCTGCAAACCTCCCCTCCCACCCCAGACTTGTCCGATGTGCCGTCCTTGGTCTAGTTTGTTTTGCTAATTTTAGAGCCCATCGTCGTCCATTACCTCAACGTTCTTTGGACAAAGAAACAGCCACTACTTGACTAGTTAGTTGTGTTGCGGTACATGGTTTAAACTACCGGGTCTAGTAACCACCACTTGTCAACCCCCTCCGACCTACATGTACACTTATACATGCATACGTACAGACAGACATACATAACATACACGCCTTGTTAGTTTCCATGACAAAAGCGAGAGAGAGAGAAAGAGAGACTAGTTGAACAAGCATGCCCGCCACAGGGTTGCATCCAAAGAGGAACGACCAAGAAAAAAACGCTCCTGGTAAGCTTCCCTCACATGTACTGTCGTCCCTTGAAGCCGTTTGTTAGTTCTTCGTTGGTGCGCCCTGTCTGTCCTTTTTGCTGCTTCAGTCAAGTTACATTGGCCAAAAAAAAAAACCATCAAGCCACCCATTCACTCACTGTCCGCTCCAGCCTCTTTTTTTTTCTGAAATTTTTCTTTTCTGAAATTTCTCTACAACGTAGTTTATTATTATTATTATTATTACCTACCTTACCTACCTTTCCAGTCAACTAGTTGGTTGGCCCCCCCTCCCCTCTCCGTCCTGCTGGCGAGCGGAGAATTCGCCCTGGTCCTTGGTTTGGTACTGGTTGGCAGAAGGGGGAGGGGGGGGCCTTATTTGTGAACCCACCACCGTACGGGCTGCTGCTTCTGCTGCTTCAACCACTGGACTGTGTGTGCGGCCCCCCCTCCTCCTCTTCCTCCTTCACCCCTCCCCAAAAGAGGCTGAACTAGTTTAGTTATTGGCTTATTGGCCGAACCGGGAGGGGAGGATGGGCAGCGGCGGCCACGGCGGCGGCGGCGGCGGCGGGGGAGGATGGGGGTCTCGATGATGCCCTGCAATCCACCGACGACGAAGCCCGCAGCAGTAGCAGCGGCGGCGGCTTGCATTGCATTGAGGACCGGGACTTGCGAGGGGAGGGGGGCGTCGCACTTCAGCTATCCCCATATGTTCTACTTGAGTAAGTATCCAGACTGATGCGTCGGGCCGTGCAGGACGGGAAGCAAGTAGTTGACTAGTTGGTACCAGGTAATTAACTAACCAAGAACCTTGGTGCCAAAGGATATGCGACAGGAGAGAGAGAGAAGAAGATGGGAGGAGATGGAGAGAAAGCGAGAGCGCTCGGGCGGTTTTTGGCATGAAGTTTCTTTCTTTCTTTCTTTTCTTTTCCTTTCTTCAAAACAGCACTCTTTTGAAGAAGATGCCAAACTTCCCGGTGTAAGTATTGATTTTTCTTGTCTTTATTCGTTCCGCATTCCTCTTGCCCGTGACTCCTCCAAACGGTTGCTCTACCCGCATGCCCATCTGGTGGTGTGCGTGTCTCTTGGTTTGGTTCACCAACCCCTCCTCCTCCTTGCCACCACTCCCCTCCCCTCATCCACTCCCCCATCGTCCCCTAAAAATACAGTTGTCATCCACTGTACTTAGATTAAAACCCCCAAAACCCACCCCCCCTAAGCCATCCCCGCAACACCGTAACCGCCTGCCTTAGTGCTGCAGCTACAGCACCGCAACCTCAAGCCCAAGAGCATCAGTTAACTAATGACTACCTAGTAGGTACCTACCTACCTTCTAACAGGCTACAGCGCCTTTTATCCAGTTCATCCCGCAGCCCTGAAGCCGCCGCAAAATACCTCTCTCCGCACCCATCCTCACCCGTAAAATCCCCTCGTTCTCTTGTACCTTTTTTTTCCCTCGTGCCTTTTTTATTTTATTTTATTTTTATCTTCAAAGTCTCTCCAACACCCTCTGGTCTATTTACTCTGGTTTCCCCTCCTCTCTCTCTCAGGTCTCTCAGTTCTCTTTGGTCCCTTTGGTCTTTTAGGTCTCTTCCGTCTCTCAGGCATTCCTTCCCCTCTGAAAAGACAAGCAGGTCCCCCAACAGTCCAAGACACAAGCCAAAAAGCACCCACCGCCCACCCACTTAACTACATATTCTTTTCCTTCTCCTCTCACGAGGCCATCACCACCACCACTTTTACCACCACCACTACCACTCTGTCCTCTTTTCTTCTTCCTCTTTTTTCTCTTCTTCTCTCCTCACTTTTCATCCCATCTTTTCTCCACCTCTTTTCCTAACCCAAGAAATTTCTCATTGCGACTTGTTACTTTTTATTTTCTTCTTCTCTTTTACCTCGCATCCAGAGGCCATGACGAGTGCATCCGTATGCTGCTCTTTATAGCACATCCCACGCAAACGCCCAAAACCACCCACCACCACCCGCTGCAAGTGAGGGGGAAGAAACGGCCTTGATATCCTACCCAAAAAGTACAATCACCACCATAACCACCACGACCACCGCAAGCAACTCATTCATGCCTGCCACTCAGGCTCCCGAGCCCGTCTCCGTCTCCGTCCCCTCTGTCAACATGCACAGCTACTCCAAAATCGGCGGCTCCTCCGACTTTGCTGCCCGCTACCCAACACGCATCCTGGTTGGCTATTGGCTCTACTCGTCCGAGCCCGAGCCTGACCAACACGCCGTCTACGGCATCCTCAGCCGGGACGGCAAGCTGCGCTTCAAGCTCGTGTCCGAGACACGCGACGGCAAGAACATTCGCGGCAACTACCCGCCCCCGTCGGAAACATGGCTCATCCACGAGGAGATTGTCCTGCTCCCCCACCTCCTCAACCTCAACCGCCTGGGCATGAAGGAGTACTGCCGCGAGCGGGGTAGGCAGGTCACGGCTGGCGAGGACGCCGCCAGCGTCGAGGCCAACGTGAAAAAGGCTGTCGAATATGCCGAGCGCATCTCCACGACGGGCGAGGGTCAGCGCCCCCGCAACCTCCGGTGGGAGCGTGAAAAGTGCGCCGACCGCCAGCGCGCCATCCGCAAGATTGGCACCGCCAGCGCCCACGCCAAGGCCATGCATGAAAAGGCCCACGGCATCAAGCCCGCCTCCCCGCCCTCGGACCTGGACCTCTCCCATCCCGTCCAGAAGCCCCCGTCGCATCACCGCACCTCGTCCTCTACCACCACCACCAACTCGAAAAAGAGACGGTCCGCCTCTCCCCTCGCCGCCGACGACGACGACGGGGAGCCCATGTCCGCGGCCGATAGGGACGGCCACGGCCACGGCCACCACCGCCATTCCCACAGCCAACACCACAACAACGACAACAACAACCACCATCACCACCACCTTTACAAGCCTCCCTCACCCCGCGTCCGAGGCCACCGCTTGCCCAACGACCGACCCGTCTCGTCGTCGTCGTCGTCGTTCCGCGCCGCCAATGTCAAGGTCGACGAGGAAACTGATCGCCTGCCGCCGCTCAAGGCCTTTTGCGCCGCCAACGGCCTCGACGACAAGGAGCGCCTACCGTCGCTGCACGCAAACGGCCTCGACGACAAGGAGCGCCTACCGTCGCTGCACGCAAACGGCCTCGACGACAAGGAACGCCTGCCGCCGCTGCACGCCACCCTGGCCTGCGACGCCATGGACCTCGACGACAAGGAGCGTCTGCCCCCGATCCAGGCCATCGCCCCCAAGTCGGCACGCCAACCCCTGCCCCAGCAGCCTTATGTCTCGCCACCTGCGCCGCGCAAGGCCCTGCCTACGTCGGCGGCTCATGGCAGGAAGAGCACGTCGGCCGCGGGCCCGAGGGCCGTTGGCGTGGCCAGCCCGCCGACAGGTGACGAGGATGACGACCTCGACGACGATGAGCCAAGATCAACCGTGTTTAACGGCGTCACGTATGTACGCAGGACAAACGGCTCGTTTAGGGGCAAGCTCGTCTCTCCCGGCAAGATTATCACGATTGAGGGGCAAGACTATGTCGAGTACTGTGTACTGGCCAAATTGTCCTTTGTTTGAGCCAGCCAGCTGGTGGGGAGGGGGCGGCCCATGATGTTGAAATGCATGAAACGGCCTATCTATTGCATAAAGCGAAGTTGCTTTTTTTTGTTCTTGATCTTCGTTCTTGATCTTCGTTCTTGTCCTCGACTCTCTTCTCTTTTCTTCTCTTGATCTTTTCCCTGGTGCATACAATTTTGCTTGGTACCACGTTTACACATTTTTGCTCATGTACTGTTTTGGATCGATTGGGTTGTCGCGTACGGATGGATATAACGAGGGAGGCTACTGTGAAGAGGGGGGCATGGAGTTGTTGTATATAGGTGTGGTTGGCGCCCAAAATGATGATATAACTTGGCACAGCGAATTACATATTGAACCTGTAAATAAATTTTGAACATTCCCGAGCCTATTATTTCTATTGCCCCTCCTCCTTTATTTTAGAAAAATTTCAATGACAACCACGGCCATGAGTAGTTGTTAGTTTGCCGTCCTACATACAAGGCAACAAAAGGTGGGGCTGAACTGAAATGGCGACGTTGGAGCGATGGGAAAAGATGAAAGGAACGGGGCCAAAGTAATGATGATGATGACGATGATGATGGCGATGAAAAACGTGAACTACTTAAATGATTCGGTCTCTGATTATATAATGCCAAGAGGATAGCGACTGATCAGAAATGTCCATCTTATCAAGATTAACCTATCGGCTTGTTGGAGCTTCTCAATCGGGTAATAGTTTAAAGAGGGAAAAAATAATAATAATAGAAAATAAGTGAAATCAATCGCCAAGCCCGCCCCCCTAAGGCGGGCCCTTCCGGGAGGACGTTTCGCAAGGTAAGTAGAGAAAAGGTTAAATGAGAAATATGACGAGTATTTGCGTGCATCTTTGAGAAGAAGAGAAAAGTGTGGTTAATTCAAATGAGGAAACGAAGAAGACCAGGTCGACGGGGGGGTACTACTCTTGTGAAGAAACACCGAGGGTAATAATTAAAATAAAATAAACTGGGAATGCGACGGACAAATTAAATGGAGAAAAAAAAAGACGTCATCATCTATTTGTAAGCTACAGATGAATTGACCGGCTCTGCCTATCTGTAACTGATACATTTCAGAAGAAAAGAAGGCTAAAAGAAGAAAAAAGAGAGGATAAGATGTCCGGTCCCAAATCTCCGAAAAGAAAAACCAAGTCCCCCGAAAAGAAATAGAAATAGAATAAAATAAAGAGTAAAAAACAGCTTTGGGCCAACCAACAGCAGAAGGGGGGGGGGGGGGGGCCTTTGCGATTTTTTTTTAAACGCGGAACCCCTCTCTATTTCTCTCATGCCTGATTGATCATTGGACACTTGGTTTTATTTTCCTCCAATTTTAATTCATCTTCCTTTTTTTTCTGGAGAATTCTTTTTCGGACTTTGTATTCACAAACCGGGGTTGACAATTGAGCTTGGTATCGGAGTTAGTAAAAAGTTGACAAAAGCAGCATGATTGGCTAATGGAGCGTTTCCCGCCCCGGTGAGCCCGGGAGCTCGGAGCTCCCGCCCCCACCCGATAACTCGGTTTGGAAATGTTTTTAAACTTCTGACTTTCCGTTTTTATCGATACCTCTTGTCTCTCTTTTTTTTTCCCGGCAGCTTTGTATTTCTCTCTCTCTCATACCACTTCTTGTCTGGATACCTACGAATTTGAAAAAGTCACCATCCACCACCGCCATGCTCTCCTTTACCGTCTACAAGGGCTCCCCCGACGGCACCCCCGTCAAGAGCACCACCTCCAAGCCCCGGCAGCTCACCGGCGACCAGGTCCTCCTCAAGGTCCTGGCTTCCGGTGTCTGCGGTACCGGTTCGTTTTCTCTTTTGTTCTTTGTTCGTGTCTGGGTGTCTGGGAACAAGGGAGAGAACCCTTTGCCCCGCGCTTAGACATTCAATTTCATTATACACTTGTCTTTTGCTAACTGAACTTGCTTTATTTATCTAGATTTACACTATGTACGTTTTTTACCCTTACACGGACTGCCTTCTTTCTCTCTTTGTTTTGCCCAGTCAGGACAAAACTCCGTCTTTGAAAATCAAAAAGAGAAAACTTGGGAGAAAACAAAAAGTTGAAATTTAGTCACTAATATCGAAAAATTGACACAGCGTAAACAAGACATGGTCCTCGGCCACGAGGGCGTCGGCGAGGTGCAGGCCGTCGGCCCCGAGGTGCGCGCCCTCAAGCCCGGCCAGGTCGTGGGCTGGGGCTACCAGACGGGCGCGTGCGGGCTCTGCGCGGCCTGCCTGTCGGGCGACGAGACGTACTGCGCCGAGCGGCAGATGTACGGCGGGGCCGGCGCGTCCCCGGAGCAGGGCAGCTTCGCGACGCACGCCGTCTGGCGCGAGGCCTTTTTGCACGCGCTGCCCGAGGGCCTGAGCCCGGCCGACGCCGCGCCGCTGCAGTGCGGCGGCGCCACCGTCTTCACGGCCCTGCTCGGCGTCCGCCCCACCGACACCGTCGGCGTCCTCGGCGTCGGCGGCCTCGGCCACCTGGCCATCCAGTTCGCCGCCAAGATGGGCTGCCGCGTCGTCGTGCTCTCCGGCTCGGACCGCAAGCGCGACGAGGCCATGCGCCTCGGCGGCCACCGCTTCGTCGCCACGAGCACCTTGGCCGACAAGAAGAAGAAGAACAAGGAAAACAAAGACGACGACGACGAGGATGACGTGTGGGAGCTCGACCGCCTGCTGGTCACGACGTCGGCCCTGCCCGACTGGGACGTCATCATGCCCATGATGGCCGTCCGCTCCCGCATCGTGCCCCTCAGCGTCGGCGGCCGCGACCTCGTCGTGCCCTACGCGCCCGTGCTGCTGCGCGGCGTCGTCATCCAGAGCGCCCTCGTCGCCACCCGCGCCGTCCACCGCGACATGCTCGCCTTTGCCGCCCGCCACGGCGTCCGGCCCGTCGTCGAGACCTTTCCCCTCGACGAGCACGGCGCCAAGGAGGCCATGGACAGACTCGACAAGGGGCAGGTGCACTTTCGCGCCGTGCTGCTGCCGCGAAGTGAGCACGAGGTGGAGAAGGAGGAGGAGAAGGCGGGAAAGCACAAGATTTGAAGAGAAAGAGAAAAAGAGGAAAGAGGAAAGAGGAAAGAAAAAAACAGTGAGGGATAGAGAGAGTGTGTGTGCTTGTGTGAGTGGGTCGGTGGACTGATGGGTTCATGAGCGAGGCGTAGATGGTAGGTGGGAAAAGTTGCAGAGTGGCGTTTTAGAGTGATTTTATTAATGAGGCTATCTATGATGATCCGATATTGTATATTATGGCTGATGTGATTATTCATGAGACTTCTGATTCGACTATCAGGAGGTTGCCAAGGATATCATCCAAGTTGTTACCGGGGTTTGTTATCGGGTGATTTTGTCCGGTACTTGTTCGAGGAATTTTGTCAAAGAAGTTTGTCAAAGAAGTTTGTCAAGGAAATTTGTCAAGGAAATTTTCAAACGAGACTCGGCAGACGAACCGCATTACACCATGACGGCCATGACAAACATCTGCCGCCGTCCACGGTCTCATCGGACTTAACCAAAGTCCGCAGTACCCGAAATGATTTTTTTAGTTAGCAGCATGTCGCACAATTCAGGAGTAGCTTGTCGAGTTGTATTGAAATTCAAATTCTAACCTCATCAAGACAAAACATTGTTGATCTTCTATTGTTCTGGTTGGAGCAGCGAGATTGATCTGCGGCCGTCGCGCTCAAACGTGTGGGGCGATCTACCCCGGGCCGCACTGCGCCGTCGCGACTCGCGCGGAGCTAGACCTGCGCGCAACGTCTCAGCGCATCAGTGGGTGGGAATTGCTTGATCTAATTGATGGATGCTTTTTCGGCATCAACTACCGGCAACGAGTCTTCGCTGTCGGCAACGAGTCTTCACTGTCGGCAACGAGTCTTCACTGTCGGCAACGAGTCTTCACTGTCGGCAACGAGTCTTCACTGCCGGCAACGAGTCTTCACTGCCAGCAACGAGTCTTCGCTGTCGGCAACGAGTCTTCACTGCCGGCAACGAGTCTTCGCTAATCTTGAATCGGTCCGTTGGTAGGAGAGGACCGTGGTCGGCGGGGGATCGGCCTCGGGCTTGTATATAAATATCGATTGCGCCGATACGAGACAGAACGAGTTTATATCATTCTATATACAGAGTTCTATATAAAGAGTTCTATATACAAAGTTCTATATACAGAGTTCTATATACAGAGTTCTATACACAGAGTTCTATATACAGAGTTCTATATTGTATCTGCTCGAATCCCTCAAAAAAAAAAATGGCTCCACGATCCATCGCCCTGGGCTTTGCGGCGGTCGCTGCCGCCTCAGCCACCAATCTGCAGGTCATCTCCTACGGCGAGACCGCCGGTGGCTTCCGCTCCGCCGCGCGCGGTTGGAACTCCTTTGGCCTGAAAAGCACCAATACCGGCGCCGACTTCAAGTTTGACCAGGCGCACGTCGCGGCGCAGTGCGACCTCTTGGCGTCGGACCTCGGCGCCGCCGCCAACTACACCTACTGCAGCCTCGACTCGGGCTGGTCCGTCGCCTACAACGGCGACGAGCACGGCCGCATCACCTACGACACGGCCGTCTTTGACATTCCCGCGCTGGCGGCGCACCTGCACGCCAAGGGCTTGAATCTGGGGCTGTATGTCGTGCCTGGAGCCTTCGAGGGAGACCGGGACAAAACTATCCTGAACACGAGTACCAAGATCGGCGAAGTCTGCTCCGGCAGCGAGGGCCTCGCGCGATGCGTTTTCGACTACACTCGTGAAGAGGTACAGCTTTGGCATGACTCCGTTGTGAAGCAGTTTGCCGATTGGTACGTGTTGCTCTGCCCTGCGGGACCGCGCGCCTCCCCCTTTTCCTAACGCACTCAATATACTGACACAGCTGTCTAGGGGCACCGACTTTATCAAGCTCGATTACGTCACTCCCGGCTCTCCTGAAAGCGGCCAGCCTCTACCCGCAGACCAGTCTGCCGCCGTGCGGGCCTGGCAAACCGCCATCCGCCGTAGCGGGCGCCCGATGCGCCTCGACATCTCCTGGAAGCTAGATCGCTCCGCGGACTACTTTAAATTCTGGAACGATCAGGCCGACTCCATGCGCACAGATCAGGACATCAACAACGACAACCAAGCGACGACCTTTATCCGGTGGTTTACGGCGCAGCGCGCCATCGACAACTACCGGCAGTGGATCGTCGCCGCCAAGGCCGTCTTTGGCGGCGGCGACGGCGGCCCCGTCAAGATCCGCGTGCGCCCCGACCTCGACAACCTGTACACGGGCAACGCGGCGGACGTCACGGGCGTCTCGGACGTGCAGCGCCGCACCCTCGCCACGCACTGGATCGCCGCCGGCGCGAACCTCATCACGGGGTCGGACCTGGCGCGGCTCGACGACCTCGGTCGGGAGCTGCTCGCGAGCCCCCGCGCGCTCGCCGCGGCAGACTTTGCGGCCACGTACCCCATCCAGCCGCGGAACCCGGGCGAGGGGGCGGCGGCGGCGAAGCAGCTCCAGGCGTGGGTCGCGGGGCCGGAGCAGGGGGGGTCCGGCCGCGCGATCGTGGTGCTGGCCAACTACGGGCCGGACCAGGGCAAGGGCGGGTTCGGCAGCACGCTGCCGGGCAGGCAAAAGGTGGCGGCGACGTGGGAGGACCTGGGACTGGATGGGGGCAAGACGTACGCCGTGCAGGATGTGTGGACGGGCCAGCAGCATGACGCGAGCCAGCACGGCGTGGAAGCAGACCTGGACGAGGGCGAAAGTCTACTTCTCTGGGTGACACCGGCGTAGAAGATGGAGCTTGTTACAATTTCTCTCCATTTACTACCATTTGCTGTAAACTTCTTGAAGTTGGTAGCAAGTTACTGGACACGTGAAAACGGCGGGTATCAATCATGTCCAAGCTGCGAGGTAGCCTGACACTGCAAACTCTGTGAGCTCAAACAACTGTCCAACTACATCGCAGCTACATAGACGAGAACTAGTAACCTTAAATTAACTAAGAGACTTGAACAATAATGCAAATAATGAGCTGAGTAACGGAAAAATGTATCCACTAGTTACCCTATTTTAGTCGTCACACGCCTGTTTAGTCCGCTCGGCGACTTATATACGACGGACCAGGCTGGACTTCCCTTTAGCAACCACCTTACGTCTTGCATCTCACGCTGACCAAGGGAAAGAGGAAAAAAAAAAAATGCTACAGCCAAGCCCCGACGATCTCGAGGCTGCCTTTCGGCGAATCGAAGACGCCCATCCAATCACGCCCAGCGGCAACTCTCAGCAGAGTGAAACCATATACAACATCATCAAGGGACTGCCAGAAGCCAGCAGCTACCACCGGCTTCTCGAGCAGCACCCGAGTCTCATCGCTCTCCTGGCGGACCCGTCCAACGGCGAGTTCACGTTATTCCTGCCGGTGAACGCGGCATGGCAAAAGGACCCCCGCCTCGCGGAGCGCGTGTCCGGCGCGGCCGACGCCGGTTCCGGCGTGCTCTCGATGCACATTAGCCCTCACTTCTTCGGCGAGGCCTACCTGCGCAGCCTGACCAACATACCGACAGTCTACGAGCCCGCGACGAGCAACGGCCCGCAGACCTTTCCCCTCCGCCTCGCCGCCGAGGACGGGTGGACCGTGGGCCGGTCGGGCAGGTTCGTCCAGCCCAGCATCCGCGCTGGCAACGGCATCATCCACCGCGTCGACGAGGTGATGCTGCCGCCGGCTCCTCTCCTGGAGGTCCTGCGCGCGAGGGGCGGCTACTCCACGCTGCTGCGCGCCGTGCGGCTCACCGGCTTCGACGAGGAACTCGCGGCGCAGCGCCGCGGCGGCGGCGGCGGCGGCGGCACGCTCTTCGCGCCGTCCGACCAGGCCTTTGCGGCTCTCGGGCCGGACGCGCTCCGGTTCCTGACCGAGGACCCGGACGGCAGCAAGTACCTGGCCGCGCTGCTGCGGCTGCACTTTTGCCCGGCGCGCACCTTTTACACAAACTTTATCTGGCCCAAGAACAACAACGGCCCGCGCTGGACGTCGACGGCGGCGGACCAGGAGAGGATATACAAGGGCAGCATGGGGCAGGAGTTGCCGTCGGCTCTCGGCGGGGAAGGGGAAGGGGGTGCGGGTGCGGCCAGCCTGTCCGTGTCCATCACCAGATACATGTGTCTCATCACCATGGCGGTGAATGCGGCACCGGTCGTGGAGCAGGATATTACGGGCAGCGACGGTGTCGCGCAGGGAATCAATGACGTGCTTCTGCCGGGAACCACTGTCGGCAAGGGACACCAGGACGTCATTCCCAGGATAAAAGCCGCGCTGCAGGACTTTGTCTAGCGAATTTAACGAAATTCTTCTTCTTCTTAAAAAAAAAACCAAACCGTTCATGAGAGCACGTAAATTGGTACGGGCCAATCTGACCAATAGTTAATAGCTAGCAAGGTGGCAAGGGCACGCCAGACAAAAATCACTCGAGCTCGATAGACCAGAGCCGGACTGCATCGCCATCGAGACTTGCCATCCATAATCTTGAATCCCTCTCCCACACCGACATGCCTCTCCCCCCAGCACTCGTCACCTTGCCATGCTCGTCGCGCCAGGCGTCCGCCCCGGGAACGTCCTCGGTGCCGCCACGACCGAAGCGCCATTTCTGCTCCCTCTCAAGGTCAAACACCTCGATGCTGTCGTCGCCGTGGGTCCAGACCACAATCTTCCTCCCATTGTCCGCGAAGCGTATCTGGCTGACGCCGACGCTGCTCCCGAGCATGACGCGGAGCTCTTCCCGGTCGGGCCGCGACGCCGCCGTGGACAGGGTACGCCTCTGGAGCACGCTCTTGCCCTCCACGTCGAGCAGGAGAAGCTCGCTGGACTGGTCCTGGCCGACGGCCAGCCACTTGCTGTTCGGGTGCCATGCCACGGCGCGGTGCCAGCCGTGCTGCCGTTCCGGTCCCCTGTACACCCAGTACGCTTCGTCGGTGGCTGCGCTGCCTTGCGATCCCGGGGACGCGCGCGCGCGCGCTTCCAGATCGTAAACGTGCACCTTGGGGGTTCCGTCCGTCGCGACGAGGTACCTTGAGTTTGGCGAGAAGCCGCCTGTCCAGTTCTGGCAACGGTCGCCGGTGCGGAACACGTGCACGGTTCCGCCCGTGGCGACGTCCCATACGCGAACGGTGCTGTCCCAGGAGACGCTGGCGAGGAGGGTCTCTTCATTGTTCCAGCCTATCCACACTATGTTGTCGGTGTGACCGGAAAGCGTCAGGATCGGAGTCGTGAAGTCGTCCGTCCGGCAGACGCACATGTCCCACTTGTCAACGTCGTTTGACCGTGGCGAGTTGCCCGGTAAATACACCATCAACCGGCCCGACGGGCTAAAGACATTGCTCCCAAATGAGGTACGAAGTCGGCCAAACAGTCGAGTATGGCCCCTTGCCGTATGCTTTCTGACCACATGTTCAACATTGGGCGCCATGCGCTCTCGTAGCTCTTCCAGCGCTTCGGATGGCAGTTTGGTGCCGGCATGGGCGAGCTCGGTAGCAACCGCCGCCGCGCCGGCTTCGACGACTGAAGAAGACACTATTGTGTCTTGATTCAGGGTCAGTGTGCGCTCGTCAAGCTCCCAGACCGTAATAAGTGCGTCCACATCAACCACCACTTTGCCTCCCGACCATTGGGAGCTCGTGGAACTGCCGGTTAGTAGAATATTGGCATCGTTCGGATGGAATTCAAGACTGGCCACCGTTGTCAAATGTGATTTGAGAACTGCAATAGTCTCTTGTGTCTCGGTGTTGATCAAATGGACGTCGTCGCCCACGGCAATGGCGATGCGACTGCCGTCGCTGCTGACGCAACTCTCCGACGCATCCTGCAGCGGAATTTTGGCAACCTCATCACCCCATGCCTGATGCCCGCCTGGTGCATAAGGGAAAGGTTGACCGTCGGAAGTGGTGAATTCCTGGTCAACAGCGTAGCGCCAGTCCTGTTTGAATTGACTTGAGCTGTAGTGCATTATGTCCGTATTGTAAGAATTGCAGGCACAACAGAGCTGCGTGTAAACTGGGACCCTTTCTTTAAATGATTCTCAACGCGGCTCGAACTCAACTTGAAACAAGTTTTTGGCCAACTGAAGATATGAGTAAATTGGCTGAAGTGGCCTGCTGCCTGGTCAGGCTGAGGCGCGGACCAATCCAATGCATCAACGCTTGATGACTCAAGATGGATGACGCCAGCTAATGTGCGACCGTACGCATGGGCGTGACTGACGTAGGCAATCACGAGACTGTTGTTGAAATGCAACAGCGCATCAAAGCATTTACACCAGGGCAAATGCCACTTACTATCGCCCAATTTGCGCGGGTCACGTATGAGGTTGGAGCGTCGAGTAACATGATTAATAAGTAAAATTCTCTATATCAAATATAGGAAAATTGTGCTAGTTAATTTCTGCATAAGGATCACGTCTTCTCGACCAGACTAAAGCAGTTACAATTGACCGTCTGGCTTGGGAGCAAACCATTGGCCGCTATGCAAAGGCTTAAGAGGACATGCGACACCTTCACAGCCTTGCCCAACAATATTGTTTCCCCACCAGTTGATCTCGATCCCAGTGAACGCGAGGCCAAAGAACTGAACAACCGCAGAAAGGGCGACACCGGCAGCAAAAGCCGCAGACAGGACGTAATTGTACTTGGACCAGAACGCAAGATAGTTCCTGCGAACAAACAACCATGAGAACGCCGCGACGGGGACCGCGGGCCAAATGTACGTCAGGTTATAAGGAGCCCAGCTGATGGCGCCCGAGATCAGGATGACTGGATGAACACTGCGCAGCGTGGCATTCTTGGGAAACCGTTTACCCAATGCCAGAAAAGCAAGCACGATTACTACACCAACAGGGAAGCCAATGAGAAGCGTCGAGTACGGGCTTCCTGACCCAAACTGTCTAGCGGGCCCGACGGTGCCCCAGAGAACTGCAGCGGTAAAGAAGGTGTTCTCGCCGGGACAAATGAATCTGAATGGCGCTTGTGGGGTGCAAATTTTGTCAATATGAAGCTGGTATTGGAGAAGGCCAACGAATACAAACGTCGAAATCAATGTTGGAATCATTTGGCCGCAGAACAGAACGCGAGGAGGAATCTTGACGTAGTGGCCGAGCTTGAGATCTTGAGCCAAGTTGAGAGCCTGAGCGCAAGTCAGGTAGCCGTAGGTCTTGAAATAGGCCATGCTAACAGCATTTCCATTAGAAACAGCGCCACCTATGAACTCGGCCAGAACGTTCAAGGTCACCTGGTAGCCGGTCATGGAGTACATGATGCCGATGGGAATGACAAAGATGGCGCACATGATGATGCCAAACACCACCACAGCTGGGCTAGTTCCAGTAGGCCAAACAGCCATCGACATCATGCCAACCGCGGCGGACACGAGAAGCACAGCTAGGTACCACCAGTCGGGCACCTCTCTATACTTGCTCATCTGGCGCATGTGTATATCCGAGATCTCAACCTCTTCACGGGCGGTTTGGTTCGACTTGAACATGCTGCGGAGTGCCGATGACATGCCGCTCCAAATCTCGTTTCGGTGCTGAAGTACAGCATACGTGATGGAGGCACTATACACAGCGAAGAACCAGAAGTAGACAGTCACGTTTCCGGCGGAAAGGTACGGTTTCGAGTACGCATTGTATTTGGCCATGTCAAGTGTGCCATGCTCGTTCAAAACACGCGTGACGTTGTACCTCTTGCCAAAACGATCAAAAGGCAAATTCGAGTTGATGGGCATGTGAGCACTGCTGTACGCGTTGCTAAACCAGATGCCAATAACCATGAACATGCTCATAAAGGAGCCGGTAAAGTAGCTGAAGGTGGTGAATGATGGCATGTAGAGCGGATCAATTCTAGCAGTGACAGTATTCCAGTCAAAAGTAGGGAAGGGGTTAAGTCCGAGGCCGGTATTCGAACTTGTAATGGCAGTAAGGATACGATTGTGAGGAGCAATCCAGCTGATCCACGAGAAAGTGCTAAGAGCAGTAAAAATAGTGTTTGGGAACCAAAACCAGACGAACATGAGGGAAAAGGAAATCATGAAGAACTTGATACGGGACCATCGCCATGTAGTGTTGAAGGGACCCGGAAGGGGATGAGTTCCGTCGTTGGAGTGGAATGCGGAGTTGAGGGCAATGGTGGCCAGGGAGTTTGGCCAAATACAATGAGAAGGCCACACGATGAAGCGACGCGTTATGCCTGCGAAACCATAGCCGATGAAGGCGGTAGACAGGGCCACACAAAGCTGGTAGCCAACGTTGTAGGCCCAGTGCTGGTCAAAGTACTGCGGCAGGGCTTGGATCCAGATGATGTGGTTCGTGTACGGCGCGGAGTCGTAGGCGACGCTCATGACGCTGATGAGCATGTGCTCCTTCCTGTTGAAGGGGCCAGGGTTCAGACTATGCCTGACGCCGCAGAGGGTGACGCCCCAGTCGGGAAGGCATCTGGCCATGAAGGTGCCCACGGGGTACGCAAGAAGCTGGGGCACGGTGCTGGAGACGAAGATGGCGGGGAAACGCGGCTGGAAGAAGCCGTTGACAAAGGCCATGATGCAGGCGAACAAGAGGCCTACGAACCATGCCCGAATGGTGGACGCCGGCATGTCGGGGTCATCCTTGTTATCTACGACGGCGCGGACTTCGGCGTAGGGCGAGTTGTTGGTGAGCAGAGCGGTTTCAATCTTCATCTCGGCAATGATTCGCTCATGCTTGTGTGGGTTACTGAAAATGTCATTGTCGCCTATGGAGAAAAAGTGTGATGATGAGTATAACGGGTCACAACCCTAGTCTTCCCGGACTTACCCAAGAACTGCTCAATTTTGTCAATGGCAGAGGCGGGAAAGTTGGGATCGCGTCTGTGAATCTTGTACACATGCGTCATGAGCTGCCGATGGAGTTAGCAATCTCTCAATATGACAAAAGAAAGCAGGCTGTGCGACTCACACGCTTCACATCGTCGAGCGAGTAGGTGGCAGCCAGCTCCTTGGCCTCGAGAAGGTCATCATCCGTAACGTTGAGGTCCTTCATCGTAACCTGGGCCTCTGTCTCAGTCTGCGTCAAGGGGTCCAGGTCGTAGTCGCCATAGTTCTAGGAACAAGTCAACACAAACTGTAGATACAGGACAAAGGTAAAGATGTCGCGACAGGTTCTGCATACAGTTTCAGTCTTTTCATCCAGGATGCCGCCATTGGTGGCGGCATCCGGAGCAATCTTGGGATCCTGAGCAACCTTTTCCGGCTTGTTCAACATGGTGAAGGCAGATGCTAGGTGGACGCAGCATTTACCGTGCTCAGCGCAGCACGAGGAGAAGAAAAGAAAAGAAAAGAAAAAAGACGGGCAGCTTGCTATGAAACCGAGGGTGCAGGCTGTCCCCTTGCCCTTATAATAGTGAAATGTCTTAGCAACCGGCCTCCGCGATTCCGGGGCGCAGACCGACTCGCCCCAACAAGAATACTACGGCACATCGATAGTAGCACTACCTTGAGCACCGTCTCAAATCGTCATCGCTGGACCAGAGAGAAGCAGTACTCACCACGGAGCTTGCTTTCTGTTGAGCAGCCTCGCTGGTAGCACTGTGCCTTGGAGCGAGCAAACGATGATGCTTTGCGCACCATGCTAACCCACCTACTTGTAGACAGTGCATAGGTTGTGTAACTTGAGGTGGAATGTAGCATAATATGCAAAACGATCCTTGTACGTAAGGAGACTGCAGAAGCCCCCCCGGCAAGTGATAACGTGATGGGTTGGTGGCCGCAAACTTGGTGCTCATCAGGCGACGGCGCAAGGCGTCCGATTACGAATGGGTATACTGGTACATGGTGCTCCTCACCGTTGGCTCTCCACCAAAGTTTCCCGAAGAAACAACATTGCCCCGGCGTAAATGTCAGTCTCGCCTACACACGTCTCAGAAGCAGATTGCCAGCTCTCTGAAACCCCGAGAAGAGTGAGTGGGTGGGCTTCGATGATTTCTGCGCCGGCGCGGGCCAGCCCTCATTGCGTGCGGAGGAGAGGTCCTCCCAGGCTGAGACACCCGCAGCGGCACAGATCAGGGTGGCTTGGCAAAAGCAAGATCGCGGACGTCGCTCAGTTCCAGTGTCTCGGTGAGCTGCGTACTCTGTACAGCTGAGCCCGCACTCAAATAGAAAGGAAACGTCCCCCCCCCCCCCCTCTCAGCGGTTGCTCCGCGTATACGGAACACATGGAAGAGACAATTTCTCGAACTCTCCGAGTAGGTATTCACTTATAAGTAAGAGCATGCTGCTCGGAAGGAAAGCCAGAGAAATCTTCAGCAAGATGGAGTGTTCAGCCAAGGCTGCGCGGAATCTACCAACCCGAAGCGCAAGCCACCACACGGTAGGCGCACGCTAAAACAACCAGCCTGTTTCCCCATCGTCTGATCATTGGGGGTACCTGCTAGCCATATTTGGACGTTACTTGCATGTATCGGCCCGCCGCCAAAGTTGTTCCTTGCCCATTCGGTACTCATCTTCGTGATAGACCGGGCCCCAGATGAGAAGAAGCAACTTGGCAACCAAAAGCCCCTTGGCCGAATCAGCCGCTGTATAAGCAGACAATCTGAGGGTCATGAGAGGGATATTTTCATGTGAATGACAGCTACGGCATCTTCTCTCCATGTGGAGCAGCTGGCTGTTATTCGCAGCTGACTTATAGGCGTAATCTTGAGCACTGCTGGGCAAGATTTGTTCACTCAAGATAGCTGCCTCGTTAAAACGCGCCTTATTGACAACGACGACAACAACATTAAAATAAAGATTCTAGTAGAATGTCCATCGAAGAAAAGTTTCCCAGATCAATACACAATTCCTGCGCCACGCGCCACGTCACGTCAAAAGGGAATTCATCCGATTTTCTGTCCACTTTTTTGCAATTGGGAGGAGAGCTTCCCGGCGTTAAATTTCAAAGAGCGGTGTTAGTTCAGGGTTGTATGATCCGTAGTGCAGCGGGATCCTCCTCCACGCTCCGTCCCTGTTCACGCACTCGACCGTCTTCACGCAGAGGACGGCGCTGTTGCGGGTCGGACAGTCCAAGCAGCTCGAGCAGACCCGGTGACCGTCACAGATCCGGGTCTGCCTGCGACTGCATCCACAGGGGGAGGAGGAGCCGACGATGCCTTTGCCTTCCAACTGCTGCTGCTGCTGCTGCTGCTGCTGCTTCGTGTCCCATTCACGCTCCTCTTCGGCCCTGATCGCGTCGCCCATGTGGATGTAGAGCAGGGTATCGATACCCGGCGAGAGATGAAAGTCGTGCGCGAGCAGCGCAAGGGCCCGGCGCCGGACGACCGGGTCACGGCAGAGCCGCACAATCAGATAGAGCGTCTCGTTGACCATGGGCCCGATGGCCAGTGTGCGGCGGCGGCTGCGATGACTTGGCTTCCGGGCCGGCGGAGCATTGGCATTCTGGCCCGTCGCCGCGTACCGCATCGCCAGGATATCCTTGGCCATGCCGATCATTCTGGCAAACTCTGCGGTGCAGGAATCCCAGCAGAGTTCAGAAACGGCCAGCGCGTCCTCTGTAAAGACAATCGTCCGCATCATGGCCGCGCGCAGCTCCAGAATCGCCAGCGCCAGCTTGTCGTCTTCGCCGCACGACGGCTGGAGGCTGCCGAACTTTCCTTGCCACTTTGTGAGCCTAGCCCGATACCGCCCCCGGAGGTCTTCGGCACCGGCAATCTCGGACGGCGTGAACTTGACAGACTTTGGCCCTGGGCGGACCGTGATGTCGGTGGCGGCGTTACATATGAGCTCCATTTCAAAGTAGGCTTCCGTTACAGAAATGAACGGATCATCTCTCAGCTTCAGACTGCACCCGGTCCAACCGTATTCGTATTTATGACTCGGTTGCCGTATGTGGTTGCCAATCGTTTCGATGCGTACACAGAGGTAAATGAGCGAGTCTGCTGGGTGCACACTATGTCTGTCGCGAGGCCGATACAGCCGCGTCTGCTCCCAAAGTTTCCAAGTGTCCACCAAGCTCCAGCTGGCCATTGTATGTGCGTTGCAGTCTTCCAAATCACCCCTCATGAATGCAAAGATGGTAAACAGCAGGCTGACCAAAGCCACGTTCCGCTTTTGTTCGAGACTGAGGTCGGGCTGCGGCACGATGTGCTTCATGTGCTGGATCGCGGCATGATACTGCTCGTAGGGCTGCAGCGATAGCGACTTTTGCTCTCCCACAAGCGACGCTTTGTCGCAGATTCCTATTCGGTCCATTTTGTGAGCGGCCGCAATAGCGTTGCATGTATGCCACACGACAGGCTCCGACTGAGCCTGCCTCAGAAGATTGCCCAGCCAGTATTCTTGGTCAAAGGCGCCAGCAATTTCGGGTGCGACATATGTGCGAAAATAGTTGAACAGATCGGGTTCGTTATACGCTCTGCTGGTCCCGACTGGGGACATTGGTGGTGATAATTCAATGATTGTGCAGGATTTGGGCTCTGTAGGAGATTTCTCGAATGTGACGTGCGATATCTGTAAGAAGCCGTGACAGACACGCCTTGCAGTTGTGCCTTGCATCAAAGTTAGTGACCGATTTAGTTGAATCGCCGTTTCTTTCACTGTGAGCCTGGCCAGCACAATACTGAATTGCCAAGACGTACATTTTCGGCAGACTGGTTTCGTCTCATCGCACTTGATACGACGCTGCCTGCTCATTGTCAATGGTGAGCGTTGTCCAGCGACTCTCCGGCGTCTGACGGCACTTCGATATACCTGCATGTGGCGCAGCCTGTCCTGACCTTTGGCGCCCATCGCCGTTTACGTTGTGCATCACTCCCAGGCGCACGCGCGTCTCGCTTTGGGTCGAGCTCTGCTGAGCCTTGGCTGCGATCCGGTCCGTCGCTCCCCGTTTCCGAGTCACAGGCCGATTGCGGGGAAGGATAAATTGCCTCCATTGTCGGCTCGTGTCGCTCGTGCTGTATTGACGCCCTTGTGCAGTGCCGACCGTCCCAACGAAATGCAAGTTTGGCAGCTAATAGAAAGTAATGATGAAATTGAAAGAAGAAGAACAAACAGTCGGCTCAGAGCAACCACGAATGGCAAACTGCCAGCCGATCAGCAGCTTAGTGGTTGCGCAAGCTAACCAGCCCACTTGATGAGAGCCTGTTCGGAGAGACAGATCTGAAACCCTTCTTTCCAAATCAACAGCCTCTAATATGCCTTTAACTGGATAAGCTTTATGCATCGTAATATGTAGGCTTTGATCTCGGCTATGCTGACATGTAAAACAGGCGCAACGAGCCAACCTACGATGGGACGCCATTGTGGAAGCCACAAAATTTCGCAAGGATTGCGATGTGGCTGGCAGCCGGCCAAGCACTAACTAATTTGACTCATGTTTGGCTGCCCTAGCGGCACCTCTAGTGATCCTAGTTGGTCACCCAAAACCATATTGACGCCTGCCTTTTGATACTACCCTCCCCGTTTCTCCTCTCCGTACCACACATAAGACTGAAAGAGGCGCACGTTACCCGGCGATATTGACAATAGTTGATTGTATATCAAGGACAGATTCGATCATCTTGTGGAGCGGTTAGCGCCGGCAAATGGGGAGAGAACATCGTCAGGCTCGTTTAAACAAGTTTAATTACAAGTCTATTTCATATTAAGCTATATGTTGCTAAGAAAGACTCCCTAGTTCTCCAACTCTGTGACATCCGCTAAACTATCTTCATGACTATCCCACAGCGTTTTGATTTGATCCAGTTGCGAGTTCAGCGCATCTTGCATCCTCCTACACCAAAAGTGTCCAAATTCGCAACCCATGTGATTATGAATCGTGACTGCGGCGAGCTTCGAGTACACTTCTGTCACGCTCTCCTGCACCTCAGTAGTCTCTGGGAGTGGCCAAAGGCTGGCCGAGTCGAGTGAGGATTCCATCATTGCGCAGGTAGCCCGTCGGCAGCGCCTGGGGTCGCTTCGTGTAGCAAAGCGAGACCACTTTGGAACCTCTACCGAAACAAGCATATTTTCAAGCATATCTTTGGTGGCGTCAAAGAGGGCTTGTAGAGATTGCAAGCGGATTTTGCAGAGTTGGTCTAAGAACTGATTAGAACCAAAAAAAAATAAAAAAAATAAAAAAAATCAAACGTGGTAATGAGAAAATCGCACCCATGACACGCGCAGTCTTTCGACTGCCCCAAAGGCGGCCGTCATTCATCAGCTTGCGTGCATCTAGGTTTACCACCATCCTGCGCGCCATCTTGTGAAAGTCGTCTTCGAGCCCAAGCTCCCAGAACACCCAGAGCATCATCGCCATGTCAGACTCGCGCACCTTTTCCCGGATGCCAGATATCCACGCGTCAATCCAAGGGCCCAGTATCGATGAGCAACGGTAGTTTGATGTCAGAATTGTCAAGTTGTACATCTGACCGACATCAACGGTGCGCGGAACTGCAAGAAAATGCGCATGTACAATGTTGAGAAATATGGCCAAAGATTCGTCGTCGTGTCCTTTGATTTGGAGAGCATGTTGAAGCTTTGGATCATCAGAGACCGCTTGTCCGCGCAATTGCGCACGCAGAATCGGCGACGCCCGCGCTAAAGCGCGAGAACAAGTAATGTAAATGGTCGGGTCGAGTTGAGTACCGTTTCTCAGCTGGAGGCTGGTATCCCCATGACTGTCGAGAACGACTGTCCGATCACACATTTGCGCAATGAATTCGTTTCAATTACTGAAAACGTAAACCACTACAGTACTTCTATCATAGGGGCACATGGCCACCTATAAGACGTTCTTTCCCACAGAAATTGGAGGCCTATTCTGGGTGGCCTGGCGAAGCAGCAAGTTGGGGAAACTTTTGCACCATGATTTCAAGTTTTCTGGACACCAGTCATGGAAGCATTTGCGCAATTCGTATCCATTACTTTCCTGGGTCCAACTTGCTCAGACGCAACAGTCGCTACGAGGATGAAGGCCGACTAGGCTGATTTCCTTGAGAACCACCAGCACAGCCCCAGTCGGGATAAAAATAGACCCTGCTGGTCGGTGGATTCACGGCAACAATTGAGAGTATGTGTGAAGGATGCAAGGGAGCGGCTTAAATGCGTGGTGTAGAACCAATAGACCCAAGTCTTGTGCTCTTTTCTTGCCGAATAGCAGAATCGCACAACTCCGGACATGTGTGCCAGCGTCATTGTATTTGACGACAACGGTGACGCTCAGCTATGCGTGGGTTCGAATCATGGCGACGAGCCCAGCGTCTTCATCGCGTGCTCTCGCGCTCTATCTCGCGTCTCGCCTGTTTTCGAGAGTCTCTTCTACAGAGATGCTGAAGCCGAAGAGCCGAGCGCGGCTCTGCTCTCCGAGAACCGCCTCGTCGAGCTGCCCCACGACAAGCCAAACTCCCTGGCCATCTTGCTGTACGCCATTCACTGTCACTTTGACAAGGTACCGACACAGCTTTCCGTTGAAGCATTGTACGATCTGACTGCCGCCGCGCACAAGTATGGTGCATCGGCGATTCTAAGGCCGTGGACGGCAACGTGGACAAGGTCCATCGCTGTTGAGCCGGAAGACGATACCGTCACGCTGTTCAAGGCTATGAGCATTTACTGGGTGCTGGGCAGTCGCGAAGACTTTTTCAGCACAGCTGCAAGATTTGTACAGCAAGCCTCGATGCTTGCGAAACCGGATTTTGCGGATTTGCAAATACCTCCCGACACCATAGGTGTGTACACCCAGAGTGCGATTGGGCCTAAACTGACTGCTTCGCAGAGCACATCGTCTCAATACGACTGCATATCATGGATTTGCTCTGCAACGTGTTTCGGGACATGATTCAAAGCCTCTTGGTTGTTGATGAAGGCCCGCGCTGGTGCCACCACGCGACATGGTTTGGCCATCACCGATGCGAGTCCATGATTCTCGGATCGCTCATGTCTGGTCTCTCTCGCGCTGGACTTTGGCCGTTACCGGACCCTAAGAATATTCCATTTAGTGTACTGGATTTGTACACAAAACTGGGTGGCGTTGCCGTGCATGACATTGGAAAGGCTGAGGATGCGGATCATCAAGGTTGCAATCCTAGCCGGCATCTCAGAAACACAATGAAGGATATCATAGACGGCATACCGAAACATCTTTCTGGCATCATGTTCAAAACAGGCCAATTAGATTTAGCAAAGTAACTCAACGTCGCCATTGAACCTCGGGTAATGCTAAGCGCTCCCACTTCCCTGTCACGGTCACCTATTGGGCGTGTTGCCGTTCCAAAGGGCCAATTACACACTAATTAACAAGGCCGCCCTGCTCGTGGCTTAAACCCACTTCGTATAGACTCGTCACCATACATGAAGTATTGATTATACACCCATTACTGGTGATGTTGTTATAATGCGGAGAAGACTGGTACTGATTGGTTACCATGAACCGGTCAAGAAGCGAAGCTATGGCGTGTCGGCTGTTTAAAACAACCCATTATAAGATAAAATTTCCTAGCACTAACTAGCTAATACATGGTGCACACGGCTGCCTACGCCTGATGACCCGACAGGTCTTCATCCCTCCAAGACCACAAATTATGACGTAGACCGACGATTATGAGCATTGTAGGGAGTAAAGGAGAATTGTGTGCTATGTATAGCCCATTATATCGATTTATGAAACTTGACCCAGGTGCCGCTTGTATGATCTGTCAGGGATTAGTTCTGCCCCCAGCCAAGAACAAGGGCTAAAAATAAAACACGAGGGTGGATCGCGCGGCCAATTGCCAAAGATCAGAATAAAGCGGCATTCCAGACGTTCCTGGTATAAGTGAAGCTTAAATAGAGCTTCCTATTCCCGAGTCAAGCTCGGCATAAATATCGAGTTGTCCATGCCCTAGCGCCTGCGCTTAAAGAATGGCGAAAACCGGCAGCAGCGCCGTCGCAGTGGATTGCCGGGGTGACGTCCGGCTTCAAGTAGGTTGTGACCCGGGAACAGGAGATTCCGATTCCTGGCAGTACGCCGAGTTTCTCGTCTGTTCTCGCACCTTGGCCAGAGCATCCCCGGTATTCGATCGCATGCTGTACGGCCCTTACATGGAGGCAACCCGCCGCAACGGCAAGGACTCTGCCGACTGGTCCATCGCTCTTCCGGAGGACAAGCCGGCCCCTATGCAGCTGTTCCTGAACATTGTGCACGCGAAGTTCGCCCTGGTTCCTCTCATTTTATCCGTCGACAACTTGTACGACCTGGCGGTGCTGACAAACTATTACGACGCGACGCTGCTTCTGCTGCCGTGGATCGAGGCTTGGATGGCATCTGTGGCGGAAATCTCACACGATGCCAATGTGATACAGACCAAGCTGCTCTGGATATGCTGGGAGTTTGGGCGCAAAGAAGATTTCAGCAAGATCGCGTACCGCATGCTGATGGAGGAACCGCCGCAATCCAGAAATGCGCCAGCTGGGAGTGATGAGATACAAGCGCCCCGGATTATTGGTACTTTGATATGATTACCTCCGTATTCTGGATTTTTTTTTTGCTAACAGGGGAGTTGCAGAAAGCATCGACTCGATTAGGATCCAAACTATTCGAAAGCTACTAGACATAGTTGGCGATGTGGCTGACAGGCTTACGGTGTCAGATGAAGGACCGAGATGGTGCCGATACGCGAGCGGCATGGGACATCACCAGTGTGAATTAATGGCGCTAGGATCCATGACCTTTTGCCTAGCGCGGGCTGGGTTGTGGCCGCTTCCCGAGGCCACAGAGGTCAGGTTGAGCCTGAAGGAGCTCTACCGGGTCCTGTCAGGCCTGGTGATTCACGACATTGGCGTCGTAGCGAACGAGCCACACGCGGATCATGGGTTGTGTAATCCTCGCCAGCTGCTAATGGAACGACTCCGGCATGTTATGCGCAGTATTCCCAGCCCATTGGTAGAGTTCCATGTCCACCATTTGGAGAAGCAAGCCAAGAGGCTGCGTCGAGGATCACCCTGCATGTGATTGAAAGCCCAACACGACTTATCGGTAGCACGCAGTGTTACTCAACGGCCCTTGTGTACCTAGATTATTGCTTAGCCTAAAATTGATGATATCCAGAGCAATTGCTCATTCGAAAACCAGATTGTGGCCTTGAACGAATGGCCTCTACAACCCGTCGCTGTGATCCACACTCGGGGGTTGGGGTTGGGGATAATTGGCGTCGAAACCAACATGAGCCGATAATTGCTTCTTTTCATTTAGATGTGTGCGAAATCGATGAAGAGACACATGGCCCCCCAAAAAATGCTCCATTTCGACAAACCATCCATGACCCTGGCATCCGGTGGGCCGTCGGCCACAGTCCTGATTTCGGCAGTGGGCAGCACATCCCCAGGAAAAAACGTTGACAGCCTTGCGCCCCAGTAGTCTCGCTCTCCAGTGGATTTGGGTTGCATAGTAAGTGCAGGATTTCGATGGAAAAGATGTAGCCAAAATTCAGAGAATTGGTCATGGCCACGGGCAAGCCAGAAGCCCCATCGGTTGGTCCCAACGAAACAGGTGATAAAAGAAGGAAATCATTTTGAAAAGCTTTTTGCCATAGTACAAACCGTACCAGGTATATCATTGACCGGTTTGGCAAGTCCGAAGCCTGGAGATGCTAGATCTGCCGTATACTATCGCGTTGGCTCGCCAGACCAGAGCTACAACAGTCCTGCTACTTACCTCTCGTGGATAGGTAGTTTCTCTCTCTGGCGCTTCCATCTCGAAAGGGAATATAACAACAATCATCAGGGTTAGTTGCTCTCCTCCGGGATAATTGAACTTCTTCAACGGCGTCTCCGTGAGCTCCACAAATGCCGAGAACAGCCCACTGTGTGTTCGTATAGAGGCGAGTTTTGTATGGGCGTTACTAAAAAAAGAATTACAGTGCGGAGATCAAGAGGTCCCTGTTATGGGGTTTGATATAGCTCTAAGTATACCTCCGAGATACGAGCGCGGCGCGCACCATGAGTCTTGAACTCATCTACATTTCGTCTTCCACCCACGAAGAGACCTGGCTTCTCATTCGACCTTTTTGCTTTTGCTCGAGGCAAGCTAGGTACCAGGACCCTGAATCCCATGGCCCTTTTTTACTATTGGCCCGAGGAGGCCAGTCATCGAATGTCTGGGCGGCAAATATCCCGAAATCAATCAATCTGTTCGTCTGGAATTTTTTAGTAGTGGTCTATACAATACTCTTTGTATTGTGTACACGCAGGAACTCATCCAGGCATTGTCTGGTGACACGCGTAACGCGGTTCAAAAATCACACAGTGTTGGGGAAGAATTGGCATATACTTTGAGGTATCGAGGCGACGTTACTACTCAACATATGAAGCAGGACAGAAAAGTATTCCAGTGGCGATTTCGATTATGAAAAGTCATGTATGTAGCTTTTAGTGATTTAGGGAAATAAAAGGTGCGCAGAACCTGGAACTCCTCTCGAGTCGAAACTGTAAATGACTACCAATGCGGCTGGCTTGTGGCACCAAGAACAATGCATATAATGTATGCCCAGAGGTGGCTCAAGCAATTGCACGCGACGTTGGGCGCCGATAAATGCTTTCAACAGTCTATATAGGTCCCCTTACTGATGATTTCGCACTGTAAATGATTAAAAGGAGAGAGTTATCCGGTGTCCAGCCAAGCTAATCTGAGCACTCCAGATGCCATCGAATGGCCAACCGCCCGCCGCGACAAGTAGTACCACAGAAGCTGCAGTCCCTACGTCATTAATGCCTGGTAAAGCCAATCTCAGCCCGAAAGTTGGTCACAAGAACCGTCACAATCATCAGGGCGCTTAGGTCGGCACCTGCAGCGAGGGTCTCATCCGAAACAGGGAAGTAGGCCACGACACAGTCCTTCTCTGGCTGCAACAGCCGTCACCCCTAACATGATACCACAGAGCTCAGCATTGAAATACCGCCGTGGTCCGTGCCTTCTTCCTCATTTGTCTGTACCTGTATTAAGAGCTCGCGACGAAACCCCATCTCACCCCGTCGTCAACGTCCACCATGCATCCGCTTGCCTTGATACCTTGCCACCTCGGTGCCGTGACCGCCCGCCTCGGCGAGTATCCCATCCGAACATTGATCCCCATTTGCTTTCTCGCCGCAGTCTGCTATCGTGTCCTCCGCTACCTGACCGCGTGGCGGGTCCTCGGCCGGGCATACGCAAGCCACGGCTGCGAGCGGCCGGCTGCCTACCGCCACAAGGATCCCGTCCTGGGCCTCGACGCGCTGTTCGACGCGATCGCCGCGGCGCGCGAGAGTCGATTCACCACGAGCTCGGCACGGCTCTTCCGCGAGATCGGGGCCAACACCTACTTCACGTGGATCCAGGGCCAGCAGACCATCCACACGGCCGAGCCTGACAACATCAAGTGCATGCTCGCCACACAGTGGAGGGACTACTCCATCGCCACCCGCCAGGCAGTCCTCGGCGAGTTCCTTGGCCACGGTATATTTGTCTTGGAAGGCGACGATTGGGCGCGCTCTCGCGCGCGCCTGCGTCCCAACTTCGCCAAGGACCAAGTGGCCGACCTGGCCATGCTGGAACGCCACGTCGCGGAGCTGCTCCGGGTGCTGCCGAGCGACCCGTCCGACGTCGTGGACCTGCAGACGTACTTCCTGCGCTTCACACTCGACTCGGCCAGCGAGTTTCTCCTTGGCCACTCCACCAACACACTGGCGCGGCCCTCGGCCCGCGACCAGGAGTTTGGTGAGGCCTTCACCTCTTCCCTTCTCAACATCACGCAGAAGTTGCGTCGAGGCCCCTTGGACCGCTTCTACCGCAAACATCCTCGCGAGAAGGGCTGGCGTAGGATCTGCCGAGACTACATCGGCACGTTCGTGGACGAGGCCATGACAATTCGCGAGAAGATGGAAACTTGCGGGCTCGACGAGGCGGAAGGCGGCGTTGAGCGGCGCTACTACTTTCTCAAGGAGGTCGCCAAGACGATTGACAACAGGGAGCACATCTGTGACGAGATCATGAACCTGATGGTCGCGGGGCGTGACACTACAGCAAGTCTGATGAGCAGTGCCTTCTACGTCCTGTCGCGCAGGCCGGATCTATGGCGCATGCTACGCCACGAGATTCAGGACCTAGGCAGCAAGCCACCGAACTACGAGCAACTGCGCGGTCTGAAATTCGCCAAGTACATTATCAATGAGAGTGCGTTGCATCCTTTGGAGCTGTCAAGGCAAACTTGGTGAATGCTAACCCGGCGAATACAGCGCTCCGCCTCTATCCTCCCGTGTTCCAGAACAACCGCCAAGCTACCCGCGACACCATACTCCCGACTGGCGGCGGCCCGGACGGCACGTCGCCCGTATTTGTACCCAAGGGCAGCAGCGTCGTTTACTCCGCGTGGACCATGCAGCGTCGCAAAGACTTGTATGGGCCGGACGCCGACGAATTTCGACCGGAGCGTTGGGCCACTCAGCGCCATGGGTGGGTATGTACAAAACTGACTGGTTCATAAAAAAAGACTCCTGTTATATCTGCGGGCGGTGGCCTACTCTTCTCCTGAAATCCGAGTTTCCTCGGCTAACCATTGCGGCATGTAAACGCAGGACTTTATTCCATTCGGCGGCGGCCCACGAATCTGTATCGGCCAGCAGTACGCGCTTACGGAGGCAACCTATGTCATGGTGCGCATGGCGCAAGAGTACGTCTCCGTGGGAGCGACTGATGACGCGCCGTGGACGGAATACATTGCTCTTACGCTCTCCGTCAAGGAGGGTGTCAAGTGCAGACTCACGCGTGCATCAAGTTGAAATACATCATGTAGTCTATTGGTGCAAAACAACATTCATGAATTAGCAAAAGGGCTAGGAAATCAAGACAATGTTTCAACATTTTAAACGCCGTTTCAATGTGCACCCGCGATGCGCCTCCAGACCATAGCCCAGCAAAAATGCACACTAATATATATATATGCAGCAGCTACAATCTAATTCTCACAGAAATGGACACCATCCAATATACATGGCTGTCAGATTTCTCGGGTCAACAGCCTGTTTAATCAGCTCCTCCACCTGACCCTCCACCGACAACGGAATGCTCTCGTTGGGGAGTAAGCCCTTGACCTTGCGCTTGATGCTGTCCACTACGCTCTGCGGCTGCAGCCGCACCGCCGCGTCGCTCTTCCTCGAGCGCTTCTCCTTTTGCAGGTCCAGCGTCGGGTCGTAGATGAAGGCCTCGAGGATCGTCATCAGGGTCTCCTCCTGCTGCCGCAGGATGCTGAGCGTGAGCTCCGACGACTTGCGAAAGGGCCCCTCGTAGCCGTAGATGCCCATGGCCGCCACCATGTTGTGCGTCAGCCGAAAGGGCACGCGCTCGGGCTTGGCAAACGTCAGGCCCTTGTCGAACAGGCAGTTGAAGTCGACGTGGAAGATGCCGCCGTTGCCCTCCTCGAGGTTGACGTTCTCGCCGTGCCGGTCGCCGAGGCCCAGGATGGTGCCGACCATGGACATGACGGCGCACGAGCGCGTGTACCGGAGTCGTGCCGCGAACCACGCCGACGGGTTCGGGAACTGCTGGATGAACCAGAGCGGCAGCAGAGGCGGGAACCGACCGAGCACGTCCTCGGTAAAGATGCGAATCTTGCTTTCCGACGCCGACGCCTCGTCCATGAGTTGCTTCAGAGCCATGTAGTCGGGGTGGATCTTTCGCGACGAGTACAGCGTGAGCAGCGTGTCTCGCATGGTCCTGATACCGGGCACCCATTCAATGATGCCGCATTCCTCATTCAGAGGCACGACAGCATAGGTTCGGATGTACAACTGTCTGCGACTCGACTCGGCGTCGCGCTTCAGCGACCGGTTGATCATGCTGTTGAACTCCATCAGACGCTGGTCTGTTCGCAAGTCGTCCTTGGGTTTGATGAGCAGCATGTAAATCTTGCCATCGCTACCGCGGGCTTTCAGCCGACGCGGTTTGGCGAGCGAGCTCAGCACCAGAACCTCGTCCAAGAAGCAGTCGATTGTGACAACGTCTCGGGAGAATGGCCTGTGACTCTTGAAATATTCGGAAGCCGTGGGCAGCGCGGCGGTCAAGGTAGCCTCGACTGGAACGACCAGAGGACAGGGAGTGCACTTGTGGTTGAACCTCAGGTCTCGTGTGAGGCTTGCATGCACTGTCTTGTTGCCGTGGAAATCGCCATTGGTGCAGGCGAGAAGCAGTTGCTCGGCGAGCTTTTCCGCGTAGCGCAAAAGTTGTTTGAGATCATACGACGAGCCTTCGACCTTGCGAGATGTGCCTCGAAGAGTCTGCAATATCTGTGTACCTCGCGCTTTTCGCTCCCCTGCCTGCTTCGTGGTTATGGCGCCAATCACGCTCCAGAGAGCTTGCTGCGGATAGCTTTGGACGACTTTGATGATTATATGCGTAAGTCGCTCAAAGACGCTGATATTGTGGTGCGCGATACGGGCAACAATCTGCGGCAAGGCCGAGTAGAAAATGTACGCCGGAAGCCTCTTGATGTACTTGTCCAGAAAGTTATGCAGCACATTCAGCTGTTCCACGCGGCGCTTGTGAAGTTCGCGGGAGAGTGACATCTTTCCTTCCGGCGCTTTATCCACTTGGGCACCTAGGTCCAGCCACAGCGTCAAAATTCTCGGTAGAGTCTGGTAGAGATACTTTGTTCCAAAGTTGAGGGATCTGAGATAGTTTTCGATGACCAATCTTGCAATCTCTCCGGTGACATAATTGTCGCTCTGGTAGTCGGCCTTCAAAGGTTGCTCCGACTCCAAGATTTTCTTGTAATGGCGACCGAGGTAATAATGCCCCTTTTCCCACATGGAATGGGTCTTGGGCGGCTGCTGATACTTTTCACGCAACGCCAAGGCGTGTGTTTGCCCAGAGGTATCAAGCCACTTGGCCAACAACAACTGCGCGCGCGCCGTCAGGAGCTTCTGCTGCGGGCCAAGTTTACTCGAGCTTGCTGTGATGGACGCTCCGGTCTGCGTCATGAAACGGTTGCGTTCGATCGCACCTTGGAGCATCTGAATGGCCTGCCGGCGATGCGAATCTTTCCAAAGGAGCTTCGCGTTCTCGATTGTGGCTGAGTCGTCTCCCAGCTGCGAGGCATGGAGAACAGCGTTGAACGACTGGTGAGTAGCATCCGTCTTCCTGGCCAATCGAGCACTGGCGAGCCAAAGTGCAGAAATATCAAGATCGGAAAACTTTGGTCGCGTCAGTTCCATAGCAGCTCTCCGAATGCCGAGGATATACTGTTTATCATAGAAATATGCTCCAATGATATCGAGCCGACTATCCAACAAGCTCAGAGCTTGTTTTCGGTCCTCCTCTCTGTCGGATTGTAAATTAACAATTATTTCCAGATCGGCAAGAACGTGGCATTTTAGCAAAGAGTCGTGCGCTGCTTGTAGTGATGCCGTTGCAGACGTAGTCATGGCTGCAGCAATTTTTTCCCGCATCCCCTGCACAGTTCGGGACAGGTGCGCGTGGCCTGTCTTTTTATAAAGAGACGAGAGAACTGATGCGAGTGACATGTTGAAGTCTTGCGTCAAGTCACCTTGGAACCTCTCAATGAACTTTCCGAGGCTCTCCCAGCGGCCGGTAACCCAGGCCGCTTCGACGGCATACGGCATGATTTTGGTATCGCTTGGTGTATCTGTAAACATGGATTCCACATGATTGAGAAGCACGTCGTATTGGCCTGCCTGTTTCAGGCAGCTCAGTAATTCGACCTGGACGTCGACATTGTCTGGTTTCTCCGCCAATTGGATCTCATACCAAGTCTGCGCAGCCGTCCATCGGCCAGCTTTCTTGTGGCCAAGAATTTGCTGGTTAATATCAAGCGCATGGAGATGCGCCGATATGCCCTCCAAGCCATCTGGCTCATCAATATTGGCATAGATATCCTGCAACCTCTCTAGCATACGGTCTCGATCACCAGGCTCTCGTTTTTGTTGCTCTATCTTCTGGACATGCTGCTCAAGGTGGAACAAGGCACGCGCATATTCATTGCAGTCAGTTGCACGCTGTGAAATAAGTTCGGCGGAGATGCTGTCGAGGATAGCCTGGATATTAGAAACTTGTTCTTTCTTCTGTGGCGAGAGTTTGCCCGAAGACTTCTTGCCATGCACCCAGCGCATGGCGTAATCGAGAACTCGGAATACGGCCTGCCAATAAGGTCAGTGGATGTGAGACAACTCGGATTTCCTATCACTTACATGACAGTAACGCTTGAATTCTTCCTTTTCGGCATACGACGCGTCTTCAGACGGACTGTGCTCCAGAATGCTTGTGAGCTCATGAAGAATTTGATCCTTGTCTTGGTCTGTGCTTTTGGATCCAAGGAGCACATGGAGAACGAGGTAAGGCAGTAGGAACTCAGCCGTTGACAAGTCCTTGACTCGAATGACGCGCGACAGAGGCTCAAAGAGCATATCAGCATGGGGATGCTGCCCATTTCGCAGTAGCTCAATCACAAAGGACCGAAGCCAGTTACCATAGGGCTTAGCAGGGCTAAAGATGGGGTATTCCACCCTGACTTGCAACATCGGAGCAACCATATACTTCGAGGTGAGGAAGGGTGTCACTACTTCCCGCACATTTTCCGGCAGCGCAATCCATTTTCGATAAAAATCGTTCCCAGCAACCCCTCCCGTATTTTGCTGAGCAATGGCGGCTTTGATCTCGAACCTTTCCAAGAGTTCTTGCATCGCAAAACATAAAAACCCCTGGAGGCGTGTGTCCGTCGCAGAAAGAAATGCTGGAACCAAAATCTCTTCCAAGATAAACAGCGCGAAATCGGTAGTCTCTTGAAAACTTTCAAAGTTGTCCAAGACTACGATTGACCGCTGCTCACGAACTGTTTCGACTTGGTTCGAGTCCAAGCAGCCTATGAGGCCCATTGCCTCGACGCATAGACGGCTGATGATCCCATGGAGATTGTTGTATCTGCAAGCACAATCCAGTAATGCACGCATAAGTATGGTTACAACATTGTCAGTCTGTGAGACATTGGAGGCGTAAAGGGCGCTCTGGTTGGCTCGAAGATATGGCACGAGCTCGTTCAAAGCTTGTTGTACGACACCTGAATTCTCGTGGCGAAGTCGTGTGGCAAAAATTGGGAGCAGCTCTTCCGGAAGAAGCTTGGGTCGGAGAGCTCGCAGCTTCGCTTCCAACTTGGACAAAGCAGTAATGCCTTGGAACGAGGGCAGGCTGCTAATAGTATTCTCGACAATGGCCCCATGATGTTCTAGAAGGAATGATACAATATTACTGGCAGTCTCGGTCGAAAACAAACTAAATTGTGGCCAGTAGTGCTTGACAATGAAGAATGTCGTCTCCAACAGCGCCTCAACGTCTTCCTCTTCAAAGTTCATCAGCATGGATGCCCAGCACGACAAGGACGTGTCTCTAAGCGAATCTTGTGCTAGTGCCGCCAGGAGACAGGCGGATATTTGCGGCCGGGCAATGCGCGCGTGCGATTGGCAAAGGTTGATCATTTCGTCCAGGGCACGAATGCAATTGCGCTGTTCCATCTCGCCGGGTTGCATCATTGCTGGGTCGTTGATCACATCCGTCAGGCGCGCCATCAAGCCTAGAATGTGTGATTGCAGAAATCTGCCAATCATGTTCCCTTTCTTGATCCTTTTAGTTTCAGGGTTTGCACTCAAAAGGCTTGTTGCCATCCACCGAAGAGCCTCGGTAATGGTTTCTTTTCTCGCACCATCGGCTTGCCCAGCCGCCTTCAGGAGCTCGATGGCGATCAAGACGGGTTCAATCTGCAGCAGTTCAACAATCGGCCGGTCATGCAGATGGAGACCAGCATCTTTTAGGCGAGATCTGACGAAACCTTCGATATCATCTGTTTCTTGTATCATCAGAAGCGACAGGATGGCAGCCAGGTTTGCATTGTCCATCAGTGGCTGCCAACCCATGTTCTCTTGTCGCGCCTCGGCAAACTTTTGTATCACTTCTGTCTGCTTGTCCAAGACCAGCCATGGGAGTGCGTGGGTTTGAATGAGCAGCAATAGTTCATTGACAGAAATTTGCAGGAGCTCTGCTATTGCTCTGCTTCGTTGTGGTCTGTGAACCATGTCTTTTGTCGCCATATAAGCCAGGCTTTTCCAGTACGGTTCGAGCAAGCGCCTTGGCGTGGTGCTGCGTGATTCTGCTAAACTCAAAAGCTCGTTAAAGGCGACAGCAGCTTGAAAACTGTTGCTGCTACCAAGATACTCGAGTAGCTTAATCAAGACTAGGTTCAGCTCGTTTTCCGGCATCACTCTCCCAAGCTGGCCCCAGACCATGATCCGAGACTCAACAAGGTGAGTTTGATCGTTATCCGAAACTGAACGCAGCAGAGCTATTGTGTTTTTGCGGTTCCTTGAAAGTAGGCTGTCGTCAAGATAAGATGTCGCCCTGGACGGCATAAAAATGACAAGTACTCTGCCCGCTGCAATGCGCAGCTCTCGTATTGAGCTGTTCAAAGACTGCAGACACCACTGGCCCAGGGTAGAGGTTTCCAGGTTAAGAGTAGTGGCGTCTTCGCAATGCAGAAGAAGCCTGCGCAAAGCCAGCATAGCAGCGACTCGTGGTCGGCGAGATTCCAGAAAGCTTGATTGGCGGATCAGCTCAGAAAATATAGAACGTACGCTAACCTTGACACGATGCGCTTGTACATTACTTTGGGGGGAAGTCTTGCCTGCGCAAATGGCACATCGTCTTTCGTCAATCTCGCAGAGCTCATTATCAACAATGCAGCACAGCTTCGAAATCATGTCGATAGCCAAACATTTAGTGCCATCATTCGCCGCATCCATCGCATTTCTTTGCGTGTTAGTGCTGAACTCAACCAATTCACTGACAAGACTTACAAAATAGGCACCGAATCAAGCCCCTTCTCATCGACAGGTTCATCTAGCTCTAGAGCGGCGTAGAGACTCTTGAGTGATAGGGATGTGGCGTCCCTCTTTGACGGCTCATTAAGTTTTCTTCGTTTCGTTTCATTACTGTGCCCAGTTGGCTGCTCATGTGATAATCCCATGGTTTCAACAGAGCGCCTTAGTTCTGCGTTCTGGAATAGGGATGGGTGTGTTGAAGAAGGTAGTGTCTGGAGTGGTTCGCGGTTGACTACATCTCGTAAAAGCAGAGCGCATCTCTATTTCTCGTCAGTCCTAGTGATCCGAGTAGCTCAATCCGAATTCTCCTACCCAGACATCGGTTTCTTCTCCAAGCGTGAGATATTGCGCTGGTAGTAAAGACAGTTCATTGACCAGTTTTGATGCCGCCAGGCGACCGATTGTCGGTGATCGTAGCGCCGCTTGGGCAATAGCAACTAGAGCAGTGCAATAGCTAGCTCTTGCAGCATCTCCATCCGCATCTGATTCGGCTAATACTTCGGGCACGGCCACCATCTCGCTGCACAACAAGACGAGCGTCGTGCACGCCTTGTTCCTCGTAGCAGTTGCCACTACATGGCTGCCTTGGGCTGCCTTGGCCACTTCCACTGCCATTTCTATCAGAGGCAAGGGTGACTTTTTCGTCTCATCGCCTTCTACTCGCTTCTGCGCCGACCAGAGATCCAGCCAAGAATCGAGGAGCCATGGCCCAATCTCGGACATGGGCGCAATTGACGAAAATGCCGAGTCCTGGCAAATCAGCGGATACGCGAGGACCCTGGCCAGGCTTTGCGCTTGCTTCAGTGCTTGTCTAGGGCTTCGAATACGGTATGTGAGTGAGACTGACGGCGTCGCACTTGGTCCGCCCAGCACTTGGTCCAGGACTTGCGCCGGCGGCATGTCTATATCAATCGATGCGTTCTTTTTCGAGTCATTGTTCGGAGACGACTGTAATTTTTCTATAAGGCCTGCTCGCAAACATATGGTTAGTCAACGTCCCGTAACATGACATCGTGCCGGCAATCCTACCTGCCAAGCAGCCACGGTAATACGCGGTCAGCGGCCCGATCAAGGGCCAGAGCTTCGAGACCCTCGCCGCCATCAGCAGCAGATACTGCAGAAAGCCCTCGATGGCGCTCTCCAGCTCGGCGCACGCCGGATGGCCCAGCATGCGGAGCCAGCGCGGCAGCAGCCACGCCCAGAGGGGTTCCGGCCCGCGGAACAGCAGGCCGTGGGTCGCCGAGGCGTGGCACAGCACGGCCGGCGTCTCGTTGACGGTGAAGCGCAGGAAGGTGAGCGCCTTGAGCGCCTCGCCACGGTGGCGGGCAGCGTCGAGAAGCGGCGGGTGGTCGTCGTCGAGGCGCGCGGCGTCGAGCACCACCCGGCAGTAGACGTAGACGAGCATGTGGTTGTGCTCGGTGCGCTGCGCCGCCGTCCGCAGCAGTGACGGCTGATCCTTGACGCGCTGTATCACGGCAAACAGCCCCTTGAGCTCGGCGTTGTCGTCGGACCGCGCCGACCGGGACGACGCGGAGATGTTCTCGACGAGCTGCGCGGCGAGCGTCGACGGTGGTGGGCCGCCAGCACCGCCAAGGTTGCCGCCTGTGTCTGGGAGGCCGGCCATGGTGTGTGGCTATGTCGTTGCCGGTTCCTCATCACCAGGAGTCGATGTGGAATCTATGTCTAAGGAATTGATCTGGTTTTCTTGGGCATTGGGACTGCGTTGTCGCCTTGAGATGCCACTATTTTGTGGTGGGTCGCGGGCGACGCGACGACCTCATGGCGGAGCGCTCCCTAGGCAACGCGCAGTCACGTGGAGAAGATAAAGTGCTTTTACTTAAGCGATACTTGATTATGTGCACAGGAGTTGAGCATAAGTATTGGTATTGCAAATAGATGCTGAGTTGAGATGAAGCCCTTGAATCTGACTCGAACCTCTCTGCAGCTTTCTAGTACCTCAAACAATGAATTGTTACTAAACAGCCATATATGCCCGCTAAGCTACACAAGACATCCAACCCGATGTGAACCCTAAAAAGCAGTCTATTTTTGCCGTCTATATTTTGCCGTACGTCATCAATCCACCGCTTGAAATCGTTTCCCTCGACATCTCCGTCTCCTCGAGAGCCAGCCTGTCTCCACGGGCGAGAATCTTTTCCCTGTGCCAGGCACCGACGAACATGCCCTCCGGGTCGGCCTCGTCGCGCACGCGCCTGAACTTGTCAAGATTGTCGCCGTAGAAAGCCTCCAGATCCGCCTGCTTGGTCTCGAAATTCTTGGCCCAGTGTGGCCGTCCGCCCATGTCCTTCATCAGCCACTCAAACGCTTCATAGTAGCGCGCACGGCACGGCGGGTCGCGCCAGTACGGGCGGTACAGCGTGGCGTTGAGGTACAGCGTCGGGCCGTCCTCCACGGTCGGGTCGAGAAAGGGCCGCGCGTTGGTGGTGAGGCTCGTGTCGCTGACCCGGACTTCGACGGGGGCATGCACGTAGAGCCCGTCGGCGGAAAAGGGAATGTTGTGGGGGACGTAGTCGGGGTCGTCGGGCGTGAGGTGGTTGATCCAGGAGCTCAGTCGCCGCAGCGCCTCGGGGCCCTTGGCGAGGGGGAGCGCCCATTCGTTGACGAACTGCGAGTACAGGCAGTTCATGAGCAGCGCCTTGCGACTGGGCTGCACGGCGCTGGTCGTCGAGCCGTTGGCGAACCCGTACTGCATGCCAAACACGAACCACTCGACCCACGGCAGGATGCGCGGCACAAACTGCGCAGCGTAGAGCAGGTTGTGATACACGTAGTAGCCCAGGGCGCCGTCGTAGTAGCTCACGGGCGGGTCGCGGTGCGGCTCGTCCGTCTTGTCGGCCTTCCAGACCACGGCGCGGCGGGTATACGGGAACCACCAGACGCGCACAAACTCGGTCTGCTTCCACAGCGCAGCGCCCCACGACTCGAGCATCGCGCGGTCCGTGTCAATGGTCTGCTGCCAGCGGAGGGTAAAGGCCGGCGCGGCGCGCAGCGTGACCTCGGTGATGATGCCGAGCGCACCGAGCGACAGCTGCGCCGCCCTGAACAGGTCCGGGTTGACGTCGGCCGAGCAGTACTCGGTCGCGCCGCTCGCGAGCGTGATCCGGAGCGCGACCACGTCCTCGCACATGAGTCCGTGGGCGGCGCTGCTGCCGTGCGTGCCGGTCGAGATGGCGCCCGCGATCGACTGCTCGTTGATGCTGCCGAGGTTGGGCATGGCGAGGCCGTGGCGGTCCAGCGCGGCGCAGAGGTCGTACAGCCGGATGCCGCTGTCCATGACGACGGTTCGCGTCGCCGCATCGACGGAGCGCACCTGGTTGAAGTGGTCGAGGTTCACCATCCAACTCGAGGTGCAGGTGATGTGCGACGGTGAGTGGCCGCAGCCCGTGGTGACGATGCGCCGGCGGCAGAGCCGCGCGAGATTGACCACCTTTTCTACCTCGGCCAGCGTTTGCGGCTGGATGTAGAGCTCGGGCATTGACGAGAATGTGCGCGCCCAGGTGCTGTGAACGTGGCCCGGCCGCGCGCGAAACGCAACGCCGTCTTCTGTCGGCCCTTGCATCGCGGCGACAGCTGCGGGATGCATCTTGGCCGGACGTGTTTTATCTTGTATTCTTGTAGATCCGACCGTGTTCGATGCTGTAGACCGGCGATGTTGTTGGCTGCAGGGACGATTGCAGAGGGCACGATCGGAGCCCGGGCGGTCGCATTTTCTTCACGACGCCGCTCGGCATCCGGCGGGGCTTCTCAAGGTGGCATCCGTTTTATCACCACTGATAAGGCTTAGCCCGTAAGTCGCCATCGTCCGGAATATGGACGGGGACTATAGCTTTGTCGTTATGGCGCAAGGTTCGCCGCAAGTGGGCCAACTGGCTAGTGAAGAGGCGATGGGCCAGCGCCGCGACTGATGGACAGGCAGCATCATGGTCGTGCAATGGGAAATATCGATGATGGGTTGAGCTAGCGTGCCGGCCGAGATCGCGTACTCTGGCAAGATCAGCAAAGCTCGGAGGAATTGTGAGACAGCAGATCGGGCTTTAAGACTGGGGGCTGTGTGGATCAGCTCATAATGCAAAATACGACACACGCTTCCAACAAGAAGCCCGGTTGGCTAAGTGGTATAGCGTCTCACTAGTATTTATACGGTGAAATGAGAAGATCATGAGTTCGATTCTCATACTGGGCAACCTGGTTCGCAACAACATGCGTTACTTTTTTGTTTTTTGACATCTACAAATTGAAAACGGATCATAGTGATCGTCTCTATTTTTTTTATCATGCTAACTGCATCAAAGCTGATATTTATTAGTCTTGCATTAAATTGTCTTCACTTTGTTTTCTGTGACTAATCAATTATATCAAGTGTTGCCATTGGCATGCGAGCTTTTACAGTATTTCAACCTCGCTACATTCACCCCTTTTTCGTCGGCTCTGCGCGAACCGGTGTCACAGAACCACTAGTCTCCTCCGCCTTGACTGCCTCGCCGTCAATGACCCGTCGCTTCGGGAGGCGACCTCCTCGCAGCATCATGGTCGTCACCTTGATCAGCGTCTCCCTGCTTTCCCACGCCGGGTACACGCCGACGGCAAGCAGCGAGAGGAAGATCCACGCGATGCCGACAGACACCCAGCCGGTAAAGAATGACTTGGAAAATATGTATCTCGATCCATACATGGGCATCGGCCAGAGAACCAACAGCGAAACCGCTCTGGGCAAGGTTAGTGTCAGGCTGTGGCGTTTTGGAGGCTTGTGGAAACTTACAATATGGCGGTGACGGTCACCGAGATTTTGAATGCGCGCGAGAGCTTTTCCTCTTCCTCCTCTTGGCTGACCCTGACTCGGCGCTCCGCCTCCCTTTGCGCCTCTTCATCCAGCCCAGAGCTGACGATGAGCTCATGGTCGTCGGCTTGCCGGATGAGGCCCATCGACTTCCAGTTGTACTTGTCAAAGCCGCAGACGATGCTCGAAAACGTGATGAGAACTAGGGGTGCAAACAGTGCTGTCACATTGCCCGCCAGCATCGGCGTGTTGGAGCCGGTGCATTCAATCGTAAGAGAGCCGCATGACTTCTTAGCGGTAACCAGCCACGCAGTGATGGCACATGCCGTTCCGAAGATGGGGGACAGCATGGCCGCCCACTTGTTCTGGCCGTCCCATAGTAAAGTCAGAGTGGCAGGGATGACAGCTGCAGAGATGAGCACTCCCATGAGGAGATACAGATAACCCATCGAGATGCCGTTGAACCATAGGCCCACGGAGATGCAACAGATGATGGTGGCATAGATGACCATGCAAATGTGCGAAATCCAAATCAGGCTCTTGCCGCCGGCATTGGGACGGAAATAGGTGCGATAGACGTCGTAGGTGAAGATGGAAGACGTGGCAACAAGCTCAGAGTTGAAGGAGGAGGTCACGGCGAGGAAAATCATGACCAGGGTGGCGGCAGCACCGCCCTTGCCGAGCAGAGCAACGGCCGCATACGGAAGCGCCAGACCGGCAGACACATCGGCCTCGCTCATGCGGTTGGGGAACGTGGGGAATCGGGGACTCGACTCGAGCGCGAGCGCGGAGAGACCGAGGGTCGTGGCAGTGACGAGCGGGATGGGCAGCCACGCGAGACCGCCCATGATGTAGCCGGGCAGCGCGTGCGCCGGGTGGGCGGCGATGGCCTTGTTGAAGTAGCCGTTGTCGAGGAAGACGGTGCCAAAGTTGCCGACAATGTTGATGATGAAGAAGGTGACGCCGCCGGAGGAGCGCATGGTCAGGTAGCTGCCGCCCTCGTTGCCGGGCACGGGGTGGGCCGCGGCGGCCTCGACGAGCAGGTCGTAGACGGCGGCGGGGCTGCCGAGGACGTCGGACGTGGCGTAGGCCGTCAGGGAGAAGGTGATGATGATGATGAGGACGGCGAGCCCGTGGATGTAGTCGGTGATGAAGGTCGCCTTGAGGCCGCCGATGAAGGTGTAGGCGACGACGGGGATGGGCATGAGGAAGATGGCCGCGACGGCGCTGACGCCCGTGAGGGCGTTGATGGTGGCCGCGCCGCCGGCGATGAGCATCAGCGACACGAGCACGTTGGTCATGACGCCGTACAGGATGAAGACAAAGTGCGTCGCGGTCCCGTAGCGGGCCTTGACCGCCTCGAGGAAGGTGTGCGCGTTGGGCGCGCGCCGCTTGAGCGTGATGGCCAGCGTCGCGAACAGCAGGATCTGCACCGTCGCGCCCGAGGCGTACCAGAAGGGGCCCGAGACGCCGTAGCGGTAGCAGACGCCGGAGCTCTGCAGGAGCGTGGCCGCCCACGTCCACGACGAGACGACGGCGGAGGCGACGAGGCCCGACTTCATGGTGCGGCCGGCCGTGGTGAACATTTCCGAGGTGACGACTTCATTATTGTATCGTTTGAGGATGTGCGTGAGGGTAATCTGGTGCGATCAGAGTGAATTCATGTCTGTACAGGGACGAGTCCGCTCATACCATGAAGATGGCAAAGGCAAAGCCCACGCCGAGGATAATGCCATAGCCATAGCCCTGGCTCAGAGCTGGAGGCACGGTTTGTGTCATTTTTCTTTGGTGTTGTGCAAACCCGTAAGCCTGATGTTATGAGCACAATTTACAACTTTAATTCTACAATCAAATCACTTTCAGGGACCATTTCTTCATTTATATGCTTCCCATCAAAGATAAGGTTCCTCCTCCCCCGCGACGCGCCGGCCACTTACACGCCTTTACGCAGCGAGGCCGCAACAGGAGCCAGGAGGCGGACGTGAGCCGACATCGCCCGATAAAAAACCTGCGACGCAACACAATATACACCGGTTATCGTCCAACGACAATCCATCAAGGCCTTTTGCGGAGGACAAGATAACAACAGTCCGGGGTGGAGGGAGGTGTGCCAGCCTTCGCTTCGTCGGCGCATGTGGGGAGGGGGGAAAAGAAGGAGTAGCTTTTGCCTGGTTGCTGATAAGGGAAACTAATAATACGTGATGCGCGCCCGGGCTGGCATTAATAAAGCACCAAGCCACCAAGCCCGGAGAAAGGAAAGAGAGAGACAGAAAAAAGGCGCAAGCAAGCATGATGGTAGCAGACGACGGGCAACAATGATTCATGCGTCACGTTCCTAATGATTTCCATTCACAATCGGAGGAAGAAAAAAAAGACATGTGATGCTGCCGAGGATAACAATCGCCCGCCCGCCGATTAAGACGACCAAGGGTGAGAAGAGTCTGTGGATCCTGGGGTTTTTGGTTATCTCTGAGCGCTCTGATACGTGGAGATAGAGATAGACAAGAACCAACTCCCCAGGTTGCAAACAGGAACAGCAAGGCGGCTGATTGGGTAGAGTTGAGTAAGAAGCATGGCAACGTGTTTCGGGATTTAAACTTTAAAAAAGGGCAATTGAGAAATTCGTAAATTTGGGGAAATCATCAAAGGCGCGCTGCAAAGTCATGCAAAGTCATGCAAAGTGTAATGATAAAGCTAGCGATGTAAGTTGTAGATGTGGGCACAAAGTTCAGTCAGTAACTAGTTATCGTAACATGGTGGCCGCTAATAATCAAAACGGGCGCGCAGTTCACTTTTTTCTCCTGCGCTTTTTTTGACTTTTTTGGCCGGCATCTCAGGCTTGCTCGTTGTTGTCGTCTCCTTCTCTGCCGTCGCCGCCAGGCCACCGGCTCGCGGTGTCGTCTCGGCCTCCCTCACGCCTGACGGCGCTGCTGCTGCTGCTGCTGCTGCTGCTGCTGCTGCTGCTCCCCCCCGGTCCATTCATAATAAGTCGAATCTATCTGTGGGCTCGCAGGGCGGCCGTCCTGGCCCTCGATCGAGGCTCCGCAGACGCTGCCGCAGGTCGGGTTCGGGTTTGGCTTCGGGTTCGTCGCCCTGTCGCGGGGGCCTGCCGGCGTGAGGATGATGCCTTCTGCCTCGTTGGTCTGCGCGGGGCAGCTGCTGCTGCTGCTTCCCCGTCTGGAGCGGACGCCTGGATGATCTTCTCCTGGGCGCGATACAAGTGCAGCTCCGACGGTGACAGGTGCTTCTCCGGTGCGTTTGGATCGAACAGAGTGTAGTCTTCGGGCTCGGGGTAAGAGCGCTCCTCGAAGTACCAATGCCACCCTGGCTCCGCTGACTTGTTCCATTTCGGCAGCCAGATGCCCATTCTCTCCCATTGCCGCCGCACAATCTGCCGGGGTTCGTCCAAGTGAAACTTCCAAGGGAGTAATAGTGGTAGCCTCTCACGACGCGCCTCTTCATCAAAGACGCAGATCTTGAACAGAAACCATGGGCGTGAAGTGATGAAGGATTCCATCTCGTCCGCCGAGCTGTTGCTGGAACGGTTCCTGCACCGCGGCGGGGGCGGCCCCAATTGCCCGCGGCGTAGCCCGGTGCGACGACGGATTACCCGCCTCACAGGGTGCCTCTCGTCGTCAGGCGGCGTGACATTTTTCGTCCAGCCCCATTCTTCCGGCAGAACAGAGTCAGAGGGGTGGTACGGTACGCCAGGATTGTTCCTATCGCAAGTCTTGGGTACCCAGTCGTCTTTCCACACACCTAGTCTCTGCCAGCGCCTCCGCACAGCACTGCGCGCAAGAATAGGGATGCGTTCTTCATGAACATGCTCTGTGAGCAATTTATTGAGCGGCTGGTCTTGCAGCTTCAAGTTGTCATGATGAAAATGCATTCTCAACTGGCTGAGTTCGACGCTGTATTCTTCGTACATCCTCTGGCCAGCGTGGCAGTTCCGGATGATTTTCTTTCTCATAGATTCCAGCTCCTTCTCACTAAGAGGCTGGTCGAGAACTCTGTCCAACTCGGCCCTCGCCAGCTTGGTAAGAGAATCCTTGAGTCTCTCCTCTGTCATGGTACCCGGAAACCACGACAAGAGTCGTCTCAAGAGAGTCGGCTCGTTTCGACTGTCCATGTTAAGTACTTTTGCAGCAAAAGAAACTTGGGGAGATTGAAACGGGACCGATGCGTTCTTATATTTTAAAGGTCAGCCTGCCTAGATGGGCTTCCAGCGAAAGCATACTGGCCGTTGACGCCGCACAACTGCGGCCGGCAACTCTGGAGTCACCTTGAATGTCGCACAACAGAAAACAAGCACCCCGTCGCTTTGTAGATGCCTGGTAAGTAGCTTGTCAGACCTTTCAAACTACGTCACAGCTGAGGCTGCACCACACGCCGTGTAACCGTTAAGCGCTGGCATCGTTGGGCCATGACCGGTGTCCTTGTTGATCACGGCAAGTTTGGAATTGTCATTTTGAGTCTCGGCATACCTGTGAAAGGCAAGATTTTCAAGTCGGTATTCAGAGGTGGAAAGACCTCGGGTGCCCATCATCTAAACACGTACACTCTCTCTCTCTTTGGGAGCTCTAGATTGGCCTCAAAGGCCTCTAGAGCCTGGCAAGTGACGGCTCGAAGCGCACGCTAGGTCAAGAAGGAGTAACGCGACACCACCATATCCTGTGCCGCAGTGCAACGTTGGTCAGTCCGTGAAGGACTCCGCCGCAATGAGTGCGACGGGGTGTCGCTTTGATGTACAAGCCGGCCGCAACCGGTGTTTCGGTCTTTCTGAAAGGGTATGTTCTTCCTGCAACATGCTCCGAGCGGAATAAAACGTAGTACAAAGGTCTCTCTTGATGGAGAGAGACATTTGGCGTAAGGTGGCACCAGCAGGCGCGGCAACGGGTCGACCGCTTTTCTAAGCGCGTCACATGGCCCAACGTCGGCTGCGCCCTGGTGCTGGCCTTGACTGGGCAGTGAGTTTTCCCGCCGCGGCCGAAAGTCAGTTTTCGTTGATTGAATTCTACACAGGGTGCTTGCTTCTCGTTTGTAAGACCATGATTTCCTTGACGCAGAAATATTCGTTCTGCATCCGGGTGTTTCGACGTGATTTGAAACGCCACTAAACCGGCCTCGTTGCCCTGCTGCTGCCGGTTCTTTGATGTTTGTAAAAACGGAAAGAGAGGGGGGGGGGGGAGACCGGGAGGGGTGAAGCCAGAAAAAATCAAGAAAAGAGCAAGAAAGTGGACGAACATCAAGCGATAAGATAAGGCGAATACATATCATGCAATCTACAGGGCATCTTGACGTCGCAGAAAGGCCGTCAAAAGTCCAACGCATCTCAGCGCTGCCCTAGCATACGCCGGCACCTAGTAATATATCCTTATTCAGAGATGCCGCGCTCAGTGATGTAAATGCGAAGTCGTAAATCGCATGAAAGCTGGCCAAACACGTTTTGGGCATCCCACGTCCGGATACATGACAGCCACTTCAAGCGGCATGGACTATAAATGCTGCAAATTAGTATCAGTATGCTGTACAAGTTCTATTCTGGGTATCTCATGTCTATAATACACAAAGCCAGCGTCCACCACCGTCATCATCCCAGCCAACCAGGCCGTTTGCAGTTTGTCCTCCCTCTTCCCTCCTCCTACTCACCCCGCTCATCCCTTCAGCAACCCCTCCTCGAACCGCCTCGCCCACTCCTCCGCCAGCGCCTCCACGTCCCACGCCTCGGCGGCCTGGCCCTCCCTGCCCGTCTCCCTCGCCACCGAGGTCACCATCTTGCCCTGCAGGCCGCACGGCACGAAGCGCGCCCAGGGGTTGACGGCCTCGTCCTCGCCCGACACGGGGAGGTGCACGTTGAGGGCGACGCCCAGGGCCGTGACGTAGCGCCTGTGGTGCACGCCCAGGGCCGCAATCTTGCGCTCCGGGGGGGGCGGCGTCCCCCTTCCTGCCGCCGTCGCCGTCGCCGACGCCACCCACACGCCCGGCTCGTCCGGGTTGGTGTACGTCCCGACGCCAAAGAGGTCCGCCAGCAGCGCCTGCGTCGTGGCCTCGAGGAGGCGCGCGTACGAGGCCACGCCGAGGCGCCGCGCGTGGAGCGGCGAGTGCATGTCGAGGACGGGCCAGAGCACGAGCTGACCCGGTCCGTGGTACGTCGTGAGGCCGCCGCGGCTCGTCTTGCGCACCTGCGGCGTGTACGAGGTCGACGCCGCCGCCGCCGCTGTCGCTGCCCCAGAGGAGGAGGAGGCGGAGGAGGCTACGGTCAGGGGCCGGGTGAGGCGCTCGGCCTGCGCAGGGGTCAGCGCATTCTGCCGACGGCCGAGCGTGTACGTAGGTTGAGTCTGGAAGCTGAGGAGTTGCGGCCGCGGTGGTGTCGCGTCGTCGACGTCACCAGAATCCTCCTCCTGCTGCTGCTCCAGCTGCTGCTGCCGACCCGGATGGCGCCCGGCTTTCCAGGCAAGGAACCGCGCGCGGTGCTCCTCCTGCAGGGCCGCGACGTCGTCGTAGCGCACAAAGGGCTGCCCCGGCGGCGAGGTCCCGGCGGCCGGCTTGACGTGGTGGTGCTGGAGGAGGTGCAGGTGGCGGCACGGAGGCCCCCGGTATCGGCTGGCGACGGCGGCGGTGGCAGATGCACCCGGATGTGGCTCTCGAGGGAATACAGAGCAGAGAAAAGGGTGGTTGCGCAGCAGCAGCCGTTGCGCTCGCTTCATTGCTCGTTTTTGGGGGGTATAAATGTTATGTTGTGATGGAAGATGAGGATTGGAAATCGTGAGCGTAGGAGTGGCTGCAGGTTTTTTTTTTTTTGGTCTGATGGTATTGGGCCATTCTGGTCCACCAAAGTCGGGGGTTGCGTTTTCGCGAGACTGAGGTTTGATTCGTCGCCCAGCGTGGAATTCGTGTCATTTGGAAAACAATTACTCTGTTGACTTTGGTATTTCGACAAAGTCATCATCTGCCTATGATAAATTTGATTTAAAAATCTAGGTTATGGGCCTCAGACTCGGTATACGTAGTACGCGCTGGCTTACACGAAACTGAAGGAGAGCTGCTACATCGCTAGTCTAACGTAATGGCTCAGCCAACATGCCAAAGTGCGACGAAACCGAAGAACAAGAAAATAAAGCGAAAAGAAAAAGAAAAAAAGACAAAGTAAGGAACTGATAGAGAATAGGCGATAGAGATGATCAACAACCAATTGACAAACTTACAGCTGCAACCCATATCGGGCCCATCGGTCCCGGGTAGGCCGTTCCGATAGTCAAGGCGGCTCCAGCTCGACTTGTCCCCCTCCACAAGATATCTGACGCAGCTATGATGATCTAGATCTTGGGGGCCAGTAGGATCAAACTATGGCGTCAGGGTTCCGCCGCATCTGGCCGCGCGGGGGACGGAGGAGGACGACGAGTTGGTTGAGTTGGTTCCAGAGTCCATGACATCAAAAGCAGCGGCTCGGGGGCCGCCGAGTCCGAGGGAGAAGAAGACGCTTGGCAAGGGCCGAGAAGCTCTGAGTAGTTTTACACACGCACGTACTTGGCACGTTTTCTACCACGGCTAAGACGGTGGAAAGAGGGGGCTTTCTCCAACTTTTTTTTTTAACGTTTCTCAACTCGGGTCCTGGGATGTCAACCTAAGCACAGCGGGACGACGTCATGTTCAAAGCTACTACTACGGAGTAACTTGCGATTAGTTTATGCACAAGGTTTCAACGGGGGAGGATTTTTTTTATGGAAGCTGGTACTATTGTTCGAAAGGAAAGAAGAGAAATTGAAAAAAAAAAAAAGAGAAAAATACCAGCATAGGCGTTTGTCTGGATGAAATACCATGGTAATGGGTGGCCGAATCGCATCGATATCAGAATGGACAAAACAGAAAAGGAAAAAAAAAAATGGATAGAGAAAAAAGAAAAGAAAAGGAAGAATCCCGCGGAGAATGTGAGCTTGCCAAGCAAGCTGAGGCTAATACAGTCGGCAGTGTGTGCCGTGGCGGCGGAACCGCGGGTGACGTTTCTTGTGGGCGGTGCTGTGCCCCGATGGATGACGACAGCTTTGCTGGGCCTCTTTTGGTGGGTTTTTATTTTCTCGAAAAAAATAATACCAGCATTATATTCTTATCAAGATCCGCTTCTTTTCTGATCTTGGGATGAGGCGTGAGAGGACAGATGGAGGGGGGGGGGGCCGAGTGGGAGAGCCGTGGATTAGTACCCAGTAGACATTGACAGGTGAGCTGGTGGCTGAGCTGCCAATGGAACAAGCTGTATCCGTACATCTATATCGAGACACAGAGGAGGGGGAAAGAGAGAGAGCAGGTGGCTTGAATGCCGGCACTTGTAAGTAGCTGCGGATGACATTTTGTGTTGTGGCGGTCTACGAAAATAGCATCACTTTTGGCGTCGTCGCAAGCTGTGCCACGTTGAACAAGTGAGCATACGTATGCGTGGCCAGCCAGCGTCCCCTTTCCCCCCTCTCAGCCGGCCGGTGCTACAAAGAGTGGCTGATGGTGATGATGATGATGGGCCGGAGGGCAAGGCGAAGTAAGCCTCTGGCGATGGGAGCTGGAGGGGGGAAAGGCAGGGAAAGTGGCGCGTGAACGTTGGGGGCGTGCGAACCCTGCAGTTGAATATCGGTACAGGGATGCCGAGGAGAGGAGTAGTCATAGCAGTTTACTCGGTATTGTGCAGAATTGGACCTGAGGGCATGGATGATGATGGTGAGGACGCTGCTTTACAGTCTATGGGTATGACGCGCGGAAATAGTTGGTGACTACAATGTAGGCATGCTATTCAGTGTACTACTTATTAGGTAGGCTGCCAAAATCTTGTCAAGAAAAAAAAGAGAAGAAAAAGAATAGGAAATAAATAAATATAATGGCAAGTTCGGTCCTGCAAGGATATTTCGCAACGTTAAAATCACCGAATCGGGCTTTCTTCAAGGTCGCCCTCGTCGTCGCAGTCGTCGTCGCAGTCGTCGTCACAGAACAAGGCGATGCCGCGGCTTGGCAGCACACCAAGCAAGCTGAACGGTAACTACTCAGTACTTGGCCATGGTGCCATGGAGGCGAGACCTGCGCATCGGTAGCATTGAGCAGTTGTGAGACGGGGCAACTTCCATGACATCACAGGTGCGGATAGCTCGTGAGGCAAGCTTTGGCGCTAACTAAAAGTTGCTGGGGTTTCCCGAGGGAGACTTGTGTGTGGTGCTGGTAAACCATGTACTGAGTACAGATTAGCTACTTGTATTTCATTTTATTCTATTTTATTTTAACTTGTTGCATTGTATACTGTATTCTTGGTCTGTTGTAAGTAATGTGGCGAACAATTGATGACGGGAAAAGGCACACAATTAAATACATACAAGCAAGGACGTGTAGAGGTCGCAGTCTCTAGAATGAGGTAATTGTACTGGTATTCTGCTCATGACCAAGGGGAGCTTGGCAATGCTCAACGTAACAAACCTTTTTTTCCTTGTCTGATCAGACGAGTTTGATTGACCGACTGGCTGGCTGACTGACTACTTAACTAGTTGGTTGTTGCGTCCTGGCGTCCCAGCAAGTAGTAACCAAGTAAGTAGTAGTGCACGATGCTGGGCTTCGTTGCTGCGGTTTCTCGTGGTGTCGTCATACGACAGGGTAACAAGCTCCACAGGGGTTAGTTGCCAAGGTAAGATAGAGAAAGAAGGGGAGGGGAGGGCTGCAAAGTCTAAACCGGAAAGCTACTAAGATGCTTGCGGTGGTGGCAAGTCGTCTGGGCGTTTGCTTTGAAAAAAAAAAATCGAGATGGAAACTGAAGCATTTTGGGTCGCGGGAGACACAAAAAAAACACGATGCAATACTGATACTGATTGTTTCGAAAATTGACATGGGGGGATGGATACATTAGAGCGTCGCGGGTGAGACGAGTTTTGTAAGCTTTGGGGAGCGTGCGCTGTGGAAATGCCGGATACAGAGGAGGGTTGATTAGTTGCAGGGTTACGGGGCTACAAAGTTGCAGGGGCTACAGGGGCTTCTTGGGGATGGATGTTTGGCGGCCCGACAGAAGTGACGACGGGCAAAGTGGTAGCTGTTACAGGGCGTCCATAGGTACTCTACCTACTAACCTACCGACCTGGGCAGAGCGCTAACAGGCGGCCATCCGTGCTGATTGCAGAGCCATGTTCCAGTGGATTGGTTGATGGGCGTGGCGCGCCGTGAATGGAGGCTTCCGAGGGACCCAAGGTCTGTTCTGACGCTGGAATTCAACGAGCCAAGTAGACACCTAGGTAAGTACTAAGTAGTTGCCCATCCATACAATCACAGTCACAGTCGGTGGCGCTCTCTGTTTCTGTTTCTGTTTCCTGCCCAAACCAAGGAAATTCAAAGCATCAAGTTACCAGTACTCAGTAGTTCCCCCTCCGTAGTCGAGAAGCAGGTTCCACTGAATGATGCCCCTTTGAGTTTAGCCCGCCATGGGCTTGCGCAGGTCGATCGAGTGGCTTGCTTGGACTCTGGTGACGACTGACGACGGTTAAAGTGACAATTGTTGCTGTACTATTACATGACTTGGATACATGCTGGGTCAGAGGCACCTACCTCTCTGGGCTTTTCCAGGGTACTTGGCCCTGTGACCTTGCACGATACGAATGCCTGTACTTGGATGCTTATCAAGCCAACTCGCACCACAATGAGAATCATGATCATGATGCGAAATGGTGGAAAAAAAAAGAAGAAAAAAGATCGAGACGATTAAAACAAAAAAAAAAGAAAGAAAAAGGAAAGAAATCACCGTCATTTATTACCCCCGTCCATCGTTCCAACCAAGAGACGGCCCCAATCCCTAGCTGGTTTTCACAACCCCCCAGAAGCTCCAGGGGCTCCACACGCTAAAACAGGCCAGGATTCGTACTTGGAGGGAGGTACCGAGCTAAGAAGCTATCCAAGTACCCAGCAAGCTTGGGTGTAGGTACCTACCTACCTACTTTACCTGCCTACCACCTACTTAGCTGGGGCTACCTGCCTACCTCACCCAAGCTCGTACAAAAACAAAGCCTTCACCCTCTTTTTCCCTCTTCTCCTTCTATCCCCCCTTCTCACTCTCAATCCCGGCTTGAATCCGTGAAACAAATACCTACCTTGGTCTTCTGTTTTACCTTTTTTCACTCCAGCATGGCAAAGAGTAAGTTGAATCCCTCGACTACCAGAACACGCACCCCATCGTGAAATAAGTCATCACCGACCGCGCCGCGTCGCCGCCACACTCGCTACAGCCGGGCCTACGCCTGATGACGCCAGAGCTTCTGGCAGCTGTGCCATCCCGCAACACATGGCTGGTCACGACGACGATGAGGACAACAACAACGACGACGGCGACGCCCACAATGGGCCTGGCAACGGCTCGCTTCTATCCAAGACCATGACCTCAATCACCTCGCTGCCTCGGCATGGCGCAATCGTCTTGCTGCCCGTTCCCATGCCGCCGCGCCAGTGTATATCTGCCCAGGATGCCGCGCAACACACCCAACATTGCACCAAACCAAACACTTCTCAATGCCAGAAACCAAATGACTAACAAAAGCACCACTCGCAGACGCGCCCCTCGGCCTCGTCGGCCTCGTCCTCATGGGCACCTCGCTCCTCTTCCTCCTCTTCATCATCCTCGCAGGCGTCACCACCTCGACCCCTTTCAACAAGACCTACTTCCTCCAGGCCGACACCAAGGGCATCGACGGCGCCCGCGACGTCTCCCAGTGGACGTACTTTTACGTCTGCGGCGAGGGCAACGTCGACTGCGGCAAGGCCAAGCCCGCCCTCCCCTTTGGCCACGCGTGGAGCAGTGACGCCTCCAACGTCCCCCAAGGCATTGCCGGCTCCCACTCGGGCTCCAACAACAAGTTCTACCTCCTCTCCCGCTTTGGCTGGGTCTTTCTCCTTCTCGCCCTCTTCTTCGGTACCCTCACCTTCTTCAGCAGCTTTCTCGCCTGCTGCGGCCGTCTCGGCGCCGCCGTGGCCACCTTTGTCAGCTTCTTTGCTCTGCTCTGCCACGCTGTCGCTTCGTCGCTCCTCACGTACGTGTCTTGTCGCCCCTCTTCCTGCCGTGCATTGCTCGTGTAACGCAATGGTACGACAGTGTCGTGGTCGTCATCATTATCCACTAACATGTGATGCCAGTGCTACCTACGCCCTCGCCCAGAAGAAGTTTTCTGCCGACAACCGCGACTCCAAACTCGGTCGCTACGGCTTCGGATTCCTCTGGGGCTCTTTTACTGCGCTTCTCATTTCCGTCGTCGTCTTCTCTGCCGGCATCAAGAAGGACCGCAGCAACCCCGGCGGCGCTGGTGGTGGTCGCTTCTGGCGTCGTCGCCAGAGCACTCGCAGCTACGAGGGCCGTCGCGTCAAGGACGAATACAGCTAAATGCTTAGTTGCGACAGCTTGTATCGGTCGTCAAGCAGGCCCTCGTTTTCCTCTTGAAGAGCGATAGCTTGACGGCAATGTCAATACCACGATACCAACGTCATTGAAAAGAAAACTTCAGCTTTAAAAAAAAATAGAACGATAATGCCACCCTATGCGGCGAGCCAAGTTTGGACACGGACCGATGCACACGACTGCCGAGGTCTCGTGGTTGGTCGCCGTTTATCTTGTTTCAATTTATTTCTGCACATACAGCACAGACGGTCGAGTCAAATACCTACTTTTTTCGGGGGGGGGCGTTTGGACCAGAATCATGGTTGATGGAGGGTTTTGTTTATTATAGTGTTTACTGGTTGAATTTTGGGAAACAGTTGTTTATGAAGGGAGAGCGACGCTGTTTCGGGGGGTAGTATAGCTCATGGCCTATGGTGTTTTTAGTCTATGGTCCTATGATCTAATGAGGATGTAATGGCAACGTACTATGACTTTGCTTTAATATACTATTGCATAATTTTTAAACCGTCACGCTTTTACAGTTTTTTTTTTTTATGATTTCGTATTTTTTTTCTTCTTGTTCTGCCATGATGGGGGTAATGCTGTATATGAATATATGACTTGGTGGGAAATAAGTAAAAGAAAAAAAAAGAACAATGGCTATATAATGATCAAGATAAAGACGGACGGACCAAAGAAAAAACAGCAGCAGCGTCAACGATGACAGCAACAACAACAACAACAACTACTACCACCCAAAGCTGCCTGACACGTTTTGCCGTTCCGTCCGTCTACCTGCGTGTACTGGTATGCGTTTCATCCAATCCAACCCATCCACCCATCCGCCCATTCATCCATTCATCCATTTCATGTACATGGTTCCATGGTCACGCCGCGCACCGCACCCCCAGGCAAGCCAAATTTCTCTCACGACTCGCCCGCAACGGCACCGGCACCGTTGAGCGGCGCAGCGTGCAGCGCCGGGCGGCCCTGCTCGGACTCGGACTCGGGAGTCTCTGCGCCGTCGTCGTCGCCTTGGTCCTGGCTCTTGCTGCCGTTTTTGTTGCTGCTGCTTCCGGCGGTGAGGTCGTCGTCGCCGCCGCCGCCGCCGCTACCTTTTGCTTTCCGCCGCAGGACGCCGCGGACCCAGTCGGCGACGTCTGGGTCCTCGGTGCCCGAGTGGAGGGCCATGCGGCCGACCCGGGCGGCGACGCGCTCGGCGTCCTCGCCCTCCTCGGCCTCCTCGGTGATGGTGGCGGGCTTGGAGAGGGAGGCGAGCCACGGGTGGTTGAGCATGGCGGCGTACGTGGGCCGCTGCAGCGGCACCTTGTTGGTGCAGCCCTTGACAAAGTCGTGGGCCGCGTCCGAGTAGCCCTCTTTCGGCAGCGTGGGTGGTTCGCCCTCGACAATGGCCTGTGTACACGTCAGCGAATGTCTCTTGTCAGCATACTATTGAAAAATTTCCCCTAATTCTCGAAAAATGGACAGTTTGACTGATTTTCCTATCCCGAAAAAGAAGGGGCAAAAGGGAAAAAGAAAAGAAAAGAAAAGAAACAAACGTACGTTTAATTGACCAAAAATCGTCGACGACACCTCGGGCGGATAAGGGTAGCGGCCCATGGCGCACTCGATAATCGTCAGCCCCAGGCTCCAGACGTCGCTCTGGACGCTGTAGGTGCCGTCGGCGTTGCCCGACTGGGAGAGGGCGCCGCCCGAGATACGCTCGGGGGCCATGTAGCTCTGGCAGCCGATGTTGGTCTTGGCGATGCTGGCGACGAGGTTGCCGCTGACGCCAAAGTCGCAAATCTTGACCTGCCCGCGGGCGTTGACGAGGATGTTGGTCGGCTTGACGTCGCGGTGGATGATGTTGTGGTCGTCCTTGAGGCACTTGAGGCCGTGCACCGTCGCGTGCGTGATGCTGCGCAGGACGCGCTCGGGGACGCCCCCGCGGTACAGCTTGTCGATGGACCCGCCGTCCATGTACTCGATGCACATGTAGACGGCGCCCTCTTGGTAAAACGCGCCGTAAAAGTCGATAATGTACGGCGAAACGCACTCGTGCAGGATCACGAGCTCCTTGAGGATCGTCGTGAACTTGGCGTCGTCGAGCTCCAGCCGAATCTCCTTCATAGCCATGAGCATGCCTGTGGTGCCGTCGCCGACAGCTGCCTCGCTGTCGTTGTCGTTGTCGTTGTCGCCGTTGTCGGCGGAGCGGGCTTGGTGCGCCTTGAAGCCGGACAGGCCCTGACCGAAGCGCGGAGCCTTGCGCTTCGTGTGCCGGACCTTGTACACGGTGCCGTAGTTACCCTTGCCGAGCTCGCTTACAGTCTCGACCTCGTCCAGCGAAATCTTGAAGGTTTGTCCGTTGGCAAAGTTGACGCCCGAGCTTGTGATGGTTGCCGCACCGTCAAACGTGATCCAGCCCTTGTCCGCGTCAATGTACTTCTTAAAGTCGTCGAGCTTCGAGCTGGGGGTCGGGGTACTGCCGGTGCTCGCGGCGCTGGGCGTACCGCCGCCGTTGCTGCCCATGTCGGAGAGCTTCGGGGCGCCGGCCCGTCTCATGGTTGGCGCGGGGCTGACCCCCGCCGAGCCCGCACCGCCGACGCCGCCGGCTCCCATGTCGGAGAGCTTTAGGCCGGCGCGGCGACGATCCATGAGGGACGGGCGTGTGCCGGCGGGGGCCGAGTTGGCGTGCATGACGGGGCCGGGGCGCGCCATGGCGGCGGGCATGCGCGGCACGAGGCCGTTGGGGCTGACGCCGCCGCCGCCCATGGGAGACAATGGACCCGGCGACGAGGCGGGCGTGCCGGCGCCGGGGCTGCCGAGCTTCATGCGGTCCTGCTGCAGGCGACGGGCTTTGGCCAGGACGTTGGCGTCGAGCGCGCCGAGCCGGCCGGCGAGGGGCCCACCGGCGGGAGCGCCGAGGCGCGCAGGGTTTCTAGCATCGTCGAGGAGGCCGCGGGCCGTCGAGTTGGAGTTGCGTGTAGGGGGATCCGAGACGGACCGCAGAGAGGGCACGCGCTTGGGAGGGTCGTCGGCGTCTGCGGCGGCGTTGTCGCCGGTGGGCGTTTGCGCTTGCGAGGGTAGGTCGGGGACTTGGTCTTCGGTGGAGGGCCGCCGCGTCTCTTGTTGTGTGTCTGCCATGATGTTTGTGTGTGTGTGTGTGTGCGTGTATGTGTGTTTTTTTTTTTCGATTGGTTCTGTTGTGCCTTTCGGGTTCCTTTTCCTGCCCTTTGTACCTAGACTGCTAGGCTGCGAGAGTGAATCGTGAGAGTGGCGACTTCGAATGTGAGGGGGGGAAGCCTTTGACGACAACCAGAGTCTTTTTGGTTTGAGGAAAGAGGAAGAGCGACGAAGGAGAGAGAGCGGGAGGAGGGGGGAGGAGGGCACAGAGTCCTCCTTCAGCTAGCGCGGCGGCATGTGGTGAATGCGTTTTGGCGATGGCGACTGTTTAAAAACGAAACCCGGTGCTGTTGATGGGTGAGGAGGCCACGAATGCGTTGTTCGTCGTCGAGAGTTGAGACCGACTCGTTGTCGTACTCAGTATGGTGGGAGGGAGGGGTCAAGGACAATGACGCGGGCAAAAAGGTGGGATGCAGAAATGCGTGGGATGTGTTCAAGCTAGGTAGGGGAGGGAAGGGGGAGATTGTCGCACAGCTTTTTGTCGTTGGGCTTTTCCAAATGGTGCGGCCTGGGCAGCAATGGAAAATTTCCTCTTTTTTTTTTCGCCTTTGGTCGTCGTTTCGGGAGGGACGGAAAGGAGGAGCGGACGGAAAAAAAAAAACTTTGGCGTTTTGGGCGAGATGGGAGGCTGATTTTTAGGGGGGAGATGTCGGGTACGTAAGTGGTGGGCAATGGAGAAAAGAAGAGAGAGAGAGAGAGAGTTCCGTTTGTTGTCAAGGGGGAAAAAACGTGTAAATGGAAAAGTCTAGAAAATAATAAAAAAACAGAAGGGGAAAAAAGGGAATAAAAAAAAGAATGGGTTTTTGCTGGCTTGAAATGTCACCGGTTGGCCTTGGTGTATTATCTCATTGATGATGAGGGGCAGAGGAGGGCGAGGAGGGGCCGTACCATGGGCTTGGGGCGTGGTGAGGATGGAAAGAGGCTAAGCCAGGTACGTACCTAGGTACTAACCTGCCTACCAAGTACCCAAGAATGGAGGTAGGCAGTGCCACACTGGTGAAAAGGTCTAGTTGGCAGCAAAGTTGACCAATATAGGCAGCCATATCAAGTGTTAGCTGGGCAGGTACTTGCCCTGACTTTTATTTCTTAGTAGTATCCGTAAGTATACTTAATAAGTATGCCTACTCCTTTAGCACTCGAGCAGGTACCTAGGTAGGTAAAATGTGACTATTGAGTATTGGTGGTGTAGACTGTGATGAATCGGGCACAAGCTTCCTTCATTTTTTTTTCTCATCTTTTACTTTCCTTTTTTTTTCCCTCGCCTCTTCTTTCGAAACTTGCCTATCATTTCCTACTTCTGCATCATGCGCCAAGTACCACGTAGGGCAATTTGTCCCTCGTTTATCGGCAACCCAAGCAGGCAAAAGGTAACCCCATGCAATCTGTAACCTGTATCCGTACAGAGTACGGAATACATCATCAGGCACGTAACTGAGTTTACCTTGGTAGGTACTTGGCTGCTAAGTAGGTACGTAGGCAGGCACCTGCCATGCCCTACTAAACCTACCTAATAAATAACCATGTAAATCTGTAATCTAGTATCATCCGTAGCCGAGTTGTGTACTGAGTAGTTACTCCATACATGCCATCATCATATTTCAGGTACGCAAGTTTTTGTCGTAATAAAACAAACTAGTCTCCTACTCGCCGAAAAACAAAAAAGAAGAGAAAAACAGCCCAGTCTCATTGTGGGACGTGGCTTGTCCTGCAATTTCCAAGTACGAGTTTCTGATTGGTTTTTTTTCTTTGCACTCTACTTATTAAGTACTTACCAGATGAATCTGTCCCTCGTTCTTCATGTTCCATTTCTGTGGCGTCGTCATTCAGTCATAGACTTTTTCTTCTCTTCTTCTTCGTCTTTTTGTTCTTCTCCTTTTCTTAAAGTCCACCTCCCACAATTTGTCTCTGATTTCCACGTTTTGCCTGCCATTGGCTTTTTATTTTATTCTCTTCTCTTCTTCTTCTTTTACTGTCTTTGGGTAATACATCACCGCACACCATCCATCACAGTCATCTACGTCATCGCATGGCCCAACTAGTCCGTCTGTCTGTCATTGGGCCGACTATCAAACGACAGCTCCCCCTCTCCACGGTTGTACAAACAGATTGCCCATCCTTGGACGGCACGTAATCTCTCTTTTCCCTGGCACAATCGCTGTCCCTTGTTTATTACATACTCATCATTGTTTCCCATTCTTCACTTCTGCCCCCAGGCTCAAACAAGCTTGTGTGGCCTCGTAGGCTGATGCCAAGCAACGGCCCTTTGTGTTAGCCGGGCCGAAAAAGACGGATCAAATGATTTATTTTATTTTTATTTCTCAGCATATACCCTCCGGACAAAACGAGACTGTACTCCATTTCCTCCTCCTTCTCCTCCTCCCGTTGCTTACGTGTAGAGTGCCCCGTGCCAACAACGTGCCAAGAGGGAGCTGAAGCTGCAGTGTACATTAATCCAGCCAAGCCATTCGCGCGACACAAGGCTAAGCCAAGGACCTGATGTTTGCTCCATTTTGCCCCCATCTCTCGCCCAGCCTCGCATGAACCGGACCTCTGGGATTTGTAGAAATTGTCACAATCTTCCATCGATCGATTTTTACGTGGGGAGAGATTGAGGCGCTGCACAAGCTCATCGATAACAGACTGCGGGGAGATGTTTGATGCCCATGGATGGGGGGGGGGGGGGGGGGGGGGGGGCATGCAACGTCTATGGGATTACAATCAAACTTTGCCTTTTGTTGCTTCTTTGCACTGGGCCAGCTGTTTCCCACACCTCCAATGACGTTGACGTTGGCGCAACACCGATGCTCTCCCAGGTCCCCCGAGCCAGCTTACATTACGCCACCTCGTGGGCGTTTCCCATCAATCACGCAACGTAGTCGTACTACTCCTCCTGACGCCACATTATTCGGTGCAGTCCAGTAGAATATGCTGTCGGGGGGTCTCAATCATATTGCAGAGCAGCAACAAGAGTGGTGATGAGATGTGTGCTTGTCGCAGACCGACTCGGCGAGTTCAGCCACATAAACTCCTTGCATCTGTAGATCTGAAAAGTTTGTGTGTTGGGGTTTTCATATTGCATATTCAACCCCCCCTCCAAAAAAGAAGAAGAAGAAGAAGAAGAAGGTAAAAAGGAAAGTAGCAAAGGAAAAGAAAGCTTTCAGAAAAGAAGATTCTAGCTTCTGCTTCTCTACTGATCCGTCGGATGGCAAGTAGCCAAGGACATCATCCCTGGCTCGCATAGGCACCACGTCCTCAAGGATGTATATTCTAGTCTTCATCGTGGGTTACTTTGGCACGTATATACCAGCGTTGGCCACCCTTTTTCCATGTCAATGCGGCGCAGATATAGTCAGGGTCCAACGTGCCCTGCTGGCTTCCCGCTCTTCATTGCCCACGAGACCTCCAATTCCCTCCCATGAAGATGGGGGTTGGACAAGAGCTTCCAGAGCATAAGCGCTAAAAATGATGGGAATAATCAATGGACATGACTAACAGATACGGTAATAGAGTTTTGGGCCAGTTAGTTGCCGGCCCCTCCCTCATCCCCGCCTTCATTACTCAAGTAATCTGCAACGTCGTCGGTGGCAGCGGGTTACGATTATAAGATGCCCTGAATTAGAGAGGAGAGAGCCCAGACCGAGCGCCGCATGGAGGAACAGCGTTCCTGTCAAGGATGGAAGTAAAGAAGGGTCCTCCCATTCGGAGGCCTCGCCGACGTTTTTTTTTTTTTTTTTTCTTCAGAATCTTCCGAGATGTTGTAGTTTTCCCCGTCTCGACCAACCCACCCCGCCTTGTAACACGCGGCCCTACTCTTTTCTATCCTGCCTACAGCAATTACGCCATGCCTTGCTTTTCTTTTGCTTCGTCTTCTTTGTCCGTTTCCTATTTTCCTATATTGGCCCGCGCACATCACACCGACTCGAATCGTCGAGAGGAATACGCCGATGCAAAAGAGGCCGCCAAGATGGCGGGGGGGTCTAGTTGTAGTCGATCCGGGCTTGCGCCAAGCTCAATTTATCCTGCGGTCGAGCCGCGCCGCGGGACGACAAAGTAGTTCGGCCATCCCCGCTCCCCACCGCTTATAATGACAGGGTCTTATTGTCCAAGCATGCGAGCCAGAATGGCACAGTGTTTCTTTTTCTTGTCCTTCTTTCCTCTTTCCTGATTATTACTCTCCGGTCAGACCATGAACTTTCCTTACAGTGGAGCTCTGTTCGCATAATCCCAGCTTCCGGGGGAAATTAACACGGCCGGATAGCCGGCGTACTGAGGACGGTTGTCGGGGCGGCCTTGACGAACAGATGGGGGCACGCGACTTGTACCCAGGGAGGAGGGGGGGGGGGGGGGGGGTCTTCCAATTCTGTGGAAACGAGACGTTGCCCATCTTGGATTGAAATCGCCGCAGAGTGATATAGATGGCGGCGGGGGCGACTGCCAAGCCTGGCATTAACACGGCCACATGTCTCGCCCGGCTATCAATCCATGATGTGTGTCGTATCTACGCAGTAGTTATACTATGTAGTGTGGTACGGTGCAGTGCGGTGCGGGTGCGGTGCGAGGTGCGCTTCTTGCGTCATGCATGCCAAGATTCTGTCCGCGCAGTGGCTGCGTCACTTGTCCTTGGCTCTGCTTCTTTTTCAATTTATCTTGAAAAAACGATGAAAGAAGAGAACAAAAAAACAGTTTGGCCAATTCACTTGGCACGGCAAAACCTAGTTCGTCACCCCTCGGAGCTTGCGATGCGGCAATGGAGGCCAGAGGTGGGCTCCAACGATGGGGACAAGTTTGGCTAGATTTCATGCCGATCTCCTCGTCTCTCTTCTCGGGACGAGGCTCATGAATGTATTTTCGGCAGGAGACTTCATGCTCAAACCAGATCTTCGCATCAGGTATAGCTCTTCCCCGCAAACTTATCGCTTTGCGAAGCTAGCGCCAGTGGTTAAAGTATCGAATTATGCGTATTCAAGGCTTTTTTTTTGTCTTTTTTTTTTCACAAAGGAATCACGCCGGAAGGTTTGGTACAAGCTTATTCTCATGCTAGACTCGCCGTTGTCTGCAAGAGCCAGTATGGTTTCAAGTCAACGCATTCCAGCCCGCCGCCAGCCCGCATAGAGCTGCCGTGATACGGTCTCACTTGCAATTTTCGATGAGAAAGCAGATCTTTGGGCCGTGAGGCCGGTATCTTGGGCCACTTCTGAAAGAGTCCACTTCTGGGACGGGACGGTGCTTTTTTTTTCTCTTTTATTACCTGGTCGCTTATCGATCGGCAAGAGTCTTCCGTTCTCTAATAAATGCGCCGCAGCCAAGAGAAACAACGGCTGCAATAGCAGAAACTGCAGGTATAAAATGGATGGCAATGGCAATAGCGAACAAGCCACACCACATGCAGCTTGCGTAATATGTGGCAGGCGATGGCAGGGCTAGTTAAACTAACAACCGCCGGGGTGAGTCAAAACGCTAGCATCGCACGGTGGGTTTCCGGTCCAATTGATACGGCGGATGGGCGGCCACAAGGTTCCCAAGCCTCCCTTCTGGGGCGAGAGATAGGCGCCCCCCCTCTCCGTGCTGGTGGCGCACGCTAGAAGCTCATGTTCGAATGGGCTGCATCGATTGGCTCAGTGTATCATCATGGACTGCGTAGGTGGTGGCTTGCTTTTCTCATCGTTTCTGGGCTTGGCCGTATCGCGGCATGCAATGCGTCCACCCTTCCCACCTATCTCCTCCCCTGGCACGAAAATATGTGGGACTTCGGCAGGCTGCGCTGGCGAGTCATTCTGACCGCGCCCAATTTTGCAAGGGAAGTGGAAGAAAAGGAGCACTAGATGGGCTGCCTCTCTGCTGTTCTGCAGGGGTCACTCACCTTGCTAGCATGAAGACGGAGCAACCAGCATGGACAACGAATACCGACTGACTGCAAGGTTCAGCGCTGCCGCCGCATCAGTGAGGGCCCCTCCCTCCGTTTCAATTGCGTTGAACAAACGTGGATCGCTACCCTGTTGATTCCCCCCCAAGGTTACAGCTGACAGGTTTGTCTTGCGTGCTATCGTGCTATTTCTTGGCAGTCGGTCATGATGATGGTGCGAGAGCCACGACGATACAAGTTCCAGCCACAGTTGTTTGTACCAGTGACAGGGCTCTGTGTTTCGATGTGATTTTGTTTTTGATCGCCCTTGGTACTTGACCTGGATGTTAGCAAAGGCAAAGGCAGAAAAAATGGAAAGAAAAAGACCCAGAAGGAAGAAGCGAAACCGTCAACGAAGAGCGCTAAGTAGTTAACGTCTGGAAGCGTCGCAATGAGCCTCCGCCAGGTTGCCACCTAGCGGCTCGAGGCTGGTGCAGCACCACCACCACCAACCACCACCAGCCCTGTCTTTGAGCTCGTCTCGCATCGTACTGATGCGCAAGGTTCAAAGAATCGAGAGCGTAAAAACGAAAAAAAGAACCTTTTTAGACTCAGCTGGTGGGTGGCGTTGCAGCCATACGTCGTAGTCGCCTTGCCTTGCCTGGCATGGTGGTCGGTCGTGGTGGTGCTACTGCTGCTGTTGCACCGTGTCGCCTTGGTGTCGCATCTACGTGCGCGGTTCCACTTAAGGTTAATTTTCTCGCGCACTTCAGGCCGTCTTCCCCGTTGGCCTCGCCGCCTTCGACCACCGACCTGGCGGCCTATTCATCTCCAGTTTTCAAACCCTGCTTTTTCTTCTCTTTACTATTTCTTCCCTTGGACGCTCCTTTTCCCATCCCACTTTATACTTTCTTCTCTCTTTCGCTCTTACTCTTTTTTATTATTCCTCTTCTCCCGTCATCTTTGTCCCTTCATCTCGTTGCTTTCCGAGTCTGACACGACTTCGAACGCTACACGTCATCTCCCCTGCCCCTGCTACATGGACGCGATCGCCTCGCCGTCGCCGTACAGGCTCGCCCGACTGGCTACGGATGCCTACGAGTTGCCCCTCAAAGTCTTTGCTCAAGGTGGCGGGCAGTCTTCGCCGTCCCTGTCCCACCTGTGCCTCCTTGTCTTTGAGGCTGTCCTAGAAGTCGTCTGCGTCAGCCTGCCCGGCTACATTATTGCACGACTCGGCCAATTCGACGCCGACAAGCAAAAGTTTCTCGCCAACCTCAACGTCTCACTCTTCACGCCATGTCTGAGTATGTCCCAATACATCGACAACAACTTCCTTACCATGCGAGCTCCGTGTTAACCGTTTCTTCATGTTCCAGTCTTTACGAAACTCGCCTCCCAGCTCAGCGCCGAGAAGCTGAGCGACCTCGCCATCATCCCCGCCATCTTCGTCATCCAGACCCTCGTCTCCTGGACCGTCGCTGTCGTTGTCGCTAAGCTGTTTCGGTTCAACCGTCGCGCTTCCAACTTTGTCGTTGCCATGGGCGTCTTTGGAAACTCCAACTCGCTGCCCATTTCGCTCGTGCTGTCGCTGTCGCAGACAATCGCCGGCCTACACTGGGACAGGATCCCCGGCGATAACGACGACGAGGTTGGCGCCCGCGGCATCCTCTACCTTCTCATCTTCCAGCAGCTCGGCCAGCTCGTACGCTGGAGCTGGGGATACCATGTGCTCTTGGCTCCCAAGGAGCGATACCTCGAGTACAATGACGATCGCGCCGAAGAGGGCCGGTACCGTGACGATGACCCTGCGGCCCCTGCTCTCCTCATCGAGGGCCTTGATGGCGATACTGAGGATGATGCTGAAAGCAGCGCCGAAAGCAGCGCCGACGGCAGCGATCACTACAACCCGCCAGGCCGTACTCCCACTGGTGGCGCTTCTCACGCATCCGTAGACGGATCATCCGATGACGAGGACGTGCCCAAAAAGAAGCGCTCCAACGGCCACCAACAACCCAACTTTGCTACTTTCCCGGACAGCGAGCAGGAGGATGAAGCACCCGCCGGTGTCTTGGGCAAGGCTCAGCTGCGCATGCGCAAGACGCTTGGGCGCGTGAGAAGTAGCCTCAGCAACACTCGCGCCCGCATCTTCAAGTCGCTTCCTCGCCCCGTCCAGTCAGCCTTCCGTGGCATCACATTCGTCGTCAGCAAGGTCACCAACTTTCTCTGGGACTTTATGAACCCCCCTCTGTGGGCCATGCTGATCGCCGTCCTGGTGGCTTCCATCCCGACGCTGCAGCGCCTCTTCTTCCAGGAGGGCTCGTTTGTCAAGAACAGTGTCACCAGTGCCATCCAGTCGAGCGGTGGCGTTGCTGTTCCCCTCATCCTAGTCGTCCTCGGCGCCAACCTGGCTCGCAACACCATGGCCAACCCCGACAGCATCGACATTGAGGAGGAGGAAATCGGTACCAAGCTCCTCGTTGCGTCCCTACTGAGTCGCATGCTGCTCCCCACCATCATCATGACGCCGATCCTGGCTCTTCTGGCCAAGTACGTCAACGTCAGCATCCTCGACGACCCCATCTTTGTCATTGTCTGCTTCCTTCTCGTCGGCGCTCCCAGCGCTCTTCAGCTGGCCCAGATTTGCCAGATCAACAATGTGTATGAAAAGACCATGGGTCGCCTGCTCTTCCAGAGCTATGTCATCTGGTTCGTAACACTGCCTGCCTCGCATCGCGTCTACCTTGCCCGTGACTTGAATACTAACATGCGGCCAGGATCCTCCCTTCTACTCTCATGCTCGTCATGCTGGCACTCGAAGTCATTGAGTGGGCTCGTCTGTAAGCTACAAGACGAGACATTCTGTATTGTATTAGCGTTTTTTTTCCTTTATTTGGGGGCACGATTATCATTGTTCGGTTTTTTTTTTCTTTTTTTTTTCATTCTTGGCATCTGAGCTTGACGTGGCTTGCTTTTCGTACTCGGGGCGTTTATTTGGTCTGCGATTGGGTCGCGAAGAAGAAAAACATGCGCTTCGCAAATTGGCACTGTTTTGTGCACACAAAAAGATACATGTATGGTTTCCCTACTGAATGCCACATGAAACACTATCGCTGCATCGTTTGCTGTTTGATTTCATGTGCTACTGTGCCTCTGTTGTCCAGACATGCCGTTTCCTCAGGCATGATCAAATTGTATCGATTAGTACACCATATCTTAACACAGAATGAAACAATGTAAACGAAGAGACTTTCAAATCTGTATTCCCAATCTTGTTCTTTTCAAACCTGTGCTGAGTTCAGGTATAGATAACTTGAAACTGATGGATGGTTCCCCCATGCGCCGTGTACAATGATGAAATATTCCTGATTGCGGTTTTGATCTGCCGCAGGTTGCTCTCTATACGGTCCCGTTGACTGCTTGCGTCGGGACGAGAGCCCAGTCGCGCACGTTGCCCTTGAAGTCGCTGATGCGCACAGTTTTGATATCGACAACGATGACGCGGACGTCCTCGCCGGCGACGAATCGGCTCGTGTCGGTCTCGCCGTCGGCGGCGCCGGCGGGGGCGAAGAGGGCGCTGCCGTCGTCCTCAAAGGTGTTGTTGGCGAGGTGCTGGGCGACGTAAAACTTTTCCTCGTCGGAGCCCGTGGGGGCCAGGCGCGCGGCACCTCCTATGGTGGCGCTGATGCTGGACATGGCGGAGCTGTTGAGGTTGAGGAGGAGGGTGGCGAGGCTCGAGGGCGGGGCGGGCTCCGGGGAGCCGCCGGACGGGCGCCGGCCGTGCGGGCGGTGGGAGACCCCTGCGTCAAGGATTCAGCATGGTCGCGGGAAGGGGGGAGGAGGCGGGGTGCACGGCTTACAGTCGTGGACGAGGAGAGAGACGTTGGGGTTGGCGACAATGTTGGTGGTCTTGCGCGAGGCGGGGTTCGTAGTCATGACGATGACGGGCGCCGATGAGTGCGGCGACGACGGGAGATATGTGTAGTTCATCAACGATACCTGGGGCACATTGTCGGTGCAAGTCGCCAGATGAAGCTATGACGAACGGCAAAAACAAAAAATCAAGACAAATGCAATAGTTAGCACTGCGGGTGTTGGAGCGCTTGGAGGTTTCCCCCCCAAGACACGATCGCGTGCGGGCGGGCATCGCATACAAACCGGGCATTCTCCAGGCACTGAACAACCTCGTTGGGTAGCGTGCTGGTGACCTGCTTGTTGGTGTCGCCCTCGGAGGCTTCGTAGTTGAGGGGAATCTTGTCCATGGTCGTGTGTCGACGGGGCGGCGGCTGTTGCTTCTCGAGCGGTTGCGATGTTGGCCGGGAGAGGAAGGATGGGCGGTGCTGGCAGCCAATGGCGGATGGGGCAAATAGCAGAAATAAAAAAAGCGATTGAGTTGGGAAGCTGAAGGAGCTGGGGCGGGCGGCAAGATGGGACGATGAGACCACCCCCGCTGCTGTCGTCAGTGTGAGGGAAAGGGAAGGGCTTGGGAGACAGACTGACGGACAAGGTATCGGAGGCGGACCCCCAGTGGCTGGCAGGCTGGTTAGGCACCTACCTGCTGTGGCTGAGCGGTAGGTGACACGAGCAGTACACCCACTGTGCCACTGTACCTGCAGAGTGTCTAATAATACAGGGGATAAGGGTAATACCAGATATCTCAACGCGATATGGCTACCCAAAGGGCATTTTTCAAAACTGTGCAAAAGATGATGCAAAAGATGACAAAAACTATTGCTTCTGATTGAATTGCTGTCTATTTCTTGGGAAAAAAAAAACTTTGAGTCACGATGGACGTCTGGAATATGCCCTCGCCCCCAAGGGTCTGTCCACCTACCGACAAGCCACCACCCGCCCGCCCGCCAGATGAACCGACACACCAACCAGGTGAAAGGTGTGCCCCAGCAGTGGCCTAGAATGCTCCAATCCGGGGTAACTGAGTAATGTGTACGGATACATAGGTACCCAGAGTGTTGGCCTGTCGCTGTCCGCGGCACAAGGCGGCCCAGCGCATCGACGACGGCTCAACAGCACTGGACTGTTCGGCAGACGTCACACGACCATAGCCCGTTCTGCGGGAAACGGCTACTTTCGGCTCCCCACGGACGGCTTTGTTAGCTCCCCGTAGCTACTGCGCTCGTAGCTCGTCGCGGACGGCGGCATCTTGGGGACACTCGGAATCTTTTTCCTCTTCTTTTCCCCTTCTCACTTTCTCACCTCTCCCAATAGAAGCCATTGGGTTAAGCTCATCCGGGGAAATTATACCATCTGCCGTCTCTGGTTCCCCCATTGACATTTTTCGAGCCGCATCTCGACCACTTCCATTTTTTGCCCTCTCCTCTCCCCCTCCCAATATCTCCTCTCTCTGTTTACCATTCCACCACACCACCACAACCTCAGCGATGCGTTCACTCAGGGCTAATCGCCGCCTCGCCCTGCGGCCCCTCCCTCGATATGCCTCCTCGACTGCCGCCGCCGTCCCCAAGACGACCGCCATCCAGTCCGTCCTGATTGCCAACCGTGGCGAGATTGCCATCCGAATCAACAAGACGGCCGAGCGCATGGGCATCCGCGCCACCACCGTCTACACCGACGTCGATGCCCACGCGTGGCACGCCTCCACGGGCTTCCAGTCCCTCGGCCTCGGCCCGGCCAAGGGCTACCTCGACGGCGACAAGATCATCGCCCTGGCCAAGAAGAACGGCATCCAGGCCCTGCACCCCGGCTACGGCTTTCTGTCCGAGAACCCCGCCTTTGCCCAGCGCTGCGAGCAGGAGGGCATCGTCTTCATCGGGCCCCCGCCCTCGGCCATGTCCGACATGGGCGACAAGGCCCGCTCCAAGGAGATTATGAACGCCGCCAACGTTCCCTGCGTGCCCGGATACCACGGCTCCGACCAGGGCGAGCAGCAGCTCCTGGAGCACGCCAGGAACGTCACCTTTCCCGTGCTGCTCAAGAGTGTCCGCGGTGGTGGCGGCAAGGGCATGCGCATCGTCATGACCGAGGACGAGTTCATGACCCAGCTCAAGAGTGCCCGCGCCGAGGCCAAGGCCTCCTTTGGCGAGGGCGGCGAGGTCATGCTGGTTGAAAAGTACATTGTGCGCCCTCGTCACGTCGAGGTCCAGGTCTTTGCCGACAAGCACGGCAACACCGTCGCACTCGGTGAGCGTGACTGCAGCGTGCAGCGCCGACACCAAAAGGTCCTCGAGGAGTCCCCCGCCCCCGATCTGGATCGCGCGACCCAGCAGGACCTCTGGAACAAGGCCCGCATGGCCGCCTCCGCTGTCGGCTACGTCGGCGCCGGCACCGTCGAGTTCATCCTGGACAAGGACAGCGGCAAGTTTTACTTTATGGAGATGAACACGCGCCTGCAGGTCGAGCACCCCGTCACCGAGATGGTTACCGGTGTCGATCTCGTCGAGTGGCAGTTCCGCATTGCTGCCGGTGAGAAGCTTCCCCTTGACCAAGCCCAGGTCGAAGAGCAAATGGCCCAGCGCGGCGCCGCCATTGAGGCGCGCGTCTACGCTGAGAACCCCGAAAAGGGCTTCATGCCCGACTCTGGCAAGCTCGTTCACGCCGTCCTTGCCGAGAGCTTGAAGGGCGATGAGGATATTCGGCTGGACTGGGGTTTCGGCTCGGGCAGCGTTGTTTCCGAGGCGTACGACGGCATGATTGCCAAGCTCATTGTCCGCGGCGATACCCGCGAGACTGCCATTGCCAAGCTGGCCGCGGCTCTCCGCAAGTTCGAGATTGTCGGTCTCAGCACCAACGTCGAGTTCCTGAAGCGTCTGTGCGAGTCCCCTGCGTTTATCGAGGGCGACGTTGAGACTGGCTTCATTGACAAGTGGAGGGACGAGCTTTTCAAGCCTCGGCACATCAAGGGCGAAGTCTTTGCCCAAGCGGCCCTGGGTGTTTTGAGCTTCCAGGCCAACGAGCCTGGTCCTCACGGCGTCTCTCTCGGCTTCGGCGCGCCCAACGCCACCAGCGAGCGCAAGCTTGCTTTCAAGGTCCTCGACGGCTACAGCGCCAACGAGGGGGAGGTTGTCGAGGCCAGCGTTGCCCAGACCGGACACGACCTGTACACCGTCTCCATCAGCCGCAAGGGGCAGGACACCCCCGAGGTCTTCGCCAACGTCTCCGCCAAGCGCACCACCGAGGATGCCGTCACCAAAGTCGACTCTCTCTTCTCGCACGAGCGCATCCACTCCACCGTTGTGCCGCAGGAGGACGGTAACGACTCCAAGGTGACCATTTTCCAGCACGGCGTTAAGACGGAGCTGTCGCTGCTGCCCCCGCAGTGGTACGAAAAGGCGCTCGGCCTCAAGGAGGTGTCGGCCTCGGTGGCCGCCCCCATGCCCTGCAAGATTCTCAAGAACGAGGTCGAGGAGGGCCAGACGGTCAGCAAGGGCACCCCTCTGGTCGTCATCGAGTCGATGAAGATGGAAACGGTCATCCGCTCCCCGCAGGACGGCGTCATCAAGAAGCTCGCCCACAAGGAGGGCGACATTTGCAAGGCCGGCACCATTCTCGTTCTCTTTGAGGAAGAGCCCAAGACGGATGAATAAGAGGCAAGAGAAGAAAAGGTTTCACGAAAAAAAAAAAAGAAACAAGAAAATCGTCAACAAAAAAATATATATAAGCTATGGCGTTTGAGGGCATTCTGCATGCGTATGTATATAGATTTTCTATTTGGGATGACTTGATGGCAAACGTTGGATGCAGCACTGGAAATGTTTTTTCAAGATTTAGAAGAACAAATGCGAATTATGACGCAAATTCAAGTATTAATCGCACGGTTCTCAAGGTTCGACGGTCACCGCCGTCACTTTTGCCTGCCTTTCACAATATGTTTTACGCAAGCCACTCGAAGCATAATAATAACGTCGCAATGAGCAATGTACTCTTGTAGCTCTATGTTTTCCCATTGTTTTTTTGCCGGCCAATTGGCAGGATATTGGCGGCCCTCACTTCAACCATGCTACGGGCAGAATAGTACCCTACACTTGTAGGCGAAGCTTGTTAGGAGATGTAGTCCTAGCCGGGCGCCTTGAAATTAGTCTGTGTTAGTTGTGTTTATCAAACGGTGTTGTTTATGGTATACTCTGCCATTCGTTGCACTCTATCATCGGATCCGTAGTGCGAGCGCAGCATTCTTCAATGGGTTCAGAGCATCACGCATGTTGGCAGAACAGGTTAATAGCCACTACCAAACGCGCACCTTTTTGTCTGACCCACAGTGGAAAACATTGATATAATTAAATAACAAAGCGACCGTCAACAACCAGCATGGTTTGGTGGTCTAGTGGGTACGTCATTCCTTGAATACATTCGACCATTAGAACCACAGCTAACAGTCGACACAGTATGATTCTCGCTTAGGGTCCACCCCGAGTTTGATTGCGAGAGGTCCCGGGTTCAATCCCCGGCCAAACCCGTTCTTTTTTTGTTTTTGATGTTTTTCATTGTCCGTGAGTTATTCCACACGGAATGCATACGTCCTGCTTTTTTCTTTTTGCGGTCGCGCGAAAACTTTGGTAGAAGGAATGTTGTGCTGGGATGACCCGGTTTGTGTTGATGAGAGACATTGTTCTAGCGTTTTTACGTGTGCCGCGACGAGACTGAAGTTTGGCGTCTGGTAACTCCTTGTTACTACCTAGTAACTACCTAGTGCCTGGGACAGACCATTCTGGAACTGGGCAACATTTTCAACAAGCTGCCTCGGCGGGAGTACATCTCTTGCATCGAGCCTACGAGATATGAGGAAGGCTTCTACTTCTCTGTGCTATTTCATATAGTCTGACTGGTTTCGAGCATTGCCATTGCGAATTCGGTCGTTGGAGCTAGAAAGCGGTCGGATGCCGCTCGCCGTGTAAGTCAGTTCCCCTCGACGGCTCGCTGCCCACCATGGCCGTAGTCCTGTCTGCAAAGGGCGAGAAGGAAAAAGTTGAGAATGAGAGTTGAGCAACACAGATTCTGGGCATACTAGTTTGCACTGTCCTCCAGGCTGTTGGGACGACGGGCTGACCTTGGCCCACGCTCAGCAGAGACTCTTCTGCCAACGCTTGCTTGGCTCGCACTGCTAATGCCACGGAACAAGGACACCTAGTAGATTAATGTCCTGACATGGAAACCGACACACCTTTCGAGAGCTGTGACAGCTGTGTGCTGGGTACTAAGCCCGTCGTTTCAAGCTCTCGTCTAGTGGCGTACTGGGCGAGAACCGGGAGCAAGCGGCATGGTATTGCAGTCCTCGGGGCAAAAGGCCGTAAAAAGATTTCAAGGTAGGGCCACAATGTAGATCTGCCGACAAGAGAGAGTCTGTAAGAAAGAGTTTTGCGGAAAAAACATCACGTCATGTAGGATATCAGAAGCCACGAGTTATTTGATACTTCTCATTAATGTGAGGGAACAGGAAAGCTTCACAGACGTCTGCTACCTTGGTGGCAGCCTCAATTTTTTGCAAAGTCTCTGCCTGCGCCGTGCTTGCTACAGCACCGCAGCGCCTAGATATATAGGCCGTCTTCATCCAAGGCAAAGAATGATCATTTAGCGACGCACTATTCCTGCTTCGCTGTACTGCTCGACGCGACCCTCGTTAATCATGCCATGGTTAACATACATCCCCGCATCGTACATGCCATCTAATCCAGTAGAAACCTGCCAGGCGTCAGCCTGCGCGCCGCCGTTGCGTGCGCCGCCCGCTTGTGCTCCCCGCACTGGTGGTTCCTGCGCCATTCGTCGCCGCGCCGGGCCGAGGACCGCCTCTAGTCGAGCGTGCCGGCCAGGGCGACGGCGCTGAAGCGCAGGTCGCCGCCCGCCGTCTCGAGGAACTTGAGCGGGCCGAGCGCGAGGCCCTTGTCGCTCAGGACGTCCTCGTCGGCGTCGAGCGGGCCGAGGCGGACGGGCCCCTTGCGGCGGCCGTCGAGCTCGTACAGCGCGCCGTCGCCGCCCTTGACGAAGCACACGTAGTGCAGGTCGACGTCGTCCTGGGCGTCGGGCGCCGCGGTCGCGCCCTGCGAGGCGGCCTCCCGGTGCGCGGCGGCGAGCGCGGGCGTCTGCTCGAGGAGCCGGGCGCGCTGCGCGGGATCGAGCGGGATCGACTTTTGGAGGAGCTCGTCGAGGGTCGAGCCGGACTCTGGTCGATGGCGGCTTCCTGTTAGCTCAGGTTTGGATAATAGTAGCAACACCCCGCAGCAGCACCGCAGCACAGCTGCCAAAAAAGGGGATCAACACTCTCCCGCAGAGACGAGAGATGGTACGCACCGATAAACTCTCTAGCCGGGCCGTTGGACACGGCGTGCAGCAGCCCCATCATGCCGCAGGCGTTGCGGATCGTCTGCCGCCACCAGACGACGGGCTCGGCGGCGCCCTTGCCGGCGTACTCGGCCACCAGGCTGTCGGCCGACAGGCGCTGGCTCTCGTAGGCGGCGCTGATGGGGAAGACGAGCAGCAGCGCCAGCGCGGGCCGCGGGATAAAGGCCAACAGGTCGGGCTCGGTGAGCGAGTAGACGTCGTGGATGGCGAGCGTGGGCGACAGGCCGAGCTTGTGCACGAGGTCCGTCATGAGCGGCGGGTTCGCCTCGAGGGGGATGAAGGCGGGCGCGTCATGGCCGGGGTCGGGGTTCACGTTGGACATGGCTATTGCTGCTGCTGCTATTGTGTGGAATGTTGCTTTGTTCGACACTGGGAAGGGGAGCTTGAACGAGAGAGCTTCCGAGCTGGGAGCTTCGCGATGGTGGGGCAATGACGCATGTTGTCCGTCTGCCTTGCCACACCACTGCGAGGAGCACAGTCTGAGCTGCAGATACGCAACGCGTCTTTTCAACGACTACAAATACCACTGATTAGAGTTACAGCTCGATTTCCATCTACCAATATATCTCAACTCCTGTAACAAACATTCCCGCTCGCCATGCATCCACACTCACAATCCAATATTCTTTACATCACAACTCCTAGTATGCAACCATGCTCCAACAAAGGTCGTGGCGGCTGTTGTACAACCACTGACGATACACTGCAAACTATACCTTGGAAGGGCGACCGCGACGCTTGGGCTTGGGCTTCTCCTCCTCCTCCTCTGCTTCGTCTCCATCCTCATCGGCCTGCTTGGACTTTCTGGCCTTGGGAGTAGCCTTGGTCTTCTTGGCAGCAGGAGCTTGATTCTCCTCACCTTCATCCTCACTGGCCTGCTTGGCCTTTTTGGCTTTGGAGTTCGCCTTGGGAGTAGCCTTTGCTTTCTTGGCTGGAGGAGCGTCGTTCTCATCGTCTTCCTCTTCGTCGGCCTGCTTCGACTTTCTGGCTACGGGAGCAGCCTTGGTGGTAGCCTTGGCCGTCTTGGCGGGAGGAACCTCATCCTCATCGCCTGATTCTTTCTTAACCTGCTTCGAATTTCTGGCTTTCGGAGCAGCTTTGGCCTTTGAGACCGCCTTTGATTTCTTGGCAGGCTGAGCTTGGTCCTCCTCCGTCTCCTCCTTGACAACCTTGGCCTTTCTGCCACGGCCAACGTTGGCCTTGGTAAGGGGAGCATCGTCGTCCTGGTCGTCCTGGTCGTCCTCGACTTTGGTTTTGGCCTTCTTTGCAGGAGCCTTGGCCTTTTTGGCAGGGGGCTCGTCATTCTCCTCCTCATCAGCTTGAGACTTTTTACCCTTGGCCTTACCGTCACGACCGCGCTTCTTGGTTTTGGGCTCATCCTACATTGTCAGCACAGTGCGTCGAGTCTGGCGAGAGATCGTACCTCATCGTTCTTTTCGAGAGCAGCCCTCTCCTTGGCGCTAAGACGGATACCTTTCTCGCCCGGCTTGTTCTTCTCAGGGTCCTGCAAGAGTCAGCTACCGCAAGCCTGAAGGAAGCGAGCACGTACGCCCTTGAAGTCCTCAGCGTCAATGTGCGCCTGCTTTACGCAGCGACGGACTTTTTCCTGCACCTCCGAGTTGGACCTAGTGTTTTTAGCTTGCGAATTTTGTGTCTGGCCATAAACGGTGACATACTCCAGCTCATCGTAGCCGTCAAGCTCGTCAAAGTCCCACTCGCCATCGCCCTTGTCGCATTGGTCGTGCAGACGCTGCATTTGCTCGCCTGACACGCATCCCCTATCCTATTAGGAGTGGTTGGTCAACTGGGGCGCTGATTAGAAGCTTACCAGTGTTTCCACGACCAGCTGCCACGTTCTTCAATCTCAACCCATGTGCCAAACCTGATCTCGCCCTTGGTGATCTTGACGGCGGCTTTCTTGCACACCGTGTCCTTGCAGCCGGCACGGTTGTTGGGAGAGATTTCTAGCCAGAAATTAATTGACAGGCATAGCTCTGCGTCGGAAAGCAGACCTACCGATGCGATATTGTGGCATCTTGACTGGTGGAGGGAACGACCGGAGGGCGTGGCGTAAATGGTGCTGATGGGTTTAGCTTGACGCGACCGGCCGGTGCTAGTCGAGCTGGGAGCTGCGCAACTCAAACGCTGCCAATAATCAATTAATATCAAGTCGAATCCCGCAGTACGCTGATGATAGTCGCTCGACAAGCCGTCCGCCAAAAAAACTGACAGGTGAGTGTAAGGAGTAAGTTTGCCGCAGCGTCGACCGCGACGCCCCGCGTTTTGGGGGGGCAAATAAGTATTGCCAATTTGCGACAGCCTGCCTCAGCGCATGCCTGCACGCGCACCAGCAGTCAGCAACCAGTCACTGCAAAATTTCGCTGTTACACTTGATGGAATCTTCCTCTTTTGATTCTTTCTGTTCCGGATCTTTTATTTTCCATTTCAATCACGTAGCTCTTGAATCTTGATCGTCTGCCTCTAATCTATGAGCTGTCATAACCTTGCTTTGTTTCGCTCCTACTGCGCAACACGGGTCTGCAGCGGAGTAAAGCTCACAGAACCGAAACAAATCAAATCTCTAGTGAGCTCTACCTGCCTCAAAATAGAAATGTAAAGTAAATTATCAAAGCCAGAGAAAGAGTCGAAGTACCAAAGATTATAGAAATGAGAGAATCAGAGAAATAGCAAAAGTAAACAAATAGAGAATGCAATGGACAGTACCGCGAAATGGGCAAAACAGGAACGCTTGAGGGACCAAAAAAAAAAAAGAAGAAGAAGAAGAAGAAGAAGAAGAAGAAGAAGAAGAAGAAGAAGAAGAAGAAGAAGAAGAAGAAGAAACAGAAAATTAATCAGTCAACGAAATCAAGCTGTACAACATGTACGTAGTAAAGTCATGCTCCAGAGTTCGTACTTCCTTCCCTCCTTTGATGTCTGATCCTAGAAAGCCCTCTCCATCGTTCACTGCAACACAGCATGGACTCATACAAGTTCGTATTAACATATACTAAATCATTACCCATAAATAAATGACGCCTTTCCTAGCCTCCCAAGCCTCTAGCCATGACACCTCCGACAAACCGTCAAGAACACAATTAGATAAATCCCTTGGTCAGGCTTGGCGCACGACTCAAGCTCGAATCCTCCTCTTCGTCCTCAATCACACCCAGTGCGCTGATTCTGCTACGGATGCTCCCACCTGCTCTGAGGCTCCCACCACTCTTAAAAGCCTTCAAGCTATCCACCTCGCGCTCCAGGCGCAGCGTTTTCTCCTTCTCCTCCCTCAAGTCTCGTTCTGTACGTCGCGTCAACAGCTGAGTAGCCGATTCGGACGCTTGCAGCTCGTCAATCGTCTTCAGAAGCTTGTCGACCTTTTCGCGCATCCGGTTGACGTCTTCCGAAAGCTGCGAGTTTTGCCTATCCTTTCGCTCGACCTGACCCTGCAGGTCCTTGACAGTACGATCTACGTTGCGCGTTGATCGCTGTGACTGTGACTTCTCCGTCTCATGTTTCTCGAGTTGAGACTCAAGCTGGAAATGACATTAGATAACGAAAGGTAGAGAAGACAGTTTGACTTACCTCTTGAACTCTCCGGTGCAAAAACTTAACATCTTGGCTGGCACTCGAGAATCCCTTCGTCTCCAGATCCACCAGCTTCAGCTGTGCCTCGTTGAGCATGCGCTCCACCGCCGCCTTTTGGGCGAGCACGGATGAGTTATTCTCACGTTCGGCGACAACCTCCTTTTGCATCTCAGCGACCAAGGCCTCTGAGCGACGCATCTTCTCCACTGCAGCGGTCGCAATATCTTCTTGCTTTGCTAGGTTCGACTTGAGTTCAAGAACCTCCTTGTCCATGTTGGCAGCATCTCGCAGTGATGCACTATCGCCGCGGGCGAGACCGTCAAGGCCTGCCTTGGCTTCCTCGAGTCGACTTTCCACGCCGCGCTTCTCGCGCATCAGACGATCACGCTCCGCGGTGATTTCATCAACGCTGGTACGCAGAGTGCGTACCTGAGACAGCAAAGACACGACCTTGCTTTGGGCTTCGCTGTGCGCATTGGCAGCTTCCTCACGCGAGGCCGACACATCGGACAAGGTAGCCTCCATGCGAGCCTTCTCCTTGGACCAGGTAGAGCTGTTCAGAACCTCGTCGTCCCACTTGGATCGGAGATCATCGAGCTCTTCTCGAAGTCTGGTAATCTCTGTCTGCTTGTACAGTTTTTCTTCACGGGCCAGGTCAAGTTCCTTCGTCAGGGTAGCAAACTCAGCCTGGTACTTCTTGCGAGTCTGCTCCATGCTGGATTCCTTGTCCTCTATATCCATGGCACGCTGGCTGCGGTAATCTTCAAGTTCGTGCTGAAGGCGCTTCTTGGATTGTAGGGCTGTTTCCAGATCAGTCGAGATGTCCTCAACCTTTTCATCCAGCCGCTGGTTCTGTCTCTGCAGGTCCTCAATCTGGTTATCGAGTTTCTGACGCTCAGCCATGGTCTCCGCTAGAGAGTCCTCAGCTTCTCTGGCCTGAGACTTGGCAAACTGCTCGGCGCGAGTGGCTTTGAGTACAGTAATTTCGGCTTGCTCCAGTTTGCCAAAGTACTCATCTGCGCGTGATTTGTAAGTTTCAAGACTCGATGTCACATCCGCTAACCTAGCCGTCTCCGCGTCAAGGCGGATTTGGAGGTCGGTATATTCTTGAAGCAGCTGGCTGCGGCTCTGTGACTCTTGCTCTCGGGCCTGTGTCATCTCATGCAAATCTGACTTGACATCACGAACCTCGACTTCCAACTTGGCGCGGTCGTGGCGCAGTTTATCAAAGTGAGACTTGACGTCCGTAAGCTCGGCGACAGTATCCTTATGGCTGTGGAGCAGAGAGCGGCGAGATTCTTCTTGGTTGTTGAATGCGTCAAGTAGTTCTTCGTGAGACCGAGCCTGAATATCGCGAAGCGACAGCTCACCAGTGCGAATATTCTTCTCGAGAGTAGACACCTTGCGAGCAGAGTCGTCCAAGAGGTCATGTAGGCGACTGTTGACCTTTTCGAGCTTCTGCATGCGACGGATGGACGGACTTTGTTCATCGTAGACGCTATCGGGGCCGGGAGTTGCGCGGTCAAGCTGACTTTGCAGGTGGCGGTTCTGCATATCCCTGAGCTGGAGCTGGTTGTGGAGCTCTTCTACTTCTGCCTTCAGGTCCATGCCGTTGTTTACTACAGCGGTATCTGCAGTCTTGTCAGCATAGTCCAGGACTTCAGACCCGGGTTGCTGGCTGCGACGAGTGGGTGTTGTCGTGTTAGAGACCCGTCGCGGCTTGATTTTTTTCTGCGTAGGCGAACCGTTGAAAGGAGCTTCGTTGATGTGGATCTCCTCCAGCTTCGGGCGGCTGGAGTCACCTCGGGAGGCACGAAGTTCAGACAGCTGAGACTCGGCGTTGGAGCGTGCTGCCGTCTGGGCGCGCAGATTTTGTTGCAGCTCTTCAACCTTGCGGACCAAGTCGAAGTTGTTTGCAATACCACGTTCGTTCGCGCCATCTACAACCGGAGGCGTAGCCTCGGGGTCAACCGTCTTGAGAATCTTGAGCATCTGCTCACGAAGCTCCTCAAGCTCGTGGTCGCGGGATGACAGGGTTGCCTGCAGTGTTCGTACGGTTGACTGAGCTTGTGTACGCAGCTGTCGCTCCGAATCCACGGTGCGGTTGGCCTCGGCGAGTTGTGCAGTGAAGTTAGACGAGGCTTTCTCGGCGTTGCGGCTAGTCTTGACCTCTCGCGCAACCTCGTGGTTGAGATCTTCCATGTCGAGTTGCAGTTTTTCTGTTCTCTTTTCGAGCGAAGCAATAGTTACCTGCGCCTCACCCAATTGCCTGTCTAGAACAGCATTATGCTCTTCTAATCTCGTCTTTTCTTTCTGGAGAGACAGGACTTGACTGCGAGATGCATCACTTGCTTTTGAAGTGGAACGGGCAATTTCGAGACCTTTCTGCTGCAGCTTGTTCAGGAGAGCCCGGTTATCATTTTCAGATGCGGCAAGCCGGCTCTTGACAGTTGTCAGCTCACGTTCCATGCGTTCCTTTGCCTGATCATTCTTTAGCCCAAATTCACCAGAAGCAAGCATAGTCTTGTTGAGGCCTTCGATGTGGCGAGTGAGCTTGGCGCACTCATCCTCGAACCACCCAAGGCGAGCGTGAGCGGCATCAAGATCTCGTTGCAGGCTGGCTTCGCGATCCCTGGCTGCCTTGGATGCTTGAAGCTCGCGCTTCTCTTCGGCAAGGACACGGGCTTCTTCAATTTCTGCCTTGGCGGCTCGTAGCTTGCGGATTTCGACACGGGCTTCGTCACGCTCCTGCTCAACAACTTTGCGAGTTTCTACGTGTCTTCGCAGAGAGTCTTGCTGCACATACAGCTCCTTTTCAATGATAATCTTGGACTCATTGAGGTTGTCGAACTCGTCCTTCAGAGCGTGATATTTATGTTCACCCAAGAGCAGGACGTCGTCGCGAGACTGCCTCTCTCGACTGAGATCCATTTGGATCTGATACAGCTCCTCTTTCAGATCCTTGATTTGTGATTCGAGCTGCTGTCTGGTTTTATCGGCTTGGGCATCCTGTGACAGACGTGCTTCAAGCAGGTTCTTGGCATCCTCGGACTCTCTCTCCAATTGAGAGTGTTTCGATTTCAAGGCAACTAGCTCAGCCTGAATTTCACGGGACTTTGCAGTTGTCTTTTCGATGTCCTCAGTCAACGCCTTCTTCTGCGCCTCGAAGCCGCGGCGCTCAGACTCAAATTGCCGCTTGTCGCTACGTAGCAGTGACAGCTCGCTTTCTTTATTACGGACGAGATCCTCGTACTCGGTTGAAGTCTTGGACAGCTGCGCCAGCTGTTTCTGGATATCTTGGTTTTCTCGAACTGCGCGCGCTTCACGGGTCTTTGTCAAGTCCAGCTCTTTCTGTGTCTCATGGAGCTTGACTTGCACTTCTTGGTCGACCTTGAGAAGTTTGCTCTCTAGGTCCTGGGCTTTGCGGTCCTTGAGAGACAGTTGACTCTGGAGCATCTTGATTTCACGCTCCAGAGCTTCTTCTTGCTCCGAGCGTTCAGACTGCTTTTGTGAAATATCATTCAGTGATTGTTCGAGTTCGGCAGACTTTGTTGAAAGTGTCTTCTTCTCATCCTCCAGTTTCGCAATCAAGCCAGCGGCCTGGGCGAGTTGGGTACGATGCCTTTCAAGGTCTTGTTCGGCGCGCACCTTGGCTTCCATGATTTCGTCGAGCTCTTCTTCCAAGCGTTCCTGGTCCTCTAGAGCACCAGAAAGCTTCTCTTCAAGCTCGGCTTCCCGCTGCTGAAGTCGCTTGAAGATTTCTTCTTTGTCCAATGCCAGAGCCCTTTCGCTCTCCAGAGTTTGCTGGACACGAGCAATTTCCGTAAAGCAGTTGCGGCGCTCCTCCTCGAGCTTTTTCTTGTTCTCTAGCTCAAGGCGCATCTTCTCATTCAGCTGTTGAATCATGGCGTCTCTCTTCTTCACCTCAGTAGCGGTCCTTGTAGACCCAAGCATAGGCTTCATCTTGACAATAAGATGCCACCAAGGATTCTCCACAAGATTGAGGTACACATTGAAGTTTCTCTGAATGATTCTTGTGGCCTCCGTTCGGAAGAGTCGCTTGTATGCCGCCCGTCGCTGGACAAAGCCTCGCGCAACCGATTGGAACCTCGACATTATCTCAGTAATCAGTGCATCACGCTGCTCTTCCAACTCGGCCAAAACACCAGCACGGAAGAACACTTTGGTTAGACCAACACGATAAAGGGCTTTGTCCAGCGCAAGTTTCTCAAGCATAATAGTGGCGGCTGTCTGGCCGTCGAGATGACCCTTAGGCATGTTGGAGCAGAGTACCTCGTATCTCTGGCGAAGCTCGTCAAAGGATAGTCGGTTGGGAAAACCAGTTCGAGCAATGCGAATACCTTCGAGCACACCATTACAACGCAATTGGTCCAAAACAAGAAGGTTGCTGAAAGTTTTGGGACGCTTTTTGTGGTTAGGAAGAATGCACCGCACGAAATGAGGATGTGTAGAATGTAGCTTGTTCATCAAATTGTGAAGCTGCTCCTTGTGGCGTTGTGCAACAGTTCGAAACAAGCCCTTTTTGACACGATTACGACCTCCGCCAACCTCGTCATCTGGGTCGGCGCAGTCGGCAAAGAGTGCAGCGATATGCTTATCTTTTGATGTCGCAAGCAGTCGCGTAATATTATCGTTGAGAGGGTCCTTGTTCTTTTCAAGCCAGCCACTGGTGTCGTATTCGACCTCAGCTGCGTAGTGAGTAAGGATAAAGCCTGCGCCAAGTCTAGAAGGGCGGTACTTGGACGTCTTCTTTTCCCACAGAGCGTTGAGCTTCTCTGTAAAAGTCTTATCGGTGGCCTTTGGCATGACGCTGTCCTCGTCCAGGCAAGAAAATATGCCAATGGGATTAGAGAGCTCGATGAGGTCAATTGTTGGCTGCAAATCTCGACCGAAATCGATGAATTGCCACTCAATCTGCTCCCGGGCATACTCTTCCTGCTCCAGCACAAACATGTGATGGTTGAAGAATTGCTGTAACTTTTCGTTTGTATAGTTGATGCACAATTGTTCGAAGCTGTTGTGGTCAAAGATTTCGAAACCAGCAATATCGAGAACACCGATAAAGTGCGACTCGTCAGGGCCCATCCCGGAGCTATGAAGTTGGTGGTTGATTCGAGAAACCAAATCGCCAAAGCCACGCTCGTAGACACCCTTGGCTAGTGCATCGAGAGCGAGACGAACCTGCTCGGGGGTTTGTACTTTTTCTACCCACTCACGCCCTGCTTTGACCTTGGGATGTAATAAGCCGCGGATAAAGGGTTCCGCGGGTACGCCGAGCAGCTTGCAGACCTTGGCCACCTGCGCTTTTGCCTCTGGCGAGAGCGAAGCCTGGTCTGCGCTTCGACTCTCTTTCTTGACCTCAACATTTCCGAGGTGCAATACAGCGGCAATAGTCCGCAAAATGGACGTTTGGTCTTGCTCGGAGAATCCCATGACCTGGAAAGCCTCCATGAGCGTATCCCATTCCTCCGCGTCTGAGACTCCGACAATGCTGTCGTTGCCGTCACGCGTGTATGCAAAGTCGCCGGTGTCGCAACCGTCTAGCATGAAGTCCTTCTTTATACGGGCGTTTGCGCCTTTGAGAAGCTGGTAAAAGATGTGGTAGTTGCGTTCTTGGTTGTTAATGCGAACGACTCTGGACTTTTCAAGCAGGTACCAATTGATGTGCGCACCGGTAATTGCGCCGCTGCGATTGAACTCAATTCGGATAAATTTGCCGAAACGCGATGAGTTGTGGTTTCGGACTGTCTGCGCATTACCGAACGCCTCAAGAATTGGATTGGCGCGGAGTATCTGTTGTGAGAGATTGGTATGTTGTCCGCGATTTTTGCTAGATGAGTCGGATTGAGCAACAGCGGCAAGGTATTGAATGACTTTCTTTGTATTCTCGGTTTTACCAGCTCCGGATTCGCCGGTAACCAAGATGCTCTGGTTGGAGCCTTCATCTACCAAATGGCGAAAGGCTTCGTCGGCCACAGCAAAAATGTGCGGTTTGGTATCCTCCCTACTTCTCCCTCGATACATGTTGATGTACTCGTTTGTGTATATAGGTAACGGGCAGTACGGGTTGACTGTGACCAGGAAGAGGCCAGAATATGTGTAAATGAGGTCGGACTGGTACCGGATGCGGAGGTTGTGGACTACGGAGGCCTCGTTCAGATGCGTAAGCTCAGCCATATCGTTGGCCTTGTCGAACTTTGTAGGATTGACTTTGTCAAACCCGTCAGGTTCAACCTCTCGGTGCTATTCAGCGTTAGCATGGGCGCGATGAGGTTCTCCGACATCTAGGTCGCTTACACTGCCGTCATCGATCTGGACTACGAGATTGCCACCTGGCTTCTCTTGTACAACCCATCCCTTGACAAAGGCTTCTTCGGGATCCTTAAGCCACACGTAGCGCTTGCCAGAAAAGTCGTTCTCGCCCTCGATGCCTTTGACAGTGTCGTAACCCCGCATCATTTCCTCCGTCTTGATGAATGCGGGTGCAAATGTGCCCGAGGTGGGCGTGCCGCTTCGTGAATCTCGTCGCCCATTCTTTACAGTAGGAGGAGTTAATACCACTCCCAGGGGATTGCCAGAGTGAGATCGGCTGTGTGAAGGACTAGTTGGCGCTTGAGAGGAGAAGAGCGCAGACTTGGGCCGGCCGTTGGTTGTCTGCGAAGGAGCGGGGGAACCTGTCCTTGAGAAGGGATTTCGCCGTTGTGGCGGCGCATTGCTGGGAAAAGACATCTCGTCGTCGCATTTATGCCAACTGCTGTTGATGTAATCGGAGCCAGGGCATGGGACGCGTATCAACAAGCGCGTCACTAAGCGTGGCGAGCCTTGAAAAGGTCCAGGTGAGACAATCGAGAGATAGAAAACGAAGGAGAGGAGGAAAACAACCAAAAAAAGTCAACGCACGCAGATGATGTCGTCACTTGTCGTGTTGAGAATGGCAAAGACACGGCGTTTGCGTCTTCTACTGCCCCCTTCGCACGCTTTGATCGGCGCCATTAAGCAGCACCGTTGCTGGGGTAAACCCCACTGAAGTAAACAATGACCTTCACGTGACTCAATGCTGTTGAGCGCTGAGCCCAGCCACAAGTGGCAAGCACGCTAGCCCCGATTTGGACCAACTTCGCATAGTTCTTGTCCACTGCGATTTTATGTCCAATTTTATCAATATCTACAAGTCCTCATTCGATTGTGGCGATCGCGTTTTCTAGACGTCCAGGGCATGAAAAAAGCCTTCATAGGTGCCTCATCAGATCGATACTGCTAAGGTGGCAGGCAGACTGTCTCTTTACGCGTGATATCGATTTTGAAACCCCTGGTGCTTCGAAGCCACTGGCCTTGCTTATGACACTGGGGGACTCCGAGAAAGGCAGCTTTGAGGACTAAATCAACTAATCCGGCACAGATGGTACAGCTGTCATGCAGCCCTGGCCATGCGCCGGGAATCCCGCCGTCGGCGGTGTACGCACTTAACGCGGCTGGCTCGGCCGATAGCACCGCAAACCATGGTGACGCGACGCAGAACTCCTTTGACCATAATAGACAAACTATTCCGGGTCTCGGGCTGGGGTTCTTTGGAAAGGCAGAAAGCTCAGTGGCGAAGCAGACTGGCGCGTCTGCCAAGGAAACATCGAGCCGCGCAAACGCGACTGGCAACGACTCTGCAGAAGAAGGAGAAATAACTGCGGACGAGTTCGAAGACCTATACGAATCGCAAGAACCAGTGTATATACCTCAGGAGCAGCAACATGCCTCGGAAATCGATGCTAGTTATGTTGAGATGAGCGACGAGGAGCGTGATCGTTCTGGCTCGTACTCGCCCTTTCTTTCAGCCAGGGAAATGGATATGTCGCCACCCACTCTTGTGCCCATGCCCACGGGGTATTCAGCTGCAATCAGCGTGCCGAGCACGGCAGAGGTACAACTGAAGTCCATTGATCTCATCGCGGAAGCTAGGATCCAAGCGAAAGATGCTATATTACGACTTCAAGCAGCCAACATTGGCTATCAGGACTATGTCAATGAAGGAATCGACAAAACTGTTCTTGACCAACTTTTTGGTGACCTGGGGCTTGAGACCTCACATAACCCGGCCTCTGCAGTATCCACTGTCCTCCCTGCTCCTCCCGATAAGGTCAGCACTGCTGTTTCAACAGTCAAGGACACCGTTGCACCGGTTACAGCATCACTTGACAAATCGGAGTCGCGTAAGGATCGTATCGCGCGACTTCTTGCTGCGAAAGGGTCGAAAGCTACGAAGGCCGGAGGAGCGACTGTCATCGGAAAAGTGGCTAAAGCTGCAAGCACAAAAATAAATTCGGAAAAGTCAAAGCTGCTTCAACAAAAGATGGAGGCATTACTCAAAGCTCGCGAAGAGAAGCAAAAGGCACTTGAGCGCCAAACAACAGTGACAGCGTCAGAGCTTGTATCTAACCAAGAAAGCTTGCCTAACACTACTCACGCAGCTATCGCCGCGGAGCCCCCTTCAGCTTTGTCGTCAGCGGCAGCGGCGTCGGCGACAGCAAGCGGCCAAACTACTAAGCCGTCGGCATCAGAGGCTGTCATTTCGGTTTCCTCTTCCGCAAAAGCTGCTGCTTTGTCAACTAGTAGGAGTGGCAGCGCCTCTGAAGGTCCCTTCCAAAAACCTTTTGGTCAGACACGACCATTTCTTATTGATGTTAGCGATGACGATGACGACATAGATATGGATATGGAATCCCCTGAGCAGCGTATGTCTGTATTGCATGCACCTACTAGCCCTGGCAAGAGGCAGTTGCAGACGCCGTTGCTTGTCCAAAGTCCTGGATCTATGAGCACGCCACCGGCGGCTCGTCACGACTTGGAGAGCATGAACAAAAGAATTGAGGCGATGAAGCGGAAAATCGCAGAGGCGGAGGCGAAGAAGAGACTTAAGTTGTCTGCGCCGGCGTCCCCAGTAGCCTCACCACGTCCAAGAGCGTACGATATATATGAAGCAAAATCGAGCTCTCCAGATGGTAACGCTTCCCCCATCAACGATACCGTCTCCAGCCGATTGCCGAAGGTAGCAGAGACAAGACTGGCATCCCCTGGCTCGCCAAAAATCAATCGATCCCGAGCTGCCAGTGAACGGCTGCCAATGCTCGAGTCACGCCGGAAAGAGCAGATATTAAGGCTGAAGGCGCTTCAATCACAAGTGGCAAATATCGAGAGAGAACTCAAGGAGGGCCTCGCGGAAGAGCAAAAGTTGCGGGAGGATCTTGACTACATCTCTGACGATGAATACCCTCCACACAATGTTCTTGAAGAGACTGCTCCTCGATCAGCCTCAGCTCGTACCCATACCGAGTCTATCGCAAACGCGGAACAATCCGGAGGTGGCCATGCGGATCCTGTCAGCATGCTGAGCTCTGATCATATTGCCACCGAGTCAAGTTCTCGATCAAGTCCCGAGGTGATGGTAGAAGATGTTCATACTGCTGCTCCATCAGATGGACAAAGCACGGACCCTAAGGCCGATTCGTCGCACGATGTTGCTATGGAAGTTACTATGCCATCAATGAACGATGTGGATATCGCCATGGAAGAGGCGGGAAGCAGTGGAGACGAAGCAGACGACGACTCTGACGGCTACGAGCCTGCCGAAGCCAGCCCATATGAAACTGGAGAATCCTCGCCGAACTTTAAGACATCTGAAGCTGCACCTGAGATTACTGATAGCGACCCAGCTGTGGCAGCGCTCAGTGCTGAATTATTATATGCGGGACGACAAGACTCTGCTCCCGCCATGGAGCAAGAGAGAGAAGTAGTACCCGCCTCTCACATCCGTCAGCAACAAAGACTAACATAAAGATTTTAGGTAGGAGAAGGCGTGTCTAAGGATGCGGATGAAGCTTTCTCGCGGCCGAGCTACTTGGCATATGACTCTCCCTTGCGTTACTTTCACTCGTATCGCTTCCACCCGAATTTCCACAATGTTGTTGCCGGCGGCTTGCGGTCTGCTACCTACAGCAATAAGATCGATAGCAAGCTGCCACTGTGCCCAGACGAACTCGCAGGCAATGTGTGCCCTTGGGGAAAGAACTGCCACTTTCAGCACTTTGCGGAAATGAGTGCGCCCGGTACGTCTTCGCTCTGCTCACTGCTGAAGCCGTGTAGCGAATGCCGACGAGGCCAGCCAGATATGGCGTTGGCAAAAAGAACTGACCAGAATCGCCGTGATCTTAGATGACCAAATCCTGCTGCAGCTGGGTGCGTATACGAACTGCGAAGAATCGAGAAAGCAAGAGTACATTGAAGGCCTCCGGCAGCTGCTCACCGACTACCGAAACCGAAAGGTGAAGGATTTTCAGACCATCAGCCAAGGAATTATAGAGTACCGCGCCAGGTTTCACGGTGACGCCAGTAAGGTCCTCCCCCTGGGCACAGTCTTGCTCTGAGGCAGAGCAACCGAGCCCACTTGCATTCCCTATTCCCCCCAAATCACGCGTAGAGTCCCGGACATCACAGTGTCTAGATGTATTACCAACATTGAGCGGCGTTTTTATTTTCGGCGCCACAACGAATTTTCTTTTTACCTATTTTCCGTTAGCATGGATGACGATATCATATACGTTGCGATACCCCTTCTTCCATCTTTCTCGATGCATTTCCCACCTTTAGTTGCCGCTCCGGGCCCTCGTTCTATCTCTGCATCTTACAATGCCCTTCCAGCGATGCGTGCCAGTGGTAGCTGGAAATGTTCTGGAAGTGTGTGATTTCTCGATACGAGGACAGAAAGATCAGCAGCAGCTGCTGCTGCAAAGACCGAAAAGAAAAAAAATCCATAATGACTACGAAGGCGGAGAGTGAGAGAGAGAGAGAGGATAAGATACGATTTGGTGTCTACAACGGGAGGACGGAAGGCGTAAATATGTTTTCTACATACAACACAACGTCGCGTACGGGCGACGTATAATAAACTATTACTGACTGATTCATCACCATGAAGATAAAACAAGAGAAAAGACCCCGTGACTGGAAACTGTACTAAAATAGAGACTCCTGTGTACTGGGTATAATGAGGCTAATTACAAGTTTTGTATACAATCCTTTTCTTTCTCGACAGATGTGCAAAAGTGTCCTAATTCCTACGCGGCCGGATTAGGAAAGCAATAAAAGGCATCCGTCGACGACGTCTTTTCCTAGCGGCGCTTCGTCAGCGTCTTCTTTTCACCCTTTTTCTTCTCGCCCTTCTTCTCCTCGCCCGAGGACGAGACGACGTCGGCGCGCTCCACGCCGCTCGTGTCGGCCACAACGCCGCCGACGGCATTGGCCTGGCCGAGCGCTATCCCGCGGCCGTCGCGCAAGACGGAGACGTTGAGGCCGGTGATTGAGGGCTCCCGACGGACGCCGACGCCGCGGAGCTTGTCCGAGCCAGGCGCGGGTACAGCGACGCTGTCGAGCTGCTCGGGCTTGGGCTTCTTGGCGGCCGGCGACTCCAACGCAGAGCCCACGAGGGGAAACGAGGGCGGGCTGCCAACGGTGGCAGCGCGGGAGCGAACCGCGGGCTCACGGGCAATATGCGGCTGCGGGACAGGAAGGTGGACGTTGCTCTTGCTGCCCAAGGCGGAGTTGTCGCTGTCAGTTGTGCTGTTGGCGTTGACAAGGAGGCCAGAGCCCATGAGACTCTCGGAGCGGACGACGTGGTATCGATCGTACTCCTCTACTGTGTGCTCTGCATCGGTGAAGCTGTCGAGGGCGTCAAAGACGTGCTGAAAGACTTGTACGTCAACGTCGCGAGCCCAGAGGAAGTCGAGATGCTCGTAGTGAGGAATCTCCGTAGCGACAGTTTGTGAAGGCAGCTCGCGCAGCATACTGTTGATATCAACCAGGGAGTCGCTGCCGCCGTAGACGAGAACGACAGGCGTGCGGATGTTGCGCGTAGGGTATTTGGCCACCTTGGAGAATTTGCGCGAGGTGCTGACGCTGAGGGGCTGATGCACGTCGTCGTCGTAGAGCTGGAAGGAACGGTTGCGAATGATTTGGAACCAGTGGACAACGGACTTGGTGCTCGTGAACGAGTACAGATGCGGGTAAGCGGCGAGCTTCTGGCTGGCGGAGATATTGAGAGTCTTCCAGTTGAAGAGGAATGAGAGGCCCATGTCAATAGAACGGGCGAAGAGAGGCGGATACATGATGGACTCCCAGGTGGTCGCGGAGCTGAGGATGGAGCGGCGTCCAAACATGAGATAAAGTGCCGAGGGAGAGGCTTTCATGAGGGAGTCCACGATGCCGTTGGAGAGGCCAGCGGGAGCCATGGCTGGGGCAAGGGCAATGAAGACGTTGACCTGATGATTGAGCTTCGGGTGAATAGCCAGCGTGGCAAAGGCTTGAGCAGTGCCCTGAGAGAAGCCAATGTATGAGAGGCTCTTCTGCTGAGTGCTTTCGAGAATGTACTCGATGCTATCAGGGATATCATGAAAAGCAAACTCATCAATAGAGAAATCCCAAAAGCGTGTTGAGTTGGGTGAGCTGTGGATTGACTTTTTCGAATATTTGTTGCCACGATTGTTGCCAAACTTGCCCTGTTAGCGAATGGTTGCACATCGTAGAGGGCCGACTTACCCAAACATCGAAGCCTCTTTCAACCAGTTCGAAAGCCAGGCATCTCTTCTCGTCGGTTTGGCAGACCCAGACCTCGGAGTTCATGAGTAAACCGTGATGCATATATACGACACGTTTCTTGATTGAGTTCGGGCCAGAGTCGACTCTCTGACCTTCCTCGCCGCGCCTCCACTGGAGACGATGAAGGCCAAGAAGATACCCATCCTTGGTCTGGACAATATGCTCCTCTGCTTCATAGCCCCAGAATTGACAAAGCTCGACAAAGTCAGCAGCGTCTCGGACAGAATCAGAGATGCCTGAGAGAGGTTAGCTAGCAACGAGATGAACGGCGGCAGGATGCAACTCACACTTGGTCTTGCGATGAGCGCGCCTATCTTCGGCGGAAGAAAATCGAAGAAATAGTCGCCTTGATGCCCGGTAAAAGTAGGCGACGAGGAACGAGGCTACCGTGCGTCAGCCGTGTCCATGATGACAAACTTTGGAAGAGTGTGATAGCTTACGTAGCGCTAGGGTGCATATGCGAATGATGGCCTCAAGGGATACGAGGACGAAGGAACCGATGAGAGCAATGTACTCCATACTGCATCACAAGTCGTTAGCGAGGTGAGCTGTGCGGCTGCGTCCCCGCCATGTGCGACGTTTGAGCACAACATACGAATGGAGGCGTCCGATTAAGGGAACAGCCATTGTGAGGTGAGTTTGGAGGGGTCAGGTCATAAAAGAAACGAATAGTACCATGACCGATGCTATAGCAGGGATTAATAAAGGTGATATGAAATGAAGGACTCAGAGGCGCATCTTTTGGCGGTATGGTCAGGACCGGCAGCTGTGGGTAGTGGATGGTGAAAAGGATGATGTCACGAGCATGTGAAGGTGCGCTACAATGGGCAAGCCACAAGGCTGTCATCAGCCGGGGGAAGAATGTGGCGCCTGTCCGATTACGGTTTAGCGTGACTGTCAAGGTGTGGCTCACGCAGGTTCGTAGTGGCCAGAGTTACTGGCCAATCAGCTGCAAGCGAATCTTGCCCAGATTGTTTGAACGCCGCCAGGACAACTATTACCTTTTGACAAGCAACCAAGGACAGCCACAGTTTAACAATGCCCAGCTCGTGTCAAGAACTGCGTAGGTTGCATCGAAGCACCGCGATCGAAGCGTCGCCCCCACTGACTTGAATTCACAGGCGAGGCGCTGGCCCAGTGCCTCCAGGAATCGGACTGCGTCATGGTGCAGCGCAACCGGGCGGCCGACTGCCTGCGCGAGCCGCTGTCGTCGACGCTGCCGACCAAGTGCCAGCAGCTGAAGAAGGGCTACGGCGACTGCAAGCGCGGCATGGTGGACATGCGCAAGCGGTTCCGCGGCAACATGCCGGTGGCGTACAAGAGCGAGTCGAGCAACGGCCCGCGGCCCGCGGACGGCGACAAGGGCTACCAGCTGTACGCGGGCGCGTCGGCGTTTGGTGGCGCGGTCAAGGAGACGAGCGGAAACGAGCCCATCGCCCCGGACTGGCGCGACGTCGAGAACGAGCGGTACAGGGCCGAGCAGGCGGCGATTGCGGCCGCGAACAACCAAAAGTGACGGGGTAGAAGGGGAAAGGGCAAGGGATGGGCAGAGGGGAGGAGGGAAAGATGTTGGACCCTCTGGCACCGTATATACGACGATTTGCGATACGGCATTGCGGTTTGGCGTTTAGGATGATTCTATTTTACCCTCAGAAGCATTGTATGATGGGAGATGGTGCGGTTGGCTGCCGAACCCGGATCGTGGAGCAGCTGCCTGCGTGTATCAAGAGTACCGGCGTGTAAAAATATATGTATTCACAACTCTGAAGAGATGATCTTTTGCCATTGGAGCAAGACTCGGCCAACATGGTCGGCGCTGGTGGTGTAGTTTGCATCACACGCCGAGATGTTCACCAGGAAGATGTATCTGATACATGTCCGGTATACAGACTATCAAATGAGTACAAATCGGTGCGATATTAATAATGAAATAGAGTATAGAATTGGAGAATGTTTCTGGTACTTCATGGTGTGAGCGGAAGGCATCAGGCTGCCTGTGCAATGCAAGCAGTGTTTGCACCATCTGAGCTGGAATCGGACGAGAGGATCGAACTTTGTTCTAATTTTACCTCTCAATTTACTTATGCTTGAGTAGATAGCCAATATCATCCTCACCTAATCCGTCGAGATGATCACCGCCCAGATAGGTAGCTAGATGGACACCCATATTCCTTAAACTCTCAGCAGCAAACCTTGGCTCCGCGACCAGCCGACCGGCCACCACCATCCACGACAGAGCTTTGTTGGAGGCCTGCTGGCGCTTGGGTGCATATCGAGAGGGACGTGCGACTTTAGGTAATCCATTCAACTTCGGGCAATGTATAGCCCATTTTTTCGATCGTAGAGATGACGAGCCGCTGGCTGATGCAGGGTCTCCGTCTCCTACACCCCGGAACTGCACTAAGCCCTGTAAGTTACCGAGAAACGACCCCGCTAGCGCTGTAGGAAGCCGCTAAAAACAAGCCCGATGACTGCCTCTGGCGGCCTCTGGGCATCCACTGTAAGTCTGTAGCCCGCTGAAGCCCGCTATATCCCGCCAGCTGACCACTAAAAACAACGCCACCGCAGCCTAAAACGGCGGCCCCTAATAGTTTATTGGTGTCAGCCTAAGGCGGCCCCCATCCGAGAACTGAGATAGGCCCAAAAGCATATATTTGGCGTCGTGGACCCTTGATTTTTCTCCCAACTCAGTTTTTGCCCTTTTTTTTTCTCGTCTCTCCCTTTACATGGTTGACAACTACGCAAGCCACCTCCTCATTTCGCCTCTTGATTCTTCTTCTCGCCCGGCTGTCGATGCTTCTCGAATTATACGGATCTCTCACGTTTGGGAGTTCGCTGTTACCTTGACTACGGCCTTGCCGGACCTAACAAACTACGCCTCAGTAATTAATAACTGCGATCTACACCTAGCGTCAGGCACGCAATCATGCCGCGTCTAGGCGAGGAGCCATCCTCGCGGCATCAGCGAGTCTTTGCGGCCCTGCTGGTCGCCGTCTTATTCACCGCGTGCCTCTTTGGCCTCGCGCAGTCTTCCTTTGAAGCGCCTCTCGTGTCGTTTCGCGACTGGGCGACGACGCTCTCCAAACCGCAATCGCTGCTGCAGCCGCAGTCGCAGCCCGAGCCCGAGCCCGAGCCTGAGCCTGAGCGCGAGCCTGACAGCGACGCCAACGATGACGTCGACGCGCAGGGCCGCCGCACCCACCGCAAGTTTGCCGACCTCACCATGATGGAGAGGCTGCCGCGGGACGTGATCCCCACGGCGCGCAACGGGCGCCGTCTCATCATCATCGGCGACATCCACGGCATGGACAGGGCGCTGGACAGACTGCTCGAGCACGTCGGCTACGACGGCGCCACGGACCACATCGTGTCCGCGGGGGACATGGTCAACAAGGGCCCGCACTCGGCGCGCGTCGTCGCCCGCCTCATGGAGCTCGGCGCCTCGGCCGTGCGCGGCAACCACGAGGACCGGGTGCTGCTCGCGCTCGCCTCGGCCGCGGAGCAGCGCGAGGCCGGCGAGGGCGTCGCGTTCCCCGGCATCCAGGTGCGCCACAGCAAGAAGCGCGACCGCAAGACGGCGCGCCAGCTCTCCCCGGAACAGGTCAAGTGGCTCGCCGACAGGCCCCTCATCCTCGCCGCCGACGACCTGGCCATGTACGTCGTCCACGCCGGCCTGGTGCCGGGCATCCGACCGCTCCGCCAGGATCCCTGGGCCGTCATGAACATGCGCTCCCTCATCGAACCGTCCCGGCGCCTCGTGCACCAGGTTCCCGGCCAGGACGGCAACCTAGTGGAAGACGAGCCTCTCGTCGACGAGGACGGGGACAGGACTGATGCGCAGACTGATGCTGATGAGGACGCCCACGCTAGCCGCGCCGCGTTCGAGGACCTCATCCCTGTCGACACCCACCAAGGGCGTGAATGGGCCGAGCTCTGGGACCTCCGCCAGTCTCAGATCCCCAAATCGGACCGTCGCACCGTCGTCTACGGCCACGACGCCAAGCGCGGCCTCACGCTCGGCAAGCACACCTTCGGCCTCGACTCGGCCTGCGTCAACGGCGGCCAGCTCACGGCTCTGGTGATCCACGTTAGCAGGAAGGGCCATGTGAAGCGCAACATTCGTCAAGTCCCCTGCAAGAAATACAAGGACTAAACCCACGTGGTGTCATCTTTTCCTCTTGTTTTCCTGTCTTCTCCTTCATTTCCCTCGGCTCTCTCACGTCATCTTCAAGCCCGGTTTTCTTTGCCTTTCTACGCTACGATACCAATTTGCTATTCCTTGGACACATAAACACACCGCCTCAGAATGGGCGCTTTTATTACCATGTTTAAACAATATAATTCATGCTATATTCACAAACCGGTACTCTGCAGGCAATCGTGCATATTGTCCCCACAACTTTGAGTTGGTGTAATACTATTAGCACGACCAATTGATTGCCAACTACAACGGCCGACGACAGAGACATTGCTAAAAGTGAGATGCCTATGCCCAGACGAGCACACCCCAAGTGTTTCGTGAAATTTCATAAAGCCATGACTAGCTACATGGCCTCGTTCCTGTACAAAGCATTCATTCGGTACGTCGCGAAGACATTGCCGAGGTCAGACGAAATACGTAGCCACGAAACCCACAGAATGTAGACAATGACAGCGCTCCCCCAGGCCAAAGAGAACAAACCGAGCTGTCTCGTCGGTGGGCAAGCTGCGTGGTGGGATCCTCATTGGGCGTTCGAGCCGCAGGCCAGATGTCAAACTGGATGTGGGCTTTTATCTTTGCGTTTGTAAGCCAAGGAACACGTGTCGATCTATTGGCCTGTACTCCAAGTGTCAGCCGATAAAAAATCACTGCCGGGTTCGGCACTCTCGTTCGGCCTGCAAGGTGGAATCCATGAAGCGGCCTCGAAATAGCTCAAGTCGTCGGCTGAGTGACGCTCTCGCTAGCCTGTATACGAGGTCAATATACCAGTAACCGCCTCATCTTCAAGGTCATCAAGTCCTGCGATGTAGAGTTTCCGACACTATTCCGCCGGATGGAGAGCGACATGCAAAGAGTTGGCAGCGCAGCTAGGCGGGCTCCCACAAAGTACCTTGTTGAACCAGTCGGCAGATGCTGGTTGAACGAATCCCAACTACGGATACTGAATGCTGAGTAGTTAGCAACTCCTTCCTGTGCCGATTATTGAGGACCTAATGCGGTGCATCTCAACTCTGAGGCATTAAGATCCTCTGGAGTGGCCAGCGTACCAACTCCGCGGAGTTGACGCCGAATATTTTAATTACTATCCGTACTCAGTACTTACGGAGTACTCCGTGAGTAGGCAAATCAACGATCGAGCCCCTGCTATATAGCATGATATTTTTAGATGGAGGAGCTTGCAGGGCACTGTGGGCAGTGATGAAGGAGGCTTGGCGTTATTCTCTGAATACTTAGTATAGATAGTGTGATCCGTACTTACTGGGTACTCAATGGCTCAGCCGGGCGGTGGGACTGATCTAGCAACTCAGTATCAGATCATACATCAGTCGCCTTGTAGCTCTCTCCCTTTCATCTGAAAAGCAATGCTAATATGCAAGTAGAATTTACTTGTCATGCTTGTATTGTGGTCTTGTACGGAGGTACTTGCGAAGATGGTGAACATGGTGATTGGTCTTTGAACACCCAGGTGCAATCCCAAAAAAAAAAAATTTACAAGGAAAGAAGAACCTTCTCTAGCCTCAATGGATCAGTTCAGCATCCCTTCCAAGGCCCTTGGTTGGAGCCGCAAATTGCCTAGAGCGATTTAACCGCCTTTCATACACAATCGCTGTATCCGTACTCACAATCGAATTTTGGTGGAAAAAGGCTCGTCATCAATGCGCTAACCGCCCGAGCACTGTGTACGATAGAGCTACAAACCTACAAAAACAGTCGAAAGTTTGTTCGGATTCCTGATATGACGTGATTGACAATCCCTTTGACGACTATAGCTCTTCGTTATTATATGACCAGCAGGGTCATTAAAGCACAATATTGGGCCCAGGGACCTTGACATTCATGTTCTCTCGATTGCTCTCGATTCTGGGTAGACTATGCAGTGAGTGGAAAGAACGGAAAACCAGATGGGTCGAGACGTCGGGCTCACGCGGGTGCAGCCGCGAAGTGACCGGTCAGCATCGTTTGAAGGCTGACAAGACAAAGCTGGGCGAGTATCCGTATACGGAGTACTTGCATTGGAGAACCAGAGTTACAAAGCTTGAAAAAGTTGGTGTCGAGCCGCAAGTATTGGATTAAGCCACACGGCATGCGTCGACGTGAGCCCGCCATCTCAAGGAGACTTGTTTCATTGCCTGGATAGGTATTTGTAGAATAAATGTTCGCTTTACAGTAAAGGACGTACACATATCCAACTCATTGCGTACATGTCAATGTCAAATACTGAGTTGGGAATCCTGAATCATCCTCGGTAAACATGGCAACATCTGGCTTCCAAGTAGTTCTTTAACACGAGAAGAATGCTTGGCTACTTGTCACCAGGTGAGGACCCGGCGACAATGCCTCTGTCGTGACTCAGTCCTCTGGTACTTACCAGTAGTAAATGGGTGCATTGAATTGCCCCCTAAAGCGGAGCCTTATGACTGGCAAATATGACGAGAGAACAACACGGCAATACACTGCGTCACTGACCTATACAGATTAAGACGGCAAAGAGAACCTCTCGTGTGTATAGTCCGATATAGAAGTTGTAGAAGCACATCAAACTCGTATTTCTCTACAATTTTTTATTTAAACGGCTCTTTCCCCAACCTCTCCAGACGATATTCCAAGGTCCAGCATCAGCTTTACTTCAGTCTATCATCACTTCGCCTTGATATAAATCTTTACAACAATCTCTATTACATTTCACAATGAAGCTGCGTCTCGTACTATCTCTCCTGTCGGCTGCTGCTCTTGCAGCCCCAGAGCAGCAGCATGAGGCCATGGGAACGAAGCTCTTTAAGGAGCCTGCAACGAATAGATCTCTCTGTGAAGAGATAACCCACCTCGAATCTAACCCGGACGTGGAGCACCCCCCGATGCCAAATTTCACCGAGGACTGTGTTGGCACTGTTCAATACTGTCATCGCAAAAATTACGAGATGCAAGGGGAGGACTTTCCCAACCCTGCCGAGTGCTTCCGCTCCCGCGGCAAGGACATCAAGGACTTTGCCCTCTACAGCATCCTGAAAGGCAAGAATTCTGAGTTTGATCGGGGTCGTGCGTTTCTTCAACATGCAAATGTTCTATACAATCGCAAAGGGCTTACCGCACTCATCCGCGGATTTAGTGACACGGGAAATCTGGATGCATCGAGTGCTGCAGCTATTGAGGAGCTCTGGATTTCGACTGTGAAACGTGAGAATCTAGCCCTTGAAAAAATTAATGTCGCGAAAAACAGCTTTGGGCTCGCAGTTGAGGATGCCTTCGCAGCCAAAATCAATGACAGGATAGACGATGCTGCGGGCAAACTGAAAACCGCCTGGGATCAGATTCTCGTCAAAAATTGTAGCCAGCTTGCCAATTTGAGACTTGTCGCCGAGACTGAGCATCAAGAGAGCAATATTGAACGCGTTCACAAAGAGCTGGAAGAAGCAAACCGGCTGTACAATTACCGCCGGGCTGTGACTTTAATTAGTCGGCAGTATCTCCCGCAGGATGTTGATGTTGAGGGTGACGAGGCTATTGCAAAACTCTCAGCGCTAAATGGCAATCTTCTTCTCCAGGTTGAAGAGTCCCTTAATAGTGCTAAACGCACTCTCGAGGACGTGTTCGGATCAAAAGGCTTCGAGGCTATGTCGGAGGCCCTGGGCCAGCTTGACGAGGCTTGGGACGAAATCGTGGGAGTTATTAACCTCAAAGTGCTTACCTACGTTAGCAAATGGATCATCTCAAACATGAAACATGAGTCCTCGGAGGACCCATTCACGGGATATACGACTTATCGTATTGAACGTTCTGAAGAAAGGCAGTAGATGCAGGTTCAATTCTGATGCTTTGCGTCGTTTATTGCGCCTAAGCAACTGGCGCCCCTATCCAGGTCAATATTGCTGAATCGGCCAGGGGTAACAGGTTCCTACTTCTAGTTTAGCTATTATAGCAACAATGTATCTTGTGTTGCCGTACAACCATAGAGCTAGTAGCTTGATCGCCCGTGATGTGGCCTTGGCAGACTTCTTGACAAAAAGCCTTGATAATTTTCTAAATTCTCAATCTCTTTCGTCATCTTCCTATTACTGTTCTTTTGCGGCTCTTTTCTTTTCTTCTTCCTCTTGCTTTTAGTTTTAGCGCAGTGCTTGAGGCGCGATTATGCCGAGTACAAAAGAAGCGGGAGCACAAGATGCTACCCAGCAGAGTTGTGATGCTGAACTAGCTGATTGATGGTGGCGAGAAGAAAAGTCAACTTAGGCACGCAAGTAAGTCGTCATTGGTGCTCACGAGCTGTCGTCCCATTATGCATCGAACGGGAACCACAGGCTCTGGTTTCAGCTACATCGAACCGCACTGGTGAGAGCAGAAATCGCAGCTCTACAGACTTACTACAGCGATATATATATATATATATATATATAGAAGAAATATAGCGAGAAAGAAATGTTGCTAGGCCGCCGGCCCAACACTGCATTACGCCAGCCGTTATTTGCCTTCCAATACTTCAGCTATAAGTAGTCCGTGTACCAAGTACGCCATGATATGCCCCCCCTGCCCTATGAAATGAACAATAAGTGAATGAATAACACATGTTCAATTGCAATTCCAAAGAGTGCATCTCCTGGAGCAATCGTTGGCTGCTCGCACTCATCAGCCTCGCGACGACCCAGCGCCGACCGTGACAGCCGCGTCGTACAATAGGTTGGTTGGCCGCCCTCCCCCGCCCAGGACAGCCTCTCCTTGCGACAACGCACCTAATAAAGACAATCAGCATGGACCCAACCAACCCATCACATTGACACACACACAATCCCGAAATCCAAGCGAGCACCCGATCCATGGCCGCTCCATGCCGCGCCTCACCCCCTCACCCATGGCCCCGTCGACCATCAAGCAGCGCGCCCTCGAGGACGCCCGGCAGGCCCAGGCCGCCGCCGTCGCGCTCTGCCGCGCCGCCTCCCAGCCCCTGCCGCCGTACCGCCTGACCGAGCTCATCGGCAAGGGCTCGTTTGGGCGCGTGTACAAGGCCGTCGCGACGGCTTCCGGCGCGGGCACGAGCGCGGGCGCCGTCGTCGCCGTCAAGGTCATCGACATTGAGCGCGGCGACGCCGCCGCCCCGGGCCTCGCCGACACGCTCGCCGACGTCCAGGCGGAGCTGCGCGCCCTGCGCGCCCTCCGCGGGGCGCGCAACGTCAACCACATGCTCGAGGCCCTGCTCGTCGGGCCCGCCGCCTGGGTCGTCGTCGAGTACTGCGCGGGCGGCAGCGTGGCGACGCTGATGCGGCCGGCGCGTGCTGCTGCTGCTGCTGCTGCTGCTGCTGCTGATGCCGCTCATGGCGGCGCCGGCGCCGGCCTGCGCGAGAAATGGATCGTGCCGATCCTGCGCGAGACGGCGGCGGCGCTCGCCTGGGTGCACGCGCGCGGCATCATCCACCGCGACGTCAAGGCCGCCAACGTGCTGGTTGCCGAGGACGGCGGCGGCGTGCAGCTGTGCGACTTTGGCGTCGCTGCGACGCTGCGCAGCGCCGCGGACCGGCGCACCACCGTCGTCGGCACGCCGCATGCCATGGCTCCCGAGCTGCTGGCCGGTGGTAGCTGTGGCGGCGGCGCCTCCGGCGCGGGCTACGGCGCCGAGGTGGACGTGTGGGCGTTTGGCGCGCTGGCGTACGAGCTCGCGACCGGTCGTCCGCCCAACGCGGAGCTGGGCGTCGCCGCCGGCCTGGCCCGGCTCGGCCGCCAGCTGCAGATGCAGACGCCGCGGCTGGTCGGGGACGCGCACTCGGACGGCATCAAGGACCTGGTGGCGACCTGCCTGCGGTGCGAGCCCGCGCGGCGGCCCACCATGGAGGAGGTGCGGCGCCACGCCTACGTTGCGGCGACGGAGGAGCGGTACCCCACGGCGTCGCTCGCGCAGCTCGTGCGCGCGTTCCGCGTCTGGGAGGCCCAGGGCGGCGATCGCAGGTCGTTGTTCGCACCCGGGGGCGCGGCCCCGATATACGACGGCGCCGAGGGCGACGGCATCGTGCAGGACTGGAGCTTTAGCACGGCGGTCGAGACTGACGATGACAACGTCCTCGACGCATCGGACTGCGAAGCGCTGTCCGGCGCGTACGGCATCGAGGGTCAGAACGGGAAAGAGGAGGGGCAGGAGGAGGAGGAGGAGGAGGAGGAGGAAGAGGGAAGGTCGCAACGGTCCGCCACCTCGCGGCCGCAGCAGCAGCGGCGGCGACGGCGGCGGCGGCGACAGCCGCGGCACGCCGCCACGGTCAAGTCCCCGCTCGAAAAGGTCTTTGACTCCAACACGCTCTCCAACTACGACGACTACTCGCGGCAGTACTACGCCAAGTTCCTGCCCGAGCCCGTGCAGCAGGCGCTTCTGCACAACGGCATGGCGGGCCTCCCGCAGGTGGCGGACCGCGAATCTCTCATCGACCTGGACCTATGTCTGGTCGGTGTTGGTGTGAGCACCGGGGACAGTAGCAGCAGCAGCAACTCACCGTTTAACTCTGTCGATCTGGGCACCGACACGGTTCGACCTATGGCTGGCTACGGATTGGGCGACGACACGGAGGAGGAGGAGGAGGAGGAGGAGGAGGAGGAGAGATGTGGAGGCACAAAGCGCGCGACGCAGGACTGGAAGTTCCCCGTCATGTTTCCTCAACTCGCTCGTGACAGTGACAAAGAGGACCGAGTTTCGTCATCAGCCAACTGGGACGACGCGGCGTCGGCTACCTCGCACAGCCGCTCCGAGTCGGCCGGCAGTTGCTTGATCGACCTGGATAGCGCCGCGCTGCCGGGGACCATGCTGCCGCGTGGCCAGCATGACGAGACGCAAAGATCGCCGGAGCCGCCGCTCCCGTTGGCGCCGCTACCGCAGGTCATGATGGGCCGCGCGCCGGATGAGCTGGTCAAGCATGAGCTGCGCAGAATGACGGCCAGCTTGGCTGATCACTTGCGATACGCCACTGCGCATTTGGCCGGCCTGGCCGACCAGCCTAGCATATGCGGCTCCATCGGGATGACCGGATCAGGCGACTTCAAGTCGGCTCGTTAGTATAGTCAGAAACGAACATCACAGAGTAATTGACGCAATTTTGGTCATTGGTGTTATTATTCTTTTATAGCCATTCCTGATACATGATCATTGCTCAACAAAGGCGCATCTGGCGTACACAATCTAGCCAGTAGACACGCGACGCGACGCACAAACGAACCAGCCATTTTTACTGCATTTAAGCAGAAATCTTCTCCTTCAGGGTCTTCTTCAGGGTCTCGGCGTCGGCAGCAAACTTGCTGATACCCTCGCGGAGCTTCTCGACGGCCATCTGCTCCTCGTTGAAGGCGAAGCGGAAGGTGGGCTCGTCGTTAATGTAGGTCTTGCGCTCAATGTTCTTGGCGGAAGCGGCAGCGGCATCGAGCTTCTTGGGGACAGCATCGGAGCCGTTGAGGAGCTCCTCGAGCAGATTAGGCTAGATTTATGTTAGCTGGGGTAGCACAACAACGTCAAGAAGTACATACGGAGATGGTCAGGTAATCACAGCCAGCAAGCTCAGTGATCTCGCCAGTGTTGCGGAAAGAAGCACCCATGACAATAGTCTTGTAGCCAAACTTCTTGTAGTAGTCAAAAATGGCCTTGACGGAGGACACACCAGGGTCGTTCTCCTTGGTGTACTCCTGCTTGGTGGCAGCCTTGTACCAGTCGAGGATGCGGCCGACAAAGGGGGAGATGAGGAAGGCGTTGGCCTCAGCGGCGGCGATGGCCTGAGGTAGGGAGAACATGAGAGTCAGGTTGCAATTGATCTGGTGGTCGCGCTGGAGGATCTCGGCGGCCTTGATACCCTCCCAGGTGGAGGCGATCTTGATCAGGATGCGGTCCTTGGAGATGCCCTGCTGCTTGTAGAGCTATTTCAGATTGTTAGCTTGGCACGCTTCAGACCGACCGGGTAGAAGGCCAACATACATCGATGATCTGGAGAGCCTTGTCGACGGAGCCCTTGGTGTCGAAGGACAGCTTGGCGTCGACCTCGGTAGAGACACGGCCAGGAATGATCTTAAGAATCTCCTTGCCAAACTCAACCAAGAGACGGTCAAGAGCGTTGTCAACCTGGGCGTCAACGTCGCCACCCTTTTGCTTGGCGTAGGTGATGGCATCATCAATCAGCTTGGCATACTCGGCCTTTTTGGAAGCAGCGAGGATGAGCGAAGGGTTGGTGGTGGCATCTTGGGGCTTGTACTTGTCAATGGCTATGAGGTGGTCAGTCAGTATATGTTTTGTTGAGAGCATCGGAAGGCCGGGGGGGAGCTGCGGCGGCGAGAACTGGGGGAGAAAGTGTCTCAAGATCGACCGCAGCGAGGACCGAAAGAACGGTGGGGGTTCACTAACTGGCAAAGTCACCTAAATAGGAGAGATGATTGTTAGTATGAGTCGAATTGCAGTGGACGGAAGCTGCGGGAATTTACCAGAGTCGCAGACGACAACCTAAGGAAGAATGGGGTCAGCGGTTTCGAAGCCGAGTTTGGAGTATGCGGGCAGGCATGGCATTGCGAGGCAAGACGAGAAACAATTTAGCCAGTGTTGGCTAGAGAGCAACTCATCAAGTTTTCTGGAGGAGATTGTCATGCCCCTCACAACAGAACCTGTTGACGACCGTTGAGGCGTGAAGGAGCTGTTGTGGCGGCAACGAGGGGCAGCAAGATGATGGCGGGGTAGATGCGGGCGACGGGTAAAAGGTAGAGAGTACTTACAGTGCCGCTGGCCTTGAGCTGTTCAAGAGAGTTGGACATTGTGAAAGATGAGGATGTTGAAGGGTATCGAGAAAAGAAGAAGACGGACGTGTTGTCAAAGGATTGTGACAAGAAAAGAGCTGAGGCAAAATGGATGGAGACGGGAAGGGAAAGGATAAAAAGGTTGAGCGGCGGGACTGATGACGGAGTGCTTATGAGAGGATGTTGAAAAGCTCTGTAATGACGCTGTAGCGCTTCTGGAGTGGCAGGTACTGGTGGGGGGCTCGGGTGGCTTTAGGGGGGGGTAGGGGCCTTCTGGTAGCGGTTTTGAGTGGTGGGTGGGAGCTGCAGAGGGGTCTTGGTGGAGTTTCTCTACGTGGATGCACCGCTGCGGGCGGGCCAACTGCTGGGCCATTGGCCGCTACTGGTACCTTGGATGCTAGTAGGGAACTGCCTACCTACTTATCGGTATTAGCAGGATAAACGGCGCTGCGGGAATATGTCATAATACACCTACCTAGATAACGACTCAGTGACGGAATTCCCATCTGCTGAGTAGTCACTGCAAAATTCTGTCCTCCATTACTTCATACTGGAGTCGTTTTTCTGGAGCACCGACGTCGTCCCAGCCAACAACCCTTGTCGATTCTTCGTCTGCCGTTATAACACTGGCTCTCCGATAGCCGGCGATCGGGAATGGCATGGTAGGCCCCCTTTGCTCCCCGTTACTTCTCTTTACCAGTATGATAATATTAATTAAAAAGAATGTATACAATCAAGCAAGCGAGGGAAAAAAGAACAGAAAAAAAAAACCACGCAACTGCGACACTCCTTCGTGTGAACCCAACCCTTCCGGTACCACCCCCAAAAAAATAACTCCACAAATCAGTGCTGTCCGTGGGCTATCCACTCCTGGCAACTCCGGGCCCGACATCCTCCAACACGGCCACTCCGCATCCGCGCCGACCCCAACGTGCCACTGTCATGCGCTCGGCTTACCTCCCGTAGGCGGACACAAAGAATACGCCCGGCCATCATGGACAACCGACTTTCATGGAAAACTGACAGAAATTGCCGTGAGGGGTAAGAAAAAGAAAAAGAGGGAGAGAGGCCCCGTGGTCTGGCCGTTTGTAGTCTATTGTGCGTTGCTTTGTAATAAGATTGGCTCGGCGCGCCTTGTTTTGCTAGTCTTGTGACGCCCGACCGTTACGAATAGAGAGATATTATCACCATGCGCGAAATATATAACCTTGGCAAGCCATATCGCCACATAATTACAACTCCGACTTCTCCGTTGCCTTGTCCGCCGCCGCACGAAGATTCGGCGCCGTCTCCTTTGTCAGCGACGTGCTGTGCGCTTCGATATCGGCAGCCCAGAGAGCCGCGCCAACTTTGTTGTGCTTTTCGTTAGCCTTTGAGTCTCCCGTCTGCTGCCTGCCATCTGCTTCCGCGAGCGTGCGCCGACTCACCCGTGTTTGTGTACGTAAAGAACATGCTTGCGATGGGAATCATTTCCAAGACGGTCGCGACAAGTCCGAACCTTTTTTTGCTCCGTGTTAGTGCCATGTTGTAGGGACTCTGGGGGTATGCCATGCGCAACGCACGATGTATAAGCCCCGACATTCGTGTCGACCCAGCGCGTCTTCTGGGCATTGGACCACTTCTTCAGTTGAAAGTACTGCCATGTCGTTAGCATACTGCGATGGCTCACAGACACTCAACTCTTCGTCCATCAACTTACCCTCTCGTGGATCGAACGTCCGCGGTTGCGACCTGTCATCGTCCCCGATTAGCCACCGAACTCGTGATTTCGCAGAACCCCGGCGAGAGGCTCTCTCACCCTGCAGAAAGACGAACGCCACCGTGCCGACGATGGGGATAAAGTTGAGCGGCAGGTACAGCAGGTACCGGATCATGGCCTTGGGGCCAAACTTGTCAAAGGGGCTGCGCAGGACCTTGCCGAGGCGCTTCATCGGGTCGCCGCCGCGGCCGCCGGCCTTGAGCTCGCGGCCCTCGGCGACGATGCCCGCCGCGTCGCGCGACACGAGCGTGCCGTCAAAGGTGTCGAGGATGGCGTCCTGCAGCAGCCACCCGCGCGAGACGGTGTTGATGATGGCCGAGCTCTCGCTCAGCACCAGCAGCACCGTCGACACCACCGCAAACGGCCCGTTGACGAAGACGAGCACCGCCAGCTGCGGCAGGTACGTGAAGGCGAACATGGAGCCGACGACGCCCGCCGACAGCGCCAGGATGGGGCCGAGGCGCGACAGGAACGGCTTCCACAGCGACCGGTGCGAGAGGAAGTAGACGATGCCCTAGACTCCGCGGCCAAAATTAGCAACTGCACTCGAGATTTTTTTTTTTTCCTTCTTCTTCTTCTTCTTCTTCTCTCTATTCGGCGCGCTCTAGAGGGTAGGGAAAACGGCATCGACTTGCCTTGAGAGGATACAAGTACGCGCGACTCTTCATGGCCTCGAAAGCGACCTTGCGCGCATTGCCCAAGTCCTCCTTGCTGCGCGCGACGCCACCACGGGTTAGCCTGCCTGCGCGCAGTCGCAAAGAATACCCAGGGAAGGAATCGAGGAGCCTCACAGTATCTCGCCCGCCTTTTCGCCCACGGCGTCTAGTGCGCGGGCGCCGCGCGACTTGGGCTGCTTCTTGTTGTCGTTGCTGCCGCTGGCGACTGCGCCCGAGGAGGTAGCGTGAGAACTCATTTGTTGAATTTGCTATATGTCTAAATCGATCGGGTAGTAAGAACGTGGATCGTATGGGAAAAAGGCAATGCGACAGCCAATATAGTCAATTGAGGAATGCGTAATGGTGCTTGCGTGGGGGATGAGGGCAGTTTTCGTAGCGGTATGGGATTTGGTCTTTCTCGGTCCAGCCTGGGCAGAGGCAAAATCTTGGTCTTCTTCTGGCAGTCACGGCGCTTTTGATCGAGAAATGTGAGGTAGCCATGCCGTCATCGAAGCCCCGTCGCGAACTAAAAGGCTAATAAACTTGGCTCAAATGGGAACGGTGCTAATGGCGGGGCTGAACATGGTCTCGCCTCGCGTATATAGGCGCATAGCAGGCTTCAAGCTCGGTTAGCATAGGTGGTATAAAGAACAGTAGAAGAAAGGGTCCAGAGGTCAAAATTCTGACCTCCTCGACCTTTGATTGATTCCTTGTATCTCGTGCCTGCGATCAAGACCACCCCCCGCAACAGGAAATGATCCGGATCACCTTAAACGTAGGCCAAGCTTCGCTTTGATCTGGACGTCGCGAGAAGTATCCTGACAAATTCGTACTGGGTGGTCTTTGACGTCTACAGACACAAGCGCATGTTCTCTACCTCGTCTCAGCAATCATACCAGCAATATCCATTAGTCATTCAGGCAACTGGGGAAATCCTTGCTGAACCGCAATTCCGAATTCTTTATTATTGTTTTAAACTGGAGGTATACAATATCAGTCGCGAGTCCTGTCCTCACACTTGCAAAGCATGTAATCAATATCGAAAGGAGGCGACGCCATTACGCCCATTGTGTCCGCCGCGGTCCGACGCGACTCAACCATGCCAAACGCCAAGAAGCCAAAGCTTCTTTGTTTTCAAGTCAAGAATGCCAATAGTCATATCGTCGTTGCAGTCATTAATATTCGTGTACAATCGCCTTATACTTGCGACTTGCCTATCCGCTGCCTCTGAAGCTCCATTTCGATAGACTCTTCGCTGAACCCCGCAGTATCGATGGCCCGCAGCTCGTAGCAGCTGGCCTTAGACTCGGTTCGTGTGGACTTGCCGATTGAATTCGTGTCCGTCAACTCTCCAAGCATGCCCTCGCCGTCAGACTCATCCTGCAGTCTGTAAAATGGACTGCGGTCGGGGTTATTCTCGGATAAATCATGTTGCGTCGTCATGACCGAAGTTTGTGGCTTTCTGCTGCTGATATTTGAAATCGTTTTAATGGTAACCTCGGGGGGTGGAGAAGGCGTTGATCGGGCGAAACGAATGTTGATACCCAACTTTTTGGCGGCTTCGTTGAAAACAGGTCGGAAAGTGGGCAGGCAGGCGGAGATGATGCCAGCGCACATTTCAACATCAGACCAAACCAACAGGGGGGCTAGCGAATAAGGAATATCGTTCTTGTCGTAGTTGAAGAGAACCCATGTCCTATATGAAGAAGTAAACACGGCGCTGCAAGATTGTCAGTGACACACGCCGACAATGAGCGAGTACGGGAACGTACAAGAAACCAAGGCCGAAAACCACCGTCAGACCAATTTTTTCGCTCCTTTTTAGATGAAGTCTCCAGATTTGAGGAATTGGGAGGAGTAGTATGACAATGTCGCTGAAGATAGTGCTGCTAGCATTGGCCAGCCAGACACCGACTTCGTTGACGCACTTGCCTTCCAGCTCAGGAATCCACAGTTTCTCAATTGGCTTGCAGATGAAAGTAAAGAGAAAAGAGATGGTAATTGCCCAGCATATAACGAAACTGCCGACAGCAATGACTTGCTTCTTGAAACCAGAGAAGCGGAAGATTCGGTAATACATCATGAGCAAGCTGAGCTTAGTCCAGCAGAGGTTCCAGATGTAGATGACTTCGGTGATGAGAAGCCATTTGGAGATGTTGTGAACCGCGTGTTTTGAGAGGCTTTCCACGTGATAACCAACGCCTTCGATGTACATGGCAAATCCTATACCAAGCACAACCCAGTTCCACACCTAACAAGTTAGTAGACAAGTTACGACTTTGTTTGTGCTCCTGAGCTTACCATGGAAAACATGATCAAGTAGTCATCCCACCACAGCTTTTGCTTTCTGATCCTCCGACTGAGCAAGCGAAGAAAGACGGATGTAACGGCCAACGTTGTCACCCATGATGTGGAGAGTATAATCCATACTCTCATGGCACGCGGCTCGTAGTGCGGCACGCCAGGGACCTTGTATCCGGAAAGGTTGGCCACCATGGCGACGAATAGCAAGGACTACACTCCGGAGAGACACTGCCGTCAAATATAAAGTAGAAGCAAGTGTTGGCAGCTCAAGGGTTGATTTCTAAACGGTCTTGCATCCCGCATAGCCAAACAAGAAGAGAGAAACAGGAACGGGAGCCATGGTAGGGCGGGACCAATCTTTTTGAATCCAACTAAGCTCTTGCGCTATGGACAAAGTAGGAACAACAAAACTCAAGCGCGACAAGGCCGGAGAGCTAGGGCCGGTGCAGCGTACAAGGATAGTAAAAGAGGGACACCGGGCTGGCCAGGACCTTGGTGGCGCCGCCATCTCGGTGGTCTTGATGGAGTTGTGCGCATGCTATGGTAGTGTTAGTCGCAGACGCACCGGTCACAGTGGGCAGTAGGGGCACCAGGGGGCAGGCAAGTGTCACACTAGCGAAGGGCGGCGGCGGGCCAGACGCAGCTCACATGCTTCTCTGCTGCGGCGCGGTCCCGCTGCCCGACCAGGGCGGGAAGCTGCCAAGCTGCCTTGTTCGGGGCGACCCGCCCGATGAAGCTGCTTGTACCAGTAGTTGTATGCCGCGTGAGGGCTGCTCAAATCGGGAGTTGATGTTGTGAGGGGGGAAGAAATTCAATGAGGAGGTCGGCGATGCGAATCTAGCAGTGCTTCAAGAAATGAGAGACGTTGTCTTTTTTTTCGGGCCTAGCAGCTGGCAAGGAAACGTCTGCCAGCTGGCAGGCGTCTAATACAAACGAGGCTTATCTTCAACTACGAATGCCGCGACAATTTAACTTACCAAGCACCACAACAACAAACCACCAACAACAAGACTTGCGCTTGACGGCTTACACCAATCCTCCATGGCACTTTCCATGAAGAGCAGTTCTTCCCTTGAACACCTGAAGAGCCTCGTCTACTGCCCGATTCAGAAAAGGCGTCGCGGCTTTGTGCCACTTTTGTTTCGTTTTCTCCCTCCGTATTCCATCGCTCTCTACTAAGTTGTCACTACTGCACGCTCTTCCGTGGTATACCTTGGTAGTAAGCCACGGTGCCATTAAATGCCGGTGCAAGGCCACGCAGGTCTTGTTGAGCAGCTGCTCGATACGTTGTCTTTTGGTGCGTACTGCTTCGCTGAACCAGCCCGGAATAAGCTTTTGCGCCTCATCCGCTGGATCAGTACGCGTTGTATACTGGCTAGGTCAACAAGTTACTCTGTAGGAAGTAACAGATTCTTCTTTGCCCGCACTACCGCAGTACTTAGCATGGCTCTTTGATTATGTAACCGGCTAACTTAGGCCCAGCTCGGCGCCCAGCGTGTGCGCGAAGGAACCGAACCGTTCATGCGAGAGATCTGCGCGAGCCCTGTGGTGCGGACAGGGCCTGCACAGCATCTGGCTTGGCTTGTTGCTTGTCAACTTGTCAATTGGCATCCCATGTCCATCACTTGCTAGCTCACGCATTAGCAAGGTCAGCTAGCACACGATGAGCATAGCGCAGAACCGAGTCTGGATAGCTCAAATTTCTCTCAACACCCAGACCGCAAGCCTCCTGAGCGCACCCTAGCAGCTGGCTGCCGGGCCGGTTGCACGTCGCCATCAAGTTCCTCGCCGCCGCCGCCGCCACTCGTCTCCAGCACTACGCCAAAAGTTGATGAAACGCTCTAGACTCAAGCTTGATGTAGCGTGTCAACCTCGCCAGATCAACATGAGATGATTTATGAGTAGGAAAGAAAATCGCTGGCTAGTGGCATCATCTAGTTCAAGCCATGTCTTTGCGGTGTCGTCTGACCTGGCGTTCCGTTGAATGCGTCCAGGACTCCCAGCCAAGCAAAATTTTGCAAAGCACAAATGTGCCAGTCGCGCCAGGATGATACTTCACCTCAACTCTCCCCGCTTTTGCCTGCGAACTGTCTCAGAATATTGGCCATAGACGGAGGCTGCCGACGCGCCTTCCTCCACATCGGCCGAATTTATTTTTAATTAATCAAAACGATCGCCCGTAGTCATTTTATTCCGCGAGCCCGGCTTCACATGCTGGCATATGCCGCCCAAGCTGCAATTTTCTTCCGAGTTGAGCAAAAAGGTTCCCTAACAATGGGTTTGACTGTCCACTCCAGTTCCATTGATGTGGTTCAGGCCCATGGCATGGCCTGTCGCCCGTTTACCGCTACAGATGCTGTCTGGGGAAGTGGGTGGCTAAACATGTCTAAAGGCGGGGGATTATACAGATTGGGCATAAACTACTGTCACCAACGCTATTGGCTTCGAGCTACCGCACGACGATGCAAACATATCCTGCGGAGATGGAGACCGCTAACAGTGCCAGCGGATCGCTTCAAGCCCTAAGAGAACCAAACCCCGAGTTGCAAGCTGTCAAGTACGATGCAACAGTCTCCAACGATCATTCGGTCTCGCCGTATGGGGAAGCTATAGTTGCCCAGATCAATCCGTCAATCCAATCATACCACTCCCGACGCATTTTTGGGGTATCATCGCCACAACCCCGCCAAGTGCTCCCTGCATAGCGACAGGAAATGCAACGTCTTGTGACCAAGTGAAGTTTGCCAACCTGTACGGAGTACATAACGAAGCCTTTCTGCCTCCGTCCAAGTACGCCATGGATACCAAGCCACACTGGGCGATTGACATGAGCCCGCGAACGACCCGACCTGTCAAGTTAGGTGTGCCACACCTCGCGACGCTTTTGTGACAGGCACCATCGTAAGTGAGAAGAATATCCAGATCAACCCGTCTGGGGGTGTGCAGCGCCACAATGCAGCCACAGTCAGTGTGTCGGTGTGCCGAACCCGAGAATTATGACACAGTCCACACACATCACTGCGCTAGCTCTCGACAGGACAGCTCGGTGAGGCTTGCTGGTGCCACGAACGACCCCACGATTGTCATTAATAGAGGTTGCAAGATGGACTAGAAGTTGACTAGAGTGCGTATGCAGGCTCGAAGGAGGAAGGGGCTGAAACCAATCCTGCCTTTTCGGCGCTTTTGCCCATACCCTCGCTTTTGCAGTCCCATACTGGGCCATGGGCTTGTGGGCGATGTCACGCCGCGCGTTGCCTCTTCAAGGCCGATCTACTTGCCTTTGTCATTCGTTCTGTAAACAGTATCTTTTATTCTCTTTGTACAGTTGTGCGCTAAAGCGTGATTAGGCAATAGTTTGTTGCACAGCGTCGGGCACATTGCCAGACCACGAGACCGGAAAAAACTAGTCCATTGCCAGAAACCGCACTTGGCACGCATGATGGCATTCAAGATTTCCTTTCAAGATTCATGTTCTCCATGTCGCCCAGAATGTCGGTCCAGTAAATACGGACAGCTAATTCGTTCTTTCTTTCCTTTTTTTCTTCATATGGAGGCTAAACGCAGCCCGGTTTGGACTGCGCATGCCGACATATGTGCCTCTAGACATTGCCTCTCGGAAATTGAAGGTGAGAACAGTGGGCGAAGAGCACCAGAGAAGGATTCCTTAGTTCCTTGCGGATCATTTTCCAATGGCACGTCTCATTGCCTACCAACGCCTCTCTACGGCCACGCAACCCTTAGAGTGGGTAGTCCTCGAGGGTGCGTGAGAGGTTGTGCTAGATTTGCAACAGAGGCAGCAGGAGAGCGGGACTGACAATTTTGCCACCGAAATATATCTGTGTGCTCCGAGCATGAGATATCTTTGCGGAGGTGATGACAGCCAGGAGAAGAGGGACCTGTAGGAGGGCTACGGGCCGCGGATGTGCCCCTGTCCGCCTCATAATTGATTGTTCAGCATGCGTAGCTATTCTGGGCAAGCCGGAGTCCGGATACATTCACGCACTGCGGCGGGGGTCTCATCAGCCCAAGCAATTCGCGCAGCCATATTATCACTCATTGTCGTGAGAAGTATCGGCTTGACCACGAGTCTCTCTCCGTCTCTCTCTCTTCATATACGAATTTCGTTTTCCATCACGAGTCTCAAGTCACTGCTGTGATGCTGCTTGGGCTGATCGGTGACACTTCGATTATCGCCAACTTCTTGACCTTATTATCAATAATGTAAGCTCGCATGCCGTTGTATTTGTATGCTGGTTTAGTTTGTCAATTCATCACATTCCAATTTATGTGCATTTATTAGTCAAAAGTCATGATTTTTTTTCCCATTCGCCTCCACTGATGCTGTGTTTTTTTTTTCGCCTCGTTCATATGGTGACGCTAAATTTCAAATTTTTAATGCAATTCTGAGCCCAGTCAAATAAACGTCGCGTATCCTTGATCCATAAGCCTATCATGCGTTTGCACCTCTCCCCTTTTTTCCCCTTCGACTAGATAAAATTGCTCCTTTATAAAGTGCTGGAGGATTAGTCTTCCGTCAGATCACCATATTCCCACTGGCCTTGGCGCTCGGCTTTGGCCTGGGTTTCCGTCTGGCGGAGGTGCTGCAGGATAGGCTCAAAAGGCTTGCTGCGCTCCCAAGACTTGAGCTTCTTGGGAACCATGCCGTAACCGGCAGCGACGATTTCATTGTTGATCGACTCATTGGGACCGGGAAGGCCACCGTCCGCCTTGGGGTCGTAGAGCGTAATGTAGCTGATATTTTCCTTGTTGTCGACGTAATCAAAGCTACCAACCAAGCGCTTCCCTTCAGTCAGCTCAGCAATGAAAGCGACAGCCTCATCAAAGTAGTCTGCGCCGGTAGGGAGCTGCACGAAAGCCAGCGAGGCATCGACAGCCTGGGGCTTGAGCTTTTGAGCGCCAAACTGGCCCTGATCGAGAGTGCGGAGGTTGGACCAAGCAACCTTCTCCGAGTTGCCGTAGTCAACGAAGAGGACCTCGGCAACCTTGGCAGTGCGATCGTTGGCACGGACACGGGCACGATACCACTGGCCGTCAAGAGAGAACTTGGCCGAGACGTATTCGCCTGTCTTGGGAGCATCGGCCAGGGGTTTGTTGTTCTTGGAGTCGAGATGGAACTTGCGGAAGTCGTTCATGAGTAGCTCAAGAGCTGCCGTGCCTTTTCCGATTTCCTGGATTTTCAGCTTGCCGTTACCATCAATGTTAGTGATAACAACATCACGGTAATCGGTGGGGCGCTTCTCCAGAGAAACCTCGGATTCTTGAGTCTCTGTTGGGGCCTCTTCTCCTTCTTCTTCTTCCTCATCCTGAGATGGATCCCAATCCTTCCAGAGGTTCTTGCGACCTTCTTTAGCGCGCTTCTCAGCCGCAAATAGCTCTGTAGAATTGCCAGACTTCTGGGCCGAGTAAGCGTGCACAGTGGCAAGACCCTCCTCAACAAGCACCTTGGCGAAGTTCTCACGGCCAATATACAGCTCTCCTATGAACCCACCGACCTTGTCCATATCGTGAATGTTAACTTCGCAGTCGCGCTGGTTGCAGCGACGGTTAGCGAGGTCAAGGGCCTCCTTTCCGAAAGGCTCACCACCCTCACCATCCGGGCGGGGGGCTCGAGGGCCACGAATGCCACCAAGGACAAGTGTCAGCTTGACATTTTCGCGAGGGATCAGGATAGTGAAGCGGGAACCAGCCTTGCAAAAGTCAACGATGGCGGGAACCTTCTTCTGACGCTGAAGGGTTGCAAGCATAATTTTGGCCTTTTGCAGGTTGTCGGAAAGATCGAGATACTGCTTGGCCTTTTGAGGCTTACCAGACCACATGCCCTTCTTCTCTTCCTTGGCCTTCTCCTGAGCGGCCAGAAGCTCGTCGTAGATGGGTGATCGATCGGTATCGTCCTTACGATGACGAATGACCGTGGCCCAACCAGCCTCCACGAGCTCCAGGCCGATATTCTTCCCCTTGTCAGTTATGGTGGCTACCTCCTTGGCCTCGAAACCTTCGGTCGCGGGCTTGTTACCATCAACGCTAATCTTGACTTGCTTGCCGATAACCTTTTGTCTCAGGAACTCCTTGGCCTCGTCACGGAACGGTGCCTCCGAGGCCTCATTAGTTCGTGGGCCGCGGACACTGCTGAAGCTGATACGCTTCTCGCCGCCGTTCTTGGTGCGCACGATAACGGTATCAGCAGCGATGACCTTGAAGATGGCCATATCTTGGTTTCCCCCATCGGCTTTCGCGACGTGGTTTTTGTGCAGACGAAGCTTTTTGCCCTGCGCCTGTCTCTCAGCAGCACGTAGCACAGCCATCTTCTCTCCGAGCATGGTAGAATGAAAGTCGTTGCATCGGGCGAGACCTTCTTGAAGGAGAAACTCGGCAATATTGCCACGGGGATGAAGGACGTGGGCAACCAATTGTCCTTGAGGGCTAGCACCCACGATCTCGACCTTCACGAGACGCTGCAGAAGCCTGGACTCGACAAAGGCCTTGGCTTCGTTGCCATGCTCTTCAGCGGGTTGCGTAGCTCCAGTCGAGGTTTGTACTCTTTCCGTAGCCGGGGCCCGAACACCAGCGAGCAGAGTCATGGGCTGAACGTGCTTCTTTTCTGACAAAAGAAGGCGCACGAGCAGTCGGTCACCGCTCAGAACACGCTCAACAATGCCGTCAACGGTCTTGCCCTTCCATTCTTTAATGAAGTCGGGACTCCCAAGATCGTTCTGGACCTCAATCATGCCACCAGTACCAGCCCACAGACCCTTGGATTCAGACTTGGCTTGGGATTCGAGAGAACGGAGAGTCTCGAGCTTGTCAAGAATCTCTTCAGAGTCCTCCTTTTTTCCGGCATCTTCGCGGACCTTGAGCCAGCCAGCCTTGACTAGCTCATCGGGCAGATCAGTGCCATCCTTGAGTTTGACGGTGCCGAACTCTCTTCCAGAATTGGGAATTGTGTAGTGGATCGTAGCCTGAACGGCCTTGCCGACAACAAGATTGCGAAGGTACTCGCGAGATTGGAAGGCAAAGGGCTCGTCGCCGTCGCGGCGCAGATGAGGGGCGGTCACGTACGCGAGGGAAATGTTTCGTTCGGCAGCAGGGTTGCTTGGACTTGTTAAAACAAGGGTGTCGCCGCTGAGCACGCTCTTGACGTTGCCGATAAATGGCTTGGACATGATGGATGAATGAACCGGTAGGGGTGAACGAAGAGATCTATAAACAGACGTCGGTCAGCGGTGCACAACACAGCATTGACAAAAGGTAGGGCCGTAAGAACCAAGTACTAGCCAGTGCCTCTTAATTTCACTGGCCCATGGCGGATATAAAGCAACAAGGACAGCTTACAGACAGTTGTCTTTCCCCTGTCCTACGGCTTTACACCGCTACCAAGCATCATGACAAGCAGTGCCTACCAGCACCCCGCAAATGCAGTTGAGTTGACGTACCTAGCAGCAAGAGACGGGTGAGAAGAAAGGGCAAAACGACGAAACTGGGGTGCAGAAAAACAATCGCCTTTTTGCACAAGCAGAGAGACAGTTGCAGAAGACAAGAAGCCAAGCGGAAACGGTTGAGCGATGGCGGATTGTAGGTACCTGGCAGGGGAGCTTAGATGGAGACGCCCCGCATTCTGGCCTGTCGTGTGCTTGAAAGTGGTGAGGCAAGGTGGCCGTTCGCTACATCAAACAAACTCCACCTCAATCAAGCACCTGCAATGCAGGAGCAGGAAATATATACTGTGGGCTTGAGCCATTGCACACTGCACTGGTATGCTCCATATGTTCTTTTTTTTTAAAAAAAAAAATTTACGGTAGCAGGTCCTTCAGCGAACCGCAGAGCCTGGCAGGGGTTTGCTCATTGCACTTCGCCAAGGAGGGGTTGCTTCACCAGCCACGCTGAGCCACAGTAAGGCGCAGCGTCAGGGACAAGTCGCAAGTACCAGCTCTTATGAGAGCCAGCTCATAAGTATCTATCAAACTACTATATACCAAACTACTTCACCAATTGGTGTGGTACCCAGTAACGCGACAATATCTTTGCTACGAGGCGTAATCCACACTTTATCCTTCTCTTTCTGGTCTTGGTTCATCAACCAGCCAACGCTGAGATGAGCATCGACTCTCATGGTAGAGTCTACTAACGGTGTCTCCGAATCTTATGTCGCCACTCATGCCCCCCAGCGTGGCTAAACTTCTCGAGTAACCGGAAGAAGATCACTACCGATTGATAATTTATAGGACTTCAGAGGTTGATGATTTGGGTTCTTTTCGCTAGGCTTTTCTATCTCTATTTATTTCTTATGAAAGTCTTTTACGTGTCTTGTTTCAAGCCGAGTGATTCTCTTACAGATGCACGACTTGAGTTATTTCGTTTCTTTTATGGGAACTCTTCCAGCTGTCCACCTGGAGCGCTGGGATCGCCCTCGGCCTGGGCAAACCACAGGCTATTGCTCTCTAGGTCAAACACGGTATACACATCCGTGTAGTAGACAAAGCCCATAATGTTGAACGTCTCCTCAGGCTCTTCGCCGTCCTTGGGTTTTGGGGGCTTGCGGATTACATTGACGCCGACCTGGCACAGACCGTCGTTTTTGATTGCGGGGTTGGTCAGCTCTTCTGACAAGCGAAGCTTGTCGAGGCCCAGCGTAGTCTTGACGGAGTCGTTATTGAAGCCCATGACAAGCTTGTTGCCGGCGCTAAGCTTGTCACACTCGACGGGGCCTAAGCCATCCTCTTCACTGAATTCGGTGTCAAGGGCCTTGGCCATACTCTTCACCACGCCGGCAGGAAGTGTCAAATCGATACCGCCCGTGTCGAAAAGGGTGAGACCCTCCTTCTTCTTGAGTCCGAGATTGATGAGGTTGCCGTTGTTGCCATTGCTGCCAGTATTGCCCGTATTGCCAGTATTGCCATTGTTGCCTTTGTTCCCATTCTGATTCTTGTTTTTGTTTTTGTTCTTTTTCTTGTTCTTGTTCTTGGTATTTTCGTTCCCGTTCCCTTTGTTGGTATTATTTCCATTGCCATTGCCATTGCCATTGTCATTGTCATTGCCATTGTTCTTGTTCTTGTTTTTGCCATTGGTGCCGTTGTTGCCGTTGTTGCGATTGTTGCCGGTGTTGCGATTGTTGCCGTCACCTTTGTTGCCGTCAACTTCGCCGCCAACTTCATTACCGTTACCACTGACGACGTTGCTGTTACTGTTCTGGTTGTCTTTTCCATTGCCATTGTTGCGGTCACCGTTCCTATTGCCGTTGCTTTTGCCGAGATTGCCATTGGCACTGCCGTCATTTCCATTGCCGTCTTTGTTGTTATCTTTGCCATCATTTTCGATGCCATTGCCGTCATTTCCACTGTCCTTCTGATCGTTGATTTGACCCTTGTTTCCATCAACGCCATTTCCATCGCTGCCATTGTCAATGCCATTGCCATTCCCATTGCTGCCGCTGTCATTGCTGCCACTGTTGTTGCTGCTATCCCGGTCGCCACTTCTATTGCCGTCAACGTTATTTCCGCCACTACCACCATTATTGCCATTTTCATTGTTATTTCCATTGCCGATGTCATTGAAATTGCCGGTATCGAAGTCTCCAATGTCTCCGTCGCCATTCCCATCACCGATGGGGTCGTTTCTTCTATCAATGGCCTGGTCATTGCCGTGGGTTCCCTTTGCCTCCTTGGTCACTCTAGCAGCCCTACGATGCCCGGAGAAGCGCCCAAAAGTCCTGCGAGCGGGCTGCTCTTCTCGTTTAGCGTTTTGTGTTCCGTCGCCGCCGCTCATATCCAGCGAAATGGAGCTCATCGTCGCGAAAAAGTCGTCTATTACCCCCCTGTCAATATTTTTGACGATGTCTACCTTCTGCAGCTCGCCGGTGAACTTGGAACGGTCGATGCCGCCGATAAAGACGCTGCCGTTGGCGAAAGCTGTGTGCGCAGAAAGTTAGGGCTTGCGTGTCTTTCTGTCCAAGTAATGGATGGTGAGAGCTCTTTGTGGCAAGGGGAGCACTCACGTGTCGAATTCAAGACCACACTGTATGAATTGCCCTTTGTGACGCCCGCACTCTTCATTGCCTGGGGAAGATTCTCATATGTCTTATTTGTCTGCACTGAAGCGGAAGGACCGAAGCCGTATATGGCGAATACCGGAAAGTCGTCGGTGGTGCCTCCCTCGTTAGCCAGCGCCACCTGAGCGTCGGGGACGCTGCCACCTGCCACGGTGACAGTCGTCTTGATGTAGTCGCCCAGAAAAACGTCGCCACCGGAGAAGGAAGCATTGAAGCGTTCGCCCGTTACATCTTTGACGTCGGAGGACTGGTTACGGTCGAACTGGCCCCGGACAATAGCCGCCGGCTCGGCGCACTGCTGGTTTGGGCTCTTACAAAGGCGTGATCTCGCCTGCGGGATCACTGTGTCGCCAGAGCCAGAGTCAAAAATTCCCGTGATCTCCTGTGGGGGGTTGCCGAAAGCCATGGCCATCAGAGGCTGCCATGGACCGGCCTCCTTGCTCTGGAAGTGCTGCACGCTGGCCTGCAGAACGCGGGGCTGGGCAACGACAACTTCGCTCACCAGGAGGAACGGCACATAGTGCAGGTTGTACTTCATCGCTTCAATACTCTCAGAGCAATACTCTCAGAGCTCCTGGTATTTTAGTGGCAAAGATGTATTCTGCTAGTAAATTTGTAAACGATCATCAGCTCTTCCATCTCAAGAGCGGGACTTCATGTACTTGTGCGCATATATACATATCTTCAACACTTTCCACTTCTCCCATCATACATGCAGTGGTGCAACGAAAGGAACAATGCTGATGCATGACATTACTGGCTTGAAGATAGGTGGCGGAGAGACTGAGCATTGCGCTCGCCACCCCGTATCTGACTAGTGTCGAGCCCCGGACCCTTGACACGGGCATATGCAGTGGTTATGACAAAACGACGGAATTGTTTCCCGCAATGCAAGTTGCACTGCACGGTACGCGCAATAACTCCCCGGGCTTCGCGCATGGACCTGGCTGTAGAGCTATCGGATGCTTGCCATGCGGGGGGGGAACGTCACATACGTCAACCAAGGCACGAATGACTGTGAAACAATATTGCCTTTTCTGAGATTTGTTCGTTACCCAAAATACTTGAAAACTATGCAACTACTTACTGTATTACAAGTACTATAAAAGAGGCGAAATCATGCCGGTGCTTCGGGCTCGGAAGTTTGAAACGGCGGGGTCCTTGCTTGGCCTTGGCCTTGGCCCGCATCGAATGGATGTGGTCAAGCTGCGAGCCCACCAGGACTCGCGTCTGCCACTTCACCTTTTACTTTGACTCTTCGTTGGTGCAGTCATACGGCCTGAGAAAACTCGATCTTCATATGGTTTCTTGACTGCAGGGGTTGTTTTAGCTAGTGAGGATCGCGTGATTTTAGCGACAACGCTTCGGATCCGGAGGCCCTGAGACAATGTAACGGAAAGATGAAACCACACAAGCATTGACTCGAGGGAATATCTCGGCTCCGGTTATTAATATGGCAAGGTTGACTCATTCTCCTAATTTCGGAAAAATGTGGTCTTGGACTCAGTTCCGGTCTTTGCACCTCACTTGCGGAAGCAATAATACAGCTTCAGGTAAGTCTGGGCGGCCTCACGCTCTCAGTGGATACCCCTTGACCGGATGATCAACGTAGCCGCTCTGTATTCCGGGACAGCGGAGACAGGTATAGTTTGTTTCCTATTTTTCTTTTCTATCAGCATGAACCACTGGTATCACTCCTCAGTGCGTGGTCGGTACCAGTACCTTTTAGCGTTTTGCAGGTCTTCTATTACATGATGTGATCGGTATCTTTTCCATTCGACAGGCGTTCTTCACTTTTCATGCCAAGATGGCCATTGTTTCGAAACACCTAGAGAATCCAATCAAGCTTCTCACTAACGTTACCCAAATGGTTGTCTGCGAGCTGGCAGGGTCAAACAATGGCCTAACGCAAGGATTGCCCATATCCACGCGGAGCCTCGTGTCGCCGCTGTCAGAGCAGAAACCTACTTATTTTTCTCGTTCACGAGTCGTCGTCTGTGCAGGCAAAAGAAGTTTCGTCTCAAGTGTACCATGAAGTTTTCAAACCAATACAAGACGGCTACAGCAGAACGTTACCAGTAGTGGAGACGGCCGGCGACCTGCCAAAACCGGGTGAAACGCAACCCGGATTGACGACATGGATTCGTGTTTAGGAGAAAGGGGGGAAGGGGGAAGGCTGCAGCCTTATTAGGACGTGACTAGGCGGGTTCCGACAGTTCCGCGTGAATAGGAATGGTTGACTGGAGGAGCTGACAGTTAGTGAGCTATCAAAAGGCAAACGAAGTGGCTGTCGAATTGATAACGACGGTTAAAGGAGTGACCTGATGTCTTTATGATGATCTACTTCTGATAAACTCATGAGGTTTTACATATTTTGAATTCGCCGACCAAATAAAACCTGTCGAGCTATACGAGACTGTGACTCGCTAGGGACCGGATGGGACAACATCCCGCTTAGTCACATGGATTTGCTTTGAGAGGCGTTGTTTTTGGGTCTTGTATGGATGCGGACTTTTTTGGAGGGGTGGCGAGGGGCGAGTTTCAAAAGGTTTCTTCTCGTTATGAGAATAGTCGGTACGCGTATTGTTGTTGTGCTTGCATTTGAAGAGAGGTGTAAGTACGGCGAAACGGGATGCGGCGGCTGCTGCATAATTAATCCATCAAATCAGAACAGTCATGAGGTGAACCTTTTTTGTCGAATGAAACTACCTGAAAACTACCTGAAAAGCTAGACAGGGCTGATTTCGAGTTTGAACATTACTCTCGAGCCAAGTGGTACGGTCAGAGTTGTTTGCCTTTTCGGCTCCCTGAATTCGGCTTCCCGAGTTGCCTTAGGCTACCTTAGTTGGCGACACCAATGACACCTGAGAGACAATTAGTAAAGGGTAGCGAAACGTGTGACCAGAGCATTCAGGCTTACCGCAGGCAGGGCGAGGGCCAGCGTTTCCGGTCTTGAGGGACTCTTCGTTGCCGCCCTTACCGAGGTCGTCGGTGCCAGCGTGAACAACGACAGTGCGCTGGATGTAGATGAGAAGTTAGCAAATGATGTGAAAAGGGCGGCACCGGCCGTGAATTTCCTCCCGGTATATACATACGCCAACGACGCTGTGAGGGCCAATCAGCTTGACATGGCTGTCCTGGACGGAGCCCTTGGCGTTACCCTGGGCGTCCGTCTTGATGTTGCCGAGATCGCCAACGTGGCGGGCGGCATCCGACGGCGCGCCGTGGGTCTTGCCGTGGGGGTTGAAGTGAGGGCCGGCCGAGGTGCAGCCGTTGGTGTTGTCGCCAAAGGTATGGATGTGGAAGCCGCGCTCCGCGTTGGGGTCGTTGCCGGAGATGTCCCAGGTGATGGTGGTGGGAGCCGACTCGGACTCCTGCTCGAAGGTGACGGTACCGGCGACCTTGGCGTCACCACGGAGGACACAGACTAGGGTCGGGGTGGGAGGAGATGTCAGCTTTCTGCATGGTCTTTTTTTTGTCTCCCCTTGTCTCGTTTTGGCAAAGCAAAAGTGGCCAACGCCGGTTCAGTCGTTACAGACAGGTCAGATGTGGTGCCATCAAGGCCCTTGACAGAAGAGGTTGCAGCCCAGCCCAATCCATCAAGGTATCGAGGAACAGTAACGTAACTGGGTGAGCTAAAAACCCGCGCAAACCAGCTCGCTCTCTCTCTCACACACACACGCATGCCGCCACCACCTATAAACGCCGAGAGCTGCCCCTCCATCAATTTTCTACCGCTTGCATCATCTGACGACGTGCAGGATGCGGTCGTGGCGCTGTGTTTTGGGACGAGGCATTTTGGTCTTCTTACCTGCTTTGACCATTTTGGATGATTTTGTTTTTTCTTGGTTGATGATGGCTGGAAGTGGATGAGGTGATGATGCAATGGAGGGGGAGGGGAAAGGAGGGGAAAGTTCGGGTACGGCTTAATAAAGCTGTCTGGGCAGCCAGTCGGCGGCGTCGGCCCAAGGAAAGCTACTATGAAAACCTACCGATTACGCTGGAGGGGCAAAAGCTCCCAAACCCGAGACCTGCGCAGGCTCCCTCCGGCGAGCAGCTTTGGCTGCTTGCATCAAGCTGTGTTGCCCGGTCATCACCCAATTGTGTGCGCCAGCCAATCGAGACGGAGCTTTTGACAGGCCGCTGCCGAGGCGGAGTTACGAGGCCAGTTCCTGTTGCTTGGAAAGCACCCGTCATGGACCAGTCTCATCACAGCATTCTCCCCAAACTAACTAAGGACCGAGCTGGGGAAGCTCGCGGCTCCACAATGACAGAAGGCTTCAACTTCCCCAATTGATCTCCGAAGAGACGGCCAAGGACAGATTTGATAGCGACGGAATTACCGGATCGAGGAAGCCAGGAATATTTCTGCTATTCAAAGCTCGACAGGCAATTGGATAACGTTTTGAATTTTGGCAGGCATACCGGCCGACACAGACCGCGAAGACCGGGTTGGCAGGGCATCGAGACCGTGGAGCACCAAGCCGAACGCTACGAACGTTGCAACACCAGTATGGAACGTGAGAAGAATGGGCGAAGCAAAGAAGACACACAAAAGGAGCATAGCCTTTGGCGGACACGATCCATAGCATCCTCTACTCTCAACTACAGCCATTCGTCTACGGAGCCTACGAAGCCTACGAAGCCTAGCCCTCCCCTAAGTCCGATACTCAGGCGAGGCCGGGGCGAGGGCGCTCAGGATATCGGGGGACTCGTGATGAAAGGGGAGAGTTTGCCGCTATATGCTTCTTATTCTATACGCTCAGCTCATCGCGCTGTAGAAAATGAATGGGCATAATAAGGGCACGCACGTATTGTAACTCGTAGTGATGGGTTTTAGTGGGCGGGCGATGCGAGACCGGCAGCTGACTATATCAATATCCTCCTCGCTACAGTAATTTCGATGCTTCAATTTTTCACCATTTTGAAACAACAATCGGTGGAAACAAGGCAAAGAGGCTTGCGCTCATGCATGAAAGACATCTGCCCGTTTGACTTTACAAGCAACGTGGGGTGACGACCCTCCAAATCTCGGTATCTATATTGCAGTAGTGCCCAGGACCAAGAAAAAAAAGGGTTCACCGTCTTCCGAGAGTCATTAGCTGTTCCATCTTGGCATTACGTCGTAGAAATCGAAACGGGCTGCTTTTGGTCAAAACAAACACGCGCCACGCCTTTTTTTTTCTTTCAAAGCCACCCTGTCCTATCCCAAAGTTCCGGCCTCGCCTACATCTAATTCGTCCGGAGGGTGGGGGGTTCGCAATTTTTTTTTATTCATCTGCACGTTACTCCCAGTACTCCGGGTCATTTCCCCGGACGACTCCTATAGTTGAGCTACCCACACCGTGATGCGGCCGGGCGTGGTCCGTCACGACCTTCCATGGAAAGGGGGCAACATCGCCGTGCGTAAAACATGGACATGTCGCTGCACGGCGACCATATTCCAGATGCCCTGGCCCATGCGGTCGTGAGCGTCTCTCTCCCGGGCATGTAGCTACTCGACGAAGCAGCTCGCCGTAGTAGAGGGGGCCCGGTCGTTGATCGTAACTCGAAGGAGGGGTAGCCCACGTTCGATACTGGTAGCAGAGGGGCGAACGGGAAAGACGGGGATCCCCGTGGGGGGGCGCACGTCACTTTGTGAATGAGGTCCGTGGCGGCCATGCCAGGCACCTCTGCTGGGAGGGACGAGGGGTGGGCTGGACATGCCTGGCTGGCTACCTAGGCAGCTGGGTTGCCACGCACTCTGCGGCCTGGGCTAGGTTTGTTGTCGTTTCATATAATGTCAGCGTGGTGGTGCATGGACGAGGTTGCGTGCTTCAGCATGCCAAGTATACTTGCATCCATCGAGGGTCGCCGAGGGCCACGATGTTTGCGGGTTGAGAGCGCCGACGGTGGAATTGGAAGCGAAGACTTGCCCACCACCATCTGTCTTTGCAAGCCGCATCGATAATCTCAAAAAGTCAAAAGATTATTTCATTTCCATATCAGTGAATCAATCAGACTCAATTGCAAGCTTGGCTTGTGTATATATTCTCTCGAGCTGTATTCGCTATACACCTCCTTTCCCCTCCCAGAGAAAAGGATATTAAGTTGGATAGGTGGTTTTCAGGTATTGTTCAAGCCGTGGTGGGCTTCAAGAAACACACATCAGGACAACCCCGCACAGCTGTCGTTTCAGGAAAAACCCGCGTATTCGCACAATCAGAGCGCAGGGCACTCAGCCTGCTACGATGCAACTCGGCCGTCCAACCTGAGAATGCCTCGATAACCTGTCAAGAAAAGTACGACCCAATCCTCCGCAAAATTACAAATACAAACTCGGCCCGTGACAACCAAATCTCGATGTACAAGGGTGTACCAATATCCCGGCTTACACCTGCAGCCCGCGAATTAAATCAAGACTCACGTCGTCTCGTGGCACAAACCTGGCGTCGAAGCCGTCGGGCTGGCTGGTCAGCCCATTGGTCAATTCTACCTTGGGTGTGACTTCGTTCCCTTGGTCATCGAGCGGCTTTTTGACGTCCATTGTGCTCAGGATACCGGCAATCACGATCCACACGCTCGCCTTGGCAAGGTGCTGGCCGACGCAGACGCGTCGACCAAAGCCAAACTGGCCATTGGGGAACGGCTCGCCACGACCGCCTTCTTCTACGGGCGTGTATCTGTCAGGATCAAACTCGTCAGGATCCAGATAAGTATCGGGGTCGTGAGTCATGGCACGCGCGTTGGCATAGACAAAAGAGCCAGCAGGGATGAAATAGCCATTATACACGTCGTCTTCGATGGAGCGATGGGGTACGCCAATGGGAGATACAGGGCACCATCGAAGAGTCTCTTGCATCAGGTACTCAATGTAGCGTAGGTCGGGATTCTGCCTGTCATTCAAATTTGGCATCCTGTTGCGTCCAACAACTCCGTCTAGGGCTTGCTGGGCCTTGGTTTGAATCTCTGGGTGCAGAATCATGTTGATAACGAAAACCATGATGGTCGCCCACGTTGTGTCTTGTCCGGCAGCAAACACGGCGCCGGCCGCTCCTTTTATGTCATCTAACCCCAGCTCCGGCACCTCTCCTTTCTCAACCTGCACCTGTCGTTGGTCTAGCATGAGCTGGATGATCGACTTGGTGCGCTGCTGGGCTGCTACAGCCGCGTTGAATGGCTTGTCGTGCAAGTTGCGGATAGCCCAGCACCAATCATTGGCAAACTTGAGCGACCTGTCGTGCAACCACCTGGGCATGTATCGGAGAATCGGGAAAAAATCGACTGGCGTGCCAGCAGGTGCGCCCCCATGCCCAAGCGCATAGCTGGCGTCTGCAGCCACTTGAATAAACGGATCCTGGTCGCTGTCAATGCTGATGCCGAATCCGATGCCGAGTACAATAGCGGTAGCTAGTCGACGAACAACAGTTTCCCATTCTGCAGGGTTGGCTGCCAAGCCCTTGAGCATGATGGCTGTTTCGCGCTCCTGCATGCGCCTGTATTGCACAATACTACTATTTGATAGACTCTTTTGTAGAATGCGTCGGTGCATCCGGAAGTCGGAGCCCCATCGCAGAAATGTCAGCGTCTTGCCCCATCCCATGACCTCGAAGAGCACAAAGCGTGGGCGGTCTGAGTAGTTGAGGCCTCGCTTGTCAAGCAGATCGACAGCAGCTTTCACCGAGTTTAAGACAATGACAGGCTGACCGAGGATGCTGACGGAAAGTACATCAGAACCATACTCTCGAGACCACCTCATGTAAGTGTACTCGGGGCTGTGGGAGGGCACGATGCGGAGGTGTCCCAGGACTGGTTCTCCGGGTGGTCCAGGAGGCAGCGGCAAACCGTTGGTGCGGCGTCTATGGAGTACAAACTTGACAAGAAGCAAAAGTATTAGCGTCACAACGACCGCCGAGCCCAACGGCCGGACAGCACAATACGTGACACCCATCTCGTTACCGGGTTGCCGTGGTGGGCTGTCACCAGCCGGGGGCTGCCAACGGGGCCGGAGCTTGGCGACGAGCACCAAGGCAGCAGCCTGGTGCCAAGTGCCAGATAGTGATGCGGGTAAGGGTACCAAGGCGCTCTGTAACAAGCAGGCTCCGTTGCTGTCCGGGCCGGGGCGTATGGGGGACGAGGACGAGGACGAGGTGGATGGCTAGTGGATCTATAGGGGGATACTTGGCGCACCGGTAGATCGGAGCGATGCTGGGTGTGGCGCGGCTTCGAGGCACTGTAGAGCCGGAACTAGGAAAGAAGGCTGCACCAGGTGATGGAGCCCTTTGCGTGTGCGGCTGAGCCGTGGATGAGGAGCACACGAGTGTGAAGCGGAGAGCGCTTCGTTACGATGGCGAGAGAGAGCTAGTGGTTGGTGGGGCAGCTTCTCCTGATGAGAGACGGAGAGCGTGGCTAGCGTGGAGGGAGAAGACAGACCAAAAATGGTAGGCACGCTTCGCACATATCCAGAGATAGGCCTTGGGAATATACACATCGATTGACGCAGCTTGTAGAAGCAAGAGGCGGAGACAAGGCCGCAGGCAGGCGACGTAGCTTGAGCTTCCTTGCAAGCAAAGCTCCGCAGAGGCCATGTGCCCGAGGCAGACTATCGGCCTAGCTTTGACAGTGTAGCTGTCTGTATCTGCATCTTGTAACCCATGATGGCGCTGACCATTCAGACACGAGTAGAGTATCGTGGCAGGGGTACGGGCCACCCTCCACCCCATCAAGCTATCTGACCATCAGATACATAAAATTTTTATATTGGCTTTCAACTCTGTCTGGTGCGTGGTCTGCAATGACACGCCCGCTGGTGGCCCCGACTACTTCCTTGGTGAGTTAGTTTTACCAAGTAGGAAGCACCTATCTCCGCGTGGCTCCATAGGGCGCAACGGTGGTTGGCAGAGCTAGAGATGCATCGAGACGATGGTGTGAGCCTGGTCGGTGTCATTCTAGCACGTAGTCATGGTACCGCGTCGCAAGTATTACATGAAAAGGGAACATGGCACCCAGTCATGACTACTCAGTATGCAGCAGTTGTGGGTAGCCAACAAGACACCAAAGACACGCACGCAAGAGACTGCAGCGTGGTGCGACGAGTCGCGCGGGATGCGACGCTGCGTTGGAGATCGTATGCCCGGTTGTCCGCATGGAGAAACCAGTTGTGAGGTTGATTTCTCTCATGGTCCAGTTTGGCTTGGCCTTGTCCTTGTTGGGTAGACCAATGTCCACATTTGCCTGCCGGACGAGGTTCGGTGGCTTGATTCCCAGTCCCTCCCTTGCCTTCTACTGGTAGTCGATCAGCTGCGCCCCATCAGGCTGCAGATGCAAGCCGCGAGTCGCGAGGGAATGGGTCGCCGGCGCGGGAGCAGAGACTACTGGTATTAAGCAAGAATGCGACGCTCCATGCCGTCGGTTCCATGGCGTTGATGTGTGAAACAATGGCCACGAGTCTTGGTCCGGGGTTGCAATATCGAGGGAACGGGCATGGCCTTTCGGTATCCCAGAAAGAGCTGGTTGAACGACGGGAGAGTCCGGGGCAGGGATTCCATGGAACGGAAACATTCCGGTCCGCAGGCGAGAAAAGATGCCGGGTTGGCTGCCGCGTGACGAGCATCGTGAACGAGAGCCTTTGTTTCCCCTGGCTTTCCAGGGGCGAAGGAGGCCCCAGCCAGCGACATCCCCACCAACTAGTTAACGGAAACTGGGGGCACAACATGTCTGGACTGGCTACGGTGGACGGAACACGTACGTGATATTGGCGAGATAAGTCCGAAGTATCAGAGCGTAAGAAGAATGCTGCCATGCCATTGAGTGGCGCTAATAGTGGGAAAAGAGCAGACTTGGGTTTGTGATGCGGCCGTCGTGGTGTTGAGGATGCGCGCGTAGTGCAAACGGACGTCAAGGTGGCATTCCGTCAGGTGCCCGAGATGACCGGACAAGAGCAACCAGAGCCGCAGCGTGGACTTACCAGTATCCGTACGAGGCTGGAACTCGACGTGCTGCGCCTTTGTGGCGGGGCAGTGGCGGGGTAGCAGGGACCTTTGGCGGGGTGACGATGGCTTGGTATCTCTGTAGCGGCGGGCGACGAGGGTTGTACCTGTACAAGGTGGCAGCCAAACTTCAAGTTACACTCGACAACTGGTCAGTTAGCCAAGTAGATATAGGTTCCTGGGTAGTTATCGCACTACCTATTGTTACTTATTAGGAGCATCGCGTCTCGCATCTTGCACACCCAATGTACCTACTGTAATCGGTATTATCGGGCGGCTACCGCCTTAATACGTAGGTAGTTATGTACCTAAGTAGAGTATCAACCAGAGCACTCGGACAATCGATAGCCAAGTACATGCCCAGATAGCTACCTCGGTACTTGCGAGGTAGGTTCTTGCCTTGAATCCGTAATCCGTATTCCACCTGCGAAGTATTATGGCCGCGGAATTGAATTGACTTCCCGCTGCCTGCCGCTTCCCGTCGTGGATGCCATGGCTATTAGTACTTGGCTACTCAGTAGAGTCAATTTTACGAAGTCAACGCGATTCTGTTTGTGTGAATCATTGATTCATGCACACCACCACATTACACCCCTCGCCTTCCCACTTCCAAGCCGCAAAAAGGACACCAGCGCATCCATTAGTTACCCAGGGCTGAGGTGATGTGGCCGATCTCCGCCCCATCAGCCAGCCAGCAGCCAGCCAGCCAGCAGCCACTCTTCCTGGCCTTGTTCTGCCTCTTCGGTACAGTCGTGGCCAGGTTAATATCAGAGACGGCGCGATGCAAGTACCCGCCCGCCCAGCCAAGGTAAATACCTACTAGCAGCTAAGGTACCAACCTACCTACCAAGGTATTACGGATCTAGCTATTCTGGCTTTTCCACAAGTACCGACGCTTGCCGTGCTCATCTTAACATACCGCTGCTCTCACTACGAACACACCCGCGGGAGGTTTTTGCCTGCCCAGTCAAAACGCGCCAGAACACTAGGTAGGTACTACTAGCCAGTGGGGGGTTACACAGCGCAAAGCTTTCCCGTGTTGATAAATATTTTGCCATGGCCAGCCTACCACTTCTTCTCTTTTCATTGTTATTTATATTTCACATCCATAGCTCCCAGCAATTCATCAAATTCGTCTCGCCAGTCTGGTCTCGACTTAGTTCTTGTTGAACGGGGAAAGCGCATGTACCTCTGCTCCGACAGGTAGCCCGGCGCTCCGTTTGTAGGCAAGTAGCTGCCACCCGCCATGATGGCATCAAGTGCGCCAGTGGCCGATCCAAACCTACTTCCCCCGACGGCGACGGCAAAGGCGGAATTTACCAAACCACCTACAGCTGGTGATCCATACTCCTATACCACCGGGTTCGGGAATCGTTTCATCAGCCAGGCACTTCCGGGCATCATATCCTGGTCTCAGAACACGCCCCAGAAAGTCAAGTATGACCTATACTCAGAGCAGCTCAATGGCTCAGCTGTCAATGCTAAGCGGAGCGATATCCGTCATGTCTGGATGTATCGAATCCGTCCTTCGGTAGCCCATGGACCTGTTCGTCTCGATCCCAGCATCAATCAACATGTGAGCGGCCTCGTCCATGAGTAACGTGATTTGGCCAACGTAGTGCTAACATCCTGGTTCGCCCTACTCAGATTGAGTCCTCTTTTCTTTCCCCGAATTCCAACGTTGAATCGTGCGCCGCCCAGCAGGCCTGGGATCCTTTTCCTATCCCAGAGGGCGAGAGTACCGGCGCTGATGCCCCCACGGTCAACTTTGTCCAAGGCATCCGTACCATCGGTGGGAAAGGAGACGCCAGTCTCCAGGAAGGCCTCGCTATCCATATATACTCGGCAAATGCCAGCATGGACAGGGAGGCATTCTGCAACAATGATGGCGAGATGCTCATTCTCCCACAACAAGGCCGTCTTGACATAACAACTGAGCTGGGCCCCCTCATGGTCCGTCCAGGTGAGGTCTTTCTCATGCCCAGTGGTATGCGTTTCAGTGTCAAGCTGCCCGATGGGCCTTCCCGCGGCTATATCCACGAGGTTTTCGCTGCCCGTCATGACCTTCCCGAGCGTGGTGTCATTGGTCCCAACGGCATGTCCATGGAGCGAAACTATTGCGCTCCGCTTGCTCGTTACGATATTGATGAAAACCTTTGGTCAATCATACACAAGCTTGAGGGCGCTCTGCACAGATGCGAGCAAAGGCACACGCCCTTTGACGTCGTTGCATGGCATGGCAATCACGTGCCCATTAAATACGATTTGAATGAGTTTGTTAGCTTGGTCAATTCGACAAAAGACCAGGCCGACCCAACTTTATATACTGTCCTTTCCGTCAAGTCAAATAGGAAGGACACACCTTTGAGCGAATTCTTAATCTTTACAGAGAAATGGATCACTGCTGAAGGCACATTTCGCCCTCCTTATTATCACCGGAACATGAGCACCGAGATCATGGGCCTCGTTTTTGGCGAATACGGTGGCAGCAGTCATGTCCTTGCTCCTGGTGGTCTCAGCTACGAAGCGGCTTACATGCCGCACGGCGAGACGTATGAAACTTGGCAGGCCGCTAGCCAACGAGAGCTTGAGCCAGTCAAGATTTGCAAAGGTACAATGGCTTTTATGTTTCACATTGGCGGCCCAGTCAAGTTGACGAAATGGGCAATGCACGGCCCAGGCGCCAAATCTCTGCATCCTAGTGACCCTACACAATGGGATACTGTAAGACCAGGCTTTTTCGACCACGCAGAGCAAATTGCCGCCGAAATAGCAGCCGAAAATAGAGGGTGATTGCGGGGTGCAGTCGAATAGCGTGAGCGAACGGAATTGCATGCAATCATGCAGTAACGGTGCTGTCCCGGCACTGCTTTTCTACTTTGGCGCATTGGGAGAGGAGTAAATCAGTCGAGCGAATGGGAAAGGCTTTTTCTTCCGGCATATGGGTGTCAGTTACTTGGACTAGATGTTAATCCATTTTATTGATGTTCCGATTCCATCGCAGTTTTTTAAGTAATGCGCGAAGACGATGGATGGTACTTGGCCGGCCGGCTCACCGACCAGCCCTTCCTTGTTGGGAACCGGCCGAGGTTTGGTGGCCGGTTGCTACCCACCTGGTTGCCCCTCCCGGTTGCGACTTACACGCACAGTCTCCCACTTACACCATCACTAGGCATAAGCGGTGGACATTTCCGACTCATTTTCACATTTTACTTCCAGGTGAGAATTGTTGGTATGTCTCCTTTTTCTTCCCGGACGATGTTCTTCCACAGGTTTACTTTGATGCTGACAGGGGCAAAAGGCTTTTCACTCGACTCGAAGTCGCGAAATTTCCACGGATATCCGTTCTTGTTCCTTCTCCTCTTTTTGCCATGGCTGAATCGAGCACAGTCTACGTCGTGACTGGGGCCAACCGTGGAATCGGTCTCTGCATGGCGCGGAGCCTGCTCGCGCGGGCGCAGACGGTAGTCGTCGGCACGGTGCGGTCCGAAGACGCGCGGGCTCAGCTCCTCGCCGGCACGGCCAGCGTGGTGCCCGGCGCGGAGAGCAAGCTCGTCAGCGTGCTCCTCGACTACTCTACCTCTTCCTTCTCCTCGGCGGGCGGTGGCGGGCTCGAGTCCCACGACATTGCGCGCGCTTTCGGACCGGCGCTGGCGGAGAGCGGCGTCGGGCACGTGGACGTGCTCGTGGCCAACGCGGGCCATACCATGACCATGGGGGGCGTGCTGGCGACGACCGGCGCGCAGATGCGGGCGCTCCATGACATCAACACCGTCGGGCCGCTGGTGACGCTGCAGGGGCTGTGGCCTCTCATGACGCGGGGCCGGGCGGCGCGGGGCCGGGCGGGCAAGGCCGCGTACGTGCTGGTGAGCTCATCGGTGGGCTCCATCGGCATGATGGAGCCCGTGCCGGGCGGCGCGTACGGCCCCAGCAAGGCGGCGGCCAACTGGATCGCCAAAGCGGTGCACACACAGCTCAGTGGCGGCAACGGCGGCGGCGGCGGCGAGGGTCAAGGAGAAGTAGAGAGCGGGAATGGGGTGGTGGGCGTCGCGGTGCACCCGGGCTGGGTCACGACGGACATGGGTAGGACGGCGGCCGCGTCGTGGGGCCTTGCCGAAGGTCAGGGCCCGACGCTGAGCCCCGAGGAGAGCGCGAGCCACGTCCTGGACATTGTAGACAAGGCCGAGGAGTTTGGCGGCAAGTTCGTCATGAAGGGTGGGGAGGAGTTGCTATGGTGAGCTCGGAGAGTTCGTTGAGAGAGAGAGAGAGAGAGAGAGAGAGAGGGAGAGAGCGTGGCAATGAGAGTTCAACACAACGTGGATGCTATGGGATGAGCAATGCAGACCCAGATTCAACAACTTGGGATACTATTACGGTGATAATGTATATTTGAGAGGTGATAATTTATATGAGATTTTGGGAATGCCCATTCGTTTTTTATAAACTTCGACTTACTGCCTTGAATATGATCTCACTCTCACTTCGTCAGACCTGGTATCCTCTCCAAAAAAAAAAAAAGTCTTGTTTAAGACTTCGAGACTCTCGGTTGGGCCTGAGATGGTGTTTCAAGTCGGACATGCCATTATATCACTCGCATCTGAGCCGATGGACTTGTGTACAAACGTGGCCGAGAATTGTGCAATGGAGGTGGAATAAGGACGATGTATTCACATCATGTCGGGACTTTCAACTACAGATGGGGGCAGGCTCCAATGACACCTGTTTTTTTGTTATTGCCGTCGCATGGAACCCTGTGCAGGGCTGGCCGGTCTGGGGTGCATGGGTCCGTCCCGTCCCCTCCGGGGGGGAGCCATCGGTGTGAAGTTGGTTTTGCCCAAGAGCCGCACAGGCCAGTGCAAGGTAGGTGAGCTTTTTGTATTCATCTTTTCTACTCGTTTCTTCTCATTCTCTCTCTCTCTCTCTCTCTCTCTCTTTCTTTTTTGTGTGTGTGTATGATATTTATTCTATGCATACGGCTAACAAGCTTGTCAGGACAAAAGTGGGAAATTTGGGCTGCAGGCGACCCCCCCCCCCCCCCCCCCCCGAGCACGGCGCGCACGTAACTACTGCATGCGCGTTGCAACTTCAAAGACAGGATGGATGGATTGGCAGGCAAGCAGGGAAGAAAGAGAAAATAGGAAGAAAGTGTGGGGGGATGGAAGAGAGGTATGAAACAAGGGCGTTGCAAGCCGGCGAGGCGGGAATGTTGCAGATGTCACGACCAGGGGTTCGATAGTGTTGTAGAATGTTGCAGCACATTGTTTTCTTCCTTTTTTGGTAGATGAGCTAACTTTTGTAGAAAGGTATTTTTCTAGGAAGATTACGGAGACAAGAAAAAAATTACATGACGAAAAGAAGAAAAAAGGTCCCATTTGCCATGATTTGTTATACTATACAATTTCGGGAAACATTGATAAATGAAGCCCGTTCGGGACAGGGCGTGGCCCACTACCAGTACGCCATGCAGCAGCGCGACCCAAGATGTGACAAAATTTACGGATGATGCCCATTGGGCGGGGGGGGGCAGAGTTGTTGTTTTGTTTTTTTCTTATATATACTTGTATAGAAGCGAGCCTCGCCCAGGTGGGGTAACAAAGAAAGATTACAACGAGTTCTTGTGATGTGTATGCAGTACGGGCCGATGCAGACCAAGTTTGTAGCGAGGCCAAAAAAACGTTGTGGGAAAGGCAGTTGAAAGGAAAGGGGGAGGTGGGAAATAGGCGTATCGTGGTGATCATAGGGGTGTTTAAAACCGGACAATTTCTGGGTCTGAATCTGTCAACGTCCAAAGGAGAGGCAATTCTTAAAGGGCAAATGTCGAGACGGTGTATAGTTGATGTGTTGTCGAGGTTGGCATGGCCGAGGCTGCGACGCGAGCAGGATAATACCCAGTAGTAGAATTGGCTTATCAGTAACTACTAGATAGTTGCGGGGGGGCAAGTTTATTTGGTTTGGGCATATTAGGTGTCGTATAAGATGTATGCGTATGCACGCAGCGTCGCGAATCGTCCAATGTCTCAGCATCAAACCAGGCCGATACCTTGGTTGCTTGTAAGTAGACAAAGTGCACTCCGGAGGTATCTACTGAGGTACCTATTCTGCTCAAGCACGGAGTACTTGTTGATTTGTTCTGTTGATTTATTTGTTGAAGCAGGGAGCTTGGGTCGCTGCTAGAGAGAGGAAAAGGGCGCATCTATCGATGTATATTGAATTTCACCGAGCCTTCTCTTTCTTTCATTTTTCTTTTTTTTTTCTTCTTTCTTCACTTACGTTCTTTTTCATTACTTGCTTTGGTGTGGCTTGAGCGAAATCTCTTGGCAACTACAGGAAAGAATGCCCAAGGCAAGGAGGTCCAGACAAGGTGTGCCCCGAGCCGCAACAGGACACCTTTTTCTTTTTCTTTTTTAAGAAAGAACATTTAGGAAACAGGATTACTTATAACAAGATACCCTTGGTATGCAGCCTTGTTTTCAGCAGTTACGAGTAGGTACCTGGCAGATCCTAGGTACGCATGTCGGCAAGTAGGTAGACGGCAAGTACCTTGCTTGGGTAGGTAAGTACCTACTTATGTACGGAGTAGGTTAGATGGGCAGGCAAGGCAGGCAAACCCAGCCAGCGGGTTCAGCTGTCGACCCCCTCAAGGCAAACGCCGCCAAGCCACAGCACTGAAACGTCGCCGACGCCCTGAACAAAGGTGCCTGGTAAATACCTACCTACTCAGCCTAGCCTACTTAGGTAGGGTAGACGGGTAGGTTAGTAGGTACCTTACTTACCTTACTTGGCACCTTAACTTACCTGAGAACCCATGTGCCATCATACTTACTCTGTACTGAAGTTCTACTGGTAGGTAGGTAAGTAAGGTAGGTAGCGTGAGAGGCCGGTAGACAGGTGCCTAGTACCAACGGTAGGCAAGTACCTAGGTACCTACCTAGGTAGCTAGGTAGGTACCTGGATCCGTCAAGGTGTCACCCTTCTAAGTACTTACCAACCACCATACTTAGGGCAGTAGCTGCCCCCGCAACTTACCTACGTAGCAGGTTCAAAGAAACATTGAGAAAATAAACAGTCTTTGCAGTGCATCAAGGTATCTTATTCAGAAATTGCCTCAAGGAAAGCTTCATTCTTGGCGATTGTGCCTTCGTTTGCTCCTCGCAGCTACTCCATACCTACCTACCTACCTACCTATCTACAGGTATCTACCTCCCTCGCTACTTACGCTACCTACCGAATTCAGCAGGCTCTCCCTCCACTGCAGCAAGCCCATCGCAACGTCTTCCCCATCTTACCATCTTACCAGCTCCCCATCTCAGCTCCCAGCTTTTCGTCCCAGCTTGCCCACGGAGTACCTAAGGTAGTTACTCAGTACGGCCCTCTCTTTCTCTCCTCCTCTTTCCTCTCCACGCCCCTCCCCACCGGCTGAACCGAACCCGACACCGACACCAGCCAAAACCCTACCAAAGAACATCGCCGTCACCAAACAACCTCGACGCCTTCCCGACACAGTTGGCCTTGTCCCTTCTCCAAGGACGCACATGGCTCTTCTCATGTCATAACCTGTTTCTCGGACCTTTCCCCTGGCTCACCCACTGTCCACAAACACGCCGTTGTCGCCGCCGTCGCCGCCGCCACCTCACAGATACACATATCCGCGCGCGCGCGCCCAGCGGTCCTCGCGCCGCCCGACACGCTCACACTTCCTGTCCAGCCTATCCAACCAGCCGGTCAGCCAAACAGCCAGCCTTGGGCGAAAAGCCTCAATGACCATCTGCTGCCGGCGTCATCGCTCCTCGACCTAGGCCAAATCCCCCCTCCCCGGCGCGCGGCCTCAGCTTCTTCCTTTCGCTTTTGCCTCTTTTTTTTATTCTGCATTCGAAATAGTTAGAAACGCCATAGCCCCGCCTTCGCCATCATGTCCTTTCGCGGCGACGACCAACGCCGCTACGGTTCTGTGCCTCCCGTCCAGTATCCCGTCTCGGCGTCCTATTCCGCACACCAGCATCACCAGCCTCCGCAGCAGTATCAACAGCAGGCGCAGGACCTCGGCAGGCGGCCTAGCTTCAACACCGGCGACGACAGGAATACCAGCACCTACTATACCTCCCATCATGCCATTGTCGACAGCAACGAGCCCAACTTTACTCACGCCGCCGCCCCCGCGGGCGCAGACGAGCTCTTCCTCACCAGTCCCGCCACCACCGCCTCGTCCTCGGCCAGCCCGCTTGCCGGCTTTCAACATCGCTTCCAGGATACCGTGCCCCAGCAGCATCCAGCTGCCACCGCCGCTTACAATCCTCAGACCTTCGCCGCCAACAACAGCAACAACAACGGTACTGCCTCCAATAACTTCACCAGGTCCCAATCCACCACAAGCTCCTACTACTCACACACGCCTGCCTCCAACTCTGCCGTCTATGGCGGCGCATCCCCGCCGACGTCGTATACGCCTCAGTCATACAACCCTGCCGCCTACGCCGCTCAGGCTACTTCTAATGTGCCCCAACGACAAGCCACCTACCACGGCTACAGCGGCTACGATAACACGAATGCTTACGGCCAGTCGCCCGCCCCAACACACTCGCCCTCCTTCTCCCACACGACGCACTCGCCTGGCCTGTCTTCTGGCTATCAATACTCGACCCAGAGCCCGACTACGTCCTACACATCCTCTCAAATTCCCACGCCGACGTATGACCCCTCTCAGTGGTCATCAGCACCATATCAGTATCCTACCAATGGCGCGGACCAGCAAAATGCCCAGTACGCCCAAGCCGCCGCGCCTTATCCAGCCACGTCACAGATTCCCGTTGGCCCGTCCTACGCTTCCAGCGATCAGTCATCACTATACAGCAGTCAGCCTGTGAGGCCTGGCTCCCAGTCCTCCCAGGGCGGTTCTGGGCCATACGTTCAGCCCCTCGGCTCTCCCGGTCTACGCCGCCATCCCACCAACGCTCCTCTTCCCAGCCGCCCTGGTGAGTCGACGTGGAATTCAACCACGACAGCAGATAGAAATAGCGGCGAGCAGCGCATCACTACGGATAGCATCCTCGAGGAAATTGAAAACACCTTTAGTGAAACGACGATATCGGGTCGTCCACGGCCCGCGCCCATCGATGGTCGCACAGCCGAGGATCAAGCACGCCTATTTCGCCAATTTAACTCAAATCCTGCCACACCTGGTTTCCCCGACGAACGACGATCATCAACCCAGTCGTACGCCAACGGTACCGACGACGACGAGGCTGCAGCTGGTGCAATTGCACTTCAGCAGGCAAATGCCAGCATGGGCGAACCCTATTACTCGGGTAGCTTTGGCTACACCAGTATGCCCACTATGCCAGACGAAAAGAATCTACCATCCCATCCAGAAGAGCAAGACTATAGCAGCGACGATAGCGAGTTTGCGGGTGTTGACTTGGCCGGCCTGTCAGGCGGATACTATGGCAGCATCGAAGCGCCTCCGCCTCGCTCATCATCCAGCCAAAGGCCCTTGCCGACGCCCACCTACTTTGACAATCTACGTCCAGGACATCAAGATGCTCCTCCTCCTGAGCAAGCCGAGATTGACTACGGCGATACTGGTGGCCTGCAGCTGCCAACGCGCCGAAGCTTTGATTCTGGTCCAGACCGTGTTTCACTCAACTCGCATCAAAGTGGCGGAGAGTCGCCCGTGCAAGACGACTATCAAGATCTATTCTACCACCCCGGTCTCACCAACAGACCTCTGCCGCCACCACCCGGCTCGGACAGCAGCTCTTTGCTATCGACGCAAAATAGCCTCCGCCAGCCGCAACGGCCACACTCACACTCGGTCGGCACCGACGGACGATCTTTGCGGCCTGATGGTCCCGAGTCTTACTACTCCAGTTCCAATCATCTCCTCCAACCCGAACGGTCCATTTCTCTCTCCAGCCACAGCAACGCTCCATCCGTGCAGCAACCTATTCGCTCCAAGACCGATGCCGCCGAAGACCGCAGAAGACAGGGGCATCATCGCCATGCTTCGTCGTTTGGTGCTCCGGGGCCTGCCGAGTTTGGCACCGCAGCGCCGGCTATTGGGGCTTTTGACGGCATTACGCTTCCGACCGGACGCAAAAGGAAGTTTCTGCCCGCGAAGCTTGGGCCGGCCGACTTCCTGCGCTGTGCAGAGCCCTGGGCGCTTAGCAACATTGAATCCTGGATGCGTGAGATGGCTCTCGGTGAGGCTGACCTGAAGAGCAAGACCGTGGAAGACGGTTTGACCGCGCTCTTTACGTTCAAGGTGCCAACCATGAATGTGGCAGATGCCGAGGTTCTCAGCAGCTCCGTGCTTGCTACAATGCTCCATGCAGGCGTTCTCGTACCAGAAGAAGAATGGGTCAAGTTCGGGGATGGCCACATATCTGGCGTCCTGTGGCAGCTCACCGGAACCGGCTGCTATGCTCCCAGACTACACGAGCATAACACGTCGGGACGATGCTACTCGATGCACTGTACCCGAACCCTAAAGAAATTAGACCTGGATGTATTCGCCGAAGAGTCGAAACCCGCAGATGAGTGGCACATTTTCTACGGCCTCTCAAGAGAGGATTGGGAAACCAAGCCCAAAAAGGAGGTTGATCGTCAGAATATCCTGCATGAAATTGTTACTGGTGAGGAGAATTTTATCAAGCAACTCGACATCTTCCGCACACTCTACCGCGACGACCTACGCACCCGACAGCCCCCCATAATCCATCCAGATAAGCGAGACAAATTTTTGGCCAGCGTCTTTGGCAAGGTCGATTCTGTTTTGGAAATCAACAAGGGCCATCTCTTTGCCCAGTTGAAATACCGCCAACAGGAGCAGGGACCTTGGGTCGTCGGCTTCAGTGACATTTTCCGCGAATGGATCCGAAAAGCGAAGAAAGTCTATGTGGAATACGCATCTGGCTATCCGCGTGCTGCGCAAATGGTGCGCAAAGAGTCTGACCGTAACCTGCTTTTCAAAAAGTTTTTGGAAGACAAGCAAAAGCACAAATCGTCACTGAAGCAGGACTGGACCCATTTCCTCATCGCGCCTGTACAGCGTCTGCAGCGATACATTTTGCTCCTAGAGAGCGTGGACCACAAGATGATTGGAGACAGTGAGGAAAAAGCCAACTTGCAAAAGGCCATCCTAGAGATCAAGACAGTCACTCACGAATGCGATGCCAAGGTCGCCGAGGCCAATAAGCGCGTCGAGATGATGGAGCTCGACCGCATGCTTGTTCTCCGTCCTGGTTTCCAGTCCGTCTTGAATCTCGATCATCTGGGTAGAGCCCTGATCTTGCAGGGCGATTTGCAGCGATTGAGTTCCAAGGGTATGCGCTGGGTGGACACACACGCGCTGCTCTTTGATCACTACTTTATTCTTGCCAAGGTAGTGCAGAGCAAAGACGGTAGAGACAGGAAGTACGACGTGTCCCGAGAGCCCATTCCTATGCCACTGCTTTTCCTGGAGAGCAACAATGACGAGCCAATCATCAAGCAAAAGGGCATCACGGCTCCCCTGGGCCGCACAGCACCTGCAGGCGCCGCTGGCCAGCAGCTCAACAAGGTCACCAGCAACGGCAGCGGAAGGCCTGGGCTGGAGCACACATCCACGGGCTCATCGGGGACGACATTAACGCAGACTCAGTCCAATGATGTCGCCGAGGGCAAGATCCTTTACCCCTTCAAGGTCAAGCATCTGGGTCACGAAGTCTACACGCTCTATGCGTCGTCTTTGCGCGACCGCACAGAGTGGTGCAGCCGCATTATCGAGGCTAAAACCATGCATGCAAAGGCTTTGTTCTCACAGAATGCTGAGCCGTTCAGACTTCGCGTGCTGGCAGACGCGTCTTTCCACTACGACGCCGGCTCACCTCACGCCAGGAGCGTGAGCGTAGCAGTCAAGTGTACGCCGTTGGATCGCGCAATTCAAGACTTGGAGGGCGTTTTAGGCTCTGCGCAGGGCGTCCCGCCAGTCTGCCGCGCGCAGGTCAATTGCGCAGCGGGCTTCTCGGCATTTGGCAAGACGTTGATAGCCATCGGTACAGACTACGGCGTCTTCATCTCTGACCCTTCCAACCCGCGCGGCTGGACACGAACAGTGGCAGGCACGCGAGTGACGCAGATCGCTGTGCTGGAAGACTTTAATGTCTGTCTCGTCATTGCCGACAAGTCGCTCATTTCGTATCCTCTCGACGTCGTGGCGCCGGTGTCTGAATTTGCACCACCCATCTCGGACAATACGCGGCGGGCGCCGCAGCGTCTAGCCAAGGACGTGACATATTTTGCGACGGCGCGCATGAAGGATCGCACGCTGGTCTTCTACAAGCGTAAGGAGGGACTGCACACATCTTTTAAAGTGGTCGAGCCGCTGTATCACAAGGCGACGGAGAAACGGTCGCGCATCTTTGGCGGGCGCAAGTCGGCCGCGGGCAGCACCGACACATTCCGCGACTTTGACGAGTTCTTCTTCCCGGCCGAGTGCTACTCGCTCAGCATCTTTCAGACGTATATTGCGGTGGCAACCTCCAAGGGTATCGAGATGCTGACGCTGGATCGCAAGCAGCCCATGTCGATCCCAGACCTCAAGGCGCCGGCCATTGCCAATATTGCGAGCCGGATCCGTGACCAGAAGCCGCTCGGCATGTTTCGTCTCAACGAGAACGAGTTCATCCTAACATATGAGGATTGTGCAGTGTACGTGGACAAGCACGGCGACGTTTCACGCACGCTCATCATGGAGTACACGGGCAAACAGAAGAAGGCGCGCGGTGCGACCATGTACGGCCAGTACCTGTTGCTGTTCAATGAGGACTATGTCGAGGTTCGTAACGCGGATAACGGTCGTCTCCGGCAGATCATCGCCGGTCGCGACGTCCGCGTCATTGATGGCGGCATTCGAGGTCCCACGGGTGAGAATGCTGCTCAGGCGCAGCAACTTCACGGCAGCAACGGCCAGATGGCCACGGCGGGCGACACATCCAAGGGCACCGTTAAGATTGCCATGGCTCACCCTGAGCTGCCTGGACGGCAGATTATCTTTGAGATGCTCCTTAACGATGGGCATTCGGATCCGTAACGCTGCCTTTCCTCCACCTTTTCTCTCCCGCTTTTTTTTTTCCAATTTTACTCCTTCTTATGAAGGACTTCTTATGACGTGCAGGGGCCTGACGACTGTTACATTTTGGCAGGCGTTACTTCTAGCACTTCTGGACAGCGTGTTTTCCATTTTCTTTTTCCATTTTCTTCTTATTTTGCACAATCTTTTCTCTTTGTCTTGTTCATACTCTTGTTGTTATCTTCGCACCGGATACCCGTAGGCACAAACACCCACACACTCTACAGGGCGCTATTGGAAACACACAACCGGCGATTTATTTTATAACTTTTTTTTTTCTTTTTGGCTGTTTCTGTTGAAGAGACGGAAGAGGAGAAGCCTCTCTCTATCGCGTCGAATGTTGATGTCATGTACTTGGCTTTGACGACCATTTTGTTCGCCTTTTTTTGTTTTTGGAAAAACTCATTTCCATACTGTTTATTTGTTGGATCAGTCACAGGAGTTGGAAAGAGGATAGCATCTACGGTTTTTTTCTTCTTTTTTTTGGCATATGGAGGGCGGGGGGGAGGGAGGTCTATATATATAACTCAGCATCCCTTTCGTTTGTTTATTTTGGAACGAAATATGCTGATGTGTGTATGATGAGAAATCGCTTTTCTCATACTGTTTGTTTCTCTCTTGATTCTTTCTAATTGATGAGAAGATGAAAAAGAAATACGACAATGACTGTGGTCTGAATTTTACATGCAACTTTTTGTAGATGGGCGTGCCTCCCAAGCAATACTTGACATGAATGAAGACGAAAAAACAAGGACAAACATGCAAAAGAATAAGTGTTATAGCTTAGGTCTGTCGGAACTTGTCTTGTTTTCCGACATTTAAGTATTGTGGTGTACAAGAATCGAGACGCTGCAGACGCCGTCCCCCTCCATTTCGAGATCTTCAACTTTGGGCCCCTCTTGTGGTGATTCGTTGCATCTTGAAAAAGAATCTCTAGAGCGATTATGGAAAAATCTCCTTATATGTCCCTCGCAGGACTCTCAACATTCTCCTGTCTGACAGTCAATGGCCCCTCCTACCCCCCCAGCGCGATCCTTCCTGGGACTAAGGGGTTTCTTTGTTGTTTGAGAAGGATTCGTCTTCTTTAACTAAGCCTTGACCTGCTCCTTGACTTGGTCCTTGACTTCCTTGGCATCCTTCTTGGCCTCATCCACAACCTCGGCGACCTCGGCAGTCACACCACGGGCGAGCAGAATGCGGCTGACCTGGACGATGCCGACCAGGCCGAGGAAGAAGTTGACGGCGGCGAGGCTGTGGATTTTTGATTATCAGCGGGGTGCTTGCTCATTCAAGCGAAGAGGGGCTTGTTTTTGAGAGAGTGATCAGCGTTGTGTGTGTCGCAAAACGTACAGGTAGTTCTTGGGCTTGATGATGAGGCACCAGCGCGTCCAGATGAGGCCGGTGCAGGTCAGGGCAAAATTTTGCGTAAAGGACAGCTTCTCGACGGGGCGGGCAAAGTCGGAGATACCAGCAATGACAAGCGCCCACTGTTGAATGATTTTTGTCTTTATGTTAGCGTTTGTCCCTTTCCCGACCGTGGGAACTTTGCCAGCGAGGGGGGGCCATGTATCGAGTAGGCAAAGCTTGGATGGAAATAAACGCACCTTCATGACGGGCGCCCAAAAGTGCACCGTCTTGATACCAATCTCACTCTCCCACATGCGCTTGAACCAGCTCTGTTGCTGCTGCTGCTGCTGAGACTGGGAACCGGCGCTGCCGGCGCCGGCCTCGGAGCTCTGCCACCGGCGGTTCTGGAAGCGGAAGCGCATCACCTGCTGCTGCTGTTGCGTCGCGCGGGCAAACGCCTGCCTCGCGGGCGAGGCAAAGGCTGTCGGGCGGAACATGGGCCGCGCGGCGCGGAGGATAGTGCTTGTCGAGGCCATGCTGCAAGAGAGAGAAGGGGAGGTTAGCGTTGGTTGTTTTCTGCGCTGTTTCGTGATTTCGTTGAGTCAGAGCGGGTAGGTGGCGTCGCTGCCGTATGCATATCAATTGAAGGGGGAAGGGAGGGAGATGCCGGCGAGATGTCGGGGGAGACGGAGGGAAGAGAAGGGGTGAATTGGCAATGCTTCGTCCGGCGATGCTGAACTGGGGCCTCGTCGTCCCTGCCTTCCTGCAGATGCGTTTTGCGAGACGGGGCGCAAGGCTACGAAATTTGCCAGGGCTCAGGACGAAGGGGAAATAAAAAATGACGGTGTGCGCAAGATGGTGACTTACGTTTATGTTCCGTATCGCGAGCAACAAGGGTGATGATGTATGCTCCTTCAGACGAAGATCCAAAATTTAAAAAAGCTCCCAAGTTCGGACGCTGGATTTCCGTTGAGGTCGAGGGACATTCGGGGGTGGAGCCCCCAGTCGCCGGAGATAAACCGCCCCAGCGACACCGGCGCTAGCTTTGGGAAGTACATCAACAAGGATTTTTTATGCAACTGAGCTATGTTGCATAACAACATTTGGTCGTGTCTCCACCTTTCCACTACTTTTTGTGCAAAAAAGTCACTGAGCCAATCCCATCAACGCCAAAAGTAACAAGTTGTACCCGGAACCTTGAATCTCGAAAGCTCCCCCCCCCTCCAAAAGCCACACTTACCCAGAGCCGCCCGGGTTTGCAATTGTCGAGTTCTTGATATTCTTGCCTCCTCAATTCCTCAACATCTCCCGCGACAAATCGACGACGGCGCCCGCGGCAACCATGTCTGGAAAATACGCCTTTACCAAGTCCCTCAAGGAGCTTCGCTTCCTCTTCTGCCAGACCTCGGAGGCGAGCGCACCCGTCCGGTAGGTCACTCGCCCTTCTCTCGATGGCGAAGCGTACTATGGGTCCTTCATGCGACGGCAAACAGGGGAGGCAGTCGAGCTCCGACCATGAAGAGAGGATAGAATGCGATGGACTGCGCGGCCCCGAAACGGCTCACCAGAGCGTGCGCGCAGCGGGATCGATGCAGCTGCCAGCCCGCCGGTGACTTGGTCGTTTCCAGACACTCTCTTCCCTCGTCTGGCCGTCGTATGGTGCTTGTGGCGGCGAATTGGCTAACTCGGAGTCGCAGCAACTTCCTCGTCCGCGCGTACCCCACGATGAAGAAGAACAACCCCAACATCCCCATCATGATGCGCGAGGCAGCCGGCACCGTGCCCAAGGTCTTTGCCCGCTACGGTGCGTTTTTCCTCCTTTTTTTCGATACGAAGAACGAATAACAGGTGCTACACGAGAATCGGGTGCTGATCTCACATCTTGGCTCGCAGAGTTTGGCGTTGAAAAGGCCCAGTCCCTCGAGGGCCTCTCGGATAAGCAGATTGAAGACACCATTACCGGCCTCGTCAAGCAGTAGAGGAGGAGAGAGTCAGGATTCTGACCGCACAGGCTGCAAATGCCTGCCAAGTGGCCCAACTCGACGCAGTCATTGAAGAGTGCAAAAAGGGCGCGATGCGGAGGGAGACGAGAGCCGGGCAGGATGACGAGAATGATGCGTCGTCGTTGTACATATGGAAGCCAAAAGAAGAGCCAAAGCTGTACCATTATCACATTCATGACATTTTCCTCAAAAAGAGACAGAAGAGAAATTATCGACATTCACTCTGCGCGTCTATCCTGATGCTGCCTTTCCCAACCTGAACATGCAACTGATTTTCATAACAAGAGCAAGATTTAGCAAGACTAACCACAGACTTTTGTTCTCTTTTCCTTTTTTTTTTCAACCTCGGTACGCTCCTGAACCAAAAGACGTCACGGCGTGCCACGTCGCTTACAGTTCATGTTCCTTTGTCGCAGGCAGCTTGGACTGCGAATCCTGCTTGTTTCTCTTCTTCCGGCCCTGCTTGCCGCTTTTCTTGGGCGAGGACACGGGCGGCGCGCTCGTCCCGTGATCCTCGCCCGCTGGGCAGCCGGCGTCCGAGCCAACCGTGCCGTCACGCTCCACTGACCTTGACTCCGGTGCTTCCTTCTTCACATCGATGATGCTCTTAGCATCAGTGACGCTCTTCGCATCCTCGCCGGTGTCGAACTTGATCGGCTGCCTGAGCGCGGTCATGGGAAGCGACTGTGTGCGATCGTGGCCGCGCTTGGCCGAGAGCAAAGCATCGTCTGCCACGAGAGACTGCTTTCGTGGCGAGCTCAAGGGCACGGCAATTCTATCCCATGCCTGCTTCCTGTCTCTAATCTCATCTGCTGTGAACAGGGAGGGCCGGCGGACTTGTCTCTCTTTGGTATGCTGCTCGGCAGCGCAAGTGGCAACGACGGGAGAGGCAAGAGGGGGGCCAGGGGCAACGGCAGTTGATTTGACAGCTTCAACCCGAAGCTGAGCTGCCTGGCGCTTCTTTTTGGTTTGTCTCACAGGAGACCTGTCTGCTCGCGCGGGCGCATGGCCATCGGAAATCATGGGATGCACCGCATCCTGCGACAGGCATTGTGCTTGGGCGATAGTCAACGCGACCACAGACATTTCGGGCAGCGAAACTCGAGGCTTTGTACTTTCTTTCCCCGTAGCACTCTCTTGCGGCGAAGCGGCTGATCGGACCTCTGCTTCAACTCCACCAAGCGCCTCTTTAGCTGCAGGCTGAAACTGCAGAGGGGTCTCCGGTTGGGCACTCGGGACTGGTACAGGCATCGGAGCAGCAATTGGGTGGTTCATAGCTTCGATCGGAGCGCCACGGAATTGGGCGTTGGTGTTGAAGGCTTGGAACGGTTGCTGCCCGTGAAGGTTCCCATCTGCATTCAAAGGAAATCTCGTCTTTTTTGCATGATAGTGCCCGCCCTGACCAAAGTGGCGAGACTCCATCTGCTCAAAGGAGCGGTTGTTGTGCAGAAATGTGCCATCGGAGGGTGTTCTCTGCAGAGAAGGACTTCCTCTTCCCATATAAAAGTCTTGGGCAAAGGGCAGGTCGCCTCGGCGCTGAGCCGGTGCCTTGAAAACTCTGTAGATGGATTCTTGTGGTCCAGGGTGATTGCCCTGATGAAATGCAGATGGCAACAAAACCCACTTGGACCGAAACATGGCAGAAATGTTGACCTTGATGCCCTTTTCCTCAATGCGACCACCACCAATGGCCAGAGCTTGGGAGACCGAGTCTTCCGAGATAAACCTGATGATTATTAGATATGTGCAGCAAGACAAACGTGCAATGAGTATACAATACCTGACAATAAAGTTCATCGACGCAGATCTCGCTGACAGATTTACATCCTCCACGCGTCCAAAACGGCTTTCAACACCATATCGGACTCTAGTCTGCACATCCAGGATAGGAAGGCTATGCCTATCAGCCACTCTAACCCAGACGCTCCGGTTTCTCATGGCGCACATGTAGCAGCCGCATGGGACGTAGTTAAAACGGTCCAGTGAGGCATGGGCGTTTGGGCAATCTCGAACGCTGCTTGCATTAACACGAGCATCAGGTCGTGGCATAGGCGTATTGGGCAAGTCGTTTTGCATGTTGTCAGGCATTGGCCCAAAGTTTTCCTGGCGCCGGAACCCATGGGGCCTTTTTCTGGAGAATGGCTTATTTCCTGGAATGAAGCCACCATATTGGGTTCTTGGCGAGGAATTGTGTTGCGAATTGTGACCATCCGTGCGCTTTACTCTGTAAGGGGACTCGGACTTGTTTTCTGGTGCAGAGACTTCAACCGTGCTGGTATCCGTGGCACCTGCTTTGTTGTGAGTAACGTGTGTCGGATGGTCGCCCGCGTCAGTGTCTGTCTGTCGACGTTGAGGGCTGCATGAAGCGCTACTGGTCGCTTCGTGCTGAAGCATCGGCTGGTCATGGATACCTCCCCTCTCAAGATTCTTCTCACTTCCAGGTGCCGGCGCAGCCTTCTAGGCCTGGCCAGACATGAGCGGAGAAGTTTGACCATGAGGCGGAACCGCATGGACGCCAGCGATGCCTGATGGAACAGCAAAGTCGCTGCCAATTTCGGTGTTCTTGAGATCACTAGGTTGTACGACAGAATCCGACATTCTTCTAGGGGAAACAGAATGAGAAACTCCACTCGAGCAAGAAGTCAGGGCGACTGAACCATCACTGGAGCTCGGACGGGTAGGTTGGCTGTCGACAGCGGACTTGATGACGCTGGAGTCTTTTGTCACAATATTTCTGTCTGTCAGAGGGTATTTCGGCAGTGACATTCTAGAGCCATTTGCCACGACAACATGGTTGGAAGCGGCTGCCACCGATGCCTTGAGAGCCTCCACGGCACCCTTGGACCGGGTCTGCTCGTCGTAGTAATGCTTCCCGTCCACAACAGCGCATGGGGGCCTATGAGGCTTCAATTTCATAGGCTCGCTCGGCTTTGGTTGCTGTAATCCACTGCTGGAATGCACTATTTGACCCGCTAGGTATCACATATCAGCTCAGAACAGTTGCCATGTCGTGTACAAGAGTTGTCTTACTCATCCAATTTTCTACCCCCCATTCGTTCCTGATGGAAGAGAGAAGATCTCGAGCCTCGGTCGATTCGATATATGTTGGCGACAGAAGATGGTCGCGTCGGCACTTCAGGGCGTTCGCCAGCATAGGGATTTCAGTATCACCAAGGCTGCCCAGGGAGTCCCAATCTTGCTCATCCAGAACTCGCATGACTGAGCCTTTCAAGGGGTCACAGGATTTGAGCTTGTCGGCGTTACCTTTGGCTTGAAGCCACTGGTCAGCCCAACGGCCGAGCTCCAGAGCAGATAGTTTCATCATGTCAGCGCTGATGATCTTGTTCTCAGCGTAGAGGTGGTTGATGATATTCCATAGATTGATGGCGCCGTGGTGGAAAAGGTCAAATGCATCAAAATACTTCCAGAGATCGTCCCAGCAAAGTGGCTCAGTCATCCCTCGCATAGCTTGCCAGTGAGCCTTGCGGATCGAGTTGCAATTTTCCTGAATCTCGTTCTTAGACCACAGGTGCAGTTTCCTGCGTGGCAAGATGTGTTGCATGTGGCGAAAATCACGCCGCCCGCTGCTCGTGGAGAAGATGGCTGTCGCACCAGCCGGCGGCTTTGTGTAGAAACCAAGAGGAAGGTTGTCTTCGATGTATTTTACCGGTATGTCGTCAGTGGTAGAACGGCACATCTTGTATTCTTTCGGTAGCCCGTAGGGGTAGAGTTTAGCAAAATGCACCTTGAGCTCGTCGGGTTGGTCTTCAGCAAAGATTCGAGGACGCAATCGCGGAGCAAATCGCTGCGTGTTTGAGATAGCTTCGTTCATGGTGGCTTGGTGGTGTCATGTCAAGATTGGATGTAGTGACCTTATTGATGTAGAAGAGAGATGTTAAGGCCGTGAGTGAGTAGACCACTGCCTGCATCGTGCTGTTTGTACTACGAAGCTGGAGGTATCCTGCATGCAAACGACGTAACTGTGAGTGAAGGCTTGAAAAGCGATCCGCACTAGAGTGATCGGTATTTCGGGCAAAGAGCTGATAAGTGAGTTCGAGGTGAATGAGATGTGAGCATGTCAGCTGCTTAACGGCAGGCTGGCTTTGCCTGCCGCTTCCCGCCACCTGTACAAAGCGACGCGGTATATTAAAACACTTCCAAGTTTACCGTGACTGTTGCCGTTTGTGATAAATTGTTTTATTCCGTAAATGTAGTCCTATAGAGCTGAGAAAATAGTAATCCGAGAGGTAGTCTATTGTACACACAAAGGAAAGTTGAGGTGGATTTTTCTAGTCGCTCTTCTTGGCGTTGAGAATCTTGAGGATCTCCGATTCGTTATCGCCAGCAATTGCCTTGCCATTGTTCCAATCGACGGTCTGCAGGAAGCTACTGTTAGTAAGTGCTTGACAACTGACGCACCGCGTCCACCAAAAGCACACTCACCAGGGGTCGGAGAAAGTTTTCCTTGCTCTCCTTGAATCGCTTCAGGGCGTCCTTCTCGTCACGAGCACCCTTGATGACCTTGGAGATGCCGCCAGTGCCAACGTAACCCAGAATGGTCTGGACCTGGTCGGTGGTAGGGGGATCCTCGGTGATGTTGAGCTCAAACGGCTCGCGGCCGGGCTTCGTCTGTGCGGAGTGGTCACTGGCTTGGTCGATGGTTGCGCCAACCTGGGCGTTGGCTGAGACCTGTTTGACGAGGTTGGCGACTTTAACAGAGGCTGGGGAGCTGGCCTTGTGGAAGACAGTGACGATGTCGAGCGTTTTGTTCTGTTGGCGGGGAAGGGCTCATGTGTCAGCTTGCAAACATGAGCGCGCAGGTGAGCTGAGCTCTCGTCGTCTCAATTGAACTTACGAAGCGGAACATTGTGGCGGTACTGGCTTTGTAACCCGATTTCGGTTCTTGGGGTTTTTGTTTGATGGCTGCGGGAGCTCTCACGGTGTAGCCTAATTAATGACGTTGTGCTTGGACATGCAAGGCCGGAGCTCGACTAGCGTCGGTAGTGCCTTGGTTGCCGCTTCTTTCCGATGGGCCAGCACCCAAAACCCGTCTCTAGCATCACTGTCCGACTTACAGCCGGAAGCCTTCCGTATCAAATGTTGCATGCGCCAAAGAGCTGGGCATACTATGAAAAAAGCTGTACGTGGCCACAGAACTTATACACACATATTTAGATGACCTCATATTCATATTTTCTCTACGTAATACATGTTTTGATGCCACTAACGGACATGCAATTCTCCAGGGTCCCTCTAGGGTACTACGCACCCAACTCTTGTGCAAGTCCTCGGTACAACTTCACAAGCACAGCAATTCTAAGTAGCAGGTCCTTTCGAACTGAGGCTGGATCTCATCCCATATGGGCGCTTAGTGCCCTGGGAAGGGGCGCAAAGTTTTTTCATAAGTCAGAATCCTATCTGTAAAAGGTCGATATTTCGTGAACGACTGTGCGTTGGTCTACATAGCTGCGACAGTCGTACCTGTTACGGGTCCATTGTAGCCTCGCCATAAGCGATGGATTTCGGCCATTTCAATGGCATATTTGAGCATGAATATCACAGCTCGAAACTTCATTTCATCTTGTATTCCATTCAAGACCGTCTTGTGTAATAAATACCTACAGAGATCAGTGTCGTCGGCTGATTGCGGACTTGACGGGTCCCGGGCTCAATTTATGTAACAAGCGTTTACGCGGAGGGTCTCGATTTTAAAATGTCCAGACGAAGAGGTTCCCGGTAAGCGGCGCTGATTTGATGCGATCATGACTCAAGCCTTGCAACAGCAGCTTGCAGATGCCCGAGAGATCGAGACTTCCTACTGCCTGTTTGCCATGGATAGACCACGACACTGTGGCCTGTACCAGATGGACACTTAATTCTTGGGAGCGGTATGACAATTTCTGGCTGCGATAAAAGGTTGTCCCATCCTAGCAACACAGATTCGAGCTTGTCGCCTGAGATGTCCAAGCACGTGGCACCGTTTCCTATCCGCCGCCACCGCAATTTTTCGTACGTGTTGACACCAAGACTTTGGTCCAGCAATCAATCAAACAAATATATTCAATCTATGTTTCGCTATGGGCGTATATAGTGCCGGTGATCGTCATGGGCTACGATTCGATCATCGATTGTCGCGTTGCGCGGTCAATATCTATACTCTTTTGCACTGATTAGCAAACTGTCAACCGCTATTGGTGCAACAGAAGGTTGAATAAACAATCGAATGTCAGAATATGTAAGAAATTGAATATCACTTATCAGGACGATTTAGCATCTCCGGCGAGAGAGCCACCGACCAGAATCAATCGCAAATTACCTCATCAGTGTGATTGCGAAGAGGAAAGAAAAATGAAATAGCATGAAGAGATAAAATTCTTACCTTCTACTATCAGCTGGGAAACATGGAGACTATCAGGGCCTCTGCATTGTGGAAGACCGTGCCAATCCAGCAATCGAATGCACAGAAATCAGAGCTGAACAACCTGGATCGAGGTCGAACATTAGGAAAAAAAAGTTGAGCGCCAATAAGTAGGGACGAGAGAGAAGTGGGTCGTGGCTATATTCGGTATAGAGTACTGGGAACTTCGGAACATGGTAAAACTGATAATCCGCGAATTTTCGTTAGGGCACGTTGTGATTTTTCATAACCCACACGCTTGCCTTAGCCGAGACTGTCAAAAAGTCATTTGGTGCTTTCAAGGCGTGTGCATCTCCAAACTACATCCACCCCAGACCATAACCGACATTTGGTACGAATAAATACTTCCCATATTCGAGAGCGCATACGATCACTTTTTATATCGAATACAAAGACGTTGCGCCGTACGGAATAGAGCATTTTGGGCTGACTATTTCTCCGCTGCAGATCAACAATAGTCACAATGGGCGAAGCTCTGATTGAGGGATCCAACTGGCGCCTCGTTGAGGTCGGCCGTGTTGTTGTCATCACCAATGACCACCCCTATACTGGTAGACTCGCTGCCATTGTCGAGATCATCGACCACAAGCGCGTACGTTCGAGCCCGCTCGGAGCCGCGACGACTATGGCGGAAGAGCTATGATGATTTCGTGATGGGGGAGTCTTTATACTAACATGCATTCTCTTCACCCCGAATTTAGGTTCTCGTCGAAGGTACCTCGTCAGACGAAAGCCTCGTTGTCCCGAGACAAGCCCTCCCCCTCAACAAGGTCCTCCTGTCGCCCCTCGTCATTCCCGGTCTCCTCCGTGGCTCCCGCCACGCCACCCTGAAGAAGCAGTGGGAGTCGGCTGAGATTGACTCTAAGTGGAAGGAGACCAACTGGGCCAAGAAGCGTGCTCAGATCGCTAAGCGCAAGGCCCTGTCCGACTTTGACCGCTTCAAGGTCATGCGCCTCAAGACCCAGCGTCGATTCGAGGAGCGCAAGGCTCTGGCCAAGGTCAAGGCTTCCGCGTAAATCGTCCTTTTGTCATGGAGTTCAATTGTAATGTTGGAGCCTTCAGCAAGGGACATTTTTTTGGGTCGGAGAACACATTGAAAGGCCATGGGGAGGATCTCACGGTATAGATGGTTGCGGTATGAAAAAATTCCGGGACAGGCAAAAACGCATTACGACAGCCTGACAGCGTTTGAAAGCTGCTTGCTGTTTTTCTTTTTATAAACCCCCCAACCCATTCTGGAAGGGCTGTATGTCACATTTCATCGATATGATGAGCGGCGTCAATACGGAAGTTCAGAGATTCAAATGAATTAAAAAAAGAACGAATTACGAGTGCGCAATGCAGTGAATCGAAACAATGAATATTTGACGATGTAGAACGCAATATGAATAATGAAACACGCCTCTAATCGTGTCGTCACAATTCGAACCGATTGTCTTCGTCCTTCCTCCATGTTCCCCATAGCCAGAGCGAAGGAAAGCGGGCAGCCGTGAATTGCCTAATATAGTTTAGCGCCAGTCCACCACCAAACCCTAGAATTTCGCTGTGCGGTTTTGGCCTCACAAAATGGAGGCGGTAGTCAATCGTAGCCTGAGCATGACCCCATAAGATTTGACAAGAATTTGTAAGTAGACACCGCCCCAATGATGAAAATAAGGCCAATCTGTCGTCCAGATAAAGCTACGGAAATGGGCTTCTGTTTGCAGCAATTTTGATGGTGGTGCGGGGAAGTGACGTTTTGCTAACCCGCCAAAGCAGCATACACATCCGTCACAATGGCCAACCCCAGAGTCGAAGAGCTTCCCGAGGACGAGTCCCAGCGTCCTACCGTCGACCAGAACGACAGCAGCGACGAGTCTGATGTTGAGGAGGGTGAAGCTAATCTGCCTGCCGGCTCGACCGCCGTTGTCCACTCCCGCAACGAGAAGAAGGCCCGCAAAGCCCTAGAGAAGCTGCACCTCACTCGCGTGCCTGGCATCACCCGTGTCACTCTCCGCCGCCCCAAGAACGTACGTCTACCGAGATATCACTGCGAGAACCGGCGCGAGGACTGTTCTACGGCGTTGATGGAAACAGCCAAGCTAACCAGCATAACAGATCCTCTTCGTCATCAACAACCCCGAGGTCTACAAGTCCCCTAACAGCAACACCTACATGTGAGTTTTCCTGGCGATTACATCGATAAGTATCTCGCGAAAGAGATGGAAGTGCTGACAGAGCATTGCCGGTAGTGTGTTTGGCGAGGCCAAGATCGAGGACATCAACGCCACCGCCCAGGCCGCCGCTGCTCAGCAGATTGCTGCCCAGGCTGCTGCTGAGGGTGGCGAGCACGCCGGCCATGACCACGCCGGCCACAGCCACGCCCAGGACGGTGACGCTAAGAAGGAGGAAGAGGAAGAAGATGACGACGAGGAGGTCGACGCCGAGGGCATCGAGGACAAGGATATTGAGCTGGTCATGACACAGGCTAACGTTAGCCGCAACAAGGCCATCAAAGCTCTGAAGGAAAATGACAATGATATTGTCAATTCTATCATGGCTCTCAGTATCTAGCCCTGATATGTTCCGAAAATGTTATCATCTGTTACTGCAACGCATACACAAAAGAGTATGGGATGGGAAAAACTGTTCATATGTTGGTAGTGCGGTAGAACGCATATACTGGCCACTGTATAGATGTACTCTGGCATTTTGACATGGATTTGATGTCTAAAATGGAATCAAATGAACAAACACTTATTTCACGCACATTTTGCTCTGAAGCCGGTCACATGTGTTTCTGCACCTGCTTTCCTGTTAATTTCCCAAGGAATATGATTAATTGACTCTTTGTCCTGGTAAGAAAACATTTGTACCATTGAGTTGACGTTTCCTTGCGTCAAGCTCCATGATCATCTCGACCTGTTGGTAAAGCTCGGGACAAGTCGCGACGTGATCACGTGATTTAGTCACATTTGCGCTTCGTTCCTGGGCACTCGGGGCCAGCAGCAAAGTCATCAACACCTTGACCAGCATCTACCTCTCCACTCCGAGAAACCTCACAAATACCGACAAAATGGCCACGGTGAGTTGAAAACTTTCCAATTGAGGCGATCCGCACGCAAATTTCACTCCGAAGCATATCCGAGCGATGCAACCACGGCTGCGAGGTGCCGAGCTCGACGGCAAAAGGGAGCACCTCAGACCCCCCCGAGCGTGCGGATCCGCCGAAGCCCCCCGATCCGAAGCGATGGAAGACGAGCAAGATGAAGGAGCTATTTGAAACTAATTCGAGAACGCACAAACAGCGAAGCGCTGCTCTGAAGCTGGACTGGTCCAAGGTGACCAGCTCGCTCGGCCTCCGCGGCAACACCGTCGCCTCGCTGCAGGCCTTCAAGAAGCGCAACGAGGACGCCCGCCGCAAGGTGCAGCTCCTGTCGGAGCAGGCCACCACGGTCGACTTTGCCGCCTACCGCTCCAGCCTCAAGAACCAGGCCGTGGTTGACGAGATCGAGAAGCGCTTCACGGCCTTCAAGCCCGCCACTTACGACGTCAACCGCCAGCTCAAGGCCATTGAGGCTTTCGAGGTTGAGGCTGTCAAGAACGCCGAGGCCACCAAGCAGGCCGTCGACCTCGAGCTCAAGGACCTCGCCGCCACCCTCAAGAACATCGAGGAGGCTCGTCCGTTCGAGGAGCTTACTGTTGTATGTTTACGCTTGGCGCGCCGTGGTGGATCCCGCGTGGGCATCGCTTGCATGGATGCTGATGAGATATTTAACAGGACGAAGTTGCCGCCGCCGAAAAGTCCATTGACGAGAAGGCCACCCAGCTCATTTCCAAGGGCCGATGGATGGTCCCCGGTTACAAGGTGCGTTTTGTTATGTTGCTACGAATCATCGAACAGAATGCTGACCCCCCGACAGGAGAAGTTCGGCGACCTCGCCCTTGTATAATCAGCTTACTCTGCCCGGCTTTGCAACCCTACAGCTTTCCTTTGTGTACTCTAGCATTGTAGATACAATATATCAAAGTGGTAGGGCTACGTCTCTACTTATACCCAGTCACTGTTTGCCATGGCCGTGTGACACTGTTGAATGCTAAACGCAAGACCTAACTTGATTCTCCTGCACCACTCGACTTGACTTGGGCTCTGGCTTGGTGAATGTAGACAAATTTTGATATTTTTTATTGTAGTTTATCATAGTTGCGGATTCTAACCGGGACCCAGCAAGCAACTTTCATATGCGATGCTCTTCATACTATCAAAGACCCTGAAATGCTAAGACTCGGCAGCTAGCTGCGACATTACTCAATCTCACCATGCTGAAATTGTATCAAGACTTGGCATACTTGGTGGTCCATTCCTTGGCTGTGGCAATGGCAGCTTGCTCGTCTTCTTTCCAGCTTTTTGCGACGTCGGCAGCAAGAGGATCATCGGGATTGGGGGCACCGAGTAGGGCCTGGATAGACAGCAGAATTGTTCTAATTTGCAAAGCCGGGGACCAGTTATCTTGTTATGAGAAACAAAATGTCAGCCTGACTGCACTGTGATGGAAAATCTATACTTTTGATTGTGTGTTTCAGCTCTTACTTTTCAGAACATCGAGACAGATGCGGCCGAGCTTGTCGACATTGGGATGGAAGATTTTTGTAAGGAACCGAATCTTGGGAGGCGTCATGGGGTAGTCTTCGGGTAGGAAAAGTTCGAGCTTGAAGATTCCACCTGCGAATTGCTTGCGTGTCAGTTGACGTGCAGTTCTCAGTCTCACGCGAGGTCGTCGCGACCATGACGAGGCAGGACGGACGAACGGACCTTCGTAGGGTGACTGCGCAGGGCCGTGAATTTCGACGTCAAAATAACGCAGGTTGTCCTCGTGAGGAACGGCGCTGATTCCGGGAACACTATAAAAGGATAGAGGACGAGCCGGCCCAGTTAGTACACGAGAAGCGCTCGTTGCTGGGGGACATCCAAGGCTGGTGATCGCGTTTGACGTACGGTTCCGCCATGAGACGTTCCGTCTCTTTTATTATTCGCTTCGGCAAAGCCATAGCTGCGAGTTCGGTGGGCGGAAGGCGCAGAGGGATGGCTTTTTTTTCCTTGGCGCAAAGTATATTCGCTTACCGTCCCCCCTTCGGTAAGACGTCGATTCCTAACAAAAAAAAAGGGAACTGGGAGGGGAGAAGGACTCCTGTGCTCGCAGTTAAAAAACGATGGTAGAATCGCTGGGCGGCGCGCAGGACTAGGTCAGCTGCAGGTGGCGAGGCGGGGCATGCGACAACTGGTTTTGCGAGGCGCGGCGAGGCAGAACGGGTTGCTGTGCTGCTGTGACAAGCTTGCTGGGAAAAATAAAAATAAAAAATAAAAAACACCGAAGAAAAAAACGGTGCAAGAGTAGTATTGTGCTTGTGCAGGATGAGAAAAGAAGAAATAGTCGAGACTAGAGTTTGGGGAAGAGTCTCGGCGCACCGATAATGAGAGGGGGGGGGGGAGTGACGTGGGGTCTCGCGACAACGGGCCAGTGTAAGAGCACACCCCTGCCTCAGTTTGGCGACCCTGGCAGTTGGGCGGGATGTCGAGTGGTGGCACCAGCTTTACTTACTACCCATTTCCGGGTTGGAATATGTACATGTAAATGGATGGCTAGTCGTCAGGTAATACAAGTATGCATGAATATTGTATTAGCCTCTGCCAGTTTTGGATACCTGTCTGCTATTACACCTGGATCAGTATGATCCTACAGAGCAACTTCTAATGAAGTAGGTAGAGCTCTTTGATATGTATATGCTTTTGCTATTGATGCCGCTTTAATGCCTACATCATGATGAACTTCCAAGTTCCTTCTTTTGCATCTTGACAATTTTACTTTTGATTTGTTCATTCGTCTCCGCAATGGCCGTGGCTGACTCGGTGCTCGTCGTCGTATTGATCAACGGCCACCCTTGTATGCCACAATCAATCCCACAGTAACCCACTGGTCTATTCCTTCGGAGGTCGATTGGCTATGATGGCCTGCAAAATATCCCGGGCGCCGGCTTTGACAAGGGCTTCGGCCAGTTCGTGACCAAAGGCCTCGGCCTCATCGCTTGTCCTGACCATCCGCTCCTGCTCGTCGTTGACGGCCGTCTTGCCGTCCAGGCTCACCACAACCGCCCGCATCCGCAGGCTGTCCCCGCGGCCCTGCCCCGTCTCCGCCGGCGCCGGCGCCCACTCCGTCTCGACGCCGATGGGCACCGTGCAGCCGCCCTCGAGCCTGCGCAGCAGCGCCCGCTCCGCGAGGCACGCGAGCGTCGCCCCGTCGTCGGCCAGCGGGCGCAGGAGCGCGCGCGTCGCCTCGTCGCCGCGCCGGATCTCGAGGCCCAGCGCGCCCTGCCCGACGGCGTGGTAGATGCCGCCGTCCCGCGAGCCGAGCAGCTGGCTGATGCGGTGGCCCAGGCCCATCCGCTCCAGGCCCGCCGCCGACATGATCATGCACGTGTACCCGCCGTCCGCGGCGTCCACCTTGGCCAGCCGGGTGTCGACGTTGCCGCGCAGGTTGGCGAAGCGCAGGTGCGGGTACAGCCGGCGCAGCTGGGCGGCGCGTCGCACCGACGAGGTGCCCACGACGGCGCCGTCGGGGAGCGTCTGCAGGCTGGTGAAAGGTAGGCCGGCCTTTACGACGAGGGCGTCGCGCGCGTCATCGCGGGGGGGGATGACGGCCAGCTCGCAGTCGTCAGGTAGAGCTGTAGGCATATCTGGTCGATGGATGTTAGCAGCTTGGACTGGTGGGAGGAGAGTCAGAGGCGAGGAGGGTGAACCTTTGAGACAGTGGACAATCAAGTCAATCTTATTCGCCCTCAGCTTCTCCTCGAGCTCGGATGTCCATAGATTCTTGCCCTCGAAGCTGTATAGCGCCGTGACCTTGTCGCGATCACCGAGAGTGCGCATCGCATCAATCTCAAAGTCCCTAGCTGGAAAGTGCTTTCGCAGAGCGCCACAAATGCCCTCGGCTTGGATCTTGGCTAGGATAGATTGGCGTGTGCCAATACGTACAGCTGGGGCCCGGGTCGTTGAGTCTGCCATGGTCCGGAGCCTTCAAATGACGAACGAGATGAAAATGAGTGTGAGCAAGAAGGCGAGGCCGAGAGCAACAGGCTAGATAAAGCAGTTTGAAGTTGCCAAAAAAAAAAAAAAAAAGAAAAAAAAAAGAATAGTGCTGGTTTGCGAGACTTTCACAGCCTGATTCGGCGTCGGGATACAAGGCGGAACCAAGTACCTAATTGTGGGCGTCCGCTTTTTCGATCTGCAGCATGAGGCGCGGCTCTTCAAGTCTTAGATATCCGCTTTTCTGGTTCAACGGTAAATTATAACCAACCGGTCAGCCACTAATACTGAACGGTGGTGTTTTTGTATTATGCCTCTTGACATGGATTTCTCGAGCATATGTCTTATACACGCATACGATATGCAAAAGCGCCTCCTTTTCTATAGTCTTGAAATGCTACAACATGTCCAATGAAAATGGAAATATCGCAGCCTGAGTAAAACATGTGATAAACGAAGGTATCGGAGCACATGTTGGCCTCCCCGCCAACACATGGAAACCGCGGAAAAGATATTGATAAAGAGCCCTGAGGAATATCACTAACCATGCAATATTTACATCAAATTACTGAATTATGATTATCATATAAACTATGTTACACGAATGCATTGCAGTTGCAGCTCGATGTTGTGGCTGGACGTTTTTGAACTCACAGGATACCGAAGCTTGCTCCTCCGAACCACCGAGCACATAGAAGCGTGGTCTACCTGACTAGAGAAGAAAACTAGCCTCCTCGCCGGCCGCCACGCTTCTGGCTCGTGCTTCGTGACCACGAGCTGGCTGTCCGCTTAAATGGTCCAAATCCAAGTGACACGGGCGGTGCCACTGGCAGCTTCGATTTGCTGCCTCCCGCTGTATCAAATCCTAAACGTGCCCATCCACGTGGCTGTTTCTCTGGCACCACTAGCTCATCCTCCTCATCACCACTCCCTATCGCAGGGTCTGGGAGAAGGCTCATCATCTGCCGGCCCTTGAGCATCGCCGCCTGTAGCGCCGCCCAGGACTCCACTTGCCCATTTGCCGCTTCTTCCACGCAATTGCACTCATCGCCTGCCGGACAATACATTTCGCCCGCAGCATGCCACTCGCCTAGACAGTCTTCATGACTGGCGCAGCCACACGCAAGACAGGTTGGGAACAGGGCATCAACCGGCTCTGTGCAGTATACACAAAGTAGTTTATCTTGTCGTTGCTGGCATCTATCGCAAGTACCAACTGCACCACCTACCCTGGGGTCAGACGACGTGTACTGCAGTGGCTCCAGCTGTGTTTCGTGAACACGGCAGAGGCCAATGATGTCCAGGCCGCGACCTGACGCAAGGAGTGCTTGCAAATTGTCATGTTTGCCCATCACAAGTGGCGATGACTTGCCGGGAAGAATGCTGCTACCGTTGGTGCTAAATTGGCTGTCGTCGAGCCCATTTGGCGACGCATCCTCTTTCAAGATATTGAACTTCATCACCTCCAACCGAGCCAATGGCTGCTCCCACATCTGAAGTAACTCCGCATAAGCGTATCTGTAGTTGATATACAGGTCTGACAACTTCGGATCAAGAAGTGGATATAACATCCACCCATCATCATCAAAGATGCTCTGGTCCTCTAGAATAACTGCAACATTGGTGGGGACCCATGTTGTCAAGTCCTCTTTCCGAGCGTCGTCATCAGACATGGACGTTCTGCCGCCACCAGAGCCAACCACGGCTGTGGTTCCGCCTCCACTACTGCTTCCTCCGCGTGGAGCAATGCTATTCAGAATCATCTCAGCAGGGCTAGCCTTCTTTTTCCCCTGTGAAGGTGGCGAGGACGATGTCGCCGTCCCTGTGAATGAGCGGGGGAGATTTGCAGCCAATGCCGACGCAAAGCCAGTATTGCCTTTTTGCTGAATCGGCCGCGAATTTGGGGATTTGGAAAGCACTGTCACGGCTGTTTGGTCGGCTAAGAAGCCTTTGTTCTTTCCCGGCGGTGTTTCTCCACACGAGAAAGAATTTGGCCCCGTCTCAGCATTCCACGCTCCATCATCCGATGTTTGTGACCTGGCATAGTTGACTGGAGTATGAAGTGTCCCAGGTGTTGTTATGGCAGAGTTTGTAAAGCTTCGACTATACATATTCCACGATGTCGCATCTGCAGGAAAGTAGTCTAGGGAATATGACGGTGCTTTCAGCGGCAATGGAGTTTCCTGTTTTGGCAAGTTCGATTCAGCATACGCTACACCATGAACTGTAGAAGCTTCGCTGAATATGCATGCGAGCATAGCCAGCATTTGAATGTCGGCCGTACTCTCGAAATGGTCAAAGAGGTCAGCAATAAGGTCCTTGGCTAATGGATGCTGACCCCATCTGACCCTCCCGAGAAGTGCACTGTCATGCGACGACGGGTCCGTAGCAGCATTTTTGTCAATGTAGCCAACCCGTGAAACAACGTCTCGCGCAATGACTAGGATCGAGTCACGGTGTGCGTTCCCCCCTAATACTTCTAGTGGTATGCCCTTGCGTAAAAGCAGAGCCAGATACAGCCATATATTTGAGAGATCGAGGAAGCCATGTTTCTCAGCAACGCGCGCGTTGTGATTGCAGACGTCCGCTCCATCCCCAAAGATCGCGTACTCTTCGGCAAATTCTCTCTTTGAAGGCAAATCTGCGCGGAGGTCGTAAATCGATATGACGTTTCGTGCCTTCATGATGCGGCGCCGGCTCGTTCCGGTGCCAGTAGCCGTTCCAATGCCAGTGCCCGTTCCAGTACCAGTTCCAGTACCAGCACCGCTGGATCTTACTGAGCGGTCTTCACTCCAAGCCTTCTTTGGCTGGCGACTCGGCCGATACCACATATTCATGTTATGAATAGAAGTAGATTCTGAGTCACTAGAAGAAGATTCAGAGGATGACCGGTCTGAATCAGAGTCCGCGGACTGATCATCGGTGGCAGATGCCTCTTCAGTGTTTTCCCGCGAGCGTGGGCTTTGGTCGTACGATAACCGTCCAAAGCCCGCAAAGAACGGCTCATTCTTAGGTCGGTCTTTGCAAATTTCCCCGGTAGACGAAAATAAGGCTCGAAATTTCTCCTCCTTAGTAGGAAAGAAGCATACGAGTTTGCCATCGTTGGAAAAACGGGCACCACACGTACGAGGGGGTGGAGGCATGATAGCGCGGCCATGCGGAGCAATTGTCGTGTCGACTTCGCCAGTGCTGGGGAGCTCCTGTGACATACTTGCCGATCCGGTGGCTGCTGGGTCTTCATCGTCGCTCGAACTATCATCTGCCATCCCATCCAAGTCATCATCTAGATCACGGACATTCTTAAAGAATGTAGTGCTTGATTCGAGGTCCACTTCGCCCAGAAGATACGAAAAGGCAACTTCGAGGCAATTCTGCTTCCGCAGCAGAAACTGAATCGCCAATTTGTGTATTTCTCGCTGCAACCTCCTGTGCGTCTCTTCTGGCATGAAGGAGGACTTCTCGATGGTGAATTTGGGTGCCCTATGTTTGGGATACCCAGTAGGAACATCAATTTTGACTTTGATAAAGATCGAGTCAGCATCAACGCCCCAAGGGCCTGTCAGTGACGCATTGAACGTCAAGCTGTCCATGTCGATGTTGTCCCATTTGACCTTGGGAATTTGTGTACTGACACGCAACAGCTCTTCTTGGATAGTGTCCGGCCCACCCCATTGGTCATCCGGGAAACTATGGGACATGATGCCTTCTTTGGACGGAAGACGACGAAAGGTATCTGATGAGGCCTTGCGCTTGTTCATAGTAATGCCCTTCATCCACCCGATCGCCGATTGACTGTCTGTAGTCTTTTTGTGCGACAGCGCTTTGGCTTTCATTGAAGGGCCGCGCCAAACAGGCCGCGAGTAGCGATTATGAGGAGCACTTGCTCGACCGGCATGACCAGTGGCTCTCTGTTGTGAATTCCCAATCATCCTCTGGTCACTCATAGTACCAGTCCTGCGCTCCTTGCTCGGTGCATCGTCCACCGCTCGGAATGTCCTATAACTAGCGCCTTTTCTAGTTATTTTCAACCCTTTCCTTGCTGGGCCACCTTTCGCATGACCAACAGAGCTGAGTGTGGAATTGTCGATACAATGTAGTCGAAGCTCGTTATCTGTGCCCCACGATACCAATTGAAACTCTCGATCATCCATGCCAGCCTCTGAAACGCCACCGCGGCTTCGCCACAGGAATTCCTTTGCTTTGTGATCTCCGTGGCCAGGGAAGATAGCTACAGGCGCAGGCGAGGCATCGATGGGCGAGTCATCTGACCAAAGTCGGTCGTAGAGAAATAAGTCACCAGGCTCGTTCTGTGGCATAGCTAGGAGACCCCATCCGAATGGAGTATGTCGCGCTCGCCACACAGGGTAATCGGTTCGGATGATGTGCTCCGGTTCGTCCCCGCCAGTTTCGTAGTCCCAAAACTTGATGCTTTTGTCTAAAGAGCATGTAACAATTCCGGTAGCTCTCGTTCGATTCCAGTCGATACCGTAGATCTTGGACGTGTGCGCCGTTATGGAGCATATGGGCTTGGACGCCTTCCTCTCGTCCCAAATATGGAGCCATCGGTCGTGCGCCGACGCGACGATGTGAGAGTCTTGTCTATTGTATTTAACCTGCGTCGCACCAGCAAACCAGTCGTAGAATGTAAGAACAGGCTGTCGCGGTCGTCGTAAATCCCATGTGTGAACTGAGCCGTCGACTGAGCAGGTTGCAAGAAGATCAGGATGATGGGCGGAGAAGTTGACGTCTGTGATGGCTCTGCTATGTCCTTGAAGTGAATGCTCGATCGGTCCAGAGCTCGAATCTTCTCTCATGTTGAGATTCCACACCAGAGCTCGATGATTGGCTGTAGAGACGACCCAGTAGTCTCGCGCCGCGAAAGGCGACCATTGCACGTCTACGACGAGCCATGGCATTCCAGGACTGCGAAGTCGGCGAGGTGGGTTATAAGGAGAATCTAGATCAATGATCGCAAGACCGTCGGGGCTGGATTTGTTAGCGCAAACAAAGCATAGCATATGGCAACCACTCACGATGCAAGCGCAATGTCTCGACCAGATGGCGAGATTGTCGCCGAGCCGACGAGGCCGTCTACATGAATGGTACCATCTGCTTCAAAGCTTTCGCTATCAAAAGCAGATTTGATAATCCTGCCCTTCTTCGGTTCGTCGACTATTTTATCGTGGGAAGGCATGTTGTCGCACGGGTACTATTGTCACGGCGTATCGATCGCTCGAATCTGGCGCTTGCTCGCCGTAGGAGCCCTATGCCATGGTGGGGGTTGCGGAAAGCTCACAGAATGGCTATGTATGGCCGCAGTTAGTTTCCATTCCACCCCGTAAGAATTAGGCGAAAATTTGTCGCGAGTTGATGCCGGTGTCAAATCATTCGTTGGAAGTATCCAGGCAAGGTAGCTCAGTGGTGGGGCTGGTGACGATGGGTGTGGCGCGGGGTCTTGCTAGCCACAGATGGCCAGAAGCTATAGCTGTGGCGCAGTCAAAGTCGAGGTTCCGAAGCTGGGAAATCAATTGTTTTTCCATGCGTGTTGAGAATGGTTTGGGAAACGCTTTGTAATGTAATAGTATCCATTGTCTAGTAAAAGACAAACGAGAACCTTTTTCCTATCACTCTACGCCAGAGGACGCAACCTCAACAGTGGATGACATGGGCATGCCAGTTACTTGTGAGTCCGAATTTGGTTCTTCTCGGACTTTTGCCTGGACAATGACTAGTAAATTTCACTACTTTAAAACACGTCAAGAAACCTCCTCAAGGGGCGGGGAGGTGCTAAAAGTCGCCGCGGATCGCCAAACTCGTGTGTTCCCCTGGGCTTAACCGAGCTGTGATGACCCAAGGCAGCCAATCAAGTAGACTAGAGGTAATAATAGAACTTGTGGACTTCGTCGAGGTTGCTTTGATTCGGCTTGCCCTTGCGGGCGACGGACCTCTGCGTTTCCGAATTGAGCCAGAAAGCGAGGAGCTGAAAGCCCAGTCGCACGAAAAAGGGATCCAGAAGGCTTTTAGCGCCCAACCCATTGAATGTCTTACTGCCGGGGAAAAGGTGCCCGTACGAAAATAGCAGAACCCCAGGAAATTAGAACACTGCGGCTGGTTGATTAGCATCAGCTTTGAGAGGTCATTCGAAGCTGAGGGCTCGAATTGCATGGCCCTGGCTCAACTCTTACGGCCTGCTCGCAAACAGTCTTAACCAGCTCGCCAGCCACATACAACGACGTAGTTTTCTGTCATCCTTCACCCCTTGCGCGCCTCCAAAAATCTTCGTCGAATCTTGGATACCGCCCCATCATCACATAGCCTCTTGACCATGCGATTCCCTGCTCTGTCTGCTGTTGTCGCGGCGAACGCCATCGGCGCACTCGCTCTCGAGTCTCTTTCCGAGTCTGTGAAAGACTTCCCCCAGTGCTCGTACTCTGCTTTTAAGAAGGCTCTCGACAAGGAAGGCTGCGATGTTAAGAACATTGGATCTGGAACCTTTGACTGCTTGTGCAAGCATCTGGCTAGTATCGTCGTGACCATGAGCTCGTCCAAACTCGACGCCAACTGCCAGGCCAGTACGTCTCCCCACACCCCCGCCATGACGATGCTGAACGTTTTTCGTTTCTGACCTGAATGCATAGACTGGAGCACGGCTTTGACAAACGTATGCGCGCAGTGGGGGCTGGCTAGCACCACTGCTACTGACTTCCCTGAGGCTACCAAGGCACTTGCATCAGAGCTCGGTGCGGCCGGGGATGCTGGTGCAACGAGCACCGGATCTGCCGCCAACAGCGGTTCAACTGCAGGAGCAGCTTCGACATCCTCATCCAAGGGGCCTGCTGCGGCTACTACCCCGGTGATGGGGCTCCTTGGTGCGGCTGCTCTCGCGGGTATTCTAGTTTAAAAGTTGAGAGCGTGGCAAGCTAGAATGATTGATTGATGGATGAGCTGCGCATGGGGCTATCAATAGTGGCAATATACTTAATCAGCCTGGGCGAGTTCATAGGTGGTTGAAATTCCACCTTGTACAACTTCCTTTCGACGAACCAGGTTATGTGTGATGCTTTTTTCAAAGTCTAAAAATGCAACATCGAGGAGAAGTCGTCCTTTTCAAAGACGGCCCACGAATACGGCGGGCGTCGTATTCGCCAAATCGCGACTCCACCGCCGACGCGACCGGAAACCACCAAGCCGGATGGCCTGAGTTGCACTGAAAGGCGCTCTCCACACCGGGGAACAATCTTGCAGCCGAGAGCACACGCATACTCCCGATACGCGTATAGCCAAGATCCAGTTGCGGCTCCTTACAGATCGTCGAGCTTGGATCACTCGAATTGTTTGCATATTTATATCGCGGTGCTTCTCCTCGAAAGCTTGCACTTCCATATCGGTTTCCCATCGCTCTTCGTTGCTGTGTCTCTTGTCTTAAAAGGGGCAACACCATGGCTCCCAACGCGAAAAAAATTGACTATGAATTTGGCGGACCGTAAGTTCGAAAACCGATAAACATTAGGCGCGCAATACTGACATCCTGCAAGGCTAGGTGCTGCTGGCATTGTGTTTGGCCTGCCAGTGCTTGTGTACGGCTTTTTCTTTGCATGCAATGACGTATCTGGCTGCCCTGCGCCTGGCTTGTTCAACCCCCGCGACCTCACCTGGGATGCGTTCAAAACCCAAATCCCTTGGCCCGAAGACGGTCTTGCCGGATTCATCACTCTCGAAGCTGCCGGCTGGACCTTTGCCTATTATCTTCTCAGCTTAGTGCTCTTCCGTGTACTGCCTTCGCAAAAGGTACTTGGTGCGAAACTGCGCGAATCTGGACGCCCTCTGGACTATAGCTTCAACGGTATGTACTGGTGCATTTGCATTAGTGTAGCTAGCATTCTAATTTGGCGCCGTGTAGCATTTACATCTACCCTGGTTCAGGTTGCCGCGTGCGCGGTTGGCACCTATCTCTACGGCGCTGACTTTGTTGTCTGGAGGTGGATTGATGAGAACTATCTGCAGTTGCTCACTGCCAATCTTCTTTTGGCTTGGGTCATTTCAATTTACGTCTACGCCGCCAGTTTTACGGTGAAGCCTGGCAACAGTCAACTTCGAGAGCTCGCCAAGGGCGGCCACACAGGAAGTATCATCTACGACTTCTACATCGGACGCGAGCTCAACCCTCGCATCACGCTGCCCCTTTTTGGCGAAATTGATATCAAGACCTGGCTTGAGATGCGTCCAGGTCTGACCGGATGGCTGCTTCTTGACCTAGCCTTCATCGCCAAGCAGTACCGCAACTATGGTTACATTACAGACAGCATGGTTTTTGTGACTGCTATACAGGGCTACTATGTGCTTGAGGGTCAATATGCCGAAGCTGGTATTCTTAGCATGATGGATATCATCACCGATGGACTTGGTTTTATGCTTACCTTTGGCGACATCGTCTGGGTGCCGTTTATTTACTCTACACAGTGTCGCTACCTCGCTGTCTATCCCACCCACCTCGGTTGGCCAGGCCTGGCTATACTGAGCAGCGTTTTCGCTATCGGTCTCTACATTTTCCGCGCCTCCAACACCCAAAAGGCCGTTTTCCGCAAGTCTCCCGAACACCCTAGCGTTGCTGGCCTGTCCTACCTGCAAACCAAACGTGGTACCCGTTTGTTGACCTCTGGCTGGTGGGGAGTTTCGCGTCACATCAATTACTTTGGTGACTGGATGCAGTCTTTGCCTTTCAGCTTGGCTGCCGGTCTGGCTGGCTACGTAATCTTGCCTTCTGGGGCCATGGCTGCTGCCGATGTTCTAGGGTATAGAATGCTTGATGGCACGGACGTTGTGCAGAGTGTTGCTAAAGGATGGGGTGTTATCTTCACCGCATTTCACGCTCTGTACTTTGCCGTTCTCTTAATTCACCGCGAGGGTAGAGATGATGTCGCTTGTGCTGAGAAGTATGGGGCTGATTGGGAGAGATACAAGTCGGCGGTGCGATGGAAGATACTTCCCGGCGTTTACTAAATGGGTTTCAGGCACTGGATAATGGTGATTGTTCCCTTGGAGTGATACTGTACAGCAACCTCACACACCAGCACGCCAGTGTCGTGTTGGCGAGTCAAAATCGTTTTGAGATGATTAGAACAAGAAATGCAAATCAATTATTTCAACATATCGTGACAATGAACCCAAATATAAGCCTTGGTTAGGCTCCACGTTCTTCACTTGCTATGTAGTCCTAATTTGGAACGTAACGCTGCAGGGCATCCTTTACCAACCCCTGGTCCGACATCTTCAGTTCCTCGGACTAAAAATTCGAGGGTCTCAAGCGGGGAGATGCCATCAATCAAGTCTCTCGCTTGTTTCTAGAGTAGGTTACCATCGTCATGCACGAACAATCGTCATGCACGAACAAAATGCGAGTAGCAAAGTTGTGTCTCTTCTCGCGGCAAGCTGAAAAGCGCTCGTCCAATTCCTGGCTGTGACTTGTCTCTTTCACATAGAAGCCTACCCAATTCGGCATGTTAGCAAAACGCGTGGTATCCGTCGTTACATGATCCGACGAGAAACTAATCATGGGTGAGAAAACGCGTTTGCAGTCTGAGTTGGTGATGATTGGGTGGCAGCACTGATTCCGAGATCGTACACCACAAGTCAGTAGTTTGAGGATGCGGCATTCTTGTGGACGAGCCGATAGGTAAGGGCAATAATCAGTTTCACCCTTGTTATGAGACCAATATCGTTAGGGCACACCAGAATATGCCCTTGTTGTCGCTAACTACTGCTGCTGCTGTGCTGCACTAGATCGGAAGCGTAACTCGGAGTTAGCTCAATGAATGATTGATGGGAATGTTTGGCCTATGACGGGAAAGTTGATAAAAATGGACTGACTATCAATGTCGACGCGCTCTTTTGCACTTATTATAGACAGTTTTCATTGTTCCTCGACTATTTGTAGAACAGTCGGCTTACTTGGGCGGCGGAACGTGGGCTTTGCAAAGAGTGTTAAAGTCGAGGTTCCATCCGTCCGCCACCTCGAGACGTTTCAAGTAGCAAAGGCAGACCGCAGCGCATGAGGAAGAGAATCCTTTTCTCTGGTTCAGAGATGAAACTTATTGAAGGGCGCGTGAAGACTGCTGGAATAGCTCAATCGCCCGTTCGGGAGAGGCGTCATCTTCATTTTACGGTCTAAATGTAGTAAGAACACAGTGCCATTTGACAATCTTGAGCCAATGAATCCGCGGGATTGATGACGAGTGTGATATAGTATCTTGTACAATAGTAGAGTAAAGATGTAGATGATTGTACTTGGGTTGGTTGCCTTTACTGGCCTTGGTGTTTTTGCCCGAAGAGCTGCCGGCCTGGAGTCGCGACGTAGGCTTCAGCTGTATTGACTAAGTAGGAACACGGACAAGAAAGAAGGTGAGAAAAGAAGAATTGTATTGGATACTTTCTTGAACATCGAGATCAGAGTTTTCAGCCGCATATCCTAGTGTGCCGTGGCGTGCTGTGGCGGAAAGCTTATTACGAAACTGCATACTAAGGATGAAGGATGAAGGGAAAGAACCAACGCGTCTTACCCACTGACTGTAGATAGCATGACTCAATGCGCTATGCCCGTGTGATCTAAAATGGCATTGCTTTTGGGCTGAGAAGCTGTACAGGATCACCTATACAGAACAGCAAGAAGCCAGGATTTGATTCTGTATGTGAACGATTCGTTGTTTCCATCATCATTCTTTTCCCAAAACCTAGATCAGCTTGGATTTCGAAGCTCCATTATTTGCAAATATCGGCGCTGCTCTCCGTTCAAGAGATTCATGGACCGAGGCTTGTTGCTGAATCTTTGTAGTGTATACCTAGTGTTGTGTTCATAAAAAGCACATGGTATTCTGAGTTTATTAACTTGAGTGGAACTGCATACATATATGTACAAACCTAGCTGAGAAGCGGCAGACTGTTGAGTCCGCTATGTATGATTTTGGGACCCGATATGTCGACGTGAACCTTTGTGCGTCTCATCAGATGATTCCCATCGAAGAGAAAAGGTGAGAATTCTCTCGACAACCACCCACCGCATCGAGTCGCGAGAGCAGTTTGTAGCCTCAGTGCTACTGGACTCGCCCAGATCGTTGCCCGCGACGCTGTTTCCACCAGCACTTGTGTTGGCGGAGTCGTGGCCGTCCCATGGTGCAATGCGCAGCCACCCCTGAGATGGTTGATATTCCCCCTCCATAAAGGTCACCCTGGAAAGCAGGATTGGACGTCCGCGGTTGAGCCATCGGCAGTCTGGTACGCCGCATCGCCCTTCCCGCAGCACTAGACGCGTGTCTGGATCGTCTAGGCTGAGCGGCGCCATTTCAACAACGTTATCCCGAACCCAGTATCGGAATTTCCGAGCAGTCTGGCGGGATTTTGGATGCTGTGAAAGAGATAATGAAGCGCCTGTAGTTGTCTTGTTTGGCGGCGCGTCTTGCTCTAGGTCTGCATCGATCAGCCATGCCCTATTCACGCCACCGACTTTCACAATCCACAGGTCTCGTAAATTTGGAAACCAGAGCTTCTCAAAATCGACCACCGGCAGTCTTGGCCCTGTGGAAGAGATGGCCATCCCGGACGAAGGTGGTACAGCGCCAGTTGAGACCATAGCAGCACTGGCCGCTGCTTGGCTCGCTGCGAGGTATGTCGAGTAGAAATATGGCAGCTCTACTCGGTTATCGTCCGGAAAGCAGTCCCAGAATGCGAGCCGCTCTACTCGGGTGGCAAGGGCCTCCAGGGGTTCATTCGAAGTAGCCTCAGTGATGCTGGCATCGCACACGAAGATGTCCCTGCCGAAATGAACGTGAGATGACTGCCCTGGACCAACGGCCTCGTAGCCCTTTCGCGACTCAAGTCGTGCTTCGCGGTTAATTTGGGTGACTGAGGGGAGAGGATACGCCTCTGGTCGTCGAAGGAGGTCATCCAGGATGATGACACGCGGCTCGGCAGCGCACTGCCATATCTTCAGACGCAGCTCTGTGGGTAAGCGTTTGAAGTTCCTCGCAAATGATGAAATGCACCTGTAAGGCGTACATGATGCATGGTTGCAGCCGATAACGGCCCTGCCAGTGGTTACTTTTGAAGCCGTGGACATAAGGGCGCCATCTCCAGCAGGGAGGGTCTGCTCCAGCATACTTTCGCCTCGCCAAGTAAACTTTGTGTTTTTTTTGACCACGTTCTGCCTTTGCAAAAAAAAAAAAAAAAAAAGTAGAAAGCCCTTTGGCTGCAGATATTGTACGCTTGTTTGGCGTTTCTTAGTAGCGGTCGGAATGAGGCTAGCCTCATACCAATAGAGCAGCGGCCAGCCCTTGAAGGTTCCCTCCTACTAGCAAGCCAGTGTTTCTATCGCCTAGCAATTTTATGACGTGTGAGGATCAAGAATTTGAAATCACGGTGAAAGGTGCACACCGACAGCAGGAGGGAGTTATCGCCTTGTTGGGCTAGTGCATACAAGGAGATGCGGTCAAGCCGGGAGGGCCACGGGCATGTGTACATATATGGACGGCATGTAGGTAGCATGTAAACAGACCGTGGACAACAAATAGGTGGCCCTTTGACGCGGCCGCAGCTGCCTCACACACCGAAAGTGACCGCAAAACACCAGAAGAACAGCCGGGCAACACCGCATGCGGATGTCACAATAAGTACGGTGCCTTGCTCGCGCGTACCATTTGGGCTTGGCTTTGCAAGGACATCAGAGACAGAAGGACAGACTAAGAATCCCGGTCGCACATACCAGGGTCACGACACCCCCTAACTATATCTTTGCCACAGATTGCTGGGTATGGGGACGCCCAGAGACCATGCATAACAAACACCAGGATGGTGAGGCCATCGCAAGAGCCGGAGTTCCTGCCGCCCGCAGTCGCTACTGTGAGAGACGGGACATGGGACTTTGAGTGGATAGTAGGCCTGATTTCGAGGCCTCGCTAGCAGGGGGCTGGGCCTGATATTTCTGTGGCCAACCAACTAACGGGAGCGGGAAGGGGTCTCGTCTTCGGTGGCGCTGTCAATGCAATCATTTTGAGTGGCAATCCAGCAGCTCCTGAATTGTGCATTACAAAGGATTTCTGGTTGTGCTGCGCCGCACTGCCTGGCCTATGCACGAAGAGGCTGTATTCAGCCAACAAGAACACCGTCCGGCTTGCTTGCTGTGCCGCATGTCCGTGGTCAATGACTCGCTGTTGCAGTAGCCACCTTCGGGTTGCAGTTACAAATCGAAAATCTGTTGTCTCGGCCTAACGATGACAGCTGCGCGTGGTTGCATCGAAGCCGGGCCCGTGGACTTGACGAACCAAAGAGATTCTCTCTGAATATAACCTTTTGAGAATCTTGCCGCACACGGCTCCATGCTATTCCCTCTCCAAACTCTGTGTACCGTGCGAGAAGTACTGCAGACCCAAGCTGACAGTTACATCGCTGCTCGCTCCTTCGCCACCAATCTTGCGTGAAGGTTCCGCCGCGTAACCCCGACATATTGCCTCCGCCTCACCACCGCCAATGTAACTTAGGGTCAGCCGAATGGCTCGCTTATCCTCCCACTGGTCCCTGCGCGTGTCATCTTTGCTAGCCAACCATCTTGTTGTGATGTTTCCGTCCGCCACCACCGGTGCACGCATGTCGTAAAACGTCGTCATATGCCTTGGAGCCGCTCGGCCAGTAGCTTCGATACGCATACCTTGTTTGCTAATTGTTTCAGCAGACGCTTCTGTTGGGGCAGCAGGCAGGTGCTGGGGTAGATATTTTGTATCTACATGATGTCCTGGGTGTCGTCTGCTGCACGATTGTGCATTGAATCTACGCCCTTTTATCAATTGTCCACAAGACAGCATATTTCTTTGTGTTGCACAGCGAAACGCAGGCAGCAAATCTCAATGAGGATTCATACATATCCTAGACCAGACCCAGGAGTAAACATCTTAGAAGGGTTGGGTCTATTCTCGATCTGGGCATTTGCACATGGTCACTCCTCAGAGGGGCAAAGGGGTAACAGTCCTGGAACTTCCCGCTCGTCAAACCAGGTGGGGAAGGATTCACCCGCTCGTTGGGTCTACCAATGATGCGATTCTTTGTAACACATTAAATAGTGATTCTTTCGGGCTCTACACGTCTAGGTCGCCGCCGCTGTGGGTAATGACGTGGTTACCACGCAGCTGGTTAGCAAGGGAGCACACTACTTCTCATGTGACATCGTTGCCCCACGATCTGCGTGAGTGACCGACTTTGGACAATGGGCTTCCTGCCAACATTAGTAGAGCTACGGAACCGCTTGTGTTATCTGTTGCCTACAACAGAAGCATTGTGCTTGGCCATGTGTGTGTCACAATACCACACATGAAACGCCGGCGATTTCTCATCCAGAGGAGCACAGTTCCTTCACCATACCGCCCCAGGAGTGATGCGCTGACCTCGCCACCAATAATTGTCCGAATCATCACAGTCCTGTTACTTCCCACTGCGAGGCTGTTGATTATGTCGATACGAAATACCATTATACAGGGACATTTAATGAGCCAGGCAGAATGTTGGGTCGTATGTCTGCAGGAGGGAGGGTGCTGAATGCTTCTGTCAGGACACAACCGCACCCAGAATGAACCAAAAACACGATAGGCAGGCAGTCTGCAAGATTGGACTGGTAACATGCCCGAGTCGGGATGTCGGGGTCAAGACCACCGAATTTTATCAATATACTCGTGCAGTCCTGTTTTGAACATTAGTAGATCGGAACGGATATGGATGTAAGTTCACATGGACCGCCTGGTAGAACAAAGTGCTTTTACAGCCCTTTGTCAAGGGAACGAAAAGTACTTATCCTCCTTGCATTGTTTCATACTGGTAGAGGTCGGCGTGAAACAGCCTAGTCTCAAAACTCAAATTTTGAGGGCGGACTTGCCAAGCGCCATCGACAGTGCTCATTTCTGGTTTCTGCCGAAGAACCCAGTGAGGGAAAGTGCACCGTAAGCCACAGAGCAAGTGCATTAGTGGGTAACTAGAGATCACAGGGAACGATTGAGGTCTTACGTGATTTACGAGACGCCCAAGAGCTGGCAGTAGCTGTAAATAAGTCTACTGCTCAGCGGCAGAGCTAAGCTAGCTTCAAGCTGGTGATGTCTCTAGGCCTACTTGATCAAGAATATATGCAAATCATACGTAGACACAGCAAAGGTAGAACTGGCATTGCGGATGTTCAAGGTAAAGAGCGGATCATGGGGATGTTTGGCCCCATCAGATGTCATTACTCGATCTTTTTTTTGTGGTTACACATCTCTGTGACCAAACCAGTGCCTTATGATTTCGCAACATTCCAAATGAATCTAGTCTCTAGTATGGGCCAAGCTTCAGAATCTCGTAGCTGCGACCCTGCTGCAGTATATGGAGCCTAGCAGTTCGATCAGCAGTTGGAGATTGAAAACACTGAATTCGTCGATTCTTGACAAGGAGAATATGAATGAAAGAACAATTCTTGGAAATGTCTGAGATGATCTGATGAGTTTGATTTCGGTTCATAACATGGCCGTCAAGAATTATCTGCTAAAATTTGTATTGCAGACCCCGATTTGCAGTGGTAACATTAGTGAGAGGCCGGAAGTTGTGTATCCGAGACCTATTTTGACCTCTAATGTATAGGTTTGCGAAATGAGACAGGAATAAAATGTAGGGAGTATTGGTTTTCGCTGGCCAGCTGGCAATGAGAGCGGCATCTCTACACGTGCTCTGTAACAGCCACCACCCGCTAGGCCTGGGACCCAGCGCCACGCTGGGATCGAAGGTGTCAACGGGAATAACGAATGAGTAGAGCCGTATTGAACAGTAGTTGGACCACTCCCACCGCCGCCAATTGCGCCATTTTGGCATGAGAGCTCCGGCAGCAGCTCCGAGGGCTCTGCGCAGAGATGTGTAGTGCCACGCGCGACAGCAGACACAGCAAGCCTCTTGGGCGGCCGGGATGAGACGTCGTTGGGAAAGAACTCGAGCTCCAAGGGCACAACGGAGCATGCTGAAGACCGACCACTAGGATCTAGCATCATAGCTGGTGGTTGCGTGCTCGAAGCATTTAGTCTACCAGATCGCTGCAGGATATTCTTTCGAATGGCAACCGACTTGCTTTGCAAAAACATTCCAAAATTGACAGCATCCAGCGGCAGAGGGGGCAGCTCTGGGAGAGCTGGAAGGATAGTAACCATCTGCCTTGCCGCAACGATTTTCGAGTTGCTAAAATCTTCGCTGACACGACCGCCAGCGCAGATATTGTTGGGGTTGTTGTGGCATCGGAGGCGCATTTCGACATAGTATTGTATCCGCCCGCGAGCTACAAACTCGTGCTCTTCCTCATTTGTGCCGTCAAGTGTAGGCGGCAGATGCAAGTGCCGCTCCCAGACTGCCTGACTTGCGCATGGGTGACGGCACGAGTCCTCGAGGAGGTACTGAGGCACCACAAAGCTAAAAGGTATGGAAACAGTCTCGCCAGCAGATATAGACCCAGGGAAAGGTGAGTCCAATTCGAGGCTACCTCCTTCCCGCTCGTCCATCATGTACATTTTTAAGAATGGAGACAGCGCCCGGGTAGGCTTGTGTCTCGTTAGCTCCAGCCTTGTTCCAGCAAGGCCGAGGAGGAGAATGTCAGCTTCTTCGCAGTATGCGTCGACCTCGCTGTGAAGGATTGCCTGCCCCGAAATAACGGAACCGGTTGTATACACTTCGGATTCATTGTGGCAACAGCTGTCGATGGAAACGGTCACTCGTAAACCGCGAGGCAAGTGTCCTTGTCGTGTTGATAGGTTGTCGGCCATTAGAGGAAGCTTGGCAAGGAATGTTTTACGAAAACCTGAGCACAATCAAGCGCGAATCTACTAGGATATATGTCCTTCAACCCATACATGAGATCGTAATGGCTTGGTGCACCTTTAATCACCTCGGCCGCAACTGAGCTTTGAGATGCATTTCATCGCCCCGTCTCGGTTTAGATCGCCTGCCGGGAGTGGTGGGTCAAGCATCTTTGGCGTATGGAGCTAAACGCAACAAGGGCAATGGCACTCATGGGGCACATCTTTACAGCATTCGGTACAGTATAAGTAGCGTTTGAGTCCAATTTGGGCGAGCTATAATGGCGAGAAACGGATATCAAATTTGTAAGCAGCAGCTTCATCAGCAGATCACAGTCCTGTCTAGTCTAGACGACGGGGCGGCGAAACGACGAACTTTGTGAGCAGCTCATCGAAGCCTAGCCAGGAAGAGGAGAGAAATTACTGGCATCAACACGATTCGTATTCCGCGTCTCATACTTTGTTCTAAACAATGACCACTATAAAATGCCCGATGTCCTGCCTGATGCCAAGCCATTCACTATCCCTGAGAGGAAACCTCATGGGCTTCGCCAATGGTCAATGGCAGGGATGCTGCGCATGTGGTCGTTTGATATGAAGGGCGGCGATTCTACTGATGCTCTGCTTAAGAAAATATAATTCCGGTACACATTGTATCGCCCAAGCTATGATATAGCACCATGGCAATCCAGGACGCACCAGGCTCATATAGTCGTTTGTAAGAACATTTCATTACCATTTTCCCGCAATTGATCTATTTTTTGCATAGATCCGTCTATAGTCTAGCGATTTCGATCTTCCGAGTACATCCATCTGTAGAGGGCCATGGAGCTAGGTTAGCCGCCCGGCTACATCGTCCAAACAGAGTCGCCGAACAGCAGCCAACATTCAGCTAGTTGTACTTTTCATTTCCGGCGTCAACATCCCATATATCCCTTGCACGAGAATGGAGAAGCTCTTGTTCAGCTACAGCCTTGTTGCGGGCACTATGGGGAATTGCGGATCAATCCACCATGAACCGCCGGTTGCCTTCCCTTCAAAAGTTTCCATAATCAGTCGTCTTTCACTCGGATATCTTCGTTCGTCTAGCAGACACATGTTATTATTAATGAACTCCTGATATAGCTATTTTTTTCACGTAGAATGAATTACAGGCACGATCAGGCCTTCAGGTCAGTAAGCTGTAGATTCCAATTTCCACTCCCGATGGGTCCCTGCCTGGGCGTGGCGGAGCAACACCACCCATTCCGGGGTTAAAATAAGCTTGAAATGACGCATCACGGCAATAAAAAATGGCTTTGCGAAAAGATTCCCCTCATATGCGGTCATATATATGTTTCAATTGAGGTTCTAGCGGTCTAAACCCTTGCAGAGTGGGTGGTCGCCAAGCTGGAGATGTCCAATTGTGGCAACCTCCGGCTTATCAGATGATAGTTGACGTATGTACAGAACTCCGAAAGGCTCTCGGAGCTTTAAATTCGAATCAACAGCACAGGCTTAGCTTGGTTCTGTGGAACTCGTTGAAAAGTATATAAGGGCTGCACATGCCCGTCTGCCACTTACAGCAAGCTGTTTTCATCAACCAAGAAACAACTCCATCTTCAAAATGAAATTCATCACCGTAAGAAATCAATGCTCTAGAAAGCAGCAACTTTACTAACCCGAGCTTTCAAAAAGGCTCTTCTCGCCCTTGCAGCCACCGGAGTCGTTGCTGCGCCAGCCGCTGGCGAGGACGGCGTCGGTCCAGCATCCGAGACAACTGCCGACTTGGTATCTGACTTCTCTTTCGATGGGGAGGATTCGTTTGAGGACTATGACGACGATGAGCCATTTGATCTAGCTGAGCTGTTGCCAGAACTATTCCCAGAGCTGGTTGCCCGTGCTAAGAAGGGTTGCATGGGTGGCAGCTGGAAAGCATGCCATGACTGGACCGTTGCCCAGTGCCCTCTGCGGTGCACAGGCTCCCCCAGACGCCGGCACCCTTGCACACAGAGGTGCATCCGAGGGGCGGACATCCAATGCCAGAAAGCCTGCTCCTAGGGCAGGAGATCTTTTTACAATTGATGGTTGACCGGGAAAGGACACACAGGCTCACGCCGTGGCTATTGTTGACAGACATGTATTCCCAAATACAGAATAGCGATATGCTAGTTAAACTGGCTAGAAGACGCTGCGTCTAAAATGCTACGTGATAATCATGACGAGTTATTTCTTTGGTGACTCTCCCACTGTCTAAATGGGTCATGATATGGCGGAAGAGGTGAATGCTTGAAAATGAGACAAAGTCTCCGTAGCTTACTGTATCCAGGATCTCCACCTCGACTTCAACACTCCAAGAATCCAGTAAAGTACTGATATTCTTCGTGAACTATTACGTACGCTTGTTGAGGCGCTTCGGAGCTGGCTTTGCCTGGACTCGGAGTCAACATCCATACGATGGAGATAGTTTTCCTGTCTGCACATTACATGTCTGTAAATTTGAACCTGTGAATGGGATGACCGCGCTGTGAGCAGGACACATTACAGTTGGAATGAGGGTAATACGAGTGAGAAAAATCAACCATTATTCATCTTGCCTATTAATGCTTTCGCCGTGTTCCCAAAACTGTCGCATCGCCACCGGTGCACGGGGTATAATCCACCCAGTAGAAGAGTGAATGGCTAGAAACAAAGCTGAACCGTAGTGGAGGCAGAAGATGCAGGAGCGGACCCCATTGTAAAGACTTGAGCAAAGCAGGACTATATGATGACATTAAGAGCCCAAATTATCACAATACCGCAGTACGCCGAGCTCCATCGCAAAAAAAAAAAAGAACGCAGAAAGAACGGACGCAGTGAAACAATTCATATTTGGGGAAGAGGCAGATATGTGGTGGTTTCAGGAAGACTTGATCTAGGAATCCGAATTTGGCCGGCGAGGTGCTGGAGATGGTGATCTTGATGGCACGCGCTGCCAGCCATTACCAAGGCTTTGTGAGAACGCACCAAACCAGTTATCACCACGGGACGAAGAACCCTGGCTATTCCGCGGTGCTGATTGACCGACACCGTGTTCGAGATCCGATGCCTGGCTCGACGATGCAGCCACCTCGTCGTCGCTGTCCTCACGGTAGGGTTCATACCGTGGCAGGGATCGAGAGGAATGTGCGAGAGAGCGAACAACGTCACCTTTGCAAATAGGGCAGGTTCGTCGTCGAGTTGTTAACCAAGGGGTGCTATAATCTCGTATTAGCGTTGGGCTCGGGAAGAAGCTGACCAATTAAAGACTTACATGCACTCAGCGTGGAATTCGTGGCCGCAGGGAAGGCTCATTACGCGACTGACGCCGTCAACGTATTCTTCCAGGCAAACAACGCACTCAACCTGCCGTCCCATATACTTTCTCCATTCAGCTGAGAAGCCGCTGGATCCCTTTTCATGCTCATTTGCAGGACGATGACGGGATCCGCTCGGCGCGGCAGGGATCGATGTACTAGGAACAGTGAGGTTTTCACTCTCGGGAACACCAGTAGTCGTACGCGAGCGAGGTCGGGGTCGCGATGGTGTATGCTGAAGCAGGGGGGTGGTGGGCGATGAATTGGCGGGAGACGAAGGCTGGGGCGATATACTGGGTGTAACCACCACGGTGTGATAGGTACGTACTGGTAGGCGCTCAACTACAGATTTCGGAGCGCGCCACCGTCGACGACGAATGCGTGCTCGCAATATCAACAAGGCATAAACAACGCTGAGAGTTACGAGGGGGCTAACGACAAGGACAAGCAGAGTGTCGAAAAAGGGGCTGGTGCCGCTGTTTGGTGTGATGGTTACCCAGAGGCCATGGTGAGGTCCAGGGTCTGGTCGATCGTGTTTCGGGGTTTCAGTCTTCTCATCCTCATCTTCGGCAGTAAGAGCTTCGGTACCTTCTGTGGTACCTTCTTTACTAAAAATCTTTTTCAAAAGGCTTCGACTCTTGCCAGGGTTTTCCGGAGAGTCCAGGGCGGGATGGGATGGCGCGTCTTTGCTCGAAGATTTAGTGATATATTTGCTTTCTGCCTTGCGAGAGTCGCTGCTGGCAGTTCTGGCTTTGTCGCTCGAACGAGACTTGTCAACAAGGTCGGGGTCTCGCCAGTCTTGAACGCCAATACGGAAGTCATCCCCGACTGCCTTGGTTGGCTTATGCGGTTGCTTCTTTGTGGCCTTCATAGTATCCGAAAGCTTCTTGTCGTTTTCGTTGTCCCATTCCTCAACCATTACCCACTCCAGCTTCCCATGAGCTGACGGGGATTCAGAACCTGCATCTTTTGAGCTTGATCTAAACCCAAGCAGGCGCGCAACCCAACCGCGATCATCCTTGGTTGCGGAAGCAGGTTCCTTCGCAAGGCGACGAAATCGTTTGCCTGAACTAGGGGCTGCGGTTGCCTTGCTTTGAGCGGTCGCTTTCATCTTCTCAGCACCTTTCTTGGAAGGAGGTTTCACACCCTTCTGCACTTTCAATATCGGATTACCGCCCTCGTCAATACTATCCTCAATGAAGCTGCCAGGTTGCGTGAGTGAAGACAATAGTTGCGCCGTGGTTCGCGCCGTGAACACAGACGGAATGGTCACGTTTTCGGCATCCTCGCCTCTGGCAAACATATTTACCAGCGGGCCTCCCCGCTGGTTATCACCAACGATTACGGCGATGGCACCTCGGCGTTGTGCCCACATCACCTTCTCAAGGAATCCGCAGCCACCACGCATAAGCAGCACCACTTTGCCTTGAATTTCTGCAGATTCTTGCATAGACTGGATATCGGCATGCGATGATGCTGAAGTGTCCCGGCGGGAGCGGGAACTGGGAGCGGCCTCGTGTAGGTAATTGTCGGTGCCGTCATCCATCGCGCGCAGAGGTTTAGAATGCCTGGTATCTGATTGAGTCTGCTTCAGGGTGTTTTTAGGGGTTTTGTTACCTCTGCCAGGTTCGCCATCGGTTGGTGAGCCATGTGACACTACTGATTTGATGGACGACTTTAGTATTGCCTGGGGACTTGCGCCACCCTCCCAGCCAGGGATGTCGCTGCAACCAAGTTCTCCAAGAGACTCCATGCTATCCTCAGCGAACCCACTACCAACCCAAAGTTGCCCACTCAGACCATGAGATACCAGCTGGGGCCCAAATGCTGCAGGTCTCGCAGCAAACGACGTGCTGTTGTCATCTGTCAAGCTGATGGCAGCATTAGGCTGGAAGAGGGAAAACGGCGGGTTGTAGTAAACAAGTCCTAGGATGGATTTGCGCGAGGTCGCTGGTTTCGGGTGAGCAATGTTTGAGGATCGTGTGACGGCAAAGACGGCTCGAAAGAGGACAAAGAGGGTGGCGGTAAAAAAGACGGCGAGGATAACTATTCGCGTGGTTCGCATCTTGTCGCCGGCGGGTTCAACGATGTTTGTCGGGCAGGTTCAGGGAGATCGAGAGAGATGGCAAGCTGACGAGGTGACACCTGAGTCACCTCTCGCGGCCAGCAAGGGCAGCCGTGTGTGGTCGGCTCTTTTACATCGGCATACGCCGACCTATGCTGAAGAAGCAGATGCAGGCGGCGCAACGGAGGCAATCAACGACGAGAAACGCAACGTGGTCCCGAAAACTCTGCTGGTAGATCAAATACGCATTCGTTCAGCAAGCAGGGTGATGCATGAAGACAGATGAAAGGCGATGAGCGGACGCGAAAACAAAGGGAGGGGAAATATCAAAAGGGTATTATTAGGGAGAGTTGGAATATGCAATAGCGGGAGCGGTGCACTGACGATATCATGGGACGGACCACCTTGTTCAAGTGCAGGGCGAGCAGCCAGTGGCGTGAGGGACTGTTCATGGGGGGAGCCATTCTGGGGCTAACCTATAAACACCTTCTGCTGCTCCTCTCAGGAGGTCAGGCCCGAGTGAGTACTTCGCTGCGCCTAAAATTCGCTGGCGCCCACACAAAAGACAACCCTTCGTGACCCACTGAAGCAAAGCAAAGACGGCGCCGCAGCGCACATTGAGAGGACCCATGGGTGGGCCTACATGACGTCGGTTATTGACCTGCTGGTGTTGAAGTTGCTATAGTCCTGCTTGAGCTCAGAGATCTGATTACGATGACATGAATGTGCTCGCGTTGCTCGGTGGAGCTTTCCTTGGCTGGCAAACAAGAACAAACCAACAAAACCGAGGCGCGTTGTTGCTGAGTATATCGCGCAAGTAGCCTCTATCCATAGTACCCCGCGTCTGAATAGTGCTTTGGACGCGCCCCCTCTTTTGGTGTGGCGGCGTGGTCATGATGCAGATGTACATGACACTGATACTCACATCACACACCTCCACCCTCATCGCGTCATGTGCCAACCAAACTGCCTCACCCAGGCCCGACACCTTCGCGAAACGTTTTATCTATCACAAATAAACTGCCACGGCGAAATGAAAACACACGTGCATATGTTTCGAAGCTGTGCACTGGTACGAACCCCTGTAGCAAGGCCCTATATTCCAGACATTGTTATATGTTTATTCCGCTCAAAGTACAAAGGGGTTCTCCCCAGCGACGTCGTTGACAAGGACTACTATGCGACGTTCAGAATTTAAGATAACATCCTAAATAGCCTATTGCACGTATAATCATCTCTTAGTACCCAATCTCCACTTCCTTCGGCCACTCGGCTGCAGCTTGCCTGTATCCCCAACTCAATATCCTCTTCATTCGTGGGCTTCCATCCAATCACGCCATATTAACCGACTCTATGTATTGGCCTCACCATCGCCTTGTATGTCCGCCCTTGGATCATACGATGCAGAAAACCGTCTATCTATTCCCGACGACGCACCGACTGCACCACGACCACGAATAATAGGTGGCGGCGCAGGGCCGATTTCTTCAGTCTGTGAATTTCGTGTCGTATCATTCCTAGTTGAAGCTGGCGATCGATTTCTTGGTGGCGAGCGATGACGGTGGCGTCGACGCTCCCCATCTCGACTCGTGGGTCTCTTGAATCGGTGTCCGGCTCGAGGAGACCTGGATCTATCTTCTCCAGGGTTTTTCCTCCTGCGGGATCGATTTTCGTCGTCTAATGAGTGGTTTCTTTGCCTCGAACGTCGCCCGTCATGCCGTCGGCTGCGATGATGCCTGCTGTCGTCAGCCTGGTGACCCGCGGCAGAGCACTTCCTGTGCAGCTTTTCTTGGTCCTCATCTCCAGACACATCTCCATGGTGGTGATCTCTCGATTTTCCCTTTGCTTGAGCTCGTTCGCCGCTGTCGGGTTCTTTATCGTTATTGTCTCCGTCTCGCGACCTTCGCCTTCCGCCGCCCAAGATTGCTTGGATGTGACCCATGTGGCGTTCTCTTATATCTCTCGTAGTGGGATTTGATTTTTTTCGTTTGATCTCCTCGGCTCGCTCTAATCTCCTAAGGCGAGCCTTTGACTCTGCAGCCTCTTTGGCTAGAAGTGCCTTATTATGGGAGTCGGTGCCTTTGATAATATTGCGCAAGAATCTTGTGTTCGGTTTGGGTATGTTCATAGGCCTGCAGTCTGTCAAAAAATATATCCTGACGGCCAGTTGCGATTCAGCGCATTACTTCTTAGAGTTGGAGTCTTTCCCTAGGAAGGCGTCGACACCCATGGCAGAGTATTTGATCGAACAGTCGGAGGCCTCCTGGCTCAGAAGACCAGCGACATAGTCGTCTGTGAGAATCTCTTCGTTTGACATGATTTTAAGTTGACCCAGCCAGTATTTTCCCGTCCTGCAGGGAGTGCGCCGTCCAAAAAAAGAATTATTATAGCAAAGATGGCCGATACAATCGTTAGAGGTGGCGCAGATGTTGGAGGTTGCAGTCACTCAAGTGGGGTGGAAACTAACCGGATTAGGCTACAAGTAAACATGCGAAGCAGTCGCGACCCTACTTCGAACATGATTTCTCCATCAAATTGTGCAGAACGCAGGTAACAGTGGCGTGGAATGCCCAAAACACCGGACCTGTTCAAATCAATAACAACTTTAGTTACTATATCACGAGATAATGTCGACTTCGCCTCGCAAGACAGCAGCCAAAGCACAGGATGTGCTAAGGGCCGTGACGCGACATCAGGCACAACATGAAATATCCATCATAAAACTCAGCGAGCCTATTACAAGCCACACAGCCCCGGAGCCGAGACAAAGAACATCAGACGCATCAAATTCATGTCTAGAAGGACCGACACCAGCAAGCCTGGAGGCCGACTTGGCGCATTACAGCGAGCTGTTTTCTAAGTTGCGGTTCTCCTACGTCGAACAGGTTACTAAGGAGAAGTTCATACGCGCCATTGTGGGAGATCCGCCCCTCATCGTCAGCATGCAGGAGAATCTTGAGTTGGAAAAGCGTAATCTGGGGGCAAAAGCTGAGTTAAAGAGTCTCAAGCAGGACGTTGCGAGCATGGTGGACGGCTTGGAACTCAAAGCCCGTGAGCTTAGCCAGAAATACACACGCATCCAACTGGAAACGGCTCGGTTGGAGGAGCTTCCAGTGAAGATACATGGCCTTCAATCGCAAGTGGCGGAACTGAAAGCAGCCCGGGCCACGGCGGATTCGAACCCTGATATGAATCTTCCGCTCACCAAAACTCGACAGCTCGTGTCGCATCGGCAAGCAGAGCAGCAGGAAGTTACACGTGAGCTGGAAGCCTTACAGTCGAAACTTCCTCGTAAGAGGAAGGAAGTTGAGCGACTAGAAGCGGAACTGGGACCGTTGGAAACGAAGCGACAGAATAGCAGGGCAGCAGCCCGTGAAGCAAAGCGGAGGAAAGAGGCAGCACTGGGTGGCGTAGGCGACGACCTTGAGCAACGAGCAAGATGGTGGCGAGCCAGTGAGAGCATACTCACACAGCTCCTGGATACCAAGAGCTGATCGCATTGTGATTGATGCTGCCGGGCAGTTTCTCGTTCGCATTGGTAAATAAGGCACCAATAACGGATCGAGGCTGTGTATACGAGAATTGATGGACCCAGGGTGAGTTGATGCCCTGGAATGAGAGTACAGCCCTACGAATCGGCGTTTACTGGGAGTTATGGTGTTTCATGCGGGGTTAGATGTAAATTGATTTGGTACATCTTCTTTTGATCATCAACTGTGCGGCGAAAGCTGAATTGCGGTGACTGCTCTTTTCTGCCATGACTGGTCATGGTGCGTGCCATCGGCCGTAGTTTTGCGGCTCAGTGCGAGGGCGCCAACCAGGACTGGTATAAGCCGCGAGCGATGATCCTTTCGCTGCTAATATTAGCATCGTGGTGTTTTAAGACTCTTCAAAATTGACCAAGATGACGCCCCTGTCACAAGCGTTTGCGGGTAGTAAGCCTTGGCTGGCGCGGCATGTTCCCAAAACAGGCCAGCTAATCACCAAGATGCGTAGTGCGAAGTAATATAATCCGAATCCGAGTATGCGGGGACGTATTCAGGACACGCGAGATACGTCGAGCAGACTCGCGAGATGGTCCCTGTTTTGAGAATTTCTGTCCACTCTGACCATTCTCTCAGGGACATGAGGCTGCAATGCCAAGGCCTGTCCGGGCGAAGTGCAAGCTTCGGAGATTGATTCATACAGCACAATGAAAGGCGTAAGGGGGGGGGCTTCTCTTCCTTGGCTTTACACTGCCCCAGTGGGCAAGATCATGGCAAAGAACAAAAATATATTGAAGACAAAGTCATGCACCAAAGGGTGAATGTGATAGGATCTGAGAGCATCGAGCTGCCTTGGCTGAAGGATTACGCGTAATACGCCCAGCCCAGCCCAGCCCTCTCTCCTTGTCTCTTCTCCGGTCCGTTGAGGCTTTGTTGCGGAGATGAGATGGGGAGGAGGGGGGGCGTGCGCGTAAAACGGCATTTCTCCGACCATTTTCTTTGGGCGAATACGCTCTCGCTCGGAAACTCTGCAAGCAGTTCGGTCCCGAGGGCGACTCGACTCGAACGACGCCAGATCCGTCCATCCAGAGCGAGCAAATGACGCCCACTGGGTACCTGGTTACCCGCAACATGATTCGGCCCGTAAGTATTTGTCGGTTCCGCGAAGCCAACTTTTTTTTTTTTTTCGCCAATATTGTATATCTCCGTGGGCGACCATGAGCTCATCCCAGCCCAAGAAGAAAAAAGTTTCAGCAAAGCCCTTGTATACTTACCAGTACTTCTTTGTGGGCATGCTTTACCAGTACGCCCCAGGGAGGGGGGGGCCTCGAATTCCCGACGTGGTCGTTGCCAAGCTCAAGACGGGCGCATGAGGACCGACCAGGGGGGAATATACGTGAGTAGAACAGGAGGAGGGGTCGCCACAGTCGGTTCATATTATCAGTAAGTATCAGTTTTCGCTTTTGTAAGTAGTTGCCCAGAGGTCACAAATATGCAGCTACGGACTACACGGTGCACCGGTCCAGATGTATACAAAGGGAAAAACAAAAGCACCTTGTGTTACGCCCGTCATGGGTAGTCAATGCAGGTGGCTCGTACGAGCATTGACTCCACGATGGTGTGCATAACTATATTAACGCTCCGCGAACTGCATTAACTACCTACCAGTAGAATTGATACGCCCTCACGACTACCCTGGATGCAGCAGCAGCCATGAAGGGGGGGACCCAAGAGGCGGGGTAGTCTGCAGACTGGCTATTCGGCAATTGGTTGTTATCAAAATGATAAGGATGGTGAAATGATAGGCTACATATTTTGATTGAGGGACTGGTTTATCTTTTATCGCTTTATGCGCTACAAATCTACGATCGCTGCAAACAAACACCGATCAGGCCCTATCAATATTTCCACCTCACTCCCATGCGCGGCAGCGACTATTGGATCTAGCTTTAACCTGAAGAGTAGCCTCTTGGCTGATGGGGATATTACAGCAAGAGACTGAGATAAGGCTCGAAAGTGCCGTGGTTTGTGCTTTTTTTTCTTTACGGGAGGTCCTTTGGTAAACAGATTGTAGAGGAAGCTGGCCGTGGCTGTTTAGGGAACAGAGCTAGAGCAAGGTATCGGACAAGACTTATCGCGATTTCTGGCGAGGAAAGGCGGCTGTCGCAGAACACCAACGACACAATGTGCGATAAGCTTATTTTCGGGTTGTTCTTCGACGTTGGAACGTACGTTATAGATGTATCAAATGACAGCCCACAGGCAAGCTCCCGAGGCCAGCGGACGGGAACGGTTAGCTGCGAACGATCTCACTCGGGTTGTCGCGGTCGCAAGGCGAGGACGCAGACGCCCCAGTGATGGGTCGCTCAACATGTTTAACTGACAGGCATCGGGTGTCTAGATAAAACAGCGGCCGTTATTCCGGCCCCAGCTGGCATCAAGAAAAGGTCAAGAGCGGATGTGTGTGTAAGTAGCAATGAAAGGTTGGATGGATGGCCCGAGATACCCGATACCCGTTGTATCCGCGTTGGGCCTGCCAGTAAGTAGTTATTCGAAATGAGGTTTCGACGGACACGGCAGTTAAGAAGGCCAGCTTGATCCACACGGTTCGGTTCTGGATCCGATGGCAAAACAAGCCGACTGCGGAAGCCGTATTCAAGGCATTCGGGATACGTGAAGAAACAACGGGCCACGCTCATGGGCAGACTCGAACAATGCGCCAGCACGCAATCGACAGAACGGGACTTGGTCCTGCAGCTAGCCATGCTACGTACGCTCTAGATTTTTGTCGAGCCCTATGCATATGCACGCTAAATTTACCCTATAGCGATGCGCAACTTTTCGAGTCCCTTCTGGTTGAGTACTGATACAAGTCGGTTCGTGCATAAGTAAGTAGAACGTCACGAACAATTGTCCGCGCGGCGCGCGCTGTTGTCGATCACCGTCCGGGACGAGTCAGCCGCTGCCCCCACGCCACGCCCGCCCCGGAGCTTGCCAGGAGCCCGGATACCGGCTAGTTACCACGAATGGAGCTGTCGCGCGGGATGACACAAGGTAACTATGCGCGCCGGGGCCTGTTTTTTTTTCTTGTTTCGCATAGGGGGTTCTCATGCGGCCCCCCCCCCCCTTTCCCTCCCCTCTTCCCCCTCCTCCCACCATCCCGCATGCCCGCCTCGGCACGGCGTCGGGTGGGTGGATTCAATTCTTTGGCTGTTTCCCAGAAATCTGAGACGGGGCATAAAATGAGGTTACCACTGCTGAACGGTCCAGGCTGGGAATTGTGTCAAGATGAGAGATACTGATTGATTGGAGATTTTTGCAAGCTGCGACGCCTCTGTGTGGCGGTGCGAAACATTTTGGAGCTGTGACTGGGCGAGATGCAAGATGCATGACGGCCACACTTGCACAACGGAGGTGAATATTGTAATCAAAAGGTGGGCAAAGTGCCGTAGTTGGCCAGATAATCAGATGGTATATGAAGAAAGGGGGGAGGGGAGGGGTGGCCATGCAAGCCCTTGAAATTTATTTACGACGTCGAGACGTCGACCCTGCAGCGAATGGTTGTCAGGACGTGGCGGGCGATTCTGATGCTGCCGCAGAAAGGACTGATCGACGGCCGTGCCATGCCCACCATGGTTACCGTTGTTAAGTTACTATGAACCCAAAAACTGTCTCACCCCCGCCTGTCAAGTACGGAGTACATGTCCATCGTTGGGTTGACAGCTTCCATAGATGATGGCGTAGCACTGCCGGCTAACTTGGTACGTCGTTCCAGTTGAGAGCAGGGGCGTAACCCCTTTTGGTAAGACTAGACTTTACTCTATCACTAACTAATCCGTAGTTCTCCATGAAAATCGCTAAAAACACTTGTCCGCAAGTGTTTTTTTTTTCTTTTTTTCATCTTAGTTGCCTCTTGCCCCGTCTTTTCCTCCGGTTCTTGGGTTAGGCAGAGAGAGAGAGAGAGAGAGAGAGAGTCGGAAAGAGAGAAAGTCGGAAAAAGAGAGAGTCAAAGCATCATCAGGTTTGACGGAATTGTGCAATTCGCTGATTGGTGGTATGAAAATGGTTTCGACCGAAGATGGGCTCCAACTTTTTTTTTTCTGACCGCCGCCGCGCTTTGTAATCTCAGCCGCGCGATGCCAAATGCTCAAATAAGACTTGAAGAAAACCTTGTCCAAGTCGACGACGAGACCCTGCTGCTGTTCTCCATTCTTACCGTGCAATGGCAGCCCAAGCTGGACCGCGCAGAGACACACTCCCCCCCTTCCCCCCTCTTATATTAAGTTTAGATTTTCAAGACGGCTTCTCTTTCGGGATATGCAAAGTCATTTATCTCTACTACTACTATTATTATTACTACTATTATTATTATTACTGCTACTATTAGTATTTTCCTTTTGCTGCTGAATGTGGGTTTTTGACCCTCGCCGAGCTGATTTGAAATGCTTTCGTGAGCCACTTCACGGTAAAAGTGGAACCGCTTTCGCTCCCAAGCCACACACACACTCGACCCATCGCCTCAAAGCAGCTCAGCCCGGCAACTTTTTGCCATGAAGCGCACGCTGTGCAGTATTTGCATGTTTTTTTTTTTCGTCTCCCACTGTGAGCGGCCCTAGCTTCATTGGCAGACGCCATTGCTTATCAGCCAGATGGCTGTGTTGGCTGTTTTCGGGTATCGCAATCGCCTAGGGCCTACGTGTGCCGACGCGAGTACCATGACGACGTAAACCCTGGAAGCCACTTCACTGGAGTACGTGCGCACGCACATGTACAGTCAATGACCACTCAATCTATTCGTCTTGCGCAGAATGAAACTTTGGCGAAATTTAGCGTTGGTGATGTTCATGTTGATTCTGTTGTCGTTGAAATGACTGTTTGGGAATAGATCTATCGTCGCTGTGAGAGGCAGAGTAATAATAATGAAAGTAATAAAAAGTCCAACATGTACAGAATCCATAAATCAAAGCTAGTACCGGTTCCCCAAACCCAATTCCCTCTAAATGCCGGATATCACACCCACAACACCATTTTCCTGCAGTGGTTGAATGAAAAACGCCGTAGCCCATTACATAAATGAAAACCCATGTACACTCGTTCATTTACACAAGTATCCTGCCGTCGCGGTATGCTTAGATCTACTAAGCACTCGCATCGATTGTTTCGCGTATATCGTAGCAACAAGTCTCTCTGATCTCCACCCTAGAGTCTCATGCCATCGTTGTCAAAACCGGCAAAAATCATCGGATCCGCCATGCCCATCATCACGTCTGGGTTGGCGTACGACAGAATATCGGGCTTGATTCCAAAGTCGGCGTCGAGACCATCCTGATTCATCATGACAAGATTTTGTAATTGACTCGGCGGCTGCATAAATGACATTGACAAAGTAGCGGGATTCTGCTGCGGCTGCTGCTGCTGGCGTTGCTGCTGCTGTTGTTGCTGTTGAGCTTTGGGAACAGCGGTCCACGTTGACGAAAAGTCGGGCATTGAGGATGACTGTGTCGAGAACATCGCACCTGCGTCGAGATCGATTGGTGTGGTGCTAAACTCAAAGTCGCTGGCGCTTGCGAAGCTCTGTGGCGAGAGGGACAAAGCATTGTGGCTTCCGAAAGCCATTTTGCGATAATCTTGCTCCATGTCGGAATGGTCGAGGTCAGAAGAAGATGCTCGTTCGGTGGGATTATAGGCTAAAGATTCGCCCTCTCCGACGGCGGCGGTGGCAGAGTTGGAGCTGGACGCATCGTTTTCGTGAGGTTGTTGCTCCTCAAGCTGGCGGGCGAGCTCGGCCATGCTGGACTCATCCTCGGGGAATACTGAGTGAACGGGGAGGTCGATGTCACAGTTGGGTCGGATGCAGCCAAGCTTCTGAGCAATGTTGTGGACGACTGGCTGGCCACGGTCGTTCAGGTCTGGCTCGCCGAGCTCCCATGGCTGTGAGCTGCGAACCATGGAATAGAGCTTGTGGATGGTGGCAATCAGAGTAAGCTGCGTGTTCTCGAGCACTTCGGCGTATCTACAAATGACATCATGTCAACATTTTTGCGGCTTTAGGCTGAAGGAGGCAGGTGTGACTTGACATACCCTCTGGGCAGCTGCTTGTATTCCATCTTCTTGCGGATGCCGGCAGTGCATACCAGTCCGTCATCCTTGCAACGCTTACAAGGGAACTCGCCGTCACACTGTGTTGTTGATTGCATTAGCGTCGACATCACTGAGCCGGATGTATGTTCAGGCTGGAGGGACATACCTTGGTCTTCTTCATACGACAGCGCTCACAGGCCTTCCATACTCTCTTGTGACGGCCATCCATGCCCGCGGCGCCAGCAATGATATCGTGATGATGAGCGGCAGTAGCGGTATTGGCGCGCTTGGAAGCGCGATGAGTCGGCTTGGTAGACTTTCCGGTGGGCTTTTTGGCCTTGGTTTCTTCCGGCGGAGGGGGAGGTAGGTTTGGAGAGCCCATGGTCGGCGTGGTGTACTTGTTATGTGTGTATGTGCGTGAGTGCGTGTACGTATGTGTGAGTGTGTGTGAGTGTGTGCGTGTGGTATGCGTGTGCTGAAATTAAGCCGGTGGCAACTATACGTAGGAGGTAGATTGGTGTTATTGTAAAGGCAGCATGTAAATGTATCGACAGTCAACAATGGGAAGTGAGGAAAACGGAACAAGTATACAAGACGTATGTGTAAGTCCGAGATGGCGGAGGGAGCGCCGTGTTTAAGGAGGATGTGAATGGGTGTACGGGTGTCCGCTTAATAATGAGGAACGGGCAGAAGAGGAACAAGAAGAAGAGGTGTGTGGAACAAGAGCAGAAAGGAAAAAAATAAAAAATTCCATGACTTCACCAGGGGGGCGTGCAAGGCAAGGCGCGATCGGTTGATCAGATTGGGTTGCTTTATAATTCAGCGTTTTCCTCCCGCCTGGCACAGGGAGAACGAGGGCACCGCGCACATTGTAGACGTATTCGCAGGTTGGGGGGGATCAGAGGTCTCCAGTGAGGACGGGTGGAACCTGCCACCAGCAAGGGGGCGTGGCGTTAGCCGCGTCGGCCAGCAGCTATGTCCGAGAGTGCGACCCAGCAGCGCCAGGACAGCCAGACCGGGGAGGGGAAGGGAGCCGTATCGTCCACGGGGCAGCGCCGCCCAGCACGTCTATTTTTTTTTTAAATCCTCGATTTTTTCTTCACGGTCTTGGTATATAGCATGGGAAAGGAAAAACAGTCCAAAAAGTGACTTTTTTGTTTTTTATTTGTTTCTTGACCTTATTTTACCCTCATTGCATATGTAGGTAGGTAGGTATTTAGTCCCCCCCCTCAGGAAGGCGGGCAGCGGGTTGCAGCACCTCGTGGCCGCGAGGCTGCAGCCGTAACCCCTACGGAAAGACAGACAGTGGCCATGTGGCTGTAGGCTTGGAGCCGGCACATAGGTGCTACTTAATGTACATGCATGTGCCCTAAGTACACAGCGACCTTGCAGCACAAAGCCGTCCGCCCAGCCACCACCATCGAAAGCCTCCTCCACTGTAACTGAACTTGTGGGTGCTGTGCCAATGTGCCAATGTGCCAATGTGTCAATACTAATACGCCAATACGCCAATGTGTGCGCTTTTGCACTCTGGGCGGGCGTCGGTGGACCACCTCTGAGGAATCCTCCCGCGGCGACATGCCCTGTACTCCGTCCTCGACCTGGCAATGGACAGATACCTACGTAGGTAGGTAGGTAGGTAAGTAATCATCTCGACGACCCAACTACCAGTATAGGCTTCGACAAGTCGGTCAAATTCTGGGCGCCTCTTTTAGGTAGAGCTACCACATTAGTTAGTTATATGGAGAAAGTACGGGGTGGCCAGCACGGATGCTGTATTACAGTATTAGCATATCCTGTCAAGACAAAAGTCCGCACCTCTCCTGGCGCGGACTTTCGCTTTCTCCATCGAGCTACCTAAGTACATATAACTAGTTACCTATCCACCTAAATGACCTGACGAAACCGCACCCTGTGCCGTTGTTGCTTCAGATGTCTGGCCCGTCTCATTCACAGTCTGTAATATAAACTCGCATCTTTGTTTCTATTGTGCCACGTATAATGTTGTATATATTACGCATTGAAGCAAGATATTCACATTAACAATCTTTGTTTCCTGTTCCTCTTCTTCTCCGTCTTCTCCTTCTCCTCCGACCTGTCCCGATATTCATTCAAACTACATTGCAGCTCGACGACTCGTTCCTTTTGTCACCTGCTGCCATATTACTCGCACACATCAAACACCTCTCTTCACACCCACTCTTAAACCTCGCATATTGGCAGGCTCTCAGACGGCGTTATCGGCAGCCTAGCTGGCCATCTGCAGGCAAGGCCACGTAAAATGACTACTCCTGGGGGTTTGCCTCTAAAATGTCTCAACAACATGTACTCAGCGAACGAGGGGGGGGAGACAATATACGTGGCAGCAACCCTCAAATTCACAATACGTAGACTTCTTTGGTTGGTGCTGGGCTGGCTGGCCGGCTGGCTGGCATAGCTTGGCTCCGAGGCGTTATGCTCTGAACCAAACCACAAGCAGCGGTACTGGCGTAGAACTAAACATGAGCTGAACCAGCTCACCGTGATTGGCTAGACGTCTGCGTTCTTCTTCCTGTCCCTTGTCTTGTGAACAAAAGAAGCCAGGCAGCCAAGCAAAACCAGCGCCTTCGCTCTCCTTCGCTCCTCGGATTCGCTCCGCCTCGCTACAACACCCCTTGCTTCACGTCATGGACAGGCAAGTCAACAAGGTTCTTCTATAATTCTTCTAACCGTATGCCGCCGGAGTGGAGCACCTCCTCTGTACTGGTAAGCGGTGGCTATACTCCGTACAGTAGTACTAAGTACAAGATGATTCATCGGACATTTCTCCCGCCTGCACTAATGTGGACGGTGGATGTTGCAAGCAGTAAGTAGCTCAAGTTAGTCTGGCTGATTCCAAAGCCACACATAATCATAATACACCACCAATTGGCGTATTCCTAGGTAGCCCTCCCCAGATTTCACATTTCTGCTCGGCTCAGCATGCCTTGCCTCGTACAAGAAAGATCTTTTTCTTTATTCGGGAAAAGGCGCTGAAGCTACCATGAATGAACACACCATCTTGACAGCTAGTTACCATCTAACCTCGTCGTCGCTAGGCTGCCGGATTTTGAAAGGTTAATTTCTTCTCCCCCTCCAGATACTCATTCCATGTGGCTCTGCACCGCGAAAAAAATTCTTCGTTTGAGATCAGACTAAGACCAATGCAACGCTACCAGCAATCAGCGCTACAACATATACAGTGCTTATTCTCGAGCGGTTGTTGATGCATGGGGGGGGTGCCACAGCGCCGGTATCGTACCTGCCCAAAGCTAGTAATAGAGGTACAATTATTGTCACAGCAAAAAGCTGCAGTCACCATCCAGCCCTGTGGGCGATCCGCTGTACTAAAATTATGAAATGCTGGGTCAGCCACTCGAGCAATCGCCGGGCCCGACTTTCACGGTGCTAACTTAGCCCCGAGCCCGACTACCGTTTTCAGTCCCGCGGCTCCGCGGACGATGCGTTGGCGCCACTATTCTTTCTCCGATTCAGCGAAGGAAGTATCCAGCTTCATTTTAAAGCACTCGGTTCGTTCTTTCGGCACCGTGCTTCTATTTTACCTTGCGCTCTGGCGATCATACCCGCACTGACGGGTGTTTATGCGCGTCTTGCTTGCGAGCGTGGCTTATTTCATTCCCTACGCTCTCCGAAAGCAAAAGCCCGAGATTCCATTGGCGCGCCCATCTTGATTTTACGCCAAGTTAAGAAACATCACTCTTCTTGTAACCTTGAGGTTGTCAGTCGAAGCACTTCTGCCAGTATCGCCCATGCAATCAATGTACGAGCGGTTGCAGATCATCAGTGTCAGGGGCTTCAAGTGCCGATTTCATATGCCCGCCCCTCTGCATGGTAGCCGCGCCAAACCATGCCGCAGATAACTGCTGGTAACCGTGTCTTGCACCAAGTCCCCGTCATCCCATTCAACTGCGACATGGTGGTGGGGGGGGGGATACATATGACAACGGGCATTAGTTAGCTCCTGCCCGGCCCTCATACGGAGGTGGACCATGCGAAAACCATGTGGCGTGACCGCCGTGCCATGATTCAGCGTCGCGATGGATTCCGAGATTGAGACTCCGCGTGCACGCAACCAGCTCACAAACCAGGGGGCATACAATGAATGCTGGAAAGGCACGGGCTCTTGTCTTTTTCACCCGTAAACCCCCATACTTTGGCTCGCGGGCCGCCGAGAAACAAAACTGGGCAAATAAATGCCCGGCCACAAATTCGACTCCGCCGGCGAAAAAAGTCCGACCAAGACATGTAATTTTGTCTCATGCCCAAGACAGATCAGACCATCGAGTACGGCGAAAAAGGAAAGAATGAAACTTGTCACTTTTCAGTGTCCGATTGATGATTTCGCAGAATCGGCTTGCCCGTTCCTTCTCCACGCGTAATGCCGCATCTGTATTCCGACAGACATGTCGCTCCACATGATATCATTGACAAGCCCGTTGCAGGCCCGTTGTCCTACAGCCTTTCTGGTGTCGACTTTATTTCAGCTCGTCTTGTCCGTATTGATAAGTCGTTTGCAATCGCCTTCCAGGGTCTCCCGGAACTCGCGCACGCTCTTGCTATACAAGTCCGTATTAAGACAACCCAATGCCTGCCAGTGAGGTCTACTGCCGCACAGTTGCACTGCCAGGCCGAACCAATATTCAACAGTCAAAACTGTATACAATCTCATTGCAGCAGTTCTCGCAAATTTCGCCGAATGTAGCGGGTCACGTTCCTGCCTTTCAGCAGCGCAGAGTCCACGCCACAATCCTCAACAGCGTCTAATTCATAACAAGGTCCGCCGCGGATTTTCTATTCTAGGTAGATTTGCCAGTAAAATGATTTCATCGTATCATCAAATCCGTCTTGGTGCAGATGCACCGCTTCAATGCCCACAAAAATCTTGCCTATTATATCAATATCGGCCTCGACCCCCTTGCCTGATCAGCATAACAAGTAGGACGGCCCGTTGATGAGCTGTCGGAGAAAATTCCCTCCCTCCGGTCTCTGGCATTCTTCTAATTCGTCAAAGTAATAATTAAAAGTGCGCTGATAACTGCCCTCGTCGGTAAACAAGAACCGAAAAGACCCAATGACCCCCCCCCCTCCAAAAAAAAAAAAACTCCGTACGGCCGTCGCCGACGCCGCCAAGAGCCCGGCGGGTAGAAGCCGGGCCCATTAGGCGAATAACAATCCACTTTCAAAGTTTCCCGCCCCTGCATTTCTCATACTCTCATTACTGCCTCGTTCTATTGATTGGTTGGGTCGAAATAGAAACCTCTTGGACAATTCCTTCATACGATGTCAACCGCTCGGGGGGGGGGGGGGGGGGGGGTTTTCCCACACTTTTGTCCTGATCCCAATTTCAGGGCTTGCTCGCCACAAGTTACAAAACATCTGAGGCGGCTAGATAGTGGCTGACGCTTCATTTGCTATATTTGGTGGCGCTTTTGGATCTCTGGTCTTATGCTGGGTATTCTGTGCATGCTCAGCTTGTCAATTGGGCAACTACCACCACAATAGGGGAACAGTCACTTACTCTTGTGAAATCGGAGTGATGGGGTTTCTGGTACATGTAATTCGCACCAAGCTCTTCATCTCTGCGCTCATTCGGCGTCTTACATTTTGATAAAGCATCAACGTCGATGAACCTTCAATATCAACACAGTTGCGTCCATGGACAATCCGCGGAGTGCACATCAACTGCCATTTCTTTGACGCCATAGTTCTGAAATCCATTCCGAGCCCAGATATCACTAGCATATCGGGTTGATAATTTTGTAGCGATCAATAGCCGATGGAGCGATGCTCATGTTATCCACGCAACTGAAGTCTACTTGGGCCATGCAGTCCTGACGTAAACGGAGGGTGTGTACATCAGTGGGAACCGACAGCCCGTAGTTTCTTAGTGTGCACTTTGACAGCACTGGTCTAGCCAACATGACAGCACTAGTTACGGAAACTTAGCAAATGCAATTCTTGACTTTTTCCTCCCCCCGATCGATGATTGTTCAACGCTATTGCTCGCTAGTCGCACCGTATTTATGGGGATGCCCGGCTCACCGTACCGTAGAAGTAGAGTCTACGATGCTTTCATGACGCGCAGCCCGTCGTTTTCAGTCCTCACATCGATAGATCACCAATCCAATTTCGCCATGCCTTGACAGTAGTGCGCTCTGGTATTCCTAGAGAGCTATACATCGCTGAAAGCAAAAAATGGAGGGTGATCCTGCTCACAAACACCCCACACCCAGACCGAGCTCATCGAAGAAATCATGGGGATGCAATACTTGAGGCCGTAATTCGCTGTGCCAAACGTACTTGGGTCTTTCTGTTTCATCTCCTCGATTACCTGAGGCTCGGAGAGTGCCAAGAAATGGGTGCGTTTCTCTCCTCTCGGCAAGGCCCTGCGATGCACGCATCAGCGAACTGCTATATAGTGGTCCTATGAGTCCCCCGAGCGACAGCACTTACATTGCGTTGCCCAGAATTCCATGACATAATGCCGGCTCCTTCCGCAATAGTCCCTTGGTCCAAGTGCTCTCGACTCCCTTGGCAATAGCCTTGTCAAAAGTAGCGTTCAGGTGAGGGTAGTAAGGTCGCAGCGCTTGAAGACTAATCACGAAACCCGGCGCTCCGTGGCAAAATTGAACAATATCAGACTCGGTCTCGCCCTGGTCCATGAATTTCGGCCAATTACCGTCCTCGAATTGCACAGATAGAAGTCGCAGCAGGTGTGGTTCGAGTTTGGGTGCCAAGTCTGGCAGGCACAATACCAATTGCGTAATGATACCAATATCTCCATGAACAGCACCAAGAAACTTCTTGTTCATCCATACCCAGCTGTCTTGCCCGTGATTGTTGGCCTCCATAATGCGGTCAGCAATAGCCTTCATTTGCGTTTCCAGCTTCGTCTTGCTGCCGGGTACCCAATGGCGAACCAATCTCAACAGGAACAAAACACCCGCTCTTCCATACAGGATCTCATTTACCACTGGGTTGTCTGTATCTGTAGACGAAGCAGCTGCGCCAGCGGTGGTGGCGATGAACCGATTCACATCTGTCTCCTCCCCAGACAGACAGGCTGCCAACGCTTCTCTGCTGAGCTTTTCACTAGCGAGTCCACATTCAACATCTTGTTCCATAATTGAGGCATCTGGCCCAATAGCCATGTAGCGCTTTGCTAACTGGCGAAGGCTTTCTCCGTTCACTCGCACGTCTGGATGCCAATTGGACAGTTGAAGAAACATGTAAGGGATACCAGTAAATCCACCAAAGATCCCCATCAGCTGTCCTTCTTCAAAATTTGCTGGAACTTCGTTCTTCGCGACAAAATCCTCTAGGGCGGCTTGGAAAAGCTGCTTCGGGGTCTTTGATAGCGTCCGAAGTGGCTGGTCGTTTGGCATGTATCTCAACTCGTCAGCCATGATTGAAAAAGCACTCACACAATATGGTGATGCTGGTGCTATCTGTACAGATGTCCCTTTCAGATCTCTTATTTGTCATCCAGCTGCTCTTAGGACATTATAAAGAGATCGGTATGCCAATTCGAACACCGTAGCCTGTTGTTAGCGGCATCAACCCCACCGTCCAGCACGACAGCCTCACGGTGGCTGTCGGACAGAAGAGTCACACTGCGGGGTCCGCTCGGCAGTGAGTCAGCTGCCATCAAATTAATACAGCCTGAATATTTCAGCTGAACTCGGCCAAAACTAGTTGAGAGGTTGGAAAATTCATATCTAGGCTTGTATGTAATGCATAATACCCATCCGTACTAGTAGCACTTTCGGACGATATGCCCTGTTGATATTGTACTGAGGTGCGTTTTCAGGGCTTACGGTTCAGAAAACACCATTCATATGAGTGTATATATATTTTCTGTCTTGAATTACATCTAGTCGGCGCAAGGTCTTGTACCTTTAAGTGCCTTCATTGTGTTCATGGGTATAAAGATAATGATGGCCCATCTAGTCATGTAATACATCGCGCAAGCATAGTAGCAATTGTACAACTTTCTTTGTCTTAGTAGGTTCAACCTTTTGCCGCGAAACTTGTAGTGGTACCTCTCCGGATAAGGCAGCAAATCAGCGCGGTTGAGTCACGGTGGTATCTTCGCTTTCCAATGCTCTGTAGAACAGCACGATTTTTTGGTGATTTCGATAGTTGATTCGTTTCTGAAAGATCCAATTCAGGAATCATTATACTCAAAGGCAATGCTGTGCGCCGAACTACGGCCACTTGTGCATTGCTCTTTGACTTGTCCAAATCTATGATACGCAGTCTGATGTGAGCCAATTTGATGTGATTACGACTTGATGCATGTAATTGTGACACAGTATCCAATGCCACAAGACGGGATTAGCGTGCCGAGCTGTCACAAGTCTCGTTTGCTTAAAGGGACTTGCTGATACCGGGCCAGACTTCTATCCCAGTGGAGGTGACCTAAGCAATAATCACTTGGCAGCTCAGGCCCATGATAAAATTTGATGAAATTGTTTTGTCTTCAAATGTTTCGGTTGTTAGAAAGCTGAGGGCTCTTCAAAATCGAAGACCATAACAGAAGCAGGTGAACAAGGGCATCCCCATGATGAAGGGTCAGGCGCGTTTTCGGCTGACCGCGCATATGGGTTTGTTTCACCATCTGCGTTGCTTTAGTGAGAATTTGATATATAGTGTCTAATACAAGGTGTACCACTATTCTCTCCGGCTTCCTGAAGACTCCATGAATGAACGCACAGCGTTTGCTAGGGAGCTCCTAAGATGTGTCAATGCTGACAGACGATTGAAGTATACGGTTGAGTATTGCACATAGTATTAGTTTCAATTTTGACAGAAAACTTTTTATCTGGCCTTGATTCTTCATGTTCAGCCTGTCTGAAGCTTTCTCTCTTCGAGGTAAATCGCAGCCCACTCGTCTCATTGGTATTGCGACTCGTATCAACGGGCTCGCCTCTATAGGCCGCTAAAAACAAAAGAGCTAGGGATTGTTTGATGGAGCAACTATTTACGTCGTACATAATCTATTGCGCAGCAAAGCTTGCACTTCGGCTACTTGGGTGACACAGCAGCCCTAGTATACTCGACACACCGAGAGCAATCATCCCAAGTTTCTCTACAGAGGGAGGCAGAGCCCGGAAGGAGTCCGAACTTGTATCTTTTGTAGCTTGTATATCTGCCTGTGGTTCCCTTTTCTTCTCAAAGTCGCAAACATTGCTTTCTATCGTGGCAAAACTATCCAGCCGGGCTGCGGTGGAAGCAGGACACCTATCATTCGGCAGAGTATATCCGCACATGTTTCGAGTTGCTCGAAGTAGAAATTTCTACCGATTGTTCTCACTTCGCAGGGATGTTTCGATACTATTAGTTCAGTATATAAGTCAGTGAGTGCTGTTGATCCGTTTGCTTGGTGATTCTCCTTGCCCCGAACAGCCACTTTCGCCGTTTGCTTGCCTAAAGAGTGAAGAAAATTTTTCTCACTTGCGGCTCACCTTTGCTGCCTTGTCCAATTAATCAATTCCAATCACTCGCACCATATTGCTTGTTCCTGTCTACGCCGCAGCCTCTTCCTTTTCCTTCGCCATCATTCCCCCATCCTATTGAAGAACCGAAATCGCCCATTAACAATAACTATTCAAGCAAAGGTATGATTCATTGTCATCTGCCTCGTACTATGGATACTCTCATGCTCAATCTTAATCAATAGCTCATCGATCAATCCACGACTATGAAATTCCACCCTACTTTGAGTGGACTTTGGGTGCTCCTCACCCTGTCCTTCTTCGCCGTCTTGTCCAACTGTCGCCACAATGGAGAGCAGATCTTGATTTTGGGGCCTACTCATCGGGCACGAGTTCTTAACCGTGCTGTTTTTCTCCCGGCTCCTTCTTCTCCGGACGATGAATATGACTCCCCAGTTGCCTACGACTTCGGCCACCCTGATCTTTCGGCTACGTCTACAGCTCATTGTGAGAGTTCTCTCATCTTAGTGTTGTCTTGGTTGATACTAACAAAACACAGATCCTCTCCCAACTGCTACAATTAGTGATGCTAGCCAGTCGTTCTCTAGCCTTTCTTCGACAGTCAGTCAAGATTCCTCTACGGCGACTACGGAGCCTAGATCCCCTGGGATTAGCAATGGCCCTGAGATAGAATCAACATCCACTGTTGCCATCCAAGAGTCTTCCATGAGAGAAACATTCTCAACATCTTCAACTTCGCTGCCAAACTCGAGCCAAGCCCCGACTTCGCAAACAAATGCGCATCGAGATGAGACTGTCACCGTGACAGTGACAGATTTCATCTCAGGCAAGCCAGCCGACGCAGGAACTACATACCTACCCTCCTCATCTGATGCACAGACCCCCGTCAGCTCAGTTACGTCTTCAGTGGCTTCTGATAGCAATTTCTCTGTCGTCACAATCACCTCTCTACACACGATTACGCTGTCCAGCGATCGCAATTCTTCTTCCGCAGAGCAAACAACTTTAGGTCCCTCGACACCGCATGAAAATGCTACTCCTACTGTTGGAACCACATCAAACCAAAACCTTACGACTACTGGTCCTAGTGTGTCCTCCGGGGTGAGCATCATTACCATCACACGAACGCAGACCTTCACGGGCGTGTCAAACACGACGACAGAAGCAAATGATCAATCTACACCCAAGGAGGTAGCGACCTCCACGATCGATTGGCCTACCCCCATTTCTCGCATCCCCCCCTTCTCTGCTTCCTTCAACCTATCATCTGTCCCAGGTCCAGTGATGAGTTCGGATATCAGTGGTGCAGTGACCTCGATCCAGTCTACTTCTGCACCAGTCATTACCTACACAGTGTTTCAAAACGTCACTGTGACCGTAGGAGAGCCTTCAGGTACAGGGTCGCGGGAGACGGGGGCCACACCCACAGCGGTTCCTACGAGCGTTGGCGTCGGTAGCATTACAACTTCAGTCTCGGGGGTGCAGAACACGAGCAGTGTGCATTCTCCGCCGACTTCTTTCAGCAGCCCTAGCGCCACTGAATCGACTGCTAATGCTACAGTCACCGAGACACCAGTAAGCATCTCTACGGAGGTGGTCACCATAACCGTATATCCTACGCCTTCGGAGACAACAACTACTGCAAATGGAACCTCAGTGATAACTTTCCACAGCAACAGCACTGCTACCGCGACTCTAACCCCTTATCCTTTGAGCAACGCGAGCTCGTCGGCGTTTCCTACTCCAGAGGGCGCTACAACCCCGGGCGGCGACCATTTTACTACCGGAACTGCAGGTGTTTGGACTACCACGGTTTCGACAGTCACCACAAACTCCAGTGTCATTGGGACACTTCTCAATACCACATCCTGGGTTTCGACTGACAACAGTCAGCCAACATATGTCGATACTAGTTGTGAGCATACCCAGACTACACCCCGGCCTACATCCACGACTGGCACAAGCGCCGCCAATTCTTCTGTCTCTACCAAGAAATGTAAGAGTTTTTCTCCTTTTCTGTAACATAAATGCCAAGGGCTGACGTTTCCGAACAGTGACAGTAACAGTGACTTATCCCTTCCCATCGACCTTCGCGACTACGGTCTCGCCGACCTCGTCGGCGGCGGAGATTGGTACCTCAGCCTATCCTCCACCTTCTGGGACAAAACTACCTGGTAGCCCTGACTATCCCTGGGGTGGAAGTGGGCCGCTCCATCGCCTTCAAGAACCCGATTTTTGATGTGATCGAAGCGAAGTGCCATTACCCCTGCCTGCAGTCGGAGGGCACTGTCGGCAACATCGATGCATGGGCCCACCGAAAGAGTCTCCAGACAAATCGTGTGTTGGAATACTGTAGAAAGGAATCAGTTCCGTCTTGGCTTTTGTGATTGCTCGAAATTTCTAAATTAAGGCTCGGATCAGATATGCTTTGTTTTTATTTTGTTTTTTTGGCAAAATCAATCAATGAATAGTGGCCACATTAATCTGCACATGGAATCACAACTGAGCGGGCGCAGAGGCAGGGTGACAGAGCTGTGTCGCGTGTCAGACATTTGGCCAAAGGGCCAATAAGCGTGTGAGATGAGCATTATGTCAGCAACCGCTTTCGTGGATTGTGTCACCGTTGTGGGGCAGCAGCCATTTCCGCGTCTTCCGGTGCTGTACTCGTAATGCAACGAGTTTCGTTGCTGCCCTCCCTCTCAACTTTGCCACCTGGCTTGTCCCTTTCATTATCAACAATCATATCCCATATTTCCATCTCGAACGACGCACTAATCTATCAAGCCGAAATCTTCAAATAATCACCGATATAGGTCAACACAATGTTGTTCCGCCCACTCGCGCTGGCGGCTGTCGCCACCGCATTCGTCATTGTGCCCGAAATATCCGAGAACGACGAAAATATATTCAAGGCGCTTCCTATCAATAATCATGGCGACGCACTGTCATACGGGATGCCGGAGTCGGCCTTTGATCAAAGCATCTCTGTTCCTTGCGCCGACTGCAGGGGTAGAAATACACAGCTGCACTTGGATTTCACGATCGCGGATGAGACGAGACTATTGCTCAACGGATTCGAGCTATATCCGGACGCCGACCCTTGGAGCGGTGACCTACAGGCGACTGTTGTCAAGGGCCACAGAAGGCCAAAGAACAAGAAACTCGGCTACAGCCTCGCTGTGTACCCAAAAGCTATAGCAGAGCAGGACAGCATGGAGTTGATCGAGGTTGATCTGAAGGTCATCGAAGTCGGCACGCGATTTGTAGCCGGCGTCCCCACTGTCAAGGTCGAGCTTATTAAGGCCCCAGGGGGCAGCCTCGCCATGCATACCGTGGCTTTCGATCAATCTGCCAAAACAGAGTGCACTACCCTCTGGTGTCGTGCAAGGGAGCTGGCGGACAAGCTATGGGCACAAGCTCAGAAGATAAAGGGCTGTGGAGGGGCAGACGTCCCGGAGCTGGACTCCGATGCTGAGAACATGACACCCTCTGATGTCGAACTGCCTGACGCGGAGTATATCCCTGAGTTTGCGGAGCCAACCATAAATTCTCAAGAGGAGTGGCATCATCTTATGAAGAGCGTCGCTGGACATATCATCATGCCTATTGTTATGGGAGTCACAGCCGGTGTTGCTGTTGCATTGTTCGTATTGACTCATCTCGTTTCTTCACCGTCACATGCTAACTTGTGTAGCCTCGCACTCTGCATTCAAAGCATGGCCAGGCGCCTGGGCAGCTGTGTTCGCCGCAGGCGTGACAGCGAGCGACAGAGCGAATCAAAGAAGGCGCCATCTAGCGAAGCGGCCACCTCGGAGGAAAAGGCACAGCTTATGGCATAGTTTGACTTAGGTCGCGATTTATATTCCGGATGCAACTATCTGCAGATTTGGACGTTGTCCACGAAGGAGATATCTTGATTGCCCAAGAGGCACTAGTTTGTTTATTATGCAGTAAAATGACACAAGAGCGAAGACATGACCACTCACGTGGATGCGGTTATACTTTCCCTCACTGTGGCGCATTTCCGATATGAAGCGAAACTGACTGAGAAATTGCCGTATCAGCTCACGCCCCATACTTCTTTCGATATGTGACTTTGTTCGTGTTGATGACACCTCATATTTTTAGATCCTGTGGCCACAAGTCTGTGCAGGTTGTAGCTTGCTCCATCCCAGTGATTTGTATCCGTGAGGAGGTGCATATTACGTCTACCCCGCAGTATTATCCACGTGGCGAATAGCAGAAACAACTTCGCGAAAACCGCATAGCTTTATCCTCTACCAAGTATACCACGGATAATCTGATACAACCGTCTGTACATAATACCACTCCCACAGACATAATATCATAACGGCGTATCTGTGAGTAGCTACCCTATCATTAATCATCAATACTGCAACCTGGTGTCGTCTATAGGACACCCACTACCCTATACACAGATCTGGAACAGGCAGGTTCGAGGACGTCAGGGAGTTCGCCAAGAACATCTTCCTCTTTGCTCACCTTGATGGCTGACTTGTCGAAAAAGACTATTTGGTTCCAGGCTACGGTGCTGACACTGGCTTTGGGGCAGCTACAGCCATGTCCGAACCCGGTCACGCAAGGCGTTTCGGTCAAGTCGTTCGTCTTAAGAAAGACTGCGTTGAGCAATACAAAGCATGCCATGCCAATGCATGGCCAGAGGTTCTGAAGCAGATCAAGCAAAGCAACATAGAAGACTGTAAGTTCTCGGAGGAGGGCAGACCCCGGCCGTGTACCCTCCCGCACTGGCTGGTGGTGGGGGCTGAGGCTCTACCAATGTGATATACGGCGGGAATACGGAGTAGTACAGACACTAACAACGTGCGCGATTCGGTGGCATGACAGTCACCATCTGGTACGATGACAAAAATGGTCTTCTGTTCTCATCTATGAAGTACGTTGGCAATGACTTTGAGGGCGACATGACGCGAATGGCACAGAATCCAAAGGTGCGTGAATGGTGGAAGATGACAGATAGTTATCAGGAGAGTCTGGTAGACGGTGCTGTGAGTTCCGAGTCCGGGGCCTGGTGGAAGATGCTCGAAGAAGTGTTCTACTTGGAGTAGGGTAAAAGATGACGTTTTATTCGCTAGAACGAACAAGGAGAAACCTTGTGACATGAACCATGAAGCTGCCATACTGAATGTGCAGAGAGGTTACCATCAGCACATAGCTGAATGGATAAAAAACCAGTCTATGAGAGCCGAGAAATATATCGTCCAGGCACTCGTTTGAGCGTCTACACTTGTACTGGCCATTTATGATAATATTCGGACACGTTCATCAAAGTGGGTATACTTGACCGTTACCACTGGCGCCACTTTGAGGGAAGCAAATGTGTCATTCACTCGCTTGGAGAGCTCACGCTAGACCAATTCTGCGGCAGCGCCCAACGGGGCTTGCATGCAGCTGGATATTAGCAGTAGCTAGGGCTGGAAAAAAAGTAGCAGGTGGAAGTTATTTCAAGTTATTAAGGAGCCAATATGACTACTCTGTAGCAAAATAATTGAGCAAGACCCAGCCGTCGTCGTGCTTCGGCCTCGGACATTGGCCCTATTTTTTTGCGTTGTGAGAAGAAGACGCTAGTGTTTTGGATTTGGCCGTTGTAAGCTAAGGGGCATTGCGTCGTTAGCCCGGCATGAGAATTGGAGGCTCTTTCTCTTCTGGGTACAACTGTGACTGGTAAGAAAAAAAAAACGGAGCAAGGACCTTCCTTGCATCAACAAACCCTTTATTAACTCAAGTCTGTGCCACGGCTACCGAGAGAGGGGGGGGCAGTTTAGCCAATAGCATGCAGGTCTCCTGATGCGTCGTGTGGTGGAATGACCTGCGACTGGACAACGTCCCGGGTCCGTCTCAACTTGGAACAAGCCACGGCGTTGTGGATGGAGAGGCATCATGCCACCCTGTTCCTGGCTGGTGGTTAATTCTTGCTCTGACCCCGCCAAGGAGGACGTAATTTAACAGAAGGAAGCACTGCATTTACGAGCGACACCAGACAACGGCAACGGGCTTACACCTCCTCTCCCGCGTGTACATGTCTCAGCACTGAGCGGCTAAAGTGAATACCCATATTGCCGTTTTTTTATCGATGTAGCAAGCTTTGATGGCAGTCGGGGGTTCAATTGCTGCCCTTAGAGCCGCAGATAACAGAAGCAAAGCACCGAGTAATTCACATAGGAAGGGAGAGACTACACGATGAAAGGAAATGATATGGTGACCTTTCTTGCCAGCGTACGTCCCTTCCTGCCCCTCCTCCCACCAACCCGAAACATGCTGCAGGTCATTTTCCCTGTCATGTTAGTTATATCACGGAAATAGACAACTATATTAGTGGCAGTACCGGCTGCAGTCACAATTTGAAATGGTAACCCGGGATCGCCTCGTATCCCTAGATTGTATTGATACATGTCTCCAGTCATGTGATATCCTTGATCAAGATAGTTCGAGTAGCAAGCAAGAGCACATACATCCTCTTGGCTGGCGATTTGGATTCCAAAAAGCTGGGTATCTATCTGCCTATCCCAAACAACCTACTGACGGACTCGCGACAGACAGACCCCTGACAAACTCCAGTTTTCTCCTGCGCAGTGGCCGCTAGGTTCTTGGGCTTCCCTGCCTGCCTGCTCTCCCGTTGGTGGTGAGGCCCCCGTATCCAAGGCCCCTGGCTGCTTTGGTGCCTTTTAATTGCCCCAATGGAGTAGAACGAATGGGCCAACGCGATCGCGGGATCGCCTTGCAATACTATCCAGCTAGGTAGGTGGTAACTGAGCAAGAGGTAATAAGTCAGGTACCAAGATTGCAAAAAGTACCTCGACACAGGGGGCCGGTTGCGCCGTCTGCCCGCCCACCCAATTACACGTCTTCTCGTCTTTTTTTTTTTTTTTGCACCTGCTTTTCTTTTTTGTTTCCTTTTCCTTTCTGCCTCTGGCGAGCTTGAATACTAGCGCGTGTTAGTCGTCGACTAGTGAATGCCCTTCTACAGTCGTCGTTGGATCGCCGCCATTTCTGAGGCGAGCCAGCAACTAACTAGTTTGCCTGCCTCATCCGTCGCAGGATTGGCTGCCCCCTACGCAGCATCGATACAGATTCACATTTTATTTGTCAACTTTCGAATGTTGCTTCTTCCTTTCGCTCCTCTATCTGTCGGACTGCCTGCACTCCCCCCCCTCCCTCGCGTTCTCCCTCCAGCGCGCATCTTGCGAATTCCCTTTACCTTGTCGTCCTTGTAGAGGGCTGTGCACCGACGGTGCGTACCTGCCTTCTTCCACCTTGCAACAAAGGACACCCCGGTGGTGCCACTCTCCTCGTCCAGCGAGCCGCCTCATAACTCGGTCCTACTCAGTATTTCCTCTTGCTGAGCCGCCTCCTCAACCTTTCTTTCATTTACTCCAGTCCTTTTTCTTCTCGCGCTGCACAGCCGGTCGCTCTTTCCTCAACGCTCCTTTCTTTCCTTTCCTTTCTTTTCTTTCTTTCGTTTAATCTATTCAATTTTCTACTTCTTTTCTTGGCAACTACCTTGCCTTGTTCGCTCTTTCTACCGGCCATCGCCACCATCTATCTGCATCCGTTTTCCCGCTACTTTTCTCCCAGACGTTACACTTCGCCGGCGACGCCTCACAAGATAGGTATTTGGCGCGCACCACATTCGCCCCGGCAAACAAAGACTCCTCCTTTCAACGAATCTCTTTCTTCTTCAACTGCTGCAGCATTTTTAGCTCGCAGTGATAGTTGTGTTGCTGTGCAAGGTACCAGAACACTGCTTTGTCGCCAAAGCCGGTGCGTGCCTGAAACGCACCACCTCTTCGCCCGTGCATTGACAGTGAGCGAGCAAATCTACTGTTGCACGCGTGCGAACGCCCTCAACCCTTCTCAAAATTTGTCCAACCTGGCTCGAATCCAAGATCTCTGCGAGGTTCAGATTCACCCATTGTTTCCATTGCGCGCACGCGCAAAACGGCGCCATTTTAGCAAGCATTGTCTTGGAATATATCTGAGAACCTATCACACCAGCCCTGGTAGGTTTTCCATTTTTAGTGCCATGTCTCACTTTCTCTCCACTATCGTTGAATATACAGCTAGACAATAGTCATCTCGACTATCGTCCCGCCAATCTACTCATAATACAAGCTCACACTACAACACAATCGCCGTTCTTTTATCCTTTAAACTGACTAGTGGGAATGTACAGAGACAAACGACAACCGCCAGATCTTGCAGTCGTACGTCGTGCCACAAACACCGCCATTGTGTTTGCACCGACATCCTCGCCCGCTCTGCGCTGCAGACTGTACCACCCATCTTTCCCAAGAAATACGAAGCGCCTTCCAAATTGCATAGGAATACAGCGGCAAGCCAGATGAGTGATCGGGATAATGGCGGTAGTATGGACTCGCCGGTGGTAAAACCTGGCTCTGTTGCCAGAGCGCGAATGATGGCGGAGCAGCGTCTGCCAGGAAGCACACAGAATCTCGCCCCAGTGCAGACTTCCGCACCTAGCACAGCAGACTCAACTTCATCTTCTGCGTCCAGAAATCTCAAACAAAAAGGAATAGCACAGTATGAAGGCGGTGCCGGGAAGCTGATATCCAGACCGACCCCAATGCCTCAATTTCCGCCCCCCGAGACCCCATCCCCGACTGGAACTGCCGATTCTCCCACTTCATACAGACCCCCTGCCAATAAACCTCCACAGGCACCTCAACGGCCTCCTCGACCAAGCCGGGTTCCTTCTATGGTTGACCAAACTCGCCTACAGGAACCAACTCCTTTGTTTCTCGCACCGGTGCGGACCATCAAAAGCCCCCAGGACAGCCTTTACAGCCAAGCTTCCCCAGGCTCGCAATATTCTTCTTTGCAATTCACTCCCAGTCCTGGCTATATACCGGACCTTCCTTCTGGTAATTCTGTGAGCCAGCAGAAAAAGGGTGCTATTCTCGGACCTCCCCCATCTGCCAGGAGAGGCGCGTCGTCCTTTTATTCCAATGCCTCATTCGTTTCTCCTATCATGGAAGAGAATCCATACGCAAGATCCCATGGCTCATACGCCTCTAGCGCTGCCATGCCCGAGAACTGGGGCTTTGCTGCAGAAAACAGCCGCAACATGAATGCGGAGACATTTTATGAAGAATCAATGACAGACATCAGCCCGCGCTCTTTTTCTGGTGACTTCGGTGATGAAAGTCGGCTAGTCCAGCCGGCCGAGCTCGATTCCACCGCAATCGCGGCAAACCAGCAACAGCATACCGGCACGAACCAGGCACAAGAAGGCGCGGAAGTCAGCAATGCGAATGCATCTTGGAATGTCCTAGGTGCTGCGAGACGTCCTTCGGACGCCGCCAATGGCGAGTCGGTCAAGGATGATGGCACTCAAGCTTACGCTGTTCCAAGTACAAGCGCTCCCACAGAATTTCGCATGGGGCAAGCTTCATCCACCAACAACCCTCGCAACTCTGCCCTGAAACGAGGACTACGCATCGACATGAATGCAGTGAGGGAAGCTGAATCGCGAGGCAGCCTTACTAGCTTGCCAGACCTGATTCGCAGAGCAACCAAACTTGCAGCCATGATAGACAAAGGCAAACGGCCCACCAGTCGAATGGACACCATGAGCGATTTTCTTAGTGAGAAGCAGCTTAGCGAGGGGCGTGGAGATACCCGAGGTAAGCCTCCTCATTATCTACTATCCTTCAAATTTCCAGCTAATGAATTCTTTTTAGGTGGCCGTCCGGCTTCCGGCCTATCTGATATGCTCGCGGCATTCCCACCACCAGTCTCAACTCCGGTGAACAATGGTCCGGCTCGAGGCTCCTGGCTAGGACAAGGGGGATGGCCCTTGAAAGCTGGTGCCAAGGATGGAGCCGCGAACGCAAATCAAAATGGCAACACCAAACGCCGTTGCTGTGGGTTACCGCTGTGGGCGGTCATTGTAGCCACGATTTTGCTTCTCTGCATCATCATTGCCGCTATCGCTGTGCCTCTTGAACTCTTTGTTTTCAACAAGAATGACTCACCCAACGACAACGGAATCGATAAGTGTCGAAAGGACCTCACTTGTCTTAACGGCGGCACCAACGTCATTGCTCGCGGAACCTGCTCCTGCATATGCAGCGGAGGATTCACCGGTCCGGATTGCGGCATTGCCGGGTCAGTTGGGTGCACAACAACCGATCTAGTGTCACCGGACAAGACATCGATGATACAGAATGTGACTCTTGGCCAAGCACTTCCGAGACTCATTGCTGAGGCTAATACCAACTTCTCCATCCCACTATCGGGCACTTCAATATTGGCCAAGATCAATACTAGTGGCCTATCTTGCATTGCGCAAAACTCGCTCGTGACGTTCAACGGTCGCTCTGTTCTGGCAACTTCGGACAGGCAGACAATTCCAAAAGTGAGAAAGAGATCTCTGCGACGAGCTACTATTGACTCGGCCGGACAAATAAACGACGAAGAACTTGAATTCGATGCTACACGTACAAACCCACGACTGACCAGTCGAGAAGTTGATGCCGGCATCATTCATCGAGCCAATGACAAGGATCCCTTTAATGCTACAGATACTGTTATTGACTTCTGCCGAGTTTCAGTACTCTTTGTTCTTCAGGAGCGCAGCGTGAACAATGCGCAAGATGCACAGAGTAATGTGCAAAAGTTTCTTACAAAGATTACAACAGCACAATCCAGCAATACCCCCAAAATCACCCAAAAAGAAGCATCTAATATAACTATTGGTAATGGTGGCTCTATCAACCTAGTCGATTTTCGCATCGACTTGGGGAATGGGCCTGTCGGAGGAAAAGGAACAATGGTTGGGTGAATCTGCAACGGGCAGATGCAGCTGCGGAATCTAGCCCGCATTATGATGCAATTGCGACTGAAGATTAAAAGATGAAGTCTTGTATAAGGATTGGAATGTACTGTTCTTATTTCGTTTTTACCATGACCTGTTTATACCGCGCAAGCGACAGCAACACCGGCGTTGACGAGCCCCGGACTAGATACCATATTACATCTGTAGCAAATTTCCAGAAGATAGCCCTCACGGTACGATGCTATGACTTTTGTGCAAGTTAAACCAGATAGCGTGTTCAGCTTATATTTATATCTAGGAAACAATGTAATTATCATTTCTATGGCTGCGCGACTACCAAACGCTTGCTGCCTAAATTTCGTGTAAATTGCTTCATCTCTTTTTCTTCATTTTCTTTCATCTATGAATCGTGTTTTACATCCTGAAGACACCGTATTTGGTATCCCCTGCTTTGACTTCGTTTCTACCGCCCATTGCAGCCTTGAGCCCGAGTCCGAGGTAATGTCTGGTGTGCTGCGGTGGAATGATGCCGTCATCCTATTCCAACAAAATTAGCGCGTGTTTGACGGAGATGGATCCCATAATTATCACGTACCCAAAGACGAGCGGAAGAGAAGGTTGCGTCGCTTTCACGGTCGATTCTGGCTCGGAGTTCAGGGTCTGCCTTTTGTCCGACGGTTTCCATGACAGCAGTCAGCTGCTCGCCACCCATGACACCGATACGGGCGTTGGGCCACATCCACAAGAATCGTGGGCTGTATGCGCGTCCACACATGCCGTAGTTGCCGGCGCCATAGCTGCCGCCGACGACAACGGTGAACTTGGGCACGTCGGCGCAGGCGACGGCGGTGACCAGCTTGGCGCCGTGCTTGGCGATGCCTTCGCGCTCGGATGCAGAGCCGACCATGAAGCCAGAGATATTTTGCAGGAAGATGAGGGGAATACCGCGCTGCGTACAGAGTTCAACAAAGTGGGCACCCTTGACGGCGGATGATGCGAAGAGAATGCCGTCGTTGGCGACGATGCCGACCTTTTGGCCGTAAATTTCCGCGAACCCAGTCACCAGGGTAGTGCCATAGTCTCTCTTGAACTCGGAAAATTCTGAGCCGTCGACGATGCGTGCAATCACTTCGCGGATGGGCATAGGCTTGCGCAGGTTGGTTGTCGCGATGCCGAGGAGCTCCTCCGGGTCGTAGAGGGGCTCGGAAAAGGTTTTGACGGGCGGATTTGTGGCGGCGGAGCGTTCAGGCCAGTTCAGATTGCTGATGCTGCGACGGGCGAGAACGATGGCGTGAGCGTCGTCGACGGCCAGGTAGTCGGTGACACCAGAGACGGAGGAATGCATCTTGCCGCCGCCGAGATCTTCGTGGCTGACGACCTCACCAGTAGCGGCCTTGACCAGGGGAGGGCCGGCCAGAAAGATGTGGCCCTGCTCCTGGACGATAATGCTCTCGTCGCTCATGGCGGGGACGTAGGCGCCGCCCGCTGTGCAGGGTCCCATGACGACGGCGATTTGGGGGATGCCTTGAGAGCTCATGCGGGCCTGGTTGTAGAAAATGCGGCCAAAGTGGTCGCGGTCGGGGAACACGTCAGCCTGGTGAGGCAGGTTGGCACCGCCGCTATCGACGAGGTAGATACAACTACGAGAAACGGGAAGTGTTAGCGCGACCAGCGAGCAAGAATATACGAATCCTTCAAGGGATTTTCACTTACGGGAGCTTATTCTCTTGGGCAACGGCCTGGGCGCGCAGATGCTTCTTGACGGTGATGGGGTAGTATGTACCGCCCTTGACGGTACTGTCATTCGCAACAATGACGCAGGTTACGCCTTCCACAACACCAACACCGGTGATGATGCCACCGGCGGGGACCTCGGCCTCAGGGTACAGCTCGTAGCCAGCCATTGGAGACAGCTCCATGAACGTTGTTCCAGGATCAATAAGCGCGGTGACTCTATCGCGCGGGAGCATCTTCTTGCGAGCGAGGTGCTTGGCGCGTGCCTTTTCCGAGCCGCCCAGCTGGATCTTGGCGGAGAGGTCCTGCATCTGCGTCATGACCTCGGCCATTTGCTTCTGGTTTTCTTTGTACTCGTCCGACGAGGTGTCGACATTGCTCTGGATCCTCGAGATGGCGGCCGCCTGGTGCGGCGAGCTAAGGTTGGCAACGCTGCGCGCCTGGCAGTTGGCTCTGGAGGCGGCGGCGACGGCGGCGGAGTGGTGGCGTCCGAACTGGCGACCGAGGCGCATCGCCTGCTGCGAGGGTCGCGAGAAGGACATTTGTGTTTATTTACTGCGATAGCAGAAGAGGTGAGGAAAATTGAGCCCGGTAAATATGCGTGTGTCCTTGTGCTACCTCTTTCCTGGGAGATTGGAAACCGGCGAAGGAAGGGAAAAATGTAGTGTGTTGGCACGCAAACGGGGAACGCTGTGTCTAGTGAGATGGTGCTTAAGCCGAGCCCATCGCGGTCGCGAAACCTGGGGTAGCCGGTCGCCGCTTCAAGCCGTAGTAAGCCGACACGTGAGCCGCAGAACGTACTCGGCCGCCATAATCCGGGGAACCGGCACTTTTCTACAGGTTGAGTAAGCTGGGTCTCATGGTTTCTCTCTCTTTTCGTGCGTTACTCCCATCACGTTTTTTTTTTCATTTGTGTAGTTCCCCCGGAAGCCGCATCTTTCGTTTGATTCCAACCCCGACCGTACGAATCACAATGTCCAGCTTGAAGACCCTCAGAGTCCTGGCGCGCCCTGTCGCTAGGCAATTGCGCCCCGCCATCACGGTGACGTCGATGCAGTCCCGTCTGCACTCCTCCAAGCACCCTAAGGGGTTCCAAGCGCCAGCCGCCGAGGACCTGGAAGAGCTTCGCGAACGTGTGCAGGAGTTCACACGACGCGAGATCTCCGAGGAGGTTGCCGCGCACACCGACAAGTCGAACGCCTTCCCTAACGAGATGTGGCAGAAGCTAGGCGACGCCGGCTTCCTAGGCATCACCGCCGATGAGGACGTCGGCGGGCTGGGCCTGGGGTACCAGGCGCACTGCATCGTCATGGAGGAGTTGTCACGCGCGTCCGGGTCTATCGCACTGAGCTACGCCGCTCATTCCCAGCTCTGCGTCAACCAGCTACAGCTCAACGGCTCGCCAGAACAGAAGGCAAAGTATCTGCCTGGCCTGATTTCCGGTACTAGTATCGGCGGCCTGGCCATGTCTGAGTCGGGCTCGGGCAGCGACGTTGTCAGCATGCGTACGACGGCCAAGAAGGTCGACGGCGGCTACGTCCTGAACGGCTCCAAGATGTGGATCACCAATGGCCCCGACGCGCATGTCATTGTCGTCTACGCCAAGACGGAACCTGAGAAAGCCTCCAAGGGTATCACCGCCTTCATTGTAGATACGACTGCCAAGGGCTTCAGCTGCGCGCGCAAGCTCGACAAGATGGGCATGCGCGGGAGCAACACGGGCGAGCTCATGTTTGACAACGTGTTCGTCCCCAAAGAGAATGTCCTCGGACAGATCAACGGCGGCGTGCGCGTGCTTATGGAGGGTCTCGACCTGGAACGCCTAGTTCTCAGCGCCGGCCCGCTTGGTCTCATGCAGGCCGCTCTCGACGTTGCTCTGCCGTTCAGCCACCAGCGCAAGCAGTTTGGCCAGCCGATTGCCCACAACCAGCTGGTTCAAGGCAAGCTGGCCGACATGCACACTAAGCTCCAGGCCTCGCGTGCCTACACATATGCTACGGCTCGCGCTGTCGATGAGCAGGGCAAGATCCGCACCGAGGACTGCGCAGGTGCTATTCTGTACGCCGCCGAGCGGGCTACGGAGTGTTCTCTAGATTGCATCCAACTGCTTGGTGGTATGGGATACGTGGAGGAGATGCCGGCCTCGCGCCTGCTACGAGAGTGAGTGCTTTCTTTCCATCAAGGCAGATTTAGCGCCGTTTTATCTTGCTAATAATTGTTTCTCTTTAGTGCCAAGTTGTACGAGATTGGTGCTGGTACCTCGGAGATTCGGCGTATGGTTATTGGTCGAGCTTTCAATAAGCAGTATGCCAACGTTTAAGAGAAAGGCTCACGGGCGGGGGACATGATTCTGGGGCTTGGCATGCCTGGCCAACACACAAAATTACACTTATATAGAGGATCTCATGACTGGCGCACAGCGGAGGCAGACACGATCTGTATGTATACTGGTTTCTCTTTTCAATTGACGCATTCTATACCGCGAGGTGTGGCCAAGCGATAGTGTTACATATCTTCGCAAGGTGCGTCTTTGTGACAAAACTGAGCAGAGATGGGGACGGGGGAGAGCAGCCGAAGTCCCCGAGGCTAGCCAATTGAAGATTATTGCTACACGAATGAGACAGCATTCCGGCTCGTGTAATCTGTAATCCGTGCTGATCGCACGGCGAGCTAGGGGCGTGTAGTAGCCAAGCCGCAGCCTGCCAGGCCATAATGAGTCTAGAAGGATCACGTTCATAACAACAGGGTTGTTTTTAATTCTGCTGCCTGAAAAAGTGGAATGCTAGGATGGGGGCCTCGGGGACGGTTGCCGTGTCGGCAGGGCGGCAGTTGGGTAGATAGATTGATGGAGCTGCAGAATCAAGACAGCTTCTCGGCATTTCTTCTTCCAATAATAATCAGAGTGTAACTATCCATGGAAACTTCGTACAATTTTGCAGTGGCAAAGTAAAGGCAATAGCAAATCTTGCGAGGGGCAGGCGGCCAGCAGGATAAATTGCGGCATGGACCTATGGATAATGAAGTCATTTGATGTCGGTAGAACCTGAATATTTGGGGCTCCGGAACAAAAATACTGGAGGAAGGGATTTCGGTGGTTGATCCCTAATAAAGGCGAGTCCCTGGATAGCAGGCCTGCGCAGCGACTCGAAGTGCAGCCCATTGCTACTTACTCGGAATACCACAATGAGACCTCAGCGAAAAGATGTGTACAAATAATCCTTAAAGCGCTCATCCTCATATAAAATAGTGAAGACGACGCTACTTCTTTGATTGCTATTCATATTCATGTTTCCATGTTTGAACACTGCAACAAGGCAGAGACTACTGCCTGTGACGTCGTCGCCTGGGGCCAATTTGCCTCCGTCATGGCTCTTCTTGCTCCACAGAGATGGGCGTGTGTGCCAAACAGCGGAGCTCGAGGAGTGCAACTCCATAAAAAAGCCCTTCCCGACATCTAATAGTACTCAGTAGACAGGCGACAGGATGGAGGGGAGGGGGTGGACGAAGCAGAATGCTGGTCCAGTACACGCTGATTACTAGCAAGTTTTGCGGCAGCAAAACACTATCGGAGGACCCGGTAAAATGTAGTTATGCCGGTGATTGTGGCCAGCCGGCCGTCAGTACTTTCCACACAAGTATCGGAGGTCCCCTCTTCTCACTTAAAAGGAAACCCGACTGGAAGAGACCTTCTCCTTCATCTTCTATTCCTCTCCTATCTTCTTTTTGGACAAGTTGGGCAATTATTTATTACCACCACCTGTACTGCTTCTCTTCCAGCTCTCCACCGACGGGGACCGGTTTGTGACCGAATCTCTGTCGTCAACGATCGACACTAGCTAACCTGGCCAGAGGCACTTGTTGCTTCAGCCCTCTAGCTCTGCGCTGAGCACAACAACTCAATTGGACCAATTCGGGCGCATCGCGTTGAAACTGACAAAAATACGGGATATCATCACTCGCAATGGCTTCACGCTTCACTCCGCTCGTGCGCAATGCTGCCCGCAGGTGTGCCGTCGCCCGCCCAGCTCTCGCAGGCCAGTCGCCCGCGGCTCTTCGTGCCCTCCACGATGGTCCGTCACGCCGCAACAAGCCTGGTAGCCACTCCCAGACCGATTCAGATATCGAGATCCCCTTCCCTCCCGAGGAAGAGCTCCCAAGCGACCCTGTCCGCCGCGCAGGTGGCCAGTACGTCAAGCCGACGCTCCAGACCTTTTCTCTGGACAAGAACGTAGGCCTCGTCACTGGGGGTGCCCGAGGCCTGGGCCTTGTTATCGCTCAGGGCATGGTGTACTCTGGCGCCGATGTCGCCTTGGTTGATATGAATAGTACGTCTGTTCCCTAATCGAAACACGCAGTTTCGTTGACGCATCCGCAGTGGACGAGGCTGAGAAGCAAACCAAGAATCTCGTTGAGGCTTTCATGCGAGAGAACCCCAATGCGGAACGGTGAGTTATCCTATGAACCAGTCTTTCTCTCCCCTTGCATTTTCTTTCACGAATCTATTTTGGCTCTGCGGACTTCCACTAATACAGTGTGCCTTAGAGTTCCCAAGGTCACCGCTCATTTCTCGGACGTCTCTGACCCTGCCTCTGTCGACGCGTGCATTGCCGAAGTTATTAAGCAGCATGGCAAGATTGACAACCTTGTCACATCTGCCGGCTTCACCGAGAACTACGAGGCCGTGAACTACCCTATCGATCGCCTGCGCAAGTTGTGGGCTGTCAACGTCGATGGTACCTATCTCTTTGCCACAGCTGTAGCGCGTCATCTCATGGAGCGCAAGGCGCCAGGAAGCATGGTTCTGATTGGAAGCATGTCGGGCTCCATCGTCAATGTTCCCCAGCCTCAGACGTAAGCAGGCCTCACGAAAATGACAACAAAATTCGAGCAAGCATTGACCAGCTACATCCAGGCCATACAACGTCTCAAAGGCTGGCGTTCGCCATCTAGCATCTTCTCTTGCGGTTGAGTGGGCTGATGCGAACATTCGAGTCAATTGCCTGAGCCCTGGATATATGATGACGGCCCTGTAAGTGACTTCCTTTGCCCACTGTTTTCAACGCATGATGTCTAAGACGAACCGAACTATAGAACTGCGAAAATTCTCGACGAAAACCCAGAGCTCAAGAAGAAGTGGGTATCTCTTATCCCGATGGGCAAAATGGGTGACCCTAGTGACTTGATGGGACCTGTTATTTTTCTGCTCTCAGAGAACAGCAAATATGTTAACGGTATTGACCTTCGAGTGGACGGTGGTTACACGCTCACGTAATTTACGGGCTGTTTGGACAAGAAGTGCCACACTGGCAGTTAACAGAGATGATTGTCATACACGCAACGAATTATTAATGCGCCAGGCGCATAGCCAATATCCGCTTATGCCGCCGTAATGAGCTAGTTGGAAACCTCACTAATGTAAACGCGTAACTCGAGGGCCTTTTGGGCATCAATGCACCATACATAATGATGATTTTACTTTGCGCCACGACGGTTGAGGGCCCTGAAGGTTCAACATTGGCTTGCGTCACGGCTCCATCAAAAAGACGTTTGAAAATCATACAGCATGGATACAAAAGCCCTGCTAGAGAGACAACGGGTTGTAGTTTATGAATACGGGCGCACCTGAGTCAATCAAGTTGGTCGCCGGGAACAGCAACCAGAAGCTTGCGCTTTGAATGCTTCGTCAGGTTCGTCGGTGGAGCTGCGGGAAAAGAACTCGCACGTGTTGTTGCGAATCGTGGTGTCACGAAGGTTATACTCGGAGTTCTGGGCAGTCCTAAGTAGCAACTTCCTGTCACGAGGAAGTCCCCCCCTCACTCAATCCTTGCAGGACCCTTGGCGTAAAAAGGGCCGCGTGATGCCTTAGCTTTGCAAGACCAATTTTCTGGTGGCGTCCTCTCTAATCAGCCGTTGCCTGACAATGTGTCACCATGATGTCTCCTATCATCTTCGTCAAGTTCAGAATTTCGATCGTTATCATCTTGTATGGGTAATATGGGTAAGGGTATGGCGTAGATTGTCTAGTGTGGCTCGGTTGTGGTTGGAATCTGCCACCTGCACGAAACAGTCTTGGGCGTTTGGTGCCGCGTGACTTCGAACTCTTTGACCATTGACTTGATGGTTTGTTGGCTACTTATGTGATTTGGAGTACTAATAGAAAACAATGAGATTTATCATACTCAGATTGTGAGGAGAGAGTGCATGGCTACCTATGCGGTTGCGAGTTCCACTGGCCACACACATACCTCAGTACATCTTCTGTGTAATTTGCTAGATCAGGGCAGTGGCTTCTGCTAAGATTTTGGCAAGAGAATTGCTATTATTCATCGACCTACTGGCTCAGTATTATCCTTCTATTCAAATACTTGTCCTTTCAGATGGCTTTCGTTGTATTCAGTGACAGTCCAGGGACGGCGGTGGCCCCGGTTTATGTCTTGTCTAGGTATGCCCAGGGTGTTCGTTTGTGTCTCAGCGGGCATGGCCGGTACATATTGTAATCGTACGCGGCGGTGAGCTTAAGACAAGTACTGAGTAGTCTGCACGCTTCCAACTGCGGGATGCAAGATGGTGCATATAACCAATAAACCAGTCATATAAAAATCGAAGACGAATACCCTTTCAATTCCTTAATTGGCAAAGGGCAAAGGGCAAACTCTTCTCTGAATGGGAGAAAGTCTGGCGATCGTCGGTCGGTTCAGCTTGCCCTACAGTTGGCAAGCTACTGATACTGTACCGTAGTAGTTGCCAGTACATGGAGTAACTAGATGGTGGCACATGCTCATCTAGGCTCTCTTTTCTGGGTCCTAGCACTGGACCATGCATTTTGCTGGATGAGGCTCGATCATCGAAGGACTAATTTCGTTCCTTGCTTGTTGATATTGCGCTGGTCGACTGCTGTACATGCAGGACTTTCCGTCTATACGTATGCTGATAGATTGCCTACCTACCTGCATCACCTTCCGCCCTCTCTGCTAATGCTCTACATCCCAAACCGCCCATTCCGCAGTGGTGAAGTGCTTGAGTGCTTCATCCATCCGTGGGCCTCCCAGGGTCCCCACTCGGGTCACTCTCGGATTGCCAGGTCCTTCCCAGCTTCGCCTCCTCGGCAAGGCCCTCGCTCGACCTAATAAAAGCTTGCTCGGGACATGGCTCTCGCTCCAACCTGCCCTGCCCATCTCAACGACCAATTGAATGCGATTTGATCAGATTGAATCTATCCCACCCCATCATCCCCGCCAATCTCTTACGTTCCGGCAGAAGCGGCACAACGCACTTCATACCAATCGCACCACTGCGGCGTGTATTGGTCGCAATAAATTTACCTTGCCGTCCGCATCCTGACCCTCCCTTTCCCCCCAAAGGAAATAAAGAACAGTACCACCTACTGTTGCTAGGGCTGGGCTAGTTCTGGATCTCGTGCTGCGCTGACATTATCTTGGTCTCGACGTTTGAAGCCAGCCAAGCCGCAGAATCCTGGGTTCTTCTTCTTCGCCCCTTCCGATTTCGACAGGCCAAGTAGTGGACGCGATCAAAAAATCTTGAATTCTCAACAATGACTTCAAATTGTCGAGTGTAAATCCAGGACTCGCACCTCACTAGGTATCTGCACCTGCGTCCGAATCACCTTCTGCACGACCTAGAGCGGTGCCGTCCAACCCTGGCCTCCAACACCGTGAAATTGAAATAACCCCCCCCCCCCCCCCCTCGTCCAGCCACTTGTTTCAATCAGAGCCATACCCTCTGGCCTCTGCAAACGACGCCGCTCCACACCATGGACCCCTCAGGGCCAGTGACGTTGCCGAAAGGCATTCTGACCAACACCAGCACCGTCTATGACGAAGTCGCGGGCTATTCTATCTTACCGGCAGACAAAGTGCGCCAATATTGGCATGGTAAGCTCGTTCCTAGCATTTGAATCGCACATTCTACTCACATGCTCTACCTCAAGTGTACACCACAACGAACAAAAAGCTCAAGGACCCGACTGCTCGCCGGCTGGAGAATTTTTGGTGGCATGTCTGGGGCAGTGATCGGTCCAAACTGAGTGGGCGTGTTCTTGCCCGAATTTTCCAAGACATATCGCTTGGACCGACTGTTGTCCCGTTGCGAGGGCCTCCAAACCGATGGGAAGGGTCGGACGTAGGTTCCACTGCTCGTTTCTCACGACGCCGGACCCCTACTAACAGGAGCGCAGGCTGCTCCCTTGACAATTGAAATGATCATGGCTCATTTGCGGAGAAACATCCTCGTCGATTCAGGAAATGAACTAGTGTCAATTACGAAAGTAGATGATAAATCTGCCAGTGTCACCTCTTCCGGCGCTCCCCGTCCCTCACCGCCGCCACCTATTCTGAAAAAGGTGGGAATCTCGGCTACAAATATTACCAGAAATACAGCCCGCTTCATTTCACCTCACGAATCCGCAGAGGAAGACAGTGACGAAAGTAATATTCCGTCATCAAGCTGTACATTGGCAAATAGCTTCCATCCCTCGCGGCATACGGTCGTCAACATCCAAGCGGATGTGCAAGGAAACGCCATGTTCCAGAAGTCACAAGCCCCTACGGCAAAATCCGAGCCGGCTTCAACCGCATCGACAATCAGAAGGCAGCCTTTCCGTGATAGGGCTTCAAAGACCCCAGCACGGCAAGAGGGGAGCGGTGACCGGCCTAACACCTGCTCTCGGGGTACTGGCCGCCCCCGGTTGAATAAGACGGCATTTGCCAACGGTCTGGCGCAAGACAACTACGAAGATGCATTAATACCATCAAATGGCGAGGAAACCGCTCTTGACGAGCAAAAGATGATATACCGTTCACAGTCAAGTACTACACCAGATCGGACGAGGGAATTGCCGAAGGCTAAGCGACATCGCTCCCTCTTCACCGCAGCGACCTCCTCAACAACTACTGTAGCTGCGCAAGGCACTATTATTGATCAATCCGGAAGCGTAACGGATCTACCCCAACTATCAACATCAAGATTTCACGCAGATGAAACGAGTTCACGTGAAGGGTCTTCCACGTCGACTTTACTAGAAGCTCGTCTAGCACCAACGCGGCCGAGTAGCTCTACTGTTTTGCCCCTTGGGCGCACCAAAAGTCAGCTCACTCTCCTCTTAGAACGTGAAAAAGAGAGATCACGGAGTTAAGGGCCAGGGGAGTCGAGGGGCACGGCGCCGCCGGCCAGTGTATCTTCACGAATCTCGTTTGGACTCACTCACCCAACGGTATTTGAAGACTTGTAGCTTTCTCTAATACAGGAAAAGTAGCATATAGACAGGTTGGAAAACAGAACAGGGTGCATAAATTGGCGTTAATTCAATGATAGTCAAATTGAGATAAAATCAGTGATAAAGATCCGCTCCTCCAACAAGCTGCGGCGTGGCTTGCTCGATTCGAGATCAGAAAGGCTTGCCGCTTCTTTTCGAGACCAGTTAACTAACGGCTGTGTCCACGTTCCCATAACCCTACTTGCAGAATTGCGGCTCGTTGCAGTATTACACAAAATAACATTAAGCTTTAACAAATCAAAAGGCCGAAAATCCAACGAGTTCCAACTGTTGCAAGTGAAACATTTTAGGTCCAAAAAGTCGATACTCTTCAAGCCAACCCCGATCTATGCGTAATACCAGCACTAAATTGAGACAAGAATCCGATGGTAACAATATTTAGCCCCTTTCTCCTTTTGTAATTTCCAAGCAAGCCGCAATAGACGCACAAAACAAAACGAAAGACGCATGTTAGTGGCAGACAAAAATCCATACAAGAAATCGTACAGCCCACTTTCTAATAGTACAAAAGCACTATTTGCCAAAGTCGAAGCACCTCGCACGATAAAAGGCGACGAGGCGTTTCCGGATCAATAGGCTGCAGAGAAAAGTAGTTGACAAATGATGCAAAGAGAGAGTGCAGCCTCAGAACACAGAGCAGGCATGCGTGATGCTTCTCGAAGAAAAGAACAAATGAGAAGTGGAAGATATGCAAAGAAGAGAAAATGGAGAAATATTATGCTCCCAGCATTGTGAGATTCACGTCTTGGCGGATGGCCGCCCATGCCTCAGCGCCTAGAGCTTATGATGCTGCTCAGCAGCAGACGGCAGGTCTCTAGTCATGCAGTCCAAACATTTTGCGTAGAGCCCCGAATTTCTTCTTTTTCTGTGGTATAGTATCTGCGACTAGGTCGTCATGCACGTCGGCAGTGTCTGCTGGCACCATGCCCTGTGATGCGCTGCGTCGTCGCATAAACTTGGATTTGTTGGAGCTGGTGCTGACAATGGCACCCCCTGCTGTAGATGGACGCTCAGGTGAGTGGGGGTCGGCTTCGAAACCAGTGTCCTCAGGCTGAGAAAGAGGCCAACTTGGGCCACGTTTGTGCAGCGGCGTGTTGCGAAGCGCCTCCAGTTCTTCTGGGCTGCGCTCGAGTTTCGTATCTTGGCGAGCAGCGCTCTCTGTCAGGCCACGGGTTATCTTGCTGGAAGGGTCCTTCTTGCGCCTCAGCAGCGAGATAAAACTACCACGTCTAGTATGCTGAGGGTGTGACGACCTGTCATTTCCATCACTCTGCGGTAGTGACATCAAAGCTCCCCGGCCGGAGCCCGACTCGTGCAGCGGGCCTTCAACAGCTTCTAGTTGTTTGGATTGAGGGAGAACGGCCTCGTCAAGCATCGGTGATCCACGACCGTCACGAGCGACTGGCAAATCACTCGCACTTGAAGCGACACGGCCATTTGATTTTGAGCGCAGCGACTTCGGGAGACCTTTGCCTTTCGACTTCGCTTTTGGTTCATCATCTTCAGAGCTAGAGTCGGCAAAGCGACTCCTGAAGAAGTTCATGCTCGGGGGCCCCTCATCTTCGTCACTGGAGTCGCCAAATCGACTGTCGCCCTTTCCTTTTTTTGTTTTGCCCGCAGCAGATTTTCCAAATCCAGGCATCCGCTTTCTCGCAGGTGGATCCGCTGATACGCCCCGAAGAGACTGGCGCAGGCGACCTGCACCAAAACCGCCCCCCGATGGAAGGGAAGAGACGGAGTTACGGCGCGTCCCACCGGCAGCGGGCGAAACGGGTCGTATGCTGTCGGGGGTGTTTGGTACTTGGCGCATACTACCTCGCATCGATCTGCGGAACTCGTGTGTCCCTGAGGAGCCAGCACGTGCTCGTGTAAAGCTGCTTTCGCTTGAATCCGAGCCACGGCGACGCAACGTGGTTTTCATGCCACCCCCCTGCGCCACAGAAGCTGCAAGAGCAGAACTATTGGCTCGTAGATCTCGCGTTTGCTTCATGGAAGAGGTCGAGTCCACAGCCGCGTGATATGATGCCGGACGGTCAGCCGCGCTACGTGAAGGGCGTGGCTCTGGGCTGCTTAAATCCATCGAGTTGTGACGAAGTGACCGTTTCATGCGGGGAGCGGCGGCTGGGGATGTTGAGTCATCTGAAGGCCGGCGAAGAGCTCCAGCATCAGTGACGACAGAGTTCTCTGGCCGCATAGACTTTCGAAGGCTGCCACCAAGCTTTTGCGCTTCAGCTTTCGGCACTCCATTGCGCTGGCCTTCTCTCATTGACTTTCGCATACTGCTGCCATTTGTCTTCAACTCTGATTTGGTAGGGGTGGACTCAGGAGTGGAATTGTACGGCTGGATCGTGCCTGGTGCAATTTGGTACGAACGATCCTTCATAGGCGTCGCTGTTTGGGCACTTGCCTCGGTAGCCTTTTGTAAATCAGTTTCGGTCGTTTTCAGGTTTTCGTGATGCCCTTCTTCGCCTTCCTCCATGGCTTCTTGTTCTAGCTGTCGCCGCTTTTCAGATGAGAGACTCTTCCAGTAAGCCTTGGCATTCTCCCAGTCATCCGGGTTGTCGCTCTGATTCATCGTTTCGACGGGTGGGGGTTCCAACTCTGCTGGAGTGGCTTTGCCATTAGTCTTCGCATTCGGCGAGTTGGTCGGGTTCTCGAGAACAGCATCAAGAGACAAGAAGCCATCACCATCTGGTTCGGCTATCTCTTCGTAGGCATCGCTGTACATATCGCCTTCCTCTTCTTCCTCCTTAATATCATCCATAAGTGGCCCTGCACCATGCGCGTGAGCATCAGCCATCTCCAAATCTTCGCTACCCAAAGAACTATCATCCTCATCCGTATCAACCGGTGCCATATTTTCATGCTGCTCAATTTGCGGCATGCGAGGACTCGCATGCATGACTGCTATTGTGGGTACCTGGCTTTCCTGGAACCCATTGCTTTTGGCCGTCGCTCCATTAGCGCCAGTGTGATCTTCAGCTTCGGAGTCGAGATCCTCATCCGATGTGTCGTCCATTAGGCCCTCCTCAGAGCTTGAAACTTCTACATCCCTCTTCGCGGATGGAAAAATAACTGGCAGGCGCTCTCGGGGCTTTGAAGTATTCGGTTCGACAGGAGACGCCGCTGGCGCAACAGCAGCAGGGGGGGTTTCGGTCTGCACAAGATATTCAGGGCGAACTAGCGGCCTTTCTTCTTGCTCCTTTGGCTTCTTTTCTCGTACACTTCCAAAGCTAGGGAGAACCGGTCGGGGGGACATTGTCTCCTCTTTCTCAATGGAGACAGCATCTCTTTTACTCGCCTTGCCAACAATGCTGTGCCACGCCTTCTTCGTCTGAGGGCTGGAGCTGGCAGTCTGTCCGGCTGCATGTTGCACTGTAGGTTCAGTCACGACCACTGTATTGCGGTCATCCCAACTGACTCTGACACTCTTCTTGCGAGCGTCATCGAGCGGAGATAACGGTCCAGGAACCCCCAATATATCTGATCCATCGTCAGAAGGCGACACAGCCCTGGTAGGACTGGCATGTTTCAGAGCAGATTTTCGAGGAGAAAGTGACCGTGGAGGCGGCTCATGTCGCACTACCAATTGATCTGCTGACGCTGCAAATCTTGCGGACCGAACAGGGCTCTCGGATTGCTCCCTTGAAGCCACCGTGTTCATTTTCGACTTTCTTTGTGGCGAAGGAGTGGTACCATTCATAGCATTGGGAGATTCTGCTTCCGCTTCCAGAGTGGATGCCGGAATAGCGCTGCTCTGCGCAGTCGTGTCTAGCTTCTTTTTCATTGTGTTTGGTGAAGCAGAGCTCGACGTTCCTGTTGCTGCTGACTCAGGTCCAACTACACCAGCTGGCGAAGTCTGTTCCTGCTTCTTTTTCTTCTTTTTCTTTGCTTTAGGCCTCGTTGGTGAAGTATTGATCTCTGGTTCGATTTCTTCGCCCAAATGACGCTGATGTGCTGTGCTAGTGCCCGGCTGGGGCTCGAGTGCTTGGGTCGTTTCTAAGGCCGGCGCGCTTGTTCTCCCAACGGTGCCACGTGAGAGATGCGATCCAGCTCTTGAGATTCGAGGCTGCTTCGGTGCCTTCGGTTCTTTCAGTTCTCTTTTTTTGGCCCGGGGTTCTTCCATGACACCTTCGCATTCTTCTTCGTACATGGCTTGGGATCGAGCCTCGAGCTGAGCTCTCGGTACCATGCGCCGAGAGTTTGGATCGTATACGAGGGTTTGGTCATCGAGTTGCAGGGACCTCAAGCTTCCACCTGGCGAGTGCAGTCTTGCGCGGGGATATGAGAAGTTGATTGACGGGCTGACGCTCCCTGGTCTTGCCTCAGCTGGCGCGCGAATTGACGAGAGCTGAAGCTCTGAGGTTGTCCGGCGCACCGCGTGTAAATCATGGGCGGTAGCAGCACCGTACCATGACCCGCTCTGGCCGTCTCTCATTTTCTCGCTTGCTGTGCGAAAGTTTTGGGTTTGCAGGCCGACGGTCGCTTTGCGCGACGAGCTGTTTGGTCGAGACGATGGCTTATAGCTGTCGTTGTTCGGAATGCTTGGGATGGGTGGCACGTCGTAGGTAACAGGCGCCGGACTGCGACCAGGGGAAGGCGACCGAAACGTGCGCTCCATCATTGAACCAACACTTGGCGTCCTTGTCAACTCTCGTCGCTTGCCCGGCGTGGATGACACAGATGGGCTTCGCCGGGAGAGCCGCTTTGAATGTACATCGGCCACATTGGTCGGGCTTGTCGGCCGTGCCTTTAACGCAGCTGCAGCAGCTGCAGAGGAAAGAGATGCATCGGACGCACGACGCGTGAACGCCGATATGGCAGCGGTGGCAGCATTCGCATTGGCTGTCTCCTTCGTCAACGGCTGCGGCGATCGAACAACATACATGATTAGCACTGCGTGATGGCCATACAGGGGGTGATGTTGGAAGGAAGATCTGATCCGGTAGGCTGGACAGAATCGTTGACGATAGCATGGCAGCCGGTATACCGGAAAAGTTTAAATCCCACACCAAGACTAGACAGGCGCGAAACTTACCTGCACTGGAGCAGTATGTTTGCGACCAAACATGATGGGCAGCTGGGCCGCTCGAAGCCTTTAGCAAGCTAGAAGTGGATGGGCATCAGAAGGAGGGAATCGATCGATGGTATCATGAGGGAGGCGAGGACAGAGCGAAGAGCATCTCTACTGACTTGGACTCGCCAAGAATCGCGCACTGCAGGGTCGGTCACCACATCTGCCCAGTTTTTGGGGACAAATCACTGAAACTCAGGCAGGGGGAGCGCTAAAAGGTGATGACGACACACAGCCAACCACACTAGCAACTGGTCCCACACGCTGGCCACCTCCACTCTTTTCAGTTGGCCTACAAAACTACTTACCTTTTGGTCAGGTACTTTGCGCAAACCAGGAATGCTGCCAACTTTTTCTAGGCCATGACCAAATCAGGGTTGGCTCAAATTGGCTCTCGTCCTACGCCGTCTCATTAGTGTGTTAGCTAGCTTATCACCAGGATCCATGCCTTGGCCTGCCCTCGTCCGTCGCGTTCTTCCCCTGGAGCATCTACGCGCCTTCATGCTTTTGTGCAATGTTTCACTATTGGATTCTGTCGCTGGTGTCTATTATGTCTGAAGAACAAGAAAATCAGCCAATTGTTATTAGTTGGCACCTTCGCTTAGGATCGGTGGTCAGGTTGGAAAGCCGTTGGCCCAAGTCAGGACACTCGCTCAATAATAAGGCAGAACGAGGAAACCGAACACACGCACCATCCTAGACATGCGGCAAGTCGACCGACCACTGTCGCGGGCCCACCGGGTACAGCACGGGCATCCAATTGTCATGTGCTTCTAGTTATTATTCCTATTCCGCCTTATTTGTTCTTCACCCCTAGCGATGTGATCTCCCGGCGAACCAGGGCATATGTCTACCCCTCTCCCCATACTCAGTATGGTCACCATGCTGCTAACAAAGACAGCTTGCCTTCTTCTCACTTTCCACGTTCGGGTTCACATTAGGAGAGCCGTTTCCGGCACTGGTCTTTTCTCATACAGCCCCAGTATGTCCGGAGGGTCTCGGGATCGATAGCCGTCAACCCTATCCTCATAATCGAGTTCCCACTGCGTCGAGTGGTTGTTATTCGGCTCCATTGCAGGTGCATCTGCGGCAGCATGCTCCTCTGGTATTTGGTCTGAGCTTTGAGTTGTTGACTGCGATCCCTTCGTAGCCTTGTTACCTTTCCTACCCTTCCGGCTCTTTGCTTTGGCTTTTTCCAACAGACGTCGTCTGTCCGCTTCTTCTTGGCGATATCGGCGGTCTTTCATCTCATATTCTCGTATCAAGGCTTTGGGGGGGCTACCGAAAATTCTTTCGTATTCGCAAAACTCGCATATCCAGACATCTTCAAGCCTCGGCGGACTATGATGGTAAGCATCCATGGCGGCTCGCCGGCGATCCCGAGCAGCAAGGAAAATATCTTTCTCAAGCTGCCGGCGGCTATTAATTCGCGTGCGCCTTCGTCCTGCTTTGGTAGCTTTTTCTCCTGATGACACGTCCGCCAGCGTGCCTTTAGTCTGTGGTAGCGGGCAATGCGCAGAGCCGCTTGTCGCGGGCGAGGCGTCTAAAAGGTACATGAGTATGCAGTGCTAGCAGAAAGTGATTCCAATTGAGCTTACCAGGCCAGGGCGCTGTACCTGTCACCTGCGATCCGCAGGTGAAGGTAAACTGGGAAACTACTGGTGTAGTCTTTTCAAAGTCTGAGTGCTGTCGCAAAAGGCTACCTGCATTTTCCTGTCCAGAAGGGGCCAATCGTTCTGCATTCGCGATAGCGTTTGTAATGATGCCAGTCGCTTCGTAATCTGCGTGTAAATGATCAGTTTGGCAACCAAATGCAAGGTCACTTTGGAAGTTGAACTGCGTACTGGTTCCCATCTGGTACAAACCTGCTTTCAGTGGTCGACTTGGCCATGTGTTGTTTCCGTCAGAGATGGTTCTGAGTGGGCTTCTCGCATGTACTGCACGGCCAATTCTGCCGCGTCCAGAACCAGAGATTCCATCATTGTGTGTAGATGATGATCCTGACACGGCCAAGGCAGGTGCGGTCGCTCGAATATCATCGTCTATTCTACTTCCTAGCTCTAACATCTCGATAGAGCCGCTGTTGACGAATAGAGGCCCTCGCAATGTGGAATCAGAAGCTGACGGGATCTTGCGTTTCTTCTTATTATTGGCGTTCTCGAGTGAATCGTAGCCATCTATTGACGAAGCAACCGAAACATTCTGGTCTGGACTAGCACCTTGATCGGTTGGTGCGTGGTGTTTAACAAGTTCCTGTAGGGCCCCTTGTAAACCTCTCTGGGCGGAGGAAGCAACAGCAGGAGGTGCGCTTCCATGGGGCTGGGATAGCTCCACGTTCTCTGGCGTTGCACTCGCTAGATTTTGGTGGTTTCCACTTGCTTTCGAAAATCCACGCGGTGGTTCACCTGTGTTGCATGTTGGATAATAAAATAAAGGGATATTATGGACAGTTGCGGGGGGGTATTGAATCGTTCGGATAGCCTCTGGCGACAGCTTCTCGCGAAGCTTTCGCTTAGGGAGTGGCCGGATAGGCCTTTCAGAAAAAACAGATGGTACTCTGTCTGGTGACATGCTTGCAATTTCTCATCGTACTGCAATTGCCCATTGATTAGCCATGAAAACGGTTGCCAAGGCATGCCAGCAAAGCAGCATAATGGTGCCACTCGGTCACCGCAGTTCTTGCTAGACGCTCTTCTGATAGAGACCGCTTGGCACATGCTCGGATATCTCGAGGATTTCACTCTTCGCAAAAGTGAACTTGGCATTCTTCGTGGCAATCTTACCCCTCAAACATTGTACGTATCCGGCAGCAAGTTCGGTCACTGGACGCAAGCGCCGCCAGCGACGCTGGGCGATTAGACGTCCCACCCCGCAGAACACGGTTCGGCCGTCCCAATACTCCCCGGTTCGTGTTTGTATGTCGTCTCAGTCGAGGATCGCTTCTGCCGTGCCGTACAACTGCAGCCTTGCTCGCTTGCACTGCAACTCGTTCATTCTTAGCCTAGTTCCGAAAAAAGCCCGCAGCTCCCGCCAGAAACGCGAAACTGCGTTTATCGTTCACATTGTTCTGTAGATTGTTCGACGTCGGAGACCCTCACCTACCTGTTGGCGAGCAAGAAGTGTGCCGAACACTAACTATGGTGTAGCGCTCTCAGTAAAAGTGGCCGACAGCGGCTACCCGTGGACTGTGGCCTCAAAATACGCTGCTGTTAACAGCCTTCGTTAAGGTATGGTGGTGCAAGCGACTACGTCGTTCTGAGGCTTTTCAAGAAAGGTAATGACAGAGCCTCGGCTGCGTCTCCGAAGCGGCGCTCTTTTGAATGTTGTCGTTGGGCGTACATTGCCACAGCTTGTGGATAAGGAGGTGTGCCACAGCAGGGCATGCACTAGAAATTAGGTAAGCAACCCGCGATATCTATAGGTGCTGAACAGCGCTGAACTTAGCCTAGTGGTAAATACAAGTGGTTTATATTTTCCTCATCCGCTGTTCTAATTAATTTCCAGGTGATTAAAGTCTATATCGCGGGAGTTGGTGTCATAGCCATTTGAGCACCTGTCATCCTCGCCAATTTGTGGAAGTTCTGTCTATGAGGCACGTATCTACTACTCCGTACATACCTAAGTACAGAAGCACCTAAGTAGGCGCTTGAGTACTTAGTGTACCTTACCATCCTTAGAGTAGCTCTAGCAATCGATAAGTATTAAGTAGTGAAGCAAGAGCTGGCCGAGTAAGTAAGCCATGTAAGTACCTACCTACCGTAGGTGGGCAGGTGGTGTAACTACCAGTAAGTACTTGACCCCATACTTAGTAGGTGCCTAGGTACCGAACGACCCCGCAGTACCCAAAATGTGCAGAGACTTTGTTCCTTTTAATGTGCGCTAGCCACTCTTCAAAGGTACCTATCAGTACAAGGTATCGGCTACCCGAACATTGTACTGAGGTACCGACCGCTTGGCCACAATCACAAAAGAGCCAAGCACCTAAGTACCTAAGTACCTAAGTAGGTAGGTACTTACTTGCAGGCGCGCGACCTTCTGGGCCTCAACCCAACTCATTCATCCTCCACCACTTTTTGATCCTGCATATAGTGCCATTCTATCGCCACCACGACGGCCGCGATGACCTTGCGCGGTGTAGGAACTACATATCGATTTAGCAGCATCTCCTTTCTTATTTTTTAACCTGCGCAATTGTATACCGCTCAACATTTGCCTTCCCGCGACTGTCACAACATAGCGCAACAGCGAGTCGCACACAAAATACCAACCATTCACCAGTGCACCAAAGGCCCGCGAGTGGAAGTCATCTTTCTACTTTGATTTACTCGTATATAAACGGGTCCATCAGGCGGGCTGATCACTCAACGTGCCAGAGCGCGCGACAGATTTCTCTCGTCTCAATGGCGCCTCCGTCCCCGAGACGATCCTCTCGAGCTCGCGCCTCCCATCCACAATCACAACAATCGTCTTCCGGCGTCTCTAGTCGCTCTGATAGAAATACACGATCGCTTCATCGACCTTCATCCGACAAATCTACCCCGAGCGCTTCTTTGTCTTCTGAGCCTTTAGAGGATTTGGAGGACGGCCCGATGTCTCGCCGACGGCGACGCGGACACGACGACGACGCCGACAAGATGCTACAAAGTGACATGCTTGATGGAATGACGAATGCGAGTGATGATATGCAAGATGAAGAAGACGAGGCCGTCCGTTGCATCTGTGGCTCAGAGGACTACCCAGGGCGCCCATCTGTTGACGGCCCCGACGCAGAACTTTTCGCGTCAGTAGATCTTACTGCAGAGGACGTTACGGGCTTCTTTGTTCAATGCGACATTTGCAAGGTTTGGCAACATGGCGCCTGTGTGGGGATATTCAGCGCGGAGAGTTCGCCCGATGAATACTTTTGTGAGCAATGCCGACAAGATCTCCACAAGATTGCCATTGCAAATAACGGGTATGTTGCGATACCCATTTTCTTAGAAAGCATCATGTTTCTTGCAAGGACTCTCGGCAATTATACTGTTGTCAGGCCACGGGCCGAGCAATGATCGCCAAGTGAATCGAGCACGAATGATCTTCATAATGCCTAAAGCACGGCGGCTAATCTATTATCCAGACAAAAATATTCGAAATATTTACCTCTGCATCGTCAATCACGCCCAACCTCTCGCGCAACTTCAGTGCTGAAGGATGGGACGAAGTCTCCCAAACCCTCGAGTAAAGCGTCACGCGCCGAACAGGCTCTTCAGGCTTCAAAGAGACGGTCTACGATGAATAGCCGCGATGCAGCATACGACGATGAACTGCTGCTGCGAGCAATCGAGGCGAGCCGAGAAGACGTGCCACCAGATGTTGAAACAGGCATTCGCCGAGCAAAACGTGGTCGTAGTGACAGCGAAGAGTGGGACAGACCAACGAATCCATCTTTCATATTTGCTAATGAAACTGGTAGGAACCAAGCAAGCGTCAAGCGACAACGCACCGCATCACGCTCTGCTTCTCCAGCAGTACAGCCGGCTGCTGAGCACACCCGGGACGATTCTGATGATGATACGAGCACAAGAAATGGTTCAAAGAAAAGTAGGATTCAGAGAGTCACCAAGGAGAAATCAGAAAGAGAAGAGCGCGAACGCCAAAGGCAGGAAGCTGCAAATAAGCGTAAGAGCCGCGCGGAGCGACGTCGTGCCGAAGGTAAAGCACCATGGCGTTAACAGGCACATGAGGTATGCTAATTTGCGATCAGATTCGGACATATCAGAAGAAACGCCTGTTACTGCTACCAAATCGGCAGCGCCGAAGGCCAGCGAAGCTCCATCCGCTTCTGAGCCAGCGCCTACTCCCGCGCCCATTGTCACCAACCCTCCAGGAACACCACCACCAACAAACGTCGTGATCGGAAGTTCCCATAAGCGAACCGCAAAGAACAATCAGAAACGAATCAGAGGCAAAAACCAGTACACAAAGGATCGTGATGAGAACGAACAGTCGCCCGCTCGCTCAGTGTCCCGAGATCTTCAACGAACTGCAGAAGAGTCACATCCCAAGTCTCCATCGAGCGACACACGACACAGCTCTAAATCCAAGGCCGCCGCTGCAAGTAAAATGACGATGTTGGATATGAAAAGAAGAGTTGCTGCAATCATGGAGTTTATATCTCGCACTCAACTCGATCTTGCGGCAGAGGCAGCTTATCAAACGAGCTCAAGCTCAGGAGAGGCTAGCCCACGGAAGACGTCGGACGATGAGAGTAACTCGAAAGATCGTGTTGGCATCTTGGATGAGACAACAGAAAAACCTGTTACCGACAAGGAATTTCGAAATCTGACGTGCGTGGAAATGATGGATGTTTTGACCAGGGATATGGTCAAATGGCAAAATCACTATACATAGTGGGAGCATTGGGGGAATTATATTCCTGACTGTGTTCCTTTCGGTTCGGATTTCCATTGGCGTAGTTTGGTATGGGTTCATCTGGAGTGCTGGAGTTTGTTTACACAGGAAAGGGACGAGGCTCTATTGGCCGACAGAGTTCTGGCCGTGCCAATGGTTTTTATATTCTTGAGGAGTTTTAGGGGTCCAATTTTCCTTCCTTCATCATTTCTTTATTATTTGGCAGGTATGCACGGTACTGGACCAACGGATATATATATATATATATATGCATGAATGTTCTACAGTCCAAGAGGCGAATTTAAAAAGGGGGGGTATCGTGCTATGAAGTAGTATCTATGTAATAGACTAAGTCTCTTTCGGGTCTTTTCTTTCCCGCTTTTGCTGCTTCCTAGCCTGGCTCATGCTCTGGCGTGGCTGCTCAATGTTGGCTTGGTGGGTTAAGATGCTTCTTTCTGAGAGATCGTCCAGCACATAACGTCCTAGCTTTCCTTCCCGCCACTGCGAAAGCACTCGTGCGGCTGCTTCGGGTATGTTCGGCACACCCCCGATTCTCAACTTCCCATCTTTCTTCGCAACAGCAGTGAGAAACTCGTGAACATCGTTGGTTGGCTCACAGTACCGCTTGTATAGAGTGGGGTCCCATCGATTCATATTGTACAGCAGGTAATCTGCCAAAATTTCATCATGTATGAGACCTTTCTTAATACCGTGAGCGAGAGCAACTTTGATCATGGTTTCTCCATCCTCGACATAGGGTTGAAATATTCCTGGCGAATCCATTAAGAAGACGCCACCACCGACACCTCCTTTGTCTTCCGACGGGACAATGCGGACAGCGGTTCCAATTTTGCGCGTCACTCCAGCTTGATCGCCCGTTTTCGCAGCTTTCGAAACCTTGCCTGAAATGCCAACATTGCGAAGAGAGTTCAATAGTGTACTCTTGCCCACGTTTGGCATCCCAACTACTAGGGCTCGCACGCCGACCAGTGAGTCCACGGTACGCGCAGAGTCTTTAAGTCTCCTTAGTAATGCAGTGGTGGTGGCGGGTTTGTGTTTGTCCCAGAATATAGCATTGTCTCCATATATCCTCTTCAGGGTCTGCCGCGCAGTGGTGCTGTCAGTGCCAAGATCGGACTTTGTATAGATCACAATACGCTGCCGCCCTTCAATTGCTCTCTCTAGGCTCGGATTTTGCGTGGATAAAGGTAGCCTGAAATCTCGGCATTCCAGCACAACTGAAATATTTGGGAGGATGGTTTTGATCTTGTTGGCGCCGGCCTGGTGATGACCCAGGAAGTATGTTTTTGGTATGGTTCCGGGGATTTGGAAGGACGATCTCGGCAAGAATTGTGCCATACTATGGCTAGTGTGGTTATATTATCGATAAGTTTGACAACATGCCCGTGTCGAGTTTAGTTATTGGTATGCGAACTTGTAAAGCTCTGAGCCTGTATGCTATTGAGGCGCTTCAGCCACGAGACAACAGCACTGACGCGGCGCCGCCACGTGCCGATAAGATTGGTGCCCGCTTCACCGTAAGGTTATCGTAATTACTCCATCACGTCACTACGCAGCTTGGCGAGTACCCAAGTCTACTTGGCGAGATGAGTTAAATTGCCTCGAGAATAATACCAAATTATGCATCATGGTATTGAAATCGTCTACTTGAACCCAATCCAACACAACCCGCCCCGCCACCCGTCAACAACTTCATGGGCATTCCAGACGAGTAGTGCCCGTCAGCTGCACATCGAAAACCTTGATTTATAGCAATGTGGCGTGTCATAGCTTCAATGATAGACTGTTTCGAAAAGGTTAGTCACTAGGTAGTTGCTTGGCGAGCTTCCGTGACTTTCCCTACTTGCATGTCTTCGCTTGGCCTTTTTTTTTTCACCTTTTCTACCCTGCAAACTCACGAGGTTTTGATGGGTACTGAATATGTCACGACAAGGCGACCATGTCAACGCTACTGCTATCTCTTCTGTACCAGTACAGGCCGGTGTTGAAGAGCTCGTAGATCAGCCGCCCAATGTTGGCGGGGTTTTCGAGCGCAGGAGGGCTGAACAAGGAGAAACGGTACAAGCTGCTTATCGGTCACGGTATTTTGCCAAGGGTGGTCGGTTGCGGCCCTTGAGGCTTCTTAAGGTGGATTTTCGCAATCTGAGGGGCAGATACCTTTCAGACTGGACGATATTTAACCAGCAGGTCCTCGCCAGTGCCGTGTATATATTCTTTACCAACATTCTCCCCGGCATCACTTTTGCTAGTGACCTATACGTCCTCACCGGCAAGTCCTGGGGCACTATTGAGGTCGTCTTTAGTACCGGTCTCTGCGGCCTGGCTTTTGCTTTGTGAGATTTATCACAGTAATCCCTCGGAAATTCCGCCAATTCTTACGTGCATCAACAGGTTCAGCGCTCAGCCGCTGTGTATACTCGGAGTTACTGGTCCCTTCTCTGTCCTTGCAGAAAATATCTACAAGTTATGCAATGAACACTTCCGTGTACGTCACGCTGCGATGGGTATTCCTGTGGTCAAGTCTCTAACTTCTCGATGCAGGTTGATTTCCTGTCAGTCATGGCCTGGTCACTCATCCATGCTGGTTGGATGCACTTGTTGCTAGCCTTATTCAATGCTCATGACTGGACCATGCAATATGTAACGCACTTCAGTGCCGACATATTCTCTCTTCTGAACAGCGTCATTTACTTCCACAAAGCAGCTCTCGAGCTGAAACGCACGCACTCGCAGGTATCGCTGGCGGCCTTTCTCTACGCAGTGATTGGCGCCTTTGGGACCTGCACTTTGGCCATCTTCCTCTCAACAGCAAACTCGTGGCAGCCCCTACTACACCGCTACGTACGACTAGGACTTTCCGAGTATGCTGCAGCAATATCAATTATTGTATGGATCGGTATCCCGCGCATCGGAGAGCTTGCCTCTCTAGATCACGAGCGCCTGGAGATACAGACCAGCTTTCGGCCCACCAACCCGCAACGCGACACGTTCTTTGTCGAATTCTGGAAACTTGATGTGGGGTGGATCTTTCTCTCCATCATACCAGGCGCCATAATAACGGTCCTTTTTTACTTCGACCACGAAATCAGCAGCATCATCTGTACTGTCCAGCGTTATGGCGTTCGAAAGCCGGGTGGCTTTGCATGGGACATTGCCCTTTTAGGCATTACAACGATCCTCTGCGGAATCCTTGGAATTCCACCTGCTAATGGCCTTCTTCCACAGGCCCCTTTACATTCGGAATCATTGATCCACTACGTGGAAGCTGAAACTACTGATGTAGAGCCGCCAGGAGGCAACACGTCCACCAAAGTTGCCAGAACATATGAGCAACGTTTTTCAGCTTTTCTGCAGGCAGCTTTCATCATGATATTTGTCTGTCCACCTTTTCAAAAGGTCTTGGGCTTAACACCGACATCCGTATTAGCCGGTCTCTTTATGTTTATGGGCTATGAAAGCCTTTCCGTCAACCCGATACTTCCAAGAATTGCCAACCTCCTAACACCAACGGGCGAACTAGCACCACTCCCCGCCAACGTGACTTGGCTGGGCATGCATACTTATACTATCACGCAGATCGTCCTGACTGGTATAGTTTTTGGGGTGACCTTGACGGTGGCAGCACCAGCATTTCCACTGATTATCATCGCGCTGGTCCCATTACGGCTTGCATTCATGAATAAGATATGGTCCAAAGAAACGCTACGCGCTGTTGATGGGTGGGCTTGCCGCCCTGGCAAACCCGAGGATACGATCGAGGAGCAGCCAATATCAATTGATGAAAAATCGAGACCTTAGAAGGCCGACCGACATTCGCTCAGTTACCCATGATCATGACTAGGATATTATGTAGGATATCGTGTATGAAACTGGAGTGTGTGGGACAAACAGAAAGTAATATCACTTTTCGGTCAGTTTATTTATATACATGGGATTTATCATATGCAACTATGACCAGGGGCTGCCAGCGCGGCGCTGCACATGTCAAACTTCTACCCCAGGTAGCTAGATAGCTAGGTAGCTGATATATGCCATCTCGTGTAAAATTAGTTTAGCCAGATCTTGTGTGTTCTGACTGTGATCGCCATGTATTTGCATCCATACAGGGTGGGCTGCTATGTAAACAAAAAAGAAAGACAGATGTGAATGTAGTGACGAGGGCCGGTGTTGCCTTCAATCGAAATAGAAAACACAGGGGGGGGGGGGGCAAAAGAGCGATAAAAGGAGTATGTGATTGTGATGCGGCAAAGAAGCAAGCTTCCATGAGGGGGTATCGTAATCGGACACTGTGGTCGTGATGTTTAAGCCGTCAACTCTTGACATGTAGCAAAGAGCAAAGCTAAACATATCCAAGAAAAAGGGTTCACTAAGCTCCCGTTTCTCTGCCTGGGCGTTATTCCTGCGGCCGCAACATACAGGCAAGTTGGATGCCCTCGTGAATGTTCAAAACGGCGCAGTTACTATTTGATGTTTTGAAAAATATCGGAGCCAAGACTACCTTCGTCCTTTTCCAGCTCTCGAAGTTCAGGAATCATTGGTGGTGGCGGCTCTAATTGCTTCGTCGCAGGCAAGTTGCTTGAGCTACCGCTGAAGATGAAGCTCGAGCGCCTTGAAGCCGACGGTTGGTCGCCGCTCCGGAATCTTTTGAACCAGCCGCTGTTGCGCTTCGATTTTCGATCGCCCATCAAGCTAAAACCACCACGACTCTGAGGTCGGTCGATATCGTCCAGTACTGGCGTACTTTGGCTGCCGGGGAGCTGGCTGTCTGCGGCTGTGTTACTAAGGGTGCGTTTGCTTAAAATGCGCCGGAGTGCGCCCTGTTGAGCACGAAGACCCGGGCTCAACGGGGCACGCTTCTCGAGGTAGTAGGTACCAGTAGTGGCACCATTTGCTTTAATGGTGCCGGCTGTGCCATGAGCCCGGTCACTTTTTAGATCAAGTGCCGGAGGGGTTTGCGGTGGTGTTGGCACCTTTGGCGATGGTGGCGGTGGAGGTATGTTGGTACCATCTGTGATGTTTCCGAAATTGAGATTGAGCGCGGGTAGCTCAAAGCGTGCTTTCTCCGCCGTACTCTTTGACCGAGTTGGCATTGTCAGAGTTGGCATCGTGAGAAAGGTAGAGTGGCGAGGAGGAGAGGGCCGCAGTGAGGCCAGACCGTAATTGTCTTGGGACAAAGACACGGACCAGACAGCCTAGAAGCTCAGTTTCCTGGCTTCTCCTGTGTATTTATTTCGCAGGACGGGGAAGAACTCGGGAAGGTGGCGGATTGGCAGTAAGACCACCGCAGAAAACCCGTCTAGTAATGTGTAGAAAGGAGGTCAGTTGCGCAAGGCCAAGGGTCGAAGCAAAATTGGAGCTCCCAGGTGGCTGGCCGTTTAACAAGGATGAAGGACTTGGGTGGCACTGGTATCCTTCCACCTAGTGGGCTCCCAACGAGCCAGCCCCGAGCAGCGACTTTATTGAGAACGGCTCTGGCACAAACGGGAAGTAGTCGTAGGCTGGCGAGCATACTTGCATGATGGCAAGGCATGTGTTGCGGGAAACGGAAACGGTACGAGATGTTACATTATCCGGAGAGCGGAAGCTGGGCTTGGCTCCCGTGCATGGGGACTTGAGCGGCGAGTTGACGACTGGCAACCTTCCAGCGTCACTTAACTAAGTACATAGCTGATAGGTAGTAGGTATAATCCGGGTCTCAAAGATTACGGCTGACTTAAACATGCGCCCTCTGTTATCTGTTTTCTGCACAGATTGCAGTGACAACTTCGTACACTACACGGTGCCGTTGTGTGTGCCAAGCACACGAGGACCTCTAGGCAAGTTCCACGGCTGCGTGCTGTTGTCGCTGCAGGTTGTGAGCCTTCCCCACAACCAGAAACTCTCTCCTCTGCGCGATTCGTGTATCTCCACTATTATTACACGTTCAACCGTCTGCTATTACTGGTAGCCATTTCCTCCTAATCGACGATGAATTGACTCGGCCCGGTAGGTGGTCCAAAAAAACCAAATGCAGATGGTAGCATTGATTATGTGACAGCAGTCTCTTGAGGTATTGCCACCCTACTACTACATGCCTAGGCAGGCATCCACGGGCCACCCTACTACATGCCCAGACACCATCCAGACAAGATCGTCGCTGCGCAGAAGCACAAAAAGTAAGAGCAAACCTGACCGATTATTATTTCCGTAAATGAAAATGACAAAGTTTTGTCCGGTATCACGACCCCAAACGCTGACTGGCCTTGAGTATAATTGTCACTTTGTGTAGAAGTAATACTTATCATTTGCCTATCAAGAGGCGTAGCAGCCTATAGACTCACCGTTGGTGATGACGTTCACGACTTATCACAATTAGCACCCAGTAGGTTTGGCGCGACACCATAAGTAAGAGGTGTACGGATACGGACTGGTATGATGGGCGATGCCATTCGCCGCTTTGTGTGCCCTCCCTTCCTCGCTGGCAGCTGGAGACCCATCCCCAAGCGTGCCCCAACCAATTTTTGACGGAAGTGCCCCGCAACGTCATGGGTGGCCCAATAATTGGCGATTCGCCAGAAAGCAAGTCTAAAGCTTCACTGTCGTTTTAGTGCTGCCAGGCTCATCTCGGGTCAAACCATCGCAACTGCATCTGGCCATGGTATGCGCTGGAAAGAAGGCGTGCGCAGCCGGACTCTTGTCGCATCCGCTGCGGCCCTTCGCCACTATCAATACATCTCGGCTTCCCATCACTACCAGAAGACGCAAGTCTGGTCCTTACGGCTACACCCAAGCCAAGGCGCTCGTTTTCTCCAAACATGGCGAGCCGTCTGATGTTCTCAAGTAAACGAGTAGCTACACCTAGCTCTACATCATGTTCTCGCTGACCAATTGCCATCGGGCAGGCTCCATACTCATTCTATATCTCCATCAATCCCACAAGCTTCTGTTCTTGTCCGTTCCCTCGCCGCGCCAATCAATCCGGCCGACATAAACACTATACAAGGCACATACGGCTCCAAACCAGCCTTCACTTCGCTAATTGGTACTGCTGAGCCATCGATCACGCCAGGAAATGAGGGGGTCTTCGAGGTCGTGTCCGTCGCTGGTGCTTCCAACGAGCTTCAAAAAGGTGACTGGGTCATTCCGGCTGTCTCACAGATAGGAACATGGCGGACACATGCTGTATTTGACTCTAATCAGCTACTCAAGGTTAACAAGGAAGGTTTGACAGTAACTCAGGTGGCAACCGTGAGCGTCAATCCATGCTCTGCTTACAAAATGCTTCGCTGCTACGGGCCCAGCGCGGGACTGAAGGCCGGACTGGGAATGAAACCACTTGATGTGGGCAGCGGACAATGGTTCATCCAGAATGGAGCCAATTCTGGTGTCGGAAGGGCTGCAATCCAGTTCGGAAAGCTCTGGGGCTTGAGGAGCATCAATGTTATACGCGATAGAGAATCATCCGCAGAGACCGAGTCCCTTGAGCAAGAGCTTCATCAGTTGGGTGCTGACGTCGTTGTCACGGAATCTCAATTTCTCTCACGCGAGTGGAAGGACCAGCTCGCGACGATTACACGCAATGGCCGCGACAGTATCGGCCTTGCTCTGAACTGTGTTGGCGGGAAATCCGCCACCACGCTCGCAAGAGCTCTAGGCGAGGGTGGTACTATGGTCACGTATGGCGGCATGTCGAGGCAGCCCATTGCTCTTCCTGTTGGACTATTAATATTCAAAGACATTCGTTTTGTCGGATTTTGGCTATCCAACTGGAATGAGCGTGATGCGGTGGGCAAGAAACATATGGTTGGTGATATCCTCGACATGATGCGGCAGGGCAAATTCTCCGATATTCCCGTCGAGGGGGTCCCGTGGAACTGGGAGACGGAAGAGAACAAGCTCCGGGATGCCGTGCAGCTCGGACTTAAGGGGTACAGATCTGGGAAAGGCGTCTTCCTATTTGGTGAGACTTGAAAATTGTCAGCCACATGTGTATTAAGATCTAAGGATAACTCAATTTCTCAATGCCTGGGCCCACTCGTGCAACTTGTCAATGACCACTGGGGCATACGATGCTAAAGCATCGTCAATGATTCTACCAAGCGACAGCATTGCTTCCTCCTCATTCAGCTCTAGGTGAAAGCGCTCCCGGACTTTCAGCACCGCTTTGTCAGGTTCAAGTCTGATGTCAGGGATGTTGGCATCTATCATCAAGCTAAATAGGTTCAAGATCAAGTTGGAGGACTTTCTGAGAGCAGCATAGGCCAAGAAGCAGTACTGCCGAAACTGCTTATAGTGTACTGATTGCACTCCACCCATGCAGTCAACCATTTCCTTGGATAGCTTCATCAGAGGAGCAAATGGTTTCGGGTCGCGCCCAAGGATGTACCCGAAATCGGCATGGAAGAAGTGGCCGTCAGGCGCTAATAGCAAATTGTCTAAATGACGATCGCCTACGCCAAGGATATAGGTAATAACGCAGTATCCAGCGCAAGAACGAATATAAGTGTCCAGTGCCTCTTGTCTGACTCCCAAAGGTTGCGTGTTGTCTGGATTGTGGTATTTTAAGTACGCCAAAGCTGGATTGTTTTTGAACTTGCCGACGATGCTAGACAAACTCTGCGATTGCACAAACTGTGATGCTCCCGCAGCCGTGCTTGTAGCCAGTATCTTGTATGGCAGGAGTTTGAGATCCAAGTTCTCCTTCTGAAGCAGCTGGTCCATTAGGGTGATGATTTGTATCACAAGCTGGTCCTGGCGAAGATCATCTCCAACTTTGAAAATGATTGGGTAAGTCTGGCCATCAACAGTTCTGAAAGTGCATTTAATAGGGCTTAATGACGACTTGAAAACTGTGACTTGGTCAGGAATGATGCCAATTATTTCAACAGAAGGATCCAAAGGTAAAGGCAGCGGTGGATCTATAAAAATGAGCTCGTTGCTCGGGTCCGCAAACAGGGTTTTCACCTTGTCAGCTCTCTTGGACATTGATTCGCTAGATTTTCTCACATCAATCGCGATTTTTGACAACACAGCAACAAGTTCCGCTTGTCGTAGTAGCGTCTTTCTTTCATCGGTACCATTTGGCTGGTTGGCCAAGCTTCGCATGAAGTCATATGCCACTTTCCCATAGATGTCGCGACTGTGTGTTTCTTGCTCTGGGCTATTGTCATCGCACTCTACCATGAGGTACCAATAAAAGTAGTTACCAAGGAGAAAATTTGCAGCAGCCCTATGTATCAAGAAACGCGCCAGCGATGAATCTTCGAGGGCATTGTCTACAGACTCTGTAGCAATATGCTCATATTTCAATGCCTGTACAAGTTGCAACAAATAAAGCAGCAACTCATCATCTTCGGCTTTGCGCAATCGGTCCACAGCATATGAGCGCACAGCGGGGTTGCTAAATGATGATCCAAGCAGCTCAAGAGCATCGTCAACATCAATCTCGGTCCACCGTCCGAGAACTTGGATAGCTTGTTTTGATTCATTTTGGTCGCTCCAGTTGACGGACTTTGCAAACTTGGTAAGAGCTCTCTTGTCTCTGGTGAGATGATATCTGAATTTCCAAACGAGATCCATCTCTTCCGGGGATAAGCTGTGGGTTGGAGAATAGTTCATGATGGTGTTGAGTTCATCCCGGACTTTTGCATTGGGCTTCAGATCCTTGTCGAGTATTCCATGGCGGTGAGAGCTTCGAAACAGCCTTCTGTGCTTCGTCTCAGCGGGGTTATCTCTCTGACCGACTTCTGGATCAAATACTGCTGCTATTTTTGCGCCTATTGCCGACATGCTGTCGTCGCCAGCATTAATGCCGGGCCCAAATTGGACCTCGGGAGCTTGGTGGCGATGCTGTCCGGATGCATTGACCTGCAAGGTTGCCAGCGCGGATACTGGAGGGACGTCATATTCGTGGTCCGCAAACACGACTGGAAAATCAAATCTAGGTAGCTCCACGTTCAGAACAAATGCTGGTAGACTCAAGTCGTTCGTTGGATCTGATACGTGGTCAATGACCTCATTTTTGAGGTTGTCGAGACGTCGCCGCCGCTGCAGCATCTTGAGGGAGGATTCCGCCGCTTTGAGGCCGCGGTTCTCGAAGTCACGAAATACCAGTTGGTCGAGCCAGTCAACCCTAGGAATATCGCCCATTTCGTGCTTCTTGAAGAGACCCTCCATTCGCTCCAATTCTTCTGCATCTCGGGCAGCCTGCACGTCAACTTCTCCGGCCATTGCCTTCTTCTTGGATGTGTAAATGGCCGGTGTCTCCATTCTTATAGATCCGTCCGCAATTCTATGCCTGTATACAAGACATTTCTGGCGTCCCTTTCGGATCTGATTCTCAGCATCGAACATGGACAGGGTTGTTCCGCCAAAGGGAATAGCATGTCCTTGAGAGTCTTCTCCACCGCTTGGAGAGATGTCCCAAATGGTGATGGCGATACATGAATCTGCTGGGAGCGATCTATAGGAAATGGGAAGCCGCAACCACTCGTTCCACCTTTCAGGTCATTAGTATACGGATCTCAAATACTGCCGCCAAGTGCCATACCGTCTTTCCGCACGGAAAGGTTTATATGACGTTTGCACGGGAACTGTAAGAGCCTTCGAGCCAGCCCAAACTTGAACAGTGACGTATAAATCCGAGTACACGCTGCATCACGTTAGTGGCGTTGTGCCAAGTGTGAGGGTGGCAGGCCGATACCTCATGTTTGACCCAACATGGCGTAGATCAGGCCGGTTGAGTAAGGTAGATTGTTTCAAAGGCGCGCCTTCTCCCTCCAAGCTCATACTGTAAAATGTTAGTCAATGCTTCCCAGATACTCCACCATTACCGAACTTGCATGCGGATGCAGACAGCGTGGTCGACGTCATTCGAGCCCGCGAATGAGAACGGCTCCATCTTCCCGTATTCTGCCATTTATCTATGGGAAAATGGTTACATATTCTGTAGGTTTCTTTCAGACGAGAGGAGGACTGAACATGTAGCCAGTGTAGACTTTCTCGGAAGACTCTTGGCGGTTGAGAGGGCAGGAGAAACAGCCAGAAGAAGCGCAGAGGCTGGGCTGCGGCCCCACTTATCACACCGATCACCACAACCAGGGCCCAACATTCACCGAGTGGTATCAGTAATACAACTACTGAGTAGTAATTGCCATAGAAATAGACCATCCGTATACCAGAAAGAAATAGAGATATAATTCTGCATAATAGATTCAAATAGACTAGGCTTTTCAGCGGGAAATATTCTTGCTTGCTCCGATTTCTTGGATCCGTCTAGTTTTCTTAATCTAGCGTGATGGTATCATTTACAGGTTGCCTATCTCAATGGCCAAGAAAAAATGTCACTAGGGTATAACTATGAAATAATCTTGCACCTTTGCCATTACCTACCCCCGCTGTCAACTCCGAACGCAATTTCAAATTATCCAGGATCGTAAACGCCAATCAACAGTCAGCTGCGAAAGGCTCAGTTCTTGCCATCCAAGTGCCAGCTGAATATCTTGTCAAAAATTTGCTTAGCATCCCCTTCAATAACATCGCCATGGCAAGGGATCAGAGTATTGAAGTCCCAACCACCAATAACCTGGAGACTTTCGTTGTAGCTCGGTCTGTCCTTGGCAAGAATATACCAATTGAATCGTTTGATCCATTTACCGTCACCCGCAGTGCTCTGGAGCTTCGCAAATAGCTTGTCCACTACACCGGAGGCCTGACGCTCGCCCTCCGACACTTTGCTATACTGCTCAGTAGCAGGTAAGTTGAACAGCAGATCAGCCTCAATCAGTACCTTTTCGGGTTTGTAGCAGAAGACAAGTTCGCGGTTGGCGTGACCATCAACATATTCGTAATCGAAGTCGGCATCGAACTCGTCGCTGATCTTAGTCTCGTGTTTCTTTTCTGGTGTGAACACAACTGCGAATTCCTCTTTGCCAATTTTTGGGTCGTCCTGCTGGGCTCGTTTCTCTGGCAAACCATGAGGTCCAATAATCTTGGCACCAGGATACTCTTTCGCCCATTCCGATAGGAATATGTGATGCTCAAAATCTAGCGCGATCAAGTAACTGACTCTGCCGCCCATTTCCGTCACTTTGGCCTTGGTTGCGTCCGTCAGCGCAACAGGAGAAAACGCGGCCAACGAACCCGATGTCAGTTTCACTAAGCTTGCAAATTAGCCATGAAACACCGTTGAGCGTCAACTGTGCAGTCTAACGCTAGCTATTGGCGAATATACTAACCCAGGGTTCCTCGACCGCCGATTTTTGCCTTGCCAAATCTTGCGAATGGCACCGAAAATGTCACAATGCTGGGGGTGACATGGCGGATAACCATGACATCCGCTGGGTTGGAAGGAATAAGTTGAGTCGACATAGTGCGTAGTGATCTGACCGGATAAATCAATCTGATTTGTGTTAGAATGAATTGATACCGCGCAATTCGAAACATCGGGATTGGCGGGCTGGGCAAGTGCATATTTAAAAGTAGCACCAAAACGCGGGTCTCCTTCTCCCCTGCGTCAGCATCACAAGCCTGCGCTCGCTAGCGCCAACTCTTTATTGCATATGTCATCAGCGCATCACTCAATCGGCTTGGCCCAGTCTGGGGACCTACTAAGTAATTCCAAATCGTATTTTGGGTGGACGAGTTCGGTGGCGCCACCCAGTACGGCGATCTATGACCTAGGGAAAAGAGGGGCAATAGTCATTCATTATTGACCAAGTAGTCTCCGACGGGCTTCTACTAGGCGGGCGGAGAGCCAGAATATTGCAACCAATGTGTATTTGAAATATTTTAGCTGGCATTACCTGCTCATGGGTAGTTTTCCGCCTCTTGTCTCCGAAGCGTAGAAGCTTACCAATCACCACGATTCTTTGTCCGATTCGTCCGCCGCTCTCCATGTAGGCCTTTGAATGCAGTCTACCTAGCATCTCCCGCGGGAGCTATAGCAAGCAGGTGGGCTCTCGTAAGTCCATTCGCCTCAAGCCATAGACTTTGCTCTTTTCTGGTTTTCTGGACGCACAATGATGTTGCGATGAGCATTACGATGCCAATTGTTAGAAGCATGATGCAAAATGACTGGGTAGTGAAATTGGGAGACAACGAATGGGTGGCTATTTGCCTACACGCCCCGCATATCATGTCGCTATTGTCTGTTTTCCCAAGTCGTGCCATTTTGGGTTGCTCTGAAACTCGCGGCCCGTTCTGAATGTCGGGCCTTTTCTCAATGCCAGAACCTCGAACCGAATCTTCCTGACGGACGACTCCTCGTGCCAGGTTGACTAAGGTAGAGTTGGCTTTGGTGGCCGTGTCAAAACTGCTTGTTGGAGATGCTAAGGAAGTTTTGCTCCCTTCGTAATAATCCTCACATTTCGCTCTGCCACTGTTGAGCATCTGCACGTCCTTTGGAACTGGTTTCTGAAATATAATCGTCTGATCGCTTGGAGATAGTACTGCGTCGCCGTATGGTGCTTCATGGTCGCTTACCACAGTCGCTTCTCTGGACGCGATCCTCCTTGTTCTTTGAGACCCGGACTTAGCCTGTGTGGCAAACTCCCATTTCATCTTCTCTATTTTTTGTCTTTCGTCGTCGAGTGCTTTCTTTTGCTCGATGGGCTCGCAGCTGCGATACTCTATCTTCTTCCATTCTGCCGCAATGTCTTTCCTTTCTTTGGACTTGTGCTCCCACCTTGACTCCCCTCGCTCACGTTTTTTTACTGCCTCGAGATTGGGGGGGTTTTCCCATTCATCGGCTTCCACCAGAGCGTCCACTCTCTCTTCCATTTGAGCCTTGGCTAATAAAAGCTGCCTCTCTAGCTGCGTGATACGCGCATCCTGCTCTCGCTCTCTCTTGGATTTGGCAATGGAATCGGTTATGTCGTCGGCTCTGGCGCCTCCGTTAACTGTTCCTTCCTTCGATAGAAGCGTATCGCATCTGCAGGTCATTCTAACTTGTCCGGACAGCAGAATGATGCAAATTCTTCCAGTGTTTCTCGAGATCTACGCGACTGGGATTCGGTGTTCGCGGTTAATATATGTAGTTCATTCGGCTAGAGGTATTTATTCTCGTTTATATATAAGGTGTTTTAGCATTCTTCCAATTATTTCGTGGCTGTCCTTTTCCAGTCAGTGATTCTTGATTTCTTCCTTTCACCCTTTGTCTATACACCCCCTTTGTACCTTCAGTGTCGCTTTGAGCCATCGTTCACACGAAGCGGGAGGACAATGAAGGGCGATTCCAGTAGATACTGCGTTTCTTATGTACGCTTTGTGTAGCATATGAAGAAATCACCGAGGCAGGTACCGGCTTGAAAGGGTTTGTGGGTTCATTCACTCGATGTGCTGCTTCCATGAATGGATCATACATGAGGCAGGTGAATATGCTTAGAACTCAGCTATACCAGCCTCTGATACCTGGGCCACTAGCCACGATCTCTTGCCTATGAGCAATCATCGGCTCTTTGATCTGGAGAGTTTCGACTATGTCTTGCCAGGCTTGCATGTCAATAGACAATACAGCTTGATGCTTTGCTGAGCCTTGGCGAGCTGATTCATCCTCCTGCTCTTCACGGACGACAGGGGCTGGTTGGCCATGTGAGCAGCTTCCTTCTCGAATATAGGGCGTCAGACTTACCTAGTGCAGGGAGGTCGTATTCATCATACTCGATCTCGATTCTCCCATCTCGGATTAAGAAACTCACGTAGAAAATATTCTCGACTGTTTGTCCGAACGATTTGGGGTTGACCACAAATCTCATAAGATCTATGCCACCGGTCCGCCGTAGCCCATGTTTGTGCATTATATTAATCTTTTCTTCGTCGCTCATCTCATCGTGTATGGCGTCTGCTACCGCCTCTTGCACCTGTTCTTGTGTATTTTGAAGCTGCTGGAATATCTTCCCACATATGGCGGTGAGGTCGTTCTCTTTTTTAGCTAGGTCTTCGGTGTTCAGAATCTCCGGTCGCGTTTCGGCCAGGTTGTTTGGTCTGAATGGGGCACTGCGTTTAGCAAGCCTCCGTACTTTTCTCTCGAGTGATAATGGACCAAGCAGAAGCCCATGTAAGGCTGGTCTCCTGGAGTGTGGAAGACATGCAAATCGGCCTAAATGACTCCAGTTCATCATATCGCCGTCTCTGTCTTCGGAATCGTCAATTCCGCTGAAGTCTTCTCTCCCGTGTCGTCTCTGTGTCATCGCACTGTCTGATTCTTCTGCTTCTTCACCTCCCTCTCCTCTTCCCGAGCTTCCACGTTCCTGGCGCATAAAAGTTATGCACTTCGAGACAAGCTCATCTACATCAACGCCTTGGGAGAGGCTGCCTTGTGTAAGCCGTAGCGTCTTCCGATATGAGAGATCGGTTGTGCTGACTAGCAGCCGTGAGTCTATGGTGGCTTCTGACGTTTGGCGGACTTTTTTCGTGAGCTCATTTGCTTTGATAATGGTGTCATACAACCCGTGCGAGCCAGACTGGATGTATTCCTCCGAGTTTTCTGTTACGTCACGGAGGAGTTCTCTGAAACTTTTCTGTACTTTTCGGCGTTCTGCAAGTGGCTGATCTGGGTCGTATACATCTTCATCGTGGCTGTCTGAGCTTTGCGATGTAGAGCTAGGGCTCATTGTTGTTGAGTTGTCCTCTGCACTTCCATTGTTTCTCTTTCTCTTGCCCTTCGCGTTTCGACGCGCGTGGTGTTGCGCACTCGGGGGTGAGATGCCATTCTTCCGTGAGCTTAGAGTGTGTTCTTCCATCTTTTTTCTCTTACGATGCATAGGGTCGCTCTCGAGGCGCTGGCGGCGTGACGTGGCGATGCGGGATCAGTCCACGTTGGCGTTTGTTGGGACGCGTTACGCTCTTCTCTGGCGTCGGACTTCCAGTCACTCACTACCCTGGACCTGGTTGACTTGATGGACAGTGGCGACCCGTGCTTTCAATTGCGACCTATGGTGTGGTGTGATTCTATAGTTCCTCTATACGTTGACGTCTTGTGTTTTGTACGCGTTTATCTGCTTCTATCGGTTGCGGTCATACTCGCATCAGTGCGGCACTTGTCAAGTCTTTTCCCGTCTTGGAGGGAACAAACAACGCGCCGTCGAGTGCCAGATAAGTATGGGGGGCTGACGTATCTTGAGGGCTACTGGGTAGGTGAGTGGCGCTTGAAAGCGTACCACTATGGCCCAACTAGTAGCTTGGAGAAGGTAAGCAAGTAGATACCTTACGCACCCTATCAATAAAACACAACGATACTATTAATTCACGTCGACTGCAAAAGTCACCAAAGCCGCGGCGTTTTATTGTATACCCTACCTAGGCAGTGAGCGGTTCACCAAGTAGCCCGGGGAGAATGGTATCAGTAGTTCCCCAAGGTACTTAGGTACCTACCTAGATACTTACGAGGAGGAGGAGGAGGGGTGTTTTCTGACATAGCTCTAACGTCGTTTGAAAATAGATTCTCTACTAACATATTTTTTACTCATGTAGACATAGCCTAGCCCTATCAGGGGGCATGTGAAAAAAGGCCAAAAATATGTTAGAATTCCCCTTGACCCTGTCGATATGCCAAAAAAGTATGTCAGTATAAAATTCACTTTTTGGGTATATTAGACCCCCCCCCCCCTCTCGCGTAGGTAGGTACCTTAGTAGGTACTAAGGTAGGTGCCCAGCCACCTCATGCCACCTACATGAGGTGCTCCGTAGATGGCGTAGAACCGCCACGTACCTAACCAGGACCAAAGCTCATCACAATGACGCTTGTTCGGCGGGGTCGCGTGCCCACGCCCAAGGCACACAACATTTGCAGCACTAAAGTTCGACCGGCCCATCTGTACCAAAGATGTAACCTAGGTAGAACATCCCCAAGGTAGACCCCGCCCGCTAGGAATAAAGAAGATATACACAAAAATCACGACTCGCAACTGGCTTTCAACAGAGTCCAAAGCATACCGTCTTCGCGCAGCGCGCACTATAACCAAACACAGAGCAACGAAACTGAGAGAAAGCATGGCGGCAGCAAGCACAACGGCGCAATACAGCACACTAGACATAGAAACGGCCTCCATCAGATCGGCGGCACCATCCTATGGTAAGAGAGCAGGACGCACAATGAAAGCAGCTGGCTTGGGGAGGAATCGCGACATAGGTTAGCCAGCGCAGTGGATTAATACCGCCAGCAGTATCCGATGCTCCATCATACCACTCGACCATCCCAAATGCAGATGCAGCACCACTCTACACGCCGAGAAGGCCCCCCAGTCCTACGCCAGCTCGTCTCACCGTAGCAGCAGACTTATGCGATGACCGGCGACGCCGAGGAGCCCAGCCCGAAACGATCGGCCTTCCGCCTGTGCCGGCACGCGCGCCGTCCACGGCGATGCCGCACTTCCAGATGTGGTCAGCTGTGGATACACCAACCACCAGACACTATCGTAAGGTCGCTGAACGCCGAGTGGTCGACGGAAGGTACCAAACGGCTGGCCCACCAGAGCGCCAAAGAACAGCCAGACTCATCGAGGAGCAGAACGCTGCTAACATCGAGGTCTTCCGGCCACTCGAGGACCCATACCTGGTGGGAGAGCAAGCTGCTGCCGAGGCCAAGAGGGAAAGACTGGCGAGAGAAGGCTCAAGCACAACACTTCAGCAGGAAGAACGGCAGTGGGACTGGTTGATCGGTTAGTACAAGTCATGCTGTCATATTGGATAGACAGCAAAGAAAGAAAACATCACTAATGGCGGCAAAAGCCCAGATGAGGGGATGGGAAGAGCGTGAACGCAGTTGGACAAGAATTCGCGGAGAGGCCGATGCCTTACAACGAAGACGGCTCTCGCGTCGGCTTGGCCATCGCATCTTACCTATACATTAGACCACACTAGAGGTGTCGTTCTAGTGCACGTATGGTACTTCATAGCCATAAACAATAAACAAAACCGAGGCAGGTGGCCAACGGTGGATAACATGAAATTTAATGTATCGTCCCTCGCTCGGCATGCTAGCGTCCCGAGCAAGCTATACACACGACTCGACAAATACCAAGGCGGTAACTAGCCGGTACAAAGCTTCCGCAAACGCCTCCAAAATCATACAGTACAGACTACCAAAGCACAAGTCTTCGAGCAGTGTAAAAAACTTAAACCTCCACGGCAGATAAGGTGTCGTCCGAGTGAATTCGCTGTTTTTAGCCTTTGCTTTGAGTGTTGAGCAGCAGCGCGACGATGAGCCTACCGGGCCAGTTAGCACGTAGAACCACAGGCAATGACGTTTCAATTACCCATAAAGCCCAAGAACCTCGCCGAAAATCAAAATAAGCACCATACCAACGAACACCCTCGACTGCTCCATATATGCTCGGACGCCAGCCTCACCGACAACGCCGATGCAATATCCAGCAGCCAGACCTGTCATCCCTACCGCTATGCCACAACCAAGGTGCAGAAATCCACTAATAAACATTAGCTCATGTATATAGGTTGCTTTGGTGCATGGCGCTGTGCGTGAGCGGCACTTACGCAAACAAGCTGTAGCTGCCCACGGATGGTGGCGTTAGGTCTTCCGCTATCAATACCGATATGACGAGAGAGTAGACAGCTATTATGCCTGACATAACGACAGGTATAAGGCACTTGGAAAGTTAGAGCCTCAAGCCCCGGACTGAGAGAGGAACAACTTCTAGCTATAACCTACCTTCATGATCAGATCAGGTCGAAACGTGCCTACTCCCGCAATACCGATGCCAGATTTCGCGGTTCCATAGGCAGCACCGATCGCTGCAGAAAGTTAGTCACAATGTTTCGCTTCATATTTCGCGGTCGTAACATCGGGGTCGAAAATGGTCGCTCGTACATCCAAATACCATTGCTGCAGCAATGCCACCCTAAGCAAGCCTGTTAGAAGGGGTTGGCAACGGGGTCTATCTGAAATCTTACCATGCCAATGAAAGGCGCAAATTTTGGTGCAACTTCTGACTCCATATTGTGCGTCTATATACTGGATGGTGCTCAATAGTTGTATTGACTGTATGATGGCGGTGCAGTCAGGAGCTGCAGAGGGAGCTCTGGCTTCGTTCCGCCTACCTTGGCTAAACAGCTTCAAATTGCACGTGACTAGCGGCATGAAAGAGGCAACCAACTCCTGTCCGATTTGTCTTTTGTTTCGACAAAAAACTCATTGCATTTTAAAAATGAGGGCTCAATTAATTTTGTAAATTCTCAGGCAACATAGGTCTACCTTGTGTATGGCTCTGGTGGTGAACATCCCAGTCACGAGCCACACCTGCGCCACAGAACGACTGTGGCGTAGTTAACCCCTACAACTGGGGGATTGTCTAAGCCACACATGAAGGCAATTGACAGCTCGCAACCAATCCCTCAAGGCGTCCGCGAGGCCTAAGGTGCAACTCGACCGAGACACCCTGCAAACACACGACGAGGTTCAAGATACGACTGTTTGGCTACGAAACAGTCCTGTTCCAGCCTACCTATCGATACCGCCGTCCTGATCTCGGCTCCTTTTGCGGTTCCCCTCGACCGACACCTACTGACGTTGGACCATCCTTGAGCAGCGCGGCCACGGCTCAGCCGGAGCAACGAAAGCCAATCAGTGCGGTCGTTTGAACTGGAAACGAGACAGTCACTGTGTCTCTTTCTTCGTTGGAATATTTCTTGAAGCAGTCTGGCCTCGGGGTAGAAATTGTCTCGGAGACTCGCCTACTTCTGTGTCTGGTCGCGCCTGGACATCCAAAGGTACCGTGACACCTTTCCTGTGTTAGACCGAATCCCCTCAGGGAAGCTGTTGACTTCTAACGCATATGTAGCTATGGCGGACTATCCATACGATTCAAGGCCACCACCACGGCAACGAGGCTACCCAGACAACAACCCCCAACGCGATGCTGCCTTCTCTAATATTTTTGGTGCCGCGCCACCGCCTGGCAGGTCGCAGACTATGACCTCATCCACAATGCCTCCGATGATGGATCAAGGAAGAGCTCCCCCGCGGCACCCTCCTCAGCAGCGACCTCACCAAGGCTATTATGGTGAATATGAGCATCCTGCCCCTGTCGGTAACAGAATCTCGGAAGGTAGCATGCCTGCTGGCTATTATCAAGGGCAACGATCGACCTCAGGTGGGCAATATCCACCAAATCAATACATACCTCAGGGACGACGCCAGTACCCAAATCCCGGTGGCCCGATGCCTCCTAGAATGGAATCCAGAGGAGTACAGCCACAAGCGGCAGGCGCAAGACAGCCTGGCCATAGAATGTATCAGATTCCGCACAGAGCTGCTTTGAATACCGACCCTTACCGATCCCAATCCCTCGCGTCGACCTCTAGGCCCCAGATGTATCAACCATCCCAGCATGCCTATCAGCAGTCGCCTGCGAACCAGTCTCGCCAGGCTCCATATTCGCAGCAGCATTCTGCAAGAACCACTGCGCAGGGCCGTATTGTACCCGAAAGACACGAAGATCGATCCATGTCAATGACTGGCCCATACCACATGCAGGATAGGGACGCTCATCAGACGATGAGTGGCCGTGTCATCCCCAACCGGCGGACACCATCAGACCTACAGACTGCGAACGGATATATGTCGCATGGTGGCTCGTATGCAAATGCGTCTAGTGCTCAAGGTAGAACCACGAGCATGGTTTCGTCAACGAGCACTTATGAGCATTCTCGAAGCATGTCTATGGCTTCTAGTATCGCGCCGACGATCACACCTTCAGAGTCTGATACTGCGACGCTCGTGCAAAGACCATGTCGAAGTAAATCTATCGAGGGCGAGCGCCCTCAAACGGCAACGAAAATACGCCCCCCGCTTGTCTATCCTGCACTACTTTCTCGAGTGGCTGAGTGCTTTAGACAAAAGATATACGTCGGGGATCGCACCAAGAACGAACTCACATACAAGAATGCCTTCAGTGGCTCCGAGGCTGTCGATGTCTTGTCTTACATTATCAGGACTACAGACAGAAATCTTGCGCTTCTTCTTGGCCGCGCACTGGACGCGCAGAAGTTCTTTCATGATGTGACCTACGAGCATCGCCTGCGAGACTCACAGTCAGAGATGTATCAGTTCAGAGAGACCCTTGTGGACGAGCCAGAGGAGAAATCATCCGTAAATGGGGTTTTTGTCTTACTTTCTGAATGTTACTCGCCTACTTGCACGCGAGAGCAGCTTTGCTATTCCATTGCGTGTCCGCGCAGATTGGAGCAAGTATCGCGATTAAATCTCAAGATCAACCCTGGACTTCGAAAAGATGATGCAACAAATCTACACGATGATGAAGCAGACCAGACGGACGAGCAAAAACTTTGGATAAACTCAGTGCCGAAGGAAGTCGCAGACGCTGTTGGTGAGCGAGAGAAAAAGAGACAAGAAGTGATCTCTGAGATCTGCTATACCGAGAGAGACTTCGTCAAGGATCTTGAATATTTGCGCGACTTCTGGATTCTCCCTCTGAAATCAAAGCAGTCGCCTATACCTTCTCAACGCCGCGAAAAGGTTGTCAAAACAATATTCAGTAATATTATTGACCACCCCAGTATCCATACTGTCAGCTCAAGATTTGCGTCCTCTCTTACTACTCGTCAACAGAAGGATCCGATTGTTCACAATATTGGTGACGTCTTCTTAGAATTTGTGCCCCAGTTCGAGCCCTTCATCTGGTATGGATCCAAGCAACTTGAAGGCAAATTCGGATTCGAAAACGAGCGTTCCGTGAACCCTCACTTTTCTGCCTTCGTTGATGAAATCGAAAGAAAGAGGGAATCCCGCAAACTTGAACTCAACGGATATTTAACCAAGCCTACCACTCGATTAGCTCGGTACCCGCTTTTGCTTGAAAACGTGCTCAAGTACACAGAGGACGACAATCCCGACAAGGCCGATATACCGAAAGTGCTCACCATGATCAGGGATCTCCTCGGCCGCGTAAACGCTGAATCTGGCAAAGCTGAGAATCGCTTTAATCTGAGACGCTTGCACGAACAATTGCGATTTAAGGCTAATGAAAGGGTTGATCTTCGACTGACCGAGGAGGGACGCGAGCTGGTATTCAAGAGCCAATTCAAGAAGTCACCGACAGACCCGGCGGAGATAACAGCGTTTCTGTTCGATCATGCCGTTTTACTTGTTCGCATCAAGCAAAAAGGGAAGACAGAAGATATTACCGCGTACAGGCGGCCAATACCTCTGGAATTACTCGCCATTCGAGAAATGGACGAAGTTATCCCGTTGCAAGGTTCCATAAAGCGATCATCCTCGAGCCTCATTCCGTCTATCCGAACGACTGCATCGGATGCCAAGAAGGGCGAAGGCTGGCCCATAACGTTTCGACATTTAGGGAAAGCGGGTTACGAACAGACCCTTTATGCTTCCAATCAGGCGGCAAGAAAGAAATGGCTTGAGTTTATTGACAACGCACAGCAGCGTCTCCGTGCTCGCGCCGACTTTTTCAACACTACGGCGATTTCGAGCAACTTCTTCGGAGGCACCAACCAAGTGAACTGTGTCACGCCGTTTGGTGAGAAACCCGATGAATGGCAATGGCCGCATGTTACTAACTTGCTCTAGATGGTGGTAGGAAATTACTGTACGGCACCGATAATGGTATATATGTCTCGGACCGTAAAGTGAAAGAGCAAATACCGAGGCGGGTTCTCGAAACGCCCAGCGTCACGCAGATTGACATACTAGAGGAATACCAGCTTCTCCTCGTTCTCTCAAACAAAACGCTGCAGTCCTATGCTCTGTCAGCACTGAACCCTGACGAACCGGCCCTGGCTAAGAGACCGAAGAAGATACAGAATCACTGCAGTTTCTTCAAGACTGGGATCTGTTTAGGCAGACATCTTGTTTGCTGTGTGAAGTCTACCGCGCTATCGACCACCATTAAGGTTTTCGAGCCTAACGACGCGATGACGAAGGCAAAGAAACAAAAGGGACTTGGCAAATTCATCAGCAGTGGCCATGATGAACTTCGACCCTTCAAAGAGTTCTACATCCCCACGGAATCTACATCAGTTCATTTCCTCAAGTCAGTTCTCTGTGTGGCTTGCGCTAGAGGTTTCGAGGTCGTCTCCTTGCAAACTCTTGAGACACAGTCACTTCTTGACCAAGCTGATACTTCCCTTGATTTTGTTGCTCGGAGGGAAGGAGTGCGGCCGATTCATATCGAGCGGTTGAATGGCGAATTTTTGCTCAACTACTCGGAATTCTCATTTTTTGTTAACCGCAATGGTTGGAGAGCTCGCCCCGAGTGGCGAATTGACTGGGAAGGCGCGCCTCAGAGCTTTGCATTGAGCTATCCATTTATCCTTGCTTTTGAGTCCAACTTCATAGAATTACGCAACATTGAGAATGGCACTGTCCATATTGTGCCACACAAGAGCATCAGAATGCTGCATAGCAGCACTCACGAGGTATTTACACTTTCCCACAGCCCAAAGAATTCTTCGCTAACAGTGCTCCAGATCCTATATGCGTACGAGGATGAAAAGGGCGAAGATGTCGTGGAGGCTATCGATTTTTGGAAGAACAATCGACGTTCGGATGTTCCCGGCTCCTCTTCATCGTAATTATCCGGGCATTCTTTTCTTATTCCTGACAAACGAGTTCTTACACCGGTTGCCGTTCAAATCATTGTTTTGGAAGCGAAATTGAGCGAATGTTGTTTTGCGGATCTGATATCGTACGGACTCTTACCCTTGACGGCAGATATCTTTCTTCCGAACGTCAGAATTCTGGTGAAATCGATATAAAATGCATAGAAGATCTTGAACGCAAGAAATTTGTTTTTTTTGGTCTTACCAAGACAAGCCTGTCCTGCCGAAGTACTTTACACTGAAGCACCTGTACTCTTTTTGTTCCAGCCAATGTTCTGCTTTTGCATGCCTATCGGTCGTTCGTGACTAGAGCACTAATGCCCACATGGGTTTACAATTCGCGGGCCAGACACATCCAAGACAGCCCATCGTTGCTCGCGATCTTCGTGAACATGCGTAGAATTCAACCCCAAATTATCCTGCAAAACTTCCACTAACGTGGAAGAATGCTGCTGGCAGCCACCCTTGAAAGATACAGCGAGCTTCGTAAGGCAGCAAGATGAAGCTGCTCGGTGCGCCGGGAAATCGGTACAGAAGAGATGCAAGTCTAGAAACTGGCTGAAAACGATGCCAAAACTTGGCCGTGAAGTACGCAGGCCGCCCCCCGACCCAAATACTAAATTGAGCGTAGGATCCGGACTCTTGTAGCCCGTAGTTGGATTGCCAAAGTCCAAAGCTGACTCTTGATGCCTGTTACTTGAGCCCTCGGTGGTAGAATTGATCAGTAGCAGCAGAGGACTTGTGCTTGAATAGCGGGAGAGCCCACGCAATCGTGTCTTTAGGAACGATAGGGCTTTATGTGCTTCGGTCTTCTCCCGCCTAGCGAATAGTGAAGTTAAGAGAGTCGAGAAATGAGTTATGACGATGATTTCTGGAGGGCATATGGCTACACCGTGTTCGTCGAGAGCATCATGCGATGTCGCCCGTGATTTCCCTTCAAGATTCATGCTCTCTTGCCCCAAGTATCGTGACACGTCTCCGTCCTCACTTCTTTGAATTTCTGTCTTTGGGTTTTTGCTAGTAACAGCTGGAGACGTAACCTCATTCATAGGTTGTAGAAGCTCGGACAGCGTTTGCCAGATGCCGTCGATGTCAAATACAACCGAGAGCATCACCCTATCCAGGCAAGCCCGGCATTTCTCTTGGATCAAAACCTGATCAAAGCCAGATTCCGATAGTTCGGATTTTGTGATGTCCACGATTAGTTTCGATATCGACGCCAAAGGCTTTGGTGTTATGACCAAGGTGCGAGTCACTGAGCCCTCCAGGATTGCTCTTACCATACCTTGCAGTCCCATCTGTTCGTGTTAATATCCGTGGCAGAAGACTGTGAAGGGGAATACCTACTAATAGGCCAAAGCCTTCTGCATCATCGGCACTAATACCTACGACGGAACCTCTTCGTAGGCCGCCAACCAGAACCGCACCGTCCAGCTCTGTACATCCATATTTGACTGGTTGATATCTACCGAGATGATCAGACAGCCTTGCTTCTTCATCGGCAAGTGTCGAAGCGCAAACGAGACGAGACTGGAGACGAGCGGAGTTTTTTAACATGTCTATGATTACTCGAGTACATACCCGTTGGGTGAAAGATGTAGGTGATACCAAGTGTTTTAGCACTACAACTGGCAGGCAAGACCGCCATTATAAGCTAGCCCCACCAATGCTGAAGTGGCGGGCCAGATAGCGATACTCTGCGCGAGAGTAGAGAAAGATTTAAGGAATTGTCAATTCAGTCATTAGAGCTACTTCTGCAAGCTTTGCAGATAGAAATATCGATGTCACTACTGGCTAAACCATCGCTGCAAGACAGTGACGATCGCCGACCAAATACAGCCTCATGACATAGCTGGCAGCATAAACATTCTTGGCCCACAACAAGCTTCAGCTAATAAGTAAGCCGGCTGTTTCTGAAGCGAATCAGACCACTCTTCTGGTGCAACTCGGCAGCTGTTTTACTCGTACACCGCCGACTGAGTAGCGGAGCACATCGGCGCGGCTATACGCCGACATGTCCGTGAGAGCCACTGCAAATTGGACTATCGTGTCTTTGGCGCTGCATCATTGAGTTGCTTTGCGCTCGTGCACTATTCATTCGCATACATCTGCTTGAAAAATTCAACCCTGATTCGCTGGGGCGCAATTGGTACCGTCTACATTTCTGGGTTTCCTGCCACCTTTGAGACTTTTCATTCTTCCAAGAAGGCTGCTTTGTTTTGCGGGGATCTCCTCGGCTGGGCTGGTAGCGTCTGTTGTGGCTCGCCTCTCGAGAGCCGCGCCGGAGCTACGCCTTGGGACAGGAGGTGGGCTAGCTGGCGAAAGCGTGCCGTCGCGACGTTGGACCGATATGTTGTCTTCGCCTTTCCCAAATTCAGAGAAGTAGCCGTGGTTGGCTTCACCGCCGTCGGCAGGGCGGGAATGTAGGGCGTCAGGAGAATATTGCCCACCAGCATGGTATTCACGAGGGCCTTTATTCATGTGTCGGATCCGGTGCGCCAAAGACTTTTTTCGCTGTATACCCACCGTCATTGCCTCTTGCGCCTCCTCAGCCTGGTGCCGAGCGATAGCTGCCCGAGCGGCCGGAGTTCCTTCCAGAAAAGTTGATGTGCCGAGTCCATGGCTCTCGTCACCGTGTATCACATCACCGCGAGAGACGGGGTTGAAAATGGCGGCATTCTTAGCTCGTGCGCCAGCCGCGTAGTCTCTGAATGCCTCAGCAGTCTGCCCCATGAAAGTTGAATGGTCTGCTTGTGAGTTCAAGGGCCCAGAACCGCCAATAGAGTTGTTGAGTGAGTCCTTCGGAAACGCTTGCATTGGGGCGCGGCGACTGCTCTGCCGGTTGCGGTGAGGGTTCAGTGCGTCAAATGGGCCGTCGTGATGGAACACTTGCCAGCTTGTTAGTAAAAAATTGTAGTTGGTCCTAGAGCTTCACCAAATACTCACGCCCAGTTCCGTAGATGCTCGTCGCGTCGAGTTGGTCAATGATATCAATTCGCCGGCTCGGTCTGCCTGACCGGCCTTTATCTTTTCCATCACGACCCTCACGGCGCAACTTGTCTTTACCACGTCGCTTCTCCTCAATCATCTTCCGCTCTTCCTCCGTAATAGATTTTACATTGAAGTCCATTATCGAGGATTCAGAATTGCGCCGCGGTCGGCGTTGAGGTTTTCTTTGGGGCGATCTTGATGAGCCAGGCTGTGAGCTTGGAGCCTGGCCCTTGGCTTTGAGGGCCTCTTCCTGGGACTTTGTTGGTCGATGCTTTTGCATATTGAGCAAAGGTTGAATTCCCGGCTTTTCGCCAGGGCGGGGTGGTGGTGCGCGTCGCTCCATAGGTCGCCTCGCGTTGGGTAGAGATGATGGCTGAAAGTCTACAGGCTTGCTATCGTCGAGAGTCAATGAATTCTGCAAAATGTTGCTGGTCAGCGGCGTTCGTCGGAACTGGGTGGCGTGCCTCCGGAAGGAGGGACCCGACAACCCTCGGAATGGAAGCAGGCACTAGGCGCACGAGGGTCTAGCAACGACAATTGGCGGCTGTACGTACAAAGATATCTTCCGCTGACAAGCTCTGAGAGTCGGAATGAGTTGACGCCACACCGGGCGAGCGCACAGCAGGAGGCTGGTCGAGGAATGGATTGCGTGAAAGCGGTCGGTGAGGTGCAGGGTCGTCAAACGGAGAACTCGACAGGCTAGCCGCTGGGTTTGACGGAGAGGCAGCTCGGTTTCGAAAGGGGTTGTTTGAAAGGAGATTCGCCGACAGGTGTGTTCCCTTGACCCCTTGCTGCCCTACACCAGGTTGTTAGATGGATTCCAAGACGAGACAAACCCGCCGCGAAACATTCGTCGTTTGACAGCGGGGTCCCAGTGGCGAACCTGCGCAGCGATCATCTCAGGCTTCGCGATCTTACCTGATGGCTCAGAAGAGCTAGTGGTTGACATTGCGATCTGTGAATGACTGTGTATGCTTGAACAGGTGACAGGGGAAGATTCACACAATAGTCAGAGTATCGCCAGGATCTCGATGTTGCGTGTAAGGAGGGAGGGAGGTATGAAGGGACTGGTTTACATCTAGTGGGCGTGGGGTGACCGCGGATCAAACCCTTGACACCGAAAAGGGGCTGCAAGCGCTGGGCAGTTATCCTACCAGTTGGCCCACGAGCGGCGCGCCGTTGTTGCGTTGCACTAGCCGAGCACCCTGACTGACTGACTCTCGCTACCAGAATGAACGTTCTTGGCCAAGGAGGGCGAACTAACTTTTACTAGTGATCCACATCGACCAGCCAGTCTAGAGAAGGCTCCGATTTCAACGCTATTTCATCGTGCAGCGACAGAATGTACTTGTCTCCATTGATAGCTGTAGCTGTGTACGGAGTAGGGGAGTAGCCAATGCTCGTGGGTATTTGAATAACCACTAACTAGGTCGATCTTCAACATGTCTAACGGCACTTGTGTTGCCCATTTCACTCCCGACGATGAGATCTCCGTTGTTGATAGAAGATCGAAAGTCACATGGGAAGGAAACATGCATGGTGCCACCGCCTGGGAAGGCATTACGACGCCAAACATGAAGAAAATGCATGCACCTCTGTGGATTGCAAATGAAGCAAAGCTCAATGCCATGAAAATAAGGTGTACGTCAAGAAGCACAACCTAATTTTTTTTTTTTACAGCAGTGAAGCGACGGCTGGTTTTTACGATCAGCACGTAATCCTGTTGGAATAGTAGATTAGCAGATGCATACCACTGGTGTGAGACATAAAGACGAGTTCAGATAGAAAGAAAGAAAAAACATTAATGCAACAGACAGCGTAGCTAGAAAATCGACCTTGTTTGAGAGATATCGAGCTTAGATCTATGAATTTTCTCCCCCAGCGGACAGTAAACTTTTATAATGGCTTGTGCCGACTTGTTTTAAAAGTTCTTGTTGCAGTATTTCAACTTGGTGGCTTGGAGGTGAAAAAAAAAAAAAAAAACTTTAGCCAGGACAGCGTGACGCTAATTTCGATGGAATGCGACGTGGAATATGTACTACATTACGCTTTTTTTTAATTTTATCTCAAAAAATGCTTGTGAATTTCCAGCCAGGTAGGATTAAAAAAAGATTCTTGAAGTGGTTCTTCTTTCAGCCTTATCCAAAATTCGCTGCCATGTTCTTGAAATACACTGTCGCCGCTTCTTTTTCAGTTTTGTCACCTGATAGTTATAAATATACGAGCAAAACAATATATCAAAGGAATGACCGTCAAGGAAATATGTATTTCTTTAGCACAAACGTGACTGAAATAGCCACATGTGGTACGCCCACTGAAAGCAACGCCTGAAGTCTCACCGGCGAGGAGTCATCGGATACCACCCGAGAAGGAAGCAACTGTACACATAAGTATAGAAGCAAGTAGTGGTGGATTTCAAATTAAAAGTTTACTGGATCTACCTACCAGGCATCTCCAACCTTCATTCACACCCCGTTCAGGTAGCATGGCAGACACTGCGACATCAGTAGCGGACAATGTCGGTACTGGAGTACGTCTTTCAGCTGACCAGCACGTACAACGCTTCATTCCAGCAGAGTTCCTCATGATCTCATGCGGTTGTGTGCCGGTTGATCCTAGAGCACGAAAGATCGCAATTATCTATGATCGCGACTCGGGATATACCCAGTTGCCTAAGGGTCGCAAGAACATACACGAGGACCTCCATGCTACTGCCATTCGCGAGACATGCGAAGAAACGGGATTGGAGTTCCACCCGTTACCTTTAAAGAATACTACAAGAGCGACACCCAGTGACAGCATGATGCTCGAGGACAAGACACTCACGGTTGGCCCGAACGGGTTGACTGAAGGCTTAGTCAATTGCGAGCCTTCCTCCGTCTGCGTTTACCGGTGCCGACAGACGCACTCTTTTAAAATGATATTTTGGTTCGCCGCAAAGGGTGATTGTACCGCCAAACAAGATGCTAGCACAAGGGAGGCCTGGGAACAAGGGTTTGAGCTCGAATGGGTTGAAGCTAGAGATGCCGCCGCACGCATGAGCGATGAGGCTGATGGGAAAGTGATAGAAAAGGTTTTGGCAGATATGCGGAATACGGGCTACGATATATAGCATGAATCATATGTGGCAGATACTGGCTTGATACAACTTTCCAAGCTGCCTGGCTATGAATAGAGACATTGGTGTGAAACTGGTGTCCCTTTATATGATGCCTCACTAAGTGGCGAATTCCACCACGCCCACGTCTTCTTCATGCGACCCGGACCTGGCAGCAGATCTGTCCTCCGCGTCAACCTCCACTAGCCGTTCCCCGGCTTCCTTTCCCGATGCGCCAGCATATGCGTCAGCGCCGTCTAGTAAGTCTCGATCAGAGCTTCGGACGGAGCGACGCTCGATATCTGCACCCTGGCCCGACGCCACCTCAGCCCGCAGAGCCATGTCGTCATCCTCATCATCGTCATCATATGCGCGTTGACCGGGAACAGCATTCTTTTCCAGTTCTCTCTGCGCTTCCTCCATGCGCCGTCGCACCTCGGTAGCGACTCGCATACCGTCAGTCACAATATTGTCTAGGACCCCGCGCAGTCCCCGTCCTGCGCCGGGGGGCCCGATCTGTGGCGAAACTTGGTGCCTTGTGCCAAAGCCCAAGCTGGAGAACGTTGTGAGAGTACCGGCTGAGATGAGTGTGTCTGGTACCCCATCAATAATGTGGAACGATACCGGGAACGAGGACTCGAAGAACTGCTCCAAGAGCTCATCTGCCAACACCACCATCCGGAAGGTTGGCAAAGTTATGTGAAGCGGGTGGGCGGGATCTAATGCTGCATTGGCGGCTTCCGCCTTCGCCTTGCTGGTGATGCGACTCGAGATGCCCTCCCCTTCTGTAGTCTCCCCTTCTGTAGTGGCTTGAGAGTTAGTTGCCAGGTCCACAAGGGCGACCTCTGTGTGTGCAACTGGCCTGAAATCGTCTCTGTCGTCGTCGTCGTCGTCGTCGTCGTCATCGTCATCATTGCCCACAGTAAATGCGTCTGCAACTTTGGAGTCTTGACCACCATCGACTGTAATCAGGTCGTCATTTCCGTCGTTCTTCGGATGGTCTGGATCAGCGTATTCAAAACAGCGACGAATGAAGGCGCTGACGCTACCAAGAAATTTTTCGGTTGCGGACGCATTAGCGGCCTGGCTGCCGAGCGGTTCACTGCTACCATCAGCGCGGACGATTGTTGATGGGCTCAAAGAGCCTTCTAAGCCGCGCCGCGACAGGAACAGTAGCGCTTCCGAAATGCGTAGAATGCCCTCTCGGTCGACCTTGCCATCTCCGTCGTCGTCGTAAAGCTCGAAGAAGTATGTGATGGTACCCATGATATCTTTCTTGCCCTTGATGCCTGCTAAGCCGGAGACGACATTTTGCAGAGTGAGCGCTTGATCGCCGTCAACATCCCACTTCTTGAAGAGCCGCTCTAGGAACTCATGGTGGGCGGGTTCAGGCCCGAATCCCCAAGGCGAACTGCTGCGGGAGCGCTCCTGGCCGACGCTGACCCTACCATGTCGTTCTGTCTCTGCTCCAGTGCTCCTCTTGGGCTGGCCGGGCGAATCCGAAACTGCCCAACGAGACATGCTGGCGAGGAACTCTCGGAACGCGTCGTAGTCCATCAAACTGGTGCTTGGCCCCAGCCCCACGCGGCCCTTTTCGACCTGATCCGAGGCACTGGCGGCGAAGATCTCGGATGCGCGCATTCTGCTGGCTTTGGCACGGCGCTGCGCCTCCTCCTGTATCATGCGATCTCGCTGTTGGCGCTCGTACAGAACATTGTAGAATCGGTCGTAGAGGGAGCCTAGCTCGTCGTTGGAGAGGAGCTTGCTGTCTGGGCCCAGATTACGGATGGCGGTTCTCTTTGCAAAGTTTTCGATGTTGTTGAGGACTGCATCTTTTTTCTGCAGCCGCAGCTCCGTGATACTACTGTGGGTGACGCCTGAGAATTCTTTGAAGGCGACAACCATGAGCTCTTGGAACCGGGTAACAGCGCGAAGCTTGGGGTTCTCGGACCTCGGGTGCGCAGATTGGTCCAGCCGCGCGAAGTACGACTTCAGCACCGATATGAAGGCGCCATCGTCCGCGGCATCGAGCAGCTCCTCTCCGTTGATGCGTAGAATGGCTAGGCCAACCTGAAAAAGGACCTTTGGGCCTTCAACGAAGAAGACATCCAAGACGCGAAAGGCGAAAACAAGCGGCATGGAGTTAATATATAAAGAAAGAAACCATGGAAGGGACACGACGGAGAGCTGGACGTCACTCTTGACAAGGTGTTCCCAAAGTACAGGCATGGTTCGCTCGACAAGAGACTCGAAGACCTTTTGGTCTAGAAGCGTGCCGTACATGGTGGTGGAGTAGTATCCGGGTACCAACCTGTCGCACAAGGCCGAGAGCAGGAAGAAGGCCTGGGACTCGGACATGTATATGAGGAGAGCGGCTACGACAATGTTCATCGCTTGGCAGTAGCCGACGTCAGTATTCACCCAGCTGTAGGCAGTGAGCACGCGGCGGAGGCGCCCGATACCATCCTCACTTTGGAAGCCAGGGTATTCCGGCAGGCTTCTGTTGAGGTCCTTTTCAATCTCATCGATGGCGAGCGACTCCTGACCCTGAAACTTGGCTAGCGTGTCTGCATATAGAGTCGGGGACTCCAAGCGCAGGTAGAGCGAGCCGGAAGTAAGCTCCCACATCTCGCCTCGCAGCCGATTTGGAAGACCAACTCGAATGAGCTTGTGAAAGGTGGGTTGCCGAATGAGCGTGGCGCCTCGGCCGTTGTCGCGAAGATACTCTGCCCAAAGCCGCATCTTAGCCCGATCTCTCAGCTTTTTCGGGTCGCCAGGGTAACGGAACGTCAGACCAAGCCCTGCATCGGGAGGACGACTGTCTTTCTTCTCGTCTGGTCGTAAGAGGTATTCCGAGTAGCATTCGGCGACGACCCTGCGCAGCTTGCCAACGTTACCTACACCGGCTCGGAGGCCCTTCTTCAGGCCGTCGCAGAACCGCTCGCAGGCCTGTCTGGAACCTGCGAGGTGGATGGTGATGCGTTGTTCTTTGATGTCTTTACTGTATTTCGTGCTGTTGTCCTTGTCTTTCTGATGCTCGGCGAGAAGCCCGTTCCACGTCGTGATGGCGAGCGCAAACTACATATGCGCTGTTAGCAACGGCGTTGCGACCTCGGGTTTCCCTGCTGTACCTGGAAATTCTGACTATTGAGCCTTTCTACACGCCGTATGGCACACAGGGGAAACGTGAACCCATTCCCGCTGGGTCCGCCACCGTGAGTTTGGCCGGTGAACGCAGATGAGGTGCTCGTGCTCGCTGACTGCAGGAAGCTTGTGGGAGTCGTTGAAAAACAGACAAATGCCTCGGACAGGTGCAGCTTGCCAGCATAGTGCCATCCCCTATCGTTCTCCTTCTCTCCTCCTGTAGCATTCGATGGTGGGATGGTGAGCTCGGCAGTGATCTCATAGAGAGGATTCTGGGATGCTGGGAGCCGAAATTGGCTCTGGAACAGCGACGCCTTGGAAGGATTCCGGTCGGAGCTGGATAGATTTAGCCCTTGCGTAGGGTCAATGAGCTGCTGTGCTTTCTGCACTATACTGGTAAAGTTGGAGAACATGGTTTTTGCCTTTTCATCAGACGCGCATGGCGACGAAACACTGCTCTTGTCGTCTCAGCCCTCGCAGCAGTTTGAGGCGAGCAGACCAAATCGTGTGAGGCGGGAGCAAAGGAGTTGGAAGCGCGATAGATGACAGAGCAGGTCAGGTGGACAGGAGGGGTTTGGTGATCCTGGATGCGTGCAAGCGACAAAAGACTGCTCCAGCTTTGGAGAGTGGATTGAATCTTTGCTTGCTTGTGTGGCCTCTCGCAGCACCTACCTATGTCATTGCCTACTTACCTGCCTTCGAGTTGGTGGAGCTCCCTTCTCATACATGTACCAGCCACTGGTGGGATGTGATGGGTACACTCGACCTCAGGGGGCTCAGGCCAGGGCGTCACACTGCCCTTTTCAAGCCACACTTGGCGGGCTGCCCCGCCTTCTCGCTGCTGCTCCACTATTGAAGTACCTCGTTGTGCTGCTGGAAGTACCGACTGTTGGAAGTGTACCCCGTTTTTGTTATGTCCGCCACTGACCCACCTGACGCACTGGTACAGGCGCCGCCCAGCATCGTCTGTCTGTACCGTCACCGTTGAGGGGAGAGTGCGACCCGAAACTCTGCATCCCATTCGCGCGCAGACGGCTCTCTCTAACCGGAAATCGGCCCGCAGCTGAAAGATACCGTTGCAGAGTCCATCAAAAGTGCCACTCGACCAGAAGCAGGAACTTCCTGCCAGCCCGTCCCTCGCCAGCTTGCTTGCGGCCATGGATCGCACTAGATCCCAGCATTGATCAATCGCATGGCCGTGCTAGACGCAGCGTTTGTGTTCACGAAATCGGTCGTCGGTCGTCGGTTGCGGATGGGGACCTGTTCTCTTTGATCGCAATACGGTCGACAAGCTGCACATTCGACCAGCACCATGGCGTCATCTTCTGTTGCTCAACCTACCAGCTATGGCATCGATGCTGAGCCCAACATGTCGGCTCATGGCAGTAGCAGTGTCAAACCATTGCCGCCAGTACATCATTTCAAGCTGTCTAACTTTAACCTTGTCAGAACCCTCGGCACAGGTTCGTGAACCCCCATTACCACTGCCTCGCGGACAGACAACCCGCTGACCACCTTCAGGCACCTTTGCGCGAGTCTGCCTTGTCCGGCCGGCTAGCGCAACCGCGGCGCTTGACCGACAAGACAGCTCCGAGGTGTATGCGTTAAAAATTCTCCGAAAGACAGAGGTCATCAAGCTGAAGCAGATCGACCATGTGCGCCACGAACGCGCTGTCCTTGCGGACGTTGCTGGCCACCCCTTCATCACGAACCTGATCGCCTCATTTGCCGATGCCGACTCGCTTTATATGCTCCTCGACTATGTGCCTGGCGGTGAGCTTTTCAGCTATCTCAGGAAGTTTCGCCGCTTCGATGAGCCAGTCGCACGATTCTACGCCGCGGAAATTGTGTTGGTGCTCGAATACCTCCATGAGCACCAGGGCGGCGTTGCTTACAGGGATCTCAAGCCGGAGAATCTGCTCCTCGACAGAGACGGCCATATCAAGTTGGTAGATTTTGGGTTCGCCAAACGGCTTGGGCACCACGATGATCGACCTGTAGAAACGTATACGCTTTGTGGGACACCAGAGTACTTGGCTCCGGAGGTGATACACAACAAGGGACACACTACAGCTGTGGACTGGTGGGCACTTGGCATCCTCCTATTTGAGTTCCTCACCGGCTATCCTCCATTCTGGCACCAAAATCCATTAGAGATATACAAACAGTGAGCAAAATTGCGACTCGTCGTGGCAAAATTGTCCCTAATCATCAGTACAGGATCGTAGAGCGACCCATCACTTTCCCAGCAGATCCGCCGATTTCGAACCAGGCCAGGGATATTATTTGCTCTTTCTGCACAGTCGATCGCTCTCGAAGACTAGGAAACATTAGCGGTGGAGCGGGTAGAGTAAAATCGCACCCGTTCTTTCGAGATCTTAACTGGGATGATATACTACAGCGACGGACTTCGGGCCCTATCATTCCACCTGTTCGCTATCCCAGCGATGCTCAGTGTTTCGATATATATCCAGAGGACGATGGGAAGCGGGACACATATACGTTAGACATGGCCCAGCAGTATGATCAGTACTTCGTAGACTTCTAGGTCTACCGTTTTACCAAGCGGCGGCCTTCTTTTGGAAGAAGCCGATACGAAGAAGCTGATGCGGGCGGCAGATGGGCTATTGTAGGATAAGCACGCATAAACGATACTTAGGAAGGGATCATAGACGCTACGATAAGTGCTGTCGCCGCGCTTAGAGCAGTTGTAATCGGGAGACTTGCATACGCAAAGCAGTTCAATAGATGCCGTTTGATACAATGTGGATATTTTCTATGCCGAGCGATATGCCCAATACCCGCTGATCGAAGCGATCAGAAAAGTGGCTAATATGCATGCACCCTCTTTAGTGCTCCAGAGAAACATGCTCCAACCAACAAGAAGCTCGCGCCGTCTCGCCGCCAGGCGTCGCTGCCATGCCTCGGGGTCCAACTCTGTCGGTAGCCGAACTCGGGGGTCTGTATCAGTTACCAACTGTTCTACAGTCGGTGTCAAGTCCGACAAGCTCAGTATGGGAGCTTCAATGCGGAGAAATACTGGTCGGTGGTCGCTTGTCCGCATCAGCGGAAGAGCATCGTACGCATGAACCTTCATGCTACTGCCCTGCTCAGAAGTAGCCCAGCCGGGCAGGTCTAAATACAGAATACGGTCGGTCCAGCTAGGATAGCGGTGCGGAGCAAATTTCCATGGGACAGGGTCCATCCCATCTTCGTCCTTGCTGCCGGTCTCCAACACATCGTATTTGTAAGTCGGGGGAAAGTGAACCGGGGCCTCGGTCAAACCATGCAAAGTCCTGCCTGCGGCCTTTTCTCGAGTGAGCTGATCTAGCTCGAAGAACCTTGGGTAGTAATTATCTGATTCGACATCCATACTGGGAAAGGCAGCGTTTGGTGGCGGAGAGCTTGTTGATATACGATAGTTGAGGTCTCCACCGACGAAGAGATGTGACGTAGGTTTGAACAGCGAGATGTCGTGCAGCTGTTTTTGCAGCGCATCTGTTTCGGGCTGATTCTGTTGCCCTTGTAACAGCCCTGCACCTTCTCCCGGCCCGTCACTCTCAGGCGACGTAGGGCTCCCACCGCGCATCTTCTCGAGTAGAGGTAGCGGGTCACCAAACGTCATGCATCGCATGATGGAGGCCCAGTTGGCATTACGACGAGGTAGATTCCACTCCATCGCGGCCAAATGTGTTGCAACGAATGTCATCTCTGCAGAGCCACGTTCTCCTGCATCGTAAGTGGTTCTGAGACCAACAGCACCTTTGTTTCCCATGTCGGCAGCGCCAAAACCAACCTCTGCCTCCCGAATATCTTTAATGCGGTTTGAGTCCTTGGCAAACAGAAGTATAGCTGTGTAGCCCACGTTTTTCGACTTCATCAGCTCGTAGCGTTTTTGCGGTGTCGGTCGTTCGGCAGTAGACGACATCAAGCTAGCCACCTCATGTTTCAACCCGTACTGGGACGCAGCTTGATTAATGGCAGTGTCGAAACGCTCGATGTACGGTCGTAGGAAATAATCACCAATGAAAGCATAGCTCAAGGGCGCAACCTCTTGGAGGGACCTGTGCGATAAATTAGCACAGCGGTTCGCACAGTAGACATTGTGTCCCATTCAACGATGCACGTACAAGACAACGATGTCTGGCAAGTCTGTGGCGTTCTGCCCAAAGGCCGCCTCCAAGTGATTGGCCAACACTGAAGTGTTTATCAATGCTTTTGCGCAGTTGAAGGTCAGAAATAGAAGGTCAACAGTTGATGGGGTCATTGTGCCTTGCTTCTCAACTTGCACACTCGGGGTCTGAGGTGCTGATCGAGTATTGATTATCCAGGTGCATTGAAGCGCTGAGAAAAGGGTGGGGAGCTTGGCTTGAATAGGCTGGGCTTTGTACCACGGGTACATGGCGCTGGGTGGTCCTCCTCACATCTTGGGCGCTAAAAGACTGTGAGGTGCCACGTACTTACAGGTAGACTGTAGTTAGGTGCCTTGCTCCCCTGATGAGTGCCAGGCGGCAATGTCCGGTAGCTTGGACGAGAGGGCCTCGGAGACGGCAGATAAGCAGTCTTGGCTTGCCGCAGTGTGGTAAGATGCCTAATCGCCGCCCAACAGCTTCAAGGAGACTCATGAGCCAGACGGCATCAAGTAGTGAGCTGCGACTAGCGAAGCGAAGTGGGCGCGTGACACGGACGCCATTGCAAAACTGAGCTTGTCCATCATGGGCGACTAGACTACCTAGTCAGTTACACCGACATTCACAGCTGATTCATGAGCCATCAGTTTCAGGAGGAAAAGCAATCTCTTAACTATCGGTGTACACTCTTATAATGGGTCAACAGGATTTTGCGACGATCGTCTTCGGGCGCTGTTTTCGGTGGCTACTCGCGCGATACTGTGATTAACCACAGACCTGCTCCCTCGCGACGTTTCCCAGCAGTCATCAGTAACGAGGTTACCATGAAGGTGCGCCTAGTTTACCGAGCGATTCACTCAACAACCCATTCCATAATCAGCATGGCGCGGCGCAGCCATCTCAGCATCAGATGATTTACTGCCTCTTGTCAATGCCATTGACTACCACGCAGCCAGGTCGCATCCCCTTGATGGCACATCAAGCTGGTTTGAGTTGTGAAAATCAACTTGTGGCCAAGGAAAGTAAATCCCCATACAAAGATGAAAGAAAAAAACACGAACAGCAACATAATGAACAAGGAAACATGAGTCCTGAACGCATCATTCGCATCGACAAGCTAGATTTTGTAGGATCACAGTGGTAGTAGCCTACCACGGAAGGGAGCTAGTGAATTTCACTTCCTCGGCGATGTAAGGGATGGTCCAGGAACTTCGGGAATGCCTGTATGGCATCCCCGGACATGCCTTTCCGATGAAACATCGACGGAGAATCACAAGCAGGCTGTATACGAGCCTGACTTGATGTTTGTTTCCCACGTGCGATGCCATCCGAGCCATGGCTGAAGTCGTAAATATATGATGCGTTGAAGAACAAGATAGTATGATGCGTTGTGCAGACATGGGCTTGGGGGGCTGTTGTGAGCAAACAAACACGGCAATTCCGATAGTTGCCACGGCATGACAGTCACTGCCCGGCTGCACTCTGCTTGCGAATGTCGTTGCAGCAGTGTCCCCGTCCACATTCTCAAAAAAGTACCATGAGCTGAAGCCTTGTGAACATCATTTTTGTCGGTAGCTGCCAGAGGCGTATCTCGCTCCTTTTGAAGCGGAGCGAAGCCTGTTTATCGTCCACTGAGTCAGCCGCACTTGTCAGCAAAAGTCTATTCGGTACAACGTTCGGATAAGAGGTTCACGTCCTCGTAAAAATAGAGCCGTTGAGAAATAGGATAGGCTTGATTAAGAAACTCACATCCTATCGCTTCCACCGATAGCGCGGTTGGTGTCGGGAGTATCAACGCCAGCACCGGATCCACGCTCAAGCATCTTGCGGCGAGAGCTGGGGATGGCACCAGGCTTGGCCGCGCCGGACGGGGTGGCTGTGGTGGCGTTAGCCCGCGAGGCGCGTGCCTTCTCATCGTCGTCGGCAGCTTGACCAACAGCCTGGGCAATGGCCTGGGCATTCTTCTGATACTTGTACACAGTCCAGTCGAAGACATAGTCGTACTGGAAGCCCTCCCGGACGAAGAGGTCGCGGAAAATCTTGCGCAGGTAGCTGTAGTCCGGCTTGTCATCAAAGCGGAGAGAACGTGTATAGTTCAGATAAATCGCGAATTCGTTGGGGAAACCTCGACAGAGGACTTCCGTGGGTGTCGTCATCTTCTTCTCCATGATGCGGTCATACTTCTGCTTCTTCGTGGCAGCCTTCAGTCCCTGCCAGGGAAGAGAGCCGCGGCAGAAATAGAGCATAACGTATCCGAGGGACTCCATGTCATCTCTGCGAGACTGTTCCACGCCAAGATGGGTGTTGATGGAGGCGTAGCGAGCGGTACCGGTAAGGTTCTTGTTCTCGCGGTAGGGAATATGGAAGTGGGTTTTCGGGTCGCGGTATTTCTTGGCAAGGCCAAAGTCAATGACATTGACCTGATTTCCACGCTTTCCAATTCCCATCAGAAAGTTGTCGGGCTTGATATCCCGATGGATGAAGCTCTTGGCGTGAATGTATTCGATGCGGGAGATAAGCTGATCGGCAAGAAGGAGAACAGTCTTCAGCGAAAATTTACGGTTGCAGAAGTTGAACAAGTCCTCCAGACTAGGCCCAAGAAGATCAAGAACCATGGCATTGTAGTCACATTCGGTTCCGAACCATCGCACGAATGGGATACCTACGCCTCCAGCCAGGGACTTGTAGACACGTGCCTCGTATTCAAGCTGAGGATGCTTGGCCTTTACGGACTCCAACTTGATGGCGATCTCCTCGCCGGAGATGATGTTGGTGCCCAAATAAATGTCACCAAACGAACCAGAACCAATCTTTCGACCGATCCGGTATTTGTTGCCGACGCGAAGATCCTGCTCACCGATATTAGCATCATGTTTCATCGGTTGGAGATTGGGCGGTGCCTGTGAGGTGTCCACCCGAAATGAAGGGCATGCTCGTCATACCATGGTCGTCATTTTGAAGAAAAAAATATGCACTCGTTCAAGGGCTCAATTACCCGGTGATGGCTCGCTGTCGCTGCGTGGAGTTGTTGGGATGCCTGAATCTAGAGCAAGGTCAGTAGGGCAACAAAACTCGGAAATTGAGAGATCTGAGAGGCCTTCAGATGTTTTAGTTCGATGTTCTTCATCGTTGATACCGGCAAAATATCAACTGCAGTTGGCGTTGGTGATCTACGGCCACAGCCAAGGTCATGCTGACACAGCGTCTGGTACAGACGACGATGATGGAGGGAGAGTTGACATGGTCAATAGTGCAATCAGCAGTACTTACGATTTACTGCAATAAATGCAGAGATGAATGACACAGGTCAGGGTTGGATGGCAAGAGTCGGGCGGTGACGGCTTTTCGGCCCGATCGTGGCGAGAAGCGAGAGCGAGATTTGCACGCGAAGTTCCAGTATGCAAAGCTCTCTAACCTGGCCAAGATCTCTGATGAGAAGATGGTATTCTTGAGGAGTAGATGCAAACGGACGATGAGGAGGTTGGCGGATGGGGGAGACGGTGGATGGATGAAGGACAATAGGTGGAAAGGTACTAGGTAGGGAGGAGAAGTGGGAGAGGCGCCTTATGAGCAGTAGAAGGAATTTCGAGGGGGCTCCTAGGCTTGTGTCAGCCAGTGGAGCGTTGCCGCCCTGTATGTGGCCTGTGCAGTATGGCTGGGCTGTCTCTTGCGTTGGGTAGAAGGTACCTGTGTTGGCTTGGAACCTGCAGCGTGAAACTTGTACCTAGCAGCCTAAGTAGGTAGTCCTGGACTCCTGGGAGGCTGATAACTACCTTACAGGTATACTTAGCCGCTGGTCTTAGCACATACTAAGGTACTAAGTAAGGTACGGAGTACATTAGTACTTATCTGAGCAACTTTACGACCTACCTAGGTACCTTTTTACTCAGTAGTTTGTACCTACTAGGTAGGTACAAACCTACCTAGGTAACCAGAGAGGCCAGGCGAGCCCAGCCCAGTTACTACCTAGGTAGGTACCTATTAATAGTAGTACATGCATGCCAACTATCAACCGCCATACCGAGAGCAATATCTTCGCTCGACAGCATGAGAGCGAATCTCACACGATTTCAAGTGCGTGCAGGCGTAGTAGCGTATGAATCATTGCGATTTCTGTGCGCATGAAAGAATCATACAAGGGCGCGCCAGAAAATCGAGCGGCACCGAAAACGGCTCCAGCTTGGGCTCCACGCCCTTCCTTGTTCATAATTGGCAACGCATTGGGCGCAGTCCTTAGATTCATACGAGTCACGAGGGCGTTAGGCTTGCCTCGATCAACACGCCTGATGACAATTAACGTGCAAGGGCGCAGAGCTTTGCCAGTGCGGCTAGTCCTTGATTCGAGACGTCGAATTTCTGGCTAGTAGCAAAACAGAAAGCGAGGTGACTAGGCCGAGCGAGTGTGGCCTCTCACGAATCGCGCCAGCCGACTCACATATCACCACACACGGGAGTCTCAACAAGAAACACGCGACCATCAGCATGGGGCGACTTAGCATGATACCGCACACTAGACAGCATTTGACCCACGCACTGTCTTTTCAGAGTTGTATAAGTAATTTCAAGAACAGGTGTTCTGTGAATTTCAGTCGAAGAAATTGTCCGTTATGGAAGAAACGGTGAAGTCAGACTCATATTAAGCACTATCTTGTCACTATATATTTGACCTAGAACAGCGGCCAGTGAGATTTAAATTGCGGCGGTAAAGTTGGATCCAAAAATTGCCATCATACCGCCCGTTGCATGAGTCCTCGAGTGATATCTGCTGAGCTTTTGCACCATCAGTTCCTATATTTCAACTCGGTCTTCGTGAAGCATCGACCTGGTCTTGGTACTCATCACTTGCAGGTGACAGAAATGTTTGTTGGCTGGGGTGCTCAGGGCGGCTAACATAGGCTGGGCGGGTGGGATGTCCAGCTGGGCCCTGCAGCACAGCATCCAGAGTGTTTTCAATCGCTTGGTTTGTCTTGTCTAGCCACTTCTTTGCTGACGAGCTCCCCAGAAATTTCGAGGATGAAGAGAACGAAGGCAATATCGTTGGTCGCTGTGGAACGGGTGGTGGATGAAGTATTGGAGGCACATTGTTCCTCTTCGGAGGGGGGGGGAAAGATACATTATTATGAGGCCCATTGCTCAAGCCAACCATGTGCCTGGTCTGCCCAGGAGATCGTGGTGGTAAAGGTGGCGCGATTGGTCGGAGTCGAGGCTCAGAGGATGATGTCTCCGACTGAGAATAGGCATCTGCTGCAGGCGCTACCGTAATCACGGAAGGCTGGTCGGCACCTGTGTTTTGAACATGCGAGTACAAGTGTTGGACATGACTTTCAGCGTCTCGACTTGCGACATTCTGCGCTGAGGTTCCGTTGGTAGTGTATGCGGGGGGCGGTTGGGAGTAAGTCCCATTTAATAAATGTCCTGCCGGCTGATAGCGTAGACTTTCGTGAGAGGTGGTTTGCACTTCGTGGTTTTTGAATGCCGGCATAGGCGTAGTATGCTCTTTTCGAGGCATGGGTGACGTATTATTGAAATTTGAAGGCAAGTCTGATATAATATCGCTGCCTTCATGTACACTTGTCCGGCCGCCTTGAATTTCAGCTGCTATATTATCTGGTTGTTGCTTGTCAGTGAACGAAAAAACCTCACGTAGATTTATCAGACTGCAGCCTATTGATTCGAAACATACTCATTTTTGCGGGAATACTGTTGTGTCGTACGGTCTCATGCACTCGAGACTCATCTATGGTAGCAACAGGGCTGCTCGACCAGGAGCCGACATTAGTGTATGTGCTTGTTTGCCCAGTAGACTGCATCGGAGACGTCGTCTCGCTACTCGTCGGATGAATTGGCAATGCGGCTGGAACTGGGAGCTGCTGCTCATACAATCCTTGGAGGGGTAGATGGTGGCCTTGGCCTGCTTCCAACCCATCCAACGCGACTGCGTCATTGCCACTATATGGTATAGGGTCAGGCAATAGTGGTGGCTGTTCGTTTGCCTCACCGCATGATGTGATTGTGTCGCCAAACCCAGTAGAAGCTTTTTCATCCTCTGGAGCATCGAGCATGTCAGGGTTATCGGTTTCAACGCCATGATATGGCCAGGGGTTAGCTGTCTGGTGGTTCGCGTCGCTTGTCAAATTGCTAGATTGTCGTAAACTATGGGCTGCTCTTGTATCTGGCACGTCATCTAGGTAGAAAGGCCATGGGTTTGCTTGCGGCAGAGTATCCCTACCCAGGGGGGAGGATGTGCCTCGCATGCTGGACGGCGCCAGGAGCGACGGCTCGCCAGAAAGCTCAAAAACGGATCCATCCCGATTGGTAACTTGCCCAGACTTGTTCTGTGGTGCTTCCAGTTCATCACGGTAATTATTCTCGGATTTTTCTGTCACTTGGCGGGAATGCGACATTTTGGAAGCAGAGCAGTGCATGTTTCGCGACCATGTCAACGGGCGCTGGTTATCTGTTAATAAGGCCGAGGATAGGTACGCGTGTACGACCGTCAGCCAGCATTGGATAGCGCCAAAACCTGAGAATTGGGTTGGGAGCCAGTCCGCGCCACCAGCACAGCTTCATAAATTCATATTGTTCGCAACAAATATACAAAAAAAAAAGGCCCGGATCTGGCGAGCCAGGTTGTTTGGCCATTGAATATTGAGAATTAAAATTAAATGAACGCCAAACTCGATAAGTCGCACAATATTTTGATTAGATACCTAGTTCTAAAAAGTCCAGTGCGATATCAAACCTATTAAAGATCCAAACAATTAAGTACACACAACGCTGATCGAACGTTGAGAGAGTAGGGAAGAGACACTATCAGGGGCTCTTGAACACATGGAAAGCGCTCTGGGGCTGTGTGGAAAAAGCAATGTATAGGAAACAAAAATATGTCAGCACCAGTGGTCGTGATCTGTTGGTCGCGAGATGAAGTCTGGCAAGTCAGTTTAATCTGTTAATTTGTCGGCGCTTCCATGGCGACTCCGGTCAACCCATCTGCGTTTGCCTGTACGCAACTCAAAATGTGCTGCACTCGCTCGAACGTCTTGCATGTTGCCTTCGATAGCAGCACAAGTTTTGGTGCGATAGCAATCTACTGTATGCATTCGTTAGCGCTTTGTCAACAGCATTGTAACAACGGCTTTCTTTCAACTTACAGGCCCGCTGTAAAAACAGATTTCTGCCCGAAAAGACTCTGCTTTGGAGCCAGGCCATACGGTGGCCCATATCATTGAGCTTCAGCTCCTTCACGCGTCTCGATCTCTTCATCCTGGGAACCATGATCTCGCCGTCCTGACTATCAGGCAACGGTACCTTGACGGGGGTAGACGGTGTTGATTTCAAGCCACGTCTACTAATATCGCGCCCGTCCGTGTCCTGAATGCCATCATCCGACACATCGTCTGAGAAAAAGTGTGCTCCAAGAGCGTTCGGGGGCGGGTTTTGCATTTCTCGAGGGAAGAAGCTGCGGGGGTAGACGCTGGCGCGAGTTCGGAAACTGTCCGGGATCTCGTTGGTATCCACGCCGTCAAGTGTCACCCGCACGCGGAGGCGGGAACCGCGTCTACTATCTTCGACGAGGACGAATTTGCGCTTTCTGGCCTCCGGTAGGTCGGGAAACAAGCCATCCTGATCATCGCCAGGGCCATGGCTCCGCTGCTTTGCAGCTACTGCGGACCCAGTGCGAGGCGTGTGCGAGGATACTGCGCCGCCAGATGCGGCGGAGGGGTAGCCGTGACCAGTATATCCAGTGAAGACGTGGGCAGTGCGTACGTCTTGTGGGTTCGTTGTGTTTTCGCCAGCATTTCGGTATGTTTGATCACTTTCATGCGAATTGCCATCAGCTGTGCATGTGTGTTAGCTTGCACGTATAATTGAGCAGTGAGTGGTGCGAGGGCGTGAACGGAGTGCGAGGGAAACATCAAGTCTTGAGACCAAGATCGCGCCAATCAGAGAATCCAAAACGTGGCTAAAAATGATCTTCAGTGCAACATTGATATTCCAGAGACCAAGGGAGCTCATCTAAAATCAACCAACACCTAGCAGCGTGTTCCAGCAGTGGCACTAAAAAAAAGCTGCGGCCTGAGATGATGGTTTTAAGACAGTAATGTACAGGATTGTGCGTGGAGAGAAAAGAAAAGGAAGCAGCTCAACTTCGCGACAGCCCGTTGCCAGCGAGGCAAAAATGTGTAAGGAGGATATGTAAAGCAACAATCCGACTCGATTTTTCGACATATGAAACAAAACGCAGCGGCAACAATCAGAAGACAGCCTGGGACAGAAACGAACTCGTCGAGTTTTGCCCTCCTTGAGTAAGCCCCGAAGTAAATAACAAACAAAGAGCAGCGAGCGGCCGAGTACCAGGACAAAAATGAGAAAAATGCACAAAGATATATTAAAAAAAAACAAGGTGCAGTGTATCCAAACTGGAGGAACAAATCAATTGGCGCAGACTTTTTTTTCCCTTGGGGACGATATATGGCAGAAAGTGGGTGGTATCATCAAATCAGAACGCATAATGGCGATAAAATGCGGCCAGGTGCAATAGGGCAGTGCGATGATGTAGGAAGAACAAAACAAGGCAAATGTGTGGCAGATGGAAGGTCTATGCAGGGTATCACATCTGGTGGAACATACCGACTTCATCTCCTCCTCCAGTGACGGCTCCAGGATGTCCGCCTGCATGATGGTGGTGCATCGGCTGGCCCATGCTCGCCAGGCTAGGCTTGCTTTCCATCGTGGGTGTAGGACTGGGTCCCATAGAGCCAGGGCCATTTGTCAAACCTGGAGGTGGTCCATGACTAGGCATGTGCGCAGCAGCGGGTGGATGAGTAGGGCCCTGTGACTGCTTGCGATTGTTCATCTTCGCCATTCTGCGGACTCTGCGGCTTCGAAGACGTGGGTCCTGGTTACTGTTGCGCCAGCTATCAACAGCTCTCTGGATCAAACCTCGCTTGCCACGAAGCGGCGCGTTCAGCTGCGCAAGTGCCCAGCCAACACGGTTACAGTCCGTCTCGTACATCAGGCGGTTGCCGCGATATTGATCCTTGGGGCAGCAGGCACGAGGATAGACACAGTTTTCCTGCTTGAAGTCGGCGGATAACTCATCTGTGTTCACAGATTCGACATCGCAGCGGATGGTATATTCCATCTTAACTCGATCGCGCGAATATTCAAAAGCGATCCACTGAACACCATTGCCGTCCTGCCTCACCACAAGTGGAGTTGTGGCGGGGATGGGACCAGGAGCGGCATTGGGGTTCACCGCCGCGTTGTGACCACCGGGGCTCTGCATTTGAGGCGGTTGTTGTTGGTGATTCGCCTGAGGCATTGGGGAACCCTGGGGCTGTTTTTGCATTTGAAGGGGAACTTGAGGCTCGATCTTAGGCCTGGGGCTGCTGGTCATGCCAGCCTGTGTATGCGGAGGGGGATGCTGCGGCATTTGGTTCGGCGCGGCCGTGTGGGACATCATCAAGTTGGCTTGCGAGGCCATGGGTTGTTGCGGATGGTGAGTATGATGGCCATAAGGGGAGTGTGCAGCCTGGGGGGGCATAGGCTGGTACGGCGGCTGCGGCTGGTAGTACATGGATTGAGGCATGTGTTGCGAAGGCGCTTGGCCATAGAGACTTCGATGTTGGTCGTGCTGAGAAGGTGATGCGACAGAGGCGGGTGAGTTAGATTGCGGTGTGTGGTACGACATCGGCGGGTAGGGCGGTCGGGGCATTTGCGCTGCGGCCATCATGTCGGAGGTGTCTGTACATATTGAAGAGTTGTCAGCGATACAAGACTATTGTTAAGTCTCGATGAGGCTGACAGCCAGCGAAGCTCGTGACACAAGGAGAGGCATGTAGAGTGGCACAGGAAGGGTACTCACCGGCGGAGGTATATCCGCTCGTTGCACCAGGTGTGCTGTAGGGACTGGGATGGTTATAATAGTTTATATTGTCCTGCGTGTTTCCTGTCTGGTTTCCCTGCTGATAGGCGGAAGGAAGGGATTGCGCTGGCGGGTGGTAGCCACTGTGGTGGCCGGACTGTTGTGGTTGGTGAGGTTGGCCGGGATGCTGTTGATGAACTATGCTGGGCGGCCGAGAGTGGTGCAAATGCTGCGTAGGTGGAGGACCTTGCTGTTGCTGGTGGGGAGGATGCTGCATAGAGAGGAGGCCCATCAGTAAGACATTGGCATTAAGAAAGGAAGAAAGAGAAGAGACTCCAACGCGCGAAGGAAAACAAAACGTGGTGAAGTAGGTAGTGGTGGTGTTTTATTTGGCCCCTTGGCGCTGTCCAAGAAAAAAAGAGAGGTCTGGGGAGGCGTGTGGTGGAGTATGCTGTCCCCTGGAGCCAGACTAGGATGCCACGGGTGAGGCGTGCTAGGCCTAGAAAGGGGGCTGATTAAAGCAAACCGGGTCCTGGTGCAGGTTGTTTGCCCAGTAAAGAGGACGTTGGGGGGTGGCGGGCCACAACGTGGGGAAGTAGCACCAGCCGGGCTTTAGGCAGAGGAAGCTAGGTAGGTAGCTAGGTTGGTAGGGTGCACCAGGCAGGCAGGGATAACTCTGCATCGAACAGCCGGCCCTTGCGGTCAACACTCTTGTTAAGTAGAGCAGACAGGGATTTGCCTCATATGGAATGCTGTGAGACGGGGGGGCAGCGCCTTGGGAAAGGGGCAGCAGATCAACGCATCTCAGCCGAGGCCACCTGGACTGGGCTGGCCTGTACTGGTAGGGGCAAGGTGGCTAATAAACGAAGGCCAGTCCAGAAAGCTGCACATGGCGCGTGTCTGGATAGAGTTGGAAGGGGGGAGGGGAGAGAGTCCAAAGTAGGAATTGAAGTGGGTAAAAAAAAATGAGCTGATAAAAGCACTTTGGCGCTCCAAATGGTTAGGGGCGGGGAGGTGGAAGGGGAATATGCCGGCTTGAGTGGTGATTGGCGCCATCCCACACAGGCAAAAACGGCGTTGCCTTTGTACTGGGAAATAAGTCTGAGTAAAGGTGACCAGTAATGCTCATCAGCGCTGTCAGGCTAGTGCCCAGACAGGCAAGAGAGCGCCAGGCCGACAAGGGAGTGCCCGAGCAGCGCAGTGCTGTTCGTTGTCTTCTCTTCTTTTCTCAACTTTGGGGCAGAGAAAACATGTATCGCGGTTTTGCATATATTGAACATTGACCTCTTTTTTTTTTGGGCTCGCCGGCTTTGCTTCCTGTTGTCTCCCTTCCTTGCCAGCCTGCTCAACAGGGGGGTGGGTGGTACCAGGGTCTGTGTGAAGCGCTCATGCAGCGGCCGGGGGGTGTGGGTACCGCAATGTACGAGTCCAGCGACGTATTGTGGAGATGTCGTTGCTGCACAGCGCAGAAAGTGGCCCGAAGCAAAGTGAGCCAGGGTTGGCCGAAGACGCTTGGAAGCAAGACAACACAGGGACGGCTCCGGCTTTTTAATTAAATGACCAATTGCAAAAGCTGTGACAATGTGGTAATAAAAAGTCCGGGCTATCCAATAAGCCACTGGCTCCTGCACGGCGACTAAACCAACGGACCACAGCAACGCCAGAGTCGGATCTTCTTGGTTGGCGACAGCGGTGTGCAGGTCCCTGCTAGGGTGCCCCTGTCTCGGGGGGCGCACGACGTCTTCCCCATCCCCATGCCCAGTCTGTCCGTCCTCATCGACGGCAAGCAAGCAGGCACCAGGCAAGGAAGGCTGGGCTTGGACTCGGGTAAGCTGGCTCTCAATCGCGACCGACCTTGGATCACGATGGAGGTTACCCATACCCACGTCACTCCCCCACCGGTTGTGGCGGATGCCGTGATGCTTGAGCAGGCACTTGCTCAAATTCCTCAGCACACGATGGCTCTCACCTGCGGCCTTGCGATTGTTGCGCGCCGGCCGGAGTGCGGTATGCGGTCCGTTGGGTTGTGGATGGGAGCCTGAATCAGGGCAGCCTAGCCTGCTATGGCGCGACAACTTTCATAGGCAGTGGTAAGCTGCTGCGTGGCGTTGACAAGCTCAACGGTACTTGAGCTTGCTCCTCAGCCGTGCTCATGCGATTCGACAACCCTTTTCCTTGTCATCGGATAAGCCCCTTAGCGGGCCCACAGGAGCATGTCTCTCTGCAGCCACTGGCTTCTGTGGGTTGGCGCGGCTCGGGAGTGAAATCATTGTCCCACCGAGGACTCTTATTCCGAGTCGGGGTTGCGAATATTGTCCACAAGAGTTTGCAGCTTCGCATACAGAAGTTTGGTTGGCATCTCTGTGTCCATGAGCTGCTCTATGTACAGCAGCCCGAATTAGAGACAAAGCCGCTAGCTGGCCAACCCTTTAGCTGTGGCATCCGATGAGTCCCGTCGCTTGAAGGAACAGACAAAGGCTTCTGCGACTTGCAATGCGAATCATTTGGTATGGAGGATGCATATGGAATACAGCGGTCTAGCGCTGCCGACGTCTCAACGCGTGGCCATGGAATATATCAGTACTCAACCACTCGGAAGGTATTCGATTGCCCTATGCGCGTCGTCTCCATATGTATCTCGTTGTAATTGCCTTTTTTCTCGCTCATAGAAGGGAATGAGACGGAAAAAAACGGAAGGAAACGGCGACCAACTTACCAACTCATCTTTGAAGTGGCTTCGAACCTGGTGTTGGGGCGCAGCCATGGTTGCGATGCTAGACATTGGTGTTCTGGCCAAGGACTATATCATGATCAGTAGAGCATTCAAAGACAGTTGCGTCTGCACCCCTGTATCGCTTGATTTTCTCGCGCAGCATGAATTTGGAGCCGTGGGTGTGTCTAACTGTGCGCTTTGCTCCTGTAATGCCCTTGGACAATAGCAACGGCTCTCGAAAGAATAGAGCAACTTACTCGGGACCAAACTTTGGTGGAACGCTGGCGTTGTAGCTTTGCCCGAGTCTCGTTTTCGAGTTCAGCGTCAAATTCTCCCAGAAAGAACGACTTGTGAGGGCGAATAAGGGCGTCTGTATCAGGCAAAGGTTCTTGTCGAAGAACGAGGTTCAAGCAAAGGCCGGGCGGGTGTGGTGCAGGCTATCGCAGGTTACGGTCAGTGGCGCTTCTTTTGATAAATCTTCCAAATTCTTAGGTGATGTGGTCGGAATACCACCCGTGGCATCGCCACCTTACCTGGATTATGAAGGAAAACGATACGCGTAGTCTCAGTTGTCCGTCAATGAGACGCGGTACGCAGCTTTTCGTGATATCAACTGGTAGAATGCAGTGGACCGTTGCGATAAAGAGTGGGGCTTGAAGCTGGTCAGCACTAGATACCCCTGTCGTTGCTCGATGTAGTGGTTTGTGCTACCTGGGTAGATTAGAGCTCGGTGACGACAAAGACTTGAAATTATATGATCTTGGTGTAGTTGTTGACGTTTATTCGACAAACTCGAAGAACATCGGTGTTGTATTTTGTTGTTGGGCGGTAGCCAATATTGGCGCAGAGAATGAAGGTGTCGCACAAACGCAGAGGTTGTCTCGGTTTGTTTCGCGCCGGTCGACAGTAACTTCGGTGGCTCACTGTCCACGCCGGTCCGTAGAAAGCTAGTATCGTTGCGACAGGCTGCACCAGTTCGTAATTCAAATCAATACACACGACGAAACGCTGTCGGCAAGAATAAAGATTGGAACTTCGGTCAGATCAAGCGGCGAACAAAGCAAGCCCTGATGGTACCAGTTGGCTACTTAGCCAGGAGACAGGCCCAGCAGCTGTCGGTTAGCTAGCGCGCCTGAATTGGACTCGGGACACGCTCAAACGAGTCGCGATAATGTCTTCCCAAAATCCGTTCTTCCGCCCGTGTTCAAAATGAGAAGCGATTCGCCGCGATAGTTACTGAATACAGGGGACACTCGAGATGCCAGTAGTAAGCAGCACTTGTAAACTGTGAGAGAAGTGAAGAAGTTGGAGAAGAACGGTTGGCGCGGGACAAGGTCAGGGTGGAAAGGGAGAGCGGGTCAGCAAGACAAGGCTGCCCCTGTTTTCAAGAGTAAGGTCCTCGCGGAGCCGTTGGATCAGAGGCACAGACTTGGGCTGGGCGTCATTTCGAGAGAGGAGCTTACTAGTATGGAAGGACTTTTATGTCTCCCAGCCAGCCCGTAACCGAACAAACTGGACCTAACTAACTAAGTAGCTGCCGGCATACCGTTAACTACCCACCTAGGTAGGTACAAGCCAACTATCTTGGGATGCCTTGGTTAGCCAGAGAGTCAAGCCCAGTGGGCCTAGAAAGGGGGACAGGCAGTCTCACCTCGGGCGATATTAATAGCTCCCAGTCCTCATCCGAAACATCTGCCATGACAATTGTAATTTGCCCTGCGTTCTACATGGCACATGTGCTCTAATTGCCCGGAGGTACTTATTATGCCCGCGGTGTACCTCCTGCATGACGATGGACAAGTTTGGTGGCCTTTTTTCTTTCTTTTTTTCATGAAGAGAAAAAATTCTCTGGGGGCCTCCATCATATGCGCAGACACGCACGCGGCACATCCACACCTGCCTTCCTCGTGAGTGACCGCACCTCCACTCCCCTTTATTCTCCCCCAACTAGTCAGCGACGGTCTTGCTAGTGAGTTGGACCAAGCGCTGGAGTTCAACCTTTCGGGACAAAAACCGGAAGGCTTGGCGTAATTGGGAGTCTTTGAAAATGGGGCGCCAGCGGATTCGACGAAATTGGCGTGGGACAGTAAGTATGCTTGTGCCCCACGAAGAAGGCGGCGCGGCCTTCCTCAGTGAGTTGTCTGATGCTCGCTATTTGCTTCCGAGGTGGCGCTACCTCGCTCGTCATACCGACACATTTGCGCACTTAATCGTAATAACATCATTATTGATAATATTACCGGCATCATGTAGCATGTACTGCGTCCGTTTTATTTTCCTATACGTGCAAAACCGGGTACCGAGAGCCCACACCAATACCTTTAGCAGCGTGTGCGAAGGAGTGAGGTAATTGCGGTCATGCCCGTGCGATTACTCCGTACGGCCGACGGCCGACGGGCAACTGAGGTTGTCGTATTACGAGATAGTACCTATTTATTATAGTCGCAAAAACAAAACACTTCTACTAACGATGCTTTCCGCCGACGTGTCGGGGGCATGATATATCTATTCCATCCAATTGACAGATGGACAGGCCAGAGTCAGAACCATGCCTCTGCCCAAGCGTCTCGCGGTTGAGAGACCCGGTGGCATGGTTCAGGCTGGGGCGCAAGGAACATGAGCTTGCCCCTTTGCCTCTGTTAAGTCGGTGGTGCGTGTGATGTGGCTGACGCCGGCTCGCTGTGCTCCAACTCCTCATAGCTAGCTCTCCGGTCGAAAGCAGTACTTACAGCCAATCGTGACGTTGGCGCGCCGCTGTTGTCGTCCTGTGTACAAAACTGCTAAATTGATATGCTGGGTCCTTCCCCTCTCTTCTCAGGCGCGCTTGAGCAGGGTTCTTTTAGATCGTGTGTTCAACCTGGTAATACGCCACGATCTCTCGAAAGCAAACAAACTTCCCCCGAGATGTGTACATGGGCGGAGCATTCTGGTGGGTTGACGGGCATCCAGTGGTTGCCACATCGTAGGGCTAACATCCTTGAACTACCTTTACATGTTAAGACACAAGGTGATCCCTCAGCACTCAATCTTGCATGCCAACCGTCACTGCTAGCTCGACTCTCTATCTGCTTACATACATGGTCGACTCTCGGCCGACGATACAGAAGCCACTGCGCCCGCAACAATCCGATCAGGACAAGGAGAGGTCTTCATGCTAACTGATGCACTCTCAGGGCGACTGTCACCGACCGACTCCCTGGTGCTGAGCTGGACGCGAAATCTACATCCTTGTACAAAATGTACCGAGTAGTCTTTGCATCAGCTACTTGGCTGCAAAAGACCTGGCCTACCGTTCGAGGCAAGGGCTCCCTCTACTTACCTGTTGCGCAGGGGTACGGCGCGAGCATGCAGGAGCTACACCTTAGGTAGGTGCCTACCTGCTGCCTAGTACATACCGGCTACTAATAGACTACGGAGTACTCCGTACTGGCACACTACTCAGTACTAAGGACTTAGGTCCAGAGTGGGCTTTCGCCCCAGCATCTTCTCACGCCCTCCCTGGCTGGTTTCCCTGCGCCAGTGCCGCTGCAATACTTGCAGAACTAACTTTCTTCTAGATCTGGGGCAGAAACGCTAGAATCCTTGCACGGTTTGTTGCAAGCGCAGGATAGCTATCAGTACTGGTAGGAATTCTTAGTGTTGCCGACTGCCAGGGAATGTAAGTATTATTTTGCGCGCTACGGATTACAGATACTCAAGCTGGCTTATTCCAAAACCAAGCTAGATACGCAGCCTAACTACTCAGGACTCCAACACGGACAACCGTACATCTACCACCAGTGCACGATCTCCTGCATACAATCTTGTGTTCCCAGGGAACAGTATGTCTCACGTCGGCGCTATTAGTTGTTTATCAGTGCACTACTTTACCATGTAAATCTTGGTGCGAAGAAAAAAAATAGACAGAAAGGGGGGGCGGCCATCCTGCCAAATTCGACTCATGTTACGGTCGCGTCAGGGGAAGAAACTGCGTTGCGAAATTACGCCATACTTATTGTCTGTTTACTGTCGCATACTGAGCTGGTTGCGCTAGTTCAGTAAAGGTAAGGAGTACTAATAGTAAAATGCTATTCGAGAGAGATATCTACCCATGTCTGCCGCTCTCGGGGTGCCATCCCTGATGAGCCAATCCTGGTTCCCGAGAGGCTCGGCCCTGGCACGTCAGGCAGGAATCGATGGAGAACGGGATATCTGTTGAAGTGGCAGCCCAAACCATGCCTCGCCAGCTAGCGCATGCAGGAAGATAAAGGGGCTAGGCAAGAAAGGGTGGCGCAATTGGAGTAGTTGGCCGTACTTGGAAAGCCCACCCCTGATGAAACGTCGCCTTCACCCAAGCAGGCCAGCCTTTGTCGCGCATGATTCAATACCGTGGACTAGATCAATACGGATACTCGTCATGAGTTCACGCTTCGGCTTCTTTTCAGGATACACTGCAGAGTTGCCCAGCGGCCGGGTCAGGCGATATTCCTGAAGTCGAATGCCCCTTGTAGTACTGGTAGTATATGCTGTCTCTTTTTTTCGTCTCTGGGCTACTCCTCACGACTGTCATCCTTCAACTTTCTTGGTTGGGACCGAGTGGGCACCGGTCACACGGAACACAGCCTTCGTGGGGCCAACGAGCAAAGAACTGAATCGCGGTGCTGTCCCATCACTTTCAGGCGTGGCGGCCAGCTCTTGCGAAAACGGCGCTCTTCCTGGCTGATCAGCCATCGCCGCCGGCAGCTGCTTTTTGCAACTAGTGATGTGCCAGAACGGGCGAACGAACAACTTGGATGGCGGTTCTATTTAGTATCTTGTACGGCATGATATCCGTGGTATCCTGCCGGCGGGCAGCACCTATTGGCGATGGCAGCTTGTTGTTAGCCTGGCTGCCAACTTAAGCTACCGTCTCTCATGCCAAGTAGCATAGCACGGCAAACGGCGCATTCACAGCGCCGAGGTGCGCTGATCGAGTGATCCTAATATCAGAGTGTGACTGCGCCTCTGTTCCTCTGTTGGGCTGTTGGGCTGCTATATCTGACCAACCTCTCGCGCGTCTTCTACTCTAGGCTAGAGCCCCGACCTCCGTCGCTGCGCGAGTGCTCTTGTAGCGTGAGGTGACCGGATGTGATAATGGCTGGCAGTAGTTGTCAGCTTGCAAGTGCCGTCCCCACTGCTCTGTTTCAGGCCGTCGTCACTGCGGAAGACATACGCGGTTGTCACGCTCAATTTTGGGGCGTCGGGCGTTCGCTGCCATTTCATTTTATTTGATTTTACGTGTTTGGTTTTCGACGCGTCTCCGTGTACCTTCGGGACTCGAGTGTACCACTTGCCTGTGGTGATGTATTTTTATGCCTGGGCTGTTTAATTTAACACTAGTGCCACCACATACGAGGTCGGCAGTGTCGTCTTACTTTCGCTATGGGCTCGGCTTGTCGTGTCCTCGCTAACCTTCTGTTGTTTCCGTCTTGGTTTTTGCCGACCTGCACGGCATTACCGCCACTGCGATATGCGCATGTCATGTCATTCTGTATGCATAAAGTTGGTTCTCAATGGAACGGCACCCGGACGCTGCCAAGGCTTTTCTCGAAACTTGTTGCTCTATCGCTCTAAACTGTACATGTCATTACAAATACCCTTTGGTTTTCCTCGGGTGGACCTTCCGTTGCCTGTAGGGCAATCAGCGGCTTACTACCATCGCTCATGCGCTTCCGATGGAGGGTCTCATTAGTTTCTAAGAGGCCCGTATTACCAGTCGTTCTCTCTCGGGTGCCGATTTGGCAAGACTTTTTGCTCAGTTCCGCTGTGGGGGGAATCATGCTTCACCAGGTATATTCGACTGCCTGAGCTACGCCTGGTATCTTCTTACTTGGTACACTTCATTCTGGCTCAAGGAAAGACTCTGTCGACGATGCGCGAAACTGGATCATCTGGTGGATTCACTCGGTTACTTGCCTAAAACCACCACAGACTCCGCGGCGGATACACAACACAGTTAGCCCTTCATCTCCCCCCCCCCCCCCCCCCCCCTACCCTATAGTTAACATTTGCACCGATTAAACTGTCTGAATTTCACCGCCTGGTTTTCTTCGTCCTGTAACGTTCCTCATACGTACCGCTGTTGTGATTTTGGACCAAATGTGAAGCCTGAATCTAGTGTTGCATCACCTCTACTCAGGACTGGTAGTATCGGACGGTCGCTAGCCACCGGCCAACGATAAAACCAGCCAGAAATATATCTCCACGAGAAATCGACACTTAAACGGAACTGGAGACACGGCACCGCACACAGGCTGGGTACCGAGGCCAAAAACTCAGGCACAGCAGCCAAAAACACACACAAGACGTAGTACATTGTGGACTGCCGCGATAGCAAGCCTATTGGTGATATCTGTCGCCATCACCGCGATGCGGTTCACGTTCACCATCATGATCCCGCCCAGTCTTTCTCCGCCTTTCAATATCCTCGCTTCTCTCGTCGCCATGGGTCCGTTCTCGTCTTTTCCCCGCAGTATCGCCATCTTGATCCTCCCGCCTCAACCGTCTTGGCCTGTCATTCTCGGAATCTAGCCTCTTATCACCCGAACCGTCGCTTCCCTCGTCCCGAGAACCCCCCAACCCCTCGTTATCACCGAGGTCCTTACCAAGCCCTCGCGTTTTACCATCAGCATCGTTGTCGTGCCCATCACCTCCACCATGGCGTCGATTACGGCGGTGATGCCGAGGGCTATCATCATCGTCATGACGCCTGCGCTCCTGCTCACGATCCGGGTCCTCGCGATCACGGCGTCGCTCTGTATGTCATGTTAGGACTACAAACCCTCCGCAATAGGAAACACTATACTATACCTCTAAGAATTTGAGTTGCGGCAGCATACGCTTGAATCTCCTCCTTGCTCAGGACACGCAAAACAATCACAAAACCATCTCGCTCCTCAAACCGCTCCTGTCCAATAGTGAGAGCTTCAGGATTGACCACCTTGCGATTGATTTTTGTCCATCGTGCTCCGGGTGGAACTTCCTTGAGCTTCTTATCCTCCTTGTGAGGAGCAACACCTTCTCGAACGGGGTTGGCTTCTTCAGGAAAGCTGGCACTTGGTTGCTTCAAAATACCCCTCAAAGGCTTCTCTTCTCGCTTATCACGAGGAGGTGAAACGACGCGAGCATGCTTCTTGTCGGCTGGAAATCCAACAGCCAAACTTTCCTCACCCTTATCTGACGCAGGAGCAGGAGAGACTTCCTTATTCGGGGACGTGGGGCGGGCCGAGCGGTCAACCTGATCAGCCACGGGCTCGTTGGACTGTTGCTGGTTGTCTTGCATCCTGAGAGCAGCGAGCTGCTCCTTTATCTGGCGGAGGTCATCGGTGTCTCTAGGATTGAAAGAGCCAGGTAGTCGTTGTTTCCCCCTCACCTTGCTCCGTCCTGCGTCATCCGAGTCAGAGGCAGATGAGTTACTGTACTTGACCAAGGAAGCCCCCCCATTATCTGAGAGGCCAGCAGAATCTCCCTCGCCTGCTCTGGCAGGTTCTGGTCGTGGGCTATGCCGATCTTTGGGTGAAGAGCGCTCGGCAGCCTCAAATGTCTCGTGACGGCCGAGGTTCCCGATGGCAGGGCCATGAGTAGCATCACTCTGCTCGTCAGGACCATTCGCGGGCTCGTTATCTCTCCTAGAGGCAGCAAACCCAGCTGCTGCTGCAGATATGCCAAGGCCAGTACCCGCGGCTCCAAGGATATTGTAAGCAGCCTCTCTGTCTCTTTCCTTTCCATCGCCTTCTGGACGTTTGCTCTCAGCAGAGAGAGGAAACGCACGGTCGTGTGTAGATTGCCTAGCCTCCGGGAGGGACTTTTCACCATGTTGTAGAAAACCACCACCCCGTGCATCCTCTCGGTTACGTCGACCATCATGTCGGTTGTCACGTCGAGCATCTGGGACCGTGTCCGGACTAGTGCGAATACCAAACGCACGGCTCGGACCACTGTCATCATAAAAGTGAGTAGAATGAGGGCGCTTGCTTTCAGTCATCCTATCATCGCTGCGATCACGTACATGGCCGCGCCGATCTCGGAAGTCGTCCCGAATGTGATGGGAATTGTCCCAATAGGACGGCTCCTGGCTAACAGAAACAGGCCGCCTGTGCCTCGTCTCTCCTGGGTCCCGAAAATTGCCAGATGTCTCGGAATATGGGAGCGGCTTCGGAGGTTTCGGTGCGGCAGGGAGGGCTTGACGATCTTGATCGACAGCATAATCTCTGAGCGTCTTGTCAAATCCACGCATAGTGGGCGGGGGCCCGCCACGCGCATCAGAGCGTTCATGAGGCACAGCGTAACCTCTGTCAACGTCATGTCTTGGACCATCACTTCTCCTGTGGTTACTGGCATATGATGTTCTGGGGTGATAGTAGCCTCGGTCAAAGCTGTCATGTCGTGGGGACCGGGATGGCTTAGAGTGGTCAAGATCATATCGGACCAACTCTCCGGCATTTGTGTACTTGTAACCATCATCGCCATAGTCGATTGATGTTGCACTGTGGCGCGGATTGCTTGGGTATGTGACGGAAGGCCGAGACTGGCGGTAAGACTCAACACTGAGGGGGCTCAATAAGCTATCTCCACGATCCCTGCGGCGAGTATAATCTTCACCGCGGTATGGCCGTGCAGAGCTGCGAGAACGGTTCGTCGAGGCGGGCAAGGTATAGTGCTGGGAGTTGGTGTGACGGTATTCGTCGCGGACCGGACTGCCATTACGCACAACAGCACTATGAGCCGCGTTCTTGTGAGCTCGATCATTTTGTACTGTGGTGACAATTACAGGCGGCCTTGTCGTCGAGTCCATGGTCGACCGCCTGCTGTGGCTGTGGTCGCGTGTTCGAAGGTGAGAGCGGGGATCCTGCATGACGGCGTAGGTCCTTGTTGTGGCAGGCTGGCCAGACGAAGTAGTGGAGCTTGAATAGCCGCGAGATGTGGTAGTAAGATGGCGGCCGCCAGCTGTTGCCAAATACAAGTCGTCCGTATATGACGGTTGATACACCATCCCGGCCGGAAGAGATGATCGCGAGGGATTCGCGCTCGCCGGCCGACTGGCATGATGAGAGCTGCGATGTCGGTCGGCCATGACCCTAGACTTGGGCTTCTGATTCGAGGGCGCGTCACAATGGGCAGCAAGCACGGCGGTGCAGTGCCGTTATTCACAACGCTGGGTTTGGATGAGCTGGAGAAGTTGGCGGGGTTGCGAGTGCCGGGTGTATCGGTGAGGGGCGACGGAGAATAGAGTAGTAGTGGGATCGTGTGGATTTTGCGGTCAACCTGCGGTTTCGCTGCAGCAGCACTGGAAGCACAGTACACCTCGCAATATACAAGGGGAAAAAAAAACCCAAGACTCGGGCTGGGCGAGGCAGCCTACGTGATCAGCCAAGCCGTTAGCTATGCCTCCTGGAAAGTCGCCCACATTGGGATTGAGCGGGACACCCACAGATACCCGAATTGGCGGGAGTGTTTATTCGGTGCCTCACTCTTTGGCGCGACAATGCACCCGTGAACCAGCAAATGTGTGTTTACACTTACTATTGCAGGATGTAGAGGGATATATAGTCACACGGCGCGCCACTGGGAAGGCGGATGGCGAAATTTCTGCGTGCCCGAGAGCAGCAGAGACGGGGAAGTTGCTTGGTGTCGAAAAACGTGTGCAATATAAGGTATGAGGGGCGGATATGTGGTTTTTCTTGGTTCGGCAAGGGCATTGCCACCAGTGACCACCAGCAACGACGTCACCTTGTACTAGGCAGGTACCAGGTAGGTAGGCAGGTTGGCAGGTACTACCTAGGTAGAGGGACGTTGTGTGGAGGAACGTTGGTGGGAAACTTGGGCATTGACCTGATGCTGAATTACGAGCACCCTGTTCTCAGCTCGACCTAAACAGACAAGGGGACAGGCTGGATCCTTCCCTCCCCCCTTCTCCAAATAAACAATCGAATAGATACACGGCATGCATATCGAGTTCGGACAGTGTGCCGGTGTAGATAGGTACCTAGCCTTCGCACGTAGGCACTACAAAAACAGGGCTGAAATTTCACTTAGCCGCCGTGCTGCGGCAATGACTTAGAGCCCGCCAAGACGCAATTTCTGCATCAGATGCGGATGCTTGGCAGTAGCATACCCTCCAGCCTTCGCGTGGTTGCTGATGATTACCAAGGGACAAACTCCATGCATGCTTTGCAGGGAGTTCTATGGGCCGCTGGGGTTAGTTACATGCAACAGGTAAGCAAGCAAGTACCTGTTCAGGGCAGTAGCAAACTGTAGGCAGGCAAGTACCTAAGGTACTAAGACAAGGTACACATTACCCTACCAGTAGGTGCCTCTCTCCAACGTCTCTAGGTCAGTTAGTGCGCCACCTGCACCGATTACAATGTGGGCTGCAACGCTGTAAGCATGGGTTCGGTGAAGCTAAGGACTCGTTTTCTCGTTATACTTGCAGCTCCTTGCATATTGAGACTTTTTTAGTCGCACATTACTGGTAGTACCATATAGTACGCTCGATCGGAGCATCTGCTCGCCTCTTCTATCTCGCGTTCCGGCCCTGTTACCCTACCCTACTTCTCATTTTATGCCGCACTGCCATTAGAGTATCCAATGCTGCCCAACGTTGATAGAACAGGGTTTCGTCAGTGGGGAACAGGAAAAAAAAAACAAGATAGATTAGAGTACGGAATACCCTACAGGGTATGACCCATGTCATTTCTGTACGACATTGGGCATCACTGGCTTCTGTCATGCAATCTACCTGCCCAACGACAGGGGTGTCGCGAGGTGCAAGTGCTAGGAGTCATGGCATGCTGTAACCCGTACAGCATCGCAGTACTCAGTATTCTCAAAATAGTCGGTGCACTTATCAAACCAGACCAACTATACGGAGTAATTACCCATAATGGCGTTGCTGCGTCATAATCAAGCCAAAGAGCCCATTGGATCCCACAGTGGCAATGTAATCGGGTCCTGCTTTAAGACATCCCGCACTGCCCGCGAGCACAGTCGTGGGTCAATAACCGCCTGATAAACAAATTCATCCATCCAAGAATCCGTCATCACAAACCAACCATTGTCCCCAACAGCAGGCCCCCAGCTATTTTGGACTCTCCATCGGACGGGCTTTCCGGTTGCCTCGTCAATATGCACTGCCGTCAAGACCATGGCGTGCGTCATCTTGCTCTCTCCTGCCATAAGCCTCTCCGCCTTCTTCATGCCCAACAGGTCGGTGTTAATACCAACCTCATACTCAAATAGCTCTGTATCCATAATACCCAGGTTCCTGTCGCTAAATTGCCCAATGTCGCAGCCAAAGAAGACCGGCATACCTGCCTTTATCATCCTTACGCATGCGGATTTGAGCACATGCATGTCGACGTTGACGTATTCAACTTTGCGGCCGCCCACAATGTTTCCCAGACGGTCAACAGACAGGAGTGACATTGGCTTGTGGCGGGGATCGTGAACAAGAGAGATCATTCCGTCCAAAGTCTCTGAGCTGACTCGAAGAGTTGTCCCATAAATACCGCGGGCAAATTCTTTTGGCGAGCTGCTCAGTTTATGAGTCTTTCCGTTCTTGTCCACGTACTCCCAAGTGAACGAGTCGGTGCTTTTCGGAGGTGGTCCCAGGAGCAAGGTCATGGTGGTCAAGACTTCCTGCAGAATAGCAGCCTTAAGATCCTCGACAGCTACCGGTAGTGGTTGACTAGCAAGCTCTCCGCGTAATAACTTGCGCAGTACCAGAGCTTTCTGGCGTAACTTTGTTTTCAAAATCGAGTTGAGAACACCAGAGTTCACAGCGTTCCAGTTATCGGGATAAATGACCTTGGGAACCAGACCATATTTGGCTACCAGACCCTGAACCATACTCATTTGTCCACCGTCGCCGATCAGGTCAGCAAGTAGCTGTTGAACGACGCGGCTGTCAACGTCTTCCTGGCTGGTGTCGATAATTTGCTCGAGGAACCAGTTTGCCTTTTCGAACTTGTCCCAGAAGAAGAGGTACGCCTGGGAGAGCTCAAATGACTCGAGTCCATAGGTTTGCATAAGGGCGATCCTGAAAATATTGGTCGAGGCAAAGAGCCAGCAGCGGCCGCTGGATCCCTGGGAAGTGATCGGGCTTCCCTCAAACGGGATCTTATGATTGAAAATCTGCTGATCACACTGGGCAACGGGCGAAGACAGCAAGACTTGGCGCGGGTTCGCTGAACTCAATGCTGTAAGAGCAAGCCTGGTGGGAATTAGCAAACGAGTGGTCGGACAACCCACATCTGCCAGAAACATTATTCAATACCTGTTCTTTGGGTCATTAAGTACCCGTCGAATGAACTCATCTGAGCTGATGGGATCAACGCCTTGTGGAGCTCTCGGTTGCAGCCGCACTGTCTCTCGACCTGGCTTCTCGGTAGATAGTTGAATGTAGTCCTCATCTATGCATAGATCATTGACACGATCGTATTCTGCCTTTTCATGCTGATCCGGTTGATACAGCGGCTTGGAAGCTTGACTACCCATATTGCAACCTGGGGTTTGCTATAAAGTGCGGCGCTCGGCAAAGCTGTTGTGTTGGAGGGAGGAACCCTCAAGGTGCTACACGCAAGACGACTAGTTCAATACTGGAATCTTAAGTAAGAACCTGACAGCCTCTTCTGGGTCACGAGATACGACCGGAGGCGCTAGGCTTACGTATCGAGAACGAATTTTGATGCATGCTACGTATCCCATGTATGATAAGAAGGAGGACCCCGCTGCTATGGCCCACGCGACTGAGCACACCTTCACGGGTCTGTTACCTGCCTTGATCATTCTTGTAGATAGACATTGTCAGCGTCACTCGAGCAAAGGAGCGGGCCAAGGCATAAGCCAATGGGTATAAGGTTGTACTAAAAATCCCAGAGCGAACTGAGGACTCTGGCGCACTATTCACACATGATAAACAACTGTGTTTAATGATGCAGGCCTGTAAAAACAGCCGGTCACGTATCTTTGAGAACATCTGTGTAAGCAAGAACCTTGATGGTTCATGGTATATATGTGCCGCGCTATTTGGAAGTTCTGGTTGCGACGAGAGGATCAGAGAGCAAAGACTCCGTACCAGGCAAGATAATACTGCTAGGAAGCTCAAATGGAGACAAAAATGTAGATACATCTTTCCATTAATAAGGTGGGCAGGTACAGTAACATGTTTGACAAAATAGTGCAAGGTCTTTTGGAGCACGATTCACGGCCAGATAAGGGAAGCCAGTGAAAAGCGACTTGGTACGAGTAGGGCATTGAAAGTGCAAAGCAAGAATAGAGAGACAAAAGTCTTTCGTCACATTGTCGGCGGCTATATATAAGCCAATATAAACTAGCTACATGTCCAAATAATATATCTGATTCATACACGAGCGGCATGACGCTCCTTACAGGCGAGAGCCATGGATGACCTTCATGTCAACAGCGAGCTCGCGGCCGTTGTCGTTGAGGACGAGAGCACGGACACTGCCGCGGCCAGACTCAAAGGCACTGCTAAGACGAGACCAGAGGTTGGACTGGTCAATGACGGCCAGGCTCTGCTTGACATCGCCGGTCTCAGTCATGGCAACAATGTTGCCACCCTGCAGATCAAGCACACGGTACTGCTTGAAAACAGGGCCAAGCATGGTCTGGACAACCACGCTGGGAGCGGGGTTGGAGACAAAGGAAGACTCCTCATGCAACTGACGAGTGAAGAGGTCAACGCCGAGATAACGGTACTGGCCAGTAGCGGAGGAGGTAGAGATGCGGATGACCTGGCAAGGACGACCTTGCAGCATCAGGAAGTCACCGATGCGAATGTGGTGGCAAGGGATGGTGACAGTGTTGGGCAGGTACTGGCTGGGCTCCGAGGTGCGACCGCGGGGAGCGGGAGCAGGGCCCTCGCGAATCTCCACATCGATGTGCTCCTCGTGATGACCACGGGGGTGAACAACGCGGTCAGCAAGCTTGTGCATGCCGTGGCGGAAAGAGTGGTAGTGACCTAGTATCTTTATTAGCAGCTGACGATACAGATCGGGCAGCTAGGCAGGCAAGACATACCGTCTTCGTCGTAGTAACCCATCTTGGACTTTTGATCGGCTTGACCGAAACGGAAGGGCTCGAAGGTCTCCTCGGTGATCTTGATGTCTTCCTTGTGAACGGAAGGACGGGCGCCTGCGTCAACGGTGTACTCGTTGACACGGATGTTCTCGGACTGGTAGGTCTGAGGGGGAACGTCTACAGTGGTGTTGTATCGAGGGCGGAAACGCTCGCGATATTCACGCTCGATATTGTCAATGGGGTTGCCGTAGGACTGACGGTGAGTATCGACCTCGATGTGAGTGTCAGCGTACTCGCTGTGTGCAGGTCTAAGAAGATGATCAGTACCTTGGTGGAGGAATATTCGTGACTTGGTCTCTGGGGCAACTGAAACCCCTGGACCAGGGTGCGCTTGGCGAAGCTTCACCGCACCTCTGGCCTGGGCGCTCAGGCAGGGCTTGCATGGATTTGAAGGGGGGAGGGGGGAGTTTGTGGAAAAATGACCGACAAGTGCTGCACGAGCGAGACGAGGGAATTGGTGGGAGACAGAGGTACAAAGATAGAGGGACGGGGAGAAGTAGGAATTAGAGAAAAGAAAAGAGATGAAGTAAAGCTTACCTGCGATCTTCCCTGACGTAGTGCTGCTCCGACTGGAAACCGGGACGGCGGCGAAGATCTTCTTCACGGGTAAAACGGACTTCTTCCTCGTTGACCTTGTGAGAAGAGTACTGGCCTTCCCGTCCGGCTGGTTGGTTGTTGGGGAGATTGATAGCAACCTCCTCGTGAGTCTGGGTCGTCGTCTGCGACTCGCTGTCCTTGTACGTCGAGGGAAAGATGCTAAAGGGCACGGGGACACGGGCTTCAAAGTCCAGATTGGCGACTTTTGCCTAGCGAGAGAATCTTCTCATACAACCTTCCGTAGCGAGCACGAAAGGATGACAAGAAGTCCTCTGGCTTTTGTCTTTGGAACAAAAGTCGAAGAAGAGGGAGAAAGAAAAGAGAGGGAAAGGTCCTCGGTGAAGTCTTTTCTTTCGAGAATGATGATGCTGTCTGTGTCTGGAGGTGATTGAAAAGGAGAGATGGCGGCCTGACGGATGCAGCAGAGCGATGGCTTTTGAGGACCGGGGGAGACGGGGATTTGGGCTGGCTACATGTTATTACGTGGGCCTGTCGTTGCTTGGGGCTGTATCCTTGGCTCGATGCACAGTGTTTACACGGGCTGGGGGTTTGTTTACTTTCAGCCAAACCGGAATAGCCTGATGATACTCTCTCCACCGGGAGCGCCTCAGCTTGAGAGATGCACGGCCATTGAAAGCGCCGGGACGAGCAACCCGGCACCTCCCTTGCTGATACATCTGCATGGAGGAGGAGACTATGTACCTGAGTAAGTTAGGAGGTAGCCAGGTACGTCGGTAACTTGGCAGGTAGGTCGGCAGGTACTTACAGTACTCTGCTATGCACGAGGCGGTACCAATACCGGTAAGCAAAAAGGGAGGGGGGAAACAAACTCTCTTCTGCAATACGACCCAACTATTATTAGGGTGTGCGACGGACCATCAGGCTAGGGGAAAAGCGGAGAGATATTCGCTGTGAATGGCGTATGCTCAAGACGGTGTGGTTTCCATCTACTTACTGTTGGGCCTCATTGGCTTGCATCGAACGATGCTTGATGAGCTGGCTGCTGCCCACAATAGCGTCGTCCAAGCCGGCTGATACTTTCCGCCCATATGTACCCTAAGGTTTTTTTCTTTTTTTTTCTTTTTTTTTTTCTTTCTTTCATTTTTCTTTCTTAATAAAGAGCCCTTTGTCCCAAAGTGAGATTTCTTTTTCTAAAAAAAAAAAAGGTCTTGGAATTCAGACCAGTAAAACTCCACTGTTTCGGAGCCTCCTCAGGTAATTGTCCCCCATCCCCGTCCCCTAACAAAACCCCATGTGGGCTTTCTCGCCTGCCGTGTCTCGCACACGCCAAACAAAAAGAAAGGCAGCAATTTTGGGCAGCAAAAACCAGCCAGGTGTCTATCATCTGAAGCCCGAGAATTCCAGTGCCCAACGGCTAGATCTGGCCGTTTACTTTACAATTAAGCCATCTTGCACATGGAAATGGAGTCACGATATCTAGAGCAAGTTTGTACACGCTGAAGCCTGTCCTATTCGATGGCCACCCACCGAAGACCTGTCAGCGCCGTGGTGCTCTCAGCTCATCTGTTGTTGACACGAGCGGTGGACGCGTCTGATCGCGCGACTGGGCCAGCTGTGTCGCATGGTTGCCACGACAACCCAGGGGCAAAGAGGCCAACCAACCCTGGCACCCTCCGCACGCCATCTCTGTCACAAGCTCTCTCGTGCGACTAAGTAAGTAACAATTGTTTATTATTGGTTTTCCTATACTCCGTACTTTGTACTTGCACCGGCGAAAAGACGCATCATACTCGCCGTGCGGCGTGTGGCGCCAGAGTTTTATTGCCTTGCACAGGTTGCACCCCTCCGTATTGCATGCCTCGGCTTCGCCCCTGCCCGTGGTTCGCAGATGGTACTCTAATCTTGTATGTAAGTAGACTGTAGTCCGTACATGTACATACATAACTATATTACTTACTTGCCTTGGCCAACTTCCATTTGGCTTACTTATGATTAGCCTTTGCACTGGGCCACGATTTTACTGGGCCTCTGGCAGCATTTCAATTGCATGTAATCCGTACCGAGTACTCCGTACTCCGTACGGATTTCGGATAGACACCTACTTACTCTTGCATACCTACTGATTCCTTGCAAGCCACGAGCCACCACAAGGAACAGAACTCATGATATCTACTGTAAAGCGCACTGTACGAGACAGACACACTCTTCGAGCTTGCTGAACAGGGGCAGATCCCCATAAGTACACCGGTCGTCCCGAGTCACGCTGCAGGCTTGTCGGAAGGATGGTATTTACCTCGTCAGACTACTATGCGATCCCATTATCTGCAATGTGGCTGGCAATTGATAATTGTTCGTTAATGTCTATTGCTCGGAGGCCACCTCTGATGTTGACTCATATACTTGGACGGCAGCAATTATTTACTGGTAGAAAAGCCCATTTTTTCTCGCCGCGTGCAAGCTCCATCTGTTCAAGCTACTCTTGAGTCTTTACTGCTTACCTTATTACTTAGCAAGTGGTGGCCAGATTCTCTTTAGATGCACGTGACATCACACGGTATTTCCGCAGTGTAATGGCCCCCGCCATGTCATGCTGTGCCCCACGTCCCGATGAGGCGCAACGGCACGAGCTATCGCAAATTCCCAGCGGAAGCTCGATTTGTACCTGGTTTGACTGCTCAGAGCATTCGATATGAAGCAAAGGTACTCCTCTCTCGACGTCAAGGTGAGACCTCTTGAATTCCAACCGCACAGCGCACCCTCCACCCTTGCTTACACGTTTCTCCATTTGTACAGGTCATTGCTCATGAGCTCAACCAGAGCTTGATCTCGCTCCGAGTCGCCAATATCTACGACCTCTCGACAAAGATATTACTTTTCAAATTTGCAAAGCCGGATACGAAGAAGCAATTGCTCATAGATATCGGGTTTCGTTGCCACACGACAGACTTTGCTCGCGCGACAGCTGGAGTTCCGTCTGCCTTTGTTACTCGACTGCGCAAAGTCCTTAAGACACGTCGTCTTACCTCGGTATCTCAGATAGGAACTGACCGCATTCTTGAATTCCAATTCAGTGAAGGGCAATACAGACTATTTCTTGAATTTTTTGCAGTAAGAAAACCCGCGGATGGTGGCTATTCAACTGCTGACAAAACAAACACAGAGCGGAAATGTTATCCTTACCGATGCTGACCTCAAGATACTCGCTTTGTCTAGAAATGTGTCTGAGGGAGAAGGCCAGGAACCACAAAAGGTAGGGCTGCAGTATTCCCTTGATAGCAGACAGAATTTCCTGGGAATACCAGAGCTGTCTCAAGAGAGAGTCCGCACGGCACTAGTGGCGGCTGTCGAGAAGGCTTCAGCTACAAAAACGCCCGCTTCAAAACTGTCCTCTAGACAGGGAGATGTTCTCCGAAAGTGTTTGGCTGTATCAATTACAGAATTACCTCCAATCCTAGTTGATCATATACTGCAAGCAAACGACTTCGACACTTCCGTCAAGCTGGAGACAATTTTGGAAAATGCGACTCTCCTTAGCGATCTGACACAAAATTTGTGTAAAGCAAGAGAGCTTGTTGAATCCATCACGTCGTCTCCAACGTGCGCCGGCTTTATATTTGCAAAGAAGCCCAGCCAGGAACAGAACCTGCAGAGCCCAGACGTCTCTGCTGAGACCAAGCTCGGCCTGCTCTATGATGATTTCCATCCCTTTGTGCCGAAGAAATTCGAAAAGAACAACAATTTTGAGGTTCTCAGAGTTGAGGGCTACAATCAAACCGTCGACGAGTTCTTCTCGTCCCTTGAAGGCCAAAAGCTAGAAAGTCGTCTGGCGGAAAGAGAAGCTGCTGCTCAAAGGAAACTAGACTTAGCAAAACAAGACCAAGAAAGCAGAATCAAGGGATTGCAAACTGCCCAATCCGACAATTTTCGAAAAGCAGCTGCGATCGAGGCGAACATTGAGCGTGTTCAAGAGGCTATGGATTCGATCAATGGTCTACTGGACCAAGGAATGGATTGGGTGGATATTGGGAAGCTTGTTGCGCGAGAGCAAAAGAAGAACAACCCTGTTGCGAACCTGATATGCCTGCCCTTGAACTTGACTGATAATGTCATCTCTATTCGACTGAGCGAAGAAGACGATACTGTTGATGAGGAGGAGGACCCTTTCGAAACAGATGATAGTGATGGTGAATCTGACGATGAGTTGGATAATGCCAAGGCTGAGCAGAAGAATTTGAACAATAGTGTCATTGTTGAAGTGAACCTGACTCTCAGCCCTTGGAGCAATGCCCGAGAATACTACGATCAACGAAAGACCGCTGTTGTTAAGCAAGAGAAAACTCAACTGCAGGCGAACAAGGCCATCAGAAGCACTGAGCAGAAGATCAGACAAGACTTAAAGAGAGGTTTGAAACAGGAGAAGGCGCTACTACAGCCGATTCGAAATCTGATGTGGTTTGAGAAGTTCTACTGGTTTATTTCTTCCGATGGCTACCTTGTCCTGGGTGCTAGGGACAAGTCACAGGCAGAGATTCTATATCGGCGGCATTTGCGTAGTGGTGATGCCTTTTGCCATGCCGACGCAAACAATGCCGCTGTAGTCGTTGTGAAGAACAATCCGGATACAACAGATGCACCCATCCCACCAGCCACGCTAGCTCAGGCCGGACAACTGAGTATTTGCTCCTCCGATGCGTGGGACTCCAAAGCTGGCATTGGCGCTTGGTGGGTCAGTTCGCGCCAAGTCACCAAGTCAACTTCTACGGGAGACATTCTACAACCAGGAAACTTCAATGTCAGCGGAGAGAAGAACTTTCTGCCCCCGGGGCCGTTAGTACTTGGTCTCAGTATCATGTTCAGAATTAGCGAGGAAAGCAAGGCCCACCATAACAAACATCGCATACAGGACAATGGTGCAGCTGACGGTGCTACTGAGCGAGAACCCGGCTCAGACCCTTCACATACTGAACACAGGGCGGCGGACCATGACATCAAACATGACACTTCTACCATGAACTGTAATCACGAACCCGATAGCGGACTAGAGGAATCTGATTATCAAGACGAGGAAGCGCAATCTATCCGAGCCAACCCCCTTCACGGCGGGGGTGCGGGATTGGAGACATCACAGCTGGGAGAAGATAAGAACCGAATAACATCAACTTTGGCTTCTCTAGATGTCAACGGAGAGAATGACGAAAACATGGATGAGCAAGAAGCTGCCCCATCAGTAACTGTAACCAACAAAAATCCTACAGAGGTGGACAGCATTGCAGAATCCCCGGCGCGGACTGGTGTGCCACATGAATCCAAAAAGCCAAAGAGAGGCCAAAGAGGAAAAGCAAAGAAAATTGCTGCCAAGTACAAAGATCAGGACGAAGAAGATCGTGCTGCTGCCGAGGTGCTTATTGGTTCTGCTGCCGGAAAACAGAAAGCTGAAGCAGAATCGCAGGCAAAACTGAAGCGGGAGCAAGAGATGGAGCAGACAAAAGCGAGACGCCGTGCACAGCACGAAAAGAAACAACAAGAAGTCGCTGCACATGAAGAGAAGAGGCGTGCGATTTTGGACGGCGGGGATTGCGAAGTTGACGACGAAGAGGAATATAGTGCACAGATTGACTTATTGGTCGGGACTCCGCGCCCAGGCGACGAAATTCTGGAGGCTGTAACGGTCTGTGCTCCTTGGGCCGCCCTTGCCCGAGCTAAATACAAGTTCAAGCTCCAGCCCGGCGCCGTGAAGAAGGGCAAAGCAGTAAAGGAGCTGCTTGAACGTTGGAGAGCAGATGCGGGTAGAAAAGGCGTTTTGGATGACAAGAGCATGGATACTGAAAAGATGTGGCCAAGAGAGGTCGAACTCATCAAGTTCTTGAAACCCGAAGAGATCGTCAACACGGTCCCTGCCGGCCGAGTTCGCCTTGTCGTCGTTGGTGCAAACTCTGGCGCAAATAAAGGAGGCCGTGGCCCTGGTGGAGGCAAAAGCCAAGCAAAAGGTGGTAAAAAGGGCAAATAAAAGGACACGGACTCTTCAGCATAAAGGAAGAAACAGTTCGATGTATATTCAGTTCATAGATACCGTATGACGCAAAACCAGACATTGGAAAGCACGCTTGTGTGTTGGCTGATATGATACACCTACCGAGCGCTGCCGCCAACTCTTTCAATGCGGCGAACATGGTTGGGCATTCGCGCAATGCAAAGCTCCAGGCAAAATATTCCCCATTCCCCGCTGGTCGCATCACGGACGGCGTCTTGAAGCTCACGACCGTACCTCTCGCCGTAGGCCTTTTTGACAGCCTGCATGTGCATGGGGTCCCAGTGGTACCTGACAAGCCGAGAAACGAGCAACTCGCGTCGTAGGTTGTCCTTGCGCGAGGCCGTCAGTGCGTGGTGCAGCAGCAATGCGTCTCGCACAGGACGGTTAATTACTCCATTCAAAATATGAGCGAGAAGTTCGCCCTTTGAACAATTAGCCCTTGTGATGCTACAAAAGCTGTATAGAGGGGCAGGGAGCGCTTACCACAAGATTTCCACTCTTCTTGAGCGCCTCGCGGGCAAAGTTGCCCCTATAGTGGCGTTCATATTCCTTCAAGACTGCCCTCAGATGAGAATCACTCCGCTGTAAAACGATGGCAATCATCAAGGTTTCGCCACCTTTTTCGGCCTTGACGGCTTTTCTCAGCTCGTCAACATCGCGGTCGATCAAATCATAATCCAGCGGAATTGTACGGCCATAGTGATCGTAATCCTCCATTCTTCTTTCTTCCAAAACTGTCAATACAGCCTTTTTAAATTTGTCCTCTTTCAACTCTGTCTTCATGCATTTCGTAAGGCTGTTGTCGTACTTCTTGTCGGTGAAGGCGTCCTTGATGCAGCGGATCTCATCATTTGTGCGTCCCATCAGGGTTTCAATAAGAAGTTCGCGACGCGTTTTGTCACCTTGATACCAGAAATTAGCCCAGTATGCTTCACTCTCCCACATGCCAAGAGCAACCGAATAGCACGCCTTCATTAACATAGGATCTTCGTCCTTGAGTCGTGCTCGAATATGCTTCGCGATGTTGACTCCTTTTCTCTCAGAGCCTGTTTTGACAATGCGTTTGTACTCCGCCCGTAGCTCCATGACTTGATCGTGCGACAAACTTGGAAGGATCTCAATGAGAGGCTCCGTATCAGGAGGTCTATCGCCTTTCAAAGCGCGTGCCAGACGTGATGCGATATCTTCTGGGTCATGGAAACGGGCTCTACGATTGCGCTTCTTGCCGTCTCCTTCGATATCGGAGTTGAGCGGGGAGAGTGCATCGATCATCTTTTGGGGTTCATTGGCAGCCTGCGACGCAAGAAGTAGAGGCGATGGCATTGGAGAACAGTCCTGGTAGGTGCCATGGTATGACTCGAGGAGAGGGGACCCTGGCGCCGCCGCCAGTGACATATTGACAGGACGACTTGTGTCGACTGTGAGGGATGACATCCGGCCAGTGGGCGGCAGGGGCGAGAGCTCGCGCTTAGATGATCGTCGGTCTCTGGATCGCTCCCGAGACCTATCACGAGATTTGTCTCGTCTATGCTTGTCCGGCTCAGCTGTCAGCAAGGCCGGACCTGGTGAGGCATCTCGTCTAGCATCCCGAGAGCGGTCTCTTGTGCGCCGGGAATTTTCCACCGTCAGGGCACTCGATTTAGAGGTCCTTGAATCGTCCGGGTACTCCCAATAGGTGTCATTCTTTGTCCTCCTGGACGATCTTTCTTCTCTTTCGGGGCTATACGGACGTCTCCTATCGTCATAGTAGGCATCCTTGTGCTTGGAACCACGCGTGTCCCCGGAGTTTGAAGCGGGGATGTAACTCCCATATGTCGGGGGAGAGCTCGCCTGAGTGGTGAATGGAGGCGGGCCACCGTAAGTTAGGGCCTCGTCTTCGGAATCAGAGCGAGAGCGTCTGACTTTCCTTCTGCCGTCTCCCTTGTCATCGTAATTCTGGCTGTACTTTTGGGGCAGGTACTTCAATCGGTCATCGCTGGCGTCAATCGAATCTTGTTTCCCGCGCCCAGTTTCGGATCGACGGCTATCTCGATTATTGTTGTCGTATTCATACTTGTTGTATCTCAATTCCTGAGTATCTTTACGACTCTTGTAGCGGTCTTCCTTCTCTCCTCGGCGGGGTTGTTCCTCGTCGTCCGGAAAAGACCCTGGAAGATGGTTCGAATCCACGAACTCTGGCTGAGAGTGCTTCTCTCTGTAAGAAGAACGTTTCCCATCATACTGGTACTGAGGCCCAGGCATGGCCGGGTCAAGGCTGACCCCGGAGGGATACCCAAGACGGTGTTCGCTTTCAAACTGTGAGTATTTGTCGTCATACCTGTCGACGTACCCATCATCAGGATATCCATAGCTTGGTTCTCGCACGTCTGAATATGACTTTGTCACTCGCTCGGGCTCCTCTTTTGGCCGTCGGTCACGCGACCTGGATCTAGACCTGTCGCGGCGCCGCTCGCCTTGCACTGCCAGAGACATCGTTGCCGTGGGCCGGGGGGCGATGCGGGGTCTCGGAGACAAGGATCTCGAAGGTCGGCGTCACTTGAGGTATACGGCGCTCCCCTGAAAGGCAGTGAAGCTGGGCAGGATTGGGCAGAATTGATGGAAGGCGTAGATTTTTGTGCCATTGGCGTTGTAGAAAATCGAGCGCGACGTAGCTACTCTGGAAAGTGGGATGGCTGGTAAATGGCCCCTCTGCGTCCGAGGCGCTTTGCCTTGGTTACCACTAATAGCCGCTAGGTGCTGCAGGTGTGAGAGAGGCTGCCCTGTCGCATTCATCATCATGGGGCCCGTAGTGGGGGCGCTGAGTTGATATCCCTGTCTGATGATGGGCTTGAGGAGCTTCTACTAATACCAGTGATATTCATGTTTCTGTTCACTACCAGTACTGTTCGTGGTCCTGACGTGAATACTATGGACTGTGCCTGCGATTTCGACGCGCGCTGTTTACTTTCCATATGTAGCGTCAGATCATCTCGTTTGTGGTTGGTGACTTCATGAACCCGACGGCACATTCAGATGTTGACGCAGATCTGAGATGGACACATCAGGGCTTTACTATGCACTAGCTGGGCTTTTCTTCTAGCTTTAGGGCTCGCTCGCCTCTCTGGAAAACAAACAACGCCTCATCTTTTCCGGCGAAGCTCGGGAGTGATATCTGTACAATCTTTGTCCAGCTCGGCTGTTCTTTTTCCATATACTCGGCCATGGTCAGGTCCTTGAACCCAGTATACCCGTTTTTGTTCTGTGTGCCGACCACAGCTATGGTGTCACCGCCATATGTATCGACCAGGTCCTTCGTAAAGGCGCCTTGAGAGCCGCCTCGAGAGCCGCCTCCAACGACAGGATAGACGAGAAGAAGGACCATTTGCTCGCCACGACCGTGATGTTCGAGCCACTTGACACCGTCTGATATCACTGTGTCATCGACCCAGGAGACCCGCCATGCGCTTTGCAGGTTGTCTACTGCGTGTGATTTGAGACCGTATGCTCTAAGCATATAACTCCAATACCCATTTCCGGAGCCCATGTCCGCTATATCACGGCCTTCTGAAATGATCTTTAGCATCTGTAAGCTTTCGTGTGAGGGCGTTGCGCATCCAAAATGATGCATAAATATCGGCAGCACATGGTGGCTTGTGGCTACTCTCTCGGAAGATGCACACGGGCCGCACCATTCTAATGAGCGACAAGACCATTCCCAGAATTGGAAGTACGGATTGTAAATTGCTGATGATTTTACTTTGGGTATTGTTAATTTCGATTCTAGAGTTGGATGTATGTATCTTCTGTCGATAAGACACATGGCGCACTCTGCCCGGGTAGAGTTCTTCTTGGCATTCGTCTTGAAGTTTCTGAGAGCGGAAAGTGTCACTGTTTCCGGTCTGTATATTGCTATATAAGCATTTATATCTGGTAGCGACGGTGCGGCCATCTTTGTGGTGTGCCTGGTTAGGAACTGGCTCTCATACCGCACGGGATTATGGACGTGAGGGACTCACTGATTTTCCGTCTGCCATTTTATACCAATCATGCAGGCCATTGACATTCCCGAGCCGTACTATGTGCTGTACTTGGGCAAGGCTTACACTTGCGGTGGCATGGTATACGTAATCGTCATCATTCGGGAGCTTGAACAGTGCGCGACTGGCACTGAGAAGGTCATCTTCTTTCAGAAGCTCATCGATTTGGGATTGCAGGGTAGCATCGCCAGCTACAGTCGAAGGGTCAAACCCTTCAGAGCCGGCGCAATACTTCTTTTTCGCTCCAGGGGTCATCGTGAGCTAGGCCATATCACGGGTGTTTGTGCGAGGGTAAACTTTGGATCAACGAACGCCGATGTGGTTTTCTTGTCTAACTGCTCGCGCTGGTGGGTCGCCCACTACGTATGCCAATAGGCACTTTTTATGTAGGTAGCTAGTTGGCTACTTAGGTACCTACCTGCCTACCTAGGTAGGCACATACTCAAGTACCTGTTTTTGCGTTAGTATTTACTTAGGTTGGCAGGTATCTAATAGTAAGTAGCTACCTGGTAGGTAGGTAGGTTGGAACTTGCTTGGGAAGTAAGGTAACTTACGGCATTGAGACTGGTTGGGAGAAAAGCGACCAGTGGGTGCGTGGCACGAGTAGGTACCGTGTCCTAGGGTCTACCCACTAACTACTAACTTAGTACTGGTCCTATAGGTAAACTCACAAAGAAGAACATTGTGTTTCTCAGCTCTGTTGGTGACCCAAAGTCAAGCAAACCTGCGCATCTATTAATGATACTTAGAGTCGTGCAACCTCGGCAGCACCCTGTGAGGCAAGTAGCCGCTTCGCTGTCTCAAATCTCGAGAATGGAGCCATGATCCTTGGTGCATCATTATCATAAATTTCGCCCTCGACTGCTAGAGTGCTCCATACCTGTAGGTGATACCTGGCAGGTCTCTGTAGCCGCTGGTACGGAGCTGTTGTCTGCCGTCCAATGTTCGGCTAGTCGCTACACCGTCAAACGTTATGTTGGAAAGGCGGATCAATTTATCGAAGGAGTACCGCCGCACTGGATAGTAGATGATACTTAACACGAACCTCACAGATATACATCCGCACAAACATAGACAGGGGTTTACTTTTAGGGACTATTGTACTGGAATGCTTCTTAGCCTAACCACGGTACTTCGTAGGGTTGTATCTGATCACAGAAACATGGCGGCCTGAGTCAACATCTGCCTAGTACCACGCTCCACCTCGAAGGGTTCGAAAACCAGAGACTGTTGCAGTCGAAGTCTGTACGTGCTAATTAACGAGAGCACAGTGAGCTGTGACTTGGGAGTAATCGAAGCTGACGATGAGGAGCGCCGGATTACCTGCTTAGGTACCTACCAGCCAGCAGGCGCAACGGTACCTACTGAAGCTGCTCCAGTTGCTCTACCCTCGTGCCTCCTAGCACACAGAGAGTGGAGGCAGTGAGTAGCGGAACCCAGGCGGGGCCTACCGGCGGCACCGAGACTCCAAGGCTGACCCTCTCTGGATATTAACGGGGCAGCGAGCACCTCTACACACGTCCGACCACTCTCCTCACAAGCAAACAGCCCATCGACTTGCCCCCGACATCCCTCTTGCTGCCATCAACTCAAGAGAGACCATTTTCCCGCAAACGACACCGAAAACGCTGGGCAAGTTCGTGCATTCGAACAATCTCGGCATATTCATTGCATTCACCCATCTGCGAGTCTTCCATCTCTGGCAGGCCCTATCGACTTCGCGATAACTGTGCAACCACCACCAAGCACGACCAAGAAGATTGATGGGACGCCGATGTGCATGTGAATCACGTCCACAGTCTATACGGCCGAGCACTGTGACTAAACACCGGAACACGTAACGTCAAGTGCGCGGCCTCGATCAAACGGAAGACAAGGACGATCCGTTGCACCGGCGTCGTCGAGACAATGGATCCGCATAACGGGACACAACCAGACGACATGCCGACACATATACCAAAGGATTACAACGAGGCTACGAAACATGCTGTAAGCCATCATGTATCCACGCCTGGCACCAGTACTCTTGTTCACGAGAACGAGCCAACACAACTTGCCCCGAAAACAAAACACGAGACCAATGCCGGGGTGGCGCAAACACACAATCTAGCCAGAGACGTGGAGGGGATACCGCCGGATGCTGCAGCAAATACCGAAAGCGTCACATCTACCGACCAGGCCGTTGCGACTGCCGCTGCAAGCCAACCGGCAGGCAAAGTGCGTAGTGACACACAAGACTCCGAAGCCCTGGACAACAGCGGAAGTGTAGGCTTGAACCAGCACGAAGCACCTCAGGATGACGAACCTGTTGCTGTAGAAGCGTCACCCGAGGCAGGGCGCTTACCGACAGGTGGAAGACCAGATTCACTCCTTGTGTCTACTCTGACCCATCCAAATGGCGCTGATATGTTCCCGTCACTATCTGCCACAGAACAGGAGCAAATGTCGTGGGAAGCCTTCACGCAGGCAGAAGAATCTATTGTGGCCGAGGATGCCTCGCAGGGCTTTCGAGACGATGCATCAGACGGAGGATACGTAAGCGAAGGGTTCAGCTCTGGTAGCACTTCCGCAGAATCATCGGTTCGGGACTACATGTACGAAAATGGCCGGCGCTACCATCGCTTTCGCGAAGGAGCCTACAATTTCCCTAACGATGACGTGGAACAAGAAAGAGAGGACATGAAGCATGCAATGGTGAAACTTCTCTGCGGCCAGAAGCTGTTCTTTGCACCAATTGGCGACAATCCACAGCAGATTCTGGATATTGGTACTGGAACGGGCATCTGGGTCATTGAAAGTGAGTCGATAAAATACCTGCGGAGATCAAGCCTGAAGCTGATCTTGTCATTCCCCTTCAGTGGGCGATCAATTCCCAAGCGCCAGCGTTCTTGGGATAGACCTCTCTCCAATTCAGCCGGATTGGCTCCCACCTAACGTCAGGTTCATTGTTGATGATGCCGAGTCTCCTTGGCTGTACCCTCGAAACCACTTCGACTATATTCACTCTAGACACACGGTCATGGCCTTGAAGGACTGGATGCGACTCTTCCGCCGGGCATTGGAGTCCGTATTTTGCCCCAGACCGAACGGGACCGTTATGCTAAGCTGACTGATGATAGGCATCTGAAACCCGGTGGCTGGATAGAACTGCAAGAAATCCACCACGCCCCCCGGAGTGCCAACATAGACACAGAGTTACCAGAAACACACCTGGTTGCCCAGTTCTGGTCTAATGTCAGTGCAGGACTGGGGAACCTGGGGGTGGATCTGAATATTTCGTCGGGCGGCCAACTGACCAAAATGCTGCAAGAAGCTGGTTACGTCAATGTCACTGAGCGAGTTTTCCATGTACCAATCGGAACGTGGCCTAAGAACAAAGTGCTCAAAACTGTCGGACTTTATTGGCGAACGATTCTCCTGGACGGCTTGCAGGCGATTGCACTTGGTCCGATGGTGCGCGGATTGAACTGGAAGCGTGAAGAAGTTGAAGTCTTCCTCACTAGTGTGCGGAGAGCCTACCATGACAATAACGCGCTCATGTATATGCCGCTTCACATAATCTACGCGCAAAAGCCGGAGAATATGGGCTAAGGACTGTAGGGAGCCTTGAAAAGGGGGGCCGTGGCAACTGCGTCAGAGCTGGATGCGATGTAGAGGAGAAGGTGGGAACTGTAAGAACCAGGTCGCACGAATTACCCAGGCCAGCGAGGTTTTGGAGTTTATGGGGCTTGGATACATATGCTGCATGCATGGGAGCATTTATGATGCACATGATTGATATGCTGCACCAGCTACTAAAGGAACCAGGTGGTGGTTACTACGATTATTGCTGAATGTGGGGAAGTGGGTGATTCTTGGCATATTTTATTTGTATTTCTAGAGGCATCATTGACCAATTGATCTCACGTTAGATCTCCGCGGCTGCTGTCGTGCTATGATGAAAACTTGTGCAGACTGTGATAAATGTGGTTGCCTCGCAAGCCGGACACATGGGACCAGGTGCGATTGCGAGGACGCGTGGATTGATGATTCGACTCGTTGCGGGACCACCACGCACCCACGCTACTGGTACTGACCGAACTCAAGCAAAAGCAACCGTGGCGTGCTTGGGTAAGTAGGTGTGGCCGCATGGCCGCCAAGTAGCATGGGGTGTGGAACACTAGGACAGATTAGTTAATAATAATGAAAATATTTAGCTCGCGCGCAGATCAACCAGGGGGGAGGAGTGGCAGGTGTGGCAGGGTCGTATTCATCATCATGGCAATGGGTCGGTACTGAGTAAATGGACGCTCGCTGTCTCGCTGTACTGAGTATTACTGGATGACCAGCACTTTGGCACTGTCGCAGGTATGATGACTGCCTCTTTCGTCTGGCGGCACCTATTTTACAGCGCTAAATGCGCGCAATCCACCACACCCAGGCAGGCAAATGATTCGTCTGTAGCGGCTGAGAACCTACTGCCGACCTAAGTACCCGTGCTACCCTGCTTGCCTGCTACTTACTGAGTACTTTACCCATCTGCCTACTGAGTATATGGCAAGAGGAAACGAAACGATAAAGCAAGACATTGCTGTATTATACATTGTGGCAGGACTCAAAGCAAACCAATCATGGCAGGGCAAAGGCGGTCCAATCGCGAAACCGCCCACACTATTGGGACATAAACTGCCGGGGTGCCGCCCTTGCATGCAAGCCAGCGCCGCTGGGGTTGGGAGTGTGGAAGCCTGTCTGACCTGTCATAACTGGCCCATGTGGCTATAGCCTATTGCCAGATTATAAGCTGCACGGAGCCGGGCAGCTCGGTCTTGGATGAATGAGACCTTGGAGCAATAGCTAGTTACCGTATGACCGGCCGAGCTTCCATCCATACTCATAGACAAGGTCCTGGTGAGGCTGCTTCGGGCGACCCGAGTAGAGTAGCCTCGTCCCGTTATTAATAACCATCACCGAAGCATCGGCACAGACTAGGCTGCGGGAGCAGGCTGACAGCCGCCCATTTTTGCTACTCCGCCATGGGTTACATTGCATTTCGTACCATTGCGGGGATTATGTTGATAACTTATTATAGGGGTGCCCTGTGGGAGGACTCTGCGACCTTGGCCCAGCCAAGAGTGAGGCTACACTTCCTTAGCGGCTCCTCTAGACACGTCTCCTAACTCAAGCTGGGTTGATATTTGCCGGGAGGGCCAGGTCACTTCCTACCTTGGCTGCGACTATTGACCGGTGTGTACCAAGGATGTCGTGGGCTTCTGTCCCGCTGCCTCGGGTGCGAGCGGTGGCGCCACTTTGGATGCAGCTCCTGAGCGGCTTTCTCTGCCTACCGGCGTGCTGGTACAGCAAAAACCCACCATGCCGCGTAAAATATAATACGGCACCAATCGAGCTGCGCTTCGTGCTTTCCCCATGCTCCGGATCGCAGGCACTCGGTACGGCGTCGAATTGTTGCCTTGCATCGGCTGAGCCTGGAGCCAGTACTTACCTACCCGCCTTTTAAACACCCATTGCTCTTTTACTACGCCCAAGCGAGCACCACCGAGGCCCTTGGATGATTCTTTTCCCCAGGTCCCTGACTTGATTGGGCGTCTCGCAATTCTAGCTCGGAGATTCAGCTGCCTGCACACACCGGCAATCGCAAAATGTAGGCAACCGTCGTTCTATAATGCATGAAAGTCACCTACACCTCCCCATTGATTTTTGCAAGCTCCTTCTTTCACTGGACCCTTCTACTACGCTGCACGACCTCTGGGTTGGTCTCCATTGCTGGTCGGCGTGTACCGCAATTCCCCGGCGCTTCCCAATGAGTACAGTTTCGCGCTGGTGTATTTGAAGCAGCTGCCCACCATTTGCTCCCTCCCAATCGAAGCTGGAGAGGCTGCCAGAGCGTGGCCTGTGAGCGTCAGCTGAGTCGCTCGTCTGCTTGTCAATACGGACAATCAAGTAGAATCTAGAAGTCAGAGCTGCCTGCTCAAGTTCGACTCTCTTTCCTCCAAACGAAAACAGGCTGGGAGCAATGGGACTGCAATTTGCCTGCTCTGTCTGCTGCCATGGTCTCTGTCTCTGTTTTCGCTTCCCTCCTCTACCTCTTTCTTTGCTCATCACTTTACTCCACTCCCTTACCACTTTCCTTTCCACATTCTCACATACACGCCAAGAGCTGTAGCTTCCCCCGTTGCAATTAAAATTCATATATCTGGCTGCGTCGCTAAAACCCTGACAGTCTTAGGCCCCTCTCGTTTCAAGGCAGACACCTGACTATCTTTGCATCTACCGGGAATGGGGAAGTTTAAGTCTTGGATTCAGGGCTCAAGTGCTGGATCATCACGTTCAGCTACAGCCGAGGAAAAGAAGCTCAACCGACGATCTTTCTCCGGAATCGCACAGCTCAAATCGAAGAGGGAGATTAACGGCAGCGTAATCGATAAAGAGCATGGTGACGAATCCAAGGCGGCAACTGAAAGGAAGCCAGAAACGTTAGTTGATTCTCGCATGATCCATCTTGCAAAGATTATCAGCGCGGAATCCAATAAGCTCGACAGCTTCTGCAAGAGTCAAGGTATCGCACCTCCGTCATTCGACGCAGATGCCCCGGCAGATTTCCCGAAGCTACCAGAGGATATTCAAAAGAGTCGACATGAGATCATCTTTGCTGCCAACGAGCTTTCAAGTCTAGTTCGTGGTCCGCGCGAGAGCGTGAGATGGGGCGTCTGGGGTGTAGGTCGACATGTGCTATGCTGCTCATGCGACGCGCGCTGACACGGCAGTATAGTTCTTGGATTCCCTGACGCTTCAGATTATCAACCACTACGGAATTGGTAAGTTTTGACGTGCTTTCTACCAGGGAACGTCTACAGTCTGACTGCTCGCAGCTGCTCTTGTGCCTACTTCGGGTACCATCTCCTTCGCCGAACTCCAATCGAAGACTTCACTAGATGCAATAAATCTTGCTCGAGTAATGCGACATGCAATGACGAACCATATCTTCTGCGAACCAACCCCAGGAACCATTGCGCATACTGCCTTGTCCCGTTGTCTAGCCGAAGACGATGCTCTACAGAATTGGATTGGCTTCAATTCGGAAGACATCTTTCCAGCATCGGCCAATGTCTTGAAATCTCTCCAGCAGTACCCCGAGGCAACGTCTCTGACGACGACCGGGTTCAATTTCGCCTTTGACACTGTGAACAAAGAACCTATGTTTGTTACATTTGGAAAGAACCCTAAAGCTGCAAGAAGAATGGGCTCCGCTATGGCTAGCTTGACTGGGGGAGAAGGATATGAAGTCCGTTATTTTGTCGATAACTATGATCTCTCAGACATCGACAAAAATGCTGGAACCTTTGTCGATATCGGTGGCAGTCATGGCTTTGTGTGTGTGGACCTAGCAAAGAAGTGGAAGAACATGAAGTTTATTGTTCAGGATTTACCAAAAACAGTCGAGAGTGCGCCAAGTCCCATTTCGGAAGATGCTGATGTCGCGAGCAGAGTAACATTCCAGGCGCACGATTTCTTCAAAGAACAAGTAGTCAAGGGAGCAGACGGTGAGCGATGGCCAATGCCTTGGGTTCTGCTGACTTGTACTGACCGCGGTGTACCATGAAACCAGTATACTTTTTCCGCTGGATTATCCATAACTACTCAACGCCATATGCTATTAGCATTCTCAAGAACCTCATCCCGTCCTTGAAACCTGGTGCGCGAGTTGTGATCAATGATCATTGTTTACGACAGCCTGGCGCAGAAAATCCTTGGGATGAGAGACTGATGAGGGGTATGGACATGATCATGCTCACTTTACTGAATGCTCAGGAGCGTGATGAAAATGACTTTAAGGCATTATTTGCTGCCGCAGATGCACGATTTAGATTCCAGGTGAGCCCAGTGCTGCGAGACAATTAATACAGGACTACAGGCTAACCCAAACTAGGGTGCGACAAGGGCCCAGGGATGCCGCATGAGCGTTGTCGAGGCAGTATGGGATCCAGAGCAGGCGTCGCCACTCTCGTGTGATGCTAATAGCTAGAACTCAATCTTACTCATGTATAACTGAATGGTGGTGGGATTGGGTAACCAGAATAGATAGCTAAACCGAAACCGAAACAGTTATCCTCATGAACGCCATGAAGTCGACCATCGTGCTGGGCTCGACTCTGTACTCTTTTGGCGTCACAAAGGGTGTAAATATAATATAATGCCCAATATTTCCCTCACATGACATCTGTTACACGGTAGCGTGATTGGTTTAGTGGTAAAATTCTCCGTTGCCATCCGCAACGTCGGGGAGCCCTGGGTTCGATTCCCAGATCACGCATTTTTGCTTGTTATCTCAATCAATATTTTCCCTGCATCAAGCCGAAGAAGAGGCAGGCATCCTTGTTCTTCTATTTTTACTATTGCAACTTTCAGTCGACTTAGATCTTTTTCATTTGGCGAATGGAGGTAATTTTCATAAGAAGCACTTTTATCTCCCTAAGTCGCGTCTGCACGACGCCCAAATTTCCCATTCTGCACCACCAACTTGGACAGCTCGAAAACACTCAAGTCGCTCAATATCTCGAAAACAGAAATGTCTACCCCGCAGTTTCCAGATATCCAATTTCGAACACCTACAGCTACAAGTGAATCGACTCCATACGCGCTTGGGGATCGGGATGGGTCCAGCTCCTCGGCCGTCATGTTCATTGCCTTGGCCAGCATGCCTGAGAGACCGCTGCACACAATGTCGGCAGCGGTTTCAGCATCCGAGCAGCTTGCCAACTCAGCCTTGATGCCTAGAGCGACTGAAACTGTAGGGGTGCTCAAGTCCGGTTCCGGCATGTCAACGATGTTGAGGTATGAATACATCGCTGTTCGGGACCAGTACGGGTCCGCTGGCTGATTCTGTAACATTAATCCACCAGTCCCAACACCAATAACCACCTGAGGAGGTAGTGGCTTGCCTTTGAATGTCTCTCTGGTTATCGCATGTTTAACTATGGTGAGGAAATCTTCATGTCGGATGCCATAAAACCCACTCGCCCGCAGAATATCGAGTAGGGCCTCATCCTCTGCCAGCATGCCTGCCCCGAGAATAGGACCTAAATCCAGAGAAGTAGCCCTCTTTCCACGGATCCGTAGGCTTCCAGCTAGGGCATCCAGGAAAGCATTGCCAGCTGCGTAGTTTGCCTGTCCGCGGGTGCCAATGACACCCGCAGAGCTTGCCAAAAACACATAGAACGGATCATGGCCGGTTGCATCCACCGCTTCAACGAGATTGTGTGCTCCTAAAGCTTTTGGCTTGAAGGCGACATTCCAGTCATCATAAGTCATGTTGTCAAAAACGGCGTCTTTGATAACAGCCGCACAGTGGAATACGCCAGCAATGGGGGGCATGCTTGTAGCAACGATGGCTCTAACAAGATCTTGAAGAGCGTCTTGGTCGCAAATATCAACGGCAAACGCCTTGGCAGTCACTCCTTTTTCGCAAAGCTTCTGCAAGAACTGCATGGATCCTGATGATGAGGCTCCAGATCTGTTGAAAAAGGCGATATGCTTCGCCCCATTGTCTGCCAGTAGCTCCGCAATACTTCTTCCCAATCCGCCCAGCCCACCGGCTAAAATGTACGTGGAATTCTCGTCGATGCAGGCTTTGAGTGATGTTGGAAGCTTTTGCTGCAGGACTTGAACAGGATTCGCGTTTTCTGGAGCCCCTTTCGCGGTTACGGACACGTAACCGATATTCGGTGTTTCACTGGCGACTTGCATTGCATTTTGCAATTGAGATATGTCGAACTGATGCTGAAGAGTCGGTTCTGACATCCATTTCAAGCAAGTATGCGCAGTGAGCTTATTCACGGAATCAAAAATGGCTATCGCATGATCCAAATCCTCAGTGAGCAGAGCGGCCAAATCGAATCCAACCATGGTCACCGGATTGCTGGGATTGCTCACAGAAGCGGATTTTGAAGTGTCAACGAAGTGAACAACCGTACCGTCTAGTAATTTCTGTTAGCTTTCTTTCAGGTACCCCACGACTTCAACTTACATCGACGAGCACAGGCAACCGAGAGTCGTACATCCTTCTGAGTAGGATTATAAACAATGTCAACTCCTCGATCATTCGTGAGTAACTTGACGACTGAGGGGTAAGCATCGTCATTTCCGTCCAAGATGCGGCCATGCCCTATACCACGCCTTTTCAAAATCTCTCTCTGCCTGTCCGTATCCGCCCCCATGACAGTAGCCATCACGCTGGCTCCAGACAGGAGGGCAAGTTCAACAGCGGCAAGACCGAAACCGCTCGCACCGACGTGTATCAAAACTTCCTTACCCTTACATGCTCTGCCAACATCGAACAGCGCGTAGTATGCGGATAGGAAGTGGCTGGGCACGAACCCGGGTCTGTAGTGCGTGACTAACGCAGCATCGACCCGGGCCGTGGTGCATAAACCGTTGCCTCCAGGAATCAGAGACACCACTTTGTCTCCGATCTTGTATTCAGATGTGTTGTTTCCAGTAGCAGAAACATATCCAACAACATCGTGGCTTTGGCATGTGGGAGCCCCTCTTTCTCTGTTCGTGACAAGCAGGGTAGCGGACTCGAAGGAAATGGCAATATTTCTGGGGTCCAACTCACCCATTTCGATTTCTTGGAAGTGGGAATGCGAAGCAAACCTGGATGACGAGTCATCAGAATGAAGGCATGACTCGAGGAGAATCTGCCTGCCGATCTCGCTTGCCTCAGTTCGAAACCTTCTTTCCACTATGTCATCGAGACTGCCACCCTTCTCTATGATATCATTCAAGAGATTTAGAGGCTCTAATCTAAGGATGAGCAGTGCCCCATCCTGCTCCGCAAAGTCCACTTCGCGAGCTTCGCCGCCGAGAGCAGGGTCTGCAACACTCTGGCAGATGGCAATGAGCATGTCGAGGATCTTGGACTCCGACAACAAGGAATCCTGGGCCAAGTCAAAAGTAGCAAATGTTTTTTGCAAGTCTTCAGACATCAGGGTTCTGGCAAGACCAAATATTGGTGCAAGCCGAGGGGCGGTTGGATTCATATTAGCACCTTTCGTGATCCAAATGATGGTTTTTACTCTGCTCTGTAGCAAGTGGAAAGCATTGAAATCTACTTCGTTCCAGCCAAATATGAAGCCTTCGGTAGATTTTCCCGGAGAGAGGTCAAGCAGAGAAATATAGACCGCGCCGCTGTGTATGAAATCGTCGAGTACTGCATCTCGGAGCTGCAGAGCGGAGAGACTAGTCGTTGGACAGTTGGCAGCAAGATATTCCCGAAACTGAGTCTCAAAAAGAGAAATTTCCTCAGTGGCGTCATTAGGTAAAAGAAGAATGAAATCGGAAGGCATAAATCGTCTTGTGCTGTGAGAGGCAATTTTGCGTATACTTGCTTGCATGATCTCACCAATCTCTGCAAACGGAGCGCCAGTGCACCCAAGCCACTCAGATTGCATATCAGCCAAGCTGCAACCCAAACCAAAACTGGTGTCAGATACATTGCCCTTTGGTTTCTCAACAATATCGCCGGCTGAGAAGAGTTGGAAGATTATCCCGCTGGGCTTTAAGAAGCACTCGAACTGCCCAAGTTCGTCCGTGACAGCGCCATTGACCAATATGAGATCGTATTCAGATCGAACGGAAGCAATATCAGGAAGTTGTTCTACATAGCTCCTGAATGGCCCCAGCCTGATGTCTTCGATGCTCGAGCTGGGCTGCGCCTGATTGATAAACGAGTATTTCCCGAGGCGCAGTGGCTGGTCGCAATTGTCCAAAACTGCCAATAAAGCACATTTTGCAAGTGAAAGCTCACCACCAATCTGAAGAATGGAAAGACTGGGGTGCTTATGACACAGCAGCGAGATTGCATGTCTAAGTGATTTAAACTTTGCAGTTCTGGGGTCTTCTCGCCACACTATTTTCGTGGCCAAGTTTCGGTAGTTGGGGAGGAAAGATGATCCCGCTGATGAAGTAAAGAGATCTCCGCTGAAGCATAGACCCTTTATAATAATCTGACTCAACGGTCTATCAGTGCTGCACATAGTGATATGCGCCTCAGCCTCACTGAACTTGAGTTGTTTCGCAATAGCATGACCGACGAACTCCCGGCTGGTGCTTAAATCCAGACTATCGGACACAAATATGCTCTGGACCTGGTAAGGAATCTTTGGTGATGAGTCAAGAGCAAAAAGCGTTTGGAACATCGAATCCAATGTCGCAGGATGAAGCAAATGTGGGTGCTCAAAGTTGGCCGGCATTTTCGATCTGGTGTCGGGGACGCGTATCTTGCTAATGCAGCAGCCGGACCCTTTTTTGACTTCCAGAATATTACGAAACATCGGCCCGTAGGAGACTCCAGCAGTATCCAAGTGTTCATATAATTGTCTTGGGTTGACTGATGTAGTGCAGCCACTACTGACTTCATCGTGCTGATCATGGAAAGCCGCAAATACAATGTCCATATTCTGTGACTGACAGCAAAAGTGCAAACTACCAGTTGCGTGCTTCTCCCATTCTTTTCCTAGGGCCTTCGAATAGATGGAGAACGTGAAATGACCAGTCGGCGAATGTTGCTTTCCAGAATCGGGTTCTGCTCTCATATTCAGTGCGATCTCAATACCATGAGTAGTGTTTGGTACGACAATCGCTTTTTCCAAGCGCATATTTCGTATTTCGTAGCCGATGAGGGCGGAGAATCTCTTTCTCAGTTGCCTGGCCCCCTCTAGCACCATGCAGATCATACCAGCAGCTGGGTAGATGACCGACTTTTGGACTTGGTGATCTTGGATCCACGGGTTCTCGGAAATTCTTAGAAAACCGCGCCACCGAGGTTCAAAAGACACTGAATCGGCAGTGGGTGCGCCAATGAGATCTAGGCGACCGTATTCTCGAAACCTGTTCGCTATACTCAGATGGGACTCATGCCAGTATGACTTGGTATGATTCCAGGGGTACGATGGAAGATCGGAGAGACATTTGGGACGTGCTTGAGAAAGTCGACGAGAAATAGCGCTCTTAAGGTTGACATTTTGGCCAAAAGACCATAGTTCGCCGACAATATTGAGAATAGACGCCATGCCTGCACGTTCTCTGTCTAATGCACTGAAGAACTGCTCGGGTTGTACGCGGGTAGCAAGCGTATCCAAAACCAACGTTCGCAAAACAGTCGATGGCCCCATTTCGATGAAGACGGATGGGTGCTGATCCTCTGGAATACCCATAAGAGACTCTATGGCAGAGGAGAACTGTACAGTTGACACCATGTTTTTGCCCCAGTAGCCAGCATTGAGACTTGAGCATTGTAGCTCACCACCAGATACGGTAGAAAACATCCGCACGGTCTTTCGTCCAACTGAAGGAGATATTGAGCTAATATTGAGAATGTATTCATCCTCGGCTTTCTTCATGTAGGTCGAATGATAAGCCATATCCACTGAGAGAACACGATGGCGGATGTTCTTCGCTGTAAGATCTCGGGCAGCTGATTCAACAATCTCACGTTTCCCGGATAGGGTAATGGAATTCGGGCTATTGATGCAGGCGATTTCGAGAGGATCAGATAGACCGCTGATGTAAGAAGTGGCCTGGTCAAAGCTCATGGAAACCACAATCATTGCTCCCTGAAATCCTGGTATCTTGCTTTGCAATTTGGATGCAGCAAGTCCACGGTAGTAGGCCACTTCCCACGCTTCTTCCCGTGAAATGGCCCCGCACGCGTATGCAGCTGCGATCTCACCGGATGAATGACCGACGACAAAGTCTGGTGCTATTCCAAATGAATGTAGCAAATCCACAATGGCAATCTGGATTGCTGTAGTCGCTGGCTGTGAGATGTGAGCGCTTGATAAGGCAGAGCCCTGGGCATCGCGGGAAATTTCCTCAATGAGATCAAAAGATGATTCCAGAATTGTCTTCAGATACCAACTTGCAGAATTGATGCTGTTCCAAAAGACAGGGAACGGCCTCAAGTCTAAGCCCATCCGTGCCCACTGTGATCCTTGGCCGCAGAACAGGAAACAGAGCTTCAGGAGGGCTTGCTTGGTAGACCGTCTTATCGAATGCTGCGACTGGATCATCTGCTCAGATAAATCCAAAATCGAACTGGAAACAAAAAACGCCCTCCATTCAAGAGATGACCGACGACACCCCATCGTGTAGGCATAGTTTGATAAGAAGTCGCCTGCCAAATTCTCCGACTTGCTCAGCATTGATGCGTGCTGAGATACTAATCTCTGAATGCCCAAGCGCTCATTGGAAGAAAAACAGAACAGCTGCCAATTCTCTGGACCTAGCATTCCGCGCTTTGATTGAGAGAATCCATTCTGTAGTGGCAAATCATTGACAGTATGATTTGTCGAGCTGTGATGTGCGACGAGCTTTTGTGTCGACAGATACTCGTCGGCCCCGTCCAGAATTACCTGTTATAGTTGAGTCATCCTTTGTCACAGTTGTATAGAATAGTGAGGTATCTACTTACGTGCGCGTTTGTTCCTCCGAAACCGAAACAATTGACGCTTATCCGCTTCCTCTGGTTGAACGGCCAGGGTTGCGCAATGCGGGACACCTAAAGCTCAGTCAGCTGTAAGTTAAGATAGTCATTCGACCGGAGAGCTTACCTGTACTTTCCATTTTGTGAAGTCAATATCAGGATTTGGAGTTTCAAAATTGATATGTGGAGGAATGCGCTCTCGCTCGAGCATCAATACGGCTTTTATCAAACCGGCCACACCGGCTGCCCCTTCCAAATGTCCGATATTTGGCTTCACGGACCCGACAAATAGGGGATTATCGGAAGCGCGAGATGCTCCAAGTGTCTCAGCAATGGCTTTCAATTCGCGCCAGTCGCCTGCTTGTGTCCCTGTCCCATGGCACTCGACGTAGGCAGTATCAGAGAAAGGAAGCCCCGCAGCCATGTAGACGGCTCTGATGTTTGCCACTTGTGCTTCTTTACTAGGAAGAGTGATTCCTTTCTTTGAATGAGTATAATGCTTTACAATTGCGTCATATTTACTCACCTGTAGTTCTTCCATCTTGGTTCACTCGAGTGCCTCGAATCACAGCTCGAACAGTGTCGTTGTCTCTGATGGCATCTGAAAGACGTTTCAAGATTACGACACCGACACCTTCACCTCTGCCATAGCCATTTGCACGAGCGTCAAATGTGAAACACTTGCCATCCGGACTTAGAAAGTTTAGTGCTGTCATTGGCATGATGGTATTCGGGGTCAGGATCAGGCCTGCACCGGCAGCAATAGCCTAAGAACGGTCAGTCAATCAAAGACAAATTCAAAAGCTCATGAGCTCTCACCAAAGATGATTCACCAGAGAGCAAACTTTGCACAGCTAAATGGACAGATACGAGACTTCCACTGCAGCCTGTATCAATCGTCATGCTTGGACCATGGAGATTGAAATAGTAAGAAATGCGATTTGCCATGATGGCAATACCGTTGCCTGTTGCTGCATATTGAGGTTGCCAATCTGGGTCGCGCAAGCATATTTGTTCATAATCTAGGTTATTGTGTTAGGACTCGATCGTTGAAGTGCTGGCGGAGACTGTACCTTTGACAAACGACCCAACATAAACGGAGGTGTCGGTACCGTCAATGCCTTCTTTTGTGCACCCGGCTAGAAAAAGAAAAGAAAACAATGAGCCGAGTTCACTCGAGGACTACGTGCCACATACCATTTTCAAGGGCCTCGTAACAAACCTCCAGAAGTAGGCGTTGTTGAGGGTCAATCGCTTTCGCATCAGCGGCCGAGATGGAGAAAAACTTGAGCGGCCTAGTTAGCGAGGAAAAGATGAGAAAGGAATTGTACTAACCGAGGCATCGAATTCTGCAATGTTCCCTTTAATGAAATGTGCCCCTTTGAACGATATCTAACAAGGTATTAGTGTAAGTCACCGGAAGAGAGAGTTTGCTTACAGAGCCTTGACGGTCACCACCGGGATGATAATAACCATTGATATTAAGTCTGTCTTGCGGAATTTCAGACCACTGAGACTCTCCGTGCTCCAATATATCCCATAGAGCTTCAGGGGATGATGCGTCGCCGGGAAACCGAAGCCCGAGGCCTATGACGGCAATGTCAACCATAATGGAGCCGAGTAGCCGACAACACTGAGCAGATGATACAGATATCAAACAGGAGCTCCGAGAAAAGGCGATACAAGAGTAAATGCGAAAACTTCAATGGTCCTTGACAGCTCTATCAATTTGGGCATTCATTCGTCCGTGCAGGTTCTTTGGCGGCCCGATAGTAAAGCTGCAGTCAATACTGCTCAAGCTTATAGCGGAGCTCATGCAAGAGCGCCTGCATGAGCGGCTTGCTGATTGGAAGACGATTCAAAGGACAAACTGGTAAACAGTGAAAGCATCAGCTCTGCATTGACTACCCGGTTGGGCCGCACGGCGCTGCACTCAGCGCAGCCACGCTGTAAGCTGTTGACTTGCGTTTTCAAGGCGCTTCCTGCGAGCTGTCTATGTGTCTTGTAACGTAATTGCAACTGCAAGCCAAGGCCAAAAACGCCTTAATCAGTTGTGATGGAAAATGAGAAAAGACAAGCACATGACAAGTGAGTGAGTTCGGTGCTGTGGACGAATAGAGAGCTGCGACTGGCTATTTCGGCCATGCAATCCGTATTTTAAGTCATTCATCTCTGCTAGGCTTTTATATACAGTAAGATAACATAGAACAAAGACGACGTTTCGTATATAGTTATTATTACTCCGTGACAAAACCATTGACGTAGAACAACAATACCACATCAATTCTCGCAACATTCCCCAGAGGTGGTTAATCTGGCACAGAACGAGTCTAATCGACGGGATCATTCTGAAATTGCGTATAATGGGTTGGCATCACCGAAACTGAATAGCAAACAAGTAAAAAGCTAGATGCCCCAGCTCCCGCGCCTTGCAACTTGAACACCTGATCAAAGCCGTCGCAGATTTAGTGGCCGCCTACCTTCCGCCACACTGGTAGATGTACAACTCGATCTCTGTGAATCCGAAAGACGAGGAAAAAAAAGAATAAGGCACACTCGAATGAAATGTGAGTGAGACTGGTTCCGGATGTAGCGGCCTGACCGTCGTATTACCAGTGATGGGGGTGACAAACAAGTCTCCATGGAGAGCACACGACGTAAAACAAGTCTATGATAAATTAATATCGAGGATTGAAATGACGTGGCATGTATTCTGTTTTGTCACCGTTTCTTTTTGCGGAGTCTTCAGCGCGAGTAAAAACCCTTACCGTAGGACCCGCCGGCAAGGCGTACGAAGCTGATGCAAACAATCTCTATGTGATGGCCGCCATTTTCTAATTCGTCAAATACATGTAGAGATGGGCAAACAAATCGTGCTACAGAGAACACAGATCAGAAGGGAGGCCAATCAAGTACTAGAAGAGTATGAGTAAACGCCAGCTTTCTATGTGCACGCGCCATCTCTGATGTTTTGATTCGTTATGCCGGGTGTCACAGCTGCATCGTTCTAGATCGAGAGTTTTGTCAGACTGAGCTCTCCGCAAGCGACATATTCACCTCAGCTTGGGCGTTGTGCCACTTGGCAATAAATAAGCGACGGGAACATGGTACATGCCCAATGAGCCCGAGTCCATGAAATGGTGATCGAGCCATGCTCAAAACCGTAAATGCTTGCGAATGGGGCACCATTAACTTATGGAGGAGAGCTTTTGAAATGCCGCAATAATCACGGAAGAAGGCATTCACGGCATTCCCTAGAGCGGTGAGTTGGCTGGGAGGACTGATATTGGAACTGGTGAATAGGTGCCGGCATGGCGAGCGAAAATGCCAGAAGGGAAGTGAAGCACTTGATCGCCCCAATTCCCCAGTAAGCCGCTCCGTTTTTTAGCGGAGAAAGTTCATTAAATTTTATTACTCCCCCGTATTCCTGCAGGATCATGCATGTAGAATTACTGCATGCCATGAGGAGCCGCATGCATGTACCAGTACAAAGTGAAGCCACAACGGTTAACACCCCATATGTCGCTTTGCCATGCAGGAGTGAAAATGACCAGTTATTTTCATGCATCCGTTTAGAATAAGGTTCAAGCCCGGAGCGAATGCCCTTTTGACCCGGATTTCGATCATCTCTGGAGTGTGTGTTGCAGAGAGGCCGCCATGCGACACCGATGGGACACGGGAAACGCAGGTTTTGAAAGGCTAGTTTTTGTACCACGGGTTCGGGTCTCTGGGATTGATTCTCAGAAGAATACCTGAAAAAACGAGGGGAGAGTACGATGGGCGCACATCTGCGGGCCATTGCGTTCAAGACATATTGGCGGGCGTTCGCTGTCCATCAACAGCTTTGCCGATGTTGTTTACCGAAAAGATTCTGCCTCTATAATTTGAATCAACTTTGTTAAGATAAGAAGAAATTTAAAAAAAAATCGTGAATGATCAAGACCTCGTCGAAACACTTAACAAAAGCCACGCGCTTGCCACAGACCAGACCGCGGGTGTGCCAACATGACGAACGCAATGGACAATACTTTCCGGCTCTCGTTGACGTATCCGAATCCTCCCTCCTGCCAGACAAATAACACGACATCTGAGAGGAGGGAAAGCGATGAGCAGCCCCTGACAAAACCAGAAGAGCCTGTTACTGCGAAGCATACCACGAGTCGGCTTGGCCACGGTGTGCTAGTTGCATGGTACGTCGCGGAACCCCGACGACAAAATGAGGGCAAAGCTAAATTGCACTGAATAGTCTCCTTTGCGGACTCTTGTTCTCTAGTCTGGATACTTCGATTGCATCCACTTCATTAATCACCATCTCGCGAGAACTACAGGATTTTGGAAATGCGCCCTGGATCGTACTGGCGTACCTCTTGACATACATGGGTGTGTGAAGAAAAAAGAACACTTCATTCACGAAAAAAACTGTTTTCTAACATAATTTGAAGGATTCGCCGTCGTTATATCGAGGTTGAGCGACATGTACGGCCGAAGAAACATGTTAGTGCTGTCGTGGGTGCTCTTCACTGCGTTCTCTCTTGGGTGTGCCTCTTCCAAGAGCATGGTAGCACTGTAAGTACGGAGATCCAAGGTATCATGCACAGACTTACCAAACTTGTATAGAATAGTCTGTCGCGGATTTCAAGGTATTGGTGCATCCGGACTTTATAGTCTCACCCAAATTGGCCTTGTCGAAGTTGGTCCTTCTCATAGACCAAGTTTGATTGGGGCAATGATAGGAGCCACATTAACTATCGCCTTTGTACTAGGTCCGATTATTGGTGGTCTGGTAGTGCAATTTTCGGACTGGCGCTGGCTCTTCAACATGAAGTAAGTGGCGATGTCGCTCCTCGGGGAGTCGTGACTGACAACAAACAGCATCCCTTTCGGATTAGTAGCAATGCTCGCCATCACAAACTTCTGGCCGCCCGAAAACGCAGCCAATATGCTTTCCTGGGAAGCATTTACAAAGATTGATTTTATTGGCGGCATTACCCTGCTAAGTAGCTCCGGCCTCTTGGTGTTTGCTATTCAGCAGGCTGGGTCGCAGACTTATGCTTGGAACAGCGCGCAGATCATCATCACCCTGGTCATCTCCGCAGTATGCTGGATACTGTTTATCGCGTGGCAAATCTTCCTGGAAGTGAAATCGTGTTTTGGGATCGAACCCATTTTCCCAATACGACTCATAAGCCGACGAGTGTATTCTGCTGGGCTTTTGTGAGTAGTTCAGCGTCCTCCGTGTACATGGCCCGCAAACTAATGAAAAGGAATTTGCAGCGTTACTCTTTTGACGGGATTTCCATACATATCTTTGGCGATTACAATCCCCGAGAGATTTCAGATTGTCGACCGGCAATCTGTCCTGATGGCCAGTGTTCACATCTTGCCTCTACTCGGGGCATGCGCAGCAGGTTCATTTCTGGGTGGAGCTATATCGAGCAAGAAGAACAATACTGCGTACACTCTTATTGCAGCGGCGTGCCTCCAGCTTCTCGGGGTAACACTCATGTCCATCATTCCGGCCAAGGCCAAAGCCATGCAGTATGTGTTCCAAGCTGCATTCGGACTGGGAGTTGGACTCTGCTTCTCCGCGGCGACAATAATGACAAACCTGGTGGCGCCCGAGCAGAAGATCAGAGCAGCCGCTCAAGGCGCCGTGGCCCAAGCTAGGGTGCTGGGGGGCGCGATTGGATTGTCGATTTGTACTGTGGTGTTCAACGACCATGTAAATGGATCCTTGAGGTCGCAGCTTTCCCAAGAACAGCTGGCACAGATTCACAAATCACCAGTCGCAGGGCTACAGTTTCCGGCTGAGAAGCAAGAGTTTGTGAGTTCTGCGTATTCTGGTGCCTTTACTGAAGAGACAAGACTCATGATTGTAACATGTGCGGTCATGGTGGTGGCCTCCCTCTTCACACTTGAAAGGCACCCGCCAGCATTGGACATTTTGACATCGCTGCCCGGAGAAAAGCCATCACCCGGCAGAAACAGCAATTCTACAGAGCTTGAGGAGTTGACGAGAGTTCCGCAGAACGCTTAGGCTGAGTCGTATGTGGCTGAATGTTGATGTTCAAGAACGCTGCTGAGACAGCAAGCAAGCCGACGAGAGATTGTGAACAGAATACGGGCACTGAAGCAACCATGTTCATGAACCGGGCTCCGGATTTTCGATACCTCAAACGCCGAAAATATTTTTAAGAGACGTAATTATACCCATCCATCAAATTGATCAATTCATTCGATTGTAGATTTTTATTGCGAGTCTCCAGAATTGATGCTAGGCTTATAGACAGTGGGCTTAAAGTAGACGCTCATTGCGCCTTCCAGCGTGAGAGATTTGGCGACGCCCTTGAGTGTCTTGTGGGCCTCGCATTCCTCATCGTAGTACTTCATGTCTTCGGCGCTGGCAAACTCAGTCTTGGCACAGAGAGTGAAGCCTTGGGCGCGAGGGTCGGCCTCGGGCTTGCCGATGACGACGGATCGCAAGTACGGCTTGCCGTTCTGAAGACAGACCTCATCAGCATATGTGTCGGGGAGAAAACAAAAACCACACCTGTGCTGTGAACACAGTACAGACCTTTTGGTGGGTAGCCTCTAGGACTTTGTACTGCTCAATCAATCTGTCGACATCCTCGGGCTTTGGCAGCTTGAAAAGGGTAACTCGGTGGACGTGATCAGCCATTGTGTGCTTGTTTTGGTGGTGTGGGAGGCGCGGCAGGGATGTAAAGTCAAGTGGTCGGTCTAAAGAGGCATGGGAGGTCCTCGCGAGGTTATTTATATTTAAAACGAAGACAAGGTGGCTGACTGTCGAAGCATTCGCTACTAGCCTACAGCTTGTCGGAACGGGTGGACGACGGCGGCTTAAGTCGGATGCCATCGAGAGGGGCAGGCGGCTTCCATTCCACGTTCCGACATTTCCGCGACCCCGCCAATATCCAGGGAGCACGAAGTCAACTGCAGCGACCAATAGCAGCATTTATAAAACCAATGTAAGAGAAAACACTCATTCATTGCTCTTTGGAACTTGGTCCGGAAATGAATTAATTCTTTCAAGGAAGAAAGAGTGGTACACTGGTACTGTGCGAATGGTCTTTGCATCATTACAGACAGTCTTTTTACAGTGCAAGGTGTGGTGCCGGGTGCGGCGTCACTGCCATTCAACATTCAACATGAAACCAACTGCGGTAAGGAAACTCGAGTACTTATTGGGCAATCAGGCTGCAAGGAAAAATAAAACGGAACACTCACTGAAGGATGGGTTGGCTGGGAATCGGAAGGTAGGAACATTGGGGTGCGATCGCTGAAACTGACTGGGTGAGTGGACCAGTCAGTTCTCCACAGCCCCAAAGCATTTTCTCCCGAACAAGCTTTCATCATCCAAGTACTTACTCCATACATCCATCAATAATACTACGCTATAGTTGGTCTACTTTCTTCCGTTTGTCATGTCCGGAAAAACAACAAAAGAGTAGTCATAAAAAAGATCGAAAAAAAAAGACAACACCAAGGGAAACAATAACAATAGCAATACAAAATACAACTTGACCTTCCGTTCATCATCTCGCCATGTCTTGCCGCGGCCGCTGCTATTCTCTACCTCATGGCCGGTGGCGACACGTTGACCATGACTCTGCCTCTCGCCGCGGCACTACCTAGTATTTCTGTCCTCTGCACAGGGTATATCATGCGATACTCATCAAATCCAAAACCGCACAGCCATTTTGTGGCGAATGCGCTGTGCTCTTCTTTCACAAATCCCCCTCTGCAATCTAGCAGCGCGAGGAGGACACCGTCGCCCGCATGACAAATGGCCACCAGGCTGTGGAGGGAGCCATTGCCGACATGATAGCGCTACGGGCTGAGTGTCTCGACGGAGATGAAAACCCTCTTACAGACGACTCTGCAGATGAATTCCAAGACGACGTCCAAGAGCCCTCGCCGGACCAATGTCAAATTGATCTTCTGTTACCGCAAGAACTGAACGACGACATCCTACAAGAAGTACCGTTTACGGATCCGACCTACACTGCTATTGATGGAGTTTTGCTACCAAGCAGATCAGGCACTTGTATGCGCCTCTGTACGTTCAAAACTTTTCAAGGCGCTCTGGCTCTACAGCCCTGCATCCCCAAAGGAGAGCATCTCGATTTGTTTGACGCCCTCCAAGAGTGGGAGGCGACTGGCCACGACATATATAAAGAAGCGAGATATTGGTCGTGCAATGTTCAATCCACCCCGGATTTGCCGACGCCATGCAGATGGCTGGCAGCTACAGTCTTCAACTTCGCCAGTGACATGCTGCGGCCGGACAACACACAAGAATACATGTGGAACATGCGGGCCTGGCTATTTCACTGGTATGACGTTGCTGAAATACTATTCCAAGAACTTGATGTCGGCCTAGAAGTTCCGGCAATAGACTGGTTTCATTCGCCTACTGGGGCTGGATCTGTGCTATGGGTAATTCGAGAAGAATCACACGAGGATTCACGCGGTTCCAATGAGACGGTCGTGCATCATGTACTATCACCCGAAGCTCCAGTGTTCTATCCTGAATCCGTTCTCCACCCAATCGCACAGCTAATAGAACCGGATTTGCAGACCAACCCTCTTGTAGAAAGCAGCTAATGTCTTCCTTTTGACCAAGCAAGCGGCGACACTACATCCGAGGCACGCATGGCACGGATGAGATGATAAGACACATGAATATCTTTGAAGGGGGGCAAAAAGCGTTGATCTGTCTTCACTACTCGAATAGGTTACTCTACTACCTGTCACCGTACTCGGTTTGGCAAAATCAGCAACCAGCCTTTAAGCGATATTGAATAGCAATGAAATTATTGACCTCTATTCGCGTGCTATGGCGCCCCCCTCACACTTGGCGTGAAACAGAAAACAGAAGAATACCATACAAGTATATAATGAAAGCTTACATAACGTATGAACCGGTGGCTCGGTTCAGTGTGCGGCAAACAAGCAAATATAGACGCCCCAGACGACTCCAGCCAGCGCACCGAGCAAATTCCGTCCTTGCACCGACTTGACAAGCGTAAAGTTGACGAGCGAAATAACAGGCCAGAGCTTGTAGCCCGCCAGGATCAAAGGCCAAAACTCCTCCTTTGCCTCTGCCCACACGGTATCAAAATCCACGCGTGAGAAGTCGACGGCGTCGGGGCTGACCCAGTAGCTGACGGCCTTGGACACATTGGTGACGCGGGGCGCATGACCGCTGGCCATACGGAGGGACCGGGTAAAGGTGATAAACAAAAGTGTGTTGACGGCGGCGCCGACGGTCTGGTCCAGAAGGAACTTGATGGCCGTGTTGCGCGTGGACAGGGGTGCTGGCGGTGCCTTGTCGCCCGTCTGTTTGGAACGGGCCGCGGGCTCAGGGTGCGACGGGAAAGACGCCTCAATCAATTCTTGCCTGCCAGATAAGTAAAAACGGTGTCAGCTCCTTCTTTTGACTGCCTCATTGCGGCGAAAAAAAAAAAAGGACATCTGCAAGGCAAGTAGACGTACCACAGGAAGTTGGGCGGCGTGCTGACGATGATGAAGAGTAAGTACTGAAAGACGGGGATCCAATCGATAGATAACGGATCCTATAGAGCTGTTAGAAGACTAGAAATGAAGGGGAAAAAAAGTAGAAAAAAACACGAGCACTTTCAACTCGCGGCGGCCTGACCTTTTGCCTGTACGCTGTGATGCACTGTGCCAAGATACTGCTGAGGACGCCGAGGGCGGCCGACTGGACCGTCGCCGCTACAATCGGCGAAGGCATGGCGACCAAGTCAAGCGAAATACCGATACAGGAACTATTGAATACCACGTCCAAAAAGAGGTTCAATTAAAGATATAGCATAGGTGATGTAGAATGAGAAAGGGGGCCAAAGGTTGAAGAATGATAAAAAACAGTGACGTGCTACCGCCAGATTCACATGTGGGGCAGGCATGTCCTGAATCACTTCCCACCAACACACATGTTGCGGCAATTGACATGGAAGAATGATTCAAAGTCAACCAATGCCTGAGTAGTTTAGGAGTGTGTATTTACATAAGCCTCAGAGACTGTCGTGTCGGTGCAGTGGTCTTGGGACAGACGCGTGGAATCAACTGAACCAGGCAATTCTACACCTGAATGTGCTACTTGTACTTCGTTACATTTCTCATAGTTATTATTCTAAGTTAGAGGTTCGGCTACATCTGGCCCCGAACAGTCTGCGCCCACTGGTGCCCTTTTTGTAGACGCTAGTCCCCCCTTTCTCCTTTAAAGACTGAGCGCGGGCAGCTCTGGAAACATTCAAGCCAGAGTAGGAGAAGCCTCGTTATGTGCTGTACCAACTCTCCCAAGCTAGCTCCCGCTACTCCTTCATCTGGACTGGCAGCGACCTTAAGGCACGCCAAATTCATGCTCGTGTCAACACCCACATGAAGAAGAACTGTACAATGTACGAGTAAAAGAAGAGGAACTGGGTTCGCTGGTTGCGTTTCGCTCTCGAGTCAGTTTGCATCGGCCCGCCATTGCTGCCAGCGTTTTCGGGAAGTAGGACGTATTTCAAGGAACGCATCTGCGGCGGCGTTAGTGCTGCCATACCGGCATTGCCTGATTTTCACATACCAAGAAAAGAGAGTTGGCAAGGAATGTGTACAGAAAAACGGTCCAGCCAATCCAACCGCCAGTGCCCTTACCGCCGTTGACAATTTCGGCAACGGCAATCGTGGTGATGATGCCCACGAACTTGTAGCCAGAGTAGGCAATCAGATCGAAGAGCTGAGACTGGCTAGAGATACTAAGAAGGTAGCACCCAAGTTTCAGAGCAATAATTTCAACGATGACGACGACCAGTCCTTTTGTTGCAGTGTAGCCGAGAAGTTCGGGTTGGAAGTCGCCTCGAAGACCGGCAATGAGCGTCGAGAGAAGGATAAACGTGACGATGGCCATGACTAGATTGGAGTCAGAGAGTATTCGTATCAAGTCAAGTTAGCTCAAACCAACCTGGAATATACATGTCGGGGCTGTTGATATCCTCGCGCGGTGGCAGGTACCAGCCCTCCTGGCCGTTGGTTGCCGTGGCTTGCTTTCGCGCCCATGGCTTGTGCCGCCAAGGGAAGAGCACGAGGAAGAGCTTGTTGATGACGTAGGAGTTGGAAACGTTGAAGTAGTGCTTCAGAGCCGAGACGTTGACATAGCGACCGATCTGGCGAGCTGGTTAGTCGTCGAAGGGACGGGAAGGGAGGCGAGCCGGAGGGCAAGCGAGGGCGCACATTTTGCTCGACGTATTCTTGGCCATGTTTGAAAGCCGTCTGACCAAATTGGGCGGCGACCTGGGCGGTTGGATCATTCATGAACTGGCCGTAGGCGCCAAAGACGTTGCCCGTGCCGCCACCTTGCTGCTGATAGGGATTGCCGCCGTAGCCCTGCTGCGACTGTGCGGACCCCGGAGGAGGGGGAGGCGATCTGAGTTGGGGCACCGTCGATACGTGCTGAGGCACGGGGTGGTGCAGAGGGGGCGACTGCCCGTAGTTGGCTCGCTGCATCGTGAATTCGAGCTCTCTGCAGCGTGCAGATGGAGATGGCGGACGGAATGCGAGACGAGAGCTAGATGCGACTGTGGCCAAAGGCGAGCATAGAGGGCATGTGGTTGCGCTGGCCACTTTTTTTGGAGCCACCGATGCGCGCTATCAATACTACGAAGCTCCAGCTAGCTGAGAGCTGCCTGAAAGCTGCCTACATTTTTTTCTACGCCTAACTAAACGGTACCTGTCCTTCACTCGAATCCCCCCTGAGCCGAGAGTACATCTCACCACAGCCATCAGGCAGCTTGTACACTGCGCCACACTGTCCAAGGTCCAAGTACCTAAACAACTAACTTACTGCTGGACAGCCACAATCCCGCGCCTCGCAAGGGTGCTGCACGTGATACGGGCCAGACTCTTCCGGAAGGCACCACATTTCACCCGCCAGAGGCCCAGAGCACCTGGTTCCGCCAGCAGGTAAGGAAGCTAGCGCGGTGATACGGCAACGCCGCCTATAGCTTTCTTCATCGAAGGCCGCGACTTGCAGCATTTACATACATCACTGTGCCGAATTTTTCGAGACCGCCAGCGAGAATTCGTTCCTGTGCTGCGGACTGTGCGCCTCTTTTCTCACTCTCTCTTCGTATCCGCTCTTTCTATTCACTCCTCTTACCCTCTCCTTCTTTTAATTGTATCTCTTGTCACGAAACCCCCCACCACAGTTCGATCGCAATGCTGGACACATTCGAGATCATAACGACTTCCGGCGTTGTGCTTTGGTCGCGCACGTACGCCCCCGTGAACCCCTCGGTTATCAACAATTTCATCGCCGATACGTTCATCGAGGAAAGACACTCTGGAAATGTCGTGCAAAGTGCTCAATCGGCCTCCGCGAATCCCGCCTACAAGACTGACCACCACACTCTGAAGTGGACCATGGTAAAGGAGCTCGGAGTTATCTTCGTCGTATGCCGATGGCCGCTCTAATATGGCAAATCATAAGAAATACTGACTGTAAGGCAGGTTGTGTATCGGTCGCTTCTTCACCTGAGCTGGGTGGATAAACTCGTCGATAACATACGAACAATCTTTGTCAGTCTATATGGCGAACAAGTCAAGAAGCCGCACACCACCCTGGTCGAGTGTCACGGGTTTGACGACTACTTTGACCAACAACTTCGGGAGCTCGACAAATCCAGTACAGCCGACCCTAGCGAAGCGATTGACGACGCGGATAGCTCCCCCGACGGCAAGAGGCTTTCAGCTCCGGGCCTGACTTACAGGGGCCGTGCCGTCTCTGGTGATGCTGGCAAAGATGCTCCATCGGCCGATTCGACGCCCACCACATCACGACCGTCGACGCCTGCGAGCAGCAACCTAGTTGTCGCCAAAGCTGGGCCCGTGGCTAAAATGTCCAGACGCGCGCGCAAGGCCAAGCACGGCTCGGCGGCTGCTTCTTCCGGAGATGAATCCACTCGCTCGAAAAAGGGCACAAGTGGTAAGAAGGGTAGGAAGTGGGATGCGGACGGCTTTGCAGATGAAGAAGACGATGTGCAGCTCGACTACTCTGCGCAGGATGGCGACGGTGTTGGCAAGTCCAGTGCGGTAGAGTCGGTCGATTCAACCACCTGGGGCACGTCAGCCAAGGGCAAGTTTGTTCTGCGTGACCTTGGCGACGAGGTTCAGGGTATTCTTGCATCTGCAGAGGCGGAAAAGGCGGCTGCCTCGCGTGCGGCGTCCGCTAAAGCCGGTATCCTGGGCTCTGGCGTGAACGCCATCAGCGGACTCTTCCGCAATGTTGTTGGCGGAAAGACTTTGACGACCGAGGACCTCGCAAAGGCCATGAAAGGCATGGAAGAGCATCTCCTTCGCAAGAATGTGGCTAGAGAAGCTGCAGTGCGACTCTGCGAGGGTGTGGAAAAGGAGCTGGTAGGCACCAAGACTGGAAGCTTTGAAGGCAAGCTCCCCATCCAATTTACTCAGCGTCAATCGTATTAACAGTATTTGACAGGCATCAATGCAAGAATACAGACAGCCATGGAGGCATCTCTCACCAAGATGCTGACACCGACGTCGTCTCTTGACCTTCTCCGCGACATTGACTCCATTACGTCACCGCCTGTTACATCTCTTCGTCAGCGCCGGCCCTACGTCATGTCAATTGTCGGCGTCAACGGTGTGGGCAAATCAACCAACCTGTCCAAAATCTGTTTCTTCCTGCTGCAAAACAAATACAAGGTGCTCATCGCGGCCGGTGATACGTTTCGTTCCGGTGCCGTTGAGCAGCTGGCCGTACACGTCCGCAACCTGAAAGAACTGACGATGCGCGAGGGCGGGCAGGTCGAGCTGTACCAAAAGGGCTATGGCAAGGACGCCGCCACGGTGGCCAAGGACGCCGTCACCCACGCTGCGCAGGAGGGCTACGACGTGGTCCTCATCGACACAGCCGGTCGTCGGCACAATGACCAGCGCCTTATGTCGTCGCTCGAAAAGTTTGCCAAGTTTGCCCAGCCCGACAAGATTCTCATGGTCGGTGAGGCTCTTGTTGGCACAGATTCGGTCGCCCAGGCGCGCAACTTCAACGCTGCATTCGGTGCCGTCCGCTCCCTAGACGGCTTCATTATTTCCAAATGTGACACAGTTGGCGACATGGTTGGCACCCTGGTCAGCCTGGTCCATGCCACCAATGTGCCTGTCCTATTCGTGGGCGTTGGGCAACACTACTCGGACCTCCGTAACTTTTCCGTCAAGTGGGCCGTCGAGAAGCTACTCAGCAACAACTAGACGCACTCTTCTCCCCTCTTGGATAATGGATTACAGGCGGGCACCTATACCAATAGATACTACATTCATAATGCTTAAAACAGTACATTACAGTGTTATTTTTGCCCATTGATATACCCTTGCGTGTGAAGTATGTGGCTCAGATTTCATGTCACGCCATATTATATACGCAGCCACCGTAGGCGCAACAGAGTCTCGTTGCCCAGTACAATTGTAAGAAGTAAATTGTGGAAGTAGACACAGACACACAGACACACAAAAGGAGTGTCAGTAGTGGGAAATGAAATCAGATATCCTTTGGGTACAGTAGACACGTTCTCTCTCGCGCTATGCTTCAATAATATACAGAAACGGATAGTAAGAAGTAACGAGAAAAGGTGTAGCAAAAAAAGACATGTAAAATGGTGTTAAAAATGTATAGAAAGAATGTAAAGAGAAGAATAGAAGGCAGCAAGGTGACAATCGATGGAAAACCCATGGTGAAAATCCCCAAGAAAGACGATTATTTTTTTGGTTCGCATGATAAAAAAAAAGACAGTTCGCTATCGGTGCGCTTTTTCCAATCCATCTCGCTTTCCCGCTGGCTAGCCACTGTGTATTTGTCAATCTGCGGGCGGTTTGGTGGTTCCAGGACGGCGATGATTAGAGCGGAGAGTGATGAGTTGAAACAATAAATGATGAGACAAAAAAAAATCAAGGTAATAAAGCCGCCAAAACCAAATCCAAACAGGGGGTATCTTTCTAGGTCGCAATCTGTTTTTTTTCCGGTCCCCGTGGCGTTATGAACTTTGCGCGAGTGCCCAGTGGGCAATCGTCTTGAACTTCATCCGCGCAAACGAAAATTCCCAACTCCCCTTTTCTTGTCTCGTCTGCTCTTCCTGTTCCCTGCTGTTCTCGATATGATGCTCGCATGTGTTGGACAAAGGAAAAATATGTATAATGATGAATCAAGTGATAATGGTCGTGTTGACCGTTCAGCCGTGCCTCACTTCGCCTCAATCCTCGAAGAAGTCATGATCATCAAAGTCGCCAGGCTGCGCGTCAGAGTCATATCCGCTCTGGCGTATCATAAGTGGCGTTACTGGGTCTGCTGGCTGCTCCTGGCGACGCGTCGGCGTGGTGTCTTCTGGGGTCGCCTGTTCCTCCTCTTCCACGGCGGCTGATGACTCTGATTCTCCGCGTGGGCGGCTGTGCGCGCTGCCGTGGGTCGGAAACCGGCGTCCTGTGCTAGCAAAGGCTGTAGGCTGAGGCTTGCTGTCAGCCGTAGGTGTTTGACGCAGACCAGATGCAGGAGGTGTTAGGAGTCCGCTGAGAAGCCTAGATTGTTGAGCGCTGGGGCCCTTGCTTCGCGATGGAGTGGCGGCAGGGCCTGCTGAAGGCGAGCTGAGCACGCCAGATAAGAATGACGTCTGGCTAGATTTTCTCCATCGATCAAACGCATTGAAGCCAGATCCAATGGTCTGCGCGACCCGAGGAGTTGCAGCTTGGATACTCTGAGCAATGTTGGGCAGAGTGATAGCCGAGCCACCGTTCATAGCTCGCTCGCGCTCCTGCTCTTCCATCTGCAGGTTAGCCTTCAGTCTGATGGCAGCGTCTTTGACTCTTTCGCGGTCAAATGAGTCGACCGACAATGCTGTGATAATGTCCTGCAGATCGCTATGTCTCACAGCAAGGAGCTCACGTAGCCAGCTGATTTCGTCGTCACGCTTCGAAATCTTGGAAGGTGCCTCAGGGTCGAGCTTAGAAATGTCCTGCTCAAGCTCTTCGATACGTTGCTCGCGGGCCTGGAGTTGTTCTTGGAGGACCATAATGGATTCGCGAAGGGCCTGGGGCGAAATCTTCTCGGGCAATTCAGGGGCGGCGGCAGCGCGAGCGGTATTGACAGGAGCAGCAATTGTAACAGCACGGCCAGGTTCGAGACTAGTAGCCTTAGCGGTCCGGCTGGCGGCGGCTTGGGCAGCGGCGGCAGCGGCTTGCTTAGAGATCTCAAGTTTCTCTTCTAGATGCAAGATGCGGTCCTGAAGATGCTCAACCTTGGCTGAAGAGAGGCTAAGGCGCTCCAAGAGTGCCTCCTCGGATCGTTGAGAGTCCTCAGCAGCATTGCTGATCTGGCGCTCATAACGTGTCTGCATGTCTTCAATTTCGTTTTGGTGCTTGCGCTCAAGTTCTTCCAGAGCCTTAACCTTGGTCGTCTGTTCTTCCTCCATGAGCATGTCGTTGCGCTCCTTGGCGGTGTCGGCCTCGAGTCTGATGTTGTCAATCTCGGAACGGAGCTTGGTATTTTGATCTTCAAGTTCTTGACGGACAACGTTGACTTGGTGGTTGGCAGCATCAATCTCTGTCTGCATAGACATTCGGGTGCGTTTGACCTCGCTGGCGCCAGACTCTCTGGCCTCTTCGAATTCGCGCAAGTGGCGGGCTGCAGTCTGCTGGAGCCTGTCCTTCTCAGTACGGAGCTCGCCGAGAATCCCCTCGAGACGTGTGCATTCGTTGAGCGCACGCATGCCGCTTCGCTCGTTGAGCTGAAGGCGTTCCATCTCAACTTCGAGGCGCTCACGCGTTTTAGCCTCGGCTTGCAATCTAGCGTCCAGCACTTCTTGGCGGGCAAGCATAGCCTGGTCCTTTCTGATGCGTCTGGCGCTCTCTTCCGCAACCTCACGGGCAGCGTTCGCCATGTCCTCTTGGAGGGACATGAACTTACCACGCCATGATTCACGGAGACGCTCATTTTCTTGCAGCTGAGCAGTGAGGGTGTGGAGGGTTTTTTGAAGACTCTTGTTTTCTTCGCTCACAACAGCGAGCTCGCCAGCGTTGCGGCGAGCGTTCTCATCAGCCCGCTCAGCCTCGGTGCGCCAGTGCGTATTGTCTTGGCGGACCTCCTTCAAGTCGCCCTCAAGGGCGTTGAGCTTGTTGGTCATCTCGCTCTGGGACTGGCTTGCGTTGTTGGAAGCAGCTTCTAGCAGGGTCATGCGCATAGCCTTCTTGCCAGCAACCTGCTCCAACTCCTTGATCCTGCGATCACGTTCCTCAAGGGTTTCGGTTAGACGACTTTCCTCCTCGGAAGCATGCTTAAGTTGCCGCTGTACATCACAGAGCTTGTCCTCGAGAAGGCGGCGCTGCTTGAGCTCCTCCTCGGTCTTCTCTTCTTGCAGCCTGAGACGCTCTTCAAGATCCCCCACACGCTGATCGTACACGCTCTTATTGATAATTTCAACCTCGACGCGAGTCTCAGCAGTGTTTAGCTTGCGTTCGAGCTCGGCGGCAGCGTCTTCTGCCTCGCGACGTTTCTGTACTTCCTGCTCAATCTTGTGCTGTTCGAGTTGTAAGCGCTGCTCCAAGTCGATGTTCTTTGTTTGCAGCTGATCTAGCTTAGCGAGGATAGCATCATCAGACTTTGACGTGCTTGGTCTGAAATCTTCAGCATGCCCATCCGCGATTTCGCGGCCGAGGTGCGGCAAGCTCGTGAACGTGCTCATTTGGGTCTTCATTTCCTCGATAGCCTCCAAAAGGACAGAATGATCCGCGGACGGCGCCTCAATCGCGTCGTGGTTGTGGCGTGATTGGGCAGCCAGGGCCTCTGTAACGGCGACGCGGATTTGGTCCATGCGGCGATCTCGGCGCGGGCTCATGGAGCGGTTCACAATCAGTTCGTCGTCCTCATCATCAGCATCGCTTTCCTGGTTTTCACCAGTCGTACTTCTGATCTCACGGCGGGATGAAGGAGCACGACGACTCTTGCTCCCGAGAGCGGAATGAATCGAGAGCAGCGTCTTTTCCATGGGCTCAAGGCGTGTCGCCAATAAGTTACCAACAATCTCGTTAACCCTGCCATCGAAAAATTGCGTCCTGCTCTCGAGTTTGGACTGCTCATCCTCGGAGAAAGCAGCTTCCCAGTCGCTCGCAGGCATGGCCTCATGCTCCTGCCCATTGTCCCAGGTATCGGGAGGGTCGATGAAGGGGTCCTCTAGCTGAGAGTCTCCGGGGTACGGGGGAACTGGCTGATTAAACTGAGGAACAAACTCATGGGCAACTGCCCGCAGGGTGTAGGACGGTTGTCGGCTAATGGCAGGAGTAGGCTGGTTCCAGATAGATTTCTCGAGGGGCTTCTTCTTAACGCCCATGGTTGGGTCTATCTCCATTTGCTGCATAACGGCATCAATCTCCTCAAAAGTTGGCTCATCTACCTTCGCATCCTTCTTGATGGGCTCTTCAGTGAGGTCTATCAGGGTGTTCTGGGTCTCAATAGACGGCATCACATCGGCGGGCGGGTTTTGAGCAGTGCCCTCTTCGGGCTGGGACTCTGAAGTAGGGGTTACAACAGGTGTAGGAGCAAAAGAAGCCGCGGGAGCAAGGGAGGCGGTGGGAACAGGGGAGGCAGCTGGAGCAGGAGAGGCAGCTGGAGCAGGAGAGGCAGCTGAAGCGGGAGAGGCAGCTGAAGCGGGAGAGGCAGCTGGAGCAGGGTCAGCCCGAGCAAAGCGAGAGGCCTTGAGACCCTTCGGTTTGGCGGAGGGCATTGGAGATGAGAATTGAGACTCATCCGAGACTTTGGGGGAGACTTTCTTCAGATCAGAAATGCTACCCGAATGCGTCATCTTGACCGGGCTCGGCTCTGCGCGGGTTAGTGTAGCGGGTGATTCCTCTCCATAAGAAAGAGCTCCAGGCGAGAATGGGATAGCGGTGGCAGAGAGTGAGTTTCTCTTGTGGGCTTGCCTTTTCGATTTGAGTTCTGCAGAATGTTGTGCCTTGTGGCTGTTGATAACAGCATCCTTTGCGGTTTGGAGAGGCTCCCATTCATTTGTGTTGGCATCAGGAGACGTTTCAGAAGGCGCAGCAGTTGTTTGCTTAGTCTCTACAATGTCACCATTGCCAGCGGACGACATTGAAGTGTCAATGAATAGAGCGTTATCATTGGTACTCTCCGAGATGCTGGCGAGCGGCATCTGGGCAAATGAAGCGACATCTTGATTATCTGGCGCAAGACTTCTGGCGCGCTTGGCTCTCGACTCATCCTGAACGGGGCGGCCGTCGCTGTCCATCTCATCCTCGCCCGATTCTTCAGTGACACCCAACAGGGGTGACTTGGCCGACGATCTACTAGAAGGTCGGATGATAGGAATGGCTTTGGATTTGCGGGTCGGGCGGGCGGTTTCACTGGTGTCAATGTTGATGTCCCCAAAGATAGAGTCTGTACGGCCCTGGTGGCCTTTTCGAGGCTTGTTGAGCGAGTTGGCGAGGGACTGAAATGGTGTAAATGATGGCGCGTCGGGTCTGAACTTGGGCCCCGAAGTAGAAAAGCTAAACTCAGTCTGGCCTGGAGTGAACGAAGGAGAGCCAGCATCCATACCGAAACCAATGCTACCGAATTCAAGGGGGGGCGCAGGCTCAACATAGTCGTCGACTCCAGCGTTGAAGACGGCGGGCTGGAAGCTCGCCGCGCCAGGCTGAAAAGTAGGGGGAGAAGAGAAGTTGAAGAGACCCGGGGTGAAGTTGCTAGTAGGATTGAACTTGAACTCGGGCGCCTTGACATTGAGTTTCGAGGTAGACGGTTTCCTATCGTGATCGGGAACGTTAACGTGTTCGCTGGCATTATTCCAGGGGTTGCTCGCTCCCGACATCGTCTTTTGGTGTTGGTGGAGCATGGCAGGGAAGTCAAAGCTTTGCACAGGCGTGCCCAGGTTACTGGGGTTTGTCTCAATCTCGTAGGTGTCGTCGCCCTCAGGCTTGTTAGATTCGGGGATGCCATTGAGTCGGCTAAATGCGGAATCATCGGGTTGCGCATCGTGGTCTCTGAAGAACGTTTGCGTAAGAGATTGGCCACGACTGTGAGGGCGGGGATGATGAAGGACAACGGGCTTAGCCTGGTCATTGGCGAAGTGCTCTGAAATAGCCAAATTGCCCGAGGCTTGGCGGTCGTGAGCCGAAGCAAGATTCTCGTGGCTGGTAGCAGGGTTACCCTGAGCCTGAGGGTTGTAATCCTCATGCTCGAGCTGATTGCGTAGTTGCTCCTCGAGGTGATACTGAGCATCTTGCATTTCGGCCTGCATCGAAACCGGGCGCGGCTTGGTGGGCTCTGGCGTTTTGGATGGACTCTTAGAGTATTCCTCAGTTTGCTCGTCTTCTTCGTCATCCTCGCGTACTTGTTGTAGGTGAGGCGATGCTCTTGCCATCGGTTGAGGGAAGTACTGCAAAGAATGGTGCCTTTGGTGGGCGTTAAATGCGGGACTGCCTGACATAGGGAAGCCGTCGAGGTCATAAGGTGACTGCGGTGAGACGACGCCGTTTAGGCTGAGAAGTGGCGAATCAATGCGAGCAAGACTTTGCAAAATGCCGGCCTGGTTCTGCCATCCCTGGACCTGCGACATCTGGAATGGAGAGCTGCCAGTCGGTAGCGAGATGGACTGACGAGGGTTGAACTTGCCCTGGATGTGCCCAAAGGGAATCGGAGAAGCAATTCCGGGGCTCTGGGTTGTGGTAGTGGTGCCGGATAGCAGCTGGGACTGGAAATTGAAGCCAGGGTTGCTCGATGCCGACGACGTGGGAATTGGCGGCGAGAATGGCAGTGGAGGGTATTGTGCAGACGCCTGGCGAGAAGGAATAGTGAGCGATGGTGAGATGGATGGAGCAGGGGGTTCCTCGGCATCAGAAACACCAAGCGCTCTGAGCTTGGCTTCTTGAAGCTCCTGGACGTAGTTCTTCCATGCATTCAGGTCTGGCAGTGCAACTGGATAGCGGCCAGTTGATCGCTCCTTGGTCAGTTCCTCGGCTGAGGGCCAGCAGTCTCGGCTCTGGGATTCATCGGTGCCGAGGGGTTGGTAGTCATTAACAACCAGATCGAATCCGTCGACGTTGTACCCGAGCTCCCTCCAAGATGCAAACATGCCCTCGATTTCTTGGGGGCGCAAGGGCATGGGAGCCTTGCCAGGCTTGCCACGGTCGTCATCGCGAGGGACCAAGATCATAATATTCTTTCCTTTCCATGGAACCTTTTTCTTGATTCGAGGCGTCGTAGGGTCTTTTGGCAAGGACTTTTCTTTGAGTCTTTTGGGCGTTGAGGGGATGGGCACCGGAGCAATGGTCTCCGTGGTTGTGTTGGTGGGCACGTCGGCAACCTCGCCTGATGGTCCCGAAGACGGGTTTGATGCGGTATGGGCCAACTGTTCTGTAGGTGTAGTGTGTCCCTCCTCGGCAGACTTGCTGGTAGGTTCGCCGTGCCGGGGAGGGGCCTGGGAGGCCGCCGGCTCGGCCATCAGCTCAGGTTCTGAGGTCATACTCGTCGAGTTACCCAGCTTGATACCTTTTCCTTCGGAAGGTCTGAGAGTCTCGATACTGGCACTCGCACGAGGATGTCGCGTCTGCTTCTTGGCAGCTTTGGCGGTTTTGACAGCTCTAGGAGTAAGCTCGCCGAGCCAAGCTAATTCGGAGCCGCTCAGTGAAGAGTGCTCGCTATCGCTACCGTCGCTGAGCCAGAGTCGAGGCTCAATGTTTCCCTCTCCGGCAGCTGTGTGAGCGCGGATCCAGTCCTCGGTGAGTCCTCTATTGCTGCGCCTGACCCTGTTGGCGAGAACGGCGGCGGCGGCGCTGAGCGGCTCACGGGTTTCCGTGTCTGGCAGCTGCGGAAATTGAGGAGCCGGGCGAAGAAACGGGGTGTCTATATCTAGGTGATGAATCGGCGATTCCTCGGAGAGATCACTGCTGGAGCTCTGGCGACGGACGTTGCGGTCGTGCGGGGGGTAAGGTGAGCCCCAGCTGGCCGTCGCAAAGACGTCGTCGGTTGCTCGAGTTGGCGATCGGAGCAGAGCTGAAACTCGGTCAGGCAGCTTCGGCGCTGGGAGCTCCGGTGCAGGAGGAGAGGATTCAAGGTCCGCGTCGTCGTCTCCGTCGGCGGTAGAAGCCGTAGACAGGGCCGGAGAGGTTGGTCGTTCCTCCTGCGAAGGAGAGTCTCCAGAACCGTCCAGTGCCGGCGCACGTGGAGGGCTGGCAGTTGACGACTTCGGGGACGACGTCGTAACTGAATGTCTGATGACAGTCGCGACAAGCTGGTCAGTAGAAAATTACGGCAGCGACAAAAAAACGTGTAGATCAGGGGGACCCGCGGCTGTCGGGTGGTGACACCGCATAATCCGTTTACACGGTTGGGCGGGCGTTTGCTTCCTTACCAACTGAGATCAGCGCAGACGATGAACTTGTCGCCTGCCACTGATACTCTCGAATGCGTCGTATCAAGTCGACTCTCGTGGTCTTTTCTTCTTTTTCTTCTTTTTCCCCAAATCCTAGATCAGAGGGTCGATAAGGGAGTCTGCGGTGCTCAGGTGTGTGGGTACGCGTCGCGTCGATTTTATGACGACCCTTTTTGGCAATTTAAAGGGGGCGGGTACGCTGAGAGAATCCCAACTTATAGCGATATGGGGAGAGGCGGCATCAAGAGCGGGGGAGAAGAAGACAAAGCCGAAGCAGATTAGAAGACGAGGACAAGATGTGTCGATGCGACCGGACACATCGGAGGGCAGTGCAATCGCGACCGAGGTGCGAAGGATGTATGAAGAGAGCTGGCTTGGACTGGCGGCATTGAAGGTTGGGGGATTGATTACATCGGGTGGGTGAACTGACTTCCTTATGGAGCCCAGCCACCGCCAATGGAGGAAAGACGCAGGGCTTGTAAAAGGATTAGTAGCGAAGAGGTACTTGCCTAAGATGGATAGGTACTTACCAAGGTAAGTAAGTACTCGTTACTTTTAGGTTCCGACCAGTACTCAGTGTACTTATTAAGTAGTGGTCTTTTTTTGTGTACCCAGTATGTGTGTGTTGACCGCACCTTTGCCAGCAGCTTTTTTTTCCTTCCCTATACCCAGTAAGTAACTAAGTACTAAGCCGATTTTCTCTGCAAGTCAAATTTTTTCGACCGCGTCAAAGCTTGGTGCACAGCGGGCCTGGCATGACCAGGTATGGCCAGATGCTGGGGTATCGCAAGTACAGATACTTGAGGTACAGGGGTGCTGAATCAACCCCCGTGATGAACTGTACCTCACACTATTCAACTCTTGCGGCAGAAACAAACCTGTGCCCCAGCAATAGCATGTATCTGCTAACGATTGCGAGCGGCCGCGTTCGAGTTAAAAAGTAGCTCGGAGTACCTGAGCACCAGCCCAGCACATCCCAACAATGAGGTCACTGGTAAGTAAGTACGGAGTGATCTGTACTTACTCAGTACGGATACTGAGAGTGCAAGGAGTGAGAGGCGGGAACAGGGCATGAGTTCTATCTGTGTTGCGAAGAAGAAATTATCCAAGTCCTTCTTTCTTTTTTCAGTTCTGCGCACACCTTTCCTGCACCGATGCATTGTTAGAGCTCTCTTCATGTGCAAAGACTGGTGATATTTGTCATCGACCAGAATGCACAGTTGGCTACATAAAATCGAGTACCGAGGTATCTGAGCAATTGGTAAAGGCACTTTTTTACTACTTACGTACGGGCGGCCGAGGGAGCCAAAGGAAAAAAATATAGAAGTACGGAGTCCACAAGGGCAATGAAAAAGCTGGGGCCGCTATCCCGAAAGCACCCAGTAAAATGATGACGCCCACTTTCTGCCCAAGTCTCTTGGGCTTGGCTCCACCAGAACAGTCACCACAAGCTGGCCTGAAAGAGTTAGACCCAGGGGACCACCCGGGTGCTTCCCGCACAAGGTCCAGCATTTTCAGCGGGGAGAGGGCGAGGGCTTTCTTTCTTTGGCTGGTGGGCAGGCAGGGTCTCTGAGTGCTGAGTACTTAGTATACAGTTTGAAGCAAAGCAGAGTAGGACACGAGTGGGTAAGTAGGAGAGGAAGTGCTGATATGTGAGCCTAACAACGTGCAGTCAGAGGACATCAAACTCCGATTCCTTAGCTTATCAGCTTTGAGTAGGTATTTGGTACTACTTAGTGAGTACCTAGCAAGTATCCGTACGTAGTAGCAAGTAGCGGTTCCCAGTAACTTACTTAACCTTTCTGGCGTTGCTTCTTTCCACGCCAACCAACCTCGACGTTACCCAACTCACTTACACTTTCCACTGGGGTGAAACGAATACTTACCCCGATGATATTATTCCCGGCCTGCGCTACGTCTTGCATCGCTCTGTTATGCGCTTCGTACTACAAGAGCATCTTTCACTTTTCCAACCCTTGCCTCCTCCATGGCGGGGAAGCATGATTGCAATTTCCGGAGCACCAAATTACCAGCACCACCCGGCAGCCCTTCATATTCATGCCATAGACTAGGTAGGTAGTTGCTTATTAAACGTGTTCTAAATCAGGTACAATAATTGACAGAAGACTTCGCTATGCGGCGCACAAAAAAAAGAAGACAAACTATAAAAAAATCCTCTGTCTGAGGCGCGATGCATGCAACGCGTTGCGCCATCGTGCTCTTTCGCATGCATCGCTTCATAAAGCAACCGCTCTTCTCCAGGCTCATGCGTCCAGGGCACAGCCTGCGAATCGACAAATCGCTTTCTTCTTTTCGTGCTTGTATTATATGCCCCCCGTGTGCTCCTTTTCACAATCTGCCGCGTCCGTACATATGGCGCATAATCTTACCAGCCTCACCTGACAAGGCGCGGGCCTTGAGCTTAAAAGTTAGACGAGGCATTGACATTGCTTGGCTGGTGATAGTTGTCCAACGTCGATTGAAACGGTGTTCGCTGGCTGCCGCTGCCGAGCGAGTTGGACTGCTCGTGCTTTTCGTAGCCGTTGGTGCTCATGTCGTAGCTCATCAGCCCGTCGCTTTCGTCCGAGTGGCTTCTGCGACCCCAGATCCTGTAGGCAACCATGCCCGCCGCACCCAGTAGTATGGCGCCGCCGATGCCAACAACCACGCCGATGACCGTATTGCGTGTCTTGACAGGCATGCCCGAGGTGGCGCCGTCCTTGTCTGAGCTCAGCCCGGGAGTCGACCCAGACCCGGTGGCGCTGGCCGAGGGCGATGTGCTCGACGACGTGACTAAGCTCGTGAAAGTAGACTTGGACGCCGGATCTTCTTCCGACGTCGGCTGCTCAGTGGGCTGCGGCTGCGACGAGGGCTGCTTCGACGAGGACTGCTCCGACGAGGGTTGCTCCGACGAGGGTTGCTGCACAGGTTTGCTCGGCGACTCGGATTCTGGCGACTGAGACTCTGAGGAAGGGGACGGCGAGGGTTTGGTCGGAGCCGGAGTCGATACCGGAGCTGGCGTGGAAGTCGGCTTGGCAGTGCTGGGGCTGGACGGCGGCGACGACGATGCGGCCGGGGAGGGAGAAGATTTCGCCGGCGACGAATTTTGGTCAGTCGCGCTTCCAGTAGAGGATCCCCTACTGGCACTATCGGTTGCGCTGGCCCCAACATCAGCCTGCCGTCGCAGGTGGGAATGTTGCAACAGGGCCGCGTCAGCCACGCAGAGCGCGGCAACAAGGTACAGCAGGAAGCGATATGAATACATGGCGTGTAGCGGCAAGTATGGGAGTATTGCACGATCAAGTGGCCGATTATGCTGTGAAGCGAAAGGAAGCTGAGTAACAGTCGTCAAATACGGCTAAGATGCCGGTTCGGTTTTGTTGTTGTGGCCTTTGGTGGCCGAGTGGTGGTTGGCCCGCTTAAACGGTGTCTGAATACACTGGCGGCAAGTTTTGGTGTTGTAACGAGAAAAAAACAAGGTCTCGTTAAGTAGTGGCAGGAGTGCAAATCAAAGAGGGGGATTATTGATTAGCAGAAACGTCACACAAGTCCTGTTGATGCTGGCTGCTAAACGACGGTACAAGGCAAGGAATGAGAAAAACGAAGAGAGTGTGAGAAAACAACCAACGAAGGGTTTGGAAAGAAAGAAGAACCAAGTGACACAATGGAGGGACAGACGGAGGGTACTTTTAGAGATGAAGAGGCCAAGCAAGAGCCAGGGCCTTTACAATAGGAGCATGCAAAGCTCGTATTCCTCAAGATGGTTGGCGCCACTTTGGGTACATGGCAGTACCTACTGACTAAGGTGCCTCAGGGAGGAGGCGTATCCCACAGGGGGGTTTTCGGAGTGTTGCCGGGCGCAAGCCAGTCTCCGCAGTGGTCACCCTGGCCATCCGGTCGACAGGTCAAGTACCACGTAAGTACCGAGTAGGCCGCACTGCTATTTGTTGCCGTTTCACCCTTCGACCACACTGGCTGGGCGGAACCGCCAAGGTTCCTCTGACGTGGCGCTCCAGAACAGAGGAACAAGAACTGGGATCTTGGACATGTTTTTGCGATATTGGACAGCACCCAACGAGTCAACCACGCATCTTGTCGCTCGTCGCATGAAACTCTTGGTCATTACCACATATCACTATTCCTACCGGCGACGAGAGCTTCAGCAGGCACAAACACATACAGACGCAGACGCAGGCCACGGCAGCTCTGCCAACGGGGGCGGCACTCTCCCACTTGCTGAAACCAACAAAGTGACTATCATTCTGGAATCACGTTCAACGGCGGGGCATTCCTTGCCGGTTCCTGGTGACCTTGGCTCCGTCGTGTCACCTCTCCTTCGCTACCAGTACTTATATCAGTTGACCACATCAACCCGGCCGGCCCCTGTATGGCCCATGTCGCGGAGTTGCAGGGATTGGGCGGCGCCCGCGCTGTGGCAAGTTCTTAACCTAATAACTTACTGGTACTTACCAAACTACGGAGTACCCTACTTGCCTACCAGTACTCTGTATTCCAGAACTGCTTACCGTACTCCGTACTTCGCCGTTATTAGGACACGGACAGAATAATACTTGGAAACGCACCCTGATTGTCGTTGGAATTATTACTGCTAACTACTGATACTGGTACGCATCGCACCAGCAAGCAGAATGCAGGGGCAGGCTTCAGGAGTGCTCAGCGGCCTTGTCTTGAAACGCCGCGGCCTCGGAACCAGCCACCATGCAGCCAGCAGTTCTCACATCCTCTGAGCCCTGCCGAGATTTTTTTTTCTTTTTTTTTTTTCACTGCTGCGGCCGATACGAATCGAGACCGATGGCAGCACCCCCTGCATCTAGTGCTGCATTATTGACGCTTGCAACAGTTCGAAAGAAGGCATTATGGTCACTTGTCCGAGTTCACAGTAATACAATCTCCTCCTGCTCTACTCGAGTACTGATACAGTACATGTGTTGCATAAGCTCGCAGTAATCGCCGACTATCAATCACGCATGAAGAGTTGCTGCCGGTCAACTCGCAGATCAAGCGTTGGCGGCGTCTTGGCAAAAGACGGCCCCTGGCGCCATCAACCTTGCGCCAACCACCTGCCAGTAGCCACTCAAACCCAATCGCAACAATACACATTCACTACTTATATTTAGTGAAGCGCGTGCAACACCAAACAGTCATGATTGTCCCGCTGTCAGAACCAAACCACTCAGTATCAATGCATGCAGTGTTTGCGGCATGCAATGGGCGGAGAGCGCCTGGCCTATCCGGCCTTAGCTTGAGCCAGGAAGCCAGCAGAGGATCCTTCACTCACACCAGCAGGGAGACGCACTATAAGAGGCAACGTCATCGACAAGTTGGCAATTTGACAACCTGCAACAGTCGATCCTTCGTTGCCTTGTTCTCTTTCAAAAAATATCGCAGCGTGTGAGAGTTGTCTATCAAATTTCGGCGTCATGGAGACTCCTACCTTCACAGTTCATACCTCGACACTCTTCGATCCAACCTCGAAGCAGTTTAAAAGCAATATATCCATTGTCGTCAACCCTGCCACCGGCGCTGTTGAAGATGTCATCCAGAGGCGTAGCATCGCAGCCGAGTTGAAGTCTGGTGATATTGATTTGCGTCGCAAAGTCGCTATGCCCGGTTTCGTAGATGCGCATACCCATGTGTTCCTGCATGCTTATAGGTACGCAACAGCCAGGACCACAAAGCAGCGGCAAGGCACAAACACTAACCATGGAGGCAGTGAGCGCTCGTCAACGGAGCAGATGCGGGATGAAAGCATCGTAGAGCGCACTGTCCGTGCTGTCAACCACATGCGCCTTGCACTTCTCTCAGGATACACTACGTATCGTGATCTGGGAACGGAGGGCCTGGCTTCCCACGACGCCAGACTTCGGGACGCTGTAAACCGCGGCCTCACGCCTGGACCGCGCCTCTTTGTCGCGACGAGTTGCTTAGCAACCACTGGTTCCTATTCGATACGCACAGAGAACTACGCCAACGAAATGACGCCGCCGCCGATCTGTGATCCTTGTGATGGTGCCGATGGAGTGAGGCGTGCCGTCCGAAGGCGAGTGGCTGAGGGTGCCGATATTATCAAGTTTTATGCCGACTACCGGAGAAATACCTTGCGTGCGCCTTCTTCAGGAGACGCCATCTTGTTCCCGCCGATGAATCGAGACCCCGCCACCGTCATGTTCACGCAGGAGGAAATGAATGCCATTGTGGACGAGGCAAGATCCGCCGGTCTGCCCGTCGCCTGCCATGCGGGCACTGCTAGAGGCGTGACCATGGCCGCTAAAGCCGGCGTGACAAGTATCGAGCATGGAACCGAGGCAACCGACGATGCCATCCAAGCCATGGCCGACAACGGATGCATCTACGTTCCAACCCTGGCCGTCGTCGAGTCCGACGCCAAGCCCAAACTCTCGCAAGTCAAGGCGATAGCAAAAAAAGCCCACGCTATGGGCGTTCGTCTCGCAGCTGGCGGTGACACCGGCGCATTCAACCACGGCCACGGAGCAAGAGAGATGGAGCTGCTCGTGGAAGCCGGCATCCCGGTGGAAGATGTATTGGAAGCGTGCATGCTCGGCGGCTGGGAGTCATGTGGCAAAGACGCGTGCGGATATCGATTTGGCTGGCTCGAAAAGGGTAACCGTGCAGACATTATTGCCCTCGATACTGACCCGCGCGTCGATGACAAGGCCTTTCGCAAAGTCAACTTTGTCATGAAGGACGCCCATGTCTGGAAGCAGAATTGCATTCCCGTTGGGTTTATCGAGCGCATCATGGAGGGGTCTGTTCACTCCGACTCAACCTGGGAGCTCGTATAATCACTTGGACGAGCAAGAGGCGGCCAACATCTTAGCATGTCCATATCTAGTTATTACAGCCTGTACATACACTAGGAGCTGAACGGCCTTGGACACGCCCTTTTGCCCCTTCAATAAACTACTCTAAATCCCACGCGACCTGCAGCCCCTTCATGGCTTGTCTGGGTAATGAGCGCACGCCATTACCTGGTCAGGATGTCGAGTCTCGAGCGCACAGTGTACGGTCGTATTGCGCCGAATGTAACGCTGGAGATGCAGGTCAAAATGAGCACCGGACCTGCATCCATTCTCACCACGCTACGGTCAGGTCGACGCTAAAAACAACCCGACGCGATCCGCCAACTAACGATGAGCCGTCGATAGAATAGAAGGGCGGCATGACATTTTCTAATGAAAAAACCGAGGGTGCTTAATTAGGCCCTAGCCACGTGCTCATTTCCGTCGCCTATGCGCCAGCTTACCTTGTCGCTCAAGTGCAGAAGGATCTGTTGTGACTTAATCATCGCAACGCTGTCCCATCGCAGTTCCTGTCTGGCTCGACCGGCTTTTGCAGGAACCAAGTTTGCCCATCGTGACTCAAAACGGCTGCCCCCTTAGCATTCTTCGGACAGCGCGTTAAGGCTAATGACGGTTCGCGCGTTCCTCGTGCTCAGCGTCATGGGGGGGCGCGATTCCGTCTTTGCCCTGGAGAAAAGGGAGGCAGAGGCCATGCTCGGTCTCCTGGTGTCTACCCATGGACCTTCCCAAAGAGTGCAGCATCAAATTGGAGGGGGTGGTTAACGCGCCGTGATTGCCGAGACGGGTTTCTTGCCTATTTCAACAATATTGAATATATGCAGCGGTACTGTCATAAACTAGCAACGTAGAATGGGACGTGATTGTAAGTTAAAAAGAGGCGCCCTGCCAGCCCCTTTCCCTCCGGGCTGTCACACCGCGAGGGATGTGCTGCGCGTGAATCTGTACAGACACGCCTTCAACGACAGACCATGAAGCTGCCTCTTGCTCTTCTGGCGGCTCTAGCCGCGCCGATAGCTCAAGGGCTGGTGCTTGGCAGGCACAACCAAGCGTACAACATCATACATGAGCCCGACAAAAGAGACTTGCTCCAGGATCTCATCACTTGGGATGACAAGTCGCTCTTCATCCGGGGGGAACGCGCCTTGATGTTCTCCGGGGAGTTCCACCCATTCAGGCTCCCCGTCCCGTCACTTTATCTAGACGTCTTCCAGAAGATCAAGGCCATGGGCTTCAACATGGTCTCCTTCTATGTGGACTGGGCCCTGCTCGAGGGCAAGCCGGGCGAGTTCCGCGCCGACGGCATCTTTTCGCTCGAGCCCTTCTTCGAGGCGGCCACCCAGGCAGGTGTCTATCTTCTGGCCCGGCCCGGCCCGTACATCAACGCCGAGGTCTCTGGAGGGGGCTACCCTGGCTGGCTACAGCGCATCAAGGGCATACTGCGCACCGATGCTCCGGACTACCTCAAGGCAACTGACAAGTGAGTTTCTGCTCGAAGCGCAAAAATGCATGGAAGCTGGCTGGCTCACGCTGCTACAGCTACATGGCCAATATTGGCGCCATCATTGCAAAGGCCCAAATCACAAACGGTGGTCCCGTCATTCTATTCCAGCCAGAGAATGAGTATAGCGGCGCATCCGTGTCTCCGTTTCCGAACAAGAAGTATATGCAGTACGTCATTGACCAGGCTCGCAAAGCTGGCATTGTGGTGCCGCTCATCGACAATGATTCTTATCCTGGAGGAACTGGTGCGCCTGGCACCGGTGAGGGCGAAGTTGACATTTATGTATGAAATCCCCAAAACACGACACGTCAACATCATGTGCTAAACGCGATCAGGGATTCGACTCTTACCCCCTCGGATTCGACTGCGTAAGCGGCCATCCCCAAAGTATTCGAGGATAGTGAATTCACTAACTTATACACTACAGGGCAACCCGGACGTTTGGCCAGCGGGTAACTTGCCCACCGACCTGCACAAAACGCACATGCGTCTTAGCCCAAGTACACCCTTCTCCATTGTCGAGGTCAGTTGGCCCCTAGGTACCCCAATAGAATGAGAGGTAATTAACAGGGCTATGATGCAGTTTCAAGGTGGATCCTACGATCCTTTCGGTGGCTACGGCTTTGATCAGTGCTACAAGCTCGTGAACCACGAATTCTCTCGCGTCTTTGACAAGAACAATCTTGCGGCAGGGGTCAATATTTTCAACATCTACATGGTAAAAGCACAGTCCAAAGCCTCACCAGGAAATCAATGTCTAATAAAAGCAGATCTTTGGCGGTACCAACTGGGGAAACTTGGGCCACCCCAATGGATATACTTCCTATGACTATGGTGCCGTGAGTTGCTTCTCTCCATCACATCTCAAGAAACTTTGCCGACTTAATTCCGTCACAGAGCATCAGAGAGGACCGTTATATCGACCGCGAGAAATACTCGGAAATGAAACTGGAAGCGCAGTTCATGCGCGTCTCTCCCTCCATCCTGGAGGCTGTGCCAGGAGATGTCACGCCCGGCGTGTACAGCGACAACAAGGGCATCGCCATCACGCCCATGCTTTCCAACAAGACTGGAAACTATTTTGTTGTTCGCCACGCAGACTACCAGAGCCGAGACTCGGCATTGTACACGCTGAAACTGCCGACATCACAGGGAACGGTGGCTATTCCGCAGATTGGCGGCAAGCTGACCCTGTCCGGCCGCGACTCCAAGTTCCATGTCACTGACTACTCGATGGGAGACCACACACTCCTCTACTCCACGGCTGAGATCATGACGTGGCAAAAGTTTGACAACCAGACCCTCGTCATCATGTACGGCGGCCCGGGCGAACTGCATGAGTTTGCGCTGAAAAACGCCATTGACGTGGACAATGTTCACGGCAGCAGCGTGGCCCATGAGCAGAGAAACAGCTCCGTCATTGTCCAGTTTACACCCACCTCGGAGCGTCAGGTAATCCGCCTTGGAGGCCTCACCGTGTTCATGCTCGGTCAGTACCGTAGCTCTGCAGACTGCTTGAAGCGACCATCAACTAACCATCTCATGCAGATCGCAATAGTGCCTACAATTACTGGGTGCCGGTGCTCCCCAGAGACAGCTCCGCCTACGGAAGCTCCGTCATGAACCCCGACACCATTATTGTCAATGGAGGGTACCTAGTCCGCTCCGCGTCAATAGACGGCACGACGGTCTCCATCCAAGCCGATTTCAACCAAACAACCTCTGTCGAGATCATCGGCGCACCCGAGAGCGCATCAAAGCTCTCCATCAACGGCAATGCCACACCTTTCAAGACAACCAGCGATGGCACCTGGCTGTCCACGCCCGACGTTGACTTGCCCACCATCAAGCTCCCCGACCTCCAGTCCCTCGACTGGCACGCCATCGACTCCCTCCCCGAGATCCAGCCCGGCTACGACGACTCTCGCTGGACCAAGGCCGACCACACGACAACGACCAACCCTCGCGGCACGCCCCTCAAGACGCCCGTCTCGCTGTACGGCTCCGACTACGGCTTCAACACCGGCACGATGCTGTTCCGGGGCGTCTTCACCGCGTCCGGCGACGAGGACCAGCTCGTGCTCACCACCTCGGGCGGCACGGCCTACGCCGCCTCCGCCTGGATCGGCCGCACCTTTATCGGCTCCTTTGACGGCAACAAGGACTGGGACACGGTCGTCGTGACGCACGCCGTCCCGCGGCTGCGCGCCGGCAGCCGCCACGTGCTGACCGTCGTCGTGGACAGCCTCGGGCTCAACGAAAACCTGACGCCCGGCAACGACGACATGAAGGCCCCGCGCGGCATCCTCGACTACAAGCTGCAGTCGTCGTCCGCCGCCGCCGCCTCCAACAGCAGCAGCAGCAGCAGCAGCAGCCCCGCGACGCCCATCTCCGACTGGAAGATTGCCGGCAACCTCGGCGGTGAGGACTACAAGGACAAGTTCCGCGGCCCGCTCAACGAGGGTGGCCTCTTCTTCGAGCGCAACGGCTACCACCAGCCGTCGCCGCCGCTGGACCTCTTCGCCAAGGCCTCGCCGTTCGCGGGCGCCTCCGAGGCAGGCATCACCTACTACACGGCCAAGTTTGACCTGGACCTTGCCGCCGACAGGTACGACATCCCTCTTGCCTTTGCTTTCGACAACAGCAGCACCGCCGCCGCCCCCGCGTACCGCGCTCTGCTCTACGTCAACGGTTTCCAATACGGCAAGTACATCAGCAACATTGGCCCGCAGACCGAGTTCCCGGTGCCCGAGGGGATCCTCAACTACAACGGCGAGAACTGGCTCGGCATCTCGATCTGGGCGCTCGACGGCGACGGCGCCAAGATCCCCGGGCTGTCGCTGGTGTCCCGTGCCCCAGTCCTGACCAGTCGCAATAAAGTCAAGCTTGTTGACGGTCCAGCGTATAGCAAGCGTGACGATGCCTTTTGATTACACATTTCGTGCTTGGATTTTGTTTCTTCCCAAGTTTCTAATCTTATGTTCTATATTTACCAAATCCATATATACAAGCTCTGCTCGGCAGGTATTCCCTGATATCTAATTAATCTACACACACAGTGCATACCCTTCCCTTGCGTCTCTTTTTATCCCCATATCGGGGCGTTTCTATATGCTGGTGAATAGTAGCTATGTAAAACACGATACGGTGGCCGCCACAGCCTGGCGGAGACCTCGGAGCCTCTACGCGTTCCATTCCGATATACAATCGGGGGAAGGCTTTCATCTCGGTCCACAAATAGATCCGGCGAGCTATAATACTCGTCGATGGCGCTCGCCGTCGTCGGACGGGAAGAGGGTGCATTTTCCTGAAAGCTCAAAAGACGAAGCTGCTCTAGCGACGGTATGAGAGGTTGCTGCTGCTGCTGCTGCTGCTGCTGCTGCTGCTTCCGCCGTCGTTGTTTTTGCTCCTGTTGCTGCCGCTCCCATGTTTCGGCCAGTTCCTGCGCGCGGCGGCTATGTGCGCTGATGGGTGCCGGTGTGCGAAGCGCGCGCTCGTTGCCGCGGCTGTTGATGCTGGGCATGGACTTTGCGTGGCGGATGGGTGATACCTCGCTAGGCCGGAATTGCCTGGGCAGGGCCGCGGTCTCGGTCTGACTGAGCGGCTGGTCCGATGTGAGGGGCCAGAGCTCCTCGCCGCCGTCACTCAGCGGCGACACGTACGGGCTGTCGAATTCGGTGTACGGCAACGGCAGCCCGTCGTAGTATTCCAAGTCTTCGTCGCGCCGCTCAGGTACGTATCGCTGCGCCACCAGAGGTATCGTGTGAGACCGGGCGTGCGACGACGGCATAGGTGTGTGCGTGTTTTGCCTGTCTCGCGACTCCCTGGGGTTCTCGTGGGAGGAGCTCCGTATCCGCGACCCAGTGGGTGTCGGTACGGGCACCCTGACTGGCGTTCTCCTCTGCGGTAATTCGGGCTTGGGCAACGGGAGAGGCTTGAACTCGGTCGTTTGCGACCGTCGTATCTGCTCGACTCTGGCCAGCCTATCCTTTCGCTTTGCTACATCTCCCTCAAAATTGACGTGCGCACGCGGATTTGCTCTTTTTCTGTCGAGGAGGATGGGCACGTGCTCTGACGTTGTCTGATAGGCTTCGGAGCGATCTCGAGGAGCATGTTCCCCGTGTCGTTGGTGGTGAGGCACTGGGGCTTCTTCATAACGTAGAGAGCGCATGCGGGGAACTTGACCATCTGATTTGCTCGAGGCATGGCCTTTTTTCCACCGGCCGGTGCTCTGATTGGATGTCTGCATTGGGAGAGGCCACGAAGCCGTGGCCTCTGCGTTAGAAAATGACGGTAGTGGTGGCGGTGCGGCCTCATTATTCGTTTTTGACAACTTGCGGCGTGATTTAATTGGGCTCCTCGAGGTTGCATTCGTAAAAGTATCTTGTTCAGATGCTGACCTTTGATGAGAGGGCTCCTCCCTAACTGCCGCTTTGTTATTTGCCTGCAGATAGCTTTTGACCTTCTTTTGCCGGATGAGGTTTCGAAAAGTCTGAAATGATAAATGCGGCCCATTGCTGTTGTCGCTGTGCGTTTGCTCATGCGGAGGAAGTATGTCGTTTGAGATGATGAGAGGAATGACATTATCCGAGTATACACTGGAGCTGTCGTCTGCCGTGACTAGTGTACTTCGTGGTCGTTGGATCAGCTTGAGCTGTTCATCGTCAATGACTTCAATATATGATGATATTCTGCGGCGCAATGTTTCAATTGATGCACGTTGAGTCTCGCTCGAGATCCGGCCCTGCCGCCCCCGAACAGTTTCACTGACGTGCATGTTGATGAGAGGTTCTTCCAGTGATGAATACAAATTGGTAGAATCTAGGAGCCCGATTGAAGTCGAGTGGTCTGCTCTCTCTATGAGGCGAGAGGCTGGTGTTAAAACAAGATGTGAGTTGGTCTCAACCCCTGATGAAGTCCGGCTGTCCTGCATGTTGCCGTGGCGATCCGACGAATCATCCACGCTGACTTCAACCCTCCGCATTGAGAGGGGTGAGCCATTCGTAATCCGGAGGGAACCAAATTTTATGCTTCCTAGCTGCTTGTAAGCCACCTCGGAAGAGTTACCGAGGTGATTGGTTTCTTGGTCGCGGGCAGGGGCGTGTATGGGGGAAACTGGGTCGCCTTCATCCTGTAATGAAGGAGAAGGGGGGCGGCATAGTGGCGAAGCTGGCAAGTTGGGGCGATGGATCTCTTCATCTGACGGGCGGGTGGCTAGGCCCGGTATTCGTTGTGAACGGCGCCGGTACGGGATGTAAAGCGGCAGCTCTCGGCTTGTATTCGAGTCGGTAGATAAGGTGCGCCAAGACTCGGTCGACGAGGAGCTGCTCAAGTCTGGAGGAGACGAGAAATAGAGCTCGTCGATCCTCTTGCTGTCGGCGTCATTTCCCAGCGCGTCATCTTCCTTTATGCTGGTCGCCCGAGCGCTCCCTGACACGGGAGCGCTCCGAAGTGGGTGGAATGCGTCCGTGCTGTGGCGGCTGGGTCGACTTTTGTAGCTAGTCGTTGCGGCTGAGAGGCGATGACTGAGAGCAGGGATGTTCTTCGCCCTCTGGATGCCCGAGATGCTCTGATGCTGCACCAATGCGAAACTTGGTACTGTCGGGATAGCATCACCGAGCCTGTGGTAAGCACCGCTGAGTGGCGTGGTCGGCGCGCCATCGTAGTCGTATTCGCCCGCGATATGCACTCGGCCGCCCATGGCATGAGGCTTTGAGAGCCGCCGCCGGCGCGGGATCCTTACCTCCTCGGACGAGGGCGCATTTCCCATTGTGTGTGTGGTTTGCTGGGAGGACCAGCGACGATGGTGGCCGACGCAGCAGCTTCAACAAACAGGTGATGAGAACCCTGCCAAACGGCCAGCCGACGAAGGGGGAGAAGGGCAGAAGAAGACATTCAGAAAGACAGAGAAGAAGAAAAAAGTGGCAGCCTAGAAGCATTTAGACAAACGAGCGAAAAATAAAAAAAGAAGAGACGTGATGAACTGGTAGAACTCATGAAACAGGCTAAACCGCGAAACGGCAATTTGAGGGGGCATCCATGCACGCGATGGCGATGCCCGTTTTCAAGGTTCTAATGCTCGGCCCCCCGTGTTGGACCCAGTGTTGCAGAATTCACCCATGCGAGAGCGGCACGGAGCAGAATCGTCCGAGCAATAGCTGTGGCTATTCTGGGCATCCGGTTTGGATTCCGTTCAAGCTCGCCAGAGCCAAGCGTGCAGGTTCGTGAGGAAATGCGACGCGCCGCTCTCGTCCAAGCCAGACTTCTCTGCATCCAGGCTAGCCAACGTTTCATCGCGTGCCTCGGCGCAAGCCGGCCTATAGGAATCTGCAGCTTGGGAATTATACTTTCGCTTGTCTGCTTCTTCCGTATCAATCTTTGGTCCCGTCCATGAGCCAATTATTACCAGACGGTTTGCAAAGCCCACAGCCGCCGCGGCATTGCGCTCAACTCGGTCCCGTCGAGTGGGAGTTTGTCATGCGACTGACGAGTAGCGATGATCAGCTGACTAGGTATTCTGTGGTGTGCCGGTCCATCTCGAGCGACATTCTGTTCTCGACTTGTCTCGAGGACCCGATAGATGGTGATATGTGATATTGAGTATGCGGAGCTTGTATAATGCTGGCACCTTTTCGACCAGTCACGGATGGCATATTTTTACAAATTGAGACGGCATAGAATCGAACCTAAGAAAGAGAAGAAAAGGTCCGCCGTTTGGAGAAGGCGTGGCTGGGCTCAAGATTGTGTTGATTTTCAAATGTATCAGCATCCATGCTAACCTCTAGTTACCAAATGCCACAGGCACAACGGACCACGACTCGGGCAAAGGCGGACCACAACATTATCCGAAGTCAAGGAACAAAGGTCGCTTCGAGGTTGCTTCTTGATCGAGCCATTTTTTTGTTTTTTTCACAGGCCCATCGAATGATCGGGATCATCCCTTTTGTCGGTTGTGCATTCTTTTTGAGCGCAGTTCTCAGTCCTTGTCATGCACTCGAGCCGAACCAACCACTTTCTCTGCGGGATTAAATATCTGCTCATGTTCGGCAGATACAACGAAATACGGCAAATAATACGTTGTCAAGATATCTATGACTAACGGGACAATAAACGGGCATCATCATGATTGTTATCGTGGACAATGCCCTTTTCGATTGGTAGCTAGGGTTGGCTTTCGGGCCAAGGTCGATCCACGCGCCCCCACGATGGGCCACGCTATTTAAGGCGTGTCCAGCTGGAACGACTGGTGATCCCCGTCAGTTAGGCGCTATAATAGAGCATATATATACAGTCGCAGAGCAAACAAATGCACATGAGATATATATTTCCTCGTGCTATTGTCTTTGACTAGGCGGGTATTGGTCAGCTGCCGCCTTTCATCAATGCCGCGGAATCTGACGGGTTGGCCCTCTCTCCCGTGCATAAGAGCACGTCACCGTTGACACTCGTGGGTGGTGGCGGCTTGTTTGTCGAGAGAATCTTTCCATCTTGGCCAACAATGATTCCGGTTGCTGTTAGGTATTGTTCACGCGCGGGGTAACATGGTCTTATTTTCCGAATGCGGAAGTATAAGTAAGTAGGCGGAAGAGTTTATCGTGACTTTGGCAGACTGTACCGGAATTCCAAGTCCATCCGTCCATCCACGGCGAGAGGGCCATGGCGAAGAGGCCGCCCGCTGAATAAAATGAATAAAATGAATAAAATGAATAAAATGAATAAAATGAATAAAATGAATAAAATGAATAAAATGAATAAAATGAATAAAATGAATAAAATGAATAAAATGAATAAAATGAATAAAATGAATAAAATGAATAAAATGAATAAAATGAATAAAATGAATAAAATGAATAAAATGAATAAAATGAATAAAATGAATAAAATGAATAAAATGAATAAAATGAATAAACTGAATACATTACGGGTTTATCGGTTCTCTCTCTCCACGATGAAGTGGACTACATGGCCAGTGGCCAGTGGCTATTGTATATCGTGGATGGTTGTGTGCATTTCTGAAAAGCAACTCTAGGGTAGCTGTCGAATAACAGAGCGATACCGCACTGCCTACTGATAGCTTTGCTGGTTTTTTTACTGTACATTGCCGGGAGGACGGCCTTTGATTCTGGATCATGTCTTTGGTGATGATGGAGAAGTATATGCACAATACAGAATAGACCTCCAAAAATGCGCTGTCAAGTTTGGCGACGGGATCTACAATAAGTTAGAAGCTGCCGAGGTAAGTAGGGAGTCAAGAGTCGTGGACAGTCGTTTCAGCTTGTCTGGCGCCGTGACAGACAGCCGAGGGACAGCTCCGCGCGTCGGGGTAGGAAAAGAGAAGGGGGAGGGAGGGAAAAAAAAAAGGAAGAGAAAGAGCCGTTACGAGAAGAAGGCAAAAGATTACGATGTAATATGCACGAGACAGACAACATGGTCTCAATCAAGCTCCTGCAAGGATGCCATCTGGCATTTTTCTGGCCAAATTGCAAAGGGTGAGTGAGCGCACTGCCACGCGTCGAGCCAGGGACATGCAGGCGAAACAGGGCGAAGTTACAGGGGGGTTCGGCAGGGGTTTAGGCAGTGGGTACCTCTAGCTACATAGCCAGGTAGCCCGCTTTATAACTAGTAATATGTACTGCCAGGTACTGACGCGGTAGGACGTGCCTGAGGAGGCGTTTGACAGGTGCCTTGGCAGAGGCTTGTTTGATTCCCCTTTGACATATCTACTAAGTAACAATATAGTTACGGAGTACTCCGTACAGCCTATCCGTATACTGATAGGAAATCGATAGCCTCGACCATGTCATCTGTATAGGCTATCGATAAGTGCCACCTGTACGATTGCGGACAAAAAAAAGAAAAAAAGAAGAAGCACACAGATCAAAGATTGGCGAGCCTGCAAACGCTACTTACTTTTCAGCAACACTCTCCTCCTGAAGAGGGAGGGTCAAGCCCACTAAGTATATTAAGTAGGTAGTACCTGGCAGTAAGTACTTGTCCCTTGTGAGCACCAGGTAGGTAAGCTGGTATCCGTAACTACCTCACTGATATTCCCATGTGCACTAAGTATATTACCAGTAGTACAAGTAGGTTATGCTGGTTTTGGTGCCATTTTGCAAACCATCATGTCAAATCTCCAGATAAGTACCCTCTTGAGTAATGATAAGGCAGACCAGGCACAACAGGTCGGTCGGTCGGTAGGCAGGGCGGTAGGCAGTGCTGGTTCTCCGTTGGTCAAGAAATTCTGATAAAAAGGCACCTTGGAAGGTACTGTACTCCGTATTTGCATGGGAAATAATGTATCCTCTCCGCAACGTACTTACCTATGCACCAATGCAGGTACTTACCGGCCTACTTAACACGTACGACAGGTGAGCGGACCTATGTAAATAGTACTGGTACTTAGGTACTTATAGTCACAGATAGTGTGGCAGCGAATCACCCGCCATCCATCCATTCATCCATCCCAAGTGCCGGCCTGCATCACCGTCACTGACATCTTTTACAGCCTCCTTTTGCCCTCTCTCTTGCCCTTTTGGCCTCGACTGCACCACTGACCAACCAGCCTCCGGCCCGCGCCAACTGTCGCACTCTCTACATACTATGGAGTACACAACCACCAATTGCATCGCCCACCAGGCAATTCAAGCCTCGTCTCCTCAGCGCCGCTCCATCCACAATATTCGGCGCTATCCTGGCACGCGACTCAGAGCTGAACTTTTTGGTGGTCAGCACCGCCCCAGCTGCCCGCCGTCTCCCCTAGCTAGCTGGGAAGAGCCGTCCCGTCTTCTGGTCCACAGCCTCATCAGCCTCGCCAACCGGGCCGGCTCGTATCCATTCATTATTAGGGACGCTCGCCTCACGACCACAATCATGCCCTGACTTGATCGCCGGTGAGGCTTCTCCTCGCTCTCCTTCTCCGCACACAAAACCAGGCTGTCGCTCCTCTCCTCTCCTGCTCGTATCCTGCGTCGGCTACCTGCACGCTGCGTGCCGTGTCTCACAGATCCCTTCTCGACAAGGCTGCGCTGCTGCCATTGCTGACCTCCGTCACCGTCCTTTCTGGCTGTTCGTCCGCGCTCGCGAATCAACTGTCCGCGCGACAACCATCTGCAAAGGGCGTTCTGGCTGCCGCGACGCGCCATCATGTCGCTCTCTTGTGGACTATGGGTACGAGAAGACATAACCATCACCCAGCACCCTTCCCTTCTCAGACCGTTGACCAAGTTTCTTCTAGCCACGTCGCAAATCCCGTCAGCCGCGCCGAAACGACAAGCGCGGCCGTATGCGAACCATGTCCATATTCGGCAACACTCACGGCCATGCAACCGGCGCCTTGCACAAAATGGTCAAATTTACAGCATTTGCCTCCCCTCAAGCGCCTCCTCTGGAAGGTCAGTTCCCAGCTGATAGTCGCACCGGCACCGTCCATCTGCCCGCGGATATTACCAGCGTTCTCAGCGACATTTACGATGAGCTGCGAGGAGAGGCAAAACTCTTGTCCAAGGGCAAGTTTGAGCATTTCTTGCGCGAGACGCAGGGGGAGAAAACAGTATCCCTGGAGAATAAATACTATACACTTAGTGACTTTCAAGCCACGTGGTACTTCAAGTATTCCTGGAATGCTGCTGCGCCTTTACCTGTCAAGGACTTGACACGGCCATTGACAGACTACTTCATCAGTAGCAGCCACAACACCTATCTCGAAGGACATCAAATCCTATCCAAGAGCTCGGCACAGGCATACGAAAATGTAAGCATAAACAAACACTGAACCAGCGATTTTGCTAATCCATCGGCACCCCAAGGTTCTACGAAAGGGAGGCCGTTGCATAGAGATTGACGTTTGGGACGGCGAACCAGCAACTCCAAGGTCAAGCTCAAAATCTCCCGCCAATCAGCATAATCGCCAATCGTCATCCACCTCGTTGACGCATGCCTTTGACGAGGCGCGCGAAACCACAAGGAAATATCTCGGCAGTGCCTCACATTCGAGAAGTGTGAGCTGCAACAGTGCCACTCTTGTTGAAGACTCGCCAAAGTCGAGTTTGCACGCATTTCCCTCAACTGCAGGTAGAAACGAACGGCTTCACCTTCCGCAGACTCCTGCCGTCAGAGGCCGCAGCCACATTGCCAAGGGAGAACCAGTAGTTCGCCATGGGCCCATGCTCACCTACTACTGTGGATTTCGCGAGGTTGCCGAAGCCATCAGAGACACTGCTTTCGTCGATAGTGATCTGCCCATTATCATTAGTTTCGAGATACATGCAGGTCTGGAACAACAGGAAGTTATGGTCAATATCATGGAGGAAGTATGGCAGGATATGCTCCTTTCAGTTCCCCACGACGAGTGTGATCCTCAATCCCAAGTGCCGCGGCTCGAGCAGCTGCGCGGCAAAATTCTCATCAAAGCCAAACGCGCACATGAATCCTCGTCGCAGCCGCTGATATCCATCTCCGCGCCGACAACGCAAACGGAACTCGGCCATGAGCAGCAGTCGCATCAGGTAGCTAAGCTGGGCAAGTCAATGTCGACTTCCGCAGCAGCAGCATCCGAACAGCCTCATGACTCAAACTCAAAAGTGCCGATCCATGAAAACCTCAAAAACCTGGCCATATATACTCGAGGCGTCAAGTTTGAAGGCCTCGACACCACACAAGCGACACAACCTAATCACATCTTCTCCATTAGCGAGGACGACATCTTTGACCTCGATGAAAAGCATCATCGTGCCATGTTCCTACATAACAAAAGCTACTTTATGCGCAGCTATCCCGTTGGGTTCAAACGGGTCAACAGTTCAAATTACAACCCTGCCTACTTTTGGCGCAAGGGTGTACAAATGGTTACGATGAATTGGCAGTATCCGGATGACGGCATGATGCTCAACTATGGCATGTTTGCCGATGAAATGGGTTGGGTTCTCAAACCACCTGGCTATCGGAGCTCTGATGCATCGAGCCAGACACAAAAGGAGGCGGCCACGGTGCACACCATGGACATGTCCTTGACCATCTTCAAGGCACAGCACATTCCAGTCAAGGGACAAGGAGAAGAGGCCGAACGACATGGATCTGCACTGCATACTTTCACCAAGGCCGAGATTCGTACGGGAAGGTTCATTGACTTTAAAAAGGACAGCACGCTCACGGATGACACGCACGCCAAGAAAACACACGTCTACAAGTCAGATCACCCATCCTTTGGCCGTGAGGGCCAAAAGGGCGAAACGCTGACGTTTCGCGATATTCCGAATGTCGTGGAGGAATTGAGCTTCCTGCTGTAAGTCTACCTGTATAATTTCCCGTTTTTAAGAGACCAGCGGACTAATAGCTACGATGCAGGATCAAGATTGACGAGGTCGGGGTCACCGGGGTGATTAATTGGCCAACGCGGGCATGGGCATGCATACGACTTGATCGTCTCCAGTCGGGCTATCGCTTTATTCAATTGATGGACATGACCGGCCACCCTGTTACTGGAGGCCGACTGTTTGTCAAAGTCACCAAGGAGCTCCGATGAGGCGTAGGCAGACCTGTAGGCCCTCTTTACGGCCTCTTGAAGATCTGTGTCTCATTGCTGGACACTTGATTAGGTCGCCGCAGCGAGCACAAGTGGGATCGGAACTGTCACAACTACACTGTACCAGTATTATTGCATTCCCGTGTGAGGTATTCAGGCGCGCACAGAAGCACTCATGGGGTTAAAGAACCCACAAGCATCAGTCTGTTTTGTATTATTTTTCCATCTCTAAGCTACAGATGTCTCTAGAATCAGATACCATGTTGAGTTTTGTTTTGTCTAGCCCGTTCAACAGCGCTAATGACATATTTCGTCAAGTCAAACCGCTTGAAGAAGGTGAAAATGCCGAGGGGAGCAACCGTCTCGCTGTAATAGCAGCCGACGCTACCCAGTAAATAGAGTTTCTTTGATGTATTCAATGCTCTGGCCGCTGTCATTTTCCATTTTTTTTTATTTCGGGATGCTGACAGAGCCCGTCGTCATCATCCTCGTCGTCGTCATCCTCGACTTCTTTTTACACCCCCCTTCCTCTTCCCCCTCCTCTCTCTTCCCCCCCCCCCCCCCACGATCCGGAAATCCCATTTCACTAAACAGCAAATCACACATTTGTTGTGGAAAACAGGGGTCCTTGATGGAAAGAAGATGTGTGCGGCCCCGTCGCTTCCACCACCACCAACATCACCACCACCACCGCTTCGGGGGGCGCTCCTTTCGATATACTTTCACCTTGGTATACGCTACCGATCGCGCGGGACGCCTGGCTAGGGAAAAGAAGGATAAAAATTGCAAAGAAATAAATAATAAAATAATCAAATGATCAAATAAATAATATAAATTAAAGAAAGAAAGAAAGTCAAAGTCGCCAAGGTGTTACATCACCGAGATTTCCCAAGAGCAAAACGAGGCAATGAACAGAAAAATGTGAGAAACGACCAAAAGGTCAGGTTCGCTTGCGTTTAAACGGCCTTTCCGAGGTGGATACGTTGCCGTCCAAGGAGGGGGAGGGGGAGAGAGGCTCGAGATTTTTTTTTTAAAGTTCATCGCGTGGCACTCCATTTTTAAAAAAGAGTACCATTTTGAAATCATCATGTTTTGTATCAGTAAAAAAATTGATTTTTTTTTTGGATTATATCCCATTATATTCGGGGAGGCGTGAAGGTTCAGAGGTGCAGGGCGACCACCACCGTCACAAGTGCCTTGTCCTGCTGACAAGCTTTGCATTGACGACAACCGCCAGGGCTCTCTCTCACTCTCTCCCTGAATCTCCTTCTCTTTCTTGTTTACCGTTGCATCAATCGTCGGCGTCTCCGTGAGCTAAAATCGGGAAAACGGGGACCAAGGGTTGCCTTCCATCTTGACGCCAAGTTTTTATTTTATTCATAAATGATTTAATGTTTTTTTTTTTTTTTTTGCTCTCTCTTCCAACACGTTTTGGGAGGGCAAGTCATCATTGCTTGCCCAGTTGTTACCGCGCCTTCCGAAATTCCTGGTTCCGAATTATCCGCCCACAGCAAGAGGCCCAACAAAGCCCCATGAGGCCAGCATTAAATGTGATATCGAAACAGCCCATTAATAATAAATTCATTACGACGAGAGATGTTCGGGCTCCGTCGTAGAACAAAGACAAAGAAGAAGAAAAAACGATGCACGATATATTCTTCTTTAGCCCCTTTAATCTCCCTTCTTCGCTTCCGTGACGCACTTTGAGAAACTATATGGATGCTGCTTTTAAATGGAGACTTGTGACTTGCCTGCCTCAAGTCTACCAGCTTCCCGATGGGACTGAGCTGCTGGCTGCCAAGAAAGGCTCGGGCTTTAACCGTAGTGTAGGCTCAAAAGGCTACCAAGCCGGAAAAGCAAAGCTGGTCGATAGCTCAACGTGGCTCAACGTCAACCGCTCGGGAAGTCAGAGGGCCGGGCCGTGATAGTCTTATCCTCGGTCTGGATGTCTCCCCCTTTCACTAAAAAACTTGGGGACTAACAAGAAGAAAAAAGCAAAGTTGGGGAAAAATCCCCCTCCAAAAAAAAAGGAAAAGGCTTGACTGGCATGGCAAGAATTTTTACCAGAGAGGCTTGTGTTCAGCTCGGGGAGGAGGCTCTTCGTTTCCCCGACCCAGGGGTCAGCCGCGAAATGACGATCAAGAACGAATTATATTGCTTTCCTCTTTTCCTCCTGTCAAGACCCGCCGACACGCAGATGCCTGCCTTGTTGGAGTTAGTATTTGCCCTCTTCTTTGCTTTTTCTCGAATTCACAAAAACGATATTGCACTTGTCTCCGCAACTCCGCTTGTCTTCGTCTCCTGTTATCTCTAGGGCCGAATCGGCAACTCTGTTTGTTGCCACTCCCCACCCGTTGTAATAGTGCGTTCGTCCAACGAATAAGGGGTCCTCCTCTCCATACTTGCAGGGGTTTTATACTGACTTTGTTTCACACCCCTTTCGACGCCCTCGAAATGCTGTAGATGGGCATGGGCTCCTGCTTTGTTGCCTCTTTTACACGCTGAATCACTTGTGGATATTCGAGTGGGCTTCGCAAAACTCCTTTCCTCAGCGCCGTCGACATGAGAAAACCGGAACGGTACGGACTTTATACGGCAACATATAACCAGTCAAGTCTCAACCGCCCAAGGCGGAAAGAAGCCCGCGAGTGTGCACCTAGCAAGCTAGTGGCAGGGACCCCTGAAACATTTGCTTGCTGAGTATTCTTGGTGAGAAATTGCTTCTTTGCCTCTCTGTTGCTGAATGAAGAAACTGAGACACTCTTTAATAAAGAGCAGCCCCAGCCTTGCGTTGCGCCTCTACTCACAACTCGCCCAGCGTGGCTTGCCGCCCGAGCCTCAGGGGCGGCGACTTCTAAATTTGGGTCACGGCGTTCTGCCACCTTGCCTCTGAAGCCATAGAGCCCAGCCATGAGACGAGGTCTTTCCCATCTCAACTGCTATTCCCATGTTTGTAGGCCAACCCTTGCTATTTCTGAGTCAGTGGTGGCGGATATGAGAATGTGCTATTACTGATAGCATCGGACGGCGATGCATCGGAATGGCAAAACAGAGAGGCCTCGAGGGCGGCGGGATATTGTATCGATCGCGCAATCTTTTAGTTGGCATGTCTTGCGACTTGCGCAGGTGAGACGCATACCACACACTAGATAATAGGGCAAGACAAAACTAACCACATTTCTCCGGAGGGACATGTATACCACGGCGCGAGTTCCCGCGGGATTCGCTCTTTTACAGCGGACTAAAGTTGGTAGCATCAATAGCAGTCCTTCCTCTAGGGTCTCAAGTGAAATGCGAGAAATGTCTTGCAAACTGTTGCCACTCGATGATCGAAGGGGCGGTTGCTTGCGAGAAAATTCTCCATGTAGTGCCAGTTGTTGCAGATCCACCTCAAAACTCGGGATTGCTTATACGGTGGCAGACCAGTCTGCGAAACCCAACAACCAAGCAATCAGGAGGTTAAATCTTCTGACGGAAGTATGCATGCCATGCAGGACTCGGGAATACGCAGTAATGGGCAGGCCAATCACTGTAGCACCTCGCCACTGTCGTGTCTGTGACGTCGCCTTCTCGAAATCTGTGTTCCCCGTCAGCATGTAGTATATATTGGCCAGAACTCAGCTCATACACACTATTGCAGCCTCATTTGGCACGTCTAGCGAGACGATGGAGGAAAGGGGGTTTGTGGAGGGCCGGAAAGCTGGCCATGAAACCCTCGGCCGACCCGATTTGCTTATTGCTTGCGCCCGTTTTGAAGCATTACAACGAACCCACATTTGCTACCGTGCCCAGCTAACTATTAGCGTAGCAAAGAAGTGAGGGAGCTTGAGGGAGCTCCCAGGTTAGGGCGATGCAAGGCCGAGGAGGTTCGGGTCGCATGGCTACACCGCCCCTTCTCGACTGCCACAAGCGTCAAAACGTCACTGTGATTACAGTGCAGCATTCAAAACTGGAGAGTGGTCAACTGAGTTCCACCAAGACCACCAGGTGAAGTGGAGTTGCTCCTGGGCTCGCTCGCCGATCTGACAAGAACCGACGAGCTGGGCCAACGCTAGGCAAAGAACAGACGCTAGCTAACAGTTAGCTAGCAATGCCAGTTCGCATTCAATGTGGCTCTTGCTGAGCAGAGATGCTCTCGCGAGCAAAACGACTGGTGGAGAATACTCGCGTTTTAGCCTAAACAGACCTGTTTGGTTACTCCTCGGATCGCGAGGCATATTTCTAAATGTTCAAACGTGTCACCGATACCTGTACTGTTGTACTATACACCTCAAAACCTGAAAAGCAGAAACATGCAGCCTGCAGCCGAGATCTCGCTGTGACTGAACTCTTACAGTGTTGCGATGAGTAATACCGAAACATCGTGCACAGGTGTATCATTGAACCAAGCCGCCACGGAGGGGGGCTGATGTATGTGAAGATATCGCAGCTCGAATGGTGAGTCAGTAACTCAGGGCAAAAGGCTGTATTCGGAGCTTTCTCTCCACTGCGCTTGACAGACTGAGCCGAATAGTTTCGGTGGCAGTGAGCAGGGGTGAGGTTTGTATTCGGATGAAACAAACATGGCCAACGTCCAACGTCTGAAGTCGGCTCGTAGTCACTAATGACACTGAGATCTTCTCAGCATGGCTTGCTTGAGTGATTACAAAACAAAATCCAATGGGGCAATTGCGCAATTCTCCAGATGAAACAGGCAGTGATTCGCAAACAGGCATGCTTCAGATGATGTTTGGTATCGCTTGCTTAGTACATGCCTTCGATGATCGTGGACCAAGTTAGATCAAGATTGACGATATTGTTCTTCGCGCCCGGATGGTAGGTTAAGGGCGTTGAGGATCTCCTTATTCGTCTTGCAAGCACAGCATGAGCCACGGCTCACCCGGGGCGGTCTTTGCCAGGCATATTGTTTCCTTCGCAGGAGCCAAGTTTGGAAAGTAACGTGTGTGCTATTCGGCGCGTGGGGGCGACTGTCCACTGGCGAACGTACATCATTAGCGGCGGTGGTGAAATCCGGCTAGTACTGCTAGCCAAAGAGAAACCAATAACTAGCTTCTCACTAGTAGCACGGAATCGCTGGTTTGTTAGTACCTCGGTGCGCATGCAAAGACGCGATTGCACACATTTGTGGATGCTCAGAGGCTGAGAAACAGAACAATCGCAGCGGCGTGGGTATCAGTAATCAATGCCAGCTTAACACTGTTGTGTTTGAGTCCAAGTGGCGCATTTATGTGGTGCTGCAACGGTTATTGGACAGGTCAGAAGACCCCTGCTTTTCTACTGGTAGCCAACAATCCAGCGCCGCTAAAAAAGTAAGTACCGACCACGAATTTTTGACAGCCCAGGGCGGTAGTTAGGTTTGGGTGGGTGGCTGGAGCTTCCGGGCACTGGACCTTGTTCAATGGCAAGACATTTCGCTCAAGGACGACCAATTGTTGCCGCATTCCTGTATTTTTGTCCGGGCGTGGAAAAAGAGGGTGGCCTGTTGCTAGGACAAGAAGCAACCCGTGAGCATTGGACGTCGCTTGAAAGCGAGACCGTATTGCTTTGTGTTTGGCCAATCGATGTAGCACGCAACACAATAGGCCAAAGACAGTGCCTGCATCCGAAGTTCTGCGGCCAATTCATCTCCGCACCTCGTATTTTGCCACGGTATGTTCAAGGCCAAGTTTCTTCTTTAGGCAGAACAAGATGCAGAATCGATGTCGAGCAAGAATACAATTCCTCACCGATAACTCGGTGCATCATCATCTTGTGCGACGTCCTGTGTCGCACGGATCTGGCGGTGATCGGTCGTTGATCGGGCATGTGCGCACATCAGGCGAAACGAGAGGGTTCTGCTGAGACATTCACGAGAGCCGGCGTGTGGGTTCCGCAAGCCTGTCATGCCGGCGCAGCAGCTTGGTCGCGAGGGCCCGGTTTAGCCTCCGTGTCTGAGTCGATAGTGTTGGTTTGGAGCGGGATGTCGGCCACATTCCAGCAGCTAGTCGCACGTCGTCCCGGCTATGCGGTTAACCGGATGAAACCATGCGGCTTTGGAGCAATATTGGAATTGAGCAACTCCTTCTTCAAGTGGCGGCGTTTGCATGCCAGCGTCGTGACGAGGGTTCTGAGTATACGCCCTTGCTAGCCCGGCCACGGGCCGCCGGAATCATCAATCCGGTAGATTTTGTAGCGGTGAAATGGGTACCCTAGCACGCGGGCGGTATGCTGGGATGGCTAGATATATCGCAAGAGATGCGAATAATACAAGACGAGGGTGAAAGGCAACCGCTGATACTGAGGAAAGTGCCCGCCTCAGCCACTGCACGCTAGCAGTAAGCAGCGTTTCTGTGTGGCTGCACAGCCATCAGTGGCTAGTGAGCAACGACTATGCAGATTCGTCCATAATGAATCGACCGAGAAATCGGTTCTGCTATACTCGAGGAGAACTCAATGTCACTGAAGCTGTGGCTGGTAATTATGCCTAGAAGGTGAGCAATGTTACTAGCATGCTTGATCTTCACTGACTCTAACCCTGTAGCTCAATCCCATCATCAGCCGTTGGAATCACTCAAGAATGTGTTGGTGTTGTCGCTCGATCCGCAGCCTAGAGGGGGCGCAGTTTGCGATTCTCTGCCAATGGTCATCATCATCAGCTAACCATGTATAGCTTGCTTCATAATAAACTGCAACGGTGGCCGCATCACTCATCCTGATCCTGGTCAGGGCGGATATTGAAATGCGTATCGGCGGCCCCGTGCAGAAAAAGGACGCTAAAACCCAGCAGAAAGAGTGCAGAGGTCCCCCCCCCCCTCCCCATCTTCTCCTCCCCTACCGCTCCCTCCGTTGCAGTTGCTATCCCGAGCATTCGGTTGGAGCTCTGATACCCAATCGATGCTCCAAGGCGCCCCGCTGGCGGGATCTGACACCTGTACAGACAGACGTCTTCTCCTGGCCGGTGGAGGGAGCTAACTAGGTAGGGCAGAGCACCCAGTACCACGGTGGTGGGAAAGTGGTACGTGCATAATAAACTCGGCCTTCCTCGCTCGCAGCTTCGGCAAGTCGCCCCGCGATGCGACGCTGCGATTGATGCGAGTTATTGGTTGTATGAAGTTGCACAAGAGGCTTGATTTGTGGCGTAACATGCTAGCGAGAAAAATACTATTGCGCTCTCGGACTGATCGCGTCGTTGCTCTGCAACCAGAAACTGCAGCCGTACAACACTGGCGATCGATAGAGCGTGCCCGGGTTTGTGATATGCGCACCAGCACGTTACATGCTAGGCACACATGGTTGAAGCAGCATTGGCAGCAACCTATGGATTCTTCTCATGCTACGACAACAACTTCATGGCCCCTGGAAGGCCCCCATGCGGGTGTCTACAGTGGATTGGGTCAACAGAATGAGAGAGCAACTGGACGGAGCGCTCCCTGGCTTGACGATTGTTAGTTATCGGGTAGCAGAAAAGCGATACGATCAGCTCCGTTGTGGCGGGCTGGGCAGGTGTGTGTACGTTGCCGCTGGTTGGCAACCGTCGTCACCCTCCTCCCCTCACCCCTTGTCACCCCTCCGTCATTATTCGGCCACCCATTGCTACTGTTGGCGCGTCTTCGCGCGTATGGGACAGCGAGTCTGTCAACCGTGTCGCAATGGGTGCTCGCACCGCGCAAGCCACAAGGATGATGCCAAATGAAGGATTTGCATTCTTGCGAGACAAGAGTTGCCGGGAACAAGGGGGAACACCAGTCTCGCAGCAGATTATTATCTCTCTACTTTTCTCTTGTTGACTGGAGCTAGTCCGTATGAGACGGTAATAAAAAAAGTGCCAGACAGAGATCGGCGCAATGGAAGCCACCCTTAACAATCGCCCCATCGCCTCGCTGCGACTACCATGTATGACTGACGAGACGTTGCAATTTGTCATTTGCGTCACCAGGCAATAAGTATCGTACTTTACTCTTCCGTTTTGTGAGCCAGTCAAGATCACATTTCGATACCGCTCAGTAAACCTCAGCTGGGCCACTTGCACATTTGATTCACATCATCCTGCATTTCCTAGTTTAGTGTTATTTTTTTTACCGCCACTATTTTCTCATCTCATTGTTCCTCATGTCTCGCATTGGGGCTTTTTCGTTTCCTCTACTCGCCGTGCTTGTTTCCGCATTTACACTGGACCAAGGAAGGGGAGGGGGGGGGGGGGTGAACTCCGAGCTAGTTAGCCTTAGTGCTGCCTGCCAATATCCCGGTAAACCAGTAATCTGGCTGGCCTTGCTGCAAGAGAAGAGCTAATATGGAGCATGTGGTTGCTTCTCTCCTCCGGTGGCTTTTGAGGCTTTGCGGCTTGCAGCTGGAGAAGTGCTCTTCCCTGCCACTTGGGTCGTGTTATCCACTTGCTGGCGTATTCCCCTGGTCGTCTTGTCCATTTTCTTTTCTCTCCCTCAGTCTTGGTTGTGTCCTCGCTCCAATTAAAAGGATTTCCTTTTTTGCTGCTCCTTGTTCAACACTCAGCTTCAATACACCCCCGAACAGGCCCGCCTCGTCTCGACGGATAGAGGCAGCATGAGGGATCCGTGGCGTGTTGGATGAATAGTAAACCTACAATCACCGGGTTGGTTACCCTCGCTTCACGCCACACCCCCCTTGTCCCGGCCGCATCGCTGCCCGTTTCCTCCTTCCTCTTCTACTTGAGCAATTCTTGTTCTCGATATGCTGTTACCCGACTGCAGCCAAGGGGGTCCAAGTTATGCTCGCGACTGCCAATAGTGTGTATGTGCGGCCATACTGTAGCACCAGGTTCCAAGTTGGACGTCTTCTTCATGATAATATGTACAACGATCTGCGTGACATGCAGCGCCATGCCGCACAGGCCTATACGTGGTTTGCTACTGATACTCGATCCCGGGCTCGCAACCACGACCGCTCCCAGCTCTCTGGGTATACGTGACACCAGGATGCACAACCGATCGAGAAACACACATCTCAAGATACGAGACATAACCTCACCGTAGTGCAACATCCTGTATGGCCTCAGCTCCCGACAACCGCCACTCGACTGCTGTCTTTTCTCTCTTCTTATCTGCTTCGTACACTCAGTAGGCAGTACTAGCCAGTGGCTCGGCAGCGTCTCACAGGTGAGATGACACGTCTGCTCCAGACACACGGCTCCGCTCACAGAACCGTCCGAGACCTCGGCCGCCCGCCCGCCTGGCTCCCGATCGTCAGATACCATGGCCAGTCCACTCAATCCCCAAGTCTTGGGTCACCCATTCCCGTCATGGCTTGTCCCAGGAGTCTGGGTTCCACCGCGCTTAATGACCCCAAAGGCCGTGTGCCAACCCTGAGCCGGCTGGCTCGTTACCTCTTTTTTTTTTTTTGTGTCTTTTTATTTTTTTTTTGCTTTTAGTCGCAATTCGCAAAACCATAAATGGCATCGGCCCCCACTCCCTTAGGATTTGAGAGCCACCAGCTAAGTCATTGGCAACTCACATCAACATCCTACATTTAACTGTTCTGGATCTCCTAAATTCTTGCTGGCTAGCTATATCTTCTGCTGAGATTCACTCATCTTTTCCTCATTGACAGTTGCTGTCCCAATCTTTCTCGCTGTTCTCAAGGAAACCCATCCCGTCCCTGACATCACCTACACTATGGTTCCACCCCGCCGCCTTGCCAGGGCCCTGCCTTGCCCTTGTTGGGAAGAGGAGAGTACGCCGCAGGATACAATCGGGACGCCGGAATCGATTGAGATAGATGGTATGCTATCTCTTGGACCAAAGGTGAGTAATTGCTAAGTCGTGTGGTCCGCATATGCTGTATGCGCCACCATGCGCCAGCCCTGGATGCTTGTGACTGACTGGTCCCTTTTCATGTGCTACAGATTCCAGGTACCAGGTGCCCGACCTGCGCCTTGGCCGGAAAGGAAGTTTGGGTTATACCAGGCCGCTGCTGCGGTTATTGCGGAACGCCTTGCGAGTAGCATGAGCGTCTTCGCCAAAAATAAAATAAGCTGCCGCCATCTCAGAGCCCCGTGAGGAGCGGCTGGCTTGCCTGTCCATGCACGGGACAGGGAACCGTTCGAATGCGAATGGACCGAAAGCAACCAATATCATTAGCAGCGCAGTATCGCGCATTTCACTCCCTTTGACACAAAACGTTTGCGCCGAGTCCGCCGTCGCTGGCGACCACTTGGAGGCACCCATGAGGACGATCAGCAAGCCATCCTCGAAAATTGACGAGCGCCGGCGCTGTCATGCAAGGCGCAGAGTCAGGAATGGCCGTAGGGCGCCTTTACGGTGTATAAAGCCCTACACTTCACGTTTTATCAGGCCGAGCCACTAGCCAATACCCTATGATGACAAGACCGAACGAGCGGAGACGGACGCAAGATACAACCACCACCAAGCCTGAGATGGACAATTGGCCAAGCATACACGTCCATGACAAACCAGCAAGCCGACCTTGGAGCCATTGGTGGCCCTGCCTTTGTCATCGACTCGACCGGCCACACACTGGTGATGGCGCGGGAATGTGCCACCTGAGACAACCCCTGTACTGAGTAGCAACCATGATGTCGAGCACCGACAGCGGTGCGGTCTCATTAGTGCGCTCCGACGATGATTGTTGGGACAGGGAAAAGTCAAGCGACCCAGAAAGTCTGGGGCTATCGTACCATTGGAAAACCCTCAATCCATTCTGGCCGGGCCCACGACACATTTGGACCCCCAACTCTGTCGTTGCTAGTGGTGCGACATATCCAAAGGCTTTAAACATTTGCTGTTGGCAATGCAGGCAAGCGGGGGCATCGGAAACGCCCAGGTTGCACCCCCCACCGTGATGGCTTCTGCGTATCGAGATGCGCACAATAGTCGGGCAGGGTTGTCGCCGATGCACGCATGGATGGGCGTCGTCGGCACCTCGACAGCAGGGAGGCGGGCACGGATACACTTCTTTGGGGAATTGCCCGGGATTTAGGGTCATGGAAAACCAGAGAAAAGTCGCGAATTGTGCAGACTTGTCTTGCCACCATGGTTTGGGGGCAAGATGCAGGAAATCAATACGTTTTTTCAACTTGTGCTCTTGACTTGTCCACGGAACTCTTCCACCGGCCAGGTCCAAGTAGCAAGCCACAAGTGAAATGGGCTGCCCCGTCAGATACGAATTACCAATCAATATACTTGGTTTTATTTTCTCCTCAAAAATAATGTACCCTCCTGACTAACGCAGGAAATAGTGTGAGACCTGCCGGCTGAGCGTGCCGCAACCGACCTTTGCTGTTAGAGCAGTCATCAGAACGTAAAATCCTAGTATCTTAGCTGTCGCTATCCTGGCCACTAATATAGGGCGAAGGACATTTACGGAGCATGTACGGAGTACGGATACGCACATGCGCATATACATGGGCTAGGCATAGTGGATTGGGTGTGTGGATGGACAAGGGTCTTCGGGGAGGGGCTTGACCAGAGAAGCTCGTTGCCTGCATGGATGGATTTGGGATGATTGGAGCCCTTGCGTTGCGCCGCAGGACGACTGAGCTGTTTCCTCACGCAAAAGCTAAAGATTTCCCTCATCAGGGAACTGCGAAGCTTGACGCGCGCTGTGATGTCAATCTACAAGGGAGGCGTGATGTGAAGGATGACTGTCATTCTTGGCTATACAGCACTACGCAAATAGCCAGAGCTGTGAGCGGCACGACCAGGTAGGCTCAGGATTGCAGGCTGGTGGGTTTCTGGGTTCTGACAACGTCTCGGACAGGGCCTCATTTTGATGACAACAACGGCAGATTGAGGCTTGATCTGGAATATATCCGAGAGGTTTCGGCCCCCGGAGCTTTCCTTGGGACTATAAGAAATGAAAAAATAAAATAAATAAAGAAATAATATAGATACTGATAAGCACAATAAAACAGAGAGTTAGGGCCATGATCTGGTCAGCGGGCCATCCTCCGCACACAAACTCCATATTAATCAAAGCGAGCAGAAAGTGGGCGTTCCATCTCTACCCACGCCCACAGCATGTCGATGGCACATGATCAATTTGGCCGGTGAATCCAAGGTAGATGGAAGCCCAGCCTCATGCTGAAAAAAGAAAGGTCTCGGCACCGCACCCAGCGGCGTGAGCCAAGACCACACATGAACTGAGGCCATCCATGTATGTGTTGTTGCGCAAAGACGGCCGAGTTTGCCTAATGAAGCCGCCACACAGCTCGGCATGGGTATGGTGTGTGCCCGGGATTTAGCGCCATGCGGAACGGCAAGACATCCTTTCTGCCGGCGTTGTCGCTGAGGCGTGGAAGACTTGTCTTGCTCGGGCTCTTCTCTTCTTCCCAAGGTTCGCACCTGCTTCTTCGGCATTTGTCTACTTGGGGGGGCTGGATCGCCTCGCAAGAGCGCAGAGAGGTGTGATGAAACGTTGACTGGCGAGCGCGCGACTCGTCCGGGCCGCGACGCACGCACTGCGCCGCCGCGTCTCCGGGGTTCCGGACGTTTGGTGAACTCTGCAAAGTCGTCATCACACCACACCAACAAGCTACTTACGTATGCAACTTGCTTCTTGATCGCCTGGCGGGTATATCAGCCTTGCCGCGGGTGGGCAACCCATCAGCGCGTATCAGTAGAAAGCCAGTCCCCCTCCTTTTGATACACGGCAGATGAAACAACGACAGGTGAGGCTTATGCTGCTAGGAAAATCCGCATAAGTAGCGGCTGCATGTCCTGCAAAGTACTAAGTAGGTCCATGTTTTTGATACTCTGCAGGGTCCATTTCCTAGAATGTCACTCCCACACCATGTAACCACACAACGACAAGGCAAGGCTAGCTAGCTTCTCAAGCAAATCTGTGCGCCTCTTCATCTGTTCCCTTCCCCCGCCGGCGACCTCTCTCCACTTTGAAGACGGTCAGTGATGGGCAGACAGGCTTCTTTCAACCCCCCCCCAGCGCCAACCCGCTGCCGCCAAACCTCTCTTGGCTCGGCGTACCCGTCAGTGTGCTTCTTTCCTGAAGTTGAAACAGGCAAGTACACCGAGAGGAGGAAGGAAGGAAGGAAGCCTGAAGCAAAATACCATCGCCATCTTGTCATAGCTGCCGCCTGCTACTTGGCAAGCCTCACCTATCCAGCCCACACTCCCCTCCCTCATCTTACCAAAGGCTTTCAGACTCTCCCCGGCACGCAGCTTCTCCTTGCCTATATTGCCATGTCTCGCCATTTCTTGCCGGTCCGCACCTGCAAGGGCGCGATTGTATTAACATGCTGCATTTCTACTCTTTCATGGTCTCCGTACGCGCCCCCCATCCTACCGCTCCGTTCAACCCCCATGTTAATTACACCTAAACCAATCTCCCCACGACGTCACTCCACCCGCTCGGGGAGCCATTCATTCTTATTACTGTTGTGATGTGGTGCTCAATGATACCACCCCCTCTTTACCCAATTCCCGACCCAGTACCCGTACTGTACGTACGGTAGCCACTGGCCCCAGTTGCCCTGGCCACTTTGGGGGGCGTGTGCTTTCTTAACCTTAACATCGTGGCGCTAAAGTTCCTGGCGAGTTACGGAGTAGCTACCCAGTAGGCCATTCCGCTCTCTCACGGACCAGTTCGGCTTAGCGGGCCCCGAGCAGATGGGAAACAGGGAAACGTGGAAGCAGTTCAGTGTACCATGCCAGCTGAAATGGCATTTTCCCCATGGCATTCTCGTAACTGTAAATTGTGTGACTCTCTCGCTGTTGACTTTCGACCTTGCATCTTTAGCTCGGCCTTTGTGGGGGTCTTTTTCCCTTCTGACTTTTTTTTTTGCCACATGCATCTGATCATTTGATCAGTAGCTACACGAATGGACTTTTCTCTGCTCTTGTTGTTGCCCTTGCAGTTCAATCGAGGCGTTACAGGCCAAGCGAGGCGCTACAGTCCGAGCGAAGTCTCACAGTCAAACAAGGCTTCACAGTCATGAGCCAAGATTGGACATTGGCCTCTCACCTACGATCGGCAAGTGGTAGGTCAGACATCCTTGCTGCACACTATCCCTGCTTCGTCTCCTCATGGAGGCGCGGTAGCAGCCGTGCAGCACACTGGCCCATTACCAATGGTTTATACTTGGCTCTTTGTCTGTAGGCTGCGGCCCAACCATGATCGCAGCACCAATGCCCAACCTGTGAAGTTATTTTGGTACTCTAGGCTCATCCTGCCACACGTGTCTGTCGTGACGACTTCGATCGTTTGGAAAAATGTTTGATGATGATGTTTTTACCGACACATATTCGTGACATGTACACTAGTCCTGTTGGTTCCGACGCTGTCAAACAGAAGCCGTCGAGCTAATATGCCCTGTTCAACTGATGCCACCTTTGATACTTTACTATGATATGAAAGCTTTCTGAACTAGGGGGAAAAGGCCGCGCCGTGCCTATGTGTTAGCTTGTCCAGACTTTTCGCGTCTTGAATCATCCGCGGGAAAGTGATTTGGGCAGAACGATGTTCGTGTCGACGGGAACATCTCCATGAAAGGTATGTACGAAGTCTACGTATATGTTGCAGTCCGGCCAATTCCGGCCCTGAACATCATTTGGATAGTCACTAGGGGATATCCAATCTTTCTGGCGGTATCAAGTATCACCGCAGACTGCGGCGAACTGATGCAGCGCTGGCGCAAAGGGACATACTTTCTATCCTGCGGCCGTGAAGCCCTTAGAACTATTTATATGTTTCATACACACCATATTGTTTTGAGTTACTCTACCGGCGAGCCCAACTGAGCCCTCTCCAACGTCGTCCTCAGCGGGGACGACTGTATCATCCGATGCTTTTCATCAGCAAAATACCCACAGCTTCCCCTGACCAAGAATAATGATGATGGCACAGAAAAAGGTCTGCATCAAAAGAGAGTGTAGGATTAAAAATCGTGAAAATTGGCTGTTACCAGGCCATTCGCGGAATTTTGCGTGGGGCGCAAACGTGTAACAAGGTGGTCATGCTTCACTTATTCACAGAAATGGGAAACCACTTATCATTCGGAAGTAAAATGAAGTCCAACTAGAAAAAAGTAATCTTTTCAGCCCGGGTTCCTTGTGCTTTCATCAAGTAAATACAGCCACGACTCAGTGGGTTGTTCTCAGTGGCCCGCGGTGGCATCTTGAACGACAAAGGTGGCCCAATGAACTTGAGATGTCAGAAAAGAAGATCAGCCCATCGCAAATGCTTGAGTGAACAGGATAAAGACAAATGATACATGATAATTTAACCTATGAGTTATGTGGAACGCCGAAGCGTCGTCGAGGTGATGTGTATTCAGGACCGTGTGATGATAATCAGGGAACACAGCATGACCATATATTGTACCGAAACAGCCCAAAATGAATCATGAGCTGGATACCCACTAAGTTTTCTTGCAACATGGATGCATAGGCCGTTGAAGCTGGAGCATTTTCTGATGAGCCATGTCATACGCGCATACAAGAGAAACGTCGCTCACGATGGGTACGCAAGTCAGTACTTTAGGCTCCGGACATCTTGGAGGGGGACACTGCATGACTGCTGAGTTGACCCCCACAAAGCCCAGGGAAGATCGGATAACAATAAGAGAGTACTTCTATATATCTATAGCTATGCAAGCAGTCCATGTGGCTTGCATGAACCCCCGGCACTCTTGTTGGTGAGAAGAAGCTTGGCTCCCGAGTTCCGGACTATGAGAACCGATGCCGAATCTCTCAAGGAAGAGAATACACAATTTCTATGCTTCATTGACTTGGCAGGCTATGCAAGGATTGAAGTTGCTGCCATCGGAACCAATCTGGTGACATCATCTAGCCGGCCTCCCGAGGCCCCGCCACCTTGGTAACCCCTCAGCACCCCACCATAGCTCCGACGATCAACATCATAGACTGTTGCGACCTTTTTCTCTTCTCAAGCCCATTGTCTCCAGCCACCTCTTGAGAGTCTAATTCTTCATCTCGAATATTACAGGAATTCTTGTTGTACATTGTTTCGGTATGGCACTCCCTCGGCCCGCTGGCCTCTTACCCCTCACTGCGCCGACAACAACTGAAGACTTGACCACACCCGCTGCATCTCAAAATCGTCGGCTGACTCAATTGACTGCAGACGAGCACAAAGCAGCTACTCAATATCCAACATCATGTCTGCCATGCCAGCCACATCCGGCCACTCCGCGGCCTGCTGCAACCTGCCCCCGATCGTGTCAAAGGGTTACCAGGCCAAGGGCAAGTACGAGGAGGTGGGCGGCTACAAGACTTGTATGTAAATTCCAACCACAGCGTCCCTCATCTCGACCCAAGGAACCCGCCTCTTGACATGATGGCACCACTAACGGGGCTGAAAAAAAAAAGATGTCACTGGTCCCGCCGACGCCACCAAGGCCATCGTCATCATCTACGACATCTTTGGCTACTTTGAGCAGACTCTCCAGGGCGCTGATATTCTCGGCTACAGCGGCGAGCAAAAGTACAAGGTCTACATTCCCGACTTCTTCAAGGGAGAGCCCTGCCCCATCGAGTGGTATGAGATGTGCACCTTTTGTTTGAGACCCAACGCACCGTATAGCTAACCGGAACAGGTACCCTCCCGACACGGAGCAGAAGCAGAAGGATCTCGGTGCCTTCTTCGACAAGAACCCTCCCACCAGCGCCTCGACTGCGCTCCCTGGCTACGTCCAGGCTATCAAGACCCAAAGCCCTTCCGTCACCACCACTGGCGTCCTCGGCGTAAGTATGCACGGTTGTGACAAGACTGAAACGAATTGCTGATTCGGTGGCATAGTTTTGCTGGGGCGGCAAGGCTGTTGCGCTGGCAGCCAAGGAGTCCTCTAACCCGTTTGCCGCTGCTGCATCGGCGCATCCCGCCATGGTCGATGCCGCCGACGCTCCTGGTATCAAGGTCCCCTTCATCCTGCTCGCGTCGGGCGACGAACCCGCGGAAGACGTCAAGAAGTTTGAGGATGCCCTCACCGTCCCCAAGCACGTCGAGACCTTTGCCGACCAGATCCACGGCTGGATGGCTGCTCGTTCCAATCTAAGTGATGACCGGGTCAAGGCCGAGTACGAGCGTGGCTACAAGACGTTGCTAGAATTCTTTGGCAAGCACCTGTAGACGGTTCCACAGTGGCAGGAGTACTTGAATAAACGACTAGTACCAATGCACCGTGAGAGAACCCTATGGAGAAGCCCAAAGTCGAAAATAGAGTATTGTCAAAAGTAACGCACATCTATTCGCAAAGGGCTCAAACGTCCGTATTCTTCCATTGGAGTGCGTATAATTGCCTATGTACTCTGTATATCCCTTTTCACCATCTCTTTGCCCGCGCATGGTCTACCTTGTAGCTTTGAGCTCCTCCGCCTGCCTCAGAACCGTGTCAAGTTTCAGCAGCTGGAAGCTGCCGAGCTGCAGAGGCGCACCCGGATCCGGATTGCGGATCGCCGTCGAGATCATGTATTGCTTTCCCAGGAACCACTCGATCCGGAGATCAACACCCGTCACGCGCGTCCCGCCAGCCGGGCCGAAGAACACCTGCAGCTCGCCGCCGTCCTCGGATGCCTGACCGGGCGGCGCGAAGCCCCGCATCTCCAGGTCGCCCAGCCAGCTCGCCAGCAGAGCCTCGCCGGTCATCTTGACGTAGGCCTCGCGCAGACACCACAGTGCGTAAAAGTAGCCGAGCTTGCGGTCCGCGACGACGTCGTCGTCGTCCTCCTCCGCCGCCGCCGCCGCCCCTTGGTCGTGCAGGTCCCGCAGGCGCCGCGCCTCCACGGGCGAGAGCACCGAGTCGTGCATGTCGACGTACCTGGCCCAGCCGTCCGCGCGGATGGTCTCGAGGTCGCGCGCGCGGCGCTCGCCGGGGCACACGACGTCGACGCCGAGCTGCGTGCCCTCGGGCGCGCCGCGCGCCGCCAGCACCACCACCAGCCCCGCCTGGTGCGAGACGTTGAAGAGGACCGGCTGCTGCTGCTGCTGCGGCGAGCCCGCCGGGTGGTAGAAGACGGGCTTGGTGTGCGCGTCGCGCACCGCGGTCGCGGCATCCCAGGACAGGCCGGGGACGTGTTGCGCAATCACCAGGCGCTTGAGGAGCGCGGAGCCCAGCGCGAGCTTGGCGTCGCGGACGTGGTAGTAGCGGAGAACGGCGGCGCGTTCAGTGTCGAGTAGCAGATTCATGGCGCGCGCTGCCTGATGATGCGGGCCTCAGTATACCGTTGGGGGGGATTGGTTTGTAGGAGTAAGAGCGCAGCAGCTTACCACATGCTCCAATTCAGCGGTCGTGGAGGCGTCCTGCCATAACTTGCGCGTGTCGAGCACCCACTGTATAACCGTAGTCATTTTGGTCTGATTTTTGGAGGCGCCGAGGCCGTAGAAAAGACTGCGCTTGCCCTGCGTAGCGGGGGGGGGGGAGTCTGACGGCAGCACGGTTTGAGGCTCTCGCGATATTTCTTGGCAGGGTCTACAACGGTATCCGCGCAGGGAAGGCTGGTAAGCTAGAGAGTAGTAGGGCGCTGTAGATGGGTAGACTTCTGAGAGTCGTCGTCCGGGATTCAGGAGAAGAAAAGAGCAAGATGAATCCGCACAGGATGAAGACGTGAGATTGGGCTTACGATGAGATCTGTCCGAGGTCATCTGTAATATGTAGGCGGGGCTGCTCTATCCAATGTAGATGGTTCGTTGGCCCAACCCCACTTCACATAGGACGAGGTGTGATTCTACGAGCAGTTTTAGCTGTCTGTAAGACGGGCATAACTTGCGAAATTGCATGATTTTATTTCTCGGAGGGGAAAACTTGTGCTGTTCGGACATTTTTTATTACCAATCTGGAGGATCAAGTCAAAGATGCTACTACCCTTCAACAACCTCCAGTTCTCAGTTTGGCGAGCAGGCTCTCGGCGTCATCTTGGGTGACAACACCACCCTCACAGAAAACATCTGCCAACTCGGCAACGCTATCCAGGACGAAGCGCGTCGCATCGATCCCGTACGCCTGCGTTGCCACGCCCTCTTCAAATTGCGTATTGGTTTCCGAGTTGCAGCTGCAACACCCACAACGAAAACGCAGTAATTAAAACGCAAACGCCTTAATGGCCCGATGGCTTTTACAAAAGAGTAAGACGGATGGGGAACCGGGCCTTGACTTGCACCATATTGACCAGTTTCGGAGAGCACAATTACAACGTTCGGTTTCCGGGACTCTCGATGAGGAGCCGCCACCTTTTCCCATACCTCTTGCTGTTGTGGAAAGGGCCTCTGGGGAGTTCTCCTCTGGGATTCGTTCAAAGACGCCCAATGTTCGTGTGTGGTGCCCATCATTCTGTCAATGGTTGGTGTGGCGGCGCCCCGGCCGACGCGGCACGTCTCTCGAGTGGCCTCGTTGTCATTGCTCATCCGCAACGCGCGGAGGTACTCTAGATGGAGTTCGATCTGGGCCCTCCGTTTGCAAAATTGTGTCGTCGCTGATACGTCTGTCCAGCATGAAGACGGCCGATTCAGCGCGTGCGAGGTCGTGAAGATGGTCATTGCTGGTGGAGAAAATATAGGAAATGCGTGGAAGAATGGGCTCGGCGTCCCATGACCCGGAAGGGATCCATCGCGGGAGCTCTCTGGCTAGAATACTCCTCGAGTGACTTGAGTTGGTGCGGTTCGAGGTACGCATCCAGATACTTTGCGACGTGAAAGAGTGCTGCTTGGCGCAAGTATTGCGGTCGGCATCGGAAGAGAAATCGTCTGGCGAAGGGATCCAGAACAGCAAAGCCGGGACAGGATCTCCCACTGTCACTGCCACAAAGCGACGTTTGAAAGTCCGGAGATACTTCATTCAAAGTCACTCTTGACGAGACGTTGAGGGCATGGCCTATGCCGACGTAAGTTGAGCCTTTAGCATGCACTTATCTGGCCGTGATCATCACGTACCGTCCTGGATCGCTTTTGCGGTGAAACTGGCCGACTTGTAGCCTGCCACATGATTCTGCTATGCCGTGCGGCAAGAACTTGATGGCTTGTATACGAGACTGACTGGTGTCATGAATAATCTAGAAATAATGCCAGTGACGTATGCCGGTGCGCCATGGCTCGTTCCCCTTATCTGGCCTACTTTCTCAAAAAAATCGGCAAGAAAGTGTGCCATGGTCCATTCCCTCTTGCGCTACTTGCAAATCGTCGGTTGACTACAATCCTCGTCATGATTTTAGTGCAACACCTCATTGAAAGGCCGCTCACTGGGCCTCTTCGAATTGGCCGTGTACTATGAACCGCCTGCTCCAGCTTCTTTCATTCCATCGGTAATTTTGCTCACGCAACTGCACTCCTCGAGCCCGTAGTTGTCGGAGATCCTTGACGTCCAGAAGTTTCCTTGTTGCGCTCCAGAAATTGTTCAATCAGCAGGTTCTATTTCATTCTCCTGGGACGCTCGTGTATCTGAGCTCTGCGTGGCTTCCATGGGCTGGATGATCTCCGAGTACAATCGACGGTATTAGATCTGAAGCGCACAACGGCCGATGGTCGCATACGGCTACGCTTCGATGAGTCGCCGAGTATTTATACACCATGGTGACATTCTGTAGGTCAGTTTGAGAGACATGTTCTTTCGGAAAACTTGGAAAATCGTCAATTGGATGGCTAGATGGACAGCAGTAGGACAGTTTTCTTGCCGATTGAGTAATCTTTGCCTGACTTGTATCAACGAAATCGGACTACGTAGTCGACTCGTCCTACGCGGAGTAATCAACGGACACCAAGACCAAAGTCTCAGACGTCTCGACTGTGAACAACACTCATGAGATTACCAATATCAAGGGCGCATCAAGAGCTCGTTACCCGCCAGCCCCAAGAGCGGCGCGCTAGCGGTGACTTGCGTCTTGGCTGCCTATCTGGGGTTACTTCATCGTGTCTTGGCTTCCTCTTCAGGCTTAGTTTACAGGCGATCATCTGGAAGTTTTCATTGATTTGAGATCCATGCGCGGGTCCGCAACATCTATCCGTACTTCACCGTTGCATCAAAAGTTGCCGTCGCGCTTTCGAGATCATGGTCATTGTCAGCTCCTTTTAGTTAGCATCGTGCGCATTTGTCAGCAGGGATTAATAAGTCACCAGTATTGTACTGTATGCTTGCAAGAGAGAATCGTTCAACACACAGCTAGGGCGAGATTATCAATTCTTGAGGTGGATCTGGATACGCGTGTTATTAGTACTGACCACGCTGAAATAGATTCCGGATTGCCCGCTCCCTGTACTATACGCCGGCCCTTGTACCATATGCGACCCGAAATGCTGATGCTGTCTTTACACCTAGTAGGGCAAAGTACCACCATGATGCCAAGTAGATTTTCTGCGGCCATGTCATCAGAGTGCCAAAGCGCTCTACAGTCCTAAAAGTATAGTGTACATGCAGAGCTACCAACTCTATAGCTTTCCAATGATTCTGGTCATAATATATCTCTTGGGTATACGACAGTCCAGTTAGTGTTAGCAGTTGGAGGTAGCTCGGCCTCTTTTTGCTTGCGTTCTGCCTGTTCTCTCAATGCCGAAAACTTGCGCAAGGTCTCGTCATTTCGTGCCACCAACAAGCGCATTCCCCCTCGAGCCGCATCTACGCCATGCAGCAGCATCGGCGCGTCGCTTTCGGGAGAGTCACCCGCAACCAGTATGGGCTTTTTCCACTCGTCGATATACGACAAGATAGCAGCCCACTTGCCCATTTTCCATGTCGCAGGAGCCCACAGATATGGAGTCATCACCAGATCTGATCCGTCATCTTTGACTGCCTCGGCGCTGTATATACCATCTGCGACTTGCTTGCGCGACGTTTGAATCGATCCAGACTTGGTGTTTCTCAAGAGAAGCGTGGTGCCAATCACATTCTCCGGCTTGACGTTGTAGCCGTACTTGGGATCCGATGCAACCATGCGGACAATCTCTTCCGATGCCGCAGTGATGACGTAGACGTCAATTCCGTTGGCCATTAATTTGTTATAAAGCTCAACTTGGCCGGCAAAGATCTTTGGTGGGTGGATTTGAATCTGTACGAGGTCGTCCCCTTCGTAACAGTTGGTTGGTACAGGCTCCGTCAAAGCCACCAATTCATCCACGTAAATTTTCAAATGACGAAGCGGTATGTGGCTGAAAACCTGCGTAGAAAAGGAGTAATAAACGGAGTCACCCAGCTGGTATAGACGGGTGCTGTAGCTGTACAAGCTTTCCTGCCCGCTTGCCGAGTCCTTGAAGGGTATAAGTTGTAGGGCCGGGTCCAACGTTGCCCGTGACAGCACACCCTTATTCTCGAGGAATGGAAGGAGGCACGATTCAAGATCGAATTGCCAGCTAGTGTCGTCCATATCGAAGCATGCATATTGCTCTTTGTGTGCATTGGCAGCGATTAGATCGTTCAGCTGCTTCGCAGCGGCAGTTGGCCAATGTTTCAATTCAATTTCAGACATGACGCTGGGGATGTGGTTGGCGGTCCTCCAAGGTTCGGACGTGATGCCTCTCTCGTGAATGTCTGACAGAGAGAAGCTGGTGATTCTTTTCGAATTCTCGCCGACTTATATAGTGCATATAAAGTTAATGACTCGGGGCTTATAAATCTAAGCCCGCAGTGGAACACTAAGAGCGCTACTACTGATACTCACATGCTTCTGTCAATTTCTGGACCTGGGGGGGTGCTTGCTACTGCTAACGCCACATCCCCCTCATCCTACCATTGTCCATTTATTTCTTTGCGTGTTGGTGGCGTCGGGCCTTTGTTGAGCCTCCATTGTGACACCGTTTGTCATCTTCTGCTATTGTAACAGATCCAATCTTCGTCAAGTTCTATCCGTCGAGTCTGCTCGTCAACTGTCGTCCATCAACTGTCGTCCGTCGAGTCTGCTCGTCAACTGTCGTCCGTCAACTGTCGTCCGTCAACTTTCGCCCGTCAACTTTCGCCCGTCAACTTTCGCCCACCGATCTTCTCCTTGACCTGTTGTCATTTCTTTATTTTTTTGCGCAGAAGAGTAGCGATGGCGTCGACGAAAGCTGAGAGATCAAAGTATATAAAGCAACATGCAAACCGCTCATGTAACCAGCAGGTCCAGGTTTCGTACTTGTTTGTTCATGGAATTGCTATAAATCTGGTGCGATTCCTGAGTTGCGTCAATTATACTTCAATTGCGACTGCTTATACTGTTAAAGGACTGATGACGGAGCCCGCCACAGCTGGCAGTTGGAGCTGAGACAGACGCAGGTCGAAATCACAGTCTGCACCAAATTGAAGCGATGAAGCAATTCATCTCCGCGTTTTGCTCGACTCGCCTCCAAGATCTGGCAGCATTTGAGGATACGAATGCCTGGCATCGCTGCTCCATAGGCAAGCTACATGTCCAACGTCTCCGAGAAATGCACAATGGTAAGACGCTCTGTTCCAACGAAAAGAACGTCTGCTTAGAAAAAACACACCTACAAAGGACAGCCCTCGGCAGGCGCGCTAATAATTCAAAAGTGAATGCTTCACAGTTCGAGTGCCCATGTTCGCCATGTCATTCCAAATACGTCGCTCTCTAGTCTATATGTAGGTATTGATGAAAATGCGAGTCGGGTCTAACGTCTTTGATGCCTATAGCTCTATGACTCGTCATCTTCTGGAGGCGCTTCCAGCGAAAACAGAAAGACGTGATGGTTCTTCTCCTTCTTGCTCTTCTTCCCATCTCCTTTCTCTTGAGCGCTGCCATTAGCTGCTTTCGGATCCGACCGCTTCGAGTCAGAGTCGGGGTTCTTTTTTTTCGTCGTGTCCACGACTCCATTCTCCAGCTTGCCAATCGTCTTGATCGGGTTCCCATCCCCGTCCAGGTCCACGACAATGTCCACCGTATCGAGGCTGCCGTCTTCCGTATACGTCCACAGGCTCTTCAGCTCGCCGCGGACGACGGCCGTGAGGTAGGTCGAGCCCAGCACGCTTGGCACCAGATACAGCAGCGCCGGCTGGCCGCGCTTGAACACCAGAAGCATCGCCAGCGTGGCGAGCAACCCGAGCAGGTAGCCAACCATGGACGCGTAAAAGTACGTCTTGCTGAAACTGCTCGCCGCCACGGAAAGCGGCACCTCCTTGGGAGAGACCAGGTACATGAGACGACGCGTCCAGAACCAATCGCCCCAGTTGCCCTTGACCTCCACGTAGGGGGCCTTGATCTCGCGATGCTTCGTTTCGCTGCGCGTCACCAGCTCGCCGGAAGCGGCGTCCTTTTCGACGATGCGCAAGTCTGTTGACTCGTACTTGACCAGACGCTTGTAGTGCATCCATAAGTCCGCGCGGAGCGCCCAGGCGATAAACATGCCAGGGATGACAATGTCGCCCAGGCCGAGAATACTCTGGCGCTGGGCAGCCTTGAACTGCAATTTGATGGGAACCTCGAGAGTCGTCGCCACCGTGACCATGTACGGGGTATAGAAGACCATGAAGATGTCGTAGAAGAAGAGCCCCGACAGCACGAGCGATCCGATGAGCAGGTCAGTGGGCGACAAGACCAAGAACGAGCAGTAGCACATTCCGTAGCCCAGCATGTTGGACAGGAACGGCGACGTGGTGGTGAAGTAAAAGGCCGCCGTCGCAGCCGCCAGCGGCAGAGCCATCATTGTCGCAAACTTGATGTGCGCCGTCTCCTCCCCCACGCCTTGCAGAAAGAGGCGCAGCAGCCACTCCCGCTTGAACGTGCCTCGGACGTTCCAGGCCGCCTTTTGCAGCCTCGCCGTCGGGGCGAGCCAGCCAAAGACGCCCGGCAAGGGATTGGTGGCCGTCGCCGGGGAGGCGCCGGCGTCCGAGTTGCCCACATTGTCGCAGCGCACGACAGCCTGCGTCTTCTGGTCCACCATGCGCAGGCGGCCGTCCAGGCCGCGCCAGTACCTCGGGAACGCAAACGCAGAGACCAGGTCCACGCCGTGCGCGTAGAGGGTGACCAGGCTCGCCACCGAGACGATGGACATGTACCAGCGCAGGATCTTGCTGATGACGGCCGGGTCGTTGAGCCACTGGATGAGGTAGTAGAGGCCCATGAGGACGATGCCGGCCATGACGGGGAACAGGATGGCGTCGGACATTTCGAGGCCCTGCGCCAGCTTGTCCTCCTCCTCCGTCTTGCGCCGCGCCTTCTTGTCCCGGGGCAGGGCTGCCGACGGCGGCCTCCGCAACGCCGCGTGGGCGCCGAGGTAGATGATGCCTGCGCTGCCGAGGATGAGCTTGGCTTCCAGGAGCAGGAAATCAACGTCCTGGAGGGCCTCGAGCCACGTCTCGGGCCGCGCGGTGGCGTTGAGAGAGGTCGAGTTGAGGCCACTCAGGATCCCCCCGCTGGGGTCCAATATTGACGAATTGCTCGCCATGGCCTAGGCTAGATTGCCGACAGGATTACGAGCAGCTCTTCGGTCTTGACAGATCAATGCGCGAATTTTGGCGGAAGGAATGATGTTTGCTCCTCGGCTGTCGCGTGAAACTCGATCAGATGGAGAGATACGTGGTCCCTTCAACGCTCGTGATGACTAAGGATTCGTTAAGCTACGTCTCTATGTCAAAGAAAGTCATCTTTGACGTTTAATTCCGACCGAAATATAAGAATATCTCCATCTGTGTTTGAAAAAGAACATTTGATTATTTTCGAAAAAAGAAAGTGCTATAGAAGTAATTCTTGTCCAGTGCAGCGAGGACGACCCTAGGCCAGGCAAGCATTGGATGATGCGGAATATCAGGGTAACATTTTATCCTACACATTTGCAAAAGACAGTGATAAAAAAAAGTCAAAGTAGCCAAAGACTCAACATACATGGTAGCCATCTGGCTTAGATTCCATCTAATTTTTTTATTGTGCATTGTCTGTGTCATGTACAAGAAACGCCAGGTTCCAAGACCGCGACCAACGTCTCCGGGCCTCACACCCGCTCGAAACATGGACGTGTGACATGTGCCGTAATTGCCTCTCAAGTTTTTGAGAGCAAATCACAGGGTCAATAGATTAAAGATTCAATGTCTGTAAAGGTGCATTCTACATCAGAATTGCTTGGCAGCCCCGTGAAGCTGACAAGAGACTTTGGCTCTGAGCAGCGCGAGTTCAATCGATGACTGTGGTTATCCCGACTTTTGCCATCTCCCTTTGACTACAAATACAGTATAGTTTTGCTTTGCAGATGACATGAAACAGGCACATTGATATCCTCACAACTCATTTTTGCACACGTCTGCCGCGCAGTAGGTATTGACCAACACCAGCTCCAGCGCAGGCCTGCGCCCCACCGTGACACCATTTGCATCTCGACATATTTCAGCCTCTTTGCGACAAACACCTTCTTCACACACGCTCACAGACGCCCTCGCATCCACGAGGGTCGGTTCTCACCATGACGACGAATGTAATACTCGAGACCACAATGGTATGTTCCCTCAACCCGGCCCTCACCGCTCTCTCTCTCTCTCTCTTTTCGCCCCAGCCAACCAACTAACCCGCCCTTTTTGTCGCTTGTCAAAAAAAAAAGGGCTCCGTCACGCTGGAGCTGTACACGGAGCACGCGCCCAAGACGTGCGCCAACTTTGCGACGCTCGCGCGGCGCGGCTACTACGCCGGCACGATCTTCCACCGCGTCATCCCCAACTTCATGATCCAGGGCGGCGACCCGACGGGCACCGGCCGCGGCGGGTCGTCCATCTACGGGGACACCTTTGCCGACGAGATCAGCCCCGCGCTCCGGCACGCGGGCGCCGGCGTCCTCAGCATGGCCAACGCGGGGCCCGACACCAACGGGTCGCAGTTCTTCGTCACGCTCGCGCCCGCGCCCTGGCTCGACGGCAAGCACACCATCTTTGGCCGCGTCGCCAGGGGCCTCTCGACCGTCAAGCGCATGGGCATGGTGCCCACCGGCGCCGAGGACCGGCCCGTCGACGAGGTGAGGATCGTGACCGCCACGGTGGTGGAGGGGTCCGAGGAGGAACTCTAGATGGACAAGGAATGGAATTCTTTCAAGCGGCTTTTGTTTACTACTTTATTATTCCGTGTTTTCTTTCTTCTTCTTCTTTTCCCCCAAGTTCAGGGTCTGGCAGAAAATGGGATTGTTTGAGAATCATAAACACTCTGGCGCAGCGCATGTCTGGACGTCAACATAAGATGTACACCACCCTTTACACCATCAACTGAGTTTAAAACAAGTTGAGCAGTCACAAACAATGCAAGATAGATGTCGTGCGAATAAAAAAGAGACCCATTCTACTCCAATTGACTGTATACACTTCTGGATCTGCCTGTAAAATATCCATCCATCCATGCACCGACAACCAACCAGGAAACAAGAAAAAAGACACCTCTTTCTCAAAGAGTAGCTCACTGCAACCAGTAGAGCAAAATATAAATGAAAAGCAAAAGATCAAGGGAGAAGAAACAACGCCATTTTCTCCGATAAAACGCCGCCAGGTCCACATGTGTGTGCGGACATGCTAAGGATATGTGTGTGTGTGTGTGTGTGTGTGTCTTCTTTTTGTACTCCTGTCCCCGTTAACCCGCGTCTCTTTCCTCCTCTGCGCATTCTTCCTTGCCAGTTCTGATGAGACAGAGACGGTAGCAAAAGCAGAACAAGAAATAAACTGAGAATAAATAAACAAATGTGAAGCGCAGGCGAAAACAAACAACCAAGTTTGGGTAAAGCCAACGTTAGCCAAAATGGAGGGGGTAGAGAAAGAAAGACAGGCAAGTGGAAAAAAAAAGAATAGTGAAACAGCGGAGGGAGCTGGCCTGTCCCCGATGCAAAAAGTAAGCAAAAAGTATATGATGGGAAGAAAACAAAAGTCTGGTATAGAGACAAGATGAGCCCGAGTATGCACTTTCCTGGTTGTCGCAGGGTTGGTGCGCATAAACGAGCCGTCAATAGTTATCCAAATGGTAGTGTTGATACAATTTCGAGGCCAAGGGCGCAGAGGACGGCAGTATACCACCATGAGCAGTCCGCTGTCCTCAACGCGGCCATTATGACCCGGCGTGTTTTGTGTTTTGTGTATAGCTCATCGGCCAGGAGGCGAAGACATTGGATCTGACGACTCTGATCTCGTGTCAATGTCCCTACCGTTCCGGGAGAGCGGCGAGCTGGTGGGCTTCTGGACCTTGACCTTTTTCAGAGGGCTGGTGTGTTTATTCAGTAACTTTGTGGGCGTCTTGTCCGTGGCCGAGTCGCTGTCGTCAAACTTGTGCTCCTGCTTGAGGTGGGAGGAGACGCGGGCTTTTTCGGGCTTCATGTTGGGCTTCATTTTGAGAATGACCTTTTTGGTCACGGCGGCAGCGGCGGCCGACTTGAACTTCTTCTTCTTGGGGCTCGTCTCGGAGTCGTCTTCGTCTTCGTCTTCGTCGTCATCGTCGCTCCCAGGGGCGGCGTCTCGTTTCCTTGGGCTCGAGGCGCGCGAGCCGGGCGCGGGCGTGGCCTTTTGCGACGAGGGCGGGGTGCTGTCGTGCTGGGAGTTGTTGCCGTTCATCTTTTGGGCAGCGGCGCGGCTGGCGTTGCGACCGCTGTTGCCGATGCAGGAGCCCATGTGGTTGTTGAGCCGGGTGACGAGGATGCAGCGCTTGCATTTGCTGCAGGTGGCCGAGGGGAAGGACAGGACGTTGGCAGGTTTGTCGGCCGGGTCGGGCTTCTCCATGTCCTTCTTCTTTTTGCCGCGGCCGGGTCCCGGGGCGACCCAGGACTGGCCGTAGATGTCGCAGCCCGGCTTGTCGATGTAGGGGTGGCGCTTACAGTGCACGACGGTGGGATCGGGCTTGACGGCGCCTTTTCCGTCGGTGGGCGCGAGCAGTCGGGGCAGATGGCACTTGGGGCAGAGAATCTCGGTGGTCGTCTTGAGCGGGTTGCCCTTGAGGGTGACCTTTCCGTTCTCGTACACGGCTGCGTCCGTTTCTATGCGGCCGTCGGGTTTCGACTCGGGTGTTGAACTCTCGGAGGCGTCCGAGGCCATCTTCTCGACGCGGATGGCGGCCGAGGTGGCCTTGGCCTGCTTCTCTTCGCGATGGACCTTGGTGAGGAGGTCGGAGATGACATTGTGTAATATGTCGTCGAGTACGGAATGTGCCTGAAGGGGAGGGTTAAAGGGAAGCAAGGTATTGTCAGCACAGGAACGTAGCAGATGAGGCGACGACAGGGGAAGACGGCGGGCGCAATTCGTCATGGGAACACCCGCAAGGGCGTGCCAGTCAGCGTCGCCAATGGCCGGGCAAGTCAACCGCCGTCGTCGGCAACGGCGAGGAGGAGGTCACGGGGAGGGAGGGAGGGTAGCAGGCAGACAGGTAGACGGGCAGGGGGAGAGCAGGGGAGGGCGTTGGGTGTGCGGGTAAAGATCATACCAGTTTCTCCATGCTGCCGGCTTCGTCGCGAGCCTTGATGAGTCCAGCCCGGCCAGAAGGGCTATTCATGATGGGCGGGCGGGCGATGAAGCAATACCGAAATCGAAGCCCAGGCCAAAATTTAGGGATGGGCTAGGTTTCGAGGGGCGGCAGGCCCTGGGCTGGACTGGGCTGGGCTGGGCTGCTGCTGGGGGGGCTTGCAGCAGCGGCGGCGGCGGCGGCGGCGGCGACGACGACGAGCGGCGGCGCGGCTGCGAATTGGACAACGCTCGCCCTTTTTCTCGCTGCGTCCCTCTCTGTGTGTCTCTCTGTCGCGCGGCCCTCGCTCGTCGAGATGTGGATTGATAAAAAGGAGGAGGATGGTAGAAGGAGAAGAAGAAGAAGAGCGGTTGGGAGATGATGCACAGGATGAGCGGCAATGTAAGCCACCGCGAATGGGACAAACTGGAAAGAGAGGAGTGATAAATAAATAAGGAGAGAAGCAAACTTCCCAAAAAGGGTTTTTAAGATTTTGGGGGGGGAAGAAAAAAGGACGATGCAACGACCCAAGGCGAATCGACCAGGGGTGGGTTTTGGGTTGCCAGATGTCGGGTGCAAGAGGGTGGATTTTAGGTGGTTTTGGGATCGATGCAGCCTTTTTTTTCGGAGATGCTTGGGTTAGTTGCTTGGGTTAGTTGGTTTTTGTTAGTGGTTGGCTGGCTGGCTGGCTGGTGGCAGGCAGGCTGGTGGCAGGCTGGCAGGTTGTCATTGTGATGACGACGGGAATGTGCTGAGTGCATGTCAGAGGCGACACACACGGCACGCGCGCGTGTGCGCAACAACGGGTGCCGAAATTGTTCATTGGGGACAAAGAAGAAGAGGAAAGAAAATTTGATTGAGATTTCTACTATTCAAGACTTGCACCCCGTCTGTTCCCTTCGCCCATCTTTGCAACGGACTCTCCAACGTGAACCTGTCAGACGTTGACATTGTCTACCTAGGTAAGTATCCGTATATTGCCGTCCAACCACGGAGACACCCCATTAATTCAATTAGTACTCCGTACTTGCCTGGCAGTTAACCACCTCAGCCTCAAGCTGACTGTTGAAATTTCAAATACGAATCACACGATTCAGTTGCAGTGGCTTCTGCAACGGACGATACAATGATCCGTCATTTTCTCTCAATTCTCTTCTTTTTCATTTTTCAAAATGAATAAATAAACAAACAAATAAACAAATAAAAACCATCACTTGCACCAAACCACCTCTCCAAAAAAATCATGACATATTTCGTTCATGGCACTTGACAGGCACAGCCCTCATCACACGACACATTCACTCAACAACCCTCCTTTGTTTCACCCTAGGCACTGCATAAAACCACGCAAGGGGCGTGTTCATCATCCTCTTCCCATAATTTCACCATCATTTTCGTAGATCGAAAGCCACGATCCCTTCCCGCATGCGCAATCCGCTTTCCTCGGCTCCCCCCAGTCGCCGCCACAATATCCACGTGCGAGTCTGTCCGGCTTGAGCTTGACCTTTTCTGCATACATTGCCTATAAAATGCGCTTTTGTCGAAATTCCTCTGCTTGTTTGTTTATTCATCCATCTATTGACACTTTCCCATCAGGTGGCCATGTTATAAAAAAAAAACTTTGTTTCTGCGCTTCGGCAATCGCTCCCGCTTCCTTTTTTCCCGTGCCCCGGCATCAAAGACACGACAAGCCTGATGGGCTCACCAACAACTGCTCTGCTTGGGGCCGCCGAGCCCTCAGTGCCTCACACCCTCCGCCACCGTTTAATTGAGACAGCAAGTCCCGATTCGGACAATTGTTGGGCAGCTGCATTTCACCCGTTTCTACTCCGTATTCCTTGCCGATTCCAGGCAAGGTACATTTGTTCGTGTCAACGATCGATTCATACCTGCGTTTGCCATGTGCCTATTCAACCAGATGTATATACACTCTTTTGCTTGTCCATCGACACATACTCACCTTAACCACGCAAGATTCTTACATCTGACACACACAACAGTAATTGATTCGCACCTCGTACTGTAAAATGAAATCATCTCGGCCTACTTGGCAGCAAGCCTATCGGCTACCTTGCCCAAACTCTATCGCCGTCTACCCCAGTCCGTCCGGGTTCGCTTCCCTTTGAACAATGCGCCCGACAAAGCTAAATCGCAATCCACCACCCCCTTCCTTCCCGAAGCCCACCACCCCAGAAACCCAAGTACACACGTTGTCATCATCCGACAACCCTCCCCTTCTCAAAACTTCCCACCCTCTGCAAATACACACGCGCCCGTACGCCATGTCGCTCCCGTCGTCAAAGCTGGGCGGCGGCGGCCCGCCGCAGCAGAAATCCATACGGTCCTTTTTTCAACCGCCCAAACCGCCAACCTACACGCCTCCTCCTCCCTCCTCCGCGACCACGACCACGACCAAGACCACGACCCCTCCACAACCGCCAGCAGCGGCCTTCTCCTCCGCCTCGCCCCCCCCCTCCTCATCACCACCACCGCTGTCGGTGCCTCCCACGCTCACCTCGGCTACGAACTCGTCCTTGCCCCCAAACGCAACGATCCGCGCCATCGAGCCCTCTGACGTAACCGCCCTACGCCGGCTCTTCGCCCTCCTCCTGCCCATCACCTTCCCCGACAGCTTCTACGCCGCCTTGCTCGATCCCGCGCTCTCGCACCGCCATTCGCGCGTCATCACCTGGGCCGGCGACGGCAACGGCCTGCCCGAAGAGCCCAAGATTGTCGGCGCCGTCGTCTGCATCCCCGAGTCGCTCCCCGCCTCCCATCCCGCCTCCTCCTCCGCCTCCGAGAAGAACCTATACATACGCAGCCTCGGCGTGCTCGCGCCGTACCGCGCTCTAGGACTCGCCAGCGCCGCTCTCGACGACGTCATTGCGCATTCGTCTTCGGCCTTCTCCCTGCACAGCGTCACCGCGCACGTGTGGACCGAGAACGAGCAGGGGCTCGCCTGGTACCGCCGGCGTGGCTTCGAGGCTGTGGGCGCCCCGATCCAGGGTTACTACCGCCGCCTGCGGCCCGACTCCGCCATCCTCGTCTCGCGCCCGGTTCGGCGCACCGGGGATGTCCTCCGCGCCGTCCACGACGCCCAGAACGGAACAGCGGCAGAAGCAGCAGCAGCAGCGTCCCCGAAGCAGGTTGCGCCTAGCACAGCGGCAACCGTAGCCGCAGTCGTCAACCGCCCGCCTACGACATCAGCCAACTTGAACAGCGACGCGCGCCCACCACCACCCCGAGGCGGGTCCTACCAGAACCAGCGCTCCGAGATGGAGTGGAACGACCTGCCCGTGGACATGATGTCGCTGCCGCCGCCGCGACGGAACCTGGTCAGTGGAGGCAGTGAGCCCGCGTCCGGGGCGGTGTCGGGCGCGAGCTCCCGGAGCAGCTCCAGCGCGGCGCAGAGGAAGAAGAGGGATCGGTCCTATCCGGCAGCCGCCTTTGGCAGCTGAAGCAGCGGCGAGCAACAACCATCACAAACGAAAAAAAAACACACACACACGAGGGACTCTATAAAATTTGGACAGGCGCAGAAAAAGAAGAAACGAAAAGAAGAAAAATCCATTGCTTCTTGGAAACGTCTTGGGAAAAAAAGGTTTGACTTTGAAAAGGGGCGACCATGGTTATACAAAACTAAAGCATATAGATTCATAGATAGCTTGCATTTATTCTGCGACTGCCTAGTCACCTTCCGCAGGATTTACACATCAATCGATTCCGACAATTGCAACAGACAAACACATGGGGCAGGCGAGTGAGTAGACCATATCAACTTGCAAGATAAAATCTGTCATTTTGTAGAGTATACAAGTGTAAGCTGTTTTTGTGGAGAATCATATAACAAGATCCCGTACCCAAACTCCCGCAGAGCGAAAAGAAGAAGAAAAAGAATAAAGGCAAGAAGAGGCCTATTGACGTCTCCAGTACCACAAGGCTGCAACACCGACGGCTGCGACGGCTCCAATGGCAAGGACAGCATTGTTCGACACGGATGACTCTTCAACTAGGGCGCGTTAGTACGGAAATGATAGGAAAAAAAGGAATGAAACAAAGAGAGCAAAGGAGAGAGAAAAAAAAAAGGAAATGACATACTATGTTGCGGAAGACGGTCGAGACCGCGCTTGATATCAGTGCGCAGGTCAGCAAGGAAATCACCTGGCTGCTCGCGGCTGGCAGCGACCAGCGCTATCAGGGCAGCACCGACGCCACTGCCATCCTTGGCAATACCGATGCGAATCTTTTCGGCACCCTTGGGGCCGATGCCGTCCATGACGCGGAGAGCCTCGTAAATCATGTCGCGGAAGAAGGGGTAGTGCTCGACGAGGCTGCCGTCGACGCCAATGTCGACAAGCTCGCACTCGGGGTCGTCCAGCTTGCCAGACTGGATGGCAATGGCACCAATGGCGACTGCGGAAAGTCGCGCGGCGCGGCGCGCGACAGCGTTGGCAATGGCTTTGAACGCCTGCGCGTCCTCGAGCGAGGCAGAGTAAACGCCCAGAGTCTTTTCCAGCTCCTGCCGCAGTGTGGAGAGCTCCGGGGTGTTGTCACTGGCGGCGACCGACATGACGGCGCTGTCCAAGCCCCATTGCGTGAAGAGAGAGGACTTGGGGTCGATGCTAGTGGTGGTGACATAATCGTTGAAACTCGAGTTGGTGTCCTGGAAAAGGCTGGTTGACTTCTTCTCGAGCATGTCTACAATGGCCAATCGAACAATCTCGCCGAGGAACATGCCCGAGACGCGCTTCTCAAACATCTGGAAGCCCTTGTTGACGCTGTCCTGATCGAGCTTCTTGTCCCAGGGTGTATTGGGAAGAACGTTAAGCTGGTTATCAAACGAGCCCCATTCGGTGTTGACGACCATTTCGCCCGTCGAGGTGTCGTATTCACCAGTAATGGGCTTCTTGATGTTGGCAGTCTTCTCCATGTACGCACCATTGGTACCGGTGCCGAAGATAGCACCCAGAATGGATTGGTGCTTGCCGACGGATGTGTACGAGCGGGCCATGAGCGTCCCGACAGTGTCGTTGACGAGTGCGGCGACCTTGACGGGGAGTCGCAATCTGTCAATCTCGTCTTGGAGTAGGGCGCAGACATCCTTGCCAACGGCATCGGGAATGTCAAAACCCTTGGTCCATCGGATAAGCTTGCCCTTGTTGATTCCTAGTTGCTGGACAGGGAAACTAAAGGTGAAGCCGAGACGGAAAATGTTTTCGTCGCGGTAACCCATAGGGGTGCTGGCAGTTTGGCGTCGACGCGTGTGACTTTCGAAGTGGTCGGCGTGGTGCTCGCGAAGAAAGAGTTCGATCTGCTTGGCAAGGAAGGCAAACAGCTCCTTGGCCGTCTTGGCTACCATCAGCTCCTTGGGGATGGCGACCTTGTTGTAGGTCAGGTTGAAGGTGGTATCGCCGTTGAGCATGATGGAGCAGACGCGGAAGTTGGTGCCGCCAAGGTCGACGGCCAGATAGAGGCCCTAGACAAGGTAAGCTTGAGGGCGTCAGAAGGGGACGGGGGCGGGTGATGAACCTTTTCGGTGCCATTGGGGACGGCAGTGACGTAGGTCGGAATCTGGCTAATACTGGTGCCGTCCTGGCCGAGGCCAGTGTCTGGAGGATGACTCGTTAGCCATTGCGGCGGATGACAACGGAAAATATGGATCAAAAGCTTGGGAAAACACACTCATCTGCTGAATGAACTCGGCGACATGGGAATTGATGTCGGCGTCAGAGAATTCAAACTGCGACACGACTTTTTTGGTTTCTTCTTGTAGGCCCATGTTGAGGGGCCACGAGGCAGGCTGTATGGTGGGAAAGGGAGCTGGGTTCTGACAGACTGGCTCGAGGGCCGGGACCGTGGGAGCAAAGAATGGTCTAGAGAAGAAGAAGCCGTGAGGAGAAGAGGGAGACGGACGGGCAAGCTGGAGGTAGGAGAGGAGAAACTTGGCGTCGTTAAGAAGTAGCTGGGCGAGCTTATTGAGTTGTTAGCGGGAGTTGGATGGAGTGGGCGCTGGCGAGGTGTGGGTGGGCGGCATTTGGTTGTGGCTCTGTGGCGACAGTGGGCAGGTCGTCTGGCCTGAGCTTTGCAGCACTGGGCAGAGGGAATGAGGTGCTGGGTGGTAGGCTAGGGGGCGGGGGAGCTTTGGGGGGGACGATGCGGGGAGCTCGAGGTTGCAGTGGTGGGAGGCTCGTTTTGGTGGTGTCTTGGTCTTGTTTGGTGGTGTCCGTTTTTGGTGGCAGTCCGGGAACATGCAGGCTTAGCGGCCGCCTCGGAGAACACTGTAAACTCCCACAGGGAAGATTGGTAGCGGGAAGCGTGCAGAGAGCAGCTCTTTGGGAGAAGGTACCGCCTGTAGCAGCCGGAGAGCTAGAACACCAGGCTGGCAAATAGGTGCATGCCGACGAGCCGATGACGGAGAAGACGGCAAAGTAAAAATGGAACGGAAAAAACATAAACAAACATAAAAAAAACTTACTACAAACATCATCAATATCCCAACCACAGACAAGACATTGCCCACTGTCGTCATCCTCACTCTTTCCTTGGCTGCGTCATTCTGCCTCCAGCCAGCGCGCCACGGGGCGCTAGCCTGTGGTGTAGACGCCGCCGTGGTGACGGATGGCGGGGGTGCCAACGCAGTAGCACCGGTCCTCCCAGTTAGCTGGAGCAGCGATCAGCCGAGAAGCTGTAAATCGTATGGGTAGTCGCCAGAGCGTGCTGGACCAGCGAATTTTCTCTCTGTTCGTTGCCGTCTTCTGCACCAATGCTGCCGCTGGTGCTGACAAAATTTCTCTTCCTCCCAGTCCTCGGACGACAGCGTCGTAGCCAGCTCAGCTAGCCAGCCAGCCCCAGACTGGGAATTTGGCCGAGCCGGCGGGCCCAGGGGGGGACAGCCAGGGAAAAAAAAGGCGGAGAGCTTTGCCCCAACAACCAACCCCAAGTCGAACCCGCCGTCAGGACAAGGAAGCAAGGGCCAAAAAAAAAAGAGAGTCGCTATCAAATGACGCAACCGGGGAGCGATGATAATTGACGCAAAGAAATCACTGATTGGTATAACAATGCCGGGCCGGGATTGCTGGCGGGTAAATATTTGGGCCTGGTATGGGGAACGGGCCGAAAGACGTGCAGGACGAAGAGGCTTGGATGATGGTTGTCGGTGCAGCAGCTGGACGTTGGTGATGAGGCTCAGGCGGGCAGGCAGCCTTTACTGCGCTCGCTCAACGGGTCGTAGGTAGTCTGGGCCCTAGTTGGTCTTGCCGATGACGCGGGTTGTCGTCTCGAGGTCATTGGCCCATGGTCCGGTTCCAGCCTCGCGTTTTGCGATTGTATCGTCTGCGCAACGGCCTCAATCTCGATGCGTTGCCAAACGACATGAATCTTGAACGAGGTCAAAGGCGGCGTTGAAGTGTGGCCAGCTGGCGTTTGTCTTTTTCTTAGGAGGGGGGGCGGCCCCAGCTTCCATCGACTACCTACCGGTATGTAGGTCGATGCAAGTCAAACAGTGCAGCGAATAAATTAATTCCGGTCAACCCATAACTACTAAATAGCTGGGCAGACAGGCAGGGGCGTCTCACCTCCACCTGCGAAACTGGCAACGTGGTATCAGCCATTGCATATCAGTCCGTACTAACCATTCAGGTAGGTAGGCAACTAGGTACCTACCTACCTAGGTAATTACCTACCAAAACTACTAACCTACTTACTGATAGTCAATAGTGCGTACTCGGTAATGGCTTATTGACTAGCGAATTGCAGGCATACCATTGCTCGGCAATAAACCAGCCAACGGTTGGAGAGAGGGCCGAGGACCTGCATGAAATAATAATGTCACTACGCTACAGCCGTCATGGGATTATTTTCCTCACTCACACTCTCTCGCTCGCTGCTCCCTCAATGATTGCGTTGGCTGCGGGGTGAAAGAGACTATCCCCCGCAAAATGTCTATCAACGGTCTGTACTCCGTACTGATACTCGGTAACACGACTTGGCTCTGAGACCCTTGGCCCTTGGCCCCTCGCCCTTGGTCCTTGGCCGTGTTGGCTGATGGATTCTCCGTGTATCTGTAAAACCTCGGCCTTTTGTTGGGGCTGGTTCCATCTGCAGGCAAGTGAACACGCCTACAACTTGTGCACTTCTTCGTCCAATGCGACTCTACATGGCAAGCTCGGGCATGGCTAGTCTGCCTGTCAACGGAATATGGCGTGTATGGTTCCCAGTGAATCAGGGAGCAAGCAGAGAACAAAAGTCGAGTCCGTAGTAAGAGGAAAATGACGTACATGAAGCTTAAAGGATGACCCTATATCGCCAAAATGCTCAACGCCCCAATGACCAAGAGGAAGTGGGCCTATAAGGACAACTACGAATCTACATTTAAACAATGACACACATTATAATACTTAGATCTCTTCGCCTTGAATAGCCGCGAGGAAAAAGCAAAAAGCAGTGGCAACGAATAGCTGCCAGTGGCATCACGTGAGTAAGCTGAGACAATCCAAAGGTGCCTTGGAGCCAAGGTGCCTAGCCCACAGGCGGGTAACGAGGCTGAGCAGCGAAAAGACGCCTCGGGGCGACTGGATCGCGTCCCAAAGCATGGCGGGCGGGCGGGCACAGCCCCGCGGATCTGGGGAGGAGGGGATGTTGTTACTATATTTATGAAACGGGCCAAGTGTGGCAATGGCACAGTTCGCCAAATACAGAATGGTGGGAGATGGACGGCACCAGCATATGGGTTGTCGATGAACGTCTGGTCTTGGTTTACAGAGTACCTACAGAGGCGGGCTCTCGCTTGCTGGCACGCGCTGTTGCTAGAAACCAGGAGGCGTCGCGTCCGCGGCCAGCCGGCCATGTTCCAGTCCTTGGCATCCATGCAGGTTAGCAACAGCCGCAGCATCAAAGAAAACATGGCCTTTTTTTTTGGTCAATGAGGGGTTCGACTCTCTCTGGGTCGTTGGTGGCACAGAGAACCAAAAACGGCGGGAAAACGGGAGCGGCTCCTCGAGAAATCATCACAGAGACTCGGCCGACAGTCTATACGACGACGGGCTTGGAGGGCAGGAGTTGCGACTCGGCAGTGCTGGCAACGATGAATATCGAGTAAACGGCATATGTACCGTACGTGGGGAGCTACGTAACTGAAACATGATGTATTCGATGGGCAAGCATAACATGTTTCTGCAGGGTGATGTTTGCCTGCGCCTCGCTCGTCCAGGAAATCAGTATTGAACCTGTGCATGGGTAGGTAAGTTGGTTGGTCTTGCGAGCACATTATTATGTACTTGTTAACTACCTTATAGGTGACCTGTTTTGTAAGTACTTGTGTGTCGGTAACGTATTAGCTGGTCAGCGTGGCGTCAGATGGGCTGGAATCAGTGGTAGCGCGTCAGTATGCAGATATGTAGATAGGTAAGTACGTAGCAAATCGAACCAGGGCCAAAGGAGCAATGTTTCGGCTTTTCGGTTCCTGAACTATAAGACAAGATTGAAATTAATAAACAGAAAAAAAAAAAGTTCCGACTTGGGCAATGACGGCGGCCCAGCAACCATACCAACTACCAAGCACACCGTAGCAGTACCTTTCTGTAAATAGGTAAGTAGTCAGCCCCGGAAAAGCTCCCCGCTGCTCCGGGGTGGCCTCTTTGGGAGGGGCCACGGGGGCGTCGAGTGACGGACGGTACTAATAAAAGGTAAGCTTAGAGTTGACACTGTGGCTGGTCCATGGCTCGGTCGTCTCTTTGCGCAGCACCTCAGCCCCCCCTTTCGTATACGGATACATATCGTTATTACTGTACGGGTTAGTTGGCTGCGTGGCTTGGCTGGCGAGTACATAAGTAGGAGGGGGGCAGTTGGGTAGATAAGTAAGTAGGTGGCAGGTACTTAGATTGGTAATTACCTAAGTACTAAGTAAGTCGGTAGGTAGGTACCTGGGCCTAGGTAGGTGAGTACGGTAGATACGTTAAGCAGCTGGCTACCTAGGTAGGTAGGTAGGTAGGTAGGTACCTTGCTGTCGCTGTTTGGTGATTATTCTACAGGTAGGTTACACTTCCTACGTAAGTAGATTCGGCTCTTCAAAAACGCAACCAACATTCGACTCTGAAATCCCATTTCCATCTATTCTCCCCTCTTGGTTCTCAAAGAAATCCGCAGCAATAAGACACTCTCTCTTAACCATCCAAATCTTACTCCTCCCCCTCCCCCCGTCTCGTCATCTCCTTTGCTGCTAGCCTCACCCAGCTGCGCCTTGCCAGCCCACTCTGGTTCCCACGCCTACAGAGGTACTTTTACCAAACCAACTTGGCCCAACTTGCGCCCAGCCTGACGCCGTTATCGTCGTCGCCGCTGCTTTCTACTGCTTACATACCTACCTACAGACTTTTCTACCTATTTACCTAGGTAGGTACCTACATACCTTCGGTACCTTTGCTTTGTCGCTCCAGCCAGCCAGCAAGCCAGCCAAAAAAAAAAAAAAAAAAAAATCCCCGAGTTCCCCTCCTTCAGGTACCTCCACGCCCGCCCGCCCGCTCGCTCGCCCACGCAAAAGCCAAGCCTCGTTGTTGCCCGCCTTCTGCGTTGCCTGCTGCGTCGTTGCCCGCTTACCAGTACGAGCTCACGGCTTTTCCTCTCCCACACACCCCCCCGTCCCTTTCATAGCTTTTTTTTTCTCCTACCCTGTGCTCTACCTCCCCTCCCACACCTCGGTCCTCTTTCTCTTCTTCCCTTTTCCCTTTTTTCCCTTTCCCTCCTTCTTCCTCCTGATCTCCTCTTCCTTATGAGCTCGATCAACTCTCGCCTGAAAAACTTCGGGTTCGGAAAGCGCAAATCCACCGCCAGCATCCAGACCGTCGACGGCGTCCCCTCCAGCAATACCCCTCCTCCCGGCCAAATACCGCAGAGCACCCAGCCCGGCCTCGCTCCCCTCACCTCATCAACATCGACCTCGTCGCTTCCAATGAATCATCCCGGGGCTGGCAACCGCCCGCCCAGCTATACCGCCAACTACCCTCAAGGTCCGGCTGGTCAGCCCATCGGCCGCACCAGTCCCCTCACCAACCAAGGTCCCAACCGCACCCCGCCTTCGCAAATGGTCGGCGGCCCTCCTCCCATCAACACCGGCGCGCCTGTCGGATACCCTCCCAACATGGCTCCAGGCATGGGCGGCGGTCCTCCAATGGGCCATCCTCCCGGTCCTGGCGGTCCTCCTCAGGGCTACCCTCCCCCGGCTGGCTATCCGCCCGGCCCTCCTCCCCAGCCTTCTGGTCCCATGTCCCAGCAGCAGTTTGGTCAGAATCGCGCCGAGGTCGAGGGTTCTAGCCAGAGCAAGGCGCAGCTCATCGTCGGTATCGATTTCGTGAGTGTATCCCCCGTCTCGCCGCTGCGATTCCACCACAGTCTCCCCCAACCCAGCCGCCAGGCCCAACTAACAGTTGCTGACAGGGTACGACCTTTTCCGGTGTCGCTTTCGCTTTTGCCACCAACAACGAAGCCAAGGAAGACATCATTACCGAATGGCCTGGTGCCGGCTCATACACTAAGCAAAAGGTCCGTAGTCGCGACCCCGCAGCCTTGCAGCCGCGCTGACTGACACCGCCACCTACTAGATCCCTACTGTCTTATACTACGATCAGTACCAAAAGGTTGTCGGATGGGGGCCCGACATCGCCGATGCCCTTGCCCCGACTGGCTACCCCAAGCCGGGCGTGCAAAAGGTCGAATGGTTCAAGCTGCAGCTGATGCTGAGCGGCAACACATATATCGATCCCATTAACCTGCCTCCTCTGCCCCCGGGCAAGTCCGAGATTGACGTCGCCGCCGATTACCTCTTTAAGCTACGCCAGGCCATGCGCGCCGCTCTGCAAAAGGCTCTTGGTGAAGTTTTCAACCGCGAGGAACGCAATATCCGATACTACCTGACCGTCCCTGCCATTTGGAACGACGCTGGCAAGGCTGCTACTCGTGCTGCCGCCATCCAGGCCGGCTTTTTGCGCGACGAAAACGACAACCGTCTCACCTTGGTTTCTGAGCCCGAGGCTGCTGCTCTTTTCTGTTCCAAGACCGGCCTTCTCAACCTCAAGGTCCACGACGCCGTCCTGATTGTCGATTGCGGTGGTGGTACCGTCGATTTGATCGCCTACGAAGTCGAGGAGGAGAACCCCTTCACCGTTGCCGAGTGTACCGCCGGTTCCGGTGATTCCTGCGGTTCCACTGCTTTGAACCGCAACTTTAGTAACATTCTGCGCACCAAGATTCGCAAGATGAAGCTCCCTGAAGGCTCCAAGACCGCTGGTCGTGTCTACGCCAAGTGTATCATGGATTTCGAGAACAGAATCAAAGCCGACTTCCGAAATAACGGTCAGAAATGGGCTGTCGATGTCGGTATCGAGGCTGAATTCCCCGAGGCCGGCATTGAGGAAGGCTACATGACCTTTACCAATGAGGAGATTCTGCAGTGCTTCGAGCCCGTCGTCAACCGTATCCTCGAACTCGTTCGCAATCAGATTATTGCCATTCAGGCCCAGAACAGAACGCTCCAAAACATCCTCGTCGTCGGTGGTTTTGGTGCCTCCGAGTACCTCTTCCAGCAGATCAAGCTCCACGTTCCTCCTCAGTTCCAGTCCAAGGTGGTCCGTCCCATGGACTCGGTCGCCGCCATTGTCAAGGGTGCCGTCACCGCCGGTATCAGCGAGCGCATCATTACCCACCGTATCGCTCGTCGTCACTACCTGATGGGCACCCTTCAACCTTTCAAGGAGGGCTACCATCCCGAGGCCTACCGCGTTCCCTCCCTCGATGGCAAGGACCGCTGCAAGTTTACTCGACAAATCTTTGTCCAAAGAGGTCAAAAGGTCAAGAACGGCGAAACCGTCAAGGTATCCTTCTTCAGACAGGTTGCCCCTGGCGCCACCCTCATGTACGAGGATGTTCTCTACGCCTGCGATGACGATGTCTGCCCCGAATATACCAAGGACCCTCGTAAGTTGCTCAGTACACATTTTCTGAATTACTGCTAACAGCTGCCAGGCATCAAGGAAGTCGTCACTCTCACATCCGACTTGTCTCGCAAGAATCTCGAAAAAGACTTTGAGCGCATGGACACACCACAAGGAACCTTTTACCGTGTCTACTTTGATATCTATCTGACCCTTGATGGCTCCGAATTCAGCACCGAGCTGGTGTGCCAGGGCGAGGTTATGGGCCGCTGCCGTGCCCGCTTCCGGTAGAGCGCTGATGACACGGAGAATGGGGCACCCCTCAAGTTGTGAGAGGCATGACAAAAGTATGGAGAGCATTGATACCTAACAGCGCTTGAATTATATAGCAAAGTGAGAATTGTATGTGTTTGCGAGCACGTGTCGGGGCTTCATGTAAGCACGTTTCAGCCGCTGGCTGGTTTACGCGGAAGATTTATTGCATGTTGCACGCCTTGGTGGACTTGACAGGATCTGCAACCATGGAGTGGCTTTTTTTTATTATTATTATTTTATGACCGGCGATGATCTGTTTGCTCATCTTTATTTTTCCATAGATCATGGACTACTTTGGCCAACACTTGGTACATTACGTGGACCGCCTGTGTGTTGCAATAATGTGACGAGAGCAGCGGCAACCCGCCTCCTTCCGCCAAAGGGGCCGCCGAGAATGTGTGGCCAGCACCGGTCTTGCCTTTGCGGGAACCGCAGTAACATATGATGCTTGACGCTGAATTTCTGTCTGATGTCATCAATAGTCCTATTCAACCTGTGGCGTGCAAAACCGTCCAACCTCGACCTGCCAACCTCTGCATTGCTATAATCACCCTGCCATCGCCAGTGCCGCAACACGCCTCATTCTTTTCAATACGCCTTATCAATATTAGTACATCAGTTTCCGCTCACAGGTTGCAGCTTGACGGATAGATAGCGAACCTACCAATCGAGCAGCACAGCCAGAGCCATTCTGCCACAACACCTGGCTGCATTCCAACTGGCATTGCAATTGCCTGCCAAAACGTATCCCAACAAAACGGCGCCTACACGGAGAGTCCGCATCGAGGCATTTTGCCGCAGCATCAAAGTAGCCTACTCTAGTATTCTCTCAACATGTGCAAGGGATGGACGACAACTCGCCACAGTTGACTCGAAGCTTGGAGCGATTTCGCCCCGCCAGCTGGCAAACATGAATCGAATCTCCAACTGTCGCGGCTGGTCTGCGAATACGTCCAGCCACTTCCTTGGTCGATTTATAATCCTACTGTTTCTTTCTCAGAGTATCGCTGCAAGCACAGACCACTCGTTTCTCGAGAACTGGCAAATTAGGTTCATCGAGCAAACTCCGCGACGCGACGCCGCCAGGCGAGGGCCACCTAGGACCAGCGACGACAAAGTACCGCTTGTCATTACCAACAGATGCGATACAACGATATGGCCTGGACTGGCAACGCAAGCCGGGCTGGGACCAGGGACTGGTGGGTTCGAGCTGCAGCCAGGCCAAAGCAAGAACTTGACTGTTGGGTCCACCTGGCAGGGAAGAATCTGGGGGCGCACAAACTGTACTGTAAATGGTGAATCTTGCGCTTGCCAAACGGGAGACTGCTTTGCCAAGTTGGACTGTCAGTTCAGTGTAAGTCTTGTGCCCTCTACAGCTCGACCGAGTCGCTGTTGACGAGTATAGGGCGCGGTACCAGCAACTCTTGTGGAGTTTAATCTCGCAGGGGGCGTGAATGGGATGCAGACATTCTACGACATTTCACTGGTTGACGGCTACAATCTACCCGTAGGCATCGAGCACATGCCGTCTGACAACACGTCCTTTATACCACCAAACCTTACCAACTCGGCGTGTGTCGCAACAGCCGGGTGGCTTTATGACGTAACACAGTCAGGGACCTATTACTCCAACGAGACGTATCCTATACCGTTGGAGAAGAACGAAACAAACGATTTACTGTCCAAGTGGTGTCCGTGGCGCAACTTGGCCTTTCCTCCGCAAAGACCCAGTGATGGCATTTATCCCTATCCAGACGACAATATTCAGAGGCCATCATTCTCGCCATGCAAGAGTGCTTGCGCCACGACGGGGAGTGACAGGGACTGTTGCATCGGCCAGTACCACGATCCAAACATCTGCAAGCCGTCCATGTACAGTAAAAACGTCAAGGCTATGTGCCCCGATGCGTACAGCTTTGCCTTTGACGACCGCAGCTCGACATTTATCGTGCCCAAAGGCGGTGGTTGGAAGGTCATCTGGTGTCCCGCCGGACGGTCGACCGATATCCTGAACCAGCTGGCGGCGCAGATGTACGAGCTTGCGAGCGGTGGCAAGCTGTCGGAGCTGTCAATGCGGAGACTTGGCAATGCTTCTTTTGTAAACGCAGGCCAGAAATCTGCGAGCCAAGAGTCTGCTGGTGAGAGACTCTGCTGCCCGCTTCTGTTGCTCCTTGTCTTGTCGGGGCTCCTGTTGGTAATGACCTAAGTCTTTAGCATGAATCCCAAATTGTGTGTCTGAGTATCCATGTGCAAAAATGATGTATAGAACTTTATCCACGTGCTACTTGAAGGTTTAAAGGCTTGAATCATGATTCCTGTCCATGGTCCTTTTCGTCCATGGCCTGCATTATACGTCCATCTAACCCACTCACTCCCATCGGTGTCTCATTTATGCATATGTTGATTTAAATTCTGCTTCTTCTTCTTTTTTCTTCCTCCTGAATCTTGCCCGTGCGTGCTATCTCTGCGCGCGCTCGCGTCTTCTCCTCTCCCACTCTGCGCGCTCCTCGTCATCGCTCCCGCTAAACTCGGCGTCGTCGTCGTCGTCCTGGACGGGCAGCTTGGGGGGCGGGGCGTGTCCCGGCAGCGGCGGGGCAGAACCTCCCGGCGGCGGCGGAGGCGGAGGCGCACCCGCCGGCACCGAGGTACCACCACCACCACCACTGAGCTCGACAAAGTCGCCGGCATTCTGCGACGCGTACTGGTGCCTGTCAATCAGGGCCCTCAGCTCGGCGTTGGCCGGGTCGACGAGCTGGCCGGGGGTGAGGCCGCCCTTGTTGCGCACGCGCGGGTTGGAGCCGGCCTCGAGCATCATGCCGACGAGGGCGGCGCCAAAGGGTCGCTGGGCCGGGGGCTCGGCGTTGAGCCAGCGGACGGCGGCGTGCAGCGGCGTGTCCCCCTCGAGGCGGTTGGTCGGGTCGCATTCAAAGTCGGGCTGGTCGAGGAGGAGGTCGATGATTTCGTCTGTTTTTTTTTTTTTTGGTCCATGAGCAAAGAGAGAAGAAGAAGAAAACAGAGATTACGAAGCTTCTTCTCTCGAGCAGGGGATAAGGCGGGGCACAGAGAGAGAGACAGAGAGAGAGAGAGAGAAGGGGGAGAAGAAAAAGACGAGGGGCGGGAATCACGCACAGTTGCCTCGAGAGGCGGCCTCGTGGTAGAGGTGGTTGCCCATGACGGTCGTGGTGCTGTTGAGGAGCGCGGTGATTTCGGCGTCGGGCCGCCCGGCGAGGACGTCGCTGAGGAGGTCGGTGTTGTTGCGGCGGCAGGCCTCGATGAGGAGCTCCTTGGGCGAGGCGCCCTGAATTTTTCAAAAGAAAACCAAGCAAGAAACATTCAGTCAGTCCAAAACCGTTGAAGCCTCAACCCGTGCCTCTCAGCAACCTTTGCCATGTCCGCATCGCAAAAGCTCACCTCGTGCTCGTCGTTGGCCATGGTATCGTCCGTCTCGCGCGGGGCACACCCTATCTACCTAAGCAGAGGGGGGGAAGGGGGGGCTAGTTTGCGAGCGAAAAAAGCTATATGTCTTGGGGAGAGAGGGAGAGAGCAAAAGAAATGTAGCGGATCTCCCGGTTTCTCCGATCTTGGGTGCGTCGTTTACAATCGGCCTCGGGGTATACAATATTGGAGAAATGGTCGGCGCAAGTTTGTCGATGCTGCTGGAGACGAACGGCGGGCGGCTAATAATCCCAGTGGCTGAGTGGGAGTGCGTGTACGTGTCTTGTGTGCTTGTTGCGGGTGACGTTTGACGCTAAAAGAAATAACATGCAAAAAAAAAGGTTGGCAGCGGCTTGTGCCCCTCGTTTCTGTGGCGCAGGAGGACGGCCGGACGGGGTGGGGAGGGAGGGAGGGAGGGAGGCTTGTGCGTAGCAGCGCGTAGGTTGGTACTGATAGTCACAATCCGTTTTTGTTCAATTGAACATGCCCGACCCGTCTCGCCTGAATGATGTCGAAGAAAAAAAGGGAAAAAGAAAAATAAAAGAAACAAAAAAAGAAAACAAAAAAAGAAACAAAAAAAAGCGAGGTACACACTGGCCCTGAATCGACGGATCGGCAAGACAATCAGTGGCCGCTCATCCGCTGTATGATTAAGTGTGGCTGCCTGAACGAGCGGCCGGACAAACCTGAGACTGTGCTTGCACGCATGACGTCGTAATGTACATGGTCTGTCCAAGACGACGGCGGGCCGTGGTTTGGCATTCGACGCAATCCACAGCATGACGGCTTCGTCACTCAGCGTATTCATCTACTTACTTGCGCATCATGATTTCGACCATGACAAAACTTTTCCATGTAGACTGGTCTGCAAAGTCCTCGCTGCAGGGCAGGGCTGAGCTAACATTGTGCACGTCTGAAGGATGGCAGAATCTGAGCAAGGCCATGGCATCCCTATAATAGCAGCATCGCCTTTTTATTTTTTGTATGGGGGATTTATAAGTTTCAGCCAAACATCAAACTTTGATACTCGCAAGACGGATTCCCATGTCAGTCATATGAAGAAGCCCTTGGGGATCTGGTGGGGCGCCGTCCCATATCGTCACCAACCATCCCCACCAGGCATCTTGATATTTCCGGACGCAGCTTTTTTTTTTTCCTTTTGGCCCGCCAGCTTTGCGCAAACGCTCCCACGACGGGGATATACCGCGATACGACAGCTGTCAAGCAGTAGCCAGCCCAACCTGACAGAATCCGCAATCCAATATTCCATTTTCTCTCTCTCATCTCGCACCAGCTCCAGCACCTGCAGCCGCGACACTCGTCGCAAAACGCCGCCCGTCATGCTTCTCTGTACGAACCAGTCCCCCCCAAAACTCTCGCTCCGCAACCGCCCCTACACAACGCAATGAATGAGAAACATGATCTCCTTCCCCTTCCCTTGCCCATTCCTTGCCAGGTCAAAAACGCCGACTAACAGAGCGCCCGCGCCCGCGCCCGCCCAGTCTGCCCTCACTGCGCCAACATCCTCACCGTCTCCCGAACCAACCAGGGCACCAACCGCCTCGAGTGCCGCACCTGCCCGTTCGAGCACACCATCACCGAGCCCGTCTTCTCGCGCCGCGTCTACGAGCGCAAGGAGAAGGAGGACGTCTTTGGCGGGCCCGGCGCCTGGGACAATGCCCAAAAGGCCCGCGTCCAGTGTCCCGCCGAGGCGTGCGACGGCCTCGAGGCCGCCTTCTACCAGGTCCAGATCCGCAGCGCCGACGAGCCCATGACGAGCTTCTACAAGTGCATGGCCTGCGGCCACCGGTGGAGGGAGAATTAGGCAGCAGCGTCATGTCCTTGCCTTGTTTTTTCTTGTTTTTTTTTTTTCTTCTTTTCTTGGGCTTTTTCATTGTCTTGATAGCTGGAGTTTTGGAAGGGGACAGCATTGGGTTGGCGTTACGACGCAAGTAGCACTCGCATAGGACTCGGCGCACTCTACAAATCGAGTTTAAATGATTTCCTTTTTTTTTTCCCTGTTCACTTTAATACAAGTACTCCTAAAACAATGTTATACATGATTCATCGCGACCTCGTCACTCGACACTCCCGTGCTCTCCCAAGGCCGTCACTTGTCAGGGCCCGTCCCGGTGCCACTGCACCGCGCTCCGCATGCCCTCCTCGACCAGCCGCTGCACCAGGTCCGGGCTCATAATGTCCTGCCGGAAGCGCTCCTGCTGGAGCAGCTCGAGGTGGCGCAGCGTCGGCCCCGGGTACGTCAGGTACTTCAGGTACGGCGGGCGGCTCCAGTACCGCAGGTACGCCAGGTACGCGACAAAGGCTGGCTGTGTCAGGAGCTTCTGCGCCGCGAGGTGGTTCAGATAAAAGGGGTTCGCGAGTGACTGGACAAACTATAACAGAGGGGAGTGAGTAAATTATGGAGGGTACGGCCGGGGGGCGGGGTTTGAAAACGGTCAAATCTTACCTCGAGCTCGATTTCGAATCGCGAGTAGCCGCCGTAGCGCGGCTCGTCGTGCTCGGGCGGCGCGGGCGGCGACGACGTCGACGTCGACGAGGCCATGCGGACGTCGATCGGATCCGCCGCCATTTATTTCTCGTGAGATGCGCAAATGTCGTCGGCGCGGGATAGCGACGGCCACGCACGGCCGGCTCGTTGTGCGGTGTTGATGTCAAGTCTTGGCTGGAGAGGCGTGGACAGTGTCTCGACGCTAAGAGTGGCCCCCGGCTGGTGACGGTGTCGGTGTGTTGCGGGGGGTGTGTGTGTGATACAGCACGAACCAACTTTTTTTTTTTTTTTTCAAAATTGAGTTACACAATATCGTTTGCTGGAAGGCAAAAATGGTGAAAGCAGATGCGTATATGAGTGACTGTGAAACAAATCAAGTTGCGTTGTTGTGGTTGTGCAATATCTGAATGATTTCCAGGTGAGTACTCACTGGTTTTGCGCAGCCTATTTACCTACCCTGCACTTCATTCGCGTGGTGCGTCGCTGCAGACTGCAGAATGCGCCCCCCGGGGTAACCTGGGACCGGTCGCTAATACTAGCCAGTGACGATGGTCTTCATGTCCTACTTGTAATAGCCCAAAACGGCTTTCCCCAGCATCAGAGAGCTCGGGCGCATTGTCTACGCTGCTCGGGCGCGCGGTACAGCGTATACATGACATTCCCGTGGACGCACCACCACTCCCCATCAGTCTTAAAAGAGAACGTACTGTCAGAATCGTCCAGGCCTAGCAATACATCAACGCCCATTAAAGAGGACAAGGTAGAGCAAAAGAGTAGAGAAAATACAGGAGAAAGTGCCATCTCACTTGCACCGAGGTTCCCTCCACCGCCACTGCATGTAGCAAACGCTCATCACCGTCCTATACCCGCCCAGGCAGCAGCTCCAGTTCCCCCAACATCCCATCTCGTGCAACCAACCTTCCCCCCAAAAGTTTCACACTCTCTATTTTCTTCTTGTTCTTGTTTTTGTTTTTGTTCTTGTTCTTCTTCCACTTTGTTCTTTTCGCTCCCCTTGTGCCTGTCATCATGGCCCGCATCAAGACGCGCATCCTCATCCTCTCGGACACGCACGGGCACTTGCCGTCGCGCGCCAGCGCGGCCGACGAGCTCACGGCAGCCAGCGACTTCAGCGTCGCCGTGACGGGCTACCGCCTGCCGCTGCCCGCGGCCGATGTGGCGCTGCACTGCGGCGACCTGACGACGCGCAGCACGCCCGACGAGCTGCGGCGCACCCTCTCGGTGCTGCGCGGCCTGCGCGCGCCCCTCAAGGTCGTCATCCCGGGCAACCACGACCGGCTGCTGGACGCCGCCCACTGGAGCCGCGACGACGGCTACGGCTACGGCTACCGGGACCCGGAGTACCGGACCGAGGCGCTGGAGCTGCTCGAGGACGCCAAGGCGGACGGGGTCGTGTACCTCGGCGGCGACGGCGGCGGCGGCGCACACGAGTTCCGGCTCGCCAACGGCGCGCTGCTGCGCCTCTACGCGAGCCCGTGGACGCCCGAGTACGGCGTCTGGGGCTTCCAGTACCCCCCGGAGGACGGCCACGACTTTCGCATCCCCGCCGGCGTCGACGTCGCCATGACGCACGGCCCGCCCCGCGGCGTCCTCGACCTGGCCGGCTTCGCGCTGCCCGCGTACGGCCTCGAGCCGAGCCGCGCCGGCTGCGGCCACCTCCTGGCCGCCGTGGCGCGCGCCCGGCCGCGGCTGCACTGCTTCGGGCACATCCACGAGGCGTGGGGCGCATACCTCGCGCGGTGGAAGCCCGCGACGACGACGACGACGGCGGCGGCAGAAGACGACGAGCATGATGATGCCGAGACAGCAGCCCGGCACAACACCACCACGACCACCAACAACAACACGACGACAACGTCGACGACAATGTCGACTGTGACGGCAGAAAACGCCATCGACGCAGCGGCGTCGCGGAGCATCGTCGCCCTACAGGAGATCAAGCCCATGACGTTCCTGGACCCCCCCGCCACGCCGGCGCAGGCGGCCCGGCTGATGGACTGGAGCGCGCAGATGGGCGTGCACATTGACTGGGAGGCCGAGGAGAGCAAGGCGAGGGAGGGGCAGCAGGCTGGCCAGGAGGAAAAGGAGGAGGAGGAGGAGGGCAAGCGGCAGTATACGCTATTTGTGAATGCGGCGATTCAAGGGTTCAGGGAGAAGCCGTCACAGCTGCCGTACATCGTGGACATGCTGCTGGACGAGGCGCCGCCGTCCGAGACTTGATGTAGCAGGAAAGAGAAGAAGGGAGGAATGGAGGGAGGGAGAGAGGGAGAGAGAGGAGGCTTTATTAGCAACACATTGTTTGGGTGACTGGGACGAACGGCAAGTTGAGAGAGGATCATCTGGCGTGCTGTTGGTGGTTGCCGCTCATTTTCAGACATGTTTTGTTGGACGAGATGCCGCCGCGCGATGCTCAATGAGGATGAGGATGAACAATGTGGCATACGTCCCGTTGGCAGTATACACCCAGAGCACGCTCTCCTTTGAGGAGCCTCATCTCGCATCATCATCAAGCCACCAGATGCTAGTCGGTCAGGCCATGTAGATCAGGGCTGCATCAACTCACCGCGCGCCAAGACGACGCCAGTCATCTACCTTTACCGCATCGAGACACTTGCATACTGTTGGAGAACAATTCATCGGGCAACTGAGGCATGGTTTATATATAATTGGTTGATTTAATTTGCATTAATTAACGTAGCGGCAGAGTGCCAACTTTTACACATGGAGCCCATGAGCTTTTCTCGTATCCTTTATCAGTCAATTTCCACGTACAATTGCGACTCCCAGATTCGATCCACGCATTAGGCGGGAGTCCACACAGTTTCCGTTTACACACAGCTTGAGGGCGATGAGCGCCCTCATCTGTAGAGCACCGTGCAGGGCGCGCTTACAGAGCAAAGACGGCAGCAGCGATGGCAGCGACGACGCCAGCGACGGGGCCGGCGGCGTCGTTAGTGCCAGGGGAGGAGCTGGTGGGCGAGGAGCCAGAGCTGGTAGCACTGCCGCTCTTGGAGGAGGAGGTGTGGGTGGTGTGGGTGGTGGAGGTGCCGTTGCCGGGGAGGGCGGTGCTGTGGCCGGAGGAGGCGGTCGACGAGGTGACCGGGGGGACAACGCCGCCGGTGGAGGAGGCACTGCCGGTGGTGGCGGGGGAGGAGGCGGCGCCAGAGGACGAGCCGGTGGAGGCAGCGCCGCTGGAGGTGGCAGAGCCAGAGCCCGAGGGGATGCCAGAGACACCACCGCCGCAGAGGGAGTTGGCGGCGTCGAGGGCCTTCTGGAGGTCGTCCTTGGAGCAGCCCTTCTCGAGGCAGGGAGTGGCCTGGGAGCGGATCTTGTCCTGGTTCTCAGACTTGCAGGCGCACGACAGGTCGGTGAGCGAGCAGCCGGTGCTGGTCAGGGCGGGGAGCAGGCAGGTAATCTGTGTGGCAAGTCTCTTGTCAGTTGGGCGTGTCGCGGGCAGGGATTGAATCATGACTGGCGGTTTGCTGTACGTACGGCGCACTGGGGGACGTTGGAGATGTCAGGGAGCTGGGCGGCAACGAGGCCAGCGGCAGCGAGAACGATAGCGGCCTTCATCTTGACTGGTTGAGAGAGTTGATGTGGAGGTTTTGGTTGGAGGAGTAGTGAGTAGGATGATATAGGATCGAAAGCACGATAGAGATCTTGAGATTGTACGTGTGGATGAAGGAGAATGGAAGCGGGGGACGAGGGAGAGGAGGCGAGCCGGGCTATTTAAATTCTGGGAGAGGCGCAGCAGGCGAGCCGGGAAGGGGAGTTGTATTTTGTTATTTTTTTCCCTCTCTCCTTGGTTACTAGCAAGCCGGCGGGAAGATTACCAGAAGAGACAAGGGACGTGGAGCTTCCTGCTTTGTCGCTGCTCCAGGACGTGCCAGGCAGGGTGTGGCAAGGGTTGCAAGGGTTGTAAGGGTGGACCGAAAGGTGGGTGTGGATCAGGTGGAGATGGTGGCTGGTGGGTACCGAGCGGGTAAGTACCTGGGTACCTCCCTCCGTTACATACCACGAGCTGAGTAAGTAGAAGGAGGGACGAGGTGGACAGGGAGAAACCTGGAGTTTTGGTGGTGTTCTTTGTGGGTTTTGATCAAGTGGATTGCTCTTCCGGCGGGGAGGGAGATGAAGCCAGGAGAAATGGAGCAGTGGTATGATGCAGAAGCCTGGGGAATTGATGAGGATGGCCACTCAAAAAAAGCTCAGAGGTTAATAAGTACTTAAGTGGCTGTCCAAGAAAAGCAGCTCTTGGTCAATCTATAAGTAAGTATACAAGTCGGTAGCGAAGGAGCTGGCGTAATCACTTTTGCAACTTGTACCCGGGTACCTCTGGCCATGTACCAACACATCTACTTACTCAGAGCAAGCTGCGACGTCGGCCAGGTACGGGCCTGTGGCGCTGCCGGCGTGCTGAATGCGAAAGGCCATGCCACCAGGACTCGAGCGGCCACCCCCCCTACTGAGTAGGTAGCTAGTTGGAGACCGGATCAGTGCTCAGAGGTAGTTGGCTGCTTGCTTGCCCACCTACGAACACGGACAAATAAAGTGAATTTGGAAGAAAAAAAAAAGTCTACACAAGAGTGCCGAGCACTTTGCCACTGCAAGTAAGAGTCCAATTGGCGTACCAAGGCTTGGTTCAGGACCATCAGCGCGCCCCAAGACCTGTACTTACAGATTGACTTTTTCGTCTTTTTTTTTCTTTCCGTTTGGCTGAATTGTGCCGCGCAACACAGGGCCCCTGCACGCAGGTAGGTAGATACTTACCTACTTATAGTGCCCAAGTATAGGTACAAGACAGGGTACAAAGAGTGTTTCCATGTGAGTGAGCGCGATCAGCGACTTTTTTTTTGTTTTTCAAAAGAAAAAAAAAACGAGGAGAGATTCTTTCTCTTTTATGAATAAAGTTGGCGCATTGGATAAATATATATACACATGTATATATAAAGCGGTCGATTTCGTCTCGTACGGTGCAAACACGGCGCCTCGCAAAGGTGCGCTGTCGAGCCGAGCTTTTGGAGGTTTGTCTGCGCAGGAAAGGCAAGGTACTTGGGTACCCTCTCAGGTAGGTAACGGTAAGTACAAGAGTCAGCAGCAGAATCCGGCCGTGGTGATGGCGGCGACGATCCGACCAGAGCGGCCCCAGGCTGGGCAGGCTGGGCAAGCTGGGTCACCCAGTACAAAAAAAAAAATAAAAAAAAAATGGGTGGGTGTAGTAACACTTGCTGAGTATCCCGCACCTATAATCCGTACTACGGAGTACTTGTTGTAAGTACAGGCTCTTGTTAGCGGGGTGTGAACTGGGGGTGTCACGAACTGGACGGGGGTGGGCGGCGGGGAGTGAATAAGTGAGTGAGCGAGTGACGCCGCCTGTGCAAGTTACTGCAGCTTGCACAGAGCCTCGCGCTGCCGAACTGCCAACCTGCCAGCTGCCAGCTGCCAGAGGCACTTACTCTACTCAGTACCAGTTGCCCACACCCACGGCGACTCGCCCCCGTTTGCGCAATTACTGGTAATCCGTACTGTACCGGGTTATGGAGCCAATGATGTGAGGGAAAAGGGGGTGGGCAGGTCAGTTTGCATAAACAACTCTTGTTTAAGAAAGGGAAAAAATAAAACAAAATCCGGCATGATACGAAAAAAACAAAAAGAAGAGAAAAACAAAATCCCAGTCAGTAAATGGGAGAATGACCATTTTTTTTTTACAATGAATGATTTTTTCCCACCTCGCCTGAAGAACTGTAGTTTCAGGCTTCAACCCAAGTTCGCGCTGTGTTGCGTGGCCACAGCCCACCAACCCAGGTGGGGCCCCACCTTCTGGCACGATACGGGAGCTTGGCCCCCACTTGGCAGCTCCTTAGCAAGAGCTTGTTTTTTTTTTCTTCCTTTTTTCTTTCTTTTTTTTTTTTTTTTTCCTACATTGAACCTGGGCTTGCCCATCTTGATACCAGTAAACGGACCTGTACAGGTGACTGTCCTTGGTCAATGGTGACTGTGCAAAGAAAGACGAGCCTAAACTATAGGAGAATTAAAAAAAAAAAGAGGAAAAATAACTCATTCAGAATGAATTGACTGGGAGATTTTTTTCCTGGCGTCTATCAGTAGCTGGAAGCAATAGTCATGTCACCCGCCTGTACGGAGTACACTGTAAGTACTGTAAGTAGTGTGTACTCCGTATTAGTACTCCCCCAGTCTTCCCCTCTCCGTTGCCCTGCCATATTTACCAGTATTGTTCTGCGACAGTGGGGTTGGCCCCGATTCTAGACCAGCCAATATTCCTCAGGTACGGGGGGGAAGATCAGTCACCGCGTCTGCGTGTCATGGAAATAGGTTGAATGGATTATTATTCGGTATTGTATAGTCGGATACTTTGCTGACCAGGGTGTGCTGTCGATTCAATTGCCCGTCCATTTTATCCGACAAGATTGAACTGGATTTTTTTTTCCCCCTTGGCTTGGCACTTGTTACAAAAAAAAAAACAGGCAGATTTATGAGTGCTGGTACAGCAGCTTTCCTCCCTCTACTAACTTACTAGTACTACTCAGTAAGTACTGAACCCTCCCCACCTCCCCTCCTTATTTTCTGCCAACTTGCCTCGGACAAACTACCGGCCCGGTCTGTGTGCCTTGCACATCCTGCACATGCGCATCAGCATTTTTTTTCTTTCCGCTTCCACTCAACTCCCCTTTTCTATTAATATCTCCGGCCTCTCGCCGCCGTCGTCGCCCCCTTCAGCACACACTCACACCCTCTCGCTCGCCCTCTTTGCTCAGCCACCACCCCTCCTCGGCAGTGGCGACGAGTTTGATGCGCCTGAATATCCCTGGCCATTGCTGGCTCGTACTATGCTTCTCTGCCACCTCCCTTGTCCATGTATTGGTACTTGCCCGGCCCTGGCTTGTTGCACCCCAGCTCTCTGCACCTTGTCCGTGGCATTTTCTCGTACTGATAGTTTTGTTTTGTCCAACTCGATCCAAGTCACTCTCGAGCTTTGCCAAGAGATCCACGAACCTCTTGACTCGGGAGATTTCTGATTGCCATGTGGTGCAATGTCTTGTTCGCCATGGCCATTCTCGCCTATATTCCACACTCACATAATCTGTACGCACATAATCTACACACAGATATAATCTCTACACTCGTAATTGTATACACACACACACCATCATCTTGTTTCAGACAACAAAAATGCTGCTGCACACGGCAACCACGCCACCACCATCTAGCACACCCTAGCGCACCGTAGATCACCACGCCCGGGTTCACATCCCTCATTGTCAGACTGCGGCCAATGAGACTTTTCATTTCACTAGCCAACTACCGCAAACGAGCCTGCCGTTTTTGGCCCAGTTGCACCAGCCTAGATGCCCAGGTACTCATCCTCAGGGAACCTTGTTTGTCCCCTTTTGACCACGACTGCTGAATCCGGCTCGGTCGCCTCCCTGCCATGGAGAAGTTACTTACTGGTAGAACACACGACGCTCTTACCTATGCAAGGAGTCCATGTCCGTATACTGATACTCTCCAAATATTACTTACTTCTTGGCTCATGTCTATTTCCTCATCACAATATACTTGTCGGTTCCAGTGTCAAGATGCCTCCTGCCCAGGAGCGACTGCTTGCCCTTGACCTCGCTCTGCTGAGTACTCTTTACTTATTTGTCTCATAATTCAAAAGTTTCAATCGACTTGACTAAAGCAACCTGTGCTGTAACACACCTTACAACTGCAGCTCTGGCGTTTTGGTTCTCGCTCCCTGTTATCCTGCCCTGTTGCCTCTAGAATATAAAATGAACTTTGCCGCTATCGCTGCTGCTGCTGCTGCTGCTGCTGCTGTCTTGTTATTGTCCTGTAGTGGTGCAAATAGCTCCATTAGCATAGTCTCATGTGTGGAAATCTGACCGAAACACGTGGCGTGTAGTTTCACCTACGCAAGAATGAAAGCATCTCGACGTGGCAGTCTCAAAATACGAGCGCCCTACTTTTATTAGTAGCTACTCAGTAGTTCAAGTATTGTTTCCCAAATATTAGTACGGTCTGACTGGCCAACGGCCATTACAACCGGCCACAGAGGCGTCTCATGTACACGCCTGCACGCGCCCAGTCGTCCATGCTTGTGAGTACTAATCTGTACGGAGTACTGTGCTGGCCTTTTTCTTTTCTTTTCTTTTCTTTTCGACCACAGATTATCTGCACCGCTCATCGTCTTGCCGCCGTGGCGTTTGCTCGTAAAACACGAACAGCACTCACATGCCTGCGCCGCACTTCTTCATTGACTGGTCCCATCACCGAGCCTGCCACGATCGACAAGCGTGAAACCGGGTGCGCTAGGGCAAGTAGACCATTTGGCCGACCTGGCCCGGCTCGCATAGCTCGCCCTCCCTGCCAACCTGCCAAATCACGCCAAGCGCCCTGTAATGGCTGATGGCTCAGAAGGAAAAAAAAAAAATGGACGAAAATTCCCGCCAAAAAGAACGCACGCCTTACGCTGATCTTTGTCGGAGCAGGGGCGCGGCCGGGTGTGGCTCCGTCATAATAAGCTACAACCACGCGAACCAGGGTTACCGGCAGCTGGAGATTGCCAATTTTGCTTGATTTTTCTTCTTCTTGTCCGTCTCAACCATACTCCGCAACTGGTCGCCCGCCCTGTGCATGTGAGCCGTTCAAATGTAGATGCAATCTCCATCACATCTGGTGTTACCATCAGCACAACTGCCTCTAGACCAATTCGCGATGGCCTCACTTTGGGTTTGTCGTTGTCCCGAGCCACCCGGCTTCTTTCACGCAATTTGACCGTTTTTTTATTCTCTTTGACGCCTTCCATGTGCGGCTGAAGCAAAAATGGCACCCGCAGCTGAATGACATTCCCATAATAAAATGGATTTCATCCCATTTGGCACGCGACAGCTGAAGCCATGGGTTTACGGTTTACCCATCAGGCAAGTAAGCAGAGCCGTGGCCAAGAAACGGGCAATGAATGGCAGACGTGCTCAAAATCCTCTCTATATCCGTACAGCCGAGCCGTTCTATTCATTGTCCGCAAATCGCTCCTTCTGCTGACCAGCTCTCTGCAGAAACGGCACTCAAAGCTCTTCTCGCCTTTTTTGGGAAGCAAAGTATATAGCAAAACGAACGCACACCAAAAAAATATGAGACTGCTCAACACATCCACCCTCACGCTGGAGGAATTCTTTGGCAGCGCCGTCCCCGAGTACGCCATCCTCTCCCACCGCTGGCTCGACGACGAGGTGTCCTTCCAGGACCTGCAGTCGGGCCGGGCCGCCTCCAAGGCCGGCTACGCCAAGATCCGGCAGTGCTGCGCGCAGGCCGTCCGGGACGGCCTCGCCTGGGCCTGGGTCGACACGTGCTGCATCGACAAGACGTCGTCGGCCGAGCTCAACGAGGCCATCAACTCCATGTACGCCTGGTACCGCGAGTCGGCCCTCTGCTACGCCTTCCTGTCCGACGTGCCCGCCGGCGGCGGCGTCTCCTCCTTCTCCTCCTCCTCCGCCGCCGCCGCCGCCGCCGCCTTTGAAGCCAGCGCCTGGTTCACCCGCGGCTGGACCCTGCAGGAGCTCATCGCGCCGGCGCACGTCGTCTTCTACGACGCCGCCTGGGAGCGCCTCGGCACCCGCGACGAGGCGCCGCTCACGGGGCGCGTCGCGCGCGCCGCGCGCATCGACGCCGCCGTCCTCCGCGGCGAGGCCACCCTCGCCGAGCGCAGCGTCGCGCAGCGCATGGCCTGGGCCGCGAGCCGCACCACCACCCGCCCCGAGGACCGCGCCTACAGCCTCCTCGGCCTCTTTGGCGTCAACATGCCCATGCTGTACGGCGAGGGCGGCGCCCGCGCCTTTCGCCGGCTGCAGGAGGAGATTATGAAGGCCTCGGACGACCAGTCGCTGTTTGCGTGGGGCGCTTCTTCTGCCTCTTCTTCTTCTGCTGCTACTGCTGCTGCTGCCGATGGCAGCGGTGCCTCGGACGAAGCCGAGGGCAATGACGATAATAACGATGATGATGATGATGAGCAGCAGTTGCCCGGGTTGCTGGCGAGCTCCCCGGCCGACTTTGCCGCCTGCGCCGACATCGTCGCCGCCCGCCAGCGCTGGAACCAGCAGCCGTACAGCATGACGAACCGCGGCCTCGCGGTCGAGATGGCCACGGTCCCGTGGGGTCCGGAGACGTTCCTGGCGGCGCTCGACTGCGAGCGTGAGGGCGATGATGACGGCCGCGTGGGCATCTTCCTGCGCATGCTGCCCGGCGAGCAGGGGCAGTACGCGCGCGTACGGTTCCGCGACGACGACGACGACGGCGACGGCCATCAGCGGCAGCCGAGCAGGTCGCTGCAGGCCTTTACGCGGAACCTGGCCCCGACGGCCAAGTACCGCAAGATCTACGTCCGCCAGCGGGACACGGAGCCCTCCCGGGTACGGAGCAAGTGGGTGCCCCCGGGTCCTGCTGCTCCTGGCACTGCTTCTTCTCCTTCCCCGGCGCCGGTAGCCACCGGCAGCACGTCAACCGTCCCCATCCGTCCAAGGGACAGTAGCAGCACAACAAGTACTACTGCTGCTGCCGCCGTCCCTGCCACCAGGAAAGCCACCGCCGCCGCCGCCCCCAGAGAAGTCTACGGCTTCTACATCCGCACGCTGCCGATCCGGGTCATCACGGTGCCGGACCCGACGGACCCGACGTACCCGCTATCCGAGGTGCACGTGGCGCCGGGCGGGCGCGCGTGGGACGACCGGACGCGCGTGGTGACGCTGCCGGCCGGGGGCGGCGGCACCGTGGCCGCCATGTGGCTGCGGACGCCGACGCGCAGCTACGCGCTCAAGGTGGGCTTTGACGGCGACTTCAACCCCGTGGCCCAGTACGGCGGCATGCTCTCCAGCCCCGGCGCGCCCGCGTCCGTGCCGCACGGCTCGCCAGAGGCCATGCTGCACCCCTCGTGGATGGCCGTCCCGCGCAGCGACTACCTCTTCCGCGGCGACCGCCTGCGCGGCGGCCTCGACGAGGCCGGCTTCCCGTGGCGCGTCCGCATCCGACACGAGCTGGTGCTGGACAAGAAGATGTGGGTGCTCGACATTGAGGATGCGTAGGTGATTGGAAAGGGGAAAGGGAGAGGGCAAGCGTAGACGGCATGACAGTGGATTAGATGGGCATGCGTGCACAACGAGGCAAAAAGTGCAGTAAAACGAATGAGAGTGTCAAGTGGGCATGGCATGTAGAAGGAGGCAGAAGCGTAGATGAATGATGAACTAGGCATTACTGATTACACTGTACTGTGTAGTGTGTTCCTTTGTTTGTTGCGCGCGCGTTATTATTACATGATATTGATATCTATACAAGGGGGCCTCATCCTCAATCCCACCGAGGCCTGCTCATGATGATGGGTCTGGCCGGGTCCCACGGGCCTCGAATCTCGTTCTTGTACTTTTGCAGCCCAATCAGCCACCAGCTGCACCCGCCGGTGGCCAGCGCGGCCATCAGCAGGCTCACGACCATGCCGGCGACGCCGCGCTTCCAGGGCCAGGCGCCGCCGCCGCCGCCACCGTCGCCTCCGCCGGGCAGGACGACGCCGTCGCGGAGGACGACACCGTCGCGGAGGACCATGCCGACGCCGAATCCCGCGCCGAGCACGAGCAGCACGCTCAGCAGGACGTGGTACTTCCACGAGCGGTGGCGCACGTGCCGCCGGAAGACGGGGAACAGGCCAAACACCTGGATGCTGAAGAGGGTGAGCGAGAAGACCTGCGTCGTGTCGGGCAGGCGGCTGGCGAGCACCGTCGAGGCCATGAGCGCGGCGTTGGTGGACAGCGACGCCGGGAACTTGGCGCCCACGCCGCCCGAGTAGTCAAAGAAGAAGATGTTGATGGCCAGCAGCCAGAATGACATGGCCCAGATGCTGTCGCGCGACGTCGACTTGGTGAGCGACTTGAGGATCGGGCTGAGGCCGAGGAGCGTCCAGTAGATGAGGATGGCCGACTTGATGGTGCTGAGGCGCTGCACGACGCGGCTCTCCTCGGACAGGCTGGCGGGGTAGGCGTCGACACGAGGCTCCGAGACGGAGTCTGTCGCGCTGCGCAGCGGCGGGCGTCTCGGCGGCGCGAGCTGGTCGCCGCTCTGGCTTTTGGTGACATCCACGGCTGACGAGCCGGCCGGGGCTGGGGGCACGATGGGCAGCACGGGCCTACGCAAGCTGCCCGCGCGGGTCCTGCGGCGCGTGGCCGGCGCCGTCGGTCTCGTCACGGCCGAGGTCGCAGTCGTCGTGGAGGCGGGAGAGGAGACGGAAGAGGCAGCGGCCACGGCGGCGGGGACGGCGGGGGAGGAGGACGCGCCGGACGGGTTCAGGCTTAGGTTCAGCAGCTGCTCCTCCTCGAGGTCCTCCTCCTCGGCGACCCAGCGCTCCCACAGGATCCAGCCGAGAAAGGTGCCGACGGAGCTCCAGCTCACGACGGAGACGGGCGAGACGCGCGAGTGGAAGATGGCGACGAAGCTGACGATGAATATGATGACGGAGCAGACGTGCTGCAGGATGACGGTCGAGTCGGCGACGAGCGGCCAAAAGTCGTACGGCTTGAGGCGCGGGTTGCGCTGGAGGTTTTCGAGGAACGTGGCCTGGTCGGTGTAGTTGTCGGGGTCTGATCCAGTCTTTTGATTAGCAAAGAAATACAAGAAGAGAAAGAAAAAAAGAAAAGGAAAGAGGCCGAAACACGACTGTCTTCCCGAGGAGGGCTGTTGAGCATACATGACTGCTTCACCCACATGAGCTTCTTCCACGTCCGCTTCCGCCGCCGGCTGCCGCTGCGCTGGCCGCTGAGGCGCCGACGACGCATTGTAGAGTCAGCCGCACCATCACCGCCGCCGCCGCCGTTGCCGTCGTACCGGCGCGGGGGCGAGACGCACGCATCGCTGGGCGAGAGGTGGGAGCGATGGCGGCTGCTCAGCGGCGGGAAAGGGATCTCGTCATCTGTTGGCGACGGCATGGTCGCAGGGCGGCTCTCGCTGGGCAGTGACCCCTCTCTGTCCTGAGACTAGTAAAATGCTATTTTTTTTTCGCAATCGCATGGAAGAAGGCTATGTTATCGTATGTCTCGATCTGGATTTCCGCAACGTTTGGGGGTCTTGTCCAGGGGTCGGTGACCGGTCCGGTGGGGAGGGGGGAGAAGGGGAGGGGGGCGAGCAGAGTCGTTGGCGCCAAAGCCCCCCGTGGAAAGCGTGGAAAGCGAATGTTTGGTCAACTGAAAAGTCGGTATAAGATATTCAGAGGCCGAGCTCGGATGCTTTTTAGCTGCCTGGCGGGGAGGGGGACGGCCCTTGATGGTGGCTGAGCACTGAGAGCTTCGATGCTGGCTACTGGGCACGCAAAAAAAGGTTGCCAAGTGTGGGTTTTGTCTCCCCGATTCTGATACAAAAAAGGCCGGGCATGGGCCGCATGGCAATGGCGATTCAGCAACAAGTGGAGAGCGCGCTGGCCCAGCACAAGTCGGAACTCGCCAGGCGATCTTCCGCAGGAGGATAAGATCACTTTTCCAAAAGGGGGCGTGTGTTTTATGAATCGGTGGAAAACGCGTGATTTTTCGAGTCATTTCCAACAACATGGCATTGATCTGAGTATGTGGGCGGGCGCGCATGGTACTAAAAAAAATAGAGAACAGAACTGGCAGAACCGGAACCCCCCCTGGTTGATAACTCGAGCCCTGACTGCTGTAAGTAGTCCCTGCGCAAGCATACATGCTCTTCGTCATGAGACAATAGCCTCAGCAAAGCCCAGGGCCAACACGCTCGCATGTTGCGCCGGCAAAAGAGAACAGTTTTCGACGCCACTCTTGTTTATGCTTCAACGTTTCTGTGACGTCCCTTTCCCCCCACCATGATGCCGCCTTGCCGCAAACGCTTCTGGAGATCTATATAAGGTCCAAGGCAACTACTCAACTCACACATATGCCGCCACTGCCAACGCCCATTCGAAGCCATCCTGGTCTTTGCTCCTTACAAAGATGCTATAAAGAGATAGCACCGTTACTGCGAATAACTTTTTTGATTCCCCACAGACCACCACTATGTCGCGTGCCTTTCTTTGATCTCGAGCCTTGACCTTTGGCCCACCGCATATAATACTCCCTCCCCCCCCTTGCTCTCAACTTGTTTCGAGAGATTGACAAAGAAAAAAAAACTAAACACGATTGCTTGGAATCTACCGTTCACTATCCAAACGAGAAAAATTTCAACAAGATCGACACTGAGGATCGTCGTTCCTGGTGGCCCCTTCCCTTCACCTGCCCAACATGAGAGCCTCTGTCATGGTTACGTGCCTTGCCGTCGCTGCAACGGCCACTCCCACCCGCCCGCGCATCATCAAGGGCTGGAGAGACGACGACGGCAGTGTCTCGGGCTTCGATGCCGCCGATTCCCAGAACCTTGTCGGCCAGGCCGTCTTCTCGGCCGTTCACGCCGTTGCCGACCCGACAGACGGAGACGCCGTCACCTGGAAGTGCGGCGACAAGCCTCCCTTGGGAAGCGAGGTCGAGTGCAGCGAGGATGCGCACGGAACAAGATTCTTCGAAAACCTGAATTTGAACAGTCTGTATTCCTGCATCAAGTCCGCAGTACTGTTTTGCACAGTCTGGATCGCCCTCGCCCTGTTCGTCGAGTCTGTTCTATCGCAAGTTCCCTTGGTGCCTCCGCCTCGTCATCGTCTCTCCAAACTAACATTGCTTGATAGGTTATTCGAGGTAGATAAGGCACCTCATACGCGAGATGCTAGTCTAATAGAAGCAGGCATGCCCCCTGCCGATGCAAAGACGGGCGACTTGATCTGATTGTCGCGCCACCTGAATGGTCATTTGCAGCGAGCAAGATACCCCCAAAGACTTCTTTATTATTAGACTTTTTTTTACATTTGAGATTTTTCTCTGTTTTAGACCTTTTTGTCCTCTCGGACTTTTACGGACAAGGGATTTGCATTTTTGGGCTGTTTTCTAGACTTTTTGCGTCGACTTATGTTAAGCAGGGATGTCGGTGGTAGGTAGTAATTACAATGGACGGCGTTTGAGGAGCAACAGACGATAGACAGTTTACTTGTGCTAAATTGTTGACTCCGTAATGTTTGGTCATTTGATTCTAATCTCGTGCAAATTCGTGGCCACAGTCTTGGCGCAAGTTTGCCAACAGCACGCGCGCAGAGTGACAGGATGACCCTGATGCACGCAACAACGACAGTCCCCTGCTTCACCACATCTGCATGTCTTGGGTACGCATCCACCCAACGACGGTTTATCAGCGCATGCCGTCAACTATAGAGACATTTGCCATTGTACGACGCAAATGACGATCAATTGCATCGGCAGTATGCTTCGCTCCACCAATTAAACGAGAGCAGCTGCAGAAAGACGGCGTTTGTCCCATTGACGAGGAGGGCAAACCGCCAATATCACAAGGAGAAATGGGATGGACCATACAGGTTCGAAAAGAGAGACCCAGACACAAGATCAAACGCAACACCTGGCATCTTGATTAATTTGTTTCAAGACAGACTTTCGTCAGATCATATGTCGACCTCAACAAGGCCGCAGAGCTCTGGCGACATTGGCTCTGCTCGCGCACCGTCGCGACCCCGTACTACGCCTGCCTCACCCGCGGCATCCGCCAGCAAGCCCTTGCTTTGCAGCAAAACTCCATCAAGCCCCCTTGGGCGAGTTTTTGGGGAGTATCGGCGGGGAGTTTGACATGTCTGGCAGTGAGGAAGGCACCAGTAGCAAAGACACGTTGCATGAATAGACGAGTGGATGAGGTGTCAACCGTAAATTACAAATGGTCAATCTGGACCCGTTGTATAGAGACATCCGCAGCATGGGGCTGCGCCCACAGGGCCAGGTAGGCCTGCTGAGACTTACGGCACATATGCATCAGACTCCCGTGTATAACAATGAATTGACTTTTGTAAACGACACTGTTTGTGCAGTGCATTCTATATACTGTATATCTTGTGTGAATAGTAACCTCGCAGCGCTCAGATGTAGCCCTTGAGGATAGCGGCCTCGGCATTGAGGATAGACGAGCCAGCAGCTCCAATGACGGCTAAGTACCGGTTAGCGCAACTCTCACACGGCTTGTGAATGCGATACTTACTGTTGTGGCTGAGAGCAACAAACTTGAGATCAAATATGCCGCTCTCGTCCTCACGCACGCGGCCTACGCTGACAGTATACCCGTTGCCCAGATCACGATCCAGACGGGGCTGCGGGCGGTCCGCGTCCTCAAACACCATAATCGCTGGCTCCGGTGCCGACGGGCAGCCCAGCGCCTGCGCCTCGCAGGTATACTCGCGCAGTGCCTTCTTGACCGCCTCGGCCGACGGCGCGGGCTGGTTCTTGAACTTTAAGCTGACGCACGCCGTGTGACCGTCCAGGACCGGCACGCGGTTGCACGCCGCCGAGACTCTGAGGCCGTCCTGCTCCACAAACGCCGTCTTGGCGGCGTCCAGGCTGCCGAGAATCTTGCGCGCCTCCGTCTCGAGCTTGTCCTCCTCACCCTGGATAAATGGCACGACGTTGTCCAGCATGTCCATCGATGAAACTCCTGGGTAGCCAGCACCGGATACGGCCTGAAGCGTGACGATGCTGACAATGTCGATGGGGCCGAACGCGGCCTGCAGCGCGGCAAACGGGATCACGAGACCAATGACAGCGCAGTTGGAATTACACACCAGGAACCCCTTGGAGAGGTTGTGCACAGATCGCTGGTGCGGGATGAGGTCGAGGTGGGGGAGATTGACGGTCGGCACGACGAGAGGGACGAGAGGATCGCGACGGTAGTTTTTGGCGTTGGAGAAGACTGGAATTTCGGCCTTTAGGAACTCCATCTCTGGCAGCAGCAGTCAGTAATTTCGGACGGAACACAGTAGCGGCGACGGAAAAGGACAAAAGAAGCACCAGAAAGCATGAATATGAGTAGCAGAGGGAAAAAGGGCAAAAGGAGGGAAAGAGGCAACAAACCGATATCACCGGCCACGTCAGAGTCGAGGCCGGAAAAGACAACATCGCAGTCGGCAAACTCGCTAGCCTTGCACTCGCGAACCACCATGTCGGCGACCTTGCCCATGGGCGAGGCCTGCTTCCAGCGGACGGCGTCCTTGTAGGACTTGCCGGCGGACCGCGACGAGGCGCCGATGGCGTGCAGGACGAGGGAGGGGTGCTGGGCAAGAAGTAGGATGAAGCGCTGGCCGACGGAGCCAGTGGCGCCGAGGACACCTGTTTTCAACGCGCCGCGCGCGCGCAAGGTCAGCTCAGAGCACATGGGTTGCTTCCACTTTTTTCGCATCTCGGCCGTGAAAATGGGCGAGAGAGAGAGAGAGATTTCGCGGACGAGGTAAATTTTGCGGACGGAAACGGAGGCGGAGTGGCGAGACCGGGCAGGAAGGAAGACGTACCGCACTTCTTTGGAGGTAGTTGCGTAGCCATCGCGACGGAGGTAGACTGAAAGGGAGCTGTAGATTGTACTCGGCGCTCAAAAACCATGCAAGAGACCTGGATGGGTACAGACGGATGGATATGTCGTCTGCGAAATATTTTGGTCAAGACTCATGGGCAAAGCACATGCCCCGCCATAAAGCACCCTGCTGCCCCGCCATCGGAGCGCTCGCCGCCAGCGAATCTTGGGGCTCCACTCTGCCTTATCAACAACCGGCGCGCTCCAACTCCCTCTGCATCACACGTAGCCATCAAGAGATGATGAGAGAAGAATCAATTCATAAATTTCAACGGCATTCCCGTAGGATGCTACCGCAACGTCATAAATCCTGATACATTATGTAAACAAGAGAAAAGCTCAGATAGCCGGTAAAGCAGGACTTGCCCCCCCGGCAGAGTATAGATAACGCCGTTTGCATGCAGATCCGACGATGAAAAAGTCACATAGCCACCATTCCACTGTTCAAGCCGAGTCCGCGGCTAAACGCAGCATACAAAAAAGAACCCTCCGCTACTTTATACCGAAGAATTGGCGACGCGCGCACTGTTGGCGTAAATGTGGAACTGAACAAAGATGAGGGAATCTTCGAAAATCGTGCCGAGCGAGCCAAGCAGCCAGGGTACGGCATTGAGCAGGTACTTTTTGTCCTGCGAGTAGGCGACCAGGCTGATGCCGTAGGTCGCGTTTCCGGTCAGCGAAAGGAGGAAGAAGAGCAGAGCGAGACCTGCGACGGTTAGCCTTGTAGCAAGAGCGGTGGGGAGCGCGGAAGCCTACCCTCGCATGACTTTTCGCGGTAGTTTTTGATGATTTGAGGTACACGAGCGCTGCAAATTGTTAGCGGCACTGATTTGAGTCTTGGTCAGAAAAATTCCTCACGTGAGATAGAAAAAAGCACTGGCATAACCCAAAATCAAGCCAATAAACTCGAGCGTCGTTCTCCCGTCGGCGGGGTCCGAGGGCGGTGCGGGATCCGATTTCCACGCACCAGCCTTGTAGGAAATGAACCACCCCAGGAAGCCAATGACGTAGACAGCCACCAAGCTGACAAGGTTCTGCACCCAGGGCTTCGTGTCGAGGACGTCGTCGCCAATGGGCGTCTTGGTCTGGGACGAGTGGCTCTGGCGACGCGACGACTCGCTCTGACGGCGGCCAAGCAGCGGCGAGTCCTCGGTCGCGTAGGCGCGGGCGGCGGTGCGGGCGGCCTTGCGGCGGTTGAGGTTGTTGTAGTAGAGGCACTGCGTGATGAGGACGCAGTCGGCGACGCAAAAGTAGCAGGCAAGGGCAATGGCCGTCGGGGCGAGGTGGGTGAAGAATGCGCCTGTTTGCCGACGTCGAAGGTTAGCGAGATGCGGTTGGAGAGGGGCGCGCGGAAGATGCAAAAAAAAGAAAGAAAACGCACCCAAAAGATTGGTAATGTCGCCGAGCATCCAGACGACCAAAAAGGCCATGCTGATGCCGTCGGCACTCTTGGCCTTGTAGTTGGCAAACATTTGCGGCAGCTAGCTTTGGGTCAGCATCGAGGTTCGTTCGTCGTTGTGGTCGGGGAGGCGACCAAAGCAGGTCGTACCATGAGACAGATCCAGGAGGCCATGCTGATGCTGCCAAAAATGCCCGAAATGGCTTCAAGCAGCGGCATCCCGTTGTCGTGCGGCGCGGCGACGGCAGCCAGGGCCCCGAGAGAAAAGGCCATCGCTGGAGGCCTGCGGAGAAGAAAAGAAATGTAGATCTGCAGCGCACGATGCACACGGGTCGAGTTGGCGACAGCTGCAGCCTGTTGGTTCCGAGACAAGTACGACAAAGAAGAAGACTGTCTGTTTCTTTCCTTTCCTTCTCAAAAAACAGGTAGCAGAGCCCGCCGCAGCAGACGATTGAAACAATTCCGAGTATTTGTAGGAACAAGAATTGGCTACTGGGCGGTCAGGTCGCTCGGCGTCCACGAGACAGGTTTGGCGGGCGGCCAGGCGCTGTAGTCATATGGATCCCCGGTTCTTATCGCTGCACGGGGCAGATTCGGAAAAGCCGACACTCCCATTGGACGATTGGGTATGATTCAGCTTGTTGGCTTGTCACTAAGACTGCCGGCTTCGGGGAGAGGGGGGGGGGGGAGTGTGGGGTGGCTCGGGTGGCTTGAGCCTCGAGGGGAGCGCCACAGTCATTTTTTTATGCCTAATGACAGCACAGGCGACAGGCATATATATGTAGAGTCACCCGTCATCTTGCATCCTGCAGCCGCACATCTGCGCCATCTGCGACATGTACCTACAGGACGGCAGCGGGCTAAGCCAGATGGAGAGCTCTCGAAGAAAATTTTATCGCGACTATCATTCCCTGCCACAGCTGCATGACGCAACATATATCTACCTCCAGACTGGGGTCCCCGATAGCCGCCAATGATGATGACGATGGGCTAATCTACATGGAGATCTCACGAGGACAATCATCCTACAATTCTTTCAATATTCTGGCGGCAAAATTAGGGCCGAGTCGCTATATTTGACCGTGTCTCATCCGCATCGCCAGCTGCTGTGGCGTCTGTGCCGTGAATATTTGGTCATTGGAATCTAAAAAGCAGAATCACGACTCTCTGTTTCCACAAGTCCAGTCTTTTTACCCTGTTTCTCAAGACGACCTGATGGCATATTTCACTCTATGCTTAACCCCACAAGCGAGGCCCTCCTACTCGATGTCGGCTCCGGGTATAGCATGCGAGAGTCGACGTTGTCTGCGCCTTGCCAGCGCTTCGTTATGTGACGCGCGCACGATGCCCGTCAAAGAACTCAGGCCTGTCTGTCCTCCTCATCGGTCTTCTTCTTCATCCTTTGCGCTCTCTTCATACAAAATCGCCGAGCCCTGGTCGCTCCCCGCCTCCAGCATCAGCCGATTCAGATGACGCAGACCCTCCTGCAGCCCCTGAACCGTGGCATTCTCTGGTCCGAGAATCGCGCGGTAAGCGTCGAGCGCGGGCTGATAGTACTCCCGCGCCCTCCTGAAGACGGCCCTGCCTCTGCCTCAGATGGCCCGTGCTATCCATGATGCAGAGCGCGGGCCGGAACCGCGCCGACTGCATGGGCGCAATCACTTCCTCGTAGCCGCGCAGTGCCTTCACGAGCAGCTTTTCAGCCTCGCTCAGCCTTCCCTGCGTCATGCACACGGCACCCGGGCTCGACACTAGCACCGGCTTCTCTCCGTGGTTCGACCCGTAGACCGCACCCCAGGCGTCGATGGCGCGCCCGCAAATACTTTCTGCACCTTGATAGTCAATCTGCTTGTAGTGCAGCAGGTGCCCGAGGCTCGCAACGACAAATATCGTATTTACATGATCGGGACCTCATACCATTTCGGCATCTTACAGCGCCCCAAAGTATATCTTCTTTGCTTCCTCCGTTCGGCCTTGAGCGAAACAAATGCCCGCTTGGCGGAGAAGTGCTTAATATCCTTTCGGCTTCTGGCAGCTGCACTTGCACCTTGTACAGATTGCCCAGATCCATCAGTACGTTAAGGGAAATCTGGAATCCCTTGCCCTTACCTGCCCCAAGCCCATCCAGAGCTTTCCGAAGAAGCTTTTCAGCCTGATCCAGCTTTTCTTTGAACAAGTAAAGTCGCACCATATCGGGGACACACATGGCTGTACCTAATGCGGTCAGGTTATCTCCTAATTACCGGCCTGCGCTGACCGTGAGAGTCTTTCTACTTCTTCTCGTAGTCGTTTTTGAGCCCATACTTGGTCTGGCGATTTCTTGCCGATGATTCACGCTCAGAGACAGTAAATTCAGACAGTGAGGTGCCGCGCAACGCTTTTGCCGGCAGTCCCGCAATATCACGAATCATGGTCTCTAGAGAGATTCTCTGTCTCCTAGAAAGACCGCATCTTTTGAGTCAAAATCTACTACTTTCGGGACAATAAGTTTCTGAAGCGTCCAGCCACGCGTGAGCCATCTGCTTGCTTGGAACGATGACCTGCAAAGGTCCTTTCCTTCTTCATCAGACTTGTCAGCTCTTGAAACATCTTCCATGTACATATAGCGTCGAGTTACATTGCAGTACCATCGGAACATGCTGTTTATGGCCGTTTGCAACTGTATGGAATTGGACTTGTCGATACAGCAAGTGTCCACCCAAAAATGCTGTAGTTGTTGATCCTATGCAATCACCTAATCCAGCAGTAGTGCATGCTGCTTTGATTGTTCGGTACAGAACTGAAGCTTTTGGTAGTCTTCATTCTGTCTCTAATTTCCAGAGCTCGTGATATCTGGGAATATAATTTCTTCTGGCCCCCAGGTATGGAAAAGAATGGCGTAGGGCGGGACCGTATCAGAGGATGGATCTTGAGTAAAGCTGTAGTTGCCAGCATTGTACACTTCAATAACCGCATAGTTAGTCGCGGAATGAACGCAGTATGACTTACACGTAGATAGTGATGGACAAGAACTGGGAGGCCATGGGGAGCTGCGACTGCGGCTGAAGAACGAGGCGGCGCAGCAAAAGGTGAGGCTTGGGCGGCTTGGGCGGGGTACGATAATTCAAAATGATTAATACTGATTGATTCGTGTGCATTTAATTCGTTTAATTGTCAAGGTCATTTTGCGAGGCAACCAAATCACCGCTGCATCGTCTTGAAAGCCGTACTCGGCATGGGGAGCACTAGGCCCTGCTACGCCCAAAAGACCTCGACTACTAGTAACGCATCTTTTGAATCAAGGAAGGAAAAAAATGAGCATAAATCTCTGCCCGAATCTTAAATGTATGAATGCGAAGCGGCTATATTTCCCGGGCGGTCTCTCGTCATGTCCGGAAGTGTGCCCGATGACCCCGACTAAACCAAGTCGCTGCCCGGTTCTGCTGCATCGCGTTATCCTACACGATTTCCAAGTCAATCTCTGCCCGACATTCACATCATCACCGCTTACATCGCAGGCAACTTCATCGCCAACTCCACCGAGGCGCATCCGAACGAGATACTCAAGCGCACTGACGACGACTGCCTCGCTTCCGTAGCAAGCTGTGCCGACTCCATCCGCTACCCGAAATGGGGCAAGTTCACAGAGTGGATGCGTCGTGTCCTCGCTCACGAACTAGACCGAGCAGGCGCTACTACGACCGTACCCTGCCCCCGTGGCGCGGCGCGCAGGCCGTTGCACAAGGATGACGTGTTCCGGGGCGGCAACGGCATCCACCTCCACCATGTATGGGACAGCTCCATCTTGGAAAAGTGGCTGGGTGGCCTGCGCGGCAAGCCGTACCCGCTAGCGAAGCGCGCTGGGCGACGCAACTCTTGGGTCAAGGATACCTCTGTCGAGAGCAGTGTCCGTACCGCTGTCCTACTACACCGATCAATGAGTCTACACACACTGTGTTATTAGTAAATCCCCACACTGTGTCTTTAGTGCGAAAACCATACTGTGCGTGGCGGAAGGCACTGTGGCTGAGGTGGCTGGAGAGAAGCTCGGCGGCGAGCGTGAAAGGGGGACATCATTCTTTCGGAAACCCTGGTTCCCCCCCAGACACTCGTTCTCCTTCATCATTCTCCTTCATCATTCTCCTTCAGCAATTCGTTCCTTCAGGTCCTCTGAGTCGCGAAAAATCCATTGTGGATGCCAACACGCCGAAACTGACGCCATGGCCGACAACATTGTGAAACACTCAGAGATAGAATGGCCAGCCGGATTCGGCATACATGACCTTATTAGCGCCGGAGTCAGTGGCATTCTTGTCCTCGATTCCCGCACTTTGGAAACAGTCACCGCCATTAAGAAGCCATATGATGCAGAAAGAGCTCTACAAGTTGATCTAGAGCGGCAGATTTATGAACGATTTGCACTGCAGGGAGGACATGGCGGACTCTTGAAATACTATGGAACCGTTGAGAATGGCATCCGGCTGGAATATGCAGCCCGGCACGCCCTCGATACGACAGATGTCACCGACCAGCCGCTGCACGTAATGTACGCCGCCGCTGGATAATGCAAATTGCTGTGGCCCTACGCTTTATCCATGGTGCTGGCGTCATTCACGGAGACTTGCGTCGCGCAAATATTTTGGTTGATGACAAGCTGGACGCAAAGGTGGCTGATTTTGCTGGCTCTTCGCTGGATATGTCGCCATTGCTTCTTGAGAGCCCTGCGTTCAACCCTTTCTATACGCCCCTGTCAACCAAGGGCGACATATATGCCTTTGGTTCCTTAGCCTATGAGATATTAACCGGCCATAGACCAGATCCAGACCGGGGCCTCTCATTTTCGCAAGGGAAATCTTTGGGCATTTACGCCATGATCATTAATAAGTGCTGGCAAGGGGCATACTCTAACTGTGATGAACTGATACAAGACTTGAATGGTAATGTGCTCGTCCTATTGTTATGCTACGCAGCTAAAATGTGGTACTAGCAGCAGCCCCAGAAAGTAGCCCAACTCGCAACAGCGTTACGATGCGCATGGCTATGCTTGCCATAGTCGGGCTGACTATTACGGTTCTTGCCTTACGGCCGTCAGCGAAGGCTTGGTTTTCTGTTCGATCCATACGCACATCAATGTAACAATGGGTCAGTGCATACAGGGCACTCTCCCCGCGAAGCCAAGTACGTGCCAAGCTGAATAGGTTTGCCATTCAGGTCTTTGGAGGGAGTAGCGTCGGCACTAATATCCGTCTGATCACGGTATTCGTTGACGAGCAAATGGTGGAGACGACAACGAATGGTGGGACGGCAAAAGTATCTTGCCAGCCGAATTGTGCACAAAAATACCTCGCATTTCCTAGAGGTCGTTTCTTATTATGCGCCGTAGCGCGTCGGCAGTACCACCCAGGGAGACTGCAGAAGCGAGTAAATTACCTCGACCATAGCAGCATCTGGGCATTTCCACAACACCTTGCCCAGAAATAGCTCTCTATGGATGGTAGACCAAGCTCCAGGCGAGCCCGAACAGGAACGTAGCAAAGCCTGACCCTCGCCAGGATGAGGTGGCTGGCTAGTCTGTGGCGCATGCACCAAGAGAGGCAGTTTCGGCCATCTAATAAAGCCACGCCACAAAGCACCGCCCACCCGACGCCCGATACCACGCTCACCGTCCAATCGATCATTGCTTGTCTTTTCTTGCACAGGCACAAGGCAGCTATGGGATAAGTATCCATACAATCATCGCTCATCTGTACCGCAAAAAGCGTACGCAGTGTGGAAGTGGCATCCCAACCAATCAGAACATGGTGTCTGTAATTGTGTGATCACTGATTACTTAGGACACCGGTAATTCGTACTCCGTACTGCTCTCGACAGTATCGATCTGGCCGAAACTAGTGGTACTGCGCTGGCATGGTCGCGCGAGGCCAACGCCATCATCCGTTCGCATGGTGAGTCGCACAGCGTTTCCGAAACCATGTCACCGTCGCGCCATCCAAGCAAAAAAGTACTTGCACAAGGCCCCAAAGCCATCCAAGGCCAGGAGCTGAGCGGTCAGTGTTACGAGGACGCCGCACCCATTTTGGGAAGCAAGTCGCTCTGGCCGGTTATAGGATGGCCGTCTTACTCGACAAGATTGCCGAGGAGTACAATGCGCAGAGTTGGGATGGCGGCGATGCTGAGCTGGAACTGTAATACGATTTGTGCACGTTTCGAATATTTGACCGGTTGAATATTCAATGGGCCGGATGCCAAATGGGCTGATTATTTAGTGGACTGGGAAAAGAAATACCCGAAATTCTATAACCATCGAGCATCTGCGACAGCAACTGACGTTTATGCGACCCCATCTACCGAACGCTGTAAAGGCCCCAGAAATCAATTGTCATCAACATGCTACACTGCAGTACTCAAGTCATCCCCCCAAGAAACGCGTCATCGGAATCGAGCCTTGAATTGAGACGAAACCATTCCAAATCGGACGTGGCGAACCAGGAGATGGGATGTGCCTTGTCATCGAGCTCAGACGACGACGCACAGGCACGTATGGGGAAATCCTGTGCAGATGCAAGCGATGCAAAATGGAAAGAAGACACTTTTGCTGCGAATTTAGGTATGGATTGTTTCGGAGTGATATGACGCCCAGAATCTTGGCACTTGGCAATGGGAGCCTTTGACGACGACTTTGGGAAAGGCGCGCCGCGCGACGGCACCATGCCGGTCAATCCGAACGGGAAAAAATGAAGCCAACTCGTAGAAATGAATTCGAACCTGAGCTGTAACTGCAAATCTGCAAATCTAATGAAATGGCGGTCGAAACCGACAAGCCATGTGCCTCAGGCGCGTTGTACAAGTAGCCTGTGACACTTTTCATCGGCACAGAACGGCCACGTCGGGTTCGCGGCACAGAAAGTACATTGGCCGGATGTAAGACAATATGCATCGCCTCCCCCAGCAGACGGGAAGGCGTCGAAATTGAGCTCGATTCCGATTGTAGAGTGCAATCTTCCCCAGATACGTCGGGTTTACAGTGGTTGTACCTGAGACGAGACATGCATAGGGTTACGATTGAGCGTTCAACCATGGGGGGGTGGACGTGGTATGGACGGACGGGCAAAGCATAACCGACCATCGGTTCGTCAGGGCCCTTATTATTTTACAAGCCAGCGAATTAAGTGTGCAGCCGGGGTTGCCCCGAATGAGGCAACCCGGCGAGTTATGAAATAGGATGTTACAGGAATCAGATGACAAAAATAAAAAGGTCGTAGTTGGAGATATGAGGACCAAAAAAAAACCTTGAATAAAACTGGACATATTTTCTAATTCGACAATACGTCCCAAACAGTCCAGTTTTCTTCTAACGTCTGGCGCAACTTTGCAAGTAGGGAGCCCAGGAGCTTCCCACATTGTCTCGCGGCGCGCCTCACCTGTGTAAGAGGCCGGCCGCCGGTGGAGCCGCTCCGGCGGCCGGTCTCGTCGCTCATTGGACGGCGACCGGCCACACCCAGGGGCTGCCGCACGTCTGCGACACTCCGTACCTCAGAACTCTACTTTTTCCCTTTCTTTTTTTTTCTTTTTTCTTTTTCTTTTTTTTTACACTTTTTCTCGAATTTCATGCAGCCTCTCAAGGCTGGAAAGGGGGGGGCCCTCAACCAAGTAAGTAGTACTCAGTAAACCTTGCATTCTTATTTCGGTGCCGCATTGCAGCGTGGGTGGGTGGGTTGCTTTTCTTCGTACAGGGCTGGATGTCTGTCCTTGGATGGTCGGCACGCCATTCCCGCCCACTTGGCACCCGCGACTGATGAAGAAGAGTGGGAAGCACCATGTCCCATGGGGAACCCGTCATAGCTTTCTTGCTATTCCCTGTCACGAAGGCGTGGGACCCAAGATGCATGGCATCGTGCAGGCACTTTACAGCTGCGACTCCTCTGGTTTGGAGCCACTGTGCCGATCCTCCTAATTTCCGTCTCTGTCTCCCCTCCTTATCTGTCTTTTCTTTGCCTTTACGGCGTTGATAATTCCCAAACACGAGCCATCTCATCGCCTGCAGATGAGCAGGGCACCCGTGGCGGTTGGTGGTTGGTGGTTGGTGGCGGCAAGACAAGGAGGAGCCCACCACTTACACGCAAATGACGGACGAGCTGTCTGCGATTCCTCCCAACCTACAAGCGGTACCCACCGCTGCCGGTTTTGCCCTCGTGGAGTTGTGCAAAGGAATAGCTGAGTGCTCTTCCTCCTTTCGGCCAGTACAGATTTGTTGGCCCAGAGGCCGTGTGTGCCGGTTTGGCCGCCCCCCTCCCCGGGTTTGCAAACTCATGCATCAACTTGCCTACACACACCCCTTCCCGGGGGGGCAAACCTGAGGCCATGCCACCACCCAGGCTAGCGAGCCGAGATTCCGTCTCGTCCCTTGTTAGTCTCGCCTTCTTCTTCTCGCCTCTTCCAGAGGACCGGGGTTGCCTCTGGCAGCCAGGGTTCTTAAAGGCATGACCTTGGCATTCCCCTCTGGCCCGCCCCCCTCTTCCCTCCGACTCTCTTTTTTTACGTTTTAAAGATATTCCCCCTCTCCTTTGACTCTTGCGCTCGTTTCCGTTTCCTCTTTCCTTTTCCCCTTCCCCAACCGCTGGACGTATACCTTATTCTTCTTTGCTGAGCGTGCTGGGCTGCTTTTGTCTTCCGCGTTCGTTCGCTCCTTTGCCCGCTCAACACTCTCGGCGACTAATACACCACCAAATCGACTCTCGTTTGCAATCATCTTCGGTCTGGAACCATAGATTGTGACTTGTTGCGGCTCGCTCTCTTTCATCTTTTCTTCATACAACACCATAATTTGTCTAGTCCTTCTTCGTCAATCGTTTCGCCTAGACGACATTCCTCAACATGCAGCTCAAAGCCATCATTACAGCCCTCGTGGGCGCAGCCATGGTCGTCGATGCCGCCGATGCGCGTCGCTCTCCTATTCTCTCCGCCCTCGAGCGTCGTCAGAACCGCCAGGGTGGCAATCGCCAGGGCGGTAACCGGCAGGGTGGCAACAACGGCGGCAACGGTGGTAACAACGGCGGCAACGGTCTTCAGCTTTCCCAGAATGTCGTTCAGCAGGGCTCTGCACAGAATGGAAATAATCCCGGCTCCGCCGACCAGGCTGCTTCTGCGACGTATGTTACCAAGAGGTCGAATCTTTAAAGGGCAAAACTGACATGGTTTACAGTTCCAACAACAACTTTATCAACTTCTGCCAGGGCAAGACACTGACCAATGGCGCCCAGGTCCGTGGCGGCTCCTGCAACGGTATTCGTAAGTGATCCACTCAAGTACTCGACTTTCAGTGTACGTTTGTTTAACATTGTCGCGAAGCCATGGGCAACATTCCCGCCACCACCAAGATGGTCTCGAGCATCTTTGTCAACCCCCAGAACGGCGACAACATTGCTGCCAAGCAAGACTTTGATATTCAGGTGCAGATGATCAACTTTGCGCCCGGCGCCTTCACCAATGCCACCACCACCTACTACTCGGCGCCCCAGGACCTCAACCAGGACGGCTTCATCATCGGCCACACCCACGTCACCGTCCAGGACACGGGCCGCACCCTCAACCCCCAGGCGCCTCTGGACCCCCAGAAGTTTGCCTTTTTCAAGGGTATCAACGATGCAGGCAACGGCCGCGGTCTTCTCTCGGCCAAGGTCACCGGTGGTCTCCCCGCTGGCAACTACCGCCTGTGCAGCATGTCGTCTTCGGCCAACCATCAGCCGGTCCTCATGCCCGTCGCCCAGCGTGGTGCTCAGGATGACTGTGTTCGCTTTACTGTTGGCGGCAACGGCAACAACAACAATAACAACAACAACGGCGGTAACCGCAATGGTCAGCAGAACAACGGCCAGCAGAACAACGGCCAGCAGAACAACGGCCAGCAGAACAATGGCCAGCAGAACAATGGCCAGCAAAACAACGGCCAGGGTAACCGTAACGGCCAGCAGCAGGGTGGACAGCAGCAGGGTGGACAGCAACGCGGCGGCCAACAGCAAGCTGGACAGCAGCAAGCTGGACAGCAGCAAGCCGGTCAGCAGCAAGCCGGTCAGCAGCAGGGTGGCCAGCAGCGCGGCGGCCAACAGCAAGCCGGTCAGCAGCAGGGCGGACAGCAGCAGGGCGGACAGCAGCGCGGCGGCCAACAGCAAGCCGGTCAGCAGCAGGCCGGTCAGCAGCAGGGTGGCCAGCAGCGCGGCGGCCAACAGCAGGGCGGACAGCAGCAGGGCGGACAGCAACGCGGCGGCCAGCAAAACAACGGTCAGGTCAACAACGGTCAGCAGGGTCAGGGCAATGCTAACGCTGGAGGTCAGGGCAACAACGCTAATGCCGGAGCCGGAGGAGCAGGCGGCCGGGGTGGTGCCAGCAAGGCGGCGGCGCTCGGCGGCGTGGCGGCGCCCGAGATTAGCCAGACCAACGACAAGAGCCGCCCCTTTGGCGTTGCGGGCAACAGCTTCACCACAAAGGGCGACGCCGTCCAGCGCTCGTGCGAGACGCAGCGCGCGGCCTGCCAGAGCGGCGTCCAGTCCGGCGCCGTCCAGGGCGTCGAGGCCTCGGCGTGCGACACCCAGATGGCCCAGTGCATCTCTGAACTGTCGTAACACACCAACTCCAGTTTAGCGGATTCGCCTCGCGGTCTTGAAATTTTTTCAATTTCTTTTTTTTTATCATTTTTTCCCTTTCCGGTGTGTGAGTCTCTGTGTGTCTACGTGTGTGTGTTTTTGTTGTGGTTGTCTCCTTTGCCCCCGACTCGCGATGAACAAAGCTCACTTACACTGAGAAGGGGGAGGGCGAGGGCCTACTACGTTGGTGGAAGGTTCGAATCGTAGGGCATATGAAAATTGCTGTTGTTTGTTGGTTACTCTACATCTACACTTGTTGTTTTATTTTAAAACATTTTTTTTTCCTTTCTCATTTTTCTTGTTTTCCTTATGTATTTCGAAAGGCTCATGGTTTTCCTGCTCTTGTGTTGGCTTTGGATTGCCTAATCTACTTGGATGACTTTGGTTTTAGGGATCCCCTTCCTCGATGTATAGCAGGTTTTTCATCATGAATGAAACGGTTCATTTTCTTTAGGTGCCATTGTTGGGCGTGCGGAAAAGCTTTCTCTTCCTTCGGGAGCGGAACTGACGTGAACCGAGTTTGATTGACGGAAATCCATTGCGACACCGACGGCAACGGGGGGTTTTTTTTTTTGTTGTCGTCACTCTCCTGCGTAAATTTCCTAATAAAGCATAGAGCATAGAAAAGAATGGAAATAATCAAGGAAACAAGTTCCCGCAGCATAAATGAGCCGTCTTGTTGTAGGCTAGGTAGGGTGGCATAAGCTATTCGGTGGCGGTTCTGAAACTCGGTGTTGGTTTCGCCGGCTTTCTCCCAGTTTCACTTTCATCATTGGAGGCATTTAGCTGGCAGCTTACAGGTGAGGGCTGGAGACGTTTCAAGACAGTAGTAGCAGGCAGCAGAGACGCCCATTTTTCCGAGTGATTTTTTGCCATTGGAGCATCACAAGCAATGAGAAGACGTAATTACAATCGCAAAGAGCGAATAGGCCTACCTGGGAGGGCGGCCGCACTCGACTTTGTTGGCAAAAGGAATGTAATTGTAATATGGGTAATGTCTATATGGTATTAATGTATCGCTTTCATGATGCTCCCAGGTGCCCCCCAACGTCATGCTCCCGGCATGCTCGCCTTCCCTTTCATTTCCTTGCTTGTATCTCCGAGTATCTTTGTTGATTCAATGTGAGCGGCGTTTGTCAACCTCTTCTGGGTCTTTTTTGAACGAGTTAGTTTCTTTAACGCTCGGTCCTATCCATGTGTACCCACGGACACGGTCTTTTTTTTTTTTTGGCGAGAGAGAGAGAGAGAGCTTACCCGCAGCCCTGGGGCGTGACGACGCCAAAGAAGCAGTCGCCGGAATTCTTGGGGACAATCTGATTATCGCGAATCGGCGTGATGACGATGCCGGCGCTTGCGAGCGAGGCCGCCCACAAGAGCAGAGCCGTCGACGATGAAAGGTGCATTTTTGTATTGAGTCGTAAAAACCGTGCCGGGGGGGACGTCGTTGTTATGCTTTCGTTTGTGTGTTTTTTTTTTTTTTTTGCAAAGAAGATTTTGGAGATTTTCAAGTTGAAAACGAAAGAAAGAGCAAAGCACGACTAAGAAGATTTCCCATCGACAGGTTGGGGGGGGAAGGGTCTTGATGGCGATATTGACAAGCTGCTCTGCGACACGGGACGACACACAGACTGTCTCCGCTGGCGTTTCAAAGGGTGGCCGACGACGCCCTTGACTGGGCCACTGGGAGATGAGACAAAGGGGGGGGGGGGGGCAGAATTGTTGCGGTGGAGTGGAAAAATATATATAAGAGTCTAGTGTGTTCTTGTTGGATTTTTTGGATTTTTGATATCTTCTCTTCTTCTTCTTAATTCTGTCGCCTGGCGTATATGGCGCTGCTCCCCGTCGAGGCGACTGCCTGATAAGGTAGGAAAGCAGCGCGTTCCATCACTAACTAAGTACCTTACTGAGTGCTGGGTATACTATTAGTACCTACTGACCAGTAAGTTAGTACGGAGTAGCAGCCTCATGGTGGACCCCCGTAGCCCAATTTTCATATCAGTCAAGGAGGCCTGGCTCCCTCGATAATATCATTCACGACAAAGGGAGTCAGGGGTTCAAGTAACGCTCGTCGCTGCATGAGTGGCAGGTTGTAGGCGGCAGGCTCATATCACGTACTAACAAGTCCATACCTCGTATTTTGGCACTGCTCGACACTGCTTGTCCGGCGCCGTCTGGTGCCATTACTAGGGCGTAGGGGTCGTTGCCAAAGTGCCCCAGTAGGCGCTGCTCTAGCGTTCTTGCAGTGAACCAACCGTTGAGCAGTATCCGTACTGGGAGCCCTCATGACCCCCGATTCTAGTGGAGTCGACCCCGGAAAATGGCGTCACGGCCGCTAAAAATGGTATGTTGTGATGCTGTAAATAACGAATTGGTGCCTGCCTACGGATAATTATTCGTACTGGTGCGGATTACAGAGTACGATTAATAAGTAAGTACTGAGTATCCGTAGTTGCTCGGTGCATTAGTAGGGGCCTGCTGTGGCTTGAACAAAAACGCCTCAGTGGCTGAATCTCCGTTTTCGAGCATCTTCTCCTTTCACCTCGTCACAGTCTTTCCCAATGGCTTCATCTCAATTTAGCTGCTTGGCGCAACTAACCCAGACCCGGCGCATCAACGAGATTCACGCGCCTCAGCACCGCATTCGCCGCACCATTCCGCGACGTGAGCCATGTCTTGGACCCTTCAATGGCGCCGCGCTGATCTCCCGCCCCAGCACCGGATCCGTGTCCGTGCCTCCTTTCCCTGCTCGGCCTCGCGCCACCACGCGGCTTGTCAACTGCAGCTACTCGCTAGACTGACTGTACTTTTTCTTTGTATGTGCGTAATATGTAACCAGCCTCGGGTAATCTGTGCTCATCTTACCACTGCAATGACTGGTGCCAGACAGTGACCCTAGCTCTCCCCCCGCGTTTTCATCCTCTTTTTTTCCATGAAAATTACAAAGACTCCCCCTGCATTTACGGTGCAACGATTTTTGATTTTTTTATTCCTTTGATTCCTTTGATTTTTTTTTTTTGGTCTCGCCATCTGCCATTGTGTGGGCTCCTCAAAACGACGTCATCGGCCGACCATCCGAGATCCAAGCTCTCCTTCTCCCCACTGGCCTCATCCGTTCGTGACCAAACGAACCCCGCCGCCCGAGGTCGCCGCCCGTCATCGCCGCTGCCGCGACCGCCGCCGCCGCCAAGCCGCCTCAAGGGCCCCCCGCCAAGTCGCCCTCCCATCTCAATGCCATTGCTCTCGCTTCCCCGCCGTTGCGCCTCCTCCTCCTCCATCTGAAACAAAAAAAAAAAAGAACCATGGCGACGCTGGGCCAGGACGACCTCGAGAAGCTCTTCTCCGGCGCGCCCCAGTACTTTGCCCGCAACGACGGGCCCTTCATCGCCGTCCCCAACCCCTCGGTCGCCTTCCCCTTTGACGAGGACCTGCAGATCCGCGACCTGACCGACCACTGCCAGATCGAGGCCAAGGCCTGGAGTGGCGTCACCGCCCACCCCCATCTCACCCGCGACCTCAACCACGATGCCGCCGAGAAGCAGCAGGTCGAGCGCCGCGGCCGCGCCCACTTCTTTGTCCGCTGCCGCGAGCGCCCCAACATGCTCAGCCTCCAGGGCCTCGAAAAGGGCACCATGGGCTACCAGGCCGCCCTCGAGCTCGCCGTCAGCGACGCCCTCGAGGAGGAGCAGTTTGGCTTCGACAGCATCGGCAAAAAGGCCCGCGCCATCGTCGACGCCCGCGAGCACATGCTCAGCAACGACGGCTGGCTGCACCGCATCCCCGAGGCCGAGGTCCTGGGCCGCCTGCAGCGCAACGGCCAGCTCTACCAGAACAACGACCTCAAGAACCGCCAGTCCTCCGAGACCTACAACGACCTGTTTGGCAACTTTATGCGCCCCCGCTACATTGCTCTCGACAAGAAGGACAGCCAGAGCCTGACCAACCAGATCGTCGCCCTCCTCAAGTGTCTCGGCGCCGCCAATGTCTGGATCGATCTGTCCCACGTCGAGTGGCGCATCCGTCTCGGCCAGATTCTCTGGGGCGAGCCCCACGGCGACCGTCTCGACGGCGACTCCAGCATACACAACACCGAGTGCTCCGACGAGATGGCCGAGGAAAAGTACTGGCTGCTGCTGCAGATCCTCATGGCCACCGAGCTCCTCATCCGCCTCGACGCCGTCACCCAGGGCGAGGAATATGGCGCCGGAGCTTTTCGACCCATGGACGTTGTCCAGTTTGAGCGCGCCGCCAACTCGACTGTCAAGTGGTCTCTACTGCTTGCTCGCAGCTGGCTCGATAACATTGAGATTGTCGCCGACGGCCAGTCTACTCACGACGACACTTTCAAGCAAGAAACCCCCGCAAACCACGACGGTACCCTGGTGCAGAGCATCAAAGCCAAGAGTGCCAGCTGGCTGGCTGTCATTGCGAGCCATATACCCTTCAACCACCACCACCACCATAATCAAAGCCACAACATGACAACAGTGTTTCCCGCGCGTAATTATGTCATCAAAGGAAGAAACGGACAGCGCCAAGTCGACGGGCTTCTTCACTTTGCCAAGAAGCTGAGATGGCCTGGCATCGAAGATTACGAAGCGCGTATCACTGCGCATATGCGCGAGGCCGTGAAAAGGAAGCCCGACACCTCCATGTGTGACTGCGGCTACGATGCCAAATCCAAAGGAGACTCCAACGACGACTATTTCGGGACCTGGGATGTAACGTGCCAGAGAGGCAACCACAAAGAGCGAGCCAGGGCCCGACGCAGACGACTGGCGGCCGCCTTGCACCCATCTGGGTGGATGTCCAAATCTTACATCTTTGGGCTCATGCTGCCGGGCGACGGTCTGTCCCACTTTCTCATGGCCACGTTGCTCGAGAACGACGACGTTGCCATGAGCAAGCTAGGATCCTTTGCCAACCTCTGCGGCGGCTTCGTCTACTCTGGCATGAGTTTCTGGAGCACGTCGTGCATCCTCGGTCGCGTGCTGGCTGCGGGCAAGGGCTCGGCCGAATGCATGGGCTGGGTATCGACGGACATTGTTCCCACGGGTGCGCAGGAAGGCTGGCTAAACATTGACGTCAAGGATGTGGCTGGTAGGTCTATTCATGGCTGCTTTTGTTTTTTTTTTTTTGAAATGACGGGCTAACGTAGTACAGAGGATGTCGCAAACTTGGGTAAAAAGTCGAGGATCTGGGCCAAACGGCGGCTCGAGCGGGACTCGTCCATTGTTGGCGACGGAGACGAGGACTCGGCATCTCCGGCCGACTTTACGATGCCCTGGGAGAATCGGTACAAGAACCCGCCGCCCGACGTACACGTCGACTTTGCGTCTCTGCAGCTCTCGCCATCGGCTCTGTCTATTCATCCCACACCGCTGCCCGAAATCATGGCCACGCCCCGGCACGAATCGGCACCGGCTCCGGATCTCTTTTCTCAGCCTGCCTCGCTCACTTTCCGGGTGGGCATTGACGGCGTTGCTGACAGGCAGCACATTTTCTCTCTATTATACGACGTGAATTTCGTCAATGCTCACCCGTGTTCGCCGCCGCGTGGTGTGCGGTTCGTCAAGTCGCCGTCGAGCCCGACCATTCGCGAGATTGACGTCTCCGGAGAGGCATCCCTCGGCAACACGTCACGCGCTTTGCATCGCATGGGTACGCCCCCCTTCATCACCCTGCTCCTCTCCTTCCTCCCAGACTCTGTTCCCTAACTCCAGCTCTCTATCTAGGCCATCCCCTGCACAAGTTCTTCAACTACAAGGTCATGCACGTCTCCGAGGTGATCCAGAAGAAGCAGCTGCCGCTGTCCGAGCTGCTGGGCGTCGGCCATCCCGAGAACAAGGCGCCCGGCAACTCGGTCCTCGTCATCGACTGCATGACGCGCATTGTCGAGCTGCCGCAGTCGCCCGTCCTGGAGCGCCTCGCGTCGCCGTCGGCCTCGCCCCGCGCGGAACGCAAGCACAGCTTCTCCTTTGCCGCCCACATGCACTACGAGTCGCACAAGCGGCAGTCGGGCTCCGACCTCGAGATTCTCGTGCGCAGCCTCTGCTCCGAGCAAGGGTGGAATGCCATCATCAGCCGCCGCAAGCGAGGCTGTCTCGCGTGCGCCATCCGCGAGGCCGGAGCGCTCGGCTACAAGGTCATTGTGCGCGTGGACTGAGCCCACACACAGCCATTGAACCTAGTGTAAAATTAATTCCTCTCGACGATTTTGATATTATGTTGTGAAGCGGGAACAAAAATAAGCATGTTATTCTTTTTTTTATGTTTTGACATATAATATATACCTCCAATTCTACTCTTATTACCGTCCTCTCCAAGTACAACTGTCAAGTGGCGCTGTCGAGTTGGGGCTGCACCGCGCTAGGTCGTTTCTGTCGCCAGGCTGAAGCTCCGCAGGCGCGCGCAAACCCCAGACTGCTCTGGACAGACATTGCTCACCCACCCGCCTCGTCCAATTCAACCCGCCTCCCATTCAACCACAAAGCTCGAGTTCACAATGGCGCCGAACAAGGACCTGCGCCGTGCGGATCTCAGTACGTTGTCCAAGAACCCATCCATCCATCCATCCACCCTTTCGGCTTTCTGCTTCTTGGCGATGCGCGCAATGATGCACGTACCGGATAGGAGAGAGAGAGCGCGGCGGCCGTCGCCGTCTTCCCCCGCCCAGAAGGCCAACGCAGTGCTTTTTGCCCTCTAAATTTTCAAGGGGTAGTCTTTGCTAATGAGAGCGCGCGCGCGCGCAACTTGCTAGTCGTTCCATACCAGGAGCCCGTCTCCAAGGGCGACAACCCCGAATTCAGCTCGACGCTGTCGTCGACGATGCCCATGGCCGCCATGTTTACGAGAAACAAATTTGTCGGCTGGTACGTTTGCTTCTGCCATCTCTCCCCCCTGGCGGCCGCGCGTTTTCGCGGCTGTGGATCTTTCCTTTCCACCAAGAAGGGGCACGGGGACGGACGAACGAAGGGGGGGGGGTGATGATAAGTCGAATTGAATTTGCTAACGCGGTTCGGCTGTGCAGGGCCGGTGTCGTCTTCTCCATCCAGAACTGGCTCGGCGAGAGCGCCGAGACCAAGAAGAGCGGTACGCCCGGCTACTTCAACGTCGGCCTTTCCGGTACGTGACGTGCTACTTATATATACTGTCCCCCAAATCTCTCCGCGCCAGAACACCTCACAAACGTTTTTTTCTTTCTTGATTGCTAATGCGCGGGCTCTCGCTGCATCCAGTCATGGCCCTCGGCGTCACGTACATGCCGCTCTTCATGCCCCCTCCCGATCGCTCCGGCACCGCCACAGGCGCGCCCGCGCCCGCTCCTCTTGCGTAAAACCCGCTCGACCATCCTTCCCGACTCGGATGAAAAACCTGTTTTGGCACGAGAGAAGTTGGGACGCTTTTGGCATCGCAATGATGAGGGGGAGAGACGCATATCACGCGCGGTATTGGCCGCCCATATGAGCGCAGACTGCGGTTTACGTGGGTTGAATGGGGCAATGTGTAAAATATAATAAAGCTGGCGCAACATTATGGCTTAACGGCGGTGCGGGCCCCCCCAAACAAAAAATCGCATTGGCAACTGGAGTATAATTTCAAATCTTCTCTGTTTATGCTGCCCAAGGCTGTGCGCGGCTACGCAGCTGGCGACGTCAGCTCAGCCCAGCGTTATCTGGAATATGTACCATGCTGCCTCGTGTTCAGTTTTCCAGGCCGACTGTTTGGCAATCGCGCTTTCTTCTTGGTGCTACCTTTGCACAACTCATAAATAAAGGGTATCTTGGATCGCACGTATGATTTCATCGGGCGTCGACGCATGCGCAGTGCCAGTCTCTCCTGACCTGCGCATTTGGCCCCTATACATCTTCTTTCTTCCCACTCCAAACGCCCGCCCTGCGCTTCAAGAAGCCGGGGTGTCGTGAACAACCGTCAGCAGGTATTTCGGGTCTAGCACAATGACAATCTCGTGCTTCTTGGTTCGTAGTCGTAGCAGTCGCAGTTCGTCCTAGTCGCCTGGTCAGCAGCAGCCCTTCGCCTGGCATCTCCGCACACAGCCGGTGCCCTCCCCCCTCCCCCTCGCCCACCCCGGGATAGTCTTTGCGACATACATCCTTGTCCATTTCCTCCACCATTTCGCCCGAGTTGTTGACAAACTTCCAAATCATGGCCGCAAAGTCGTCGATGCCCTTGGAGGTGCTCTCCTCGGCCGCGGCCGGCTCGTTTGAAAAAGACGCCGCCGTCGACGCCGTCCGCGACTGCGTCGTTCCTAGCACCGAAACATCGCCGCTCGTCTTGAGGATCGACCCGCTCGCCCGGTCGATGACGATGCTGGCCTTGACGCCGGGCTTCTTAGACAGGCGCGACAGCTTCTCGTCCAGGACGGCGGCGCTGTTCCCCTAAAAAAAAGGTTGCCCGCTATCAGTATGAAATGGCCCAAGTGTGGGTTTCCGGCGTTTTCTCGGAGAGGAAGGGAAGAGCTTTGTTCAACATACGTTGGTCGCATCGGCCATCTTGGTGCGGTATTGAGGGGTGTTTTATGGAAGACGACCCGGCAAGGAATCGTCGGGCCCCAATGCAGCTTGTTGCTCTGGTGGGGATGGTGGAGGATGCAGTGACGCTGCTCCAATTTTGCCTAGCGACACCGCCAAAATTTCCTGCCCCTCTACATCGCAAGACGACGAGAAGACAATTTGAAAACAACGAGTCCTGAATTATTACGTTCTGTGGTGATACGACAGTTGAGAATCGCTTTGGTCTGTGAGAATAAAAATCTGCCACCATGGGTTCCAGTATGAAAAAGAAGAAGGAGAAGCAAAAGGACTTTCAGGTATGCCCATGCTGGATCTATTCCCTTGCCGATGCTAACTATCGCAGAAAACGAAATTGAAAGTCGGCAAGGCCAAGGCCAAGGCCTCCAATTTTACAGATACCAGCTTCAAGTCTAAAGGTATTGCGTCTCGTGCTTATGACCGCTGTTGCCCCGCTAACATCATGTAGCGATTGTTATGGGACACCAGTCCTTATCAACAGAAGCACCCGACGTCGTCCAGCAATTCAAGCACAACCTCTCCCTCGCCTCCTCCTCCCGCTCCGACAAGCAGCGCAAAGACGCTCTCGCCTACCTCACCGGCCAGCTCTCCCTCGAACCGCCCGTCAACCCCGTCGGCACCGCCGCCGTCCTCGCCAAGCTCGTCCCGCTCATCTCCGACAGCGCGACGCCCGTCCGGCAGCAGCTGCTGAAGCTGCTGCGGGTGCTGCCTGGCGATCAGGTCGCGCCCGTCGTCGAGCACACCGTCATGTTCCTCCGCGCGGGCATGACGCACCTCTCCGGCGACATCAGCAACGACGCGCTGGCGGCCATGGACTGGCTGCTCGACGTCGCCGGCGACGAGCTCGTGACGTGCCCCGGCGGCTGGGTGCGCACGCTGACGACGTTCTGCGCCGTCATGGGCTGGGCGGTCGCGTCGTCGGCCAAGGGCTGGACGTCGGCGGCCAACACCCGCACCACGCTCAAGCCCAAGGACGCGCAGAACCGCGCCAGGCAGATTGCGACGCTGGCCCGCTTCCTGCAGGCCGGCCTCCGAGACGAGGTGCCAGCCGCGTCGACGGGCGCGCAGTTCTTGGACAACCTGTATAGGGCGCCGCGCTCGGGGAACGCGTTTGAGTACCTGAACCTGTTCACGGCCCAGCGGGACGAGGACGCGGAAATGTACCCCAATAAAGAGGCTAGGCAGCAGATATTCCACAAGCGCTTCTTGGATGCGGTGCTAAAAGGGATAGATCAGACCAAGAAGGAGGGCGGTGTTACGGGACGAGCAGCAGTCGGGCTGGAGCAAGTGCTCGCAAAGGGCATGAATGACTTTGAGGTGTCAACAGCACTGGATACACAGGACTTGTTAGATTTATGGTGATGCTAGTCTGTGATTATGAGCTTGGGATATTGGGGATGCCAGCACCAAAACACCTCGGAGGTCGTGCGCTGCCCTATTTGCAATGAATAGCGTGCCAATACTGTAGCAACGCACTTTACTGTGGGTGATTGGGACGAGCAGAATGGAGTTCCGGAAAACTATGTCTGAACACACGGCGTCAGCTTTGACAAGCATATAGAGAGATAGGCTAGACCAGCAGAGATCTGCATGTATATATTGCACTACGCCGGTAGCCGTACATAAACCTCATTGTTCTGTATTGCTTACCTGAATCTCTAGCACCTCTAAAACTTCAATGTAATGCGCGAAACATGCACTTGCAAACGGATAAAGTTGCATCTGCCAGCGGCCGCCAGCTGCCAACCGCCAGCTGCCAGCTGCCTTTGTTGTTGTTTATTTAAACACATGCATGCTTCGTCCTCTTCTCATTCTCCTTCTTTCACCTTCATCACTCTCTACATTCACCGCTCTGCTAGAAGCTCCATCGTTAAAACCGTTGAACTTTCATCGTTAAAATCGTCAAATCTCCTCCCCTTCCATCTTTATCCCCGTATCCAAGGTCAGTCCGACATCAAAACCTCTCCACCTCGCGTGCGGGCTCTCATTTTCCGAGACTAATCTTTTCTCAGCGTTCCAAAGCCGTTGGCAAAAGTCGAAATGGATCTTCAGCATTCTGGGGCCGCCCCCGACCAGACGGCCGGCCATGACGTTCCTGCTTCCGACGCCAACCAAGCCGGCATCATAGGCTCTGATGCTTTCGACGGAAGTGCTGCCATTTACCAATGGAATGATGAGTACGGAGATGTTGGTCCAAAAATCGACAGTCTTGAGCTCGAGCTCTTTGGCGATCCTGCTACCCGCCAGGAGAGAATTGGCCTTGATTTCAGACGGTCCGTCCCAGCGCCCTGTATTTGTTTTTCCCTGCTAACCTGCTCAAGTATTGAAAGCATCGAGGTCAACCAGGAGGGTCCCGTCAAGATTGAGCCCATCAGATCCTTCAATGATGCTGGCTTGCACCCCGTCATGTTGGAGAATGTCAAGCTGGCAGGTTACGACCATCCGACTCCCATCCAAAAGTTCACTATCCCTGCTATCGTTCAAGGCCGTGATGTGATTGGAATCGCTCAGACTGGTATGTCCTTGATCTTTCGAGACTGAAACGTAGTGCTGACGACATCCTAATAGGATCTGGCAAGACCGGCGCCTATTTGATCCCCATTCTGAGCCGTCTGATGGGCAAGGCAAAGAAACTCGCCGCGCCTCGCCCAAATCCTGCCACTTTTTGTGAAGGTCGAGACGAGGTTACCGCAGAGCCTTTGGTCCTCATCGTTGCTCCGACGCGTGAATTGGCTGTTCAGATTTTCAACGAAGCTCGCAAGTTTTGCTACCGCACTATGCTCCGCCCTGGTGTCGTTTACGGTGGCGTGCCCGTTCCCGAGCAGATTCACCTGCTCAATCGCGGTTGCGACGTACTCATTGGAACTCCTGGAAGACTTGTCAGTTTCATTAACAAGCCTCGTGTTCTCACCCTTCGTCGCCTCAAGTATCTGATCATTGACGAGGCTGATGAGATGCTTGACGTTGGATGGCAGGAAGACATCCAGCGCATCATGCTTGGTGGAGGTAAGTCGCTTTTTCTCCATCTCCTGGCACCTCCCCCTAACACACTCTAGACCAAGACGAAGGAAACGTGAAATATGGTCTGTTCTCCGCAACGTTTCCGAAGCAGGCTCGTGACTTGGCCAAGGAGCATCTTGCAGCTGCTCATGTTCGATTCCGGGTCGGACGCGCTGGCAGCACAACGGAGAACATCAAACAGATCGTGGTAAAGGTTGAGCCCCATGAAAAGCGAAATGTTTTGTTGCAGCTTCTGAACGAGATGCATGGCGTGCGAACCATTATTTTTGCGAACAGCCGACAGGAAGTGGACTGTCTGGATGACTTTCTTTTCAACATGACGCTGCCCGTCACGTCGATGCATAGCGACCGGACTCAGCTGGACCGTGAGGCTGCCATGCGCTCGTTCCGCGCAGGAACTGCGCCTATTTTGATCGCCACTGGAGTTACTGCTCGTGGTATCGACGTGCGCAATGTGATGCACGTCATCAACTATGACCTTCCGTCAATGGACCATGGCGGCATTGAAGAGTACACTCACCGGATTGGTACGCCTTTTTCTTTACTGTCGTTACTTTCTTTTTTTTTTGTTTTTTCTCTTGGCATTCACTAATGTGATTAGGGCGCACTGGTCGCATTGGCCACCGCGGTGTTGCCACCTCTCTCTTCACGGACAGAGATGAGGCGATTGCCAGTGTTCTAACTCGCACCCTTTTGGAGACCAACCAAGAGGTTCCCGAGTTCCTCGAGATTTACAAGCCCGAGATCGCTCCCGGCAAAGCAATCCAATTTGAGACGGAGTCTGACTTTGACCCGAATGAGGTTCAAGGTGGCGGCCAAGACGCTGATCAGCCTGGTGAGGCCTGGGGTGGTGAAGCTCAGGCTTCGAATGGCCCTGCTGAGACTCTCAACGGCTGGGGTCAGGCATCCCAGGATCCCGCCGCGGCCCCCGCAATCAACAATGGCGGCCCTGCTCAGAACGGCTGGGGCGGACCGGCCCCTTCTCAGCCTGTTCCACCTGTTCAGTCCGTTCCTTCTGTCCAGCCCGTTCCTCCTGTCCAGTCGGCCGCACCCGCCAACGGCTGGGGAGCATGCGCTCCTCACAATGGTGCTCCGGGCGGCTGGGGCGCTGCCCCTTCGGCTGCTCTTCCCGTGCAGCAACAGACAGCCGCGCCATCTTGGGGTGGCCGTCCACCACCACCACCAGCAAATGTACAGGCTCCTGGCCCTGTGCCCCAGGCTTGGGGATCTACTACCGCCGTGTCCACTTGGTAAAGTGCATGAGAAGGCATTGGACGAGGTTCGAGAATCTGTGTGGGAGTGGGGAAATTTGGTCACAGATTCAATACTAGGTAGTCGAGATAATTGCAACACCACGTAACCACAACGACACTTGAGTCCTGCAAGCCTCTGTCGTGACTGTACGGATTGGATATTGTTTGATTAATTATTCTATGGTACAAGTGGCGGCTCCGTCATGACGTATCCTCAGCCCTGTCTTTTGTTCCTCGATTCTTTACATGTTCTTCAGCATGCCCATCAGGCCCTTGGCCTTTCTCGAGGCCTCGCCGTAGCCGACCTCGACGACGCCGTGGGCGAAGCGCCAGCTCCTAGTCTGGTCCGGCACGGGGTACTGGATGGGCGGGGGGATGGCGGTCCTGACGCCGAGCCAGCCGAACCTGTCCTCGCAGACGCTCTTGAGGTTGCAGAGCCCGCGGAGGCCCTCGTGGCCGGCGAAGCGGCCGTAGCCGGAGCCGCCGACGCCGCCAAAGGGCAGCTGGACGGCGTAGTAGACGGCAAAGTCGTTGACGGCGACCATGCCGGCGTTGAGGCCGCGGACGACGGGCTCGAGGGCCGGGTCGCGCTCGGCGCCGTGGACCGAGGCGCCGAGGCCAAAGGCGGGCGCGTTGGCGACCTCGAGCACGGCCTCGGGGGTGCTGGCGCGGGCGCGCATGAGGGTCAGCACGGGCGCGAAGCACTCCTCGCGGGCAATGGCCATGTCGGGCGTGACGTCGGCGAGCATGGTGGGCGCAAAGTAGGTGGCGGCCGGGTAGTCGGGGTGGGCGTGGCGGGCGCCGCCGGCGAGCAGGCGGGCGCCGCCGGCGACGGCGTCGCGCACGAGGCCCTCGAGGCGGTCAAAGGACGCGGCCGAGATCATGGCGCCGACGTCGGCGTCCGGGCCGAGGCGGAGGGCGCGGACGCGGGGCGCGAGCGCGTCCACCAGCCTGTCGTAGACGCGGCCCGAGGCGATGACGCGCTCGATGCCGATGCAGTTCTGGCCGGCGGCCTGGAAGGTGCCCCGGAGGATGACCTCGGTGATGCGCGCAAGGTCCCTCTCCGCCGAGTCGAGCACGATGAAGGGGTCCTTGCCGCCGAGCTCCGCGACGACGGGGGTGAGCGCCTTGGCGGCCGACGCCGCGACGTGGCGCGCGACCGACTGGCTGCCGATGAAGGTGATGTGCGCGATGCCCGGGTGCGACGTCAGGTGCTTCGCCTCGGCGGGCCAGCACGCAAACGCCTGCACCAGGTCCGTGTCGAAGCCGTGCGCCGCCAGCGCGCCCCGGGCGATGCCCGCAAAGTACGCGGCGGACCACGCCGTCTGCTCCGAGACCTTGACCACGACGGCGTTGCCCGCAAAGAGGCCGCTGATGACGGGCCCGAGCATGTTGTGGAACGGGTAGTTCCAGCTGACGAGCGCCGCGACGACGCCCATGGGCTCGTACCGCACCGTGTTGCGCTTGTACGCCATGAGCAGGTTCGTCGGGCGGCGCTCCGGCCGCAGGGCCCGCTCGCCGTGCCGCAGCGTCCACTGGAGGCGCTCCGCCGTGACCATGATCTCGCCGAGCTGCGCGTCCACGAGCGTCTTGCCGCTGTCGAGGCCCGCTACGCGGCAGATCTGCTCCGCGTGGTCCAGCACGTGCTGCAGCAGCGACCGCAGCACCGCCCTGCGCTGCGCAAACGTCGTCGCGCTCCAGGCGCGCTGCGCCGCCGCCGCCGCCCCGATGGCCGCGTCAATGTCGTCCGTCGAGGCCGCCGGCACGTTGCCCAGGAACTGGCCCGTCGCGGGCGCGTAGCACGCGATGTGGGAGGAGTGCGCCGCGGCGGGTTTGGTCGAGGTCGAGCTGTCGGCGGGCGGCGTCGGGGGCTCGACGACATAGCGTCGGGGACGGCCCGCGGCGGAGGCCTGCGCGGCGCGGAGGATGACGACGGAGAAGAGGATCACGAGTACGGCGACGCTGCCTTGGAGAACCGACGTCCTGGAGAATAAGGGAAAAAAGCAAGAGTTAGGTCATGGTGACCATCCCGTGAAAGGGGTGTCCGATAGTTGGGGAAGTCAGACGTACGGGACATGTTCGAGGTACGGCTGGGCAACATCGCTGCCGCTACGGAGGAGCGACACCGCACGAGCCTTGTACGCTTCCATGACGGCAAGACGCAGCGATGAGCACGCAAATTGATACGCTCTAAAAAGGCCTCTGTTCTGTTGGACGTTTGGGGGGGGGTTGTCAATGTCGAAGAGAGGACCCTGGCAAGTTTGTCAGTTCATTTGGAGTAACTTTTTGGGGAGCTGGTGTGGGGCGACCTATCTCCGAGCGTCAGGTGCGACAGCGCCGCTGCCATTGTCGCCTATCGGTCTGTGCAAATGCCAGAAGCTGGAGTCCATTATGGATGAGTCAGGCTTTCCACCTTCGCATCAGACACAGACATGGGGTTGGGGAAGCTGCATTGTCGTGGCATGTAGCCCAGCTCCTGTGTTTCGGATGCGCAAGCGATCCTTGGCCTCAATGTAAACGGCATGCAAGCGTCATCATCAGCCTTTTCGAATCGGCTTGGCATCCCACGCAAAGGTCAATTCCATGCCAAAAGACCTGAACCCTCACTCATAGTCAGTAGAGCTCATTTTAGTTCAAGATGCTTTTATTCTCATTCGTCTCCAAAAAAGAGCCTCCTCTAGTCGCTCGAGCTGGATGATGCTATGTACACTTCATATCCATCTCTCGCTGTCTTCCTCGCTTCCTCGCAATACCGGCCTCGACAACGGCTAAAAAACACGCAAAAACAACTTCGGTTTTCTCCGTCTCTTGCTCTCTTGTACAAAAACAAGCATCACTCCAAAAGAAAAATTGATACAAAAAAAACGCCGAAACCGCACGCGTCTTGTTGTCCTCCACTTTGGTGAAGCCAATAGAATAAAGAAAAAGTCAGAGTGTATAGGAGAAAAAAAGTAGAGGATAAAGAAACAGCAGTAGTGTGTGTGTGTGTGTGTGTGTGTATGTGTGTCAGAGTTTCGCATGTTGCAAATGCGGAAATTCTAAGATGCAGTCGCAATTAAAGAAAAAGAGAGTCAAGTAGCAGTGCGTGTAGAAATAGATGCGAAAAGCGCAGCGAAAGGAAGCGCGACCAAATCACCTGCAAAGATAGAAATAAAGAAACGCCAAGCAGCAAATGTGTCAAGCGGCTCACAGCAATCCTCTAGCCTTGAAAGACCTGTGCCAGCAAGTCGGCAGGTTTGCCTCCATCTCTCCGTATTCAAAAAGTGTTGTAAATCTTGGTAAGCGAGTGTTGTCACCCGTAAATGGCTCATGCGAAAGTCGTCAACAAGCAGCGCTGGTGTCGAGGGTAATGAAAGTGACACGGCTCCGCAAGCGAATATGGTAAGGAAATGGAGACATCATGAAGCTTCGATTATGTACGAGCGGACACGCGCAAACTCATTTCAAGAATCGCCCCCCGATGAAAGACGCTCAGACGGCCACTAGGCGTCCGACTTTCTGGACAGCGAGGACAAGGCTCGAAGGCGGCTGCGGATCATGCCTGAATGCGAGTGCGAGTTTCCGCGCGAGTGCGAAGACTCTATCCGCGACAGCCGAGCAGCCGAAGTGAAATCGTTGCTGGCCTCAAAACTGGCACGCGTGCGGTCCATCGAAGCGCGCATGCGGTCATACGAGGGTCGCGGGCGGTCCGTCGAAATTCGGTGCATGGGGTTCTCGACAGAGTAGCGTGGCATATTTGTCGTGTCGGCGCTTCCTTGCTGACTGTGTGCCCCATTGTACGTATTTTGCGTCACCGTCGAAGGCGGGTAAATGGGTCGCAAGTCTTCGTCCACACTGGCATACTGGGCGTGCTTGGACTTTCTCGAACTGCCGTGGGATCCTTGGCTCCTAGAGTCTGTCGTACCATCGTCCTTTTCTTTAGGCTCTTTCAGATAGTCAAACTTGCCCATGAAGACTTGCTCGCGAATAATGTCAACGTCATAAGGGTAAAAGACTTTCTGCATCGCCTTGATAGCAAATCTGGGGAACAGGCAGAGAACAGGGACGATGAAGAAACAAGCCCAAAAGGACGCCTCTCCATAAATCTCGGCGCCTGCCTTGTAGAATGTAGACGAAGAAGTGAACGATGTGTAGACACCGGTCCAGAAAAAGATGAATAAGTCGCTAATGGCGATAATCAGCAGCATGAGCCAGTCCCATCGGTATGAGTTTATCATGATGTATGCATTGATAGTCAACACAGCGGGGTGGGCAACGTAAGCACCTAGTCGGTATCTATCATCGACGTTGAGACCGTTGAACGTAACAGGACGAGAGTTGCTGAAAATAAGATAAGGGACGTAGAAAGCCATGACCGACTGGTAGACTCCGTCAAGCATGTAGAGCCAAAACTTTCTCTGCGTCCATTCGAGCCGTTCAATGCCGGTGCGGTAGAGCTCAGGGACAGCAAGCGAGACCTTGTCCGAGACATCCTGATCGAGAATACCAAGGACTGCGACAGGCACCGAGGTGAAGAACAGATTGAACATGATGATGTAGCTGTACTCAAACAGATAGGTAATGTCAAAGTCGCAATAAATTTGGAACCAAAGAAGACCAAAAACCCAAACCATATTCTTGTAGAAGAAGTTGCTTATACTCTCAGCCAGACGACGGTAGGACCAGCGTCCGTGGACAAGAACCAGACGCTGCAGGAAGCGGAATTGACCAATGGCGTAATCAGACGACATGGCAGCTTGACGGCCTTCAAGACCAGCAATGCCGACACCGACATCAGCCTCTTGAATCATGGCAACGTCGTTGGCGCCGTCTCCGATTGACAGGGTCATGACGTCGAGACCGTTCTTGACCATGGCAACAACCGAAGCTTTTTGTGCGGGGCTGACACGGCAGCACAAGACGGAACGGCACTGTTTGCAGAGCAACAGGAATTTTTGCTTGAGCCGGTCGTGGAGAGCCCACCGAAGAGCGAAGCCATCAATGACGAGCCCGTGGGTGGGGCCAGGCGGTTCATGGTTCTTCATAGCCGCCTTGAGGTCGTCGTCGTCACCCTTCAGGCCAAAATGATTAAGATGTTTGTCTAGGCCCTTTTCCAGCTCGTCGAGCAGCATGTCGTCGGAGATGTCGTCGCCAGCTTCCTCGTCCACCTTGAGATGAATGAGCTCCATGTCATTGTTGAGCAGATTACAGGAGAAGCCTATGTTGATGGCGGTCTCGACCTTGTCGCCAGTCAAGACCCAGAGTTTGATACCAGCCTGTCCGAGAAGCTCAATAGTATCCGGGACGCCGATCTGGAGGCGGTCCTCGATAGCAGTGCCACCAAGAAGAAGAAAATCTTGCTCAATAAGCTCGGCGGCAGCCTCCAGCTTCTCTTCACGGTCCTCCAGAGCAGCAGCAGCAATGTCGTGTTCCTTCTTCCAGGAACGGTATTCCTCTTCGGTGAGCTCCTTCATGGCAATGCAAAGCGTGCGCAGACCCTCACGCGCAAACATTTCCAAGTGCTCAGCAGTTTCTTGGCGTAGCTCACGCTGCTCCCCCTTCTTAAGACGAGAATAGATGACCGAATCAGCGCCCTTGCAGAAGATGACAATGCGACCATCAGGCATCTTGACAATGGAGCTCATTCGTTTGCGGGTAGAGTTGAATTCGATGGTATTGAGGATCGGGTAGTGGCGGTCCTCGCCCATGACGTTCACATCGATACCGTCGCCAGAGTTTCCGAGAACCGTGAATCCCATGTCACGCGCGGTGGCAACAAGAGCTTCCTCGTCGGGTGATTGAGCCTTGAACAACATGCGTGGTGGGTCGCCGGGCGCCTTTTCTGCGATGACGCTGTGGCAGAGAGCCAGGGCCAGCATAAAGGTTTCGTTGGCTTCCTTTTGTCCGGTGCCGGATTCACCGTCCAGATCAGCGACGAAATCGGGCGCGACAAAGGTGAGGGCATCGTCATAAAAGTAGGGGTTGTCGTACAGTTTGCGGATTCCCTTTACGGAGCGGTTCTTGGCTTCGGCGATCTCGGCGTGGATGCGCTCAGACTCGACAGAGACGTCAATACCGGCGCGCTTCTGCATACCCGCCTGCGCTTCGGTATAAGCCTCGCCGTACGGATGTCCGTTGATGGTGGCCTTTTTGAACTCCATGACATTTTGCGTCAGGGTACCAGTCTTGTCGGAAAAGATGTATTCAATCTGGCCAACGTCGTCGGAGATGTTCCAAGTCTTTGGGACACAGGGTTGGTCGATTGGCTCGTAGTACATCTCAACATCGCTGAAGATGAATACGGCTTGCAGAGTTCGGACAATCTCCAAAGTGATATACAGGGAGATGGGAACCAAGTTTTGAAAGTTGATAATGGCGGCCCAGAAAGTGATGAAGCCAGTCACGGGAGGGCTGCCACCGATGGAACCGAAATCGAAGTAGTTTTTGGACGTATCAGTTCTGGCCCAGGCGGCTCCGTTGATGATGGCGGACACCAAACACATGATGAAAAGAATACCAAAGTTGCAGATAACGTTGAAATTCATCTCTCGGGCGATTCGGGCACGCTTGGAGGGAGTCATGCCAGTATTCATCATAATTTTGGTATCGTGACCAGTGTAGACGACGACGCCGAGGATCCATTCGGTGTTACGGAGGTTGCAGCCTCGGAGAAGCAAGTTATCGATGGTGATGGGTTCCGTCATGTCTTCGGGCTCGTCGTCCTCATAGCCGGGGACGTTCTGCTTCCATTTGATGGCGCCATTAAATTTGTACAGGTTGGATTGCGGGGCTTCGCTCTCGATGACGAATTCTGAACGTTCGCAATCGCGGGCGTGCTTGAGCGCACGACCGCTCCGAAGGGCTTGTCGGACCTTGAGGTTAGTCTCACCGTCCAGGTTCTTGGTTTCAACGTAGCAAGCACCGTCTGGATCCGAGGTGGATAGGATGATGACGTCGGCAGGCAGTTCGTCATCATTATAGATACGGACGAAGTCGCCGACGACGATGTTCTTCCAGGCGTCCTTTTTGAAGCGGGCATTTGTGGCGGCGCGTCTGTAGTTGATGATGTCGGTTTTCATGTCCTGCATGGCGGCGAGGCGTGCCTGGTCCTGTTTGTCGGGCTCCTGGATCTTGACATGGCCCCCGGGAGAAGGCGATGGCACAGGCGTCATTTGAATATCCTCGTGCGTAGACTGTCTATTGCCAAAGGGCGAGGTGATGGATTGGCGCATAGACATGCGGGTTCGCTGGGTTTCGACGGAAGGCCTAGGTTCCTCTTCGTCTTGTCCGTTGGCCTTGGCTTTACGCTCGATCCTCTTTTGCCTAGCCTGTTTGGACCAGAGGCTTTGAATGGCATACCAGATTCCACCGAAGAAGCGAGAGGTGGCCTTTTTTATACGTCGCCAGGTGGAGACGTCGCCAACCTCGACATTGACATTGTCCCAGTTCATCAGACGATGAACAGGTGCGTTGTTGAGCTCAATATCGGTTACTGTTCGTCGGTAATCCTCAATGGCATCTTTGATGGCGGTGAGACAGATGATGACGATGAGAGGGACAGCACTGAGTCCAGGGTTGACACTGCCAAATATAGGAAAGATCTGTAGAGTTGTGAGAAAACAGAAGCCAAGGTATGTAACGAGGCAGCTTCACTTACCACCAAGATGATGACAAAGAGGAAGAATATGTTGGCGACGTTGTGAAACTGAAACCAAATATTTTTGGGTATAAAAGATAATGGCGTGTATTTGGCGGTTCTAATCTTATTCCTGGCGTAACTGGTGATGGGATGTCCCTCGTCATCGAGCATAGTATCAGGCAGGGGCAAATTGAAGTAGAGTGTACGATTGTCAGGTTCTTGATCGTCGTCATCCTCGGAGTCTTGGGCATCGTCGTTGTCGTCGTCGGCGCCATTGGACAAGGGGCCGTGGCCGTCATCGCCGCCGCCAGGCGCGCCGACGCTCTTTTCGCTCGACGACGACTTTTTGCGGTTGTGTCGATTGAGAAGAGAGCGGCGTTTAGTGCTGCCGCTCTTGATAGTCATTCTGCGCGTGGCCCATCGAGCTCGTTGGGTTTGGACCTTGTCGAGGTCAGCGCCGTTGGCGGCCGCGGCAGCCTCGGGAGTCAAAGAATCGGGCATGACGGGTAGGCAAGGGCGAACATGCGCCGGTTAGGCCGTTTGGTTTGGCCAGTCCAGGATGCGGTGTTGGGCTTGGTCGTGGCTGTTTGAGCCGTTGAAGCGGGCGTTCGGTTTGCGAAGAGGGTGCGAGTTTTCGGATGTCGTCTTTTGAATATGAATTTTTCTTTATCGTTGACGGCTTGAAAGTGCTTTTTTTTTTCGTTTTTAAAAAAAAAAGCGAATTCTGTCCAGAGAGAGCCTCGTGGAACGCGGTGGTGTTTGTCGAATGGGGGGGCAGTTGACGAGACGCGCCGAGTAAAGGGAGAGAGCGAGAGAGAGAGAGAGAGGCGGCGAGACTGGCGCGATGGGTTGCAGAGCACAATCTTTCCAGGCAAACGGAGGATTTCGGCAGCCAGAGGATCAGAGAAAAAAAAGACGCGGGACGAGGTCGAGGGGAACAGACGATTGGGGAGATGACGGAGGGAGTGGATGAAGAGACGAGCAGCGGGTAGGACAACGGTAGGGAAAGGAAACAGGAAGTGTCAGGAAGGGTCAGATAAGCGGGCATTTGGCGAGCGAGAAGGCCAGCATAGCGAAAATTGAGGCGGCGGCGGGTGCTAGCAGGCTGGGCAAGACAGGTAAGTTGGCTGGCAGGCTGGCTGCTAGCTGAGCAACCGGGCTGACGGACAAGACAGAACACCTTACTGGGTATTGCGCTGTCAGTCTACCAGTAAGTACTGGTAGGTAAGTTAGGTACCTGCCTAAGGTAGCAGGCAGGTTGGTAGGGTACCTAGGTAGGTAGGTACCTCTCTGGCTTGCCATTGCGCCAGCACAGCGCATAAGTAACAGTGGCCTTTTAGCATAAGTAAGCAGCACCAGCACCAGCACCAGCCACGCGACCCCATTGGCCAGCTATCTCGTCTCCCCTTCCAGTTTTGTGGGCCAGCCACGGATTCACTCGCTCAGCGCTCTTTCAGTGGCGGCTTCGATCCCGCATCCCACTGTAATCATCTGCGGCCAAAGGCCTAAACGGGTCAAGATCCCTCTACCAGCGCCCACCACCATACGCTCGCTGTAGAACCCCCTGGCCCTGGCCTCTCCGGGCACCACAGGCTTCCGAGCCATCCGAGCCTAGTTATCTCCGTCCTGAAGAAATACACTCGCAAAGTAAGAAAATCAATGGCGGGAAAAAAAATACACGCAAAATCAAGCATTTGACCCCACTGCCTTTGGTGGGATTCCAGACTCGGCATGGGTAAAATTACGGGCGCGGTGAATGCTCTTGATTTGTCTGTCTGTCCATTGTCGAGAACTTGTTTGTCCAGTGGCCCCCCATGCGTCTCTCCCTCTTATTACCAGTTGTGGTACTTGAATACTAATAGTAACCACTCGGTACTTACTAAGTTACTCAGTATTCCCTTGTGCTCCCTGCAACCAATAAGCTCTGCCGTTGTTGCCAGATGGCTTTGATATCATGATTATGCACATCACCCCTTGATTTTCCTTTCTCTTCTTCTCCCTCATTCTTCCTGTTCCTCCTCCCATCCTACTTACAGAGCACTGGTCAGGACTCCTCTTCCTCCTCTTTGGTCCGGCCCTTCCATCCAGCACCACTCCAGATGAACGCAGTCCCATAACTACCCAGTAGTTATTCATCGTGACCCCCGCGGACCCTCCGGCCCAAAAAAAAATGACCCTGGAAATTCATTACCAAGCAAATATAAAGCCAGCCCTTGGCAGCCAGGGCAAAAAAAAAATCAACAGCAACCAGCCCCTGAGCCTATGCAGCGCAGCGCCGCGCCGCCGCCGCCGCCGCCCCCCTCTGCGGACCTTCCTCAGCGGGGGGGTTGTCAACGTCCACAAAGTACCTCGTCGCCTTGTGAACTAGTCCCCGGTACCTGCTCTCCCCTAAGTAGTTTCCTTCTTTTTTTTTTCTGGCTTGCAAATAAAATGACGGCCGACCGGCAGCCTCGGGCACGACGGGCACGACGGGCAGCTACAGGAATCCGAACCCCAAAAAAAATTAAAACTTCGGGCTCAAATACGATGTTTTCCCATGGCGGCTGACTAGGACCTTGACCGGTTGACCGGGGCTGATTCGTCTCTGCAGATCGCAGCTTGAACGTTTTCTGTTTCTATTTCTTTTCCTCTTTTGTCTTGAGAGCTCTTTTGACCCATCATCTCTACTCGCAGGCCATGACCTGCGCGCACGCAGTGACGACATCGCGCATCCCTCTGTCTATTCGTACGGGTCCTGCCCGGCCATCTTGCTGCACCCGATCCCATCTCCAAATTCCAGGGGCTGCTGCTTGATCATTGGGGGCTCTGTCCTTTTTTTTTGGTCCTTTTCTACTATTATAGCCTCGCCCTTGGGCCCCCGGGAATCCACACTGCCACTAGTTAACTCTCAGCACGGAGTGCAAGCCGCAATGAATGAGCCCGTATGGTCGCATCAAATCTCACCAAGCACCCAGTTGTCTGTAGAGAAAAATGTTCTACTAAAGCGCCATTGATAACAGGACCAGTCAGTACTTGCCTTTTCGTCATCTTTCCATTTAGCCCCAAGTCTGTTCAATCCCAACAGCCAGCCAGCTTCCCAATTACCTAGCACTACTCAGTAGCTCGACACGCGGATCGGCGACCCTTCGGCGGGCCCTTTACCCGGCGCGCCTCAAGGGCCCCCTTACCGCTCTTGCGAATGAAAAGAAAGGCCCGGATGGCCTGAAGACGGTCCCGTAGCTTTCTGTCGCCAGGCCATCCTCGTTCCTCCCTGCTGGGCTGAGACATTGTTGGCATGGTGTCGCTGGTCATCTCATTCTTCGTCGTGCCGCAAGGCGCTTTTGAAAAGAAGCAGCCAGCGTCTTGAGAAGGAAAAAAAAAAAAAAAAAAAAAGACTCCCATTGATTCAGCTATATATTCTTTTGACACCCGAGATGTCGCATCGGTCATCCCTGCCTTGAACTGTTCATAAATGTCCATATCTGAAGACGCTGTAGACACGAGGCCTCATTACCCGCAGCTCCCTCGGATTCACTGCAGGCTCGGACTCGCCCACGACCACCCCCCCCCCAAAAACGCTCGCGCTCGCTCCCCTGCGCGTCCGATAATTTTCTTTGACGGTCTATTTAGTACTCGCCTCCCCGACATCGCCACCTGTGGCGGCGCAGATCGTGGTCGGGTCCTCTCCCCCTGTCTTTGTTGACACCCATCACCATCCCATCAATCCTCGTCCATTGCTTTTTCGGCTTCGACTGCGATTGATGGCATGTTTGTTGTCTAATTTCAAATAGCACCCGGGCAGGTTCGCGACTCGCTCGCCAGCAACGCAAAGCACGCTGCTTTGCTGCGCCCTCCTGCAAGCCACCGTGACCCCAGACCCGGCCGAGGAGTTATTGACCTGCATGAATGCAAGCAAATGGGCTTCTCCATTGTTGCTCTATGCTTCTGCGGGCCTCCTCCCTCGGCAAGGAGCCTCCAAATCCTGCCATGTAGCATAAGTACTGCAGGACCCGCGTACTGGTCGCCTCGCTCAGCTCTGTGTCCACTCTACCGGACCCTGAGACAAGCCCAGACGTCCCTAGCATTCCGAGCTTAAATATTCACGACGTGGATGACGGCAGCTTTGTGTTTCTCGCCAAGAGACCTTTTGCAGTTCGGTTCCCCTCGCGCTGCCAGCTCCTGGCCTTGCGCTCTCGGTCAAACTGTGACATGGCTCATTACGAACCTCGTCCTTGCGCATTTTACGCGTTTGTAATCCGCAAGACTGTCGCAGTGCCAGCTTGGCGCCGCCGTTTTAAGCTCTGGCCCACCGTGCTCCGTAGTGCATTTCTTTGACGTAGTGGCACCAGCCAGATTTGATATTTGTCCCGCATGATCGAGACTCTGCCGGTTGTGCGTCGTTGTGGGAGGAGGTTCGTTCTTCTCGACCTCTGAGCTCTCGTATTGGATGGCTCCGGAGTGGTTGTGTATGGAAAGCATGGTCTCGATGCATGTAACCGGCGATACTAGGTACCGCTCCCCATGTTGAGCAGGCTGACAAACGCGTGCTGACAACAATCACCCTGCTCCATCTTTGATGCCTGTTCAGGGATAAGGCTGGCCACACGGCGACCTTCGAGACGAGAGCCAAACCGTGAGGGAAGGAGACGGAAAGCGGAAAAGAATCACAAGCCTGTTCCGCCATCATGTTGGTTTCCTCATGCCCATCAAATCAACAGAAGGCTATACAGGGTAGGATCGTGTAGCAGCAACCTCACCTCGAAGTTAGTGGGGCCAGATCTGCCTGTGGACCAACCACTTGACGCGGTGCCGTCAACGTCTTAAAGCCTACGCGACTGTACATCAACTTTGCACATAATACCCGTATAATACATCAAATACCAGTCACCTCACCAAACGACTTTAATCAACCAAGCAAGACAAGGCATAACATATGAACTACCAAACCTCGTAAATCCGTCAACTGGGGTAAAAAAAACACACAGATACGAGCTTCTGTCCTACCCCACCACAACAGCCACTCATGGCTTCATCGCCACTTTGCCGGCCGCGGACGCCTCCCAACAACCGTGCCCGGGAGATTGCCGCCTCCGACGAGGAGGACAGCGACGGCAGCTCAACCGACAACTCACTCGCGGACCTCTCCGTGCTGCTGGGCGGCGGGGGCGGCGGCGCGCGCCCACAGCCCCCCGTGCGAGCCGCCGACCATCTGCTCACCACGCCGCAAGCTAAGCGACGAGCCGCGACCACCGGCCGGCACCAACTCCACCGGTCGCCGCTCGCCATCATCCCGCGGCACCGGTTCGACCTCAAGGCACTTGCCAAGGACGCGCAGCGCGACACGGCTCTGCAGGCGAGCTCGCAGCGCGCACGGGAGCCGGTACGGGACCTGTTGTCCACGCCAAGCGGCGGCGGCGGCGGCGATGGTGGTGGTGGTGGCGCTGCAACCTCGGCCTCGTATGGTGTGCTGACGGGCATCGTCAACGGCGAAATGGGAGCCAAGGATGCACACAAGGTCATGCGCGCGGTACAGAGGGCTGACCCGGGCCACCAGGAGCTGCGATACTGCTTCTTCCGGACCGCCGCCGCCGCCGCCGCCGCCGACGACGACGACGGCCATCCTGACGGCGCCGGCGGCGCGCTTTCTTCGAGACCGCCGCCGGAAGCTAAGAAGAGTCCCTGGAGCCTCCTCACCGAGGGAAACCGGCGAGTGCGCGAGCAGAACCTCATATCCGGCGTCCTGTTCAACGTGGTGGGCTGCCAGGACGGCATGCCCGAGGCCGTCTTCCTCTGGGTTCTTGAGGAGATTTGCACAGCCCAGTCGGCCGTGACGCGCACGGAGCTCTGCAACCTAATCGCTCTGTGTCCCGATCAGATCCAGACGCTGCTCACACCGGATGTGATGAAATCAACGTGGGAGCGCATAGGCGCCAAAGATGTGTGCCTGGAGCGTGGACCAATCAGCGTCTCCAAGGTGGGTGAAGATGTGTACAAAGGCCGCAACTGGGCGTCGCTTCTCGCTATACTGTCGCTTCTCAAAGATATATCGCAGGATCTGCCGCTGGAAACGCAAAAGTATGCGCTGCAACTACTACTTCGAATGGCCATGGACAGGCTCATCATCTCCAACGTCGACATTGGCAACCAGTTTGAAGAGACGTTCAAAAATCTCATCGAAACCATCCCACCCGAAGAATGGAACTCGTTTGTAAGTCCCATACCGTGTTGCTCAGCAGCGCACGCCGCATCACCTTTCCTCCCACCCACACCACACCCGTTAACCCCGCCGACAGTGCCATGACACCTGCGCGCTGCTGCAGGGCAACTTTGCCTCTCAGTGCATCCGCGTCAACGCGCTGCTCTGCCTGCCGACGAGCTCGCTGCGCGCCCACGACCTGCGCCGGCGCCTCGCCGCCACCTTTCTCTTCCAGGACGCCTCGCTGGCGCGCCGGGCGCCGGAGGAGGTCGTCACGCTGCAGGCCGTCATCGACCGCCTCGCGCAGCCCGACTTCCAGGTCGGCCCGCGCACCGAGTTCGCCGAGCTGCGCGCCTCCGTGCTGATCCTCGACATGGCCGTCGACGACGGCTCCGTGCTGGCCTTGCCGCCCGCCGACGGCGGCGGCGGCGGCGGCAGCAGCAGCAGCGACGCCGAGGAGCAGTTCAACCAGAGCGTGGACGAGCTCGCCGCCCGGCTCCACGATATTTGGCGCCGCACCAACGATGCCGGCATGAAGCTCGCCCGCACCGAGGCTAAGTCGGTCGTCGAGTGGGTGCAGAAGCGCGTAACACACACGGTCCGCACCCGTCGCAGGCGCGCCCGCAGCATCTTCGACCTGCCCGGCCAGGAGCGCCAGAAGCAACAGAAGAGGGACCTGCCCAGGCAGCAGGAGTTTATGAAAAGCTTCTTGCGCAAGAAGCCGCCGTCGCCGGCGCCGACGGGGGGGCAGGGACCAGGGACCGAGGTGGCGCCGCAGCCAGAGACAGAATCGGAATCGGAGCCAGAGCCGATTGTGCTGGATTCAATTGTAGTTCGAGGTCGATAGCGTCGCCTGCTACCGTTTCTCTAGCAACCAAACACGACCAATGCGGCGTGTAGAAAATTACAAGATACCCAAGTTTACAATGACAACGCATCACCAGTGTAGGAGAACCAGACTTGTAGGAATGTTTATGATACAACCTCTAAGCTACATATAAAAAAAAGAGTTAATTAAAAAAACCAGGCCAAAAGACAACAATGCTGACGTTGAGAAACACGAGCAACGTGAAATGTGTGCGCCGCTCCTCTCTTGGCCCAGCCCAAGCCCACTTCACTACCGGGATCTGGGAGGGGGACCAACAACCACGCATTCTCTAGGAGTACCATCTATTTCCAACACGAGGGTGTGGGTGCGGGCTTAGTCGTAGAACTTGCGGTTCTCATTCTTCCCAAACAGGGACTCGCGAACGGCGGGGGCGGCCGCGTCTTCGAGCAGCTTGAGGCGGGTTTCAAAGGTGTTGTCAATCTCAATCTTGCCCTTGGAGCCGACAATGATGACACCACCAGCACTGCAACACAAGACTGTTAGCAAAAAAGAAAAAGCCATGGCGCGAGCCTGCACCTACCTGGCGTCTGGTACGGTATTCTCCTCATCGAGGGTCACCTTGACTTCCTTGCCCAGCTCCTTCTTATACGTCTTGGCAGCCTCGTCCAGGGCCTTCTTGATCACGTCGGCGTCCTTCTTGCGGCCGCGGACCTGGACGTCGGCCTCGTTCATCGTGTACAGGCCCTCGAGGACGAGAGCCGCCAGCACCTTTTGGTACTTGGACTTGTCCTTGGTGCCGGCGGACAGCTGCTGGCGCGTGGTCTCGTATATGCTGTCCAGCAGCTCCTGGCGGGCGCCGAGCACCTTGAGGCGGGTCTTGTTGGCGACGGTCGAGCGCGTGATCTGCTGCGACATGGTGGCCTGCTTGAACTTCTTCTCGTACGTGGCGTCGATCGAGTCCGTCTCTTGGCGGACCAGCTTGGACTTTTCTATCTCAAACTCCTCGTTGGCCTTGATCTCAATCTCGCGCGCCTTTTCCATGGCTTCCTGCTTGATAAAGGCCGTCATCTTGCGGAGCTCATTGTCGACCTGTCATTGGGGGAGGGGGAGCGTTTGAACGTGTTAGCTGCACGAGTCTTCTTGGCATATGTAGAGAGAGAGCGGGCCGGCCAACGCCGGCCGGGGGAGGAGTATGAGGATGGGAAGAGACGGGCAATGCTATCGGCATCCCGCGCCTTGCTGGGGTGGAGGGAAAGGATCATGGCGCACCTGCTGGTCGGACAATGCGTGTTGCGACATGCTGGCGATTGTGTATGTGCTGCGGGTTGCCAAAGGGAAGGAGTCGGGATGGAGGGCGTGAGGTCGAAGAGCGAAGCCGTTGTAGTCGATGAATCGCCGCGGTGCGAGTATGAAGCCGGTTGCTGTCGTCAGTAGGTGGTGGAGGGTGGGTGGAGTTGTCCCAACCAGAAGCTTGTCCCGCTGGCGGCCTACTTGGGCGGCGGGCGATTGCAGCGGGCTCACTAGCCACAGTTGCTTCGCTACAATGGGGAGAGCTCCTGCGGCGGTTTTTATTAGCGGCCAGTGGAGGCCGTTGGCCGCGACAAACAGCCTGAAGCTGCCCGTACAATGACGTCCGTCAGGTGATGTCAGGTGACGGCACCAGCCACACTCTGTCCAAGCAACGCAAAGTGGCGCTTTGACAGTCCCCGACGGGTCATGCTGTAATTGAAGTGCGACGCAATGCCCGCCTGCATTCCCCATGCCACTCTGTACCCATGTCCACCGCATCAGGTGCACAAGCCCATCTTTATTACTCCCTTTAACCGTTAGATCTTCTTGTTGGCCTCCCTCCTACGGATCGATTGCTTTGTCCTTTACTCGACACTCTATATCGTACTACTCAACCGCCGACACCCGACAAGTGCCACCCTCTCCGCCAGGCACATCCGAAACGGCGGTGGTCCCAGAGACGCCTTCTCCAAGACCAAGCAAGACCCTTCTGCATCTACCCCGGGAATACCGCAGCGCCTCTCATGCGGTGATACTGATCACGAACCTATATACATATCCGTTGCCCAATGTTGGATCTCCCTCAATAGCGCAATGGAGCCGTTCGGCGGCATCTCCCCCGGCGGGAGCATTGCTGTACGTATTAGCGCCCGGGCGGTCTTGCCTCTCCTCTTCTCCCCCCGCGGACGGACGTGCTAATGCGAGGAACCGCAGCTAGGGATCATTGTCGGTCTCATGTCGACGAGCGTGCAGAGCCTGGGACTGACGCTGCAGCGCAAATCGCATATCCTCGAGGACGAAAAGGGGCCGCACGACGTCCGCCGCCCGCCCTACCGGCGGCGGCGCTGGCAGGTCGGCATGGGCATGTTCATCGTCGCCAACATTCTCGGCAGCTCGGTCCAGATCTCGACGCTTCCCTTGCCGGTGCTCTCGACGCTGCAGGCCGCGGGCCTCGTCTTCAACTCCATCTGCGCGACTCTCATCCTCAGCGAGCCCTTTACGCGCTGGTCGCTCGCCGGCACCTCACTCGTCACCACCGGCGCCATCCTCATCGCCGTGTTCGGCGCCATACCGTCGCCGGCCCATAATTTGGAAGAGCTGCTGGTCCTCATGGCGCGCAGGCCCTTTGTCGTGTGGATGATCCTACAGGCGCTGTTTGTGGTTGCGCTCGCGGTGGCTACCGATGTGACGAGCAGAGTATCCAGCATCTCCCACAGCTCCCGCTTCCGCCTCATACAGGGCATCTCGTATGGTGTGATTAGCGGCGATCTGTCAGCGCACGCACTGCTTTTTGCCAAGTCGGCCGTCGAGCTGGTCATCAAGACTGTCGCCGGCAAAAACCAGTTTATTTACTGGCAGGCTTGGGCTATCGTCCTGGCACTCGTCTCGCTGGCTCTGTGCCAGCTTTACTATCTGCACCGGGGCCTCAAACTCGTGTCAACGTCGGTTTTATATCCCCTCGTGTTTTGCGTCTACAACATTATTGCTATTTTGGACGGCCTAATATATTTTAACCAAACAAGCTTTATTTCACCGCTGCGGGCCTGTATCATCAGTCTGGGTACGGTGATCCTGCTGAGCGGCGTTCTCGCCCTCTCGTGGCGCCTCAGTGACGAGCAGCATGCTCCTGGCGTGGGTCAGTCTACGTTGGCACCCGGTCTGGGCATGGTGGAAGATACGGAGGGCGAGGAGGAGTCGCTCCTCAGCGGAGAGGCTGCTGTCGAATCCGAGGAGGTGTTCCCATCCTATAGCACGTTTGAATCGACAGCCATGACGCCGACCAAAAAGACGTTCCGGTGGGCAGAGGACGCCGAAATCTGGGGCGAGCTGGAAGACCAAGAGCACCCCAACTCGCCGGCCAGCCGTCAGCGGGCAAACACAATGCCGGGCCTGACCGAGTCGACAAGTCTCCTGCCCGGCGTACGCAGAGCCGTGAGCGGTGCGACGACGATTGCGGAAGAAGGCAGCGCGCAGTCGGAGACTTTTACGCGGCGATTGCCGCGGCGGCGGCGCAAGAGCACCGGCTTTCCCGGGCTCGTTGCTCGGCGCAACCTTAAACAGCGGGATTCATTCATAGCTGACTCGGTCAGCAGCATACTGTCCTTTTCGTGGTGGAAAACCAACGACAGGAGGGGCTCTACACACAGCGCGCCGCCAGCTGAAACGGCCACGCAACGGCGGACCAACCCGCCAACGGGACGAAACGACTCACCAGTATGATCAGCGACTTTGATCTCCTTTACTCTTTTGTTTTTTTCAATAAGAAGCATACGGCGTTGTACAGGCGTATACAGCCGTCGTTGACGCTCTCCTGATGCGCCCTGATAGCTCCCAGCTACTGGAGGCCTGGAGGCGCCTGATAGAAGCCGAGCACCGAGCTCAACCAAGCCTACCTACCTACCCTTACCTATTGCAGTATCCCTCGGGCCATCTTTTTTGTCTACCTCGAAACCCTTTACGTACAATTAGATAATATGAATTACAAGCACAATGTTTTGCTGGAGACTGTTGTAAAATGAGAGTGTTTTATTTCTGCGCTAGTGGAAATGAAAGTGTACCTATAATGCATGAAGGGTGAAGCCAGTCCTGAGGGGACGGTTGAGACTTGAGCTGTGGGTATCCTGACCGGCCTAGAATTGCTGATAGCCACCTTTTTGGTCGATGTGGCGGTAACGCTCGCGCTCTTTGCGGACCTTGAGAAGCGCGGCGATGGAGAGGATGAAGATGGCATCGACGCCTGGGGGTTGTCAGCGGTTGTTCTGTTTTCTTGTCCTTGTTGTTTTTGTTCCTTCTTTCTTTCTTTTCGTGAAAAAACAAAGAAAAAAAATCCATCTACAGTGAGACGGAAAAGTATGAGAAAACGTACCAACCATGCCAAAGAGGGCAGTAAAGATGACGTCGAGAGCAATGTTGGCAAAGCTGGAGATTGACGTTGCGCAGCCGCGCAGGAGAGCGGCGGCGGCGGGGCTCGGACACGTGGAATCGGTGATGAAGGCGGGCGTGGAGGCGTTGACGTAGCCACAGCATCCAAACTAAATGTACAGATTAGTTTTGTGGCTTTTCTTTTTCCTTCTTTCCTTCTTTCTTTTTCTTTTTCTTCTTCTTACCGAGGTCTGAATCGCCGACTGGACCGACGGCTCCTGCTCCAGGTAGGTCGGGTAGAAGGACTCCTTGACGCGCAGGGTCATGACCCAGAGGACGACGCCGAGGCAGAGGGTGAAGAGGGCGGAAAAGGCGATGACGTAGCCGCTAAACTTGAGGACGGAGCGGCCCTTGGAGGCGAGGCCGACGAGGGTGAAGACAAAGGTGCCGAGGATGAAGGCGGCGTTGGCGATGCCGGCGTCGAGGGGGAACTCGCGGTAGAGCAGGTGGCGGACGGCCTCGCGGCCGTCGGCGGGCTCGCCGCCGAGCATGCCCTTGACGACGAGGCAGAAGCCGAGCTCGAGGGCGCCGGTGGCCAGGAACAGCACGTTGATGGCGAGCGTCGCGAGGAGGACCTTGTCGGGCATCGCGGGCGGGAGGCCACGGACGGGGCGGCGAGGGGAGCGTTTTCTGCACAACCGGTTCGATTCGAATAGCCTTGGATTGCGATTTTCCAAGAATAAGAATAAAGCGAAAATGGGGTTCGACCCTCAAGGTGTAAAAAAAAAGCTGGATAATTCGGTTCGGAGGCTGTCTCGTTGTGCAAATGTCTGTCTGTTTTTTTGGATTTTCGGTTTTCGTTGACGACCAGCGTCCAAGTGAAGCGCAAGATGAATGAATGTGTAAAAAAAGATGCAAAAATTAGATTAAAAAAAGAGAGAGAAACTGAAAGAAACAACCACACAGAAAGGGAAGAAAAAGAAGAGGGATCTACAAAAAGAATGTGCTTCAGAAGAGAATAAAGGAACGCGATTGAATGTATGATGATCGGAGAGAGGGAAAACGCCGGCCGACCACGAGGCGCAGCAGCATCATCCACTACTTTCAGAGAGTTCCCATATGAAAAGGGGAAAGTCTACTATTGAGAAGGGGAGAATTATTAAAAAAAAAAAGATTGAGTCTGAAATGAAATGAATAGGGCCCTCTTCCCTCCCCCCTCTTCTCTCCGTTTTTGGTCTACTATGCTACACGTTTCCTGCCGAGTCTCAAGGGATGAGATGACATATAATCATGGCCCTAATATAGAAAAAAAAAATGGGTTATAGGCCGATTAGCACCGTCAAAGGAGATTGAACCGGTAGGGCGAATCGGAGCGTGGGTTGCGTGGGCAGCGGATGGCGCGTAGGCCGTGTGAGGTTGCGTTTCAGGACCCTCGTGGTGAGGCACGAGAGGCCTCGGGACCGACCAATCATGAGGCGGGGGGGAGAGCGGTTGTTGGTTTTGTGTAGAGTGGTCTGATTTTTTTCTCTTTTTTAAAATTTTTTTTGCCCTTGAAGATGGGAGAGGGTTTGCTACTTTTGTTTATCAAATAGAAAAAAAAAAAGAAAAAAAGAAGACTGATAAGATGGAGTTTTGGGGGTGCCCGTTTTGAAGGGCGGCCGGGCGTAGGACGGATTGGGATATGCCAAGCAAGTACAAAAAGGGCAGCGTAGATGAGGACCGGCCTGACTTGTGTGCGTGTGTACGTCTGCGTGCGTCTTTGTTTGAGGTTCAATCATGTGAGGATGGCAAGTCAAGTTCATCAATGTAGGGAATCTAAGATAGATGGTATGAGAAAAAGCGAGTTACGCAGGGCAGACCTGCCCATTGCTTGCACACTCTATTGGAAAGTACATGCATTTTGGTTACTATAGACATCGACATGCTGATACATTTCTTCACTTGACGCTTTAATCTATTCCTTTATCAACCAATACAGAAATACAAGGAGAAAAAAAAAACCCTCCTTGGAAACAACCCGTAGCTTCAGATCTTGGTTCCAGACAACATGCACCTTGCGCAGACGGGCATCTCGTCGCAGATGGGCTTACGTAGCCCGCGGCACGCGAATGATGCGAGGATCTCTACCTAATGTAGATGCGACGTTGCATTATTATTATTTTTTTTTCCCTTTCCCTCTCTTGCCGATTTCTCATGCCTCGACATTTTTGCCCCCCCTTCATAACGCCAGAATGGGGCAAGTAAAAAAAGACGACGACACAGGGCGTGTATCAGTTCTTGTCGACGGACCGCCCATGTGTTGCAAGTTTCGCGGCAAGCTGGCCCGCCTGCCGGTGAGTGGGCACCGGGAAATAGGTTAAAGAAGGAAAAAAAGAAAAAAAAGTAAATAAATAAAATAAAGCCGGGGCTTGTCGTCTTCGTCTCTCTTCACAGGTTTTTTACAAAGCAGATGTGAGGATATATGGATACATGCGCATGTTATTTCCGACAACCCCTGGACCTTGATGACAGCCCCCGAGCTTTCTTCTTCTTGCACTCCTTCGTCTCCTCCGCCGCCTCCTCCTCCACTCACTCTTGTCTCGCCTCTCAACATCATTCGATAAACGGCCTCTCACACGTTTATTGAAACTCTTGCTGATATCAATCAGCCCCCCTCTCTCCCCTCCCCTTCAAAACAGAACACATTCGCCGTGATGGCAAGTCTGTTTTGCTTTGACGATTTGTAGCAAAAATTTGTATAAAAACTAGAGTGTTTCCACCAAGAAGAAGAAAGAAAAAAGTATGATTACAGTGAGAGAGGGGGTTAGGAGCAGATTGGTCCCAAACCCAAACAACTTCAGGTCTATGGCTGTAATCGTGTCCATGATGGCGTGCTGGTGGGTTATACCGGTACTTTAAAACCAAGAGTACGCGAGCACATATTTACACGCACACACACACACACACACACACACACACACACACACACACAAAGTCCGGATAGAATTTTAGAGTCTCGGACGTTTCTAGCCCATGTACAGGCTCCCTCCCTGTCCAAGCTGGGACTGGCCGCGCCGTCGTGGAGGGCCAGGGTACGGTCCTGTATGATGATCGCAACGAGGTGTCTGGCTACACGAAAGCACGGAACCATGAACAACAAAAACGGTCGCGTGTTTTACAGAGTTGACGAGGAACCTTGAATGAAGAAGGAAACAAATAGGCCGACGGTGGTGGTGGTGGTGTTGGTGGCAGGCCATCCAAGAACAGAACAGTAGGGAAGAGAGTGCGTGTAGTCTACTTCGTTCTTGTCAAGGCACTGAGTGATTTGATGGCCGCACTGATGGTCTACTTTTTTTTTTATTACCTAAAGTGCCGACGTGGACACCAATGGTTCCCAAAGGCTGGGATGATGTCAAACTTGGTGATGCGTCGAGATGGGAGCGAGGGGGGGGGGCACCCGCCAATCAGATCCCAAATGCCCTTCTCTACTTGCGACTTGGGGAATTACCAGCCACTGCAGCCCAAGCATAAGAGAAAAAGGGAAGAAAAAAAAAGAGAAAAGGGTTGAAGTTTGTCGGCATGGTCGATTTGCAAGCCCTATGAATCATGATGGTTGTATTGAGCGCGCCATTGCCAGTGTACTAAACGAGTACATCCCAATTTTTTTTCTCCTTCTTCTTTCATTCTCGAGGCAACGGGTAATGTAGTGTGAGTTACTCTTTGTCTGAATCGAGTCGATAAAAAGGGAAAAAAAAGGAGAACGACTCCAAGCCCAGATCGAAAAGGGAGATGGATGGTGAAACAATAATGGCCACGATCCGAGTGCTCTATACAGCGCACAATGTAGCCAGTGTCTGCGGGTTTACTGTTGCGTTTTGATGAAAAGAGCTCGACTTCTACGAATACCCGAATCAATCAAAAAACAAACGAAACGAAACAAAATTAACGTGACTTATTCCGCGAGGGGAGAAAAAAAAAAGGAAAAAAGAAATCGCAAGTCGACATTTCACGCCGTTCAACGTCGACGACCTGCTGAACATGCCATGCTGCCCGCGAGCTCACCCTGTTAGCTTTGGCACGTGACTTAAAGCCAAACTGACAAGAAGAGCCATCCATGTTCAAGTAAGCAGCCCTCCCTTGCCAATTTCCGAATGCAGACTGATTTTTTAAAGCGCGAAAAAAAAAAACCGGGAGGCTATCCAAGAAGGAAAAAAGAAAAGAAAAAAAAGAGAAAAAAAAGAACAGTGACCGAGATACAGAAAATCGAGATACAACAGACGGACACAGCTGAGTGAGAAGAGAGTGAAGGGGAGGGGGAGGAAGAGGGGGAGAGAGAGAGGGCCAGCAAGAGTTCTAGGGGGCGGCAAAGCCAGTCAGACAAGATACTCAGTACTGAGTAGACACGCACGCACGCAGCCAGGCAGGGCAGGGCAGGGCAAAGGGGGGGGAGGGAAAGGGCAGAATAGAAATTTTGGCCGCACTGTGCACGAAATCACAACAGCAATGAGAGAAAAAAGTGAAAAAAGTGCAAATAAATAAATAAATACATAAATACATGGATAGAAAAAAAGAATTGACAAAAAAAAAAAAAGAGGACCCGACGAAAGCGCAGTATGCACGTAACGGGGACCGCGTTTGCCCCGCCCCTGCCCGCTCTCGTTCCATTCCAGCCCCAGCCCAGCCCAGCCCAGCCGTTTGTTGGTGTTTGCTCTTTTGGCCGTCGCAGATCCCCTTTGCCTTTCCTTGCCCTCCCCATGCCCCCCCCTAGCCTCTTTTTCTCTCTCACTCTCCCTCTCGCTCTCTCTCTCGCTCTCCCCACACACCGGAAAAGTTGTCCGGTAAACAGTTTGGTACTTGGTAGTGAATGAATCTAGTACGGATTAGGCGGGTAAGTATCTGTAGGTAGTACCTATACTGAGAGGGGGGGTTTGAAGAATTACTACAGCTGGGCCTTCCTCTCTCTCTCTCTCTCTCTCTCTCTCTCTCCTCTTTTTCACCCATTGAATTCTTCTTGCCAAGAAAAAAAAGGCAAAAGGAAGAGAGACCAAAAAATGCCATGGCTGCTGAATAGGTACCGACAGAGTCTGTCCCGCGAGCCGTCTGTACTTACAGAGTATACTGAGTATGAGTGCCAGTGTGTACTGATACATGTGTGGGTGTGGGTGTGGGTCAGCCCGACACCATCATCACCGTCACCATCATCACCACCACTACCATTACCACCACCACCACCATCACTACCAGGCAACCAGGTACCCCATCCTCGATACCGGCAAGGCAAGTACTTACTGGTAAGTCATCCGTACAAAGTTCAAGGTGCTTGTTCTGTACACCCTCCACCTTTGCCGGAGAAAAACCTCATCAGACAATACATCCGCTTGTTGCCGTGCGTCTGCAAACCCTCTCTGTTCCTTGCCTATACAGATTGCTCCCCTGTCCATTCCAAGGTAGGATAGGTTGGTGTTCCAACGTATATACCTACTTATTTACCACTTACTTGCCTATCCGTACTTATTTCCCTACTAATGTTACTACTTATTCCACCTACTCATGCCTACATGCCATATGACCGTCAGTAGCTGGTAACAAAGCTGACTGACCTACTCCCAAGTTCCAACTCAGCAGCCGACAGTTGCTTGCCCAGTGCACAGAGAATCCTCCCGCGCAGCCCTCACACCAACCCTGTCTGTCGATGCATCCAACACACCAATCTTTCCCAGTGCAAAATTCCCCGGCTCGCGTCCAACTCGTCGTCTGCCCCCTAGTAATAATAATAAATCATCCTCTCACCCTCTGACCCTCTCATCCTCTCACCCTCCCTCGTATACCTTTGCCAACGCGTCCCCGCTCGCGCCGCCGCGTCCCAAACTCCCCCTGCAAGCGTTGAGGAGTCATTCCCACTCACCCCGGCGGCTGAAGCCCCATGTCTGCTCTCGGCCACATAGCCAAGCAACCAAGCTTCCGACTGTACGCCTGAGACTTCTGCTTCCAGCTTGCCAGCGTCTGCCCCCAGCCTGGCGCCAGACAACTTCTTGGACCATGCTCAAATTACAGCCCGTTCTCTTGCGACTTCTCCTTTCGGAATTCTTCTCGTAGCCCTGCCAGGCTGCCTTGAAGTCTGGTCTTGTCCAAAAAGAAAAAAAAGTCAAATGCTCAAGCGACATTTCAAGTTGCAACATTATTGAGTAGCCCGCCACCAAACTACCCTCGTAGGGAGCCGTTGGTGGCGCGCACCTCGCTCGACTTGGCAGTCGACTAGAAGCCGCCAGACAACCCGATAGACCTACTCCGTAAAACTCCAGACTCTAGATCCTGCCTAGGGACGGACGGCTGAGCACAAACCCACTTCATATCTTCACATACCTCATACCTGTTGCCAGTCCGCCTCCCCCTCAACCCCTCTCAGCAACGGCCCAGTTGCCCAGTTCACCCAACCTGACAGCCCGTACTCAGTAGCCATGACCATTGTCACTCACTGCCACTGCCATTGCCCCATTGACTTCATGCCTGCCTCGTACCAGTCAGTCTCTTGCCTCCCATCACAATCTTCGACCTGCAATTTCGACTCCTGCTTCAAATGCACCCGCCCCTCCTAGCCCTGTCGCTACTTACCAAGTATTCCTAGGACAATAGAACCCAATCATCTGCTCGCCTCGTTTCCTCCCTGCGCCACTCCCTCTCTCTCCCTGGTCCCCCGGCCATGCCCCAGCTGCCCAGTATCGACACCCTCATGTCGCCGCCAGTGACACGAGCCACCACCTAGTTTGGATCCCGTCTTACTGGTACCATGCTCCGGAAAGAAACCGCCCAGCAAAAGCCAGTGACCCTGGACTTGGATCCTCTGCTCAGTACCCGTAATCTGCACAGATTATTCTGTACCCATCCATGTGCGTGCAAGACATGTACTCATGTACGGGTACCGGTGGCCTGCTATTGCTAACCAGATGCCATTTGGCCGCGTTCTGGAACCTGCCAGGCCTGGACGCCTGCTATCCTGCCATTCGTGAGCCCTGCGAACAAGCTCCGCTGTCATCTTAACACCTCCTCCCATTAGCTCACTCATTCACTTGGCTGCCGACGAACCACCGCCCCAAGCCCAAAACGCTCATTCCCTGCTGTATCCACCACGCTGAGCTGCACCAGTACCAGTGCTTGATGCCATCCTTGCTTCATGTCTGCGCCCTTTGACCATGTGCCGTGTGCTGCGTGCATTGCCAACGTCAATCATCGATAGTTAATAATTAATACCTTGTATCGTGTTGCAGAGAAATGAGCCCAGTCTTGCCCCCCGAAGGTCCCGTTCTTCCTATCAGCAGCTTTCCGGCTTCCACGGCGCCAACATCAAGTCGCGACGCGGCCTTACTCGGTTGTGAGAGGGCCACTCACTTAATCACCGACAATCGAGATTTGCTGTCTTCGTCATCATGCCACCTGAACCTGGGTTGCTTGGCACTCTCTCCGTCTGACTATTCCCCATCCACTCAGCCTGATCTCCCCTGTGCGATCTCTCGTGCACGCACAGTTGCCATCAAACAACATGACACCCTCTTGCTTACACCCACCGCGCACCTGTGTCAAGTCAGGCATCGTTGGTCATGTTCGTGTTGCACCGGCCTTTCCGTCCTCGCCGTGCTGGCTAGGTACTTGTACAATGTACTCGTATACCGCATAACTCGTACAGTGCGGCGCTTCCGTCATAAAAGATTCAGCTCAGCTTCGTAGTTGCACACGCCCCCATACTCGCTAATACGGCTAACCTCATCGTGCCGGCCAGCCAAATGCCTGCTAATGTCTGATGTACGGAGTATCAGACTGACAACGACAGTTTTGAGTACCGTAGCTTCTGCGCCATGCTCCAAATCATGCGTGCCATGTAGCACTGCCGAGTCGCCTGCAGTACCCGTCGCCTCTCGCGGGTTTCGTGGCACTTCATCTAGCTATCCTGGGCCGGGCGGGCTATCTCGTCGCCCAATAATCATGTACCTGCGGTCCAAATGAAGGAATCAGCAGGCCGCTAGTGCTCAAAACCGTACAGTGCCAGAAATGGGCGGGTGTTCAGGCCCAAGAAAAAAAAAGGTTCCGCCACTCAGACAGGGCCGTGATGATCTTCCTGACAATCAAGCTCGCGCTCTGCCTGGGGTCCAGTCCACCCAGGCGGGCACGCGGGCGCTGCCTCCGCTTGGCAGTGGAGTGGCAGATGCTTGCTGGCTGACGATAGCGCGAACAGCTGCAGGTTGTTGGAGCCGTGGAAGTGGTCAACCGTGGACGTGGTTAATGGCCTGATGATCAACGCTAAACGCGGGTGTGAGACAGACCCTTCCTTCGCCACCAACTCTCGCGGCGTTTCCGGGTCAAGCACAAATGTGTTGACAGGTCATTGTTCATCGGCTGAGGCAGTCGTCAAAATTAGAACCCAGACATTGGCAGCCACAACGTGCTCGGTGTCCCTTCGAAAGGCTGCGCCCATGTCTCTGGTGTGCCACTTGGCTCTTGCTCTGCCATCATGGAGTTAGCCCAGCCTCAGCTGTGGAACCACCGTAGTGCTAGTGCAGCGACTGGGGCAGATTAGCACGGATTGCGGATGTGGTAATTGAAATGTCTCAATGCTTTTTAGCAGGCGGGTGGTTGCGTGCTATTGAGAGGTACGCGTTGTGGAAGACGTGTATGTACGCCTGTTTGAGCCTTGCTGTCGACGGCAGGAATGCGGCTTCATAGCGAGCCAAGAGTTTCGAGGAGGCATCTACATATGAGGAGAAGCAGAAGCTTCACTGTACAGATGAATGGTGAGAGGCGAGACGATGACATGCAGCGTTCCAGGCTGGAGCTGAGAACAGTACGTAGGGAGGACGAGACGTTGAAGACTGTTTGTTGCTGATGGGGGGTCGGGGAACAGGCTACTTTGAGCCAGAGGCGAGGCAGATTTGGAGGTACTGGTAACGATTACGGAGCTTGAAAATATGTGGTTCGGCGTAGATGCTCTGGTACGGAGTAATACATTGTGTGCCGCCAACAAGGCTGAGTCTGGGTGGTCGAGGCGACGGAGGCGGGAGGGTAAGTAGGGAGGACGCGAGGGTGGAATCCAGATTGCCAGTACTGATACAGAGAGGAGTACAGATTACCTAGGCAGATGATCCAGTTAGTAGGAGAAACGAAGGCAATTTGGACGCAGCAAACGTGTACGAGGGTGGGGAGGAGGAGCAGACGAATTGTTGCAGTAGTATTTGTGATGAGAAATCGTGCAGTAAAGATGTCTGCAAAGTGCAAAGCAGTGAGCGGGGGAGAGAGGCGACGAACGAGATGGTTTGTATTTGCTGGTGGTCGGCAGGTAGAAAATCTACTCTGTCCATGATGATGGATTCTCGAAGAGGTACTGATACTGGAGGAGAGGGCTGGTCGGCAGTCGGATGACAGCCGAGTGCCCAGTAACCCTTTTTGAGCAAGTTTGGGGGCGCAAGGCCAATAAGGTAAGTAGGTACCTATGGTAGCAGCTGGCAGGTAACTATCTACTACCTCCTCAGTACTTACTAAGGTACCCTGGGGAGTTTGCAGTGCAGATGATAGTTAGGCCGCCCAAGAACTCCGGACATGCCTGGAACCTGGCTGGCCAGCGGGCTGGCGGGCTGCAGTAGCGGTATCCACAGGTGGCATGGCGCACCCATGACCGCTAAGCTTAACCCTGGCTGTGGGCTCTTTGAGGCTCCAGCGGCGAGTCTACAGCGGAAGATGAGCGCAGAAAGAGGGTGGGCAGGATTGTGGGCAGGATGGTGGGCAGGAGGTGCAAGGTGGTGGGAGGTCCTGGAACAGCCGCTGAGCGAGCGCAACCACGCGCTGACGACGCACACTCTTGCTGCTGGGCTCAGCCTCGCACTGTGCGCACTGTGCGCACCGCAGGCCGATTCCACAGCGGAGCCCCCGCACAAGCGCCCCGACAAGTGCATCTGCATGCCACAGAGCACCACGCTACCGGCGGCGAATCAGAGCCATAACAAGTTATGCCATATAGGTAGGTACCTAGCGGCCTGCCCCCCCTCCCGTCCTAGCCTCCTGGCCTCCTCCACAACAGAGAGCATCGCCAACCACAGTCCACTACCGGCACAAGTACCTCAGACCTCATACCTTATACCTCATACCAGTAGGTACCTGCGTGCCGACCTGCAACCCTGCCACCTATCTAGTACCTCTAACTACCTTACTTACTTGCCTCTCCTGCCTCGTTCTCTGTACTCACAGTATTATCCTCAGCACAGCCCACATCTCACACCACGCTCGATACAGAAAGAGCTGCCCTCCCACCTGTTGTTGCCTGTGCCTGCCTGCCTGCTTGCCTGCCTGCCATCCGCATCAAAATTAACCCCCAACTTTTTTTTTTCCCAAACCAAACCTGGTTTGTTTCTCTGCGACACACGGGCTGCTCCCTCCTCCGCTCGACAGCCAGATCCAGTATAGATCCATCGGCACCACGCTCAAAGCAGCATCTCCACCACTTGTTGCCTTTTCCAGCAGATACATTTCAACGTGATACAACGGCTTCTTCATCCAATTCCGATTCTCGATTGCTGTATTTTATTTCCCCTGCCAGACCATCCCGCATACGTATCATCCCGCAGCCATGGCCGACATTACCGACCAGCACGACCAGACTTCCCCTCACGACATTGACGATGCAAACTCGGTCGGCAACGGCAGCGCTCCCTCCGAGTCTCGCGGCGTCAAGCGCCAGCGCCCGACGCCTGCCGACGATGACGATGATGATGACGAAAAGGGCGGCCGTGAGCGTCGCAAGATTGAGATAAAGTTCATCTCGGACAAGTCACGCCGCCACATTACCTTTTCCAAGCGCAAGGCGGGCATCATGAAAAAGGTCCGTCGCCACCACGCCGCTCCTCCCTCCTCTCCGCGTCACCACATCACCAACGACGCCGCTTGGTCGCCAAAGGCAAGAAAAAACCGTTGCTGGTTTTGCTTTTTGCGCCACTCGGCGTCACATCGACCCTCGACCCCCAGCATCCGTTGCCTCGACGCCTCCACCCCTTGCGCGCTCACCTGCTGACTCTGACCCTCTAGGCTTACGAGCTGTCTGTTTTGACCGGTACTCAAGTTCTCCTCCTCGTCGTCTCCGAGACTGGTCTCGTATATACCTTTACCACCCCCAAGCTCCAGCCTCTCGTCACCAAGGCTGAGGGCAAGAACCTCATCCAGGTACGCTCCGCAAACGCACTCGATTCCCCTCTGGTCGGCGCTCGCACGCCTGCGACTCGGTCAGGACGCGTCGACCCCGCGCGTCACACGACCACGACAGTCGGAACCGTCCAAGAAGACGTTGCTAACATGTTGTACCAGGCCTGCCTCAACGCTCCCGAACCCGCAGCTGGCGGCGAGAACGGCGTGGACGGCGGCGACGGCGGCGACTCGCCCGAGGAGTCTGGCTCCCACATCCCCCCTCCCAGCAGCCGCCCAGGCATGCCCCAGAACCCTCATATGCCCGGTAACTACATGCCCAACATGCCTCTCGAGGCCCAACAAGCCATGGCCTACCAAAATTACGTGCAGCGCAACCAGGGCTACACGGGCATGCCGCAGCAACCGGGCATGGCTCCCAGCAGCCACCACCAATCGTGAGACTGCCGCGATCCGGCACATATTTGGCTTGACAAGACTTGCCTGGAGAGAAATGGGCCAAGATTTTTTTAATGGCGGACACGGGTTATATTGTGCGGGCTATGGGTTATATTTTTTTCCTTATTTCTTTTGGCGTTGATGCAGTCTTGATGTGCTATTTTTGGTGATTTACTTGCTGGCCGCTGTTGCGGCCACATTCTCTTTCTTTTGTCGGGCATGGAAAGTGCCTTGAATGTGCAAGAAAAGAAAAGAAAAGCCATATGAGCAGCCACAAAAAAAAACAAGGACAACGGCATGGATTTGCTCTATGCCTCGACGCCACAGGCAACAGCCTAGACCAGAGGGCCGAGAGACGAGCTGGCGCCATGGCCGGGATGAGAACAGCTGTGTATAGTGAATGAAATGCATCACGATGAATTGTAGACTCGAGTGTGCATTGTAGTCGAGTTGGGTGCAGTGGCTTTTGATATGACGCTCAATGGGGTGTAGGATCAATTAAGGTTACCATCTTGGCATCAATCAATCGCGGATGCGCGACATGAGATGCCCTGATGCGACGTGCCTGCACGGGCAACCAGAAGGGGCAAGGTTGGTTCACGCCGATGCATCTTACTCGATTCGTCGACGTCTCAGACGATGAATGGGCGGGTGACCCTGCACGCGTGCGTGCGTTGCCAAGATTAGTTTAGATGGGAATGGGCAGAACAGGCAAGGGGCCAGAAAAAAAAGCAAAAGGGAAATTTCTTCTTTGGAAGAGAAAAGAGAGAGACGACAGAGGGGTTCGTTTGCCCAAATCAGGCAAACGTTTCCGCCGCCTTGTCCCGTCTTTTAACCAGATTGGGGAAGCGCGCCGCCCCGGATGTTCATGTCTGTAGGGCTGAGAGGAAGAAAAGGAAAAGAGGAGCAAGGAGAGGGTGGTGGTGGTGGTTGTGGTGGTGGTGGTGGTGGTGTAGAAGAGGAGATGGGTTGCAAAGGAGAGCAAGGTTGCTGCCTGCATTACGTTTGTGTGTGGGCGAGAATGGTGATGGTGATGACGATGATGATGATGATGATGGCGGAAATGGGACGCGGATGGGCAATGATGGGATTGGCCGGGAGTGGTGGTCTTTGTGAACTCTTGAAAAAGGTTTCAGCGCGAGTGGGAAATGGGAAAGAAGAGGAAAAAGAAAAGAAAAAGAATAGACTGCAGAGGAGGACATCATCAGATACGGCTGGCCTGCGAGGGTGAACAGGTTGGTTTCTCTGGCATCAAAAAAGTAAAAGCCCGTCTGGCTGGCTGCTGGGCCCAAGCAAGCAATGGCCTGGACAGAACCGACCCGCAAATGCAGGCCTCCTCCTCAAAGGCCGGCATGAGCCGATCGACAAAGCGACCATGTAAATAGAGGCTTGATCATGTGCTTGAGTCAATGAAAACTTCAGATGGTTCAATGCAAACAAAAGGTAAAACGTTGGGTCGGTTACTGAGTAGGTAGATAGTGAGGGCATTGATCACCCAGTCCATTTATTACTCGACGGGTTGAGGCGTACTGAGTAAGTCGTCTGTGGCTGGTGCTGTGGCTGGTGCTGTGGCGGTTTGCCGCTGGGTGCGGGTTAGCGCGAGCATGTTTGAGAAGGTTTTTTTGCGCAGGAAATCCGTAGTGTGACAGTCCTATGTACCGGTACTTTGGAAGTTTTGCTTATTGTGTTGGCATTGTCAGCGATGGTTGGGGGCATACTCGGGATAAATTTCCAAAAAAAAAAAGAAAAAGAAAAAGAAAAAGAAAAAAAAGAAAAGAGATGTAAAAAAGAAGAAAAAGGGGCAGGATGAAAAAAGTAAAGAATAAATAAACAAAAATCAAAGTTTAAAGCACACGGCAGTCAAGACAACACATGGAGTCTGCCTTCATCTTGATGTAAATGAAAAAAACGGTCGACGAGGCTGCAGGCAGTGGTGACAAGTCCTGTCCTTTGCTACATGATTGGCAAACTTAGGGATACAGGCAAACGACAGCTGCCCTCGAAATCACATTCGTGACCAAAATGAGCGTTCAATTTACTTACTTATTACTCTGTCGATAGCAAGACGCGCCGCCTGTATTCAACAATGACGGTATTCTGCATTAACCGCCATGTACCAGTACTTTTCCACTCCACCCCGCTCCACCAACAACCAAAGCACATCTTTTTCAGCTCCCTTAACAACCCCCCACCAAACCGCCGCCTGTACGTGTTAAGCAACTGGAAAGCCCGGCTCATCGCTTGCGGCTTCCCTTGGGGATCCGAGGGACGGGCTGCGACGCCGTGCAGACGGGAGGCGACGCCTACTTTTCCAAAGCCGCCAAGGTGGCCTGGAACCTGGGTCCCCTTTTGTTTTGCTCCTTCATCGACCCCCGGATAGACGTGTCACGAGAGAGAGAGAGAGCAAGATTAGAGCTGCAAGGGACGACGCCACCTTGTTCGAGAAGAGGACGGTATCTACAACATCCTGTTTCGACGGGCCTCCGAAACCTGCGCATCTTCTTGGCGACCAGTGCCACTGTCGAAAATTTTAAGCATATATTCCGGTTGAAACCTCCGAGTGTCGGGCCTCTGCGAGCTTCTCTTTGCGTAAATTCGCAAACTGCAACGGCTGCCCGCAAACATTGGCCTCGTTCTGTACAACTCTCCTCTCTCCCATCTACCTGCCTCGCACCCGCGGCCAAACGATCATGAACTTGACCCCCCGCCACAGCGGCCACATGGACATGGACATGGGCTCGTCGACCGACGCCAACTCTTCCTCGTCTGGCGGCAGCGGCCACGCGATGGGCTCCATGATGGCCATGGTCTTCCAGACGCAGACGGCGACGCCGCTGTACTCGGACGCGTGGACGCCGCGCAGCTCGGGCGCCTACGCGGGCACCTGCATCTTCCTCATCGCGCTGAGCGTCGCCCTCCGGCTGCTCGTCGCCCTGCGCGCCACGCAGGAGGCGCGCTGGCTGGACCGCGACGCCCGCCGCCGCTACGTCGCCGCCCGCGGGCGGGTGCCGCTCGCCGAGGCCGTCGCCCACGACCCGGACGCCAAGACGGCCGTGCTCTCGGCCAACGGCGTCGAGGAGACGGTCGTCGTCGTCGCGCGCAAGGAGGCCACCGCCGCCGTCCGGCCCTGGCGCTTCTCCGTCGACCCGCTACGCGCGCTGCTCGACACCACCATTGTCGGCGTGGGCTATCTGCTGTAAGTTTTTGATTGTTGAGTCGAGGGAAAGAGATTCGAAAAGAAGAGAGAGGGAAAAAAGAGCCTATAAGAAGTATCTATGGAAAAACGGACAAGCTAACGAATCGGTAGAATGTTGGCAGTCATGACGATGAATGTGGGCTACTTCATGTCGGTCCTCGGCGGCGTGTTTCTGGGCAGTCTAGCCGTTGGCCGGTACGGCGGCATGATGGATCATTGAGTGATTTTGTCGGAGGCGTGTTAGTTGAGTTTTCCCGTTGTGTTTTCGCGTGACAAGTTTGGGAACGGTTTGGGACGCACGACTGGGATGTTGTATTTCGGAAACCTGGGGCATGGCGCAGCGTTTTTTTTTTCTCTGTCTTTTCTTTTAGGATTTTATTTGAAATGAGATACATTATGATTGCAATGGTAAAAGCATCGCTGCATAATCGAGTGAGGGACGAAAGTGATGAAGTGGTAAATAATTATTGGTCATGAGCTGGCTGCGAGCGTGACTGCTAGCCGCGGCTACCGAGTGAAAGGCATCTCGAGATGTAGCAGGCGAGTTTTGATTTTATGCGTCCTTGTATCAGTCGACGACTGTGCAAGACTACAAGGAAGCCATGCTGTTTCCGCCAGGGTGACGTTGCATCACACAGGACATGGCGAGGCTGCCGAGAGATGTTGAAAGGCAAAGACATGAGTGTTTTTTTTTTGTGACGCAAAAGTCTGTAACATGACAACTGGGCCCTCCCCCGAAAGAAAAAACAAAAATGGTCAAAGAGAAAGAAGTCCATTGGAAATAGGGCTTCAAAAGACAAAAAATCAGTCCGTGGTCAGTCGTGAACTTTTTGGCTTGGATGCTCTCGTTCCGTTGGTGTTTTCTTGCAAACGTAAGAAAAAGAGGATGCTCTAGGGTAGGTACCCTACACGGGTATGTGTGTGTGTGTGATTGAACCTGCGGTACACACTTGAGCGCGGAAAAAAGTGTGGATATTGATGCAATCAAGGTGGGGATGTCTATTACAATCAATACGTCTAAGGTTGATGGGATAATATTCTGACCCTGTAAGCAGCGTTGTGTTGGGGAACGGTGCGACGTTGAGACTGTCTCTGGGGGACCACCCGGCTTGCACTCGATACTCAAACAGTCGGAAAGCAACAGTGCAATTATGACGAAACAGGTTTGCGGAATTCGTTTTCGAGATCTGGAGAGCTGATAGCCCCCCGTTCTTGCTAGGTATAGACCGCGACATGGAGGCAAGACTCTGCCCCCCAACGGACCAACTCAGCTTATACTCCCCCATCCAACGTGGTTGACTACCCGATATCAGTACGACATGATGAGACACGTCTACGGCATTCGTTTCCCACGATCTAAAGAGCTTATAGCCTACTCCCATTGCCAGGTATGGGCCGCGTCATGAAGGGTCAAGACTGCTCTGGCTGACCACTCGACTTGCATTGCATCCCACATCTCGAGTAGAGCAACTCGCAGGCATCAGTGCGATGTGGCGAAAGAAGCTTGCGGTGTTCATTTACAAGATCTAGAGAGCGCATCTCCTGACGTGATCACCAGGTATTGGCTGCGACAGGGAGGCAAGACTGCGCTGGCAGTGCAATGATTCCAGGAAACGGGCCTTTTCCCGACTGTTTTTGTTTTGGCTCACTTTAAGCCAGCTTGTAATGTGATGTTTCTTCTTCTGCGTCGTCTTTCTCTCTTTTATCAAGACCTCTTGCTTATAAGCATCTCTCTGTTCTCAAGAACAAGTCGTTCTTGACACGAGCTTCATGTCTCACTTGCACTCCCCTCATTCGCTGCCCGGTTATAAACATCTCTCTCTCTCTCTCTCTCTCTCTCTCTGCTAATTTGACTTTGCTCTGGGCCTGCCACAGTTGCATGGACGTCTTCTTCTCCCTGAGATGACGGCCATTTTTTTTTAAATCTGCAGCCTGGCATCGAATAGCGGCAGCCCGACCAAAAGAAAGACGCCGTTTATAAATGGACTGGCCACACGTGCACAGACGTCAAGATGGGCAATAGCAAAGCCCACGCAGACGTACTGTTCCTTTTTGCTTTTTTTCCTCTTGTTCTTCTTTTCTCTGCTTTTCTCAACTTTTTTTTTTTGTAATTAGAGACCACCTGTTTTTGAGCGACAACGGGTCGGGCCGTGCTGCGTGGCGTGCGTGGGCCGGCCGGCCGGATGGTTTAGACAATGTGTCAAATGAGGAAAAAGAAATGAGGACGTGTGAATCATACAGGGCAGACTACTGTCGAGAGTGTTTCGAAAGAAATGAGAAAGAAAAAAAATCAGAGACAGGTCCAACGTCTGGGTCATATCAATATATATATATATATATGTGTGTGTGTGTGTGTGTATATATATATATTGCGCGCCATTTCAACGTCATCCTGGAATGTGATTGTACGGTGGTGAGGTGTACTTGATCCGCCCATGACCGCTCTTGTTTTCAGTCTTTTTCTTTCTGTTTTCAAATGGAGTAAAACGAGTCGATAAAAAATACAAGACAAAGAAAATTGTGCAAAAAAAATCTCATCACATGGCAGCGTCACCCTCACCACCACCAAAGCATGCATATTCAGCACGGGGGCACCGCATTTCTCATTCCCCCTCGGCCCTGAAACGAAGAAGAACAGAAGAAAATCAAAACGTCGCATGTCGTCGAATCCGGGGTTAGAGTAGTCTGGACTGTTTGTTAATGTTGAGATACCTCGTCTTCTGGCCGCATCATTCAACGACGACGGCTTGCTTCTGCGTCGACGTTGTTGGGTCTGGTGCGCTCTCTTGATTCTTCTCCTGTAGTCTCTGCCATTCATTTTATTCTTTTGATTGGCACTTTACTTCTTTTCTTGTAATCTCTGCTATCCATCATAAGGTTTTGAATTCCCTTTTCCCCTTGTCTTCAAATTTCTACTATCCATGTTCTTTTGAGCTCCCTTTCGTCTTCTCTTGAAGCTTCTACTATGCATCTCATTCTTATACTTGCCCTTTTCCTCTTCTCTTGCAGTCTCTTCTATCACCTCGTCATCTTCAAATACCCCTTCCATCTCATCCTCTCCGATAACCATTGTCCTCTCTCTTTGCCTCTTTTTTCTTCCCCAACGAGATGCAACACCTATTCTCAAACCACCCTCTTTTTTACTTTGTTTTTGTTCTTTTTTTCTTCTTCTTCCTTTTGCTCTTTTCTGTCTTGACTATTATTCGTTTAATCCGAACCCCTACTAGCATCCTGAAAAATTACCACTTCTCCCCCCTCTTCTCCTTCTTTTCTTCCTTTTTTTCCCCATCCTCTTTTTCTTGTGCTTGCCTTCTTCTGCTGTCTTTCTTCTCATTTTTTCTTGTGCTTTTTTTTTCTTTTTCTTTCTCTCCTTTACTCTGTCCTCGCAGCGTTACATTTGAATGTGCTAGTCTCTCAAGTCTAGACATGAAAAATGCAACGCTGCACATCACCCCCTCCCATTTTACCACGAACAGTTAGCCTACCCGTTTTGTGGAGTATATTCTTTGTTTTAATATTAATAATTCTCTTTTTTATGCCCCGAAAAAAAAAGGAAAAAAAAAAAAAAAACTCGTGCAGTTCTCCATTCAGGTTTCATTATTTTTTCCTTTCTCTCTCTGCTTTACTAATTGTCCGGAGGGTAATAAAGGGGAGATGGGAGGGGAGGGGCCAGGAACATTTCATCTTTTTTTCCTTGTCAGCCTGATTCTGACACAAATCTCCGAAAAGAAACGGCTACTCTCTTTTCTCTCTCTCTCTCTCTTTCTGTGTGTGTGTCTGTCTTTCTCCTTTATCCATTCTCTTCCCCCGTCTCGCACCATCATTACAAGCGGAGCGGCAACTCCAGGGGCGCAGTATACCAGTATAAAAGGAAAAAAAAAAAACAACCATACGCCAACCACCACTCGGGGGGTCTTGACCCATACCATCTATAGAGACACCACTCTGTTAATTTTTCTTCTTCTTTAAACCCCCCTTTCCCCTCCCCCCCTCAAAAAACCCCTTGAAGGATTTGCAGAAAGTGGGCGGCGGGCGTGAGCTATTTTGACGTGCGCCCGCCCGCCTTTCTTCCCACCTCCCCTCCCCTTCCCCCCTTGTCCTGCCAATAACTGCGCATGTATCGGCCCCTCGGGTGTCATGCCAAAAAGTGTACTGGTAGGTCAGTACTGAGTACTCCGTACGGAGGTATGGACCAGTTACGAGTAATAATAAGCCGAGCATCTGGGCTCGGTCCCGGGGCCGAAGTTCAGCGACGAGGACACATGTACGACACGCATACGTGCACAGCCTGTGTGAATACGGGACGATTTTTGATTTTTCTCCCCCTTCTTCTCCTTCCTCTTGTTTCGTATCTGTAGCCTTGTATTATAAACGCCGTTTCGGTTCATTATTCTTCCGTCTTCTCTTCTCTTTTACTTTTTTTTTTCTCTGCCAGTAGTTTGTTGTAGTCATTATAGCAGCGAACCACCAACGTGCATTGCTGGCATGCCTTTGATTTCAATCTTTTTTATCTTATTTCCGTCTCTCTTATAACCAGGGATATTTCGTGGAAAAATCATCATTTTTTATTCCCTCTCCACATCTCTACTATACAAACTTGAAAGTCAACAATATTTTCTTTACGGGATACGTGTATACACACACACACACACACACACACACACACACGCATATATATATATTTCTAAAAAAACCCATCTTTTGTCAACTCTCCACATATCTCCTTCAAAAACTGAAAAAGGCAACAACCTCTATATAAAATCCTTGCCTTTAAAAGTATCAGAAACAGAGAAGGGGGGAGGACAGTGCGTAGGGAAGGGCACATGTACTTTAAACATGTATCTGTGTATACGACGACCTGTATATGTGTATACGAATACCTGTTTATTTCACAACGGACTGGCCGAGAAAAAAAAGGAAAAAAAAAAAAAAACTCGCCGATAAAACGGTGCAACTCTCCTCAGTGTAACTAACCTCTTGTCCCTGATCACACACACACACATTGTCGTTTTTCACCATAGTCATCGTTTTGGCAATTCTAAATGACCAAATGGAGAAGAGAGAGAAAGAAACAAAACAGAATCAAAGGTACAATAGAGCAAGACGCTATAATAGCACACACACACGCATCACATGCGCCATCAACGCACACACTACAGATCCAAAAGTATAATTCTCAGCCAAAAAAAAGAATAACACGGTCACGCCATTTTCTTCCCGGTAGCAAACTAGAAAGAGTATATACAATCTATATTCGCTCGTTCTCTCTTTTAGTATATTTTTATTTATTTTTAATCTCTTCTGCTTTCCTCCTCCCTTCCTCCTCCGCGGCCATGGGCTGTACACTACATAAAGCGGCAACCCCGAGAAGAAGAAGGGAAAGAACCAAAAAAAAAAAAAATAGCACAATTGATTTCCAATACTTCAAAAGACGGTTCAACCTGTCACGAGCCTGCATCGTGTCCGTGTCTGCTTCTCGTTTGGGCCCCCCAAGTCGTCGTCATACATGCCACGGTCCGGGCCTCGAGTCGCACGCTCCACTTGACCATGGCCTTGTGAGGAAGCCAACCCAAGTCTCGTCCTGTTATCCCGCCCCCCCTCTCGAACTCATCAAAAGAAAATTAAATCATGATAAATCTGACGATTTATAGATGCACAGGCACACAAGTCCGTAACCCTGTGCCATGTGGTACCCAAGGTCCGCTGACAGCCGCAAAAGAATACCAATGCACAATGTATAGCATGGCGCCATGTCATACACGCAACCAAGTCACTACCAGGCTGAAATCTTCATGGTACAATATATTACATGTTTACTACCATTGGCAGTCGAGTAATACCCCAAAACAATAATAGATAATAAACAAAAAGACTCGCAAAACAATTCTAAAATCAAACCCATCGCACAAGGTCCCCGGTCCTTGTGTGTCATAAGCAGAATCCACCAACTCCAACCGAACAAGTCTGTCGCCGTCGTGCGGCTCGGTTCGTTATTAAATCAGTCCAAAAGGCGTAGACCCATAAACCAATAAAAAAAACCCAAGGACCAAAAAATAAAACAAAAAAGGCCCGAAGCCATCAAGGGGAATAATAATAGGCCCAAGTCAGACAAGAAAATGAAACAAAACGCTAGATAAACCCAATACAGTAAGCATAACCACCGTCTGATGCCTGTGCCGGCTGGTTGCGCATCATCGTCGACTTGCAAGAGCCGCGGCACTCCCAAGTCACCCGCGTACCTCAGCATTCACCCGAGACCGGAGCATCCTCCGGGCCTCTTTCAAGTCTCCATCGAGACTCTTCGGGCCTTCTCTGCAGTCTGGTGCTGCAGTCTGGTGCTGCAGTCTGGTGCGCTTGAGGATTGATTTCACGGCGCGGCGTGGAACCTAGTCACGCTCCCGCTCATTTTGGCGGCGAGAGGCGTCATCGTTTTGATCACCAGTTCTGGTCTCGCAGCCCTTGACAAGACGATGTCTCTGTGGAAACGAGCAATGTTAGCGTCGGTTGTCGTCATGACTATGTTTTTAGAGTTTTTTAAGGTGTGGCTTGCTGGCTGGGCCGGCTCTCGATAGTGTTCGAGGCTTGCAGCGGGCATAGCAGCGAGCCAGGCCTGTGTGTAGGAGGAAAAATAGGTTGCACGTACCTTGAGGGCATCTTTGCGAGAGAAGCTCTTGCTGCAAAAGTTGCAGGGAAAGGGCTTGACAGCCAGATGGATCCGCTTGTGACGCTTCAGGTCATGGTTACGGCTGAAGGACTGGATGCACTGGTCGCACTTGAAGGGTCGCTCAGACTGAGGCTGAGGGGCGGGGTGATGAGGGTAGACCATCTGACTGCTGTAGCCCTGGTGCTGGCTCATGCCGGGAATCATGGACATTTGACCACCAGGGTGGTGCATGTTGGACATGACGGTGCCGGGCATGGGAGGCTGGCCGTAGGTACCGTAGCGGTAGCCCATGCTGTTGGGAAGGGCGCCGATACCGCGAGCTCCAGGGCTACCCGTGGTGGGGGAGGAATGAGTCGGCGAGTGCTGAGGAGGAGGATACGACGAGAACTGCGAAGGGCCCGAGGAGGCGTAGTAGCTAGGGTTGCTGCCGGGCCGGGTGTGGGCGGCGTAAGCGTGGGCGTAGCCGTCCGAGTGAGCGGCGAGGGGGGACTGGGCGGGTGGTTGCGACGAGGTGGCCATGAGGCCCGGATGCTGAGGAGCGCCAGTGGCCATGGGATGAGGGTTGTGGGTGACGTAGTGCTGCTGGCTCTGGTCAAAGGGAGGAGCCGAGAGGGCATCGGGGCCGGCGGCAGGAGAAGCCGTGGTTCGCGGGTTGCTAAAGGCCATGGCGTTGTTGGCACCATCATTGCTTGTGTTGCCATTGGCACTGCTGCTCATGCTGTGACGGCTGTAAGGCGAGTTGGGGAGAGGATGCTGGCCTGGAGGGTAGCTGGCGTTGTTGTTGCTGTTCCAGGAGCCGCTCCAGGATGCGCCGTTGCCGGGGCCCTGCGGCATGGAGCCGTTATTGCTGTTGTTGGTGTGCATTGAACTTCCGCCGAACGTGTAGCTGTGCATGCTTTGGTGATGCTGCGAGGTTTGCGATCCGCCAGTGTGGACGGAAGAAAGGCTTGGGCTGAGACCGTCTGTGGTTCCTTGATGTTGAGGAAGGAGTTGTTAGTTTTTTTTGTCTTTTTGAGACGGGCGAGGCGCTTCTGGGGTGAGAAGCCTCGTGGTTTGTGGCTGATGGAAATGTGGAAAGGAGGAGAGTGATCTCATGCAATGAGCTCGAGACTGAACCACTCGACAGGACTCGCAAGGTTTGCGAGAGCGCGTCGCAGACCAAACTCCAAGTCCTCTGCGCCAGGGAGAAGAGAGAGATGGCGTTGAGGCGCCAAACGTAACAAAAAAATATGAATTGGAGAGGGACACGGTAAGCTTACTTGGAATTTCGGCGTTGGGAGGGGGGAGGGAAAAGGCCGGAAGCGAGCCGGCGGCTGGGCGTCTTTGCGAGAAGCTGGTGATGGCTTCCATTTCTGGAGCAGTGGCGTAGTGGGCGTAGTGGGCGTCGGTGGCTGCGGCCGAGAGCAAAGACGCAATAGGTGAGGTCAGCGAAAGAGGTGAAGAAGGCGCTGTAGGAGGAGGAGGAGGAGAGGAAGTCGGTCTCGGCTGGGCGTGGAAGCGACGATGATGCTTTGGCGCGAAAGTCTTGTTGGAAGTTGGTGATGGTGGCGGTGGTTGGCTATGGCGATGGATGAGGATGAATGATGTATTGTTGGGCGTAGGATATATGTCTTTGACGTGCAATATGGACAAGATGAAGATGGGGGAGACTGGGAGAATATATAGACTTCAAGCCGAGAGTAAGGAATTGGGACAAGAGGTAAATAAGTTGAGTCTCGTGCTTCAATGATGGTCTTGGAGGCGAGAAAGGAAGTGCGAAGTGGGGAGACTAAGTAGTGCAAACGAGGAGGAGCAAGAGGAGAAGAAGAGAACAAGACGAAGAACAAGACGGAAGCCAAGGCTGTTCTAAACCGTACCCCGGCGTGTGCCATGCAGCTGAAGCGAGTCCAACAAACGCAAAGGAGAGTATCCGTGGTTGGGAGGGAAAAATAAAAAAAATTAAATAAAAAAAGAGAATCCACTTTGTCAAAGTACAATTGTATTTTTATTTTTATTTTCCTAGTTGTCTCTGGGGGAGAAAGAGCGAGCGAGAGAGAGAGGGGAGGGGTGCAGAGGGGGTGCAAAGAAAAGGGGGGTGTGCAAACGGAGAGAGAGCCAAGGGTCGAGTCGGGCATCGTGTTGGGCGGCGTAGGGATGTGGGTGGTGGAGATGGTTAGTTTGGTCGTTAGTCTGGTGTGGTTAACGTGGTGGTAGCAGTAGTGGTGCGTGGTGGTGGTGGTGGTGGTGATGATGGTGGTGTGAGTGAGTGAGTGGAGGAGCTAGAGGTGTGTGGGATGGATGGACGGACGGATGGTTGGATGGTTGGTTGGATGGTACATGGATGGTTGAATGGATGCATGGTTGGAGGGATAGATGAAAGGGCTGGAGCAGAGAGAAGCTGGATGTGGATGAATGAGAGCTGGATATGGTGGTGTGTGTGCTGAATGTGTGCTGAGAGTGAGGGTGAGGAGTGAGAGTTGTGAGGAGTGAGAGAGGAGAGAGAGAGAGAGCTGTGAGGTGTGAGAGCTGGCTACAGCCTACGAGGTGTGAAGGATGTGGTGAGGGTGTGGGTGAGGAATGTCAAGCGGGATAAAGGGTGGGGGGAGGAAAAGGAAGCCAAGGATGCTGCTTCTGCTGCGGTCGAGGCTGGGGGGTGAATGAAACAATGTAGTTGTAAAAGAAGAATGGAAAATAGAGAGAACTGGGATATATATAAAAAAAAGAAAAGAAAAAGAAAAAGGATGAGATGAAAATAACGACATGGAAGAAAACCAGGCTGCGACATGACATGGGAAAGACAATGTATCTCTATTTCTGCTCTTGATTCAGGCGAGCAGTTGAGAGCGTGCCTACTACCTACCTACTGCCTTGGTCGTTACCTGCCTGCCTGCCTGCCTGCCTGCCTGCTTAGAGTTCCTAGGCACGCACGGAGTAATCCGTGGTTGGTTTACTGTACCTGCAAAAAGCCCGTGGCAGCTGGTTTACTGCGCCCGCACACACTTTCTCTCTCTTTTTTTTTTTTTTTTTTTTTTTAGCTTTTAATTTTTTAAACCACCTGCACTGATAAAGGAAGCGAGGAAAAAAAAGTGGTAAAAAAAAAGGAGACTCTGTATGAAAAGAAAAAAAAAGAGAAAGAAAGAAAACTCGCCTGGAACCAGGAGCTGAGCGGTCCCCCCGCCCGCACCCGAAGGAGGGGGGGGGGGGGCAGGGAGTATCGACTACTGATACCTCGTGAGTTTTTTTTTTCCTTTCCATTCATTCTTTTCCTCTGTCTGTCTTTTTCTTTTACGCCCTACTGGTAAATAAAGTGCGAAAAGGAGGGTGGGAACGAGGGGGACGGGGGGGGCAGAGACCAGGGGACGAACAGGGGGGGGCGTGTCTGCTGTATTTTTGAGCGTCACCTACTAACCTACCTCTCTAGGTACCTATAAACTGGCACCCAACTGACACCTAGGTACCAACTAACCTACGGATTACGGGCAACTCACAGCACCAGTTACTTGCAAAAAAAAAAAAAAAAAAAAAAAAACTAGCCCTGAACAACGGATGTGCACAAGTAAGTAATTATCAGTGTGTATGTATATGTGTGTGTGTGTGTGTGTGTGTGTGTGTGTGTGTGTGTGTCTAAGTGTGTGAGTGTGTGTCCGTGTCTGCTGTCCTGCAATTTACATGGCTGCATGGGGGATCAATACATTCATCATCTGTACAAAGGTCCTATTTTCTATATTATTTTTCTCTCTTCTTTTAAATACTTCAAGACGGCAATATTGACTCAAAGAGACAGACAGACAGACAGACAGAGAAAAAAAAGTACACACATGCACACGCACAAACCTCCTCCGTCACCGCCAAAAGGTTCTACCGAGTTGGCGCGTAAGTGGCCCGCTTCTCCCCTGCCAACAACCTAAGTACTGGTATCAGTAAGTTTAACCATCAATCAGCACGGATACAGAGCAGACAGACAGATCACTCGCCCCGTCCCCCCCCCTGTCGGCCATTTCTGGTACGTATGACGAGAATCGTTGGCTCTTTCTTTATTCATCATCTTCTTCTTCTTCTATTCTTCTTTTTTTCTTCTTTCTGCAACGATAAAATACTACAATCTCCTACTCTCGTCTATATAAACCAACAAGGTAGAGTAGGGAGATGCATACGCACACATTACACACATTACACACACACAAAAAAGACGGAGAAATTTCCGGTCGGGGAAAAGCAAGGGAACAAAAAAAAAAAAAAAAGAGGACACGAAATGTTGTTAACAAAAAAATCTCCAGGTTCGCGCGGATCCTAAACCCACTCGCCGCAACGCGACACATGGATGCCCTGCCCTGCCCGGCCGGCACCACCGGCCCTGCGAGGAGACGAGGGGTCCTTGTCCACCTTGTCCACCTTGTCCCATAATCCCAGTTATTACTGCTACCCAGCAGCCAGTACTGCTCCAACAACGGATTATTTGCTAATTACTAGATGCAGAAATATATCCAGACAAAGCATGTCACCATGTAATTAAATGAAACCTGAGAAGTTAATCAAGAGAAAAAACTTCTTGGGCCATAATAGTACACTCTCCTCATTCCGCAAGTCATCCTCATCTCCCGGCCATCCTCCAAGTCCGGCAAACACACCACCTTGCCTCCCTACTTGCTACATCATCTCTTCTGCCAACAGCACCATGTCCTGATAATGAACAAAGAAATCACCTCCACCCACTCCATGTCTCCATGTCCACACCTTCCCCTCCATTGTCCTGTGGAGCGACAGATATGGCTTGCGGCCGACTAACACCACCACCACCACCACCACCACCACTACCATCACCACCTTCACCACCATCACCACCACATTGCACTGCCCGACAACAACATCAACCTCAACTCCACCTCCACCTTGCCCTCCACCACACTCTCCTTTCACTCTCTTCTTTGCTCCCCTCCTCTACATATCAACCGCCGCACGGCCCAACACTCATCTTCTCTACAAAAAAAAACCCCTTTACAAACCCATCACCTATTGTGACTCTGCCGGCCGCATCATTGCTCTCTCATCAATGACGTCCACATCACCCTCTTCCCTCCCCCCCCGCAATCTCCTTGACTCATTTCCCACATAAACTGGACCACCAACCCTTCATCCATAAGTCTCCGGCCGGCCGACCACCCCCCCAGATGGAGCCTGCCTGCCCGCGGATCCGCCTATGATAAGGTTTCGTCCTACGCGACGCGACATTCTAACCATGTTGCGCCCGCTCTACACCTCTTTCTTCCCAGTTGGTCCTGTCCATGAGCTCGCTCTAATACTGGTCAGCAATAAGCAACAAACCACATGAGAATGACATCCATAGATACCAACCAATGAACCACTCACATAGCCTCCGTCCGTGGCATGTCTGTACAGACAACTCGGTACGTCGACTGCGCTGGCAAATATGCCCAACTGCAGTTTTCCTTTGTCTTGCGTGCCCTCTTCTTGCGTGTCCTCTTGCGACCCCAACATCCCGCTCTCTCAACTGCCGATGGTTCGTTCCCAAACCAACGCATTTCAAGTTATTCATCCCTCCTCGCCCCCCCTCCATACTCTTGTCAGCATGACTTGACCCCTTGGCGCAAATTCTGCACAACGCCCGCGCGATCTCTCCCTGCCTACCCATGCCGCGCCACATTCAAAACTCCCCGTCGTTGGCTGCAGGTAATAACTACCTCTCTGCCCGCCAGCCAGCCTTGCTCGGGGCTGACACCGGCCAGCCCTGCCCGCCATGCGCCGGGTGCACTCTTTTGAGCTGTTCCAAAACCCAGCGCAACGAGGCCTGCTCCCTTCGACGCACAGCACCGGCCATCACCAACACACACCACCACCGTGTACTCAAGGCTATCAGGGCTCGAGTGGATATGTCCAGCAGTGGGACGACGAGAGCTGGGCCTGTCCTGGTACTGATTTGATGCACTGCCCAGAGCTCGGAGACCCCTCGCCTGCGTCCGCTAACCTGTTTTGTACTTGCACACCGCACCCGACCCCATTACCGTTCATTCCACCACTGAGCTGCTCGCAGATGCAGAGATGTATCCCCCCCAGCCACATCTCCCTGCAATGAGTAGCCTGTCGAGTGTTCGCCGGGCCTTTTCTGGCTTGCGTGCTGTAATCTGACCTGTGCGTTGCCCTGCCCGGATTTTGATTTTTTTTTTTTGCCAGCCCGTCTGGCTGCATGCCGCTGTCCGCAGTTGCTCTGGTAGGCGTGCTTTGCCCGAAACAGAGGGAGTGATACCATACGATGCACCCTGATTCTCTCTCCCCCTCGCCGTCTATCATGCGAGCTCTTTGGTCAACCTAGCGCCCAGCGCATCTTTCAACACCATAATCACCTTCTTGTTCCCTCTCCTTTCCTGCACCTCTCCTCCGTGATGCGGCATCTCCCCATCTACATCTGCCTGCACTGCAAAGGCGAGTCAAATCAGACATAAGCCCAGGCCTCGGTGGAGTCGCCAACCCCAGCTGACAGGGACTGCTGTGATGTGGGACGCAAGTTTTGTCGCTCCGCATTCTCGAGTTGCCATGATGACACCCAGAAATAGCTGCCAGTAGAAATAGACTCTTGCTCATCGCAATCGCAGTCATTCGTCGCCGGTCCGCACCAAGAGCAAACTGGTCCTCCTTTGCTTGCGTGCCCAACTTTCGCATTAGCGCCCCCCTCCCTTGTTCGCTTTTCACGGTTGTCTCTGCATGCAATCACCCTAGCTTGATGAAGCTCTTTGCCACATGAAAATCTCGGTGTTCTTCCGCGGCCCTTTTGCTGGCTCGCGGTGCCTTTCATCACCGAAGAAGGAAAAAAAAAAGTGAAACAAAGGGAATAAATGAAATGAATCAAAATCAACGACCAGGCTACATCAAATGCACACCGTAGACACGACAAGGCCCTTGGCATTGGTCAAAGAAGACGACTCCAGACATGTACGCCCCTGCCGCGGTCCGATTTGCCCACATGCCGAATGTCCGCTTCTTATGTGGGTTTCCCCAGCGCCGCCCGTTACTGCAACGCCTCCCGCATCTAACAAGCTTCTGACAAGAACCGTGCTCAGTGCATGGTGCGGTGCGCCCATTTCCCACCGTTCGCGCACTGTTCGTCCAATATCAATGCTGTTCCTAAATAGGCGAGTAGACATCTTCATGCAATTCAGAGCTTGATTTCACATCAATCAACGCCGCGCCATGCCAGTTTCAGCTGCTCAGCTTGAGGTTTTTTGTCGCGCGGTCGCAAAGCTAAACCGATACCAGATTCTTGACTCAAATAAACACATGGGAGCCTTGGCTGCGGGCTGGCTTTCCAATCGATTACCCACCTTGCCCTGGCACCGCTCGCTTTAGGCCATTCAGCGCCACACACCACACCATCCAATCTCTCTCCTTTTCGCCTTGTCGGACTTTGCGGAGTCTAGCAAACGAGAGTGCTGACACGGCTCGTCGTGCCCGACCCGCGCGCGTCTGCAACCTTCTATGGTGTGCCCTTCTGCCGCGGGTCAAGTTTTGGTTGAGAAATTCACCGTTGCGACGGGCGGGCCACTTCCCCATTGGTGAGTTCCCTCCCACCATGATGATAAGCTTGGTTGCAAAGCAGCGTGGCCGTGGGCCAACCAAGACTGTCCGACATGGGAAAGCGCCGTAATCCTTCATCCTGATATCATTGTATACTCCCGCTTGCCCGCGAGACCTGGTAAAAGTGGTGCGGACTGGGTACTGAGTACTCCGTATCCTGTCCTTCTTTCGAGTCAGGGGTTTACTTAGTAGAACACAACAATATCGCCCGCCAATCCTGGTCCACGTTTCTCTCCGCTCTTTAGCGAAAGTGCTGTTGTCCGGTCGGCAACATCCATACACTGATCAGTCATGCAACCTGCTGTTGCGCCTGATTCCACAATCCAAATTCCTGGGAATTGTCTCCAGCCTCAATGTCACCACAAGATCAAGCCGGCCACCTGGTGGCTTGATGAGGGGGGCGCTGGCAGAAGGGTGTGCAGACAAGGCGACCCCTAGCCCCTGCCATACGCTAACTTGATTCTCATGACCACACAGTCCACCAGACTCGCTCACTTGCTCTCTTTGTCATAGCTTGCCTTGGGAAAGTAATAAAGCCTGGCAATGCCATACTCGACATTCACTGCCTGCCAGGTTGGGAAAGGTGTACCGCCTTGTACTCAGCAACCGAGCCGTCTCTGCCTGCTGTTTCTCACAAATTTACGACGTCGTATTGACAGCCTGGTCTCGTCTCCAAATTTTGTGTGTATCGTGCGACATTTCAGGCTGCGTGCTCGCCTCACCTGGAAACGCCTCGTGGCGCTCCTCGTCGTGATAGCCAGGGGACGTATGCTAGTACCATGCCACTGTAGACGCCATTGTACGAGCGAACTGGTTTGGAGGGTCCCATTTCGTCAAGTGCTGCTCATAGAGCAAGCAACTCGAACTTGTTGAAAATGTGCCACAGCAGAGCGTATGCAACGTCTGGGCGGAGGTAGTGTAGCTGCTATGTAATCCGTACCGTGGGCAAAAATAGTACCGGCCGATAAGTTGCACCTGGCCGTATACCCTGTCAGTCCGATGATACGCGGACAGCCATTAAGTCTGTCACATACAATCCCATGCGCGTCCATCCGTCGTCTGGTGGCCCATTTCGATAATTGTTTAAGTGACCACGCCAGTAATGCCAATGCCCGGACCCCCTGCAGCCATGCCGTTGCTGCCACCCCCATGGGGTTCCAGGTTACCATGCAGCGAGCACCACTGGCAACTGCTAGCCCATCTGCTCTGAGCAAGCCACCAGCGCCATCCAACGGATAAGCTCAGCCATGGCTTGCACAGTTCCAACGGCTAGGAACAAGCCCGCCATGGCGCCTCGAGTTTGGCGCCTTGGTTGTCTTGGTTGTCTTGGTTTTTTTTTTCCTGCTTGGTTTTGGTTCAAGTGCATGGCTATCTCATCATGTGCAAACGACAAAGAAGGGCGCAATGTATTTTGAAGCGGCAATGCGAGTCAACTGCCGAGCAGACACTAGCTTGCTCACACCAATGTTTGCATTTCAGCCGTGGCTCGGGGCCCCCTTTGCTTTGCAAGTTGCTCTGCTATCGTTAGTCGTGTTAGTGCCCCTTTGGGCTAGCATGGGCCGAAGATTGTCGACTTTTGTGTACTGGCAAACTGGAAAGGGGGGAGCATGTCGGCCATGTGGAGGTGAGTCGCTGGTCGGTCGAATCAACACAACGCGTCGGCGGGGTCGCAGGCACATCAACTCTATCGGGATGGACAGATGCAATAAAAAACAACTGGTTAGATTAGCTGGTGTGGTCTGGATCATGGCGGGCTGCTGGCGCTCTTGCAGTCATCACTGCTACTCTGGACAAGGGCAGCGCTGATCCAAGTGAGTCCCACTGAATAGTGAAACAGTGTCAAACGGCGAGAGGAAGAAAGCAAGCAGAAATGCACCTAGCGACAAGGCTACACCCAAACTAGCGAAAAGAAGCTCCACCTATAAACCAATTAGCAGAGCATCAAATGCACGCTATAATTGCACCGACGTTGCCCAGGCGGGTGGTGGGTGTACTGTGACGGGCTCTGCAGGGTATCTGGTGGTTGCTTACACAGAGCCGTCCTAGCTCATCGCCAGTGTCTGGTGGTTGTCATGTCGCGGATACTGGGACTGGCCATACGAGGCTCGCCGAAGTGCACAACAAGACTGCCACACCTATTCAGCAGCTTTTATGAGAGAATCCCAAGTCTTGGCAAAATTGGCTGGATACTTTGAGCAGCGTGTGACCTGTCATTATCAGGCCGACTGCACCAAGAATCTGTCAAGAACGCGATGCCCACAAAAAAACAGAAAGCTGCGAATCCAATCCGGCTCGCTGTGTTGCTGGAATAGCGTCGGACTGAGAAAGCCGTAACGGAGAACCCTGCAGCTGTTGGACGACAAAATTAGATGAGCAGCAGGAGGGCCGGGATAGCCGGACCAGGCTGGGTTTGGAATGTCTCCAGAGCGGGCAAGACATACCTGAAAGGTATCAGTATCAGTAGGTGTTTACGAGGTCGGCCATCGGAGCAGCACTACTCCGCGAAGCCAGATTCTGATGGACGAGGTTCTCATCGCGAAGCTTTGAAGCTCGGGCTCTGGCCAATGGCGAACCGTCGCTGCGAGCGGGCGGGATTGCGTCTAGTTGGGAGGGACTGATGCGCACACTGTTGCGGGGTGGATAACAGGCGGCCAGGCTATTCCATGGCCGGGCAGGGTACCCTCTCTGCCTCTGCTGCGTTCTCGAAGTCGAGTAGGCGAATAACGTAAAGGCGGATACGTACGAGGGAGGTGTAGGGATTGCGGAGGCCAGAGTGCTGGCTGAGCGGCGGAACAAACCAAAACCAGATGAGAGGGCCCAGATGGTGGCTCATGTGCAAGAATTAGTCGAGAGTATGGCGTTATCCGTGGCGTATTGATGGCGTTGGTTCTCGATCTGTGTGCACAAAAGGACTTGAGAGTCAGAAAGGAGGGACCTTCTGGGCTGCTTGGACGGCCAATATCGAAGGCGAGACCGACGGAATGACTGGGGAGAGGAGGAAGAGGAGGGGGGAGGACTACTTGGACGGTGGCGCAGCGGCGCCGAGCGCTGTACCAAAGGTAGGGGTCGTGGCTGGGCAAGGCTTGCTTGAGGGTACCTGAGAGTTTGCGGAAATTTTGGTTGGCATGGCAGGTACCTGGACTGTTCTGCTGTTCTGCTGTTCTGTTGTTCTGGGGAAGTGGGTGGGCGGCCGGACAAGGCGAGGCAGGGCGAGGCGAGTGACAAGTGCGGCGCATTCCGCCATACCCGTTGAGCCACTCACCAACCAGAAAGGCGCCCCGGAGCGCTAGTCTTCTTGGGGAAGTGTTAAACGAAAGACGGCTTTACTATTAGAGCTTCAGAGCTTCCTTCAGAGCTTCAGACGGGGGTATCCAAGCTCTCCTGATGGCTCTCTACTTACTCCGCTAGCAGTTGGCGACCAAGTGACTCGTGCGCTGCAGGGCCCTTCGCTCCCTTGCCATGAGCACGCACCGACTGACGATGCGCCAACTCGTCCAAGTCGTTGGGATGGGCCCCTTTCTCGCCTTGGTTAGCCACACACAGATAACGCTACTTGGGGATCCCACGTCTCACGCCCTCCCGACCTGTCGGTAACGAGGCCTCAGCTGAGTGGCACCCGGGTGGCAACTTGGACAACGCCTCCGATTTGCTTCATCTACCTGGCCTGTCTGGGCTGTCTGGGTAGCGTACCCAGCATTGCCTGACGTTCTCAGTTTTCTTGCCTCTGTGATGCTTGCTGCGTTTCTGGTTTCCATGACAGTTTCTAGAATTAGCGACGATGCGCGGTCCAGAGCCTCATCTTCCCACCCTCTCTACTTGATCACAAACGGCGCCCCCGACGGCCAAATCCATCACCATCTTGCCGCGATCCCACCATTTGTTCGTCCGCCAGCCATCAATCCCCCTGCGTCGATTCGACATCTAAACTCTCTACTGCCACCGAAAGCTTGACGCCTCCTCAACTTCGGACCCTCGCCGTGCTCAGGGCCCTCAGCTGAGGCGACAGGCTGGCTCGTGGCTTGGGGAGGCTTCCCCGTCCCACACACGGCAGCCATCGCACCAGACTTGGTCTCTCGAATCTCTCAGCCGTTTTCGGCGACTGGTAATGAGCTGCCCGTGATATCAAGGACCCCGTGCCACCAGAACCAGCATCACGTCTCGATCTGTTGAGGCGCAATAGTGGCTGCGCAGGTGGCCCAGCATGACTATTCTCACACCGTCCAAGTTGGCGACCGACATCACCCGCCACCTAAACAGACTCTGGTACGCTCACATCTCACCAGGCTACTTGTAGCTAGTGCATTTTAAACCTCCAGCACCAGAGAGCCACAGGGTCGCCGCCGTTAGATTTTGGCGTGCTCCTAGAGTCACATCCAAACCCCAGACATCGGAAACTTGCCGTCACTCTCACGAGGCAAGCACGGGGTGTGCGTTGGGTCTGGAGCACCCGTCAAACGCCATGCGCCACCCACGCCGATCCGTGTGCTTGTCTCTCCCCCGTCAGCGCCGCTTCTCAGCTACAGGACCCGATAGCCAGCTAGTGTGCCATGGTCGGCTGTCGTTGAGACAACCTTTTGACATGGCCTCGACTCTGGCGACTCCGAACCCCTCATTGCGACGCCTGCTGTAGTTGCAGTCGGCACCTCTCCGAGACTAGCCACTCAAGCGCAGTGACGACCAAAAATATAGCATCGATAATCTCTCACCAGATTTGCGCTTCGGACCAGCCTTACTCACACACCTCGTCGACTACCTCCCGAGACAGCCTGGATTTGGGAACGCCTCAAAACGCTGCCGGCGCGCATGAGCGCTGGCCAGGAACACTCTGCCGTCACCGCCACGCCGTTCGCTCTAATCCGTTTACTGCTTGATATTCGTCCGTAGCTAGCACGCCCCGCGATGCTGCCAAATCAACGTTACTGAGTACCCCTATTTCTGGATTGATTTGTTTTTCCTACTGGCCACCCTGCCGTTGCCAAATTGGTGCTGCTGGCTCTGCTGAGTAATAGCCAATGGCATACCAGCCAAGTTCGGCGGCGAATCGGCGACCAAACAAGAAATTCGTAATGGCCGAAAAGAGACTGGGTTTTAATGGGGGCAGCAATCAATTTTAGCGTACCACGGACAATAGTATCGCCCGACATGCGGAAAAAAGCGTGCGGCTGAGGAGCCAAGAGCCAGGCATTGCGCCATATCGATCCCCCCAAGCCATCAAGCCTGCCGGGATGCAGTGGGTGTGGAACCTCAACGCAGGTCTCGTGGGATAGTACGGAGTCATGGGAGTATACTGATAGAGTTTACACCACGACAACGCAAACTGCCGCGACGTCGCTCTGTCTGGCAGAAACTTGGATCGACAAGGAAACTCTACAGATATGGATCACCTATCATGGGCTGTATCCAAGACTAGGAAACAGAAAGGGAGCTGTTCTGACTCGGAATCCTGACCTGCCAGATAAGCAGCGACCCGGAATGTGGAGGACCCGTCAGCCGGCACGGGTCGATGGTCTGAAAAGCACCAGAAGCGGCAATATCGTGTGCTAATACGTTATACTTGAGACTTGAGTGCAGGCCACAGGGATTACAGACGGACTCGGAGACTATTTCCTCCTACATTTGCGATGACATTCAAACATCTTCTGTGTGGTTTGCTGCTCGTCCGACTGGTGGAGCATCACCATCCGTCCAACCCACCCTCTGCAGCGGAGACCTGCGCCGGGCAGGTCCAGTCTCATGCTTGACAGAGTTGCGCTAGCGCAGGTGCTTTGGTAGTGACGCCGGTGGTGATGGTGCTGGTGGTGACGGTGCTGGCGGTTCTCTAAACATCAGCTGTTTTTTACAGCCCTTTTCGGTGCCTCAAAGTAGAGCGAAAGGGTCTCTGCCGGAGACGAGGGAAGGCTCCCGCCGACACGGATGTTACAGACTATCGAAGTGGCGCGACAGTGGACCATCAACACGTGGAATACCGGCTTGGCTGGGTCTTGGAAAGCTCGTTCTGCCCATGTCTATAGTTGAGGGTGTGCCCAGTAATTCAGGACGCTAATATAGGAGTACAGGAGTGGTGACAGAATCTCATACTCGGTCCCGAAATTACGCAACAATGCGTTGCGAACGGATGAAAGGATGAGCCGTCATCAGCTGCTGAGAGGCATGCCTATACGCCGTCATCCATATCAATACTCCTTCGGCCCCGGGGCCTAAATAGGAGACCATCATTGACAAACAAGGCTGCGGTTGGGCGCTGTCTCCCGTGCGGCTGCAGACGCCTTTTACGCATAGTAAGTAGAGTTCCCTTTCCAACGGAGATTTTCCTTGACGCCCAACCATCTCCAAGCCACCGATGACACAGCATTTCGGTGGCGGGGAGACTCTAACTCTACCATGACCATGACCCGATCGACCAAGACTTGTGCGCTTTGGCCCAGCATCTTCAAGAGCTGAGGTCTTGCCCTGCTCGACGCAATTGCGTATTATATATATATAACAACAGTGCAGGGAGCCCGGAGCCACCTGGCCCGGAGCATGGCACACGAATACTCCGCTGGGCAGCCCAAGTTTATGTTACCCCCTCCCTGCTGGCTGTCCTTGGCCCCTGCCCCTGTAATACGTGTGTATGGGCCCCGGGGACAGCTCCCCAGCTGGTCTATAATCCCAGTCGACCATCATACAAAGTACTCTCGCATGTACAGATTACACCACCCACTGTGCATGGCCATTGGAGAGAATTGATTTGCGCCCGAAAGGACAGCCGGTGTCGGATGCGGCGGGTGCATGTTGTCGTTTGACCGACACTCTTTTTCACCAAGACTCCTGCCGAGGTCATCAAGAATGCAGAATGCTACAAAAGGCCGTGAACAGGCCACCAAGATTACCGAGAGGTTGCCACCGCCCGATTTTATTTTTTGGGCTCCCCTTCTCTCCATTGCCACGCGACGAGGCTTGCGCGATACAGGACGCCACATAGTAGCACCTGGGGCCGCCCTATTTTTTTGACAGCGGAAGGGAAATTGAGCGCCACCCTGCTCCAAAAAAAAAGGAGGACAACACTCCCCCAGATTCTCTCAGCTAGGCGGAAGCAAGCCCTGTTCAGACACGCAGGAGGCCACCGGGCACACTGACACACAGGCCCTTCAGATAAAGCCCTGCCTCATACAGTCGTTGTCGGTGCGCTGTGACAGCTATCCACTGGTTGTGCGACGAAGCTTGCGCGCTTGCTAGAACCCAGTAGATTGCATTTGGGCTCTGGAAAACCCTATTCTCCGACCAGAGCTACCAGGATTGGATAGGGTTTGCAGCTACATTGGCAAACCTGAGACTGAAAAGAACGGTTATGCAAGGCCATGCGGTCGTACGGTCACAGCCAAGGGCTGGGCCGATTTGGATTTGTAAGGGAAATGATGATGATGTACGCACTCACGTAACAAGCTTGTAGCACAACCAGTAAGCTCTCCCCTTCTCGCCCCTTTTGTTTCCGTATTAACATCATTCGCGATCCGTGCAAAAGCTGAGGGTTGAAAAAGGAGCAAGTATCCATGTTCATCCTTCTCCTTGGATCTCCCCTCCCAAAAAAAAGCATTGCTGTCCCGGACGATGGCCGACTGCGCTGGGACGGGGTAACTCGCTCCTCTTTGGTGTTAGCTTGCTTCCAATCCAAGCACTTGGGCGTGTGCCCATCGTCAGCCTCAGACAAGGTCATTTACAGCTATCCAAAAATGGAACCGACTTTCTTTCGCCTCCACCGAAAAAGCTACTGCGGCAGCAGCGGCAGAGGCGCACGATACTCGAGTGCAAAAGCTGAATTGACACGAATATACTCCGTGGATGACAGAAAAGTAAAGGTGTTGCTCGATCAAGTTTACGGAACCTTCCGTGTCTACGTATCCCGTGGCGGCGTTGCCTCCAGAAGAAGGATGGTGCCAAAAAAAAAAAAAAGCACGCACGCCAAACTCAGGCCCCCAAGGGGGAGAGTCAGTCGACCACAGAGTACACGCACGCATCGTGGATAACGGCACATAGTCCTGCCACAACCCGGCAGTCGCGGCACCTTGGGGTCAAGACGCAGGCAAAAAGGACGAGCATCATCTACATTCGGGACCAAACTCATCTGGTTTAGGACCACCCTCGATGCAAATGACGCGGCATCACAGGGACAGGTAAATGGTAGCATGGCATTGGTTTGTGGCACACCCCCTCGATCCCCCTCAACACGGGCGTTCGTCTCAAGCTGGACCTCAGAACTCTCCTCGGGACACGCAAGCGTCAACATGCATGTCACTAGCCGCTGGAACAACACACCGATGAAGCATCATGTCTAACTGTTCTTGGCCAAAACAGGCGATGCCAAAAAGAGCTGCTGAACAGCTCCTCGCCAAGAAGTGAATGTCTTTGGCCAAGAAGTTGATGCCCTCAAACTCTGGGCTCTTTTACGTGCCAAGATGAGCAATCCCGACCGATTGGCCCTTTCAAATGTCCGTGCCAGTGCTTGCAAAGCTCCCACAGCCCGACCCTGGCATCTCGCACCCCCCAACTTCCCGCGCGCGTTGTTCCACTTCTGCGTACCAACAATACCGCAGGCCCTGTCGATCGACACTGCGCCGCCAGTGGATAACGGTTCTATTTTTTATCTGTCTCTGAGAAGCAGACTAACATAACATGCGGAGGTCCTATTGAGACACACCCCTCTAAAGCTAAGAAATGAGACTAATTTGGTCATGAAATGCTACGCTGCGTCGCGCCAAAGAGAAATGATTTGCAGAACAAGTTTCAAAAGCACAAATTGACGGGGCCGAGACCCTCTTCTCACCCGTCTTCTCACTGCTGCCGGCCGGTGGCCCGTTGAGCAGGGTATACGTCAGTATTTCATATCGTGAGTTTATTTTTCCGACTATCATGCGCTTGAACGCGCTACTTCATTTTTCGGCGCCGATGCGGCGTGCACCACCACCGCCAAACCCTCGTTCCGGAACTTCGCCGGACGGACGGGTGGCTGTCGATCATGGAAATTGGGCGTGATGCATTAGGCTTATGGCTTTGTGGCGGCGTCACCGTTGGTTGGATGATGGACTTGTTGGGCAGTTGACTCTTATCAATTCTGAGTTGATACCGAAGAGGAAGTCTAAAAGTGTACAGAAATGATGACGAAAACGCAGTCAAATGTGCTGTGTAAAATTCCACAGGATATCATACTGTCTATGGGAACCATGATCCGATCGGTTTCAATAACTCCAGGGTAACCACACTATCCAGCAAATCGCTCGTAGCTATGTATTTATGCCGTTTGAACCAAATTAAATAACGAATGAGAAAGCAATTCATTTGAGTAAAACCTCTTCACCAAGCAATCTTTGCAATGGGTCCGTTGGGAAAGACGCGGACGACCAGCTTCCGAACCTCATCCATGGCCAGGATACCAAGCGCCAGGGGGAGAGGAATCAACCAAAACTCAATCGGCACCGAAGCAGTACCGAAAAGCGTCTGGATACCCGGAACCTCGGTCACAAAGATGGCAATGGCCAACGAGATGAGGACGCTGAGGATCAACCAGGGGTTGCGACGCTTCGCAGTAAAGGGGTCGGCCTGGAAGATGCTGAGGCGACGGTTGCGCACGGAGAGAACGTTGCCCCATTGGAGAATGACGAGCGTGACAAAGTAGATGCTCTGCCCGACGGCGTTGAAGTGGGCGAGCTCATCCTGGGTGAAGCCGTGGAAGCCTTCCGAGTAGCCCTCAAAGAGGAAGAACATTTCGCGGACGGGAATGCGGGCCTGCTTCCAGTAGTAGAGGAAGAACATGGCGTGCGCAATGGTCGTCTCCATGAAGCCGGTAAAGAGGTACGCCTGGATGTAGATTCTGAGGTTGATGAGGTGATCGCGCTTGTGGTTGCGGGGAGGCAGCGACAAGAGGTCAAACTCTTCCTTTTCCATGATGAGCGAGAGCGACAGAAACAGGTCGGTAAAGACGCAGATGATGATCATCAGGAAGGAGCTCAGGGGCAGAGGAACACCAAAGAAGACGTTTAGGATGACGGGCCAAATCTCGGACCAACTGCCGGCAGGTAGGAGATAGGCAATGACCTTTTGCAGGTTTTGGAACACGAGACGGCCCAGGCGGATGGCCTCGATGATGGAGTCGAACTTGTCGAGGAGGACCAGGTCGGCCGCCTCGATGGCGACGTCGCTCCCCGTCACGACCGCGACGCCCACGTCGGCGGCGCGGAGGGCAGGAGCGTCGTTGACACCGTCGCCCGTGACGGCGACGACGTTGTCGCGCTTGCGGAACTCCTCGACGATGCGCAGCTTCTGCTCGGGGGTGGTGCGGGCAAAGACGATCTCGCCGTACTCGCAAATGACGTCCCAGTCGTCGTTGGCGAGGCCGGTGAGGGAGTGGCCCTCGAGCAGCAGGCTGCGGGTCTCGCCGCTCTCGCGGGCGGCGCGCAGCTCCCCGGCGTCGAGGCCGAGCTTGGAGCGGATCCTGTCGACCGTGTCGGGGTCGCGCTCGCCCGTGAAGATGCCCGTGTTGCGGGCAATGGCGGCCGCGGTCAGGCCGTAGTCGCCCGTCACCATGAAGAAGCGGGCGCCGGCGCGGCGGCACTCGCGGACGGTGTCGGCGGTCTCGGGCCGGGGCGGGTCGATGATGCCGAGGATGCCGATCACGGTGAGGTCGCTCATGGCGCCGGCGGCGATCTCGTCGCTGAAGGCGTTGGTGCTGACGGCGTTGGCGGGCGCGACAGTCTTTTCGCAGAGGACGATGACGCGCTCCGCGTTTCTCGACAGCCGGTCCTGGTACTCTTTAAAGGCCAGCCTGGCAGCGGCGTCGAGGGGGACGACGGCGTTGGCCGCGCGCGACCAGTACGCGGTGCAGGCGGGGAGGAGCACGTCGGGGGCGCCCTTGACGAAGACGCGGTACTGCCTCGACTGCTTGTCGTCGGCGCCGGCGGCGGCGTCGGCGTCGGCGTCGGCGTGGACGGTGACCATGTACTTGTTCTTGGAGTTGAAGGGGATCTGGAAGACGCGGGGCAGCCCGGCGGCTTCCTGCTCGCTCCGCCGGGTCGAGGCGGCAAACTTGAGAACGGCAGCGTCGGTGGCGTTGCCCTGGACCTGGCGGGCGGCGACGGGGAGGGCAACGGTGGAGGGGTCAAAGGTGGCGTCGTTGCAGAGGAGCGCGGCCTGCATCAGCCTGCGGTTGCAGGCGTCGGGGCTCTCGCCGTCGACGTTGGCCTGGATGTCGGAGACGGGGACGGGCTGGTCGACAAAGGCGGACGAGTTGACGTGCATCTCGTTTTGCGTCAGGGTGCCGGTCTTGTCGGAGCAGATGACGTTGACGCAGCCGAGCGTCTCGACGGTGGAGAGGCCCTTGGGGAGGACGTTGACGGCCTTCATGCGGCGGGCGACCATCATGAGGGTCAGGGCGACGCCGACGGGCATGCCCTCGGGGATGAAGGCGACGACGCAGCCCATGACGTTGTTGAGCATGGCGACGACGTTCATGTACGACGGGTGGTCGCGGCGCAGCCAGCCGACCCAGGTGAAGAGGATGAGCAGGGCGAGGACGACGGTGAGGCAGACGATGATGCGGACGAAGCGCCAAATCTCCCGCTGGATCAGGGTCGGGCGCTCCTCGGTCGAGGCGGTCGCCTTGGCGATGCGGCCCATGACGGAGCGCGAGCCCGTGAGGACGACGACGCCGACGCCGCTGCCGTTGACGACGAGGGTGCCCATGAGGGCAATGTTCCTGCTCTCGAGAAAGGACGGGTCCGTGACGTCGACGGCGCCCTCAATCTCGTCCGACTCGCCCGTGAGCACGGAGCGGTCGAAGCGGATGTCGCCCGAGTGGCTGAGGATGCGCAGGTCGGCGGGCACCTTGTTGCCGATCGAGAGGTGGACAATGTCGCCGGCGACGAGCTCGGCCGCGGGCACGCGGACGGTCTGGCCGCCGTCGCGGACGGCAAGGGCCTCGGAGGGCAAGAGGTCCGTGATGGACTTCATGGTCCGCTGCGTGGACCAGTCCTGAAAGGCGGAGAAGCCGGCCTGCAGGGCGATGACGATGAGCACGAGGATGGCGAGCGCCAGGTTGACGGGCGAGGGCGGGTTGCTGAGCGGCCGCCAGCAGACGAAGAAGATGACGACGCCGACCCAGAGCACCGAGCAGAAGCCGCCAAACACGTAGCCGAGCACCTTGCGCCAGTAGTTGGTCTTTGGTTTCGGCAGCGTGTTGCGGCCGTCGCGCTGCTGGCGGTTCGCCACCATGCCCGCCGAGAGGCCGTCGCGCCGCGAGACGTTGAGCTGCTGCGTGATCTGGTCCGTCGTCAGCTGGTGGTAGTTGAGGTTGGCAAAGTAGTCTTCGTCGGCCTTGTCCTGCTTGCCGTTGAGGCCACCCGCCGCCGCTGCCGCCTTGGGATCGGACGAGGACGACTCCTCCGTGTCGACGGCGTGCGACTCGGCCACGTTGATGGACAGCGTGCGGTACTCGATCTGGATGCCCGTGTAGGGGGACGAGGGGAGCTCCGACCGCGACATGTTGGAGCCGCGGCTCATGGAGCGTCGACCGCCGCCCCGCGAGCGCGAGCGCGAGCCGTCGTCGCGGCCGCGGCCCTCGGACCGGCCACGAGCCAGGCGCGGATGGTCTGCGTCGTGAAAGGTGATGCGAGTGTCCCGCTCGGCGGCGGCGACGGCGGCGGCCTCCTTTTCAGCAGGTTCGGGGATGGCTTCTTCAGGCATCGTAGAGACGTGTGTGTGTGTGTGTGCGTGCTTGTCTGAATGTACTCTTTGGTACAGATACAAGACCAGGTATTGATCAAGACTTGGCACGAAAGAAGCAGGTGAAAGAGGGATTTCTTTCTCTGGGCAACGACAAAGGAGACAAGACTAATGCAGAGCAGCAGTCAAAGGAAGAGCGGTATTGGTCAAGGAGAACAGGCAAGGATGCAAAGAGCGAGGAAAGAGGAGCGAGAGGTTGCAGGGTGAGTGTGTGTGTGGCAAGGGAATGCAACGGTACTGAGTTGTTTACCAAGTATCTTGCATGTACTTGTATTTATATTACGGCAGGTTTTTATATCACGCACGCGGCAGCCGCCCAGGGCGAAAAAAAAAATCAAAAAATCAAAAAAATCAAATCAAAAGCTGAACAGCTACAAGCAAGTGTGGGAGGGAGGAGGGGAAGGGGACCAGACGAGAAGACTCTAGGCCGCCGCGGAACTGCCTTGTTGCCCTGGCTGAGCGCGTGCAGGCTGTGGCAAGGGATGGACGAGCGGGCCAATGGGCCAATTGTTGAAGCTTTTGGGGATGCCCGTTTCGGACATCATGAACCTCTCTAACAGATGGCCATATGTCTGAGAGCTTGGTGCGGTTATGGAGGGACAACCAACCACAGCCCTCATATTACGTTGGCGTTGCCCGTTTAGGAAAGGAAGCGTAGGTCGAGGCGCGTCCAATCTCATTTTGGCCTCAGCTTGGCAGAGGAGGGTTGATAAATAAATAATTTTTTTTTTTAAAAAAAGCCCAAACGAGCCATGAGGGCGAGGATCCAGGTGTGCGGGTCGGTGGATGTATAAGTGGTAGACCACCATGGATGCAGGCAAGTCCTCTTCTCTTGCCGTCCAGCACATGAAAAAATACGTTGGCCGAACGAGCAAACCAGTTTGAATGCGGGCTAGTGGACAAGCCTGCAAAGCAACAAGGGGCTTGTCCTCTTGGTTGCCGTCGGCTGGCGGATGCCGTTCTGGCGTTGGATCGGCGAGGTGGGCTATGTCAGAACTAATAGCATGCGGGCTGCCTCTGGCGGCTTTCTCTCTCTCTCTTTCTCTGTGTGTGTGTGTGTGTGTCAGTTTCACTAGTTGCCTGCTCTCCGAGTCTGTGAGCGGCATGCCGTCTACCCGCCGCGGGCAGTGTTGCTGCTGGCCTTCTTGATCTGGTATGGCCGAGTTGAGGGAATTTCTGACCACCATTGCTTTGTTTACAGACGTATCTCCAAGGGGGGGCAAACAAACATTCATTGTATAACGAGTTGCCCGTTTTTGTAGAAGAGAAAACACACAACTGTCTCACGCTTCTTTTTGCATGGCCGTGTTGCAGAACGGCAAGCCGTTGATACCTCGCCGATTTTCTGCCCAGACTTTTTTTTTTTTTTGCTCATAATAAAAAAGAACCCGCAACTACAACGTGAAAACGCAAACCACCCTTACCAGTAAGTCGGCAAAAATCAGCTGGCTTTTGGAAGAGTTCAGAGGCGGTCTGATGTCATGAACGTGGCAAGAGGGGGCCGAGAATACACACGCGAACCCTTTCGGCAGCGTCACCCGTTCCCACACAACCCAAGCCCTGTATCAGTAGTCTTCGATTGAAAAAAAAGAGGGCGGGCGGGCTGCCACCGCATGCAGGCGATGCGCCTCCTCCCTTTCCTGACTGCGTTGATGCTTACACCAGTGGCGAGCTGATGATTCTCCCAAAAGTCTCGGAGAGTCAAAGGCTCCCAAGTCCTTTCTTGTTCTTCTTTTCTTCCTTTGCTCAAATTTTTGTCCCGCCGAAAGAAGAGCAAACGCACGAGCAATAAAAAAAACAATCAAATCCAAGTAAATTCGGCCCCATCGACACTGCGCGAGGCTGTGATGAAGAGTGGCGCTACGGTAGGCTGGATCGATGCTAGCGCTGTCGCAAAGACGACTTGTTGTCCCAAAATTAAATGCCTCTCTCAATACGGAGTACATACCTCCTTCATTCATCAACTGGCCGCTTCCGATTCGTCTCGTCCCTCTTTTAAAAATTTCGCCAGCAGGCCACGGGATCCCCCTCCGAGCTGACAGGGTCCTCCTACCCCCCCCCCCCCGGGAGACGGGCTCGCACTAACAGCGCTGGCCATGTTGCTTCCCTCGACTCCCCCGTCACCCAGACCTCCGAGGAGTTGTCTTTTTCTTTCCTGCCCTTCTCCAGCTTTTAACTTGATGCCAAGCTTTTTCCGTAACCGCGTTTACTGATAAGCTCCGTCGTGCAGTGTCGCACCGATCCCATGTTCGCGCCGATTTGCGGCTAGTACCTGGAGATGTCTTGGCGCGATTTTGTCTATGCGCTTTTGCATTGAAAATTTGCCATTTTTGAAATGTTTGGCATTTTGACATTCTGCATCCAAACTTCTTTTACGTCATCATGGTGTTTTTTTTTTTTTTTTTTTTTTTTTACCCTCTTGTTCGTGCACGGGAAAATGCCCGAGACCGGCAGAGACCTAGCACGGCCGACTCGACAGCGCGGGCAAAGCCTGCAACAGGCCGGTTCCAGACCTTCTCACAGCACCTTTCACTGTAGCAGTGCGTTCGTTACTGGCCTGATTGCTTGCCCGATTGCGGCGTGGCATTGAGAGGTGGGTGTGGCCAATAGTAGGCAGTCAAGCAGTATGTTGCCGTCTCCAACATGGTGAACGCATATGACCATTGCTTGAGATTGCACCACTCAAGGCGCAATCAATCTTTTCCTCTCTCATATGCGCACGACACTCGAAAGATGTGCTTTGCCATCATTGGGGACGGGATGAAATTCTACAGCGCCTCTTGCTGGATCCCAGCACAGGTAGCCGCCACCGACACCACGTGTAGGCAAGATGCAAATGCAGAATCACTCACTGGCTAGTCTCAACAATTACGAGTGCTTTGAACATGTCTGATTGCCATTTGCATTGTTAATTGGCAAATAAAAGTGCCGTTAACGGTAGGCCTGTCAAGGAAGAGTACTGCAAAAAAAAAAGGCCATCAGAAACAGTTGCCGTTTTTAGCAGGTCCGCCTAGGAAAAACGCTTCCATGAAAGCACTAGAGAGAGCCTTTCATCTACGGCCAGACCGTCCCATGTGCTGACATGCGCTGCAAAGTACGCAGGCTGTTGCAGAGCACGGCACATGCAAGAAAGACAGACGGGTGACCTGTAGTCTGCGCGAGCCCAGCGCAAAGACGCCGGCTCTTGTATATTTTTTATATTACTGCTAATAGCCTCGGCAGCCGGCGTACGCACCTTGCGCACATCATTATGCCAACGCTATTCCCTTGGGATTAGCATCATGGCCCACAACGATCGAGCAGGATGAGCCCAAGCAAGACAATTCAATGTGTCTATATATGAGATGCAAACAGTGTACATGTACGGATGCTATGCAAAAGACTATGCTATGCAAAAGGACTCTCTATCCTTTGCGTGGCTTAATTCTTCTCAACCGCTTCGGCAGCTGGCTTCGATGGGGTAGTCGCGGCTCTCGTGAGCCCAGAGTTGTCGACGTCCTCATCCACTCTGGCGACTTCCTCGACATCGTAGTTGGACTCGCGGATCTTCATGAGGACAAGTCCGCAGAGCGGCAGCGAGACAATGATGAGCAGCCATGAGATGAGAAGCTCGCCGAGGTACGGTGTCTGCAACAGCATACGGTTAGCACAAGTGTTACTACTACCTTGGTCGCCATGCCGAAGCCGCGCTTCTCGGGTGGCCCACCTTGACGGCATCCATGCCGAAAGACACGGCGGCGCCGGCCGATTGAATGCCCTTGTAATACGCGGCCATGCGGGCGAGCTTGAAGGGCTCATTTGTGATTGCCGACATGGTATAGTAGGCCAGGCCTTGGTAAGCGGCGTCGACAACATAGTCTGCAATCGTGGTTAGTTTCTTTGACACCCCCCCCCTTGGAGTATCTACGCTGGCCTCTTTTACTCACAAGCAAACATCATCACGATAGGTCCTGCCGCGGGGCTGTCAGTCCAGTCCCAAGGAAGCGGCCGGCCCCTCAGCTCCGTGTCGCCGCGCCGAAAGTCGAGCTGGAAGGCGACGCCGCCGCCCCATACCGCGCAGACCATGAGGAACGTGGCGCCGGTGGCGGCGAGCGCCCGGGTCCTGCGCGAACAGGGCAGCGTGTCCGTCAGGAGGCCGATGATGACGGAGCCGACGATGGAGCCGAGGCCGGTGAGCAGGGCGACGAGCGCGCGGGTGCGGCCGTTGAAGAGAAAGGCGGTGATGGCGCCCTGGTACGAGTAAAAGTAGTTTGAGCTGAAGCACATGGGCAGCAGGGCCAGCATGCGCCAGTCCCTAAACATGCGGACAAACTCTCGCGCCTCCTGCCTCGGCCCCGGCGCGGCCTGGATCTCGACCGTCGAGCCGTCGCCGCGGACGACGAGGTGCGGCGGCAGGACGAGCCAGCTGGTGGCGACGGACGTCAGCTGGATGACGACGACGGCCGCGTACACGCCGCCGCCGACCGAGGGCGCGCTGCTGCTGCGGAAGGAGAGGGCGAGGGCAATGGCGGAGCCGATGAGGGTGCCGAGCTGGAAGAGGGACCAGAAGACGCTGTAGCTGCGGCCCTTGTCCCGCTCGGCCGGGTACGACATCATGACGGCGCCCTGGGCGGCCCAGAACAGCGACGCGCTGAAGCCGAGCGCGGCCCCGGCCAGGATCAGGAACCACCGCGTGCCGTGGACCTGGAAGTTCCAGAGCGATCCGAGATACAGCGCGTACCCGGTCGTGCCCATGGACAGGGTCATGCGCGGGCCCAGGATATTCTTTGCGATGACGGCGCGTCAGTTGGCTGCCAAGTAGAAAGGAGCATCACCACTTTGCATTATTCGACAAGAAAAAATAAAGAAAAAGAAAAGAAAAAAAAAAGAAAGAAAAAGGCATACGTTGACGCTACCGGCAAAGAAGCCGCCGAGGAAGAAGCAGCCATAGAGGACGCTGTTGGCAATGTCACTCAGCTGCACGTCCTGCATGCCGCCGGCGCCGAGGTTGCTGATGGCGCTGAACATGCCGACGGAGCAAAAGGCGACGAACCCGACAATGATGACCTGCGCCCATGGCGAGTTGTCTGCGGCTTGATGATTAGACTCTTTGCGCTGGACTCGATTCTCGCGGTCGGCTTGACGGAGGGGGGTTTGAGACCGGGCTCGCCTTGGCTGGCCCGGCCGAGAGAGAGGAGGGGGTTCTTCTTCTTCTTTCTTTTTTTGCTACTCACATCGCAGGTTCCCAATCTTGACCTGCGATAGGCCCATAATGTGATGCTGGGTTTGTCCTGCGAGCGCAAGACTTTTGGAAAAAGCAGCAGACGGAGAGTAACTATCGTATCAAGGGCAGCATACATAAGTAGGATGGGGGACAAATGAAGCATCTCACTGCCCGGGAATACTTGGACTGCGTCCCGCTTGGTATTTAAACAGGGGCGCGGTTCATCAAACGTCGGGAGTTCTCCGCACTGCCTGGTTCTCGCAGGCCAAAGACGAGCGCGTACTTGTCTATTTAGGTTTTCAAGATGGCCAGCAAGGTGCTTTCGTATCGACTCAGAAACCTTGCTCTGCGTCTCGTATCAGGATAGATTCTTTTGGCTCGTACCTCTTTCGCAGATCCACCAACTACTTACTATTATTAGTAGTGTATTGGTGAGGAGAAAGTAAAAAAAATCGCAATACGACATATTTGGTAAGAAGGATACAGTTCTTATATTCGGATACGGGACAGGGTCATGCTTGCTTGGCTTGGCTACTTGAAATGCAAGCGTGGCATTTCCATCTGCATCGTATCTACTCAAATTATTGTCTCAGTCAAGGTATACTTGTCGCCACACGGAAACAAAAAAAAAAAAAACAAGAAATACTACTATTAGCCTAATACAGCAACCATCGCTTGTACCCCCCACGGTAACTAGTTAGTCTGTACAGAGTACACGGGCGCAAGTTGGTACATGCCTATACAGCACATTCTGCGACCCGAGGACTTGCAAGGTGGCAGGAATAGCAACGCCGAATCAGCCATCGGTTCCTCATCTGTTGGGACCCCAGACTCTATATCTCGAGAATACTCTTTTGTAGGAAAACGAAAGCCAGGTGGCGCATCTTTTGGCAAGGCGTCAGTCGGCAGGCCAAGTCCGCCCCTCCCCCACGTGGTGGCAGACATTAGCGGGCGGGCAGAGGTGCTACCAATACATGTAACGCAGGGGTATGTACTTGTATATTATTCTATGGAGAGGAGTTGGGCCAATGGCTGGGCCTGCATTAATCATCTCCAACGACGACATCATCGTATGCTTCCCGTTGCGCCGCGCGCGACTGGGACTGGGATCTTGTAGAGCCCAAAGGAAAAAAAAAAAGAAAACGCCCCCTTTTCCTAAGAGAGATCAAAGATGGCTTCCGCCCCGCAAAGCAACGGCCACGCAGCCAAGCCCGTGACGATGGCCGTCGTCGGCGCCGGCAGCCGTGGCACGGTAAGCCGGTCCCCCGCCCGCATTAACGGAGTTTTTTCGGCCTGCGCCGTCCGCTCACTCACCATCTGATGGCACCAGACGTATGCGGCGTACGCTTTAGAGAACCCGGAGCTCGCCAAGGTCGTGGCCGTGGCGGAGCCGAGCAGGCACAGGTGTAGCGTCTTCTCGCGCAAGCACGGGCAAGTTAACAGGTGGTGGTGGTGGGTGGTCCGTCGTCACATTCACTAACAACGGCCGCATTTCCTGTAGCATCCCACAAGATTTGCAATGCTCTGATTGGAAGTCTCTCAAGGCCAAAGGCAAAATCGCCGATGCAGTCATCATCGCTGTCCAGGTGAGGAGAGAGAGAGAAAGGGGGCCGTCACGGGGGGGAAAGATGATCGCCCGACTTACACACGATTCCAGGACCATCAACACGTCGAAGCGGTGCAAGACTTTGCAGAGCTGGGATACCACATCCTGTGCGAGAAGCCCATGGCCACCTCGGTGGCCGACTGCGTCAAGATTCGCAACCTGGCGCAGGCTACGGCGCCAAAAGTGTTTGGCATGGGCCACGGTACGTGCCACGTCCGTCCGGGCCGGTCCGGGCCGGGCCGGGGGGGACAGTATCCTGAGCCGTCGCGTAGGCCGTGACTGACATTGGGACAGTCCTTCGTTATTCCCCCTACAACCGTGCCGTCAAGGACGTCATCGACTCTGGCGCCCTCGGCGAAATCGTCAACATCCAGCACATCGAGCCCGTCGGGAACCAGCACTTTGCGCACTCGTACGTGCGCGGAAACTGGCACAAGGAGGCGCATTCATCGTTTGCACTCATGACCAAATCCTGCCAGCAAGTGTGTCCCTTATTAAAAAAAAACGCCCTGCTGGGACCAAGACTGACTGCCCCCCCTTTCGAAAAGCGACATTGACATTGTCAACTTTTACCTCTCCGGCCTCCAGCCTACCAAGGTGCATTCCTTTGGCTCTCTTCGCCACTTCAAAAAGTCGCAGAAACCAGCCGAGGCCGGAACCGCCAAGCGCTGTCTCGAGTGCCCGCACGAACGGGACTGCGTGTGGAGCGCCAGGAAGATTTACATTGATACCCTCGAGGGGGGCGTTGAAAAGGTGGTCTCTCATCTCTGGCCCTTTTCTTTTTTTGCGTCTGAATTTTGAACATTCAAGTCTGACGCGTTCGCTTTTTTCTGCAGTGGGCCAGGCACTTTGTCGACGCAGAAGTCCTCGACATTGAAAACGTGACCGAGGCGCTCAACAGGACCAACTACGGCACCTGCGTGTACGAGGGCGACAACGACGTCGTCGACCACCAAATCGTCAACATTGAGTACGAGGGCGGCATCACGGCCAGCGTCACCATGTCTGCATGTAAGGAAAGCCAACCGCGCGCGCGCACCCACGAAGCACGTTTGCTCACGGCATTTCACAGTCACCGAGTCCGTCTGCCAACGCGGGACACGCATCCAGGGCACCAAGGGGGAGTTGATTGGCGACATGACTACTTTTGTAAGCTGAACGATTTTTTTTCTTCTCTCTTTATTTGTTTCTGTTGAAGAATATATACTCATCATCCCGCACAGGATGTCTTCGACTTCCTCTCCAGGACGAGCAAACACTACACGCCCAAGCTCGATGGCGGCTACCACGGCGGCGGCGACACGGGCCTCGCTCGCGCCTTTGTCAGGGCGGTCGCCGAGGGCGACCAGAGCGTTTTGCACGTCACGGTCGACGACATCCTGGACTCCCACCTGCTTGTATTCGCGGCCGAAAAGGCGCGCAGGGAGAGCTGTGTCGTGGACTTTGGCCGGTTCAAGCAGGCTAGCGGGGCTTCGTGAAGTCCCCGTATTGACACCCGAGATTGGGGTACGCGAAATCAATAGTCACGCATAAATGCATTTTTAAACAATGTCGTAAACTCGCGGGCTCGATTGCCAGTCATTGCTGTAGTGATTCCTATTGTGGCCGGGGTCAGATACGGAATTTTCCAATGACCAAGTGCGGTTCTCTCCTCTTTTCAATGACTGGAGGGAGATGAATGAATAAAGATGTTTTATGGCAAGTTGAAGAAAATGCAGATGGATGATAAAGTTACAGTATCCCGCTTCCCCCGATTCGAACTCTCCCGTGTAGAGTAAGGCTCAAAGTACCTGCCAACATCCCCTCACAGAAGCCACATGGAGAACCCAATCTTGAGAGACATGCCAAAAAGCCGGCTCGGGTCCTCCAGAAAAGACACAAAGTGGTAGTTGAACAGGGCCAGGTACAGCCAGACCCGCGGCAGCATCAGCAGCCAGCGCACGCGACGACTGCACCGGCTCGTCAGGGGCGACACCAGCCTGGCCACCAGCAGGCCGCTCCCGGGCTCGCTTTCCATCCACACGAGGTTCGGGATCAGGAGGATGTGCATAAAGGCCAGGCCGTTGGGAAGGATGGCGGGGAATTCGGGGTGCGCGTCGCGCGAGGGGAACATGCGAAAGGCGGTGCCGTCGTCGATGCCGAGGAGGTGCAGGCAGAGGGACTCGAGCCAGACGCACGGCTGCAGGACGACGGTCATGGCGGCTAAAACGAGCCTGATTTTGTCTTCGTATGTGCTCTCCATGTTTTGCGATTTGCGGACAAGTTGTTGTTGTTGTTGTTTTCTGTGTGTGTTATGAGCCGCGCTGGTGAGGTGCTGAAGGGGGCCCGTGTGTGCTTTATATACGATAGAGTCTTGGGATGAATGGAGGAAAACAAGGTTCATGAAAAGAACTTTTTGGCTTGTGCACGAAAAAAGTATAATTAGCGAAGCGACGTTTGTGGCAAATCACCAACATGTGCCTATCGTGGTGGTCTAGGTGCCCGTTCCAAGTCCCCTCCCCAGGCCCAAACTAGTTGACTTGTAGTGATGTTTATCGACTTGGCGTAGTCTGGAAAAGGAAAATCTAACCAGTCGAGGAAGAAGGATGCCGTCAACTTCCAGTGACTCAACACTGGAGTCACCGGCTGCCCATTTGCTCCGAGCTAATGACCAACTGATGAGCAGTTGAGGCAGTGACGACCAGCAAACATTGTCTGTTGCATGTTTCTTTTCTTTTCTTTTTTTTTTGCCTCTTTTCTTGGGTATAAACTCGACCGGATATATTGTGAATCTGCTGCTCGTTTGGTACATGCGGCCATACGCGATAGAATACACCTCGTCCTGCTGCGTTCTTGATTGCGGTTCTCTGTCTGCTGGACCTGGTCGTCGTTGATGTCACATCCACGTGAACCCCAAAAATGTACGGGAGCTAACAATTAAACACATGGATTTTAAAATCTGGCACAAAACTTTTCCTTATCAAGCACAGGTTCTACTTTTATCCTGTCCTCGGCTAATAAGAGGCTAGCATTCTACTACACCATTACTATCACAAAAAGAGTATAAAGAGGTTATTCTAGTCACCCAAGGTATCAAGGATAGTAGACTACTTGTATTAGAGAAATCATCAAGTATAACGAGGTACCTCTGCCATGTAATTTACTAGTGGATATGCCTCTTCTAACCTACTTGTAGTCTGAATTCATGTACTAATAGTTGGTCATCTTTGCAAACTCGCCCTCTGGCCCTACAGTGATGTAGTCGTCCAAGACCCAAGCATCTGGTTCTCCCATGGCATCTGGTTCTCCCATGGAAAATTTCGTTTTTTTTCTTCTTTCGGTTTTTTTTTCTTTTTGCTTGTATTTCTCCTTGCATGTCAAATACTCGGGCCATGTAACACAACAAAGACCAACGTCGAAGCTACACAGTGAAACAGACGATGAATCCAATCTATTCGATACCGCTTCGAAAACATCTTCGGAATTGCTTTCCTTTTCTTTTTTTGCAAAAGAGCTCGGCGAAATATCTTCAGGGATTCGCTACTAAATCGATGGAGAGTTTTACGGACAGGTGAGTGCGCGACTAAAGACCAGCGAAACTAGTCGCGCGCTCCGGCGGCTCTCCGTGGTCTACGGCAGATTATTCATGCTACATGGGCTCAACAAGTATACTGAGTAGAACAGAGTCGGGCTGAAGGGGGGTCATGTCTACTTCTCGCGATTGGCCGCGTCTAGGTTTGATCGTCGACCCCACATCACGATCTGACTGCACGGGTTGACCTCCCAAAGGTCTGAAGGATTCCAGTGGGAATCGAGTCAAACTTTGCAACAGAGTCTAAATATCCAGTCGGTTTCACATCGCTCTACGTAATCCAATTCTCCCGTAGATGCATCATCACAGCCCCAAAGGTTGCAACGCCAGAGTACCAAGCTTGGCGCTACTAAATGCCCAACACTGTTGCACGCCATTGCGCGTCGACAATCTACCTCGAGGAATTGGTGGTACTCCCCCAACAGGTCCAAGACCGTGCTTTTGACGGAGATGACGCACAGTATTCGCGCATCTGGCAACACTACAAAAGTCTACAAAGCGCACACCAATCACTTGTCCCTCAAGATGAACATACTTCCAGACCAGCCATACGCTCTCGTCAGTCTTCTCCCATACCGTCTGGCTACCTCAAACGACAGCTTACCCTTGGGATGAGGCTCATGGAAGTGAATACTCCGCTCCACATCCAACTTGGTGGGCGAAAAGTGCCAGACAGAGCCATAGAGCTTCTCCGCTCGGAAACCTGTGGATACCATGGCGTGGAGAAAGTCAATCCAGATGACGGAGCCGGGCGTAGACGTCACATCAGGATCGTAGAATATGGTACGAAATACTTTGAGCGTTCGAGCATCGACGCGAAATGTTGGTTGCGGGTCGGGGTCCTCAGGTTCCGGAGCCTCATGCGTCGCAGCAGGTGCTACAGATGGGACGCCCCTGGTCTTGGTCTTGATTTTCGGTTGAGTCTTGAATGCTTGTGATTTTTCCTCAGAGTGATTCAAAAAAACATTTGAAAGCGGGAGGATTAGAGCATCGAGGTCACGCTCCATAGCCTTCTGATCACTCGTCGGCGCCGGCGCGATTTCCACCCACTCTGCAGTTCTGCGCAGCATGCGTGGCTTCGAGAGAAAGCGATACACGGCCGTGCCTTGGAGAGCCGGAGCTTGACAACGCACTTGCTCGTCAATCTTTGTCCACACGGCGTCCAGGTGAAGCTCTGCACTCCACAACGCCTTCACCGTCTCTCTCGTCCGACGTTTGCCAACGGGGTAAGCAAACTTACCACCAGAGGGCTCTGCGAGTCTCCCAACGTCAGTCATATTCTGTTTCTTGAGAAATTTAGAAACCCGTGCCCATGGTTCTCCCCACTCCGAGTACTTGGCTTTCAAAGTATCCAAGTGGTCAACCATTGCTGAGCCGAATGTCTTGGTCTATGGCTGGTAGAGCTCTAGCTCTCGCGAGCACTGGGCTATGATGGATAAATCGCCAATGATGTTGACGACGTGTGACGATATCAACGCGTCCGCTTCGGGGTTTGACTGCATTACACGCTCAATTTCATCCATGATGTGAGGTACGCCGACAAGGAAAAGTTCAAACCCGTCTTCCCACAAAGTCCGTAGAAGCCAGAGCAGATTCTGCTCGACCTGGCTCATATTGACCCCATCCCTCTGGATGACAGACATCTTGGTTGAATTGGGATCAGTTGGCGGCACGCGGACAAAGAACTTGCGCATGGGGGCGATGCGACAACTACCGTCCTGAGCCTGTCAATGGGGTTCTTCGCGGTTTGCTCCAGGAGCATCGAAAGCGTAGTAACGCTATCATGTACTCTTCTGGTAAATGCTTTTTCGGGGAAAATATTTTTTTCTTATTTTGTCTTTAGCCTTTGCAAATGCTCTGCTTGTCGATGAAGTTCGGTGAACGTCTCGAGGCTGAGGTAGGCATCAATCAAGGTGCCTGCAGTGACTCGGGCCCAGAGACGATGTTCCCTCAATTTATTATGTACAGGGTGTTTTTTTCCCTGTGTGTCCTTTAGCATCTCTTGTCGGTGGTCCTTGACCTCGAGGAATTCGTGCAAAAAGTATGTGGGATCCTCGCGGAGTGCCCACACGTGGTCCTCTGCTGCCGACATTTTAGCCTCAAGAAGCGACTTGAGCCTTGCTAGATCAAGCCTTTCTGGCAGTCTATAAGGTGCTTCTGCAGCCATTACCGCTAGAGATGCAAACCCGGATGCCTCGTTATCTATCTTGAGGGAAGGCTCCGGGCGAATGACATATTTTTCGCTAGTCAAATCATTCATCGGAATCTCGTGGAGAATATCATGGCAGCAGTCAACCAGAAATTTCAGAAGACGAGCTTGCAGTTCGAGAATAACGAGTCCTTCTCCAGGGAGGAATTGCTTCCGCGTGTGCATCCATTCAAACGCGTCAGGATGATCACTCCACGCAACTAATTTCCCATATTCCTCTACTGGAGTAGCGCCGTGGAGAATCATGACATGCTCGTTGAGAAATATGGGACGCAATGCTTTGCATACCAAGCCAAGATGCACCGAATCGATGTCGGCCGCCGCAAACGCTGGGGGAGGATGCCGACCTCGAGCGTTGAGGAACAATGGCAGCACTTTTGGCTGCGAGAGATCCTCCTGGTTGATACATGGCCACATGAAGTGGTCTCTGTACCTGGTACCTTTCGCTCTCTGCTCACCTGGCTCGTTTCGCAGAGCCTCGAAGTCTGGGCGGTGGGACGACGGCATGTTTGGCCAGGCTTTGAGGACAATTTGCAGCCTCTGCTGCCTTGTCTTCTTGGACCATCTCTTCTGTATCGTGGCCTCATGTCGCTCCAGTATCTTATTCAGTGTATCATGGCTAGCGAAGATGCCGCGAGACCTTTCCTAGCTCTCGCGTCGAACCTCTTGAGGGGTGGGCATCCTGGGCACAAAGCCTCCCGCCGCTTTGAGAAAAGCAGCGGGGTTGGACCAGTCTATTGCGTTGAGAATATCATTGTCGAAATCATCATCGTCGAGATTGTGGGCCGGATCGAAAGAATGAAATGGAAATCCCGTCTAGACTGCATTACGGCGAAGTCGCTGGCACTTAGACGAACGTGGAATGAGTAGTTGAGGGTCATGTTCTCTGTCCTCTCCAAGTGCCACCCCACCGTACATTGGAGATCCACTTCTAAACACCACTTTTACTGATATTTCTATAAGATAAAAGAAATCCTTTATATATATATATATATATATATATATGTTACGACAAGATTTCTACTCATACATTGTAGGGCTAGTGAAATTTAAGATTCAGCTTAAAATACTTTTTTTAAATATGTAGATAGATGAGATAAAATTCATTGTATACATATTACAGTGTAATCAACCATCTTAAAGCGGTATTTTTCTGGGGTTTTAAAAAGGGAGCTCTGTCGATTTTTAGTGCAATAGCTGCCGAGAAGCAGGGTTCAGACGCATCCAAAAAATGGTTTCCGCAGTCATACCCCATCACTACTCAGACCGCCACGATTTTCATACCTACCTCTGCAAACCACGAATCGTCTTTACGCACGCGATACAGTGGATCATAGTAACTTTTCAAAGCAAGAGAGGTAGTGAAAGCGCCCAGGCAGCGGTCCGATAACGACAGCCCATCCAGTGTTGCCTTGAACTAAGCTTCATGTGCGCAAGTACTCGTAGTAGTCGTTGTTAAGGTAGCTTTGTATCAAGACTGGCAACTTTTCGATCAGTTCTGATCCGAGTCCGTCATAGGCTTACGAACTGAGCCTTGCAAGCCTCGTCTCATTTCCGTCCATGTCTTTGTCCTGGTCCGCGCCATTCTGTCATCCACGGGGGTCGTCTTTGTGTTAACGTTTCCAGTCGAAAAGCAGAAGACGCTTAGACAGATTTTTAATGCAGTCGAGATTCTGAATGTTGACCCATATGCATTCCTATTTAAAGCATTCCCCAGCATGCGACTAGTGCATCGGGTCTGCGACCGGTTCGGCTGGTTCGCAGACCAAGGAATCCAAGTCGTCTTTCAATACAGAGTGCCGGACCCTTCTACGGCACATCCAAAGTATCTGGCTTATAAGCTGCCAGCAACAGATTGGCGTTCGGCGAGTCTCGGACCATCGTTATCGAGAGTGTCGACCCTTGCCGCGCTACCAATGCAAAATCTCGCTACAGCCTACTTGCAATCGTCAGGCACTACAAGGCCCGGCACATTACCAACGGAGATGGTAGCCATTACACTATAGGACTTTATAACAGCGATGGGTCTTGTCATGAAGCCTCTTCCGGCGACGGTATGCGCTTATGCCAACCCGTCATGAAAGATGGCTGACATGGGGAACGGCGATGCCTCCTTCGCCTTGTACGCAAAGAGCCCGGTTCCACATGAAAAGAATTCCTCCGTGCCCAGATTCCGGCTCCCAATCAAATTGCCAAAGTAGATTAGAACAGGATCCTTTAGAGGTTCCAACTTGGACTAGATCGGTTCTGGTGAGCTCACTCGAGGCTACGCCCAGCCGCTAATAACTGATCGACAAATTCGAGGTTCATGGTTCCGCGGCAGGTAGGTGCACGCGCTCTTGGGCAGATGAGCAGCTTGTGGTCTACTTACCAGTACCAGTAATCCAACCGACTTCTGCGACAGTTTCGGGTGAACCCCCTTGCTCCAACTAGCACAAGGCTCGGGCAGGCATAACGCCAGGCGCATCAGAAACCAGTGCGGGGCCGTGCGTGGCGATAGCTCTGTGACGCTGACGGGCGAACTTGATACAAGCAATACATCAGGGCACTCGCTCGGAAGCAGCCAGCCGATGTTGGGCTGAGATGCTGTCGTCTTGTGTTGGCGCTGGTGCTCTCGGCGGCATGGCTGCAAGGGGCGCTGGCCCTGTCACGTCGCAGAGCTCCGTGTCAGCAAGGGGAAACTAAAAAAGAAAGTTGTGCGCAATGTTGGCGCCCGACCAATTGAGGACATGAGTTGCCGCACTAACAATACTTTATGTAATTACGGAGAATGCTAAGAGTAAACGGCTTGAATGAACCGCAGTAGCTAGCGACGGGCAGAAACTGGTCACGCCCCACCATCGTTGACACGGCGCCATATCCCTACACACACCGCGTCACATTCCGGACGCCAAAGACCACCGTAAGTTGCGTCATGATGGAGATACTGCAGAGATAATAACAAATTGTTTTTTTTTGGGGGAATCGCCACAGTGTGTAGACCTTTGCAACATTTCGAACGCAGCCGCTGTCACGAAAAAATTAAAGCCAAATCTCCATCAAAACAAACTGCAGTACCTTACGGCTGACTAAGACACTCCAGCACCTGAGCCAGCAGTACATGCCGACGGATGCCCACCTTGCCCAGGAATATTTCTCTCGCAACATTGCAATATACCCGAGCTTGACGCTTCTACAGTATCTCTGATCCTGAAATCACAAATCTCCCACTCCCGCCAGTTTTTTCGCGTCTGCAACAGACGTCTTGAGCTGTCGAGAGCCTCCAGATCGGAATTGTTATGCTGGTGTTGGCGTGCCCAAAGGCTGGTTTATTATAGCGAAGCTCCGAGGCCAGGCACTGCTGCAATGGATATGAACAGCCCCAACGGCAGACCTAGCCTCGACAACCGGGAACACCAAGGCAATTATGCGTCACCCGCCAACAGAGCCAGACATATCCCGCCTAGAGGACAGTCTCGAGGCATCCCGCCCTCTGGCTCCCACTCCTACGGTCTGCCGGTAAACGCCAGGCAACCCCCACCAAGGGAGCAGTTCCGACGATATCCCGATAATAGACAGCAGGATCCTGCTGCCTATGGAGAATACAACACCGCGCCGAACCCTCGGCCACAGGGCCGCGGTCATGGGAGCTATGACGACGCGCCAATTTCTCGACAACAGGATCATGTCTACGCAGACTACGCCGATGCGCCGAATCCTCGGCAAGGCCCTCCGGCGGCCGGCTTTGGCCCCCCCGGGCGTAGCATGACGCTTCCGTTCCGAGATGCGGGCCGACAACCCCAGACTTCTCATCAGCGAGCCGAAACATTGCCGTACAGTGGACCTGCTGGTCAGGCCGTACCGCAACGACCAGCTACGGCATCGGGGATGAGGCCGACACCGCAACGCGCGTATCCGCAGCAGCAGCAGCAGCAGCAGCAGCAGCAGGCGGCGTCATCCAACATATCGTACGGCGCTGGCTACGAGGCAGTTGTCTCAAGCAACTCGGCCGGCCCCGTGGCCGACGTGTATGACGGCTACTATGATCAACCAGACCGTAACACGAATCAAAACGCCGGCAATGTGCAGAACATGGTCGCGTCTGGCCAGGATGCTGGTAGACGCTCGTATGACCAGCCCCAGGCACCGCGACAAGAGCAGCCGCATAGAGGACCGCATCATATCCCTCAGCTGAGTCATGCCAAGTCCATGGCAGAGATGCGCCAACCTCAATCGGCCGTCTTCGAAATGGCTGGTGATATCCCGTCTGTGCCGCCCATGCCCTCCCACAACGGATTTGACCCAAGAGATAGGCAAGGCTACAACCAGAAGAGTAATCAAAGCTACGACCAGAGAAATGACCAGGGCATGCAGGGCTATGACCAGAGAAACGACCAGGGTTATGGCAGAACCGTTGACCAGGGCTTGCAGGGATATGACCAAAGACACCATCAAGCCACGCAAGGCTACGGACAAGGCTATGATCAGGGCTACGACCAGGGCTACGACCAAGGCTACGACCAGAGCTATGACCAGGGCTACGACCGAGGCTACAATCAGAGTTACGACCAGAGCTACGATCAGGGTTATAATCATGGATATGGTCAAGCAATCTCCCACGATGATGTTCCTCCGAGAGGGCCTAGTGCACCACCAGCGTCTAGCCGCGCGCCCTACCTGCCAGAGCAAGCACCTGAGCCTGGAGCACCACCCAGACCGTCAATGCCAGGCCTGCCGTCGCACCCGACACCTGTTCGGCCCGGACAAATGGCCAATTCTCTCGTCAACCCCAATGGCAAGCCGCCTCCCGTGCGGCATTATGGTGGAATACCTCGGCCGGTCCAGCAGCAACACGCTGTTCAGCAGGATATGCGTCAGCAAGTGAGGCAGCACGCCGGGCCTCCTGTCCCGAGCTCCGCATCCTTGGATAGGGCACAGGATAAGGAGCCCGAAACACCCGTGACGATGCAAGAGCTGGAGCAGCTCAGAATGGTCATTAGGACGAACCCCGCAGATCAACAATCTGCATTAAGATTAGCAAAGCGACTGATTGAGGCTGCCGATGCTCTTGTCTCACAGATTCCGGACCCTCGCGCGCGCGCCAAAGCCAGAGATAGATACTTGATGGATGCGCACAAGATTCTGAAGAAGCTATCTAGCAATCAAAATGTAGAGGCAATGTTCACATTGGCCGACGGCCTCGGCAAAGGTCTGTACAGCGGGGAACCAGACACAAAGGAAGCATTCACCCTGTACCAATCCGCAGCCAAGCTTGGGCACGCCGCTGCTGCATATCGTACGGCAGTCTGCTGCGAGATTGGTCACGAGGAAGGTGGCGGCACACGGCGCGATCCGGTCAAGGCAATCCAGTGGTATAAGCGTGCCGCAATGCTGGGCGACCCGCCAGCCATGTACAAGATGGGTATGGTGACACTCAAGGGACTCCTGGGCCAGAGCAGGGACCCGCGAGAGGCCGTCTCATGGCTGAAGCGAGCCGCTGACAAGGCAGACGAGAACAATCCGCATGCGCTTCATGAGCTCGGTCTACTATACGAGTCAGCACAGCCTAATGACTTGCTCATTCGTGACGAAGGGTACGCGCTGAGCCTGTTCCAGCAGGCAGCGGAGCTTGGATACAAGTTCTCGCAGTTTCGTCTGGGATGCGCGTACGAATACGGACTCCTTGGATGCCCCGTTGACCCGCGGCTGTCGATTGTTTGGTACTCTCGAGCTGCCATGCAAGAGGAACACCAGGCTGAGCTTGCACTCAGCGGATGGTATCTCACGGGAAGCGAAGGAGTCTTGAATCAGAGCGATACAGAGGCCTATTTGTGGGCACGCAAGGCGGCCACAGCTGGCATGGCCAAGGCGGAGTTTGCCATGGGCTACTTTACGGAGGTGGGCATTGGCATCCCGCCAAACTTGGAAGATGCCAAGAGATGGTATTGGCGAGCTGCGGGTACGTACAGTGCACGCGTCTGAAATAAGAGAGACTTGCTAACAAGCCATAGCTCAAGATTTCCCCAAGGCGCGAGAGAGGCTCGAGGAATTAAAGAGGGTTGGCAAAGCAGGGGCGCCGCGGCCCAGAGAGCGTATCTCGCGGAGCCGTATTGAGAGACAAGAAGGAGATTGCACGATAATGTAACAGATGATTATAATGTTGCATGGTTAGACTCATGGGACGCTGGAAAGCGTTGGATATAAAAAGGATAGCATACGAGGGCAAGCGACTGCATCGGAAGTGGGTTGCTTTGACGATATCATGTATAATTATTTGTATCATAAGCGGTAGATTTGTAGTCATTATAACATGCACCGCGTTTCTGCTTGCGTAATCCTGAGTACTGCGTGAGTATGTTATGTATCGATGATGGTGTTGATGGTGTTGCGACAGACCGCCTTCCCAAACTGGCACGGCAGAATCGGCTGCAGGATAGATTCAACCACGAGCATCACGTCACAATCGTGCAAACCAAGACCAGCCACAACTATCACTCTACGAGAGCAACTACGCATAATCCAAGCCTTTTTTTTTTGCCAGGCTCCCCGAAGCGACTACCGAAACGTGATTGCAGCCGACTCTACAACACCCAGGCGCGTCAACTCACGACCAAGAAGAAAGAAAAAGAAGAGGCAGCCACCCCCAAATCCCAAGTCATGGCGAAGCCGACCAATTGGGGGCTCTGGGCCAAGGTTATTATAGCGTGAGTCACACACATACACACACGGACGGGCGGAGAAGGTTCAAGGACGGACGGGGGAGAGGGAAAGACATTGGAGAAGAATTGGAACAGAGCAAGGCAAAATAGGCTGACGGGCAGGGCGCGTACGACAAACAGAGGCATCGGCGTGAGCGTGGGCGGCCCGGCGCTGACGTACTGGGTCGTGCCGACCGAGGAGGAGCTGCGGTCGCGGTACAACCCGGACCTGCTGCGCAAGAGCATCGAGGGGCGCGCGGACCGCGAGGCCGAGTTTAACGAGTTTGTGACGAAGCTCAAGCAGTATTCAAAATCCGACAAGCCGAGTACGTTTTTTTTTTTGTTCCTCTTGTGCTCCCAGCCCTTCTTCTCCTCCCACCTGAGAGAGAGAGTCAAGATTTTTTGCTGACATGGGGAAAAAATTGTTCCACGCACACAACACATACAGTCTGGGCAGTTATCAAGGAAGAGGAAGAAAACCAAAAACGTCAAGAGATCAAGTCGACGAGAGAACTAGCGAGAGAGGCCGAGGCCAGGCGGGAGGCGATGCGCAAGGAGGCCGGACTCAAGTAAGGGAGGAGAGAGAGAGAGAGAGACAGAGAGAGAGAGCAAAGAGGCCAGGTCCCAACACACACGCACAACGTGCATACACAAAACAAGTAAATCACGGCCCGGGGGATTTTGACAAAACTTTGTAATGGGGGACTGACGCCAAGGAGGGGAGGGGACAGACGTTGCCCCGAGAAGAAGAGGCAAGCAGAGGAGGCAAGGAACCTTTTTACGTGCGTCTCTGCGCCTGTGTATATCAGCAACGAATCTTGTACTTTTTTTTTTCTTGTACCAACTACCATGATGATGTTCTGCAATTACACACTTGCTTCATTCATGTGCGTTTATTCTTTTTCCGTTTCTCTTGGCCAGGGCTACGCTCAAGTAGGGGAGGAAATAAAAACCAGGTTACCCAACACAAGCGCCATAATCACTTTACAAAGCACCCTTAAACAGTCACTTGGCTTCACATATCATCCTTCACGTATTCATGCGGTAACGATTAATGGCGTCGTATGCAGCTCAAATTGGTATCGATAATATGACAAACGCTCAATGTGTAAACTAATCCTAAATGTCGTTATGCAAAAACTAGAAACAAAAACCACCACCTCCCATTAAAACGCCTCGTCATCGCGCGGTGCGCGACGCGTAATGACCCTGTTCAGGTTTCCATTATCCATCTCTACAATGACATCGGCGTGGTCCACCGCACTCATCCTGTGCGTCACCGTGAGCACAGTGCAGTCCGCAAACGCCGCCGCAATCTCGGCCTGGATTTCCTCGTCCGTCTCCTCGTCCACGTTGCTCGTCGCCTCGTCCACCAGGACCAGGCTGGCCGATGTGTGCTGACGGCGGAGCATCGCGCGCGCGATGCACAGCAGCTGCTTCTGGCCCTTGGAGAACTCGAGGTCGCGCAGCTGCACGTTGAGCCCCCCGTGCGCCTGGATTAGCGGCCACAGCTTGACCCGCGTCAAGTAGTCAATCATCACATCGTCGCTGATACGGTCACCAGCGTTGCCCAACTCGTACGGGTTCAGGTTGACCCGGATCGAGGCCGAAAGCTCCACGTCGTCCTGCGACACGGTAACGATGCGGGAGCGTAGCACCTCGGGCGGGATGCTCCGCACGTCGCGCCCATCGATCCGTATAGTGCCGCTGTAGTCCAAGAACCTGAGCAGCGCAAGAAGAAGAGATGATTTGCCACTTCCTGTACGTCCGATAATGGCAACCTTTTCGCGTGGCTGGACAATAAGCGACATGTTCTTCAGCACGGGGCGAGCATCCATGTCTAGCGGATCATACTTGGCCGTCACACTTGTGAGGTCAACACGGCCCAGTGACGGCCAATTATCCGGCAGCTCCTCGCCGGGTTTGAGGACGGGCTCGGCTTCGAGTGGCGTCAGCTTATTGAACTCTCGTACTCGAGCCATGGCACCCAGCGATGTTTCCAGATTCGACCAATCTTTGACAAGATACGACATGCTCTCACTCAGGTTGATGAGTGTCACCAGAGACAGGCCAATGGCACCTCCGCTGGTTTTGTCGGGTAGGTTCACAGCGAGGCCGACCAGGAGCACGGCTACGCCAGCCACAGTCAAGTCCATGACGAGGGCGAGCCAGCGCTGGATGGCGTACAAGTAGTAGTAGGGACGCTGCGAGTAGTCCAGCAGGCCATATCCCTGCCACGTGATATCCGACTCCCATTGAAACGCGCGGATGTGCATGATGCCGTCTCCGACATCCTGGAAGAGCGTATAGAGTGGCGACTTGGCCTCGAGGTCCATGTGACGAATTTGTCGAGACGTGCGTAGGTAGAAGCTCTGCATTTGCCATAGGAAAATGAGCAGCGCCGGTACCGCAATGGCAGCGTAGCTTGCGCCGGAGACGATGACACCGATGCTGACCAGGCAAGCAACCAATGTGTAGGTGAACTCGAGAAAATGCTGGGGCAGTTGTTGTGACAAGAAACCGACATCTTGAGAGAACTTGCTGACGAGAACACCGCTTTCGGTTTTGGTGATGAATGGGAGCTGGGCCTTCATCGTCGTCTGCAGCAGCTGCTTGTGCAAGACACGTGATGACTTGGGCACTACTTTGTAATAGTAGTAGAACAAACTAACCGCTAGAGTTATGGCAGTGCCGACTGCCAACGCAGCATAGCCATAGAACCAGTTCATGTTCTGTGGATCTTGATCCATCCACAAGCTGGCATAGATCTGAGGCAGCGCCCTGATTACGGCAGCAAATGATATGGACAGGACCCAAACAATAATCATACCAACTCCACTGGACCGGAAGTAATACATGTACAGAGAAAAGTCACCATGTTGGCGCTCGTACGCTTGATCCTTTGAAGGTTCTGGTGCTGGTTTGGGGACAAAGGGTTCTGCTTCTTTGGAGGCCTGAGCCTGAGAGCTGCTCACCAAATACTCCTTCCGTATGAGATCAGGGGAGTTATTGACCGTCTGCTTCACATGGCCTTTGCCGTCTAGAGCGTAGACGGTCTGCGCGAGAGGAAGATGCTCACGAATGTTGGTAGTCATAATGACAGTCGTGCCAGTCTGGATGAGTAGGCCATTTTCACCAAGAAGACGGGCGAGAATGACCTCGGCTGTGTCTGAATCCAACGCACTGAAAACGTCATCCAGAACGATGACGGGGGCGCGGGAGTAAATTGCTCTTGCCAATGCGACGCGTTGTTTCTGACCGCCACTGATGAGGCCACCGCCGCTACCGACCATGGTCTTGTCTCCATCCGGAAGCTGCTCTAGGTCTTCTTCCAGGGCACAAGCCCAGATGACAGATCTGTACCAGGGAAGAATATACTCGCAGTGCGCAATAACGCAGTCGCGGATGCACATGTTTTGGAGCCATGGCGACTGATCGCAGTAGGCGATTCGTATGCCTCCCATGAGGACAAAGCCGGCGTCAATCTTTTGCTCGCCCAAGATAGTCCTACACAGGGTAGACTTGCCAGCGCCAACAGGTCCTACGAGCATGGAAATTTGGCCTGTGCGGAACTGGATGCTGATGTCGTCGATGAGGGGAACAGCGGCATTTTCGAGTCGGTTAATGGTGACATGAACGAGCTCAATGGCAAAAGGACTGGGCCCCTTTTCAGCCATCTCGCGGGCTTTCCGGATATTCTCAGCCTGCATCATCACCATATCCATAGGCGAGCCTTCAGGCGGGCCATTTCCGTTCTGGCGAGTATCGAGACGTTCATCTAGGCGAAGGAATGCCTGAATACGAGTCAACCCAGCATAGCCAGCAACTGCGAACGGGACGTAGGTAAGGAGGTGTGTCATTGGACTGACAACGACTGCAACGAGTGCTAGGACTGTAAAAAACTGTGCAGTTGTGAGCTTGTGTGTGTCTCTGGTCCAAAACAGAGCTCCAGCGACGACAAGGACCGGGGTGATGGCATCAGACAAGGCACCGGCAGAGAGCAGGCCAACACGAACACTACGCTCAGGGAGCGAGGTCTTGATCTCATCTTCGCGAAGAGCTGTGATGTGGTCAGAGGAGAATGGAGCCAGGCCGCTCATCTTGATGGCCTTGAGTTGGGTAATGACATCCTTGGTCTCGGCGACTCTTTTTTCGATCTTTTCGTTCCAAGTCCTGCGTGCGACGCCGAGTTTCTTGGTGTAGTAGGACGAGACGATGGCAGAGAGAACGGCAGGAATGAGAACAAAGAAGCACGCGCCACCAATGATCTTTGCCAGCATAAAAATGGCGAGACCCAACTCAAAAGCGCTAGCCCACAGGTCGTGAAATGTTGTGATGGTAAATGTTAAGGTTTCGATATCGGCAGTCATGAGGGTCAGCGCGGCCGACTTCTTGAGCTGAACGTGGGTAAGCCTGAGTGCCTTGTGCAAAATGGCGGTGACCAGTATACCACGGGTTAAGGTGGCGGACCGGTAGGCGTGATGGTTGTAATATCCTCTGCTTATGGAAATGCCAATATAAACCAAAGCGGTGGCACCGATGAGGCCGCCAGAGATGTCGGAGCTCACACTGCCACCGACGACGGTGTCAATGATGCACATGATGAGCCATGGTTGGGCAAAGGTGAATCCGAGGAAGCAAAGGCGGGGGACGACGACTCGTAAGAATTCGGGATAGAGGGTGCGGAAGAGAGCGCTAGCGAGGGAGTGATTCGAGGTTGGACTCGCGGCTTGCCAATGAGGTTCAAAGTCGGCGTAGAGGCGCTCCGAGCTGAATTCGGGACCGAGATCCTTGAGGTCTTCGACACGCAGGATGGAACGGAAGCCCAGCTTGAGAGTCGTGTTGACCCAAAGGAAGAGGGCTCGGCCCCAAAAACCACTGAGGGCTTCACTGCTGATGCGGGGCCCGGAGTTTCGGGTGGTAAGGAGACGGCGTTTCGAGACTTCTTGCAGCAACAGCAGGACCAACTCGACAACGACAACTGCGGCAGAAAGACCGGCAATGGCACTGAGATCGGCGCGGAGAAAATAAGACCTCGTCTTGGCAATATCAAACAGGATCATGAGGGTTAGATAGACGCTGAGCAATGTCGAGGGTCGGTATGAATAAATGTGCTCGGCGTATAAAAGGAAGAAGACGAATACACAGCCAACACAAGTGATTGCGGCAGAGGCAACAGCCAAGTCATGTCGGGGAACGGAAGCAACGGCCCAGAGGGCTAGGCTGGCGACCTGACACGAGAGAAGCAGCAATGTGCTGAGCATCTTGAGCCAGAGCAGTATCCCTGGTTTGACGCAGGGCTGACGACGCCAAAGGTGGCTTACGTGGAGTGGCGTGAGGGCGATGAAGACGGATGTTGGCAGGATGGAGAGGATGGAGTGTTCAAAGGACAGTGTGAAGTCGAAGAAGCCCTTGAGCGTCGGACCGAAAGAACCGTCACCATCACCGACCGCCGCGCGGGCAAAGACATCCATGCTCTCCATCAATTAACCATGGGAGAAGCGAGTGTCGTCGAGAGGCATCTATCTGGTTGCCGAAGAGAGCGGTTGAGGACGTTGTTGGCGGTGTGGGTTGGTTGCTCAAGTGGCGTGGGTGTCAGGAGACGGGAGCAAGCGAGGACAATTGGGAGAGGGAAAAGAAAGCCAAGAAGAAAAAGTTTGGCGGAGATTCAAAAGTGTGGAGGAGATGTGAAAAGTAGAGGAGATCGGGGGGCGTTTTTGTTTGGGGTCCCGTCCCCATGAAGACGAGTTAAAGGTTCGGGGGCGGGAGGGCTGGCGAGAGGGTCCCAGGGCCATTAGGTAAGTACCTTACTTAACTTGGGTACTCTGGAGGAGGAAGCTCGGTCAGTCTGGGATTGTGAGGATTTAGAGTGGGCAGCCGACAACACACGACAAACGGCACAGCGACATGGCGGGAGCGGCCAGGGCACTGCCACCACCAACAGTGTTGCATCTCCAGCAAACGCCTACGCCGTGCTCAGTACTCCGTACACACGCAAATCACAGCTATCATCAGTGGCCAGCATGCTAGCGAAACCTGCCGAGCGCAAGATTGCGAGACACACAAAATAGACTCACCCGGTTGGGAAGGCGATTGACAGGCTAGGGGGGCCACTAATGCAGGACTCGAATGCGCGATGCTACGCTGTGTCGACGAGGGGGGCGGCAGAGGGCCCTGGCGACGCCTCTAGAGAAATGTCACTGTCCGTTCAATTTACAAAAGCCCCGTCACCCCTGTGCCGCAGACAAGAGGGCAAATATGCATACTCGGTGCCTGCTTGCCCTGGCCTGATGGCTGCTTGGGTTACTTGGAGATGGGTTGGCAAAAGAGTGTGCTGCACGGAGGTGCTGCGACAGCTGCGGGAAGACGCGAGACAGTGGCCCTCCCCATTTACCGGCGTCCGTCCCGTCTTTTACTTTTCGTCAATACGACAAGTAAAAAAGGAAACCAAAATTTACAGCATTCCCGACATGCCTATTGTAGTACTACCAGTAGGGAACCGCTGGCCCAGGCCCGGGGTCGCTCAGCTCCCACCGACCGCAGACCTTATCGTTGACACGGGGCAACTGCCGGCCCAAGACAAAGAACTGAAAAGATTAATACCCAAAGACGCGCTGGCCGGGGAAGCCTGTCATCATCACAGGGTATCAGTAGGTAAGTAGGGGGAGGGAAGGGGGGGACATCCGCAAGACCCGGCGCTCTGGCTGCAAGGCTGCAGAAAGTTGCTCAATCGTGCAACCTGCATGCCTGCAATCTGGACAAAACGGCTAGCTGAGAGCATCAAACCAACACCAGACTTGGAATACGGCTGGACAGGAAATGATGTTCGTCTATTATAAACGAGAACATTCGTTGAGCAACCTGAGCGTTGAGGGCAAAGAAGAATGCTTCACCTAAATAGGCATGTCAATGCTGGCGCCCTGCCACGTACAGACTTATTTCTGGGCACGCAATAACATTGAGTGGCCCTAGTGGTCAATGCAGAGATTAGACGTGAAACACGGACTCCTGGGTTGTCTTGGAAGCCCCCGGAGCTGGGTGGGCTTACCCTGCTTGCCACGGCGAACCTCCGCGTGCACGCACCTTGGCACCCATTGCCACGCAAAAGAGCGGCCGGGGGGCGAAAGTAGGATAAGCATAGCATGGCATGGGGAGAGAGAGGGGGCCCGTGTCAAGATGCAAACTGACCAGTCGATAGGTTTTGGTAGCCGTCTAGCGTCATTGGGGGGTGGCGATGGATGCGCGGGAAGCACTAACACGAAAGAGGAGAGGTGAGAGAAGCTGACGACTGACTCGAAAGGAACAACAAGCTTGGAATCTAGTTACAGGTCCCCACAACGTACGAGCCGAGGGGGGGGGGACCGGGGAGGCCAAGGCCAATATTGCGCAAAAAAACAAAGAGAGACAAACGGAAACTCGTTGAACCAACTGGCGCCTCTACTGAGTACCCGTCTGGTCGTCCATCCCCAAAGACAAGATTGGCAGGTTGAACGCCACAACTCGGTAGTGCAAAGGTTGCCAAGTGACGCTGTGCGCCCAAGTCGGAATCACGTCAGCTTTGTCCAGCCAGTCCGGAACGGCTGAGAAGCTGAAAGCAGCAAAGGTGGTCCAAGAGTCCCGATAGGCTGGGTCGGTGGCGTCTGGGCCATTACTAACCATGGCCGGCCAAAACTGTTGGTCTTTCGGCGTCGGCACTTTCTGAGCAAGCACGGGGAGAGAGAGTATGTAGACCACAAAGAGGCAGGGACGCAAGCGCGGCAGCCCCTGGCTTTTTTTCAATTACCATGGAAGGAATTTGTATTATGCTATACTTCTGCAGCCATGTACAGAAGGTCTATCAAATGCAAGGGTCAAAGGGGGAAAGGAAGGGGAGGGGGGGCAAGATCGACAACCAACCAGCATGTACTTGATAATGTTGTCTCTGGTTGATGTCGCCCCAACACACCCGGAAAATCCTCCTATCCTGTCATTGCTGCCAGAAATAGCAAAAGAGATGGGGAAACTGATGGGTGTCCGAGACACGACGGTCATCATGTTTCTCTCTCTCCCTCTGTCTCTCTCTGTCTCTCTCTCTCTCTCAAAAAAAGAAAATAGGGTCTAAATCAGGCATGAAAAGGTGAAAAGAAAATTGCACGAGGCATGCGTAGTTTCACGAGACGACCAAGAGGAAATTGACGTTTTGTCGTTTTGGTAGTCGTCAAGTGGTTGTCGTCGCGGTTGTTGTCGTTGTCGTCGCGGTTGTTGTCGTTGTCGTCGCGGTTGTTGTCGTTGTCGTCGCCAACACAGGGTGCGTATAGTCGTCATTGATGGGTTACGTACGAAGGGCCCGCGCAGAAGAAAAAAAAACACTTGAACGTGTCTTTTTACTGTCCAAAGACCTCGTTGGCATCCGCGGCATCCACCTCTGCCTGGTAAGGTCGCGCGGCAGCAGAGCTTGGAATATGGATGTTGGCCGTGGTGGCGAGTCTATCGCGGCTGAAGAGTCCATTCACTAAGTACATTTCAAAACGTTAGCAAGCCCGGGCCGGTTTTGATGCAAACAAAATGTATTGTGATGCGAAGAAGAAGAAGAAGAAGAGGAAACAAGTTGATTTTTTCCTTTTCAATCATGACGGGCAAAATACGTACATGGTAGGCCTGCAACGGTGGTCTGCAGCGCGGCCAGCGCGAAGCACAGAAGCATGTGAGTCTGCATTGTTTTGGTCTGGAAAGGGTCGTACAGCAAGGTTGACAGAAAACTGGCAATGTCGAGCGCTTTTCGTCGACAAAGAAGACAGGGGTGGCGTAGAGAAGAGCGAGACGGAAAGATGAAATAATCTAAGTAAATCGAATAACAATAAAAAAAGGGTGCTTGTCCGTGAATGGAATGAATGTATAATTTGATCTACCAACCCAAAAGAGTAAAGAATTTGCAACAATGAACGGGAATCATGTTTGTTTAAAAAGAAGAATGCTTCCAAGAATCCGGATAGTCAAAAGACCAAGACGAAATAATAAAATAAAATAAAATAAAATAAAATAAAATAAAAATGACCAAGAGCTCGTTCAGAGAGCGGTACAGCGGGGCAAGGTTGCCTCCCACCATCTCTCCCCCCCCGGTAAAACTTATGAACAACCCCGAGTAATAAACTAGTTCAACTCATTAGTCGGTTTCCGTTTTTTACCAATACTTTTTTGGTTCTTTTTTAGTTTGATTTGGGCCAAAAGGGCCACACACGCACCGCACTAAGAGCTTCCTTCGCCTCGTTCCGGGTCTGCGCTGAGCCCCCCTCCCCCTTCTTTCCCCCCCGTCCCGCACCGGACACGACGTGGAGCGGCGGCGCCGGCGCGAGAGAGTTGCGACGGCCAGTATGTCTATACTTGGCAAATCATTGAACCATTGCGGGTTTGAAAAAGAGGCGACCAGAGAGGTCATTAAAAAAAAACTATTGCTTTTTGCTTTGCTCTGTCACGACATTGAAATGGGCCCACCACCGACCAGCAGCGTTGCGTCTGCGTGGCCTGACAACCTCGTTTTTGGCTTTTGGCCAAGTACCAGCAAGTTATACTCACTGACTCAGTTCTCCCAACTTCCCATCTCTCTCCCATGTGTTCTCCCCCCATGTTCCATGTCGGTCGGCATCGGACCATCTCTTTCCGTCTCTCCCACTCTCCCTCTCTCTTCCTTGGACTCTCCACACGATTTCCTTGCTTTCATCAAAGCGGCAGGGCGATGGATCGGCCCTTTGGACGCTTTTTTTTTGAGGCACCAGCCGTTCCGGTGTGTCTAAAAAGGTGACCGATGCTGCATGACCTTGACAATGCTATTTACTGCTAGGGTCGGCCCCCCTCCCTTGCCGTCGGCGGCTCTGATCCATGACTGGACGGACAGTTGGCCGAGTCAAGCATTTTCCCCAGCAGAAAAAATAAAGGAAGAAAAAAAAATCGTACTCTGCATGCCATGGCTCACAAGACCAATACCTACAACCGTGGCCGTAACCTCCCTACCTATCCGCGGGGGTTGGGTTGTTCTGCGCTGGGCCTAACCAGGCCACGTACACCACGTACTACGGAGAACATCATCGTGCATACCACTGCCATACAGTACTGATGAGTAGAACGCGGTCGATATCCGTCCTCGCGTGCACTGCTATCGAGAAAGAAAAAAACAAACAGACTTCAAAATTCTCACCAAGAAAAGCCGACGCCAGAGTCGGTGAAAGCCATCCGGGCGGAGGAGGGCTCGTCATTGCCGTCGAGTTGGCAAGCCCCCTTTGTTGCAACGGAAATATCAACTGTTGGACCGCCGAACCGCCACCCTGCGGTCCCGGCACGGCCCCATCTGCGAAGTACCAGTAGGTTCTGACCGAGCATGTCCGCATTGCAACAGGGGGTGGCTTGCCCGTCCGGCTGTCAAATTAATCGACGGCCGCGATTTGGAGAGGGGCACGCGGGCGAGAGAGAGAGAGAGTCAAACCCGTAAAGGAGGGTTTGCACTCTAACAGTAATTAATTTGGGAGCGGAGGGGGTGCATTGGTTGGAGGGGTCTTTTGTAGCGCTGCAACGCTTTCTTTGGGGTAAAACTTGGCCAGCGAGATGACATGACATGTCCAAATCAATAATTGTCGATTGATCAAAAGAAAAAAAAAACGACAACGCACCAAGCAGATGACCAGACACCCTCTCTCTCCCTCAAGTCGTCATTGCCAAAATCACCTTGACATCATCGGATCATGGCAAGCTTGCCATCAAACGCAGCCCCCTCCGCCTCCCTGCGTGACTAGCTCTCATTACTTTCCCTGCCGCTCTGCATATGCACCAAGAGTCAAGGGCAACAAGCAAAGACCGTCATGGCCTTTTTTTTTTTGCTGCCAACAATTTCTTTGACATTGCTGCAGCACTTGGAGTTGCGCGCGCCCACACAATCGCGGTCCACCGGAAGCAAACGTTTGGGAAACAAGACGCTGCGCTCCATGCAGCCAAGTAGCTAGCTGTACGGTCAGGCCACGCCAAGTCGCCAAGGTCGACAAGTGTACGGATAGTGGAACGTGCTGCGTCTCGATTCACCTAGCAGACGGACAGCGTTCCGATGTAGAGGAGAAGAAGAAGACCTGAGGCAAGTTACGACTGCACACTCCAGATATACCTAGACATCTCAGCTCTGCCACCCTCACGGAAACCGGTAATAGTCTCAAAACAACACCGGCAACAACTCATCGTCGTCTCTCTCGTCTCCTGAATCTGTCAGCCCAGAAGGCGAGCTACGCCGGCCACACTTGTTGCCGGTCTACTGTGGCATCACCGCCGCCGAACTGCCCGGATGGACGACGGCCTGCTACGACACTGACGTCCCCAAGGACGCAACGCTGACCACTACGACGTGGATTGTTTCCTGACCTGCCGGTCCTCGCTGCCCCCCCCCCCCCCCGGCGGGCGGCGAAGAGTACTTGCACATATTCCGCATATACACGGACGCCGACGGCAACGCCGTCAAGGCCCCAGTGCACCATCACCATCGACCGGGATGAGGTCGACTACACCGAGGCACTGTACCAGTAGCAGGAGGCCGTCGTGTGCGGACCCTGCTTGGAGTGAGCACGGTACGAGGCGTCCGACGCCCGGCCCGTTTCTGGAAGAACCGCGCGGCTCGTCCCGCTGTTGCGTCCCAGGCATAAAAACCAAAGTGCAAAGGGTACCCGGTAGCGGGAGGGTACCCCGGTACGTAGCGGCGACTCATCCCAAGTACCTGGCTCGAAACAGTCGCAAGACGCTGTTGGTCTACTGCTGTTGTTGGGGTGTACGCTGTCGACGAAGGTGGTAACGAAAACATCCAAGTAGTAGTGACACTGTCCCGGCATGTAAAAATTCTCCTTTCTTCTTTTCTTTGCAGAAAGAATGATGATGTCTGCTCATGTTTCGGATCGCAATAATGTCTTGCTGCGTCGATATTGTGTTCGAGTGCAATGTGCCGCCACGGAGCAAAAGAAGACGGCGGCTGTTGCCTGAACATGTGTGTCGTGCGAAGCCAACAGTGCCCGTCAAGAACGGCCCAACAACCTCCGTTCCTTGCCGGCCGGCATCTCTCGACAACAGAGACGAGAGAGACACGCAGCGGGCAGCAAGTCGGTGCGTGTTCCGTGGTCTGGACAAGGGGGTGATGGCAAATTTGACAGGGTATCCAGATGAGAAAAGAACACTCCCGTGCAAAGTCGAGCGAGCTAGATGTGCGCGGAGAGAGCACTGGGTCCGAGATGGAGCATGACTTTTTGTCTCGGATGATTCTAGCATCGCCCGTACCGACGCAACGCAGGGTGCGTCTGGGAAGCTTCAGCCCGTAGCTGTTCGATGAACTGTTTCAGTGACAAAGCTTTGAAATCTTGAAGTAATAAAGAAAAAAAAAGATTCGGAAACCTGGGCTGGGAGAAGTGCCCGAAATTGTTTGCCCTTTGGCGGATTTCGTAGCCTGTCCGCTGGGGACCCCGTCGCCGGTCTATGACCATGGCAAGCGTACATACAAACAAACAAGCGTCACTATCAACAAACTTTTTGTCTTGCTCGACACTACATTGAGCTATGTCGCCCCCTGTCGGGTCAAAGAGGACTCTCTCTTCTCTCCGTTTTCCGTTGATCACATAAAGAAGGTCCTTGTTCAAGATGCTCATTCGCCAGAGACGTCCTGCGCCAAAGAATTTTGATGCCGTTCCGTGCCATGGCCGGCAGATGGGTGATGGCTGGAGTTTCTCTTGGCCTCCCCCCCCCCCCCGCCCCCCGAAAACGGAGACCGAGTCAAGGTGCGAGATGCCGCATCCACCTGTAACTGTTCAATATAACGCTATTGTAAACTCTCTCCTACCTCGAGTCTCTCTGGGTAAGTAGCAGTGACGCTGTTGGTGCAAGCGTCTCGTGAGCAGTACTTGGCCGCAGGCGTATCGCATCCCATCGACGAGTGCCGAAGCCATGTCCCGTTATCGTGGGAGAAATACCCTCCTCTGCAGGTTACGTGTCTGTCACTCTCACACGAGGCTCGATGCGGGAGATGAGATGCGTCTCGAGGGTGCCGCAGCTCATCCACAAAGATGCCGTCTTCTCTGAGTGTAGCCTTGTCGCCGTGGGCTGGCGCAGCATCATCTCATATTGGAGTGTGCAAATTACTCGGCGGGCTTTCTCCCGATATGCGCAGATTATTCATGGGTATTCCACGGCATCGTTTCTACCTTATTCATACCAAAAGAATCACCAGCAAGTGTTTATTAAATTCGGCAAGTCAATGAAAGCCGGTGTAGAAGACAAATACCATGGGGCTTTTCAAAGCTGCCGATACATCGATACGTCAAGACACCCTGCAGTAGATTCTTCTATCTATGCCATGTTGTACATACAAGATGCCCTGCAGAGGACGGCCTGCGCTCCTGCATTCTCGCTGTTTACATTACATGGACTTCATGCCGTTCTGTAGCGCCTTGAAGCGGCTCCAGTCGTAGCTGTCTTGGGCCAGGCTCCAGGCCATGACGCCGCCCAGGTTCTTGGCCCTGACAATCTCGTTCAGCTTCCTGTCGATGAACTTGGGCGTGTCAAAGGTCCAGTACTTCTTTTCCGTCGCGTCCCAGTACCACTGACCGCCCTGTTCATCGTCTGCCTTGCTGCCGTTGACGGCCTTGTTGAATTTTTCAAAGTTTTCCTTCTCAAAGGTGACGGCCGCGGAACGCTCCGTGTCCTTGCCTTGATCATCCTCAAGGACGGCTGTTGGGCAACCGGTGGGCCGCTGGTCGCATTGGGCGCACGACTTGGTCGCGAACCACTTTGCGTAAAAGGCAAATCCGAGAGTCATCTTCTCAGCAGGCATACCGCGCGCGAGATACCTCTCAATCGTGGCGAGGGATCCCTGGACGCTGGTGTGGTGATTGGTCACGTTATCGCGGCGGTTCATGAGGTCGTACGTCATGACATTGACAAAGTCGACGCTGGCGCTGATTTCCGGGATCTTCTCGGCCGTGTAGGCTATCATGTCGACCTCCTTGCCGGGCACGGCAATCGAGAGCTCCTTGTCGCCAATGGCGGTCTTGATCTCCTTGAGCAGCAGTGGATACGTCTCGATCTCGGAGACCTTGCCCGAGTTGGGTTTCTTCTTGTAATCCTCGCCGTTTCCGCCGGGGTACTCCCAGTCCACATCTTTGACGTGTCAGTCTTTTTTTCTCACACACGTGGCCGGAAGGGGCCATGAGGGCTATTTGGCCTACCGACACAGTCATATCCGAGGCTGGAGGCGGTCTTGTTGACGTTCTCGGCGAAGCGCTTGCGGGAGTCTTCAGAGGCGGCTGCGACGCCAAAGCCATCTGTGTCGCCCCAGCCGCCGATCGCCATGCACACCTTGGTTCCCTCGTCAAAGAGCGCGCGGACCTCTTCGGTCGGCATAAAGGGCTTGTAGTTTGTTCCATCGGCAGTGTTAAAGCCCTTGGCCTCGGCAAAGGCGACAATGACATAGTTTACGCCTGCCGTGACGTCCTTGGGAGGAAGATTCGTCTTGTGCCATCTAGACTTGTCAGCATCTGTACTTGGAGCTTGGTATCATGCATTATCGCTGGCACGTACTGGTCAAAATACATGATATAGCGCTTGGTAGCAGCATGGGCCTTGGTGGCGGCCAAAGCCAAAAGTGCGAGGGAAAGAGCCTTCATGGTGACTTCTTTACATATATTGAAACTGGTCTGGAAGAATGATATAAAAAGACAAACAGTCGCGGCGGCCAATGGTTTTTAAATCAAAAGCTGCAGCTTACAACATCATACTTGTTTCCAACGCGGTGCCTGAGCATAAGTCAGGCCACCTCACCATCCAGTCGCGGTCATTCGCGTCCTTGCGAGACAAGGACCGTAGGCGCGGTTGTCGAGTAGTGCGAACCCAATACTTGAAATTGGAGGGTTAATTACAATTGTTTTGAACTAATAAGGACCGGTCAAAACAAGTGTTTCATCGTACTCTACATAATTTAGTGAAGATGAGCGCTACTTGGCAAAGGGCTCGCCCATCACACTCACTCGCGCAACTTTAAAGTTTGCCATTTTGTAGAAATGAACTGAGACAGGATGTAGTGCTTCACTGCAAGTGTACGGATTGGTCTCTGTTGCACTTGCCGTGCCGCTGCTTGGACGACATCGGCTCATTGGTGGAGCACGGTAGCATTGATGCATCAACTCAGGATTTCGGTACTTGCAATTTAAATGTATCTACCCAGTATCTGGTCTGTATGCGGCAGTGGTAGAGAGCGCGAGTAAAGCACATTGTTATGCAGGTCATGCAGTGGTGGCCGCCGTGGGCGGCCCTCCCTTGCCAACCGGTATTGGGTCGAAACTGAGTGGCCATTATCGGTGCTTTTATAGCCGCCGGCCTTCCAAGTAGTTTGTATGAAACCAATTCAGTGCGTCTGAAGATTTATGCGCAGATGAGGTTCCCATCGACTTGTTTGGAGGCGGCAGGGGGCCGAAATTAAAGCTAGGCCCGATCCTTGTCACGTTGACGTGGGGATCGAGCACGCTAATACTCAGTAGAGATAGAGAAGTTTAATTACCTACGTATCCGTATGCAATTAGAGTGATAAAATAGAACAGAATACGATAGAAGATACGTATTCACTTTTTCTTAGTGTAAGAGGTTAACGAGCGATAGGCTTAGTAAATAGAAGTGGAAGGATCGGAAACACGGGTTATCGTTTGGTAAGAAGGATGGTCGAAGTAAAATCGATAAAATCGTTCTTCTATTCATGCGTGTGTCGTAAAGAAGCTTGCTTTTTTCTATGGTAAAAGGTATAGGGAATTACTAGATCTATATAGACGAAAAATGTGGGTCTATTCCAGTCTATGACTCGAACGAATTCAAGTGGTTCGTCATGACCTTATATAAGGTTTAAAGTGGCTGGGGTGGCTAGTAAGGTACCTGGTATAGCTAGTGTAATTCTGTATAACTTTAATTCTAAACCTAGGCTAAAATAGGTAAGAGTATATACGTTATAACGAGAAAAATTAGCTTATTTTTATTGTAATTATTATATAATATAATATTCAGTTTATACCCCTATACTTAGTAATCACAAGACAGTCTAATAAATAGATACTTACGTATAAGCTAATTAATATTAGAATAAAAATAAAATATTTAGAGAATACTTGGAAGATGCCTAAAATTGATTAGTTAATGAACAATGAAATATTCTAACTAATCTTTTATGATTTATATAATATCTTTATCAGCTTAATAATAGTAAGAAAAATCTTGGATATAACCCAAGGAAAAAGTTACTCTATCATAGTTATTTTCAAAATAATTTCAATACAAATTTGGAGAAAAGTCAAACAAAGAGGAAAAGATGGAATAATTAATTATTTATCTATACCAGTATCCTTCCTGCTACGTGATATTAGGAGGTAACGGGGGCAGTTGGGTCCTTGTGGTTGGCGCACCCACCTCGATAGATTTGGCGGTGCGGTCAGCGACCCTCTCGGCGAAACACTTTTTCCCCACGCGAAAACTCTTGGCACGCACAAAAACGACTGGACTCATAACCATCACGAATAGTGACGACCGAGAGCAAGACGGCCATTCTGTAGCTACCCCTCATCTCTTTGGTACGTTGCGCCACCCCAGATAGCCGGCTCCCACCGACCGCTCGACTTTTTTGGGAGAATTTTACAGCCCGGCCGCATTGCGTCTCGAATTTTGCCGCTTACGCCTCGAATCTCTATAGTTCCCGAACCCCCCCTCTCTACACGACTGTCAACATGGCGGATATCCAGGAGCGTCTCAAGAAGCTCGGTGCCCAGAGCGCCCGCAGCGGTATGTCCAATTTCTAGCAGAAATGCTGCCCAAATTTTGTCGTCGGACAGAATCGCTAACTTGCGTGGTTCAGGGTAAGCATATCCCGTCACACGACCGGCCAATCGTCGCCGAGGCAGCCGACGACAAAATGCACCACCTCCCGGATCAATTCGAAGAAGCTTACTAACGTGTGTAATTTCTGCGCAGTGGCAAGGGCACTCCCCGCCGTGCTGCCAAGCGCGGTCCTGCCCGCTCCGGCGCCGACGACAAGAAGCTCCTCCAGACCCTGAAGAAGCTCAACACCCAGCCCATCCAGGCCATTGAGGAGGTCAACATGTTCAAGGAGGACGGCAACGTCATCCACTTCAAGGCCCCCAAGGGTACGTTTGCAAACAATCAACCGTCAAGGGCACATCAAACCGGTTCGCGGCCGCAACCCGCTAACGTACCGCCACAGTCAATGCCTCCGTCCCCTCCAACACCTTTGCCATCTACGGCAACGGCGAGGACAAGGAGCTCACCGAGCTCGTTCCCGGTATCCTCAACCAGCTCGGCCCCGACTCCCTGGCCTCCCTCCGCAAGCTCGCCGAGAGCTACCAGGCCATGTCCAAGGCCGAGGGTGGTGAGGGCGACGATGATGATGAGATCCCTGACCTTGTCGAGGGTGAGAACTTTGAAAGCAAGGTCGAGTAAGACAATCTGTCCGAAACATGATATCGCATAAGCGCTGTCGAAAGAAAGGGCCTCGGGAATTGTCATTCATGCAGCGGGAGATTTTTTACGTGGCCGGAACTTGAGACAGAGTACCTGGCACTCGGCGTCGGAACTCCGCTACTGCATAGTATGGGGATTGGAGGAAGCATAAAAACGGCTTGTACTTTTTCTTCTCTTTTCGCACATGGGACTCTGGGAGCTTAAAAAAGTTAAAAAAAAAAACGAATAACTCTTATTTTCCAATTGCCCTACTCAAGGCTGACAAGACTGACGCGGGTAACGAGTAGGGAGATTAGAGGAAGACCTACATGAGTAGCGATGTGAGCTCGATATTTCGTTTCTGTGATGTGCAGGACACGAGCTACATTCTGAGAATATACCAATCTCTTATTGATGTCATGTTTTTTATGCTCCTCGCGCTTTACTCCATGCCAAATGAGTCGTCGCCCGTGTTTCGCACCCAACCTTGGAGCGCACCCTCCCTTGCGCGCCCCTTGATCTGATTTCGCGCCTCGAGGAGCGAGCCTTGCTTGACTCGGCAGTACGTGTCGGCAGTGAGCTGCGCCAGCAACGCCGGCCGGTCTGGGAGACGGGCCGCAAGTTCCCGAGCGGCGAGCCACATGCTGCGCCGGGACACGCGACTCGCGCCTCTGGGCAGGAACGGCTTGTGCCCCTGGACGACGCCACCGAGGATCGACTCCTCGAGTCCGGACGAGGACCACGCGGCCGCGAGATTGCTCGCGACGAGCTCATCGTCGGAGGAGCGCGACCGCACGGCCCGTCTCGAGTACGCAAACTGCGCCGTGGTCGTGGCGACGGAAAATGGACGGAAGCCGTAGCCATGACTCGCGGCCTCGCCCGCCGCCAGCACGCTCATACGTCCGGTCGCTGAGAAGGCGCGCCGGCACGCAGCGGCGCAATACTGGTCCTCCGGCAGGACCAGGGTGTCAATGTAGGCGTTGCTTGGGTCGACGAACAGCGCGGTGAGCGACGAGAGCAGCGACGTGCACTGTTTGAGGGCGAGCTTGTCTGAGCATGACTTGGAAAGCGTGGCCGGCGCGTCGCTTCGCGCCGGCTTGCGCCGCACGACACCGAGCTGGGAGAAGTAGGCTCGTCCGGGTAGTAGTAGCTGCTGCTGCGGCGCGCCGGCCTCAGCCTCTGATTGCGACGGTACGTCCCACGGCGATGCATCTTCTTGAGCTGCCATCAGGTTCTCCATGCTTGCGTCTCCGCCTTTTGCTTGTTAGTCTACCGCGGCTGGGTATGTTTGCATCGAAACGTACATGGCGCCTCGGAGGCGTACATATGGAGCTTGACGCCAGGTCTTAGACGAAACGGCCAAGCACTGCTCGAGCAGGTGGTTGTCCTCTCGACCAGATCTGATATCCCGCCGTCAATCACCCGTGTGCACTCTTCCAGAATGCATCGATTGAAGGTGCGGATTGCCAGAATCTCAGCGTGCCAGTCATGTAAGCCGACGCCGTTGCATTCTAGCATCTTGCTCACCGGCAGGCATTTCATTCCCGTGCTACTTTGCGCGTGAGTAATTGAATGTAGTGAAGCAAGGTGTAAAGTGCTTACGCCAGCGTTACACAGGTGAAGCTTCCATTGCTTTCGGCGACGATACCACTTATCGGCACCCATTCATGTAAGCCGTTATCCCGGACCTTGGGTTTTCGCTTGGCTGGGAGCTTGCTGAATTGAGCGAGCACTGCTTCCGCAACGACGTTGGCATGAGATGCCGCCATGTGTTCTGCGCCTATCTCATACCATGATGAAATCAGTTACAGCAGATATGTATAATGAGCAACGATGGATACTTGGCAACAAATCTTGGAGCATTTTCATCCATCTACATTGAAGTCGACCGTATTGGGACAGGCGGCTCCACTCGCAGACTTCCATCGACAGGCTCCTGTTTCATTGGTCAGCCAAGCGTAGGGTCAAATCGCCAAACGGTGTTCAAATCACGTGACTCCATTACCGATACAGCCGTGTTGGGGAGCGCTAAAGCGCGCTCGCCTGCCCTAGGCTTGCTTAGTAATTTTGGGCACACACGCTCCCCAATTTTGAGAAATTGATAGAGACGCCAGGTGCTTGAACTTTTGCCATCGCCAAATCCACGGTCCACTACAACACCACACTTGTCGCCCAAACACACCAACCGCGACAAGATGCGTACCTACGACGATACCTTCTCGGGTCAGAGAATCTACCCTGGCAAGGTACGACCAATTCCTTTCCCGTCCCGTCCCAATGCGATCCCCCGGTGTTGCGATCGAGAGAAGCGATGAGGAACCCAAGTGTTGCGTCCGTCCGGTGGATGGCTGGTTGCGGAAACGTCAAGGTCCCTCGCAACTCTTTCGCGCGTTTCGAATTTATCGCCGAGGAATTCTTGCAGGACTGCTTGCCGAATCTGTGACGGGACACGATGGATGGATATATGAGGATGAAACGCTTTGATGGCTAACTATGGTGTCTCCAACAGGGTAAGATCTTTGTCCGCGGTGACAGCAAGGTCTTCCGCTTCCAGAACGGCAAGTCCGAGTCTCTGTTCCTGCAACGAAAGAACCCCCGCCGCATCTCCTGGACCGTCCTGTTCCGCCGCCAGCACCGCAAGGGCATCTCCGAGGAGGTTGCCAAGAAGCGCACCCGCCGCGCCGTCAAGGCTCAGCGTGGCATCGTCGGCGCCTCGCTCGAGGTGATCAAGGAGCGCCGTGGCATGCGCCCCGAGGCCCGTTCCGCCGCCCGCGCCGCCGCCATCAAGGAGTCCAAGGACAAGAAGCAGGCCGCCGCCGCCGCCAAGAAGGCTGACAAGGCCAAGAACGCTGGTGCCGCCAAGGGCCAGACCGCTCGCCAGGTCTCCAAGATGGGTGCCAAGGGTGGTGCCGCCAGCAAGCCCGCCGCCCGTACCCGATAAATTTAGCAACGCCGTGGAAATGTTATAAAAAAATCGAAATGGAACAGAAAAATACAAAAATTTTCAACGGGTCGGTTGGGTGCAGCGGAGGAATTGGGGGATGAAAGGAGTCTCATTTGTGGTTCTTGTGTCTTTCCGGCCGGTTCTTCTATCTCAGGTGCATGGAATGGCATAGGGTACATTGGTAGTTTTTTTTGAGCAATGACGAACCAATGCAAATTCATACAAGGGCTTTCGTGAGTGGACGTGTGAAATGAGAGTAGAAGATGCTGGTGTCAGCTATGACGTCTGCGATGGCGGTTTCCTTTGCAATGGTCAGACCCCTTGGGCGTCGCCCTTCATTCTCAGAAGAGGGTGGCACTGCTACACAGGGGCTCATTCGACGTTGGGACGGGACCACTGGCGAACATGAACAACCAGGAGTTTAATTCAGTCCCGTCATCTCTAAGAATGCCAACGATGACGTCAAATGGGGGCAACCACAGCAATCGCCCAGAGAAGCAGCCTCGAAAACAAAGTATCGTGTCCTGAATCGGTGGTCTATTTATACGTCTATTGTGAATCTATTGTAAAAAGCTCTTCTAGTTGAGACCATTACAGCTTGGCGAGAACCTCATCGGCGCCCGAGACGGTGACGCCACCGGCGGGCTCCAGCTCGGCGTAGACGACCTTGCCGTGGTCGACGACAATAGCGTAACGGCCGGTACGGGTGGGTGCGGCCAACCAGCCGATGCTCTTGCTGAACTTGCAATCCTCATCCGAGGCAAAGATCTGCGTACCCTTGGTTAGTTGCGGTTCTACTGTCCCGGTTTTCTTTCTCCGTCGCAAGAATGGGGGGGGGGCAAAGGCTCACAATGAACTCGTCGTGGACCTTTTGGGCCTTGCCCCAGGCGGACATGACCCAGGCGTCGTTGCAGGCAATGACGACGACTTGGTCGACGCCCTTGGCCTTGAGCTCGTCGACCTTCTTGATGAAGCCGGGGATGTGGTTGGCCGAGCAGGTGGGGGTGAAGGCGCCGGGGACGGAGACGAGGACGACCTTCTTGTTCTTGAACTCTATATGGTGTTGGTTGTCAGCAGGCTGCAGCTCTCGCGGGGCGGGATGGCTTCCAATGCCCTCGTCGATAGGGCGGTCTCGTTTGGCTTACGGGAGCTGGCGGGGTACTTGGTAGGGACGCCGCATGCGTTGATGTCGGCGTTTTCAGGCGTGGGAGGGACCCAGCCGAAGACGACGTCGTCAGGGAAGCTGTCACCGACCTTGAGGGCAGACATGTTTGCTGTGAGTGTGTGGTGTGGGTTGTTGGTGAGAGCTGGACGGTTGTTTCAACAAAGTGTTAGCGGTGCGTGGAGAGGAGAAAGGAGCTGGCAAGAGGAACTGGCAGACAGGCTGCGGGAGGGGAGGGGGGGCATGAACTATTTCAATTGATCGAGTACGTACTGTGTGGTGGGTTGGGCTGACGTTGTGCACGCAGGGTGGTGATTTCTCGTAGCTTCGGATATGGCTCTGAAGAAAACTGTTGGTGCTTTTATTGGTGAGAGACACGCAGCTTTGTATTTGGAATTCACAAAATGAGGGGCAGAGCTTCCCCTGTTGGTGCAGGCGCTCAGCAAAAATTCCACCATTGGGCGGGGTCATTTGTCCAGCAAACAGAGTTGATGTCGGCGCATAGCGGGGGTTTCCTGAGCTCGGCCCAGCCCGGAATACGTTTGGTACATGGACTACCAGACCGGGAGGGCACCGGCGCGTTAAAAGGTACTTGAGTATGGCAGCTTCATGTGAGATGAAACAGGTATAGTGTTAACATGATCGATTACATCACAAGTATCGCCTGCCCAGCTGTCTGGACCTTGATGGCAGTGGGTAGTAGCAGTCAGTCAGTAAGTACTCACGGTGCGCATTCGGAGTTGCTTTCGGCTGGTGCAGTGGGTAAGAGGGAAACATGTGCTGTGGTCTGATTCTGCTCTTTTCGGATGCGCGGATCCGTGTCGGCTTGCTTCGATCATCGAGACATATCGGTGTAGGGTAGCCAGTTACTTATCGGCGACGGCGAAGAGGTGGCGCTCGATTTCGGTCTACGAATGGACTATTTCGGGCGAAGGACGGACGAAGAAACCGTCTAGGGTAATCTGCGGTCTTTGATGTTTGCTCGTGTTCGGGTTTTAAATGCCGTTCTGTCTATCGGTACGCTGGGTAACTGATGGCATTTCACGGTGAAGATGCACATTTTTGCTACATAATGCCCTCAACCAACCCATACTAGGTATTGTCTAGACATGATGAACCGAACCCGCATCATAATTGATCGGATGAGTCAAGACGCCGGACAAAATTAGTATAGCAGCGTCGGTTACCTCTGCAAATTCTACTCTGGTAGTCAATCCTCCTCCTCACGATGCCAGTTGATCCTGGTACTCAGTAATGACGTCGCAGGGTCCGCCGCTCCCGGCAGTTACTGGGCTCTTACCAGAGCCAATAATCGCGGCGGAGGCACTCGGCGACGCGTCTCCCACCCAAACTGACATGTCAACACTCCTCCGCGGGACCATGTGCCGTACTCAATCTATCGATGGACTTGTGAGTATCAGTAGACGCTTGGGAACGCGGCGAGAGAAGAGTGAAGACCAGACCACGCCGCGTTCCCCGGCCAAAAGAAAACATTTGGAGAAATGAAGACGCATGTCTCTTGTGATGACTTGGTGCTCATGTGGCGTCTTTGCTTAAGCAAGGGGTCTGGTCTGTGGCTGCGTTGCGACGTGACGGAGGCATGGAGGGAACAAGTTGAGATTGGAGGCCTAGAAAGACGGGCTGAAGCTAATGCAGGCCAAGTCTGCCATTGACTGATAATGCATGGGCGAGACAGGCCGTGGCACAATATGAATCTCAGTACTCAGTAGTTTATAGGCCGTCAGCGTGTCGGTCAATAACAACTGCTCCCTGAGGAGGGGAGGGCCGATCGACTGAGCACATCGAAAATTCCCAAGACACGCTACTTGAAAATAGAAACAATTTGACTCAGATGTCGTCGACAGCAACGAAGCACATTGGAATCCCTTAGAAAAGAAAAAGCACACTTTATTTTACTTTTTCCTGTTTCGATAGCTTGCTGCAAGGTCGTCCCACGCAAAAGCAAGTCGGGGACAACATTGGAAGGAAAAAAAAAAGAAAGGAGGCCTCTTGGCGCTGCTCGACCAGCCACTTGGGGGAAAAAGAAACATGACGGGACCAGATATAGCTCGACGCTAGCAAAGGAAAACGCTGGATCTGTTTCACCTCAAAAAATAGAAACAATGATGGCAACGCTTATAACTAGTTGGCCGTTGGACTTGGGCAGGCCTCATACCATGCTACTGCGCGCGACAACCAGTACCTGTCCTGTGCGGGCCGTAGTGGGCGTTGGTGCAAGTACAGAGTGTCGTTCACTGCGACGCATGCAGATGGGCAGCAAAGCCTGACAACTCGGTAGTAGGCTAACAGCGGAGAACAACAACTGGGCCCTTTTTTTCTTGCGGGCGTCTTTTCTGAATGTAGCCAGCAGCGTCAGGGCGCCACCATCCTCCAAGCACATGCCACTCACCCACTCTGGTCAGTCCCCTGCTGATCTCCAAAGCTCGATAATCACCGCGATGGTACCGTGGAAGTGCTGATCGACACGGGGCCTGCAGAAAGCCGCAGCCTGCCATCTTTACCCATGTGCAGTCTTGTTACGTGACCGTGGTATGTCGACAGAGCAAACGCCCATCATCACCAGCTAAAGGACTGACTGACCTTGCCCCGGAACCGTTTGCCACAGTCCGAGAACAAGTATTAGTATCAGCTGAAAGGGGAGGGGGGGCTGCTTCCTGTACTCGTCGGTATTTTTCTTTTGATAAAGCCATTCAGCTCATTCTGGCCCCCCTTGCCCACCAACACGACATTGCAGAAGCAGTTCGCAGCCACTTCATCAATATGGATGTGGATAACTGCTGCTACGCCTGGTGGCGAAAAAGCCGCGCTTCGAGGCCCCTTTTTGCTTTTGACGCAGCTTGCCCAGGCGACGTATTTTGCTTTTCCAAAGACGGGCTGCAGCCCCAGATGACAGGCAAGGGATCGTGATTGGATACCGCCGCCGTGGCTGGCCGTCGTCGCAGCGCCCCAAACTTGATCAAATACGACAGCCATCGACACTGCTGTATCCGTGAATGTGAGTGTCATTTTTTTTCCCATAGCGTCAACGCACAATTGGGGTTGTTAGCCATGTTAGCTTCTTGTTGGCGCTCAAACCCTCAGACTTGCCAGACCGCGGCGCCATTCCCTAGCCTCGCACACCACGAGGAGCTACGTCAAACACTAGTTGTTGTCCAAATGGCCGCTCGGACTCTGGGATGTTGGTCCCGTCTTCTTCGTCTCATCTCATGTTGCTCCTGATGCTCCAAAATGAGCGGCCGGGTTGCACCTATCAGGCGGAATGATCTACGAGTACATTTGAGAATTTCCATGGTTCATATTCGAGACGGCACGGCATCCGTCTGCCGGCCCCGCGATATTGCTCAACCAGCCTCACCCTTAACAGCCTCTTGAACCAGACGCAACAGCCACTAGCTTCGGGCCATGGGCCGGCCCTGTTTCCACTCTGCCCGCAGGGGTATGAACGCCATGCCTCGACCAGGTTCCGAAAATGGAGTAGACTTTGTTAGCTGCAGGAGACAGGCGTACGTCCTCTATCAATGATCATGTACAACACACCTTTACTCCGTACATTCCCTTCTAATAAATCTGACTACTCGCAGAATGCCAACACTCCAGTCACAGATTTCCCCACAGCACCCAGGCACCCACTCAGGTTGGTTGTTTCTTCTTTGACCATGCGAGCTAGGTCTCTCACGGCAAGTCTGTGACACTGCCTCCCGACCATGAGGTGGACTATATATTCGCCTTTCTCCCTTCATCTCGTAGTACGCTGGTATTCAAAAGTCCAAATCTTTGTTGTCTTCTCGCCCAGACCATCGGCTACGGCATAGGCACCAACACCAAAACATACATCAAGATGGGCGTCCCACTTACATATACCCGACCCAAGCATGTCGATGCTCAGAGTCTTGCCAGTCATGACACTGTCCCCGGCTCTGCAACTGCAGAATCGGTGCGCTCTGGCACCTCTGGAACATCCGGAAACGGCATTCCCGAATCTCTCGCTTTTGACAACATCATCAACGGCGGAACCTGCCCTGTACGTCTTGCCCGCACGTCGGCGGTTACCCAAACAGGATAGCAACCTCTAACAACTATATTCTTTCTGTAGCCCATGACTATTCGCGACTTTATGAACTATCTCATCTATATTGAGCATGCAGCCGAAAACCTGCAGTTCTTCCTCTGGTACAAGGACTACGTCGCTCGCTTCGGTAGCGCCGACACCACCGACCTGGCCCTGTCCCCCGAGTGGACGCAGACCATGGAGGACGAGGTCGTCGCCCGGCTCCGCAAGGACAATGCCGACAAGATGCGGCGTAGAAACACCATGGCCGCTGCCATGTTCAAGGGCACAGACTTTGAGAAGCAGGGCCCCGGCGCCGGCAGCAGCAACAATCCCTTTACGACGCCTCCTCGCGGCTCTCACGACGCGCCGGACCAAGAGTCCGTCTACACGGCCTCCCACGCGCCCTCCTCCACCGTTGCGACCTACCGGTCTCAGGCCTCGGAAGCCTTCCACGCGGCCGGCGCCAAGCAGCCATTCTCCATCCAGCCCTTCCGCGAGGAAATCAACCGCATCATCGCCACCTACATCATGGACGGCGCGCCGCGCCAGCTCAACCTCTCGGCGTGGGAGCAAAAGGCCGCCGTCCAGGCCCTCTCGCACACCACCCACCCCTCGGCGCTGCGTCTCATCGTCGCCGCGGTCGAGACGACGCTCCGCCGCCAGGCCCACCCCAACTTTGTGCGCTGGTCCATCTGCAACGGCAACCCGGCGAGGGTGCTGTTCGCGCGCTGCCTCGGCGTCGGCACCATCCTGCTCGGCGTCGTCGCCGGCGTCGTGCTCTGCCTCGGCGGCGCGGGCCGCGGCTGGCGCGCCCTCGTCGCCGTCGCCTTCGTCGTCGGGATCAGCACCCTCGTCGCCGCCTACAAGGGCATGTGCGTGGTGCTGCACGGCATGCACCACCGCCATGTGCGCCCCTGGGAGCTCTTCACCCAAGACACGGAAAAGGACGGCGCCGCTACCGCCGCCAGCCTCGGCGCCTCCAAGACGAGCCTCGAGTCGTTTGGCTCCTCCAACAGCTACGAGGACGAGCCCTGGGTGGTCAGGTACGAGAAGCGCAACGTCGTCCGCAAGGTCTTTGACCGTGAGGTCTGGATCCAGGAGCCGGCGCTGCGTCAGATTCAAGATACCATCTTTATACAGTCCATTCTCGCTTCGCTCCTCTTGGGCGGCGTCTTGACGGCAATCTTTGTGGCGGTTCCCGGCGGCCACTTGTTTTAAAAAGTTTTCATCTTTTTCTGCTCGTTATTGTGCACAATGTAAAGACGCAAGGACACGATTTGTACTTATGATTATTATTATTTTTTATTTTCTTTGTTTGGCTCAAGATACCAAATGGTTTGCTATGAAGGACAACATGTTTCAGTTTTTTTTCGCTACTATATCATCCTCGTTATTATTTTTGATAAAAAAGACATGGCGTGATCCATATACAGTCGTGATATGCTGCTGCTGCTGCATGTAGTGTGGCCCTCGTCTGATTCATTGATGGCGAAACCACCACTGCCCGTCATCTTGGCAAAGGCTTACAACACAAGCCGACTCGGCGGTCAAAAAGTGACGATATATATGTGCGCAGCCACCGGTGATTTGTTGTCGACTTTTGCGCACGTTGCGTCGAGTGCATTATCCTCCATCACACACCCAACCCCCCCCCGAAAGATGGCTTAGCAATATCACGCACGAAGCACAGAAACCTTCCAATCCCCTCTTGGAACTGGCGAGACAGGCTTTGCGCCATGCAAGCTGCGCACTGATGGAGCCAAAAAAAAAAGACCCCCCAAAAAGCCTGGCAGAGGTCAGGACGACGGGAGGGGGGGGGGACTGATATGACGCTGGCTGGGAGACTATATGGCATGTTGAGATTAAGTTTTTTTTTTTCAGCCCTTGGGGAAAAAAATGGAGCAATTGTTAAAGGTTTTGGCAGTCATTGGCCCATCTGTGCCTTTTTTTGTATTCAATAATACAAAGATTCCCGCGAACGACGACGACATCGTCGCGTGGTTTTGAAAATCTTTTTCCTCTTTCCGGCGAGCGTGTCCGTCTTGCAATGTAGCAAACAGCAGAGAGTGGAGAGCTATCCTGTCTTGTCAGTGATTGGAGAGGAACCCTGCAATAATACGTGACTTCAAACCTCCATCATGGAAGGAATATATCGACTCATTCGCATATCCTCTTCATGCATGGGCATCCGTTGTCGGAACTTGTTCATGTAAGAGCTGGCAAAGCTCCGCAAAGGAAGAGTGTGCCTGCAGTTTGCGTAATTGTTTCTCTGTTCTTTTTTTGCTCTTATTACACTCTGTAGAAGGAGAGAGAAACAGAAAAACTCTTCTCGCCTCTCCTTTTCTGTGCCAATGCCCGCAACTCACATCCCCCCCTCCCCCCCCGTCCTCCCCAAAATTACGTATGTAATGTCCGTCGAAGATTGCCAGAGGTTGATTGCACACGGGCTGACGCAAGAGTTCTCCGTCGCGGGCGACAACTCCGGAACCATTGTGTACGCGCATCCGGCCCCGGTCCTGACCGATCCCAGGGTCGAGCTTTGGGCGCAGAGCGTCAGCCAGGAAAGCGTGACGGTGAACATGCTCATGCCGGGCATCAAGGGGTTTTTGAACAGGCTTGCCATGTACGGGTCAGGATATGCCGATGATTATCAAGGTGTACGATACAAATTCGTTCAGAGTCAGTCGCCATGACCCTACCTTCCCGTTGCTCAGCCCAAATACTCTTCTTGCTGACCAAGAGAACCCAAAGCAAACCTCGGTTCACGAACAACGACGCCAATCTCCAGTCTGTAAATAAGTTTGCGTCTATGGAAAACAAAGGTTGAAAATGAGAGCGCACCGGGGAAGCGGCATCTACGTCTTTGCTCAAGAACCCTTGCCCTTTTGACACTGTGTATGATATCTCTCTGAGGACGTACTCTGAGGCGTCTTGGCTCTCGACTTTGTTCGTCCCCGCACATCGTACACCGTCGACCAGTTTTGACGCTGCTCCGGATCAAGGTTCTCGAAAATATACACCGCCATAGATTTATCAGTGTGCTTTCCGTTCAAAGACTTTGTATTCCGATTGGCTCGTTGCCGGTTAAGCCCTTGGACTTTAAGAGCACCGCCCTTTTGTCAAGAAAGGCTTGGTACGCCTCCTTGGGGATGGTCATGTCGTCGTCCTGCCAGACCTGATACCCGACAGCCTCCCATACGCGTAGCTGGTCGAGGAAGTTTGGGTTTGGCCTGACCTTGCGCTTTTCCTTGACCTCGGCCAGGGCGTCGTCGAGGCTCATGCTGTCCTTGCGCATGAGGTAGGCAATGACCATGGTGGCCGAGCGGGAGACTCCCTCTCGGCAGTGGACGAGCACGTTTGCGTCGCCACCCCCCGCGGCGGGAGCGCACACGTGCTCGTCAATAAAGTCGCACACTTTGCTCATGAACTGGAGCAGATCGGTAGTGGAGCTGTCCAGGCATTGGATGTAGAGGTGGCTGGCTTGGGGGATGATGTTTCGGATGTGAGGGGCCCCCCATTGGCCGTGGTGCGCGTCCATGAGCGACATGAGTGCCGTGATGTTATTGGATCGCAGCGTCTCCAGGTTCAAGGTGCTGTACAAGTTGCCAAGGAAGAGATGAGGTCGTATCTCTGATATTGATGGCTTGGGCGGAATGTATGGGGTGGTGGATCGATCGAGACAAGCCATAGTAGTGATGAAATCGAACTGCCTATGAGTCGAGCAGGGCGGCAGAATTTCCGAAGAGCCATGCACCGGAATTTATTTCGACCGGATGGAAGCGACCCACAGGTTCAACACGGAGATATTGGAGAGCACCTGCTCAGTATTGATGACTTTGCCAGTTTGCAGTTTGTGCCGCATGTAACTGAGTACGGTACCACGTATACAGTATTAGTACGCACCGTAGGCGCAGCAGTCGTTCGAGCGGATCAGAAGTCGTCAACAAAGAGGGTCAGTAGGTTTCGTTTTGCGGGTGTTATCATGTCATGTCATGGTGAGGATGGATTATTATCTGCACCTTTGTCTTTTTTTTTCTCTGACCAGACGCAGAATTTAGGGTTTGCTAAAAAGGCCCCCCGTCGTGCCGTGCCTATGGTGTTGTTGACTGCGGGCGTTGACCCCCCATCACCGCAACCGTTTGTTGCGGATAAGCAAACATGTTGAGAACGCAATGCCTCTGCTCAACGACTCAAGTGATAATTGAAACAACGATGCCAACATATTGAACGACCCCCCTCCCCGCGCCGAGAGTGACGACCTTGGATCTCGCAGTGCATGGGCCAAAAAGAGGGCGTCGAGGTGACGGAGCATCTGTGGAAGCACTTGTTTCGTCGCAGGGTACGTCCGATACCGCAGATATTTTCGGAGTGCAAATTTTCTTGGTGCTTCTATACTTGAGGCTCAAGTCACCCGTTCAATTATTGGGGGGAGACATCTCGGGTCTCTGTACAGATGCGCGTCGCGTCGCCAACAGTGGCATCGACCCTCGTTTGAGACAGTGCGGCCGTGATGATGATGATGATGATATTGATGGTGGCTTTTCCTTGCACAGTTGCAGATCTGAGGAGTGGCAAATCTTGAATTCGCCCTCAGCTGCGTCATTCACCGCCTGGTGAACAGAGTCGCGTCGAATAGCTATTCTCGGCACACAAACGCTTCGGTACATCATTCGACAGGCCCTTGGCCAATCACCCACGGCAGCTCGGAGTCATGGACCTGTAATAGTACGATGCTTGGTTGTTGCCGGCCGATTATGCAGCTCAGTATCCCCATCACCCAAGTAAAGACATTGGCTGCGTGCCTCAGTCAATTCGCCCGAGCGGGCGACGGCAGCAAAGTCAATACAGATGCAGCCAAGCACATCTATTGCTTTTCCGTACGACCCTGCGCATCTACACGGCGGGTCGTCAATCAACAGCACGACCTATATTCCATGCGCTATTAATTTCCTACAATTGTAAGTAGCGGGCGGCCAACCGAGGCAAGAAATGCACCTTTGCACTCAAAAAGTTTTTGGCATATGACGGCGAATCTCCAAGTCGTCGTCGTGCTCTCCGTGAAACACGCCGCAATCCGTCTCCGAGCCCTCCCCTGTCGTTGACAGAACCAAGGCTGCTCGAGCCCGGTCTCCCAAGCCCAGCCAGCCTGCATCGGTTCTGCGTCAACCCCGCGTTTTAGCTCCAAGCCCTCTCATCGGCGTCGCTCTGTTGCCGCACAGAGTGCTTTGTGGCTTCTCCCCACCGACAATCAGTGGCTTTCCTCGCCCAGGTCGCACCATTTTTGGCAGGTGACAACTAATGTGTCGTCGATGCAACTAAATACCAAACCTTCCGACACGTCTCAGGTGCTGCATCCGGCGCAGCGCAAAAGAGGCCGCTTGCCTGGGCCCGAACGCGGGCTGGGTCCGTCATTTGTCATGGAGTACATGGCTCATGTCGAAACAGATTACAGAAATGAGATGTGAGCAAAAAAAGAAGAGAAGAGAAGAGAGAAACTACCCCAAGCACCGTTTCAGAGGCAGCAGTCGGATTTGCGGAGCCCAACTCCCCGCGGCGACATCTAAGCGAATCAAGCACGGGACAAGCAAGTCCGGGGAATTTCATCCTTGACCCCGTGCAGTGTATGTCCAGCCAGTCGTCGTACGGCTGCCCTCAATCCTGTCGATCAGCCGCAGATGACGCTACGCTTTCGCTATGCACCTACCCACGTATTTGCAGGTTTCCTGACAACTTCCTTTCCTGGGACCGACCCAGGCTCATGTACCCTCATCTGATAGCTGACAGGCTACGGCAACGACAGCTTCCAATTGCCACGATGGATAAACATGCCTCGAGCGACTTTTATCTTGACCGCTGATGAAAGTGTAGCATGGACAAGAGCAGCAAGGCGCGATGCAGTGGCCTCTTGACATGCTCACGCCGAGCTAGCCTATTGGTGGTCTTCTTTGCTCCTATAGGGAGCTTGTTCTGTTTCTACGCTGCGAATCTAGTTGTACCGGACCGTTGGCGCTCGTTTCCCAACTGAGACGTGCATGCAACGAACCCTGAGAATTTGGACGCCGGCGAATCCTCCTCTTCTTTGGGTGAGCTGCATCGTGCTGTCCTCATCCGACGGGGTGCTCTGGGCCACGGATCCGGTAAATACTCAAGCACGCACGGTGGCCTTGCGCATCCGTACCCGGCCGTGGCAGAAGCAGTACTCTGTGCACAGCATTTGCATGAATGGCTGGCTGGGCTGCTGCCTCTCGCGACACAGCTTGACAGCACATCGCTAGCTGAAGAGGACGAGGCCGAGCTGAAGTAGACGTCGCCAAGGTTGCGCAGGCGGCGGGGAAGGCGAAGAGAAGATGGCGGTCCTGGAGGGAAAAGCATCTGGAGACTCTCCAAAGAGCCAGGAGGCGTGGAAGGATTCAAGACAATGACTGTCGACTATAAAGCTCGCCCTCGCCTGTCCGAAAACCTCGGGTTAGCTTGTCGTGATATCATTCTCATCAGCGACCCTCTGCATTTCAATACTTGACTTTCAGAACCAAACCTGTCCACAACCGCCCAACATGCGCGTTGCTACCATCCTCGCCATCGTCTCGGGCGCCACTGCCCTCTCCATCCGTGCCGAGTGCCCCATCTCTGTCGGCTCTGCTTGCGCCGTGGTCACCACACCCGTCTTGATCTTCCAAATCCCCCAGGGGTGCAAGTGTGAGGAAACTTGCTCTGGTAGTGTCAATATCGGCCCCATCACGGCCAAAGTTGTATGTATTCTCCAGTTCGGTCAAGTGTGAGAGATGCAAGTACTGACATTTGGTTTTCCCCAACAGAAAGTTGGCGTAAGTCCAGATACCTAGAAGCCAACGATTGATATGTGCAGATTCGGGACCATACTTTGCTAACCACTCCGCGTCGCTTTCCTTTCCTTGACTACCAACAGACATGCGTAAGTCTTGTCACCGAATGGGAAGAAACGGAGCGCCAGCTGACCACATCACCAGGCTTAAAACTTACTCATGTCGAGCATGGTCTGAGCCACAAGACTACCAGCGGACTAATCAGCCAAGGCTGTATAGCTGTATAGGAGCGAGAGCGCAGCATGAAGACGTTTCTTTTGTGGCGCAGCTGGATTTTGTCTGTCAAAGGACTCGTCGAGCTTGTCGTGTACATGGCAATGTAGATACAATCAAGAGTAGTATCAGAAAAGCCAAAAAAAAATGTTGCAAGAATCCATCAGGTGCAAAAGACCATGTGCCGTCATTGACGAGACCAAACTTGGAGGTTAAAGTGCAAAGGGCCTTGCCGGCAAGTGGTCAGCCAACGTTCAGCTCGGGAGCGGCTCCAATCAAGGCAAGGGATGAGCCTCATGCTTTCGTAACACGCATGAGGACAAGTTTTTTAAAGACAATAAGCCACATGAGAGGCGTATCGCCTGAGGCTTTGCTCTCCCCCGCACTAGGGCGTCATGGGGGAGGGGGAGGGGGAGGAGGAGGGATTTGCATTTGGCAAAAAGAGTCCAAAGACACACTCGTGAGCTGGTGGCTGCCACGTCGTCAAAACCCCGCGGTCTGGCCCGCGGTCCAAGGAAATGGTGGGATGGAGGAAAAAGCATCATTCAAGACGCGAAAGCAAAAAAAAAAAAAAAAAAAAATAGAAAATAAAAAAAAGAGGAAAAGGAAAATTGAGGCCAGTCCAGCCGAAAGGGCTTGGGGACTAGTTACTCGATACAACCAAGTGCTGAGAAGCTGGCCCCCCCCCCTCCCCTGGATGAATGACTCCCGTGGTGTCGAGCGTAAACGAAGAGCCTTACCTGCCTTACTTATTAGTTATTACTACGGCCCAGCCGCACAATGTAGGTGAGCGGCCCGCCGGGCACTTTTTGACCGTTTTTTCTCAAGAACCCGCCTGCTTGGGGAGGAAGGGAGGGGGGGGGGGGGGTAAATGGAAGAAAGGTACCGCAACGGCCCCCCCCCGGCCCCCCAGAGAACAACGAACCCTTGCAGTATGGCATGTTCGGAACGGAAATACCGTAGTAGATTTGGAAAAAAGGCGGGAAGGGGGGAGGGTGATGGGCGATGGGTGATGGGTGATGATGGTTGGTGATGGACGTGCATGCAAGTACTGGCAAGTATTAGTAGAGTGTGTGTGGGGAGCATACAACGCAAAAACAACTCGATGACCCCTCCATTTTTACAATCTAAAATTGAACAAGGCAGACTCCTCGTTACGATCCCACAAGGGGGAGAAAGTTGACGAGTGCGCCTTGGGAGGGCATCGCTTGCCTTTGATCAGACGTTGGTGCCCCTGCAGACCGCCGATTTACACCCACCCCTGGCTCAGTCTGGCGCCAACGCTGAAGTTTGGACAAGCCTTTCCTTTTTTTTTCTTTTTTTTTTCTTTTTAAATTTGGTTTCGGCCCCCAACCGCGGCCAGAGACGGGGGATCTAGAACCAATGGGCAAGGCCGATCTAGACGGTTGGGTGTGTGTGGAGATTGTCACAATTGTGAGGATTATAACTATCGGCACTCGCCCCAACCCAGACAACAGCATGGTTTACGCTGCCTTGCGCTGCCAAAAGGCACACAAAGCTCGTGGCCCCCGCAGGGCCTACACAATCGTGGTTCACCCCCCAGCAGGTTTTGCTGCTGCGAGACCCTTTATGGCAAGGGGAGGGGGGGGGGCGGCCGCCCGGCCAGCTCCGACACAGCTGTGCGAGAACGGCGCGCGCGCGCATGTATGTCTCTGTCTCTCTTACCATCTGTACCTATCTCTCTCTCTTTCACTCAGTCTCTCCAAGTACAGCTCTCACCACTGGCAAGGGCACATCACCCGACAACACGACGGTGGGGTAACTCTGCGTCTCTTTGCAGCCTGCCGCCGCCGCCGCCGCCCTCCTTGCAGCGCCTGTCCAGCACGCTCGAGACGGCCGCCCTCATTGGAGCGGTTGTGCGTGCCTTGCTTTTCAGCTCCACAGCAGCGAGAAGAAGATGTTTCTGGCGGTCCACCGGTGGGTTTTCGCAGAGGTGAAGAGAGGCTACACACACCAGACAAGTGTGAATGACATGCTGGACTTGCCCAACGTGCGTGCGTGCCTTCCCCTTTACGCTTCGTGATGGTCCCCGCTTTTGGGGGCAGTGCAGAATGTCGGGAGACGGCCTCAATTAGACCAAAACAAGTCTTGTGTATGTGTCATGGAGGGAGGTGCGGTGAGCCCATGACGGCAAGGGGGCGTAGGAGGGAAGAGAAGCGAAGGGACGGGGGGGGCCAATGTGTATACTGCTGGGAAAGAATGTTGAAAGTTGCTGGGAGAGGTTTAAATATGTTGGAAATTCTTACAATTGGAAATCTGCATCTGGGACGTGGGAGTCTTTGATCGGATTCTACGGTTTACTTATACAGCCCAACCAAGGGCAAATGCGGTGGAGAAGCAGCACTGAAAATAAAGCAAATATTAAATATAATGTTGACGAAAGAGAGACAACAGGGACCGACCTGTCATGCGAGGCTGCCACAAAACGGGGTCGCAAGGCTGAGAAAGAAGGCTGGCTTTTTCTGGAATTTAGCGAGAACGAGGCTAAAATTGTTCCAAATTGTACTAGCGTAGTATAGGAATACTACTGGTAAGTAAGCGGCGCAAACAAAGGTGGGTCGCAACCGGGAAACTCGTCCAATGTGGGGCTGGGCCAGACGACCAGGAGTCCATCCACGACTCTTACTTTGCAACTCGCGTCAAATCATCTATGGCTGCCTTGTTCATTCATCACACACACCCCCTCCCCCCTTACCCAAAATACACATTTGTGTTTTTTTTCGTGGTGTATACTATTATATAACAGTGCCCGGCTCTCTCTTTCTACCCCCTCTTTTTGATCTCGAAGAGGTTGGTTTTAGCTGCAATGGTGTTTTGATGCCATTGCGATGCCATGTATTATAATATCTTAATAATCCTTCATCTTGCCTCGATTGCAAGTCTTGATACACGTTTCTTCCCCTTTCCGCACACGGGTGGTGATCATGAAGTTGGTCTGCGTCTACTCGCGCTCCGTCGTCCACTTGCCAGATGCAGCGCTCCCGCCCTACGCTCTCCTGTCGCATACGCGAGACAACCCGGACCGGAAAAGGCCGCCGTCGTCGTCGCCATCGACGTCCCTCCTGCAAGGCAGTCTTTGGGTTGGTCCTGGTCCTGATGATGCCGCCCCTCCACACTACAGGCCGCCGCCGCCGCCGACCCTTGCCTCCCCACCACCCTCCTCTCACACCACCAACACCAACACAAACACAACCACCACAACCACCACCACCACGACGGCCGCCGCCGCCGCCGGGACGTTCAACACCAAGTATCCCTTCACGGTCAGCACCAGCAAGACCCGTGCCCATACGTTCACCATCACCAGCAGCCCCTCCGCCCTCCATGACGACACCATCGAGCAGGCCTGTGAGCGTGCTCGCCGTTGCGGCGTCGACTACATCTGGATCGCGGAGCTCTGCATCGACCCGGCCTCCACGGCCGACCTCGACGACGCCGTCAACGGGTCCCGTCGTCGACTGCGCAACTCGGCCGTTTGCCTCGCTCACCTGCACGACCTCGCGACCAAGGCTGCGACCAAGGCTGCGACGGCAACGGCGGCGACACTACCGGATAACAGTGACGATGCCCTGACGGCGTGGAGCCGGTGCCGGTACTGGAAGCGGTCGTGGACGCTGCAGGAGCTGATCCTCGCGCCCCGCGTGCGCTTCTACGACGGCTCCTGGAACTACCGCGGCGACAAGAGCTCGCCCGGGCTGGCCCCTCTCATCGCCACCATCACCGGCATCCCGCGCGGCGTGCTGCTCGACGGCGGCGCGACGACCCTCGCCGACGTGGCGCTCGCCGTGCGCATCTCGTGGTTCGCCGGCCGCGCCGCCGGCCGCGAGGAGGACACGGTCTACGCTCTCGCCGCCCTGACCGGCGCCACCCTGCCCGTCCGCTACGGCGAGGGTGCCCGCCGCGCCTTTCTGCGCCTGCAGGAGGAGCTCCTGCGCGACACGCGCGACGGCTCGCTGCTGGCCTGGCGCGGCGGCGCCCGCGACGGCGAGGTCCGCGGCCTGCTGGCCCGGTCGCCGGAAGAGTTTGCCCACTTTGCGCCCCCCGGAAGGAGCGCCGCCGCCAACAAGGAGCTGCAGCGGCCCTGGCTCTTTGACGGCAAGGTCCGCTTCAGCAGCAAGGGCGTCGAGATTGAGTCGCGCGTCTGCGACGGGCCGTCTGGCTGCGTGCTGCTCTCCATCGGTACCGGCACCGGCACCGGTACCGGCAGCAGCAGCAGCAGCAGTTGCATCGCTATCTGCTTGCGCGAGTGGAACGGTGTCTACTTCCGGGTGGCGCCGGCGTCGCGCGTCTCCGCGTCGGCGCTGCGGAGCTGGCGCTCCATCGATGTGGTGCGCGACGTCGACGACGGCGACTCGGCGTCGCTGAGCAGCCTCTTCCGCAGCATGCCCTGCCGCATTGAAATTGCCAAGCGTGGCGGGTACGACGAGGCCTGGCGTCACCACGGCCGGATGATGCCCCGCGTGGTACAAGACGGCGACGAGGTTACGCAGCACCGCGACCATGACGACGATGACGACGACCACGACCAAGTGCAACACCAAGAGACAAAGATGGACAGTGACGAGAGCGTGCTGGCGCTCAGCCCGCGACCCAGTCACAAGCCGCCTTCGAATCACTCCGACAGCAGCTTCGAGCAGATAGCCATGACCGGATCCTGGATGGGGCCCCAGGAAGAGCAGCAGCAACAACCCTCCTCCCTCGACGACCACAACGCTCCCGCCCACGACCACGACGCCTACTCTGACCTTGGTGCCGAAGAAGACGCCATCTTTTCTGCCGATAGCGACCCAGGAAGCATGACATCCAACAGCGCCAGCGCGACAGAGTCTGACTGGGGCGACGACCACCTCAGCCACGACTTCCACAACATGCACCTCCACCAACACCACCAACACCACCAACACCTCCACGTTTCCTACCCTGCGCGTGCGGCCGAGGGAGACGAAGACGCCGACGCCGACGCCCTCGCCGCCACCGAGACGCGTAGTACCACGACGCTCGCCGCCGACAAGGACGACCGCGGCGGCGGCAGAAGCAGCAGCAGCCTCAAGAACCTGGTGATGCAGCCGGCGGTGCGGGAGCAGGTGCTCAAGACGTCGCACGAGCGCGTCCTGCGCTGGATGTCCAAGGTGCAGTACGTGACGCCGCCGGCGGACCGCCTCGCGCCGTCGTCGTCGAAGAGTCGCGTCAACGAGACGCAGTACTTCACGCGACCCGAGGAGCTGACCAAGCTGCACGCGTCGGCGTCTGGCCCAGACTCCGGCGAGGAGGAGGAGACGACGCGCCAGCAGATGGTGCCCGTCTTCCGCCCGGACGGCTTCTTCCACCTCGCGTGCCCCTTCTTCGCGGCGGACCCCGAAGCCCACCGCGGCTGCGTCCTCGGCGGCGACGACCTGATCAGCATCGGCGCCGTGCTGCGGCACCTGCGCGCCCGCCACCCCTGGAAGCCCTACTGCCCGCGCTGCCACCGCGACTTTGCCGACCCCGAGGAGCGCGATGCCCACCTGGCGCCGCACGCCTGCGCCCGCCTCGGGTACCCGGCCTCGCGCGGCGACGCCCACCGCAAGGGCGTCGCCGACGCCGAGGCCGACGCCCTCGAGCACAATGACCGCCTGCACGGCCACGAGGGCGAGGCTAAGCGCTGGTGCCGCATCTTTCGGTCCCTCTTTCCCAAACTGTGGCCGCCCGACGAGACGGACGAGTACGAAGAGTACGAAGAGTACGACGAGTATGATGAGTATGACGAGTACGACGAGCACGGGGATCCGCAGCTGCTGCAACAAGAAGAGCAAGACGAGGCCATCAACGTCCCAGCCTCGAGCACCGGCGGTGGCCATTACGGCGGCCGCGACCCGTACCTCCGCTCCGGCAACGGCTTCGCCGTCTCCCTCGTGCACGACTTTTGGTCCCAGCACAAGCAGGAGTGCGTCGCCGCAGGCTTGGAGGCCTGCGGCTACGGCCTGGACCAGATCAGTGACGGCGCGGCCCTCGAGGCCCTCTACCAGGCAACTCTGTCGGGACTCATCGACAAGGTCTATCACGAGTACCACTTGGTCGGACGGGGGGCTTGAAAATTCACGGCTTGATTCTTTGCTACTTTGGTCCGCTTCTACTTTGTCCGATTTCTTCTCTTCTTCTTCTTCTTCTTCCCTCCAGTTTTTTTCTCATTTTTCTTTTTCTCATTTTTCTCATTTTTCTGTACTGTTATCATTTTGCTCATGAACTGTCTCGGCCGACGTTTTTTTACAGTTGCGTCTTTGGCCACATCGTTTGCTGTTTACTATTCTGCCTTTCCTCTTGGGAACGTGGCATCATGACCTGTTTTGTGTCTTTTTCCTTCACTGCAACTAATATACCTTGGGTAGACATTGTTTTGCGCGGTCACTCCTAACTACAGCAAGGAACAAGATTGCCGCACCGATTTTATAATTGTTTTAGTATATAGATAGGAAATTCTAACATGACATATGCAACAATAAGAAACGTCCCCTAGAAGAGAAACAAAAACATGTGCATGATGCTGTCCCGAAAGGTGTGGATATTATAGCAGCCTTGTATCCTGAAAATCATGACAAGTAATGAATAACAAAAGGAAAAAAATGAAAGAAACAACGAGAAAACAAAAGAACAAAGATCAAAGAACAAAGAACGAAAGAGGGATATTATAGTATAAGGACGTGGCTATGCGACGACCATGACAAAAAAAGGTGCTGCAGTGTTAGTACCATAATATCACAACTGTTGAATTACACATAACCAGACACCTCACCAACCGGTGTGGTACCCACCTATTGCCATGGTCCAGTAACACGACAACAGGCTGCTTCAAAGGCATCATCAAAAACAAGACAATGGAAAGACAAACAAGAAACTCATCCATACCCAAAACAAGTCGCTTTTTTTCTATCCCAAAACAATGCTGTCCCAACCCGCGTGAGCTCATAGCGACATCCTCTTTCGCACTCGCACTCGCAGTCATGGCACTAGCCACAAATCAATGATACTCATTACATCATCCGAGCCCCTGCCGGCGATCCCAGGTGTGGATGGCGCATTGTCCGAGTGAAACCAGACATGGCGAGCATCTTCGCTCAAAAGAGTGGCGCGCGCCACCTTACATCACGACAGACAATGCGCACAAAAACACCAAGGTAACGGCAGGATGCACGGTATACAAAAGAACGCCGAGGCCCGTCTGCGATTTGGCAGTGAGAAAGTCGACCCGAAAAATCATCATGTTGGGCCAGTCGAACCGACCGTGCTTTCTCCTTCGTTTAGCGCCGTCTCTCCGTCCTGCCACTCACCCCAGCTAGCGCATCAGCGGCCTCTTTGCCTGCCAACAACAACGCAAATCCCGAGCGCTGTCGCTTCTCGGCGACCAAGATGCTCTGGCTCAGGTATATTTGAAAACAGATCGACATGTGGGCTTCCCACTCCGCTTCTCGTCTCGTCGCCTTGAGCTTTATTACGACTGTCACTCCCGCCTGCCACAGTCAAGACCGCGATCCAGGCATCCTGGTTTCGACACACCTCCAGCCGCCCGTCATGAAGCCGATGAAGAGCCTTGTCGGTAAAGTTTGATCTGCAAACTATTACTCCGTTGGCGCCAGCGGTTGGGGCGACGTCGTAGTCGAACAACAACTTATAAGGCTGGTGGCGCCGGCGGTTGGGGCGGCATGAAACTGCCATCAGGTGGCTCCATAGCAGCGTCATAGTTGAATAATAAATTGAAATCATCATCATCTTCTTGCATTTCATCAAGTGTAGGCTGGTGCCCAAGCATAGTCAGGCCTGGATCGATGATTTCCGGAGGCAGTTGGGCGTGGTGTGGCTGATGTGGCTGATGTGGCTGATGTGCTTGTCCTTGTAGTGCGTGGTATGCTTGTGCCTGATGTACTTGTGCTTGCTGGGCGTGGTGTGGCTGGTGTGGCTGGTGTGCTTGTGCTTGTGCTTGCTGGGCCAGCTGGGCCTGGGCCTGCTGGTCCTGGAATGCCCGTGCTTGTTCTTCTTGTTGTTCCTGTTGTGCCTGTTGTTCCTGTTGTGCCTGTTGTGCCTGTTGTGCCTGTTGTGCCTGTTGTGCCTGTTGTGCCTGTTGTGCCTGTTGTGCCTGTTGTGCCTGTTGGGCCTGTTGGGCCTGTTGGGCCTGTTGGGCCTGTTGGGCATGCTGCTGTAACTGTATTTGTTGATCTATGGCATGCTGACGCCGATATAACCGCGTCCGCTGTTGATTAGGAGTAAAGTGAAAACTGTAAATGGCATGGATCTGCAAGGCAAGGTTGTGTATCGCTTCTGGTTGGTTGAGGTTGCCCAGGATGGATAGCAGCATGGAAGGAAGCTGCCGAGCCAGCTGCTCCCCACCGAGGGCGAGGAGCCAAAGCATTTCTGGCAGGTCGCAGTCCATAAAGGGGGATTGGGGCCGGGGATGATTCACAAATAAAAGGTCCCACATCATATACCATTTGTCTGCGTCGGTAAGATGGTTAAAGGCAAGTTCATTGAGCGCTGTCGCTTCTCGGGGACGAAGATGCTCTGGCTCAGGTATACTCAGAAAACAGATCGACGTGTGGGCTTCCCACTGCGCCTCCTGGTCCGCACCCTCCTTCCAAGTCGTCCAGCACTTGGAGCAGTAGAACCTGCCGAGCGAGTGGCACCGCAGTATATGCTGCTTGACGTCCGAGTATCTCCTCAGTTCATACTTTCTGTAGCAGCGAAAATGAGTGATTGGATCGAACTTGTAAAAGGGACAAGCATAGCAAATATTATCGGAGGAGTCGGCAGCATCGTCATTACCGTTACCAAGATCATTGTTGGTTCCGTCACCCATATCGCCTTCATCACCTCCGCCAGGGCCGATGCCGATGCCGGTGCCTCTGCCAACTGGGCGGCCACCTCGGCCACCACGGCCACCGCGACTTCTACCAACGCCGGCTGTAGTGCGTCGTCCACCGCGGCCGCCTTTACCACGACCCGCGCCAGCGGAACCGCTAGGGCCTGGGGTGGTAGGAGCATAAACCCAAAATGAGAAGCCAGAGATCAAGCGAGCAATCAGAACGAATCCGCCTTCAAACGGAAGAATGTACTTGAAGCGGATTGGTCCGTCTGGCACGCCTCTACATGGCGACAGTCCGCTGAGCTTGTCTTGCAGCTCCTTTAATATCCGGTTCGCAGTACCTTTCGACGCAGGCTTAGGTTGACAACGCTTCCTGTAACCGCCGCCAGCGAGTGATTGGCAGTGCGATACCCGGAAGGCGGTATTCTTCGACAGGATCGAGGCGGATTTGGGATTAAGCTGCCCAAGCTGTTGAGACTTGGTAGCGAATGACCGGCATTGCGGTGCGTCAAGACCAGAGAGACCGGTATCGATTCCGACATGCTTGGATGCCTCTGCAATCACGGCAAAGACAGCATACAAGTCAAAATTATCGTTGAGGATGGTGGCAGCAGGTGTGATCTGCTTTGAGACGACAGGCTCTTCGGAGGCAATCGTCAGTCGATCGAGCGGTTTGTTGTGCGCAGGAACACGGGGTCCGAGGTCCTTGTTACTGCTTGGACCAAGAGAAGTGAAGTAGTTGCTCTCGCGTATGGCAGTGACAATGAAGAAAGCATCAAAGACGCGGTCATTGAACAGCAGCTTGTGGCTCAAGGGAGAGCCATAGGTGTGATACCAGGAGTTTAGAAGGATGTCGTGGATCAGTGCCACGAAGATATTCGCAAGGAAGAGGGCGGCCTGATAGGCAATAGAAAGAGTGCAACGCCAAAGCAGAACACCGAAAAGCATTGTCACTGCAGCATTCCTGGGGTTACGAGGATGAGTTTGGATGGAATGAGTGGCAGAAAATATTCGAAGCTGAGTATTGTAAAACACGGGCTGCGAGCTGGCGCGCGCGTACCAGTATAATAGGGATGGGTATACTTGGAGAAGTTACCTAGGAGGAAGGTAGGGCTACTGGATTGGTTTTGAGAAGAGGGTTGGCCAGATGGCATGACGAGGCATAGACGCTTGAATAGTCGATCCGGGTCTCCAAAAAGAGGAGACCCCGCACTGATCAAGTGCTGTCCACAAATGTGTGTTCGACATAATAATAAATACAATTCGGATGTTGGAAAATGATGCTTTGAAAATGAGTGGGTGGGGTGGACTGTCTATTGACCTTTGGCGGGTCAGCGGTGGCATCGAAGCGGGGGGTCACCACCCTGGCGGCGCTGCGTATAAGCCACCATAGAAATGACGATTTGCTGTTTAATAATGAGGTTAATTGGCGTCTTCGGCGTGTTTGAGGCCGAGACGAGGCCGATGAGCGAGTATATTTCTGCGTCTCGCATAGGTTCCTGGTACATTGTCCGCCTACCTGGGCAGTGGTAGCGTTGCAGAAGCAAGACGCCGCAAACTGTGATGCTGCTGGTCAGTAGGCACGGGGTGAGGTATCTTGATGGGTTGGGGAAAGCTAGAAGCTAGAGCTGGAGCGTTTTGTCCAACCAGATTCAGCCTGACTGCGGCAGTGCCTGCGAGGCTGCCGCAGCTAGCCCCCGAATGGATCTTGGTCTCCGTCCCCAACTGATTTTTTTATTCTACAGCATTCTCGTAGAATACTCCAACTCCGAGGAGCGTAAAACCTGTTTCTGGGCTCGCTGTCAGCGTCTCATAGAATCTAGACTCGCTTGGATCGTATTCAGAAGACGGTTCTGAGTCGGCAAGCGTTACAGTATCTGGACCAGGGAAGTCAACCCTTACCGTTGAATGAACTGCCGGGGGGGGGGGGGGCTGGTCAACACTTTTTCGCCACCTGGTGAGGGACGCCGCCTTGTAAGGCAACTTTGAGGACATAGGCGGCCTGGCGGCATGGACAAGGCGGCATGGGACACGTAAGAAGCCACTATGCGGACGCTATCCTGTAGCATGGGCGGGTCGGGAGTGGCGGAGGGCCGAGGGCGGATTTGACGCGCAGGTGGTTGACAGCAGCTCGTTGCTTTTTTCTCTTTTCGAGTACTGTTCGCCGTACGTAGCCGTGCGACGTTCATGCTGAATAGTTTGCAGAAGTGTCAAATTCGGCTCAATACGCGTCCCGGCCCCTGCATAACTGACTAGTAAATGGATGGAGTAATGCATGGCATTTGGACCAAAATCTTTGCGGATGAATGACCTGGCGCTGGTGGCTCGACCCCGCTGAGGCGCTTTTCTCTGTCGATCGCTCTCCATTTTCGAAGTGGGCAAAGTTTTGCTGGGTAAAAAAAATGCCAAGATAGATTTTCCCGGAGAAAGGGGAGATTGAAGTGTTGGAGTGGCATTCGAGACCCACGATCGACCCAAGGGGTATATGGCGTGGGCCTTGCAATATTTGTTGATGAGGGATGAAAATTCTGCCTCGAGCATTGTGTGGTTTTCGACGACTTTTTAGACGAGCCCAAACAGGCAAACGGACGGAAGCGTGGTTTCAAATGCTTGGGGGCAGAGGCAAGGGAGGGAGCCCGCAGCTGGCAGCTGGCAGCCTGCCGCCCGTTTGTAACAGCGTGACGGACCAACCCGTTTATTAGTGCAGTGCCAGTACCAGTACCCAGTACTGACTTATTAAGGTAGTTGCGGTGCACAGCTGCCCGTACTCAGTACAGCGCTACCCGCAGCGATGGTAGGCTATAATAGCCTGTGCGGATAGTATTCTGGGCCTGAAGATTTCCTCCGCGGGAGGCCCATAGATTTAGGTAGTACTTACCTAGGCCCATAACTAGCCGCTAACCACCTACCTAGTTGGGCACAAACAAGGCGAGGTACACGCGATTGCCACCTCCACACCGTTGAGATCAAGGTACCAGTTGCCATAGTATGATGTCATGTCTGGCATGCCTCGAAAATGCATCTCTACACCTGTAGGCTTGGCCTGCCCCTATCAGGGGGGGTTATGTCAAAAAAGGCCAAAAAAAGGACAGTCCCCTCTTCACCCTGTCGACATGCCAAAAAAATATGTCAGTAGAAAATGCAGTTTTTTCTGGCATATCGAAAAACCGCGTAGGTACCTTGGTAGTAATACAGCGGCAGGACTTTGGGCAACTGGAGTACCTTGGCCTACTTACCTTGGCGACCTATATTGCTCGATATATTAATGGAAAACAATTCTCCATCGCCAGCCGACTATATTCTCCGCAGTAGTAAATCGAGCCCATCAATAGTATATCGCAACTACGGATAGTTCCGAAAAGTAATGCAGGATCCTTTGTCCAGTGATTTGCTCAGCCGCGACGGAGAGCTACCAAGTAGCCAATAGCCTGCTAAGTACCGTCCAAGCCCACCCCAAGTACTTACTTACCTACTTACCTACCTAGGTTCCTATGTTAGTAGTATCTGTGGTACCTACTTCTTGGGTACCAAGGTACCTGCCTACTACCAGCACCGCCCTCGCCTAAGTAGGTACTTACTTAGTAAACCCATTGCCCCAGTTCTTACTTCCCACACCAACAAACACCATCTCCTCACCACCTCCCTTCCTCGCAATAACCAGACTTGCCAGACAAGCTGAGAAACACCCGTACAATAATAGCCGACAAATTTACGTTGAATTTTTCTTCTTCACCGCATTCTCGTCAGACATGATGCTCTCCTAGCAATGCCTCGGCCTGTGTTGGAGCTACTCTCACGCCAAGCCTGCCAAATGGTCTGACCTCGTCGGCTCCAGGGATCTCACGATGCCACAGTCGTATTCTCACTACTGAATGACCAGGTCATGATGCGCTAATGAAAAATGGCCGAACCAGTCAAAGGCCATCCCTTCATGGCCCCCTCCTCAGGCCCAAACATGACCCTACCCGCCACACACAAACTCCCGCACAATTGTGGCATTTAGATGGGAGGAGTGGGCCTTTTCCGTCTAGCCGCGCAGCCCGCCTTATTATCTGCAAAGGACTGGGACGAAGTCATGTTGGGTTTCTCCTCAACACATCCCATTGTCTTCGGCCAAGAAGCCGACTTAGGACTTGTTTGTTCTGCAGTAAAAGGATAGAGAAAAATTCTGCGTGAAAACCAACACAAACACCACTCGCCCTCGGCCCCTTCCGGCTACCGTCTCCGCTACATCCATGTCGTCTACAATTTCCTCGTCACCAATTGACGGACCTCAAGAATTATCGGACACAGTATATTCTCGCAATCCCTCCCGCCAGACATCTTGCCATGAAAGCGATACCCCGGCATTCTCGCCCCCGAATTTCGTCTGGCCGCAACCGCCGCTGCTACCTGTCGGCAACTACCCTCTCCCTCATGTGCAGTCTCTTGAAAGCATACAGACAGCTTTGAGTGCACCGTCGTCTTTGATCTCGGACCACCCGTCGTCTATTCCATACTATACACCATTCGCCCCTCTGGCCGCTGCCGATCATGCCGACGCCTTTGCCTTGTGTCAACAGGCTGGTGCTTGGACAGCCTACTCACCGGACACGGCCAGTGTAGACCTGTACCACGACTTCCAAGCAGGCCTGCATCGAACTGATTCCACATTGAGTGCCGATGCGGCTAGAAGGAATGCCCGTGCATCGTTTCCCGTCGACGTGCGCTCCAAAAGCCCTTTGAAGGGAGACTCGGATCGTGCCTCCCGCAGCCGCTCCATCGTCGGTGTTGTGACCCCCCCAACCGATGCTGGCGTGAAGAAACTACGCAAACTACGCGGAACCTCGTCCAGGAGAAATTCAATCCCGTTGGTGTCGTCGACAGCAAACATCAGAGCCCATCCGGACATCTTGGCGCGCAGAAACTCGCCAGCCAAGGAAGAGGTCGTATCCAACGATGATTTGCTGAGCTCTGAGGATGAAGACAGTCGCCACAGACCAAAGAATGTGGAAAGGGAGTCTACATTCGCCTGTCCATTTTATCGAAGATGGCCAACGCGTCACATTGAATGCATGAATCGCAAACTCACGCGAATCCAAGACGTCAAGCAGCACATATACCGACGGCATTCGAAACCGCCGTTTTACTGCCCAACTTGCGCCAAGGTCTTCTCTTCTCCAGATCCAAGAGACTACCACATACGACAGATTACTTGCACGCCGGCTGCGGTATCCTCGAAGCGCAGTAGCGACGGAATATCCGCCCAGGTGCAAGAGACTCTCAAGAACCGCTTAAGCCGCAGACTCAGCCCAGTGGAACAGTGGTACAGCATATGGGATCTCATATTTCCCGGCGAGGCAGCGCCACTCAACGCCCATGTGGGCAGCATAGTCACAGAGATGCTCAGCATGCTCAAGGACTTTTGGAAGAACGAAGGCCAACGCATCCTTCCGAGTATTTCGAAGCCTAGCACTGCCCAGGCACTTTCAGACACGGACCTGCAGTTGTTGATGGTACAGATGCTGGACAAGGTTCACGATCACTTCGAAGACGAGCCCGACCAGACAGAAGAGGCAGCCATGGATGGCATAGATAGCCAGACCGACCGTATGATGGACAAATCGCCGGTGGACGGCGAGTCAGGTACCATTGCGGATTATGAAGAAGTCGGTTATGAGCCGAGTCCATCCAGTGGCTGGGAAAAGGTATCTTATTCTCCGAATGGCTCGCCATCCATCAGCATCGGCGGGCGCTTCGTCGAGTCGTCCGCGGACCTTGGTAGTTCAGGAATGCTAGTTGAGCAACAACAACAACAACAATATCTTGCTGAGCAGTCATGGATCGAGCATCCTATGGCGGCAAATCCTCATGTGAACAGGTTTCAATGACTTCTTTGTGTGCTTGGATGGACGGGGCGGCTCTGCTCTTTCCCGATGTTAAAATATCGGCGTGTATCATTACAAGACAGCTTGGGGGGAAAAGACTAGACATGTTGACACTGCTTCTTTAAATGCAGGCAAAATCAAGACAACGTAAAGAACGTCGTGGAAGCGAGCAATCGTTGAAGCGGCGCTCGCGAGGTTAGGCCAGGAATATACACAGACACCCACCTCTGGGATATGACGGGGATCCGGCGTGATGCTGCGGCAGACTTTGGCCTACGCAGAAGGCAGGGTTATTCTGTCAGACTGCCACGCAGCCACGCGAATTTCAGGCGTTGCAATTGCACGGGCTCCTGGCTACCTGTTGTTGTTTGTAGTTGTTTGTAGTTGTTTGATGGTGTAGAGCCCAGGTACTGCAACAAGTGCTCTGTCAGGGTTGCAGGTTGCGAAGGAAAAGCGCATGAGAAAAAAAGGGTGGACACAAGGCCCCCGGAAAGATAAAAAGAGAAGAAATACGCATATAGACGGACTTGGTTATTATTGGATCTTGGCCGATACCGGTCAAGTTGAATGTATCGATAGATTTGCTGGTCATACCAGAAAGTAACATACTTGATTTGGATTCGATTTCTGCATGCCCAAGAGAGAGCTGGTTGTCAATTTGGTATCAGGGAATTTTATGCATGCATCGTTGAGGCTTTTGCAGAAAAAAAAAGAGAGAAAAAAGAGCAAAAGTCATCTCCTTTTAGTTTTAAAAAGACTCAACCAAATTACTTGCTAAAATCTTTAATGTTTGGGGCGGAGATATGACCATAGTTGGACAGGTCATTGAGTGCGTGAGTTGGTGATTTGTTTATTCACTCAAGTCTGTTGAAACCTTGGTAACCTACGAGAGCTTCTGTTATCCTCTGCCAAGTACAGCTCGTATTTCCTACTGGGTCCCTTTTGTCCTGTCACAGTCTCTGCCAGTCAGGTCACAGAGGCATGTCCAGAACACACCCTGGGCGTAGCTAATTTTTTTGCAAGTACGGATACGGATACTGTAAGTACTTGTGCAAGGTCACTCCAACCTTGCTCCATGCCAACATCTTCGAACCCGTTCAGGAATGACGCCGTAATTTCACCTCGGACTGCCCTGACCCCTCCCGATCTCCATGGAATCTTCCAAGGGCCTCCCCACTCACCGCGATAGCGTCCCCAACCTCGAGGGACACTCCACGAACGACATCCCTGAGCAACCCCGTTTGCCGCCCGGGCTCGATCGCGACAGATTTGTCGGGTCGCTGAGGCACACCAAAGTCGCAGATCTTGCCTCGCGATACAACAACGGAAAGGAGTGTCGAGTATTTCATCGTCTTTATGGGAGCTTCAACGTCTGTTTCTTCGTCGAATTCGAGGAATGCGGCACTCTATGGGCTGTCCGCATCCCCATCGAGCCCAGGCTGCACAAGCCGTGGGAGAAGCTTCAAAGCGAGGCTACGACGCTCAAGTGCCAATCTCTCCCTCGGTTCCAGTCGCAAATCACTTACCGTATTGCAGATATGTGCGCGCCAATACGAAAATCCCGGTCCCAGCAGTCCACGCGGTTGGAAACGATGCGATATTGACCGACGATGGGACGACGCGCCAAATGTTCCTTATATCTGACCTTATTCTCGGCAATCCGCTCACCAACGATCGCTTGCAGGGCGGAAGCCGATGAAGCCACGCAACGGCGCTTTTTTCTGCAATTGATCGGCTACCTCCAAGAGTTGCGCAATCTGGAATTTCCAGCAATCGGCTCCTTGATGCCCGGGACAGGCGATGAGCCTATAGTGGGTGATATTCTCTCATTCTCAGCGGACAAGTATCAACTTACCCTGCCGTCATGTACATCTGCCAAGACGTACATGAGCTCACAATACGACTTGCTGGTCCGTCATGTCGCCGAGCCCGCGCCAGACTTCTCTGTGGCCGACTGCCGCTATGAACTCTTCGCGCTCCATACCCTGCGAGAGCCGTTTCGGGAGTTTCTTCAGGGGCCCAAAGAAGCCGGACCGTTTGTTTTGCATCATCCCGATTTGCAACCATGCAACATTCTGGTCGATCAAGAGCTGCGCATCACAGGAATCGTTGATTGGGAATTCGCTCACACCATCCCGCTGCAACTCTTCACACCACCCCTTTGGGTGATATACCCCAAGCAAAACCTTCAGCAGTTGTGCTTTCTCTTTGTCAGGACGCTGTTTAGCCAATTGCAGTACGAGGAATTACGTCAACAGTGGTATGATGGAAGCAAGTTTAACCTTGACTTCTTTTTTGCTCGGCTCATACGCCATCCGGGGGACCTGGTCGCAGCATTTGCAGAATACTTGCAGAAGCACCTGAAAAGTGACGCGGTCAAGGAAGAATCTGACTTTTTTGAGCGGCATCCCGAGGTGGCCGTCGAAGCAGAGCAAAAGCCCTGCGGAACGTGTCAATGGCAAACGTATAGCAAGGGACCTGACCTCTAACTAGCGTATATATATATATCTCGTTTGTGGGAGAAGAAATAATTAAATCCGGGGTAGCGGCGTAAAAAAAGTCTGTCAGCGACGCTAGTTGGCAATTTGTAGACTGGACTTTTGAATAAATACGCTCTCTGTTGATCAGAACAATTAGTGTTTTTTTCCACTCCCCCGAATTCTGTCATGGCCGGGCCGACGGCAAGTTCCAAGTTACGACACGACCGCAGCACACGGACGAGTGGGTGTGTGTGGGGGGGGGGACTCTTGAGAGGATCTGCCGAGGAACCGATAAGACGATGACAGACGAATCATGAAGCCCATGCCGATAGCGGCAAGGTTATTCAACGGGCGCGTTATGGAGAATGGGTTCGGGGTGGACAGGAGAGAGAGGGAGAAGTAGACAAAGGAAAAAAAAGGCTCAATAGTTTGACCTCGGCTCAGGGTGGATTTTGGAAAGAAGGCGTGGTTCATTCCAAAAAAAAAAAAAAAAAGGACCTTGATTCTAGATGTGCATGCTATCGATACTCATGTACCTTGTGGGTGGTTATGAATGCAGGACGAGGCTGAGAAGCAGCCTGTTGTATTATCCAAGCCTCTTCATTCGTTGAGATCTCGAGTGCTTGATATCCGTCTTTTTCTTTTTCTTTTTACAAGTTTCTTTTAGGTACGCTTCGTGTCCGGTAAGCCCGTATTCGCAACCGCCTGTACCTCCCTAATTGTAATCTCAAGCAAGTCCCCTAAAGTAAGTACCTGTACTGTTGGCGAGTGACTCAGCCTCAGTTTGGGTGTTTGGTAGCGTCTTACTGCCGGTTATAGTGGTTTCACAGCGCAGCGTCGCGGGCAGGGTCGTCGCGGCCGGTTGCACCTGGTTTCAGGGCCTAGCTTGATCTACGTGCTCTATCATTTCCTATTTAATTCGTATTCATATTATTCAATAAAAAAAAATTATAGGAAGAAGAGGAAAAAGAAGAAAATGAAAAGAAAAGAGAGAATATTAAGAAAAAAAAATAGAAAAGAAATCCCGTTACGGCCCGCCGTCAGCAAGCTCGCATCAGCAGTGCCGTCTGGCTCGGCGGCCGACGGCCCTGTAAGCCGCCCTTGTCTGGCCCCGCCAACAAGCCGATGCCCCTCGTCGGACAAAGTGATGGAGGTGGATTTGGCCCCTCGTCCTCGTACAAACTGCCCGTCCGTCACACGCAAGACACAAACACCTTCTCCTACTCAGCCCTCAATCAACCTCAATCAACCTCTACAACAGCCACGCCCACAGCCACGCTTGCTCTCATGCTCCGTTAGACGTCGTGCGCTCCTCCTGCGACCGCGGTCGACTCTTCTTCTTCCGCCTCCTCCTCCTCCTCCTCCTCTCCTTTCCACCACCCAGCTTCCTCTTCTTCCGTCTCCTACGTCCGCCCACCATGTCGCCGCCCGTACCTCCCCTTCAGATCCCCTCCGCCGCCCTGCCCGGGCCAGAGGAACGCGATGGGACGACGACGACAACGACGGCGACGGCGACAGCTACAGCGACTGCGACAGCGACAACGGCCCCAGACGCCTCTCTCGACACCACCGCCGCCGCCATGTCCCCCCTCCGTCCCGCCCTCTCCCGATCCCGCACAATGACCACCACGGCCGAGATTGACAGCACAATCACCAAGCCCGGCAGCGTCAAGATCAACGTCACCGGCGCCTTCATTGTCGACCCGGACATGGCCACCCCCAAAAATGGCCGCGGCTCCCCGACCACCCACCACGAGACGAGCGACATTCGCCTACCCAACCATACTGCCGTTGTCAGTCACATTGCCGTCGATGTATGTTGCTTGCCAGCCTGTTTTTCTTTCATGTCGGCTCTGCTCCCCTTCTTCTTCTCCTCCTCCTCCCTATGCTGACCCCCAGCGTCACAGATTGGCGGCTCACTGATCAAGCTCGTCTACTTTTCGCGCGAGGTTGACCAGACCGATCCCGGCGGCCGCCTCACCTTTCAAACCTTTGAGACGGACCGCATAGACGACTGCGTCGAGTTCATGCGCGACCTGCGCGACCGTCAGGCCAAGCTCACCGGCTCCCGCCCCAGCGACCTCGCCGTCATGGCCACTGGCGGCGGCGCCTACAAGTTTTACGACAAGATCCGCGATGCTCTTGGCGTTGACGTGTCGCGCGAAGATGAGATGGAGTGCCTCATTATCGGTCAGTATTTTTTGAGTCTTCTTCCTCCTCCCCGAACAAGCCTTGGCCTACCACCTCTCTCGTCAATCCAATCAACCCAGTGCTAACCTCTCCTTCCCAGGCCTCGACTTCTTCATCACCGAAATCCCCCGCGAAGTCTTCACCTACTCCGAGACGGAACCCATGCACTTTGTCGGACCCCGTGAGGCCATCTACCCCTACCTCCTCGTCAACATTGGCTCCGGCGTCTCCATGCTCAAGGTCACCGGTCCCCGCGCCTATGAGCGTGTCGGCGGCACCTCTCTCGGCGGCGGCACCCTCTGGGGCCTGCTCTCTCTGCTCACCGGCGCCCGCACCTTTGACGAGATGCTCGAGCAGGCCGGCAGCGGCGACAACACGCATGTCGACATGCTCGTCGGCGACATTTACGGTCAGGACTATGGCAAGATCGGCCTGAAGAGCACCACCATTGCCTCCTCTTTTGGCCGCGTCTTCAAGATGAAGAAGGACGCCGAGGCCGCCGCCCTCGCCGACGGCCATGATGTCACGGCCGGCGGCGGCGGCAGCGGCCACCACGCCCTCCCCCGCGGGCCCGGTTTCACCGATGGCGACATTGCCCGCTCCCTGCTCTACGCCGTCTCCAACAACATTGGCCAGATTGCCCTGCTGCAGTCCCAGATCCACAACCTCTCCGACATTTACTTTGGCGGTTCCTTCATCCGCGGCCACCGCCAGACCATGAACACGCTCAGCTACGCCATCAAGTTCTGGAGCAAGGGCGCCAAGCACGCCTACTTTCTGCGCCACGAGGGCTACCTGGGCGCCGTCGGCGCGTTCCTCAAGCGCCAGCCCAAGAACTGGGGTCGCCGCGCCAGCCTCGAGAACCTCGCCGGCCTGGAGGAGGTGCAGGAGTGGCGGAAGCAGCGCGCCAAGGAGGAGGCGGCCGCCTCTGCCACCGCCGCGTCAGTGTCGTAGGAAAGAATCCTCACAAGGGACAAATATAGAAAAAGAAAAAAATTGACAAATAGGAAAAAAAAGAGCATAGAGATTTGTATAGAGGTGGACGTTGATGACGGGTTTGTGGCAGCATTTAGAATACCCTCTACGCGAGGATTGGCATTTTTCGCAGGCAATTAGGAGCAAAAGAATAGGGCTCCTTCTTCCTTTCGTCCTTTCTTTCTTCCTTGCTTTCTCGGACTGTGAGGACTTTACTCTTGGTTGTTTGAGCAAAAGATTTTGCATCATGATTCGCTTCCTTGGATAAATTACAACATGGGAGAGCGCAAAGAAAACACCTCTTGTACATTTTTTTTACACTAATATACATAATTTGCCGTTGCATCCCTGCATGCCCTAATCATGACGTGCTTTGACTCGTTTTGATTTATCCGGGGTCTCCCACCTAAAAACTCCATTCCTCACAACTTGGGCGTCGTGGTCGTGGTCGTCGCCGTCGCCGTCGTAGGCGTGATGCTCTGCGCTGCCTCTGCCGCCCGCCTGTCCTTTTCCTTGAGCTCGTCGACGTCCATCCCGAGCCTCTCCATGAGGGCCACGACCATGTTGTCCACCTCCTTCTCGTCCTGCTCGTCGAGCAGACCACCATCTGCAGCGCCCGGCCGGCGCATGACCGTCTGCGTCCGGGCCTGCAGCTCCGCGACGGAGCAGAGGTCAAAGGACCAGGCGGTGCCGCCGAGCAGCAGCACGGCGAAGCCGGCCACGTTGAGCGTGGCGAGCCCGAGCGCCTGCGCCGCCAGCGAGGAGCGCTCCCCGGCGTCCAGCGTCGTCGCTGACCCGCCGGCGGCGGGCAGGTACGACGAAGACGAGTGGAAGAAGCGCGGCACCGCCTCGCGCTGCCGTCGCAGCACCGCCCGCCGCGTCACCCCCACCGACGCCGCCATGAAGCCCGCCCCGAGCAGCAGAAGCCCCAGCTGCTTGGCCTGCCGCTGCGCGGGCGTCAGGTGCGCCGTGCTGCTGGTGTCGATGGTTGGAGGCGGGGGTGCGGTGGGCTGGGCGGCGGCGCTGATGCTGCTGATGCTGCTGCTGCTGCTGCTGCCGCCGGCGGTTTGTGAGGATGAGACTGGTGATAAGGATGATGGAGATGGCGATGATGATGATGAGCCTTGCTCAGGCGGCGTGCCTACGACGTGCGGCGCCAGCAGCTTCGCCAGGAACCCCATTGCAAGGTGTGTATTTGTATTGTGATGTTTCTTTTCTTTTTCTTTAAAAAAAAATATGTATTTCCTTTCTGCTGCTTGATGATATGTGGGCGATCGTAAAAGTCTGGGAAGGGTTCCCTCAACAGGGAGGGCAGATCGAAAAAAAAGTTGGGGCCTGAGGTGGAGCGGAGATTGACGGCCTTGCTCGCGGGTGCTGATGAAATTTGGGCGTGTTTGTTTTAAAATAAAAAGACTGCTTACGGATAAAATAGAAAAACAAGTCGAGATAATAACAGAAAGCTTCCCTTCTTACTCGAGAGTCTATATTCATTTAAAATAAGAAAGAAAGTCGTCTGTCGAGCGGAATCTACGCGACTGAGCGACGCCTACATGCGCGCAGTACAATTGGAGACGCAGCCGTGTCCTGTTGCACGCTCCAAAACTCACAAAACTGACAAACTACGTCGAATCCTCCTCTCCCGCTCATCATTCCGACACACGAAAAAAAAATGGGCAAATCCAAAGCCGGCAAGCCATCCAAAGCCCCCCGGGCCGCCGTGCCACTGCCGCCGCAGCCGCAGCCGCCCCCCGCGTGGCCCAGGTTCAAGCCCGCGCTGCCCGTCGTGGACCTCGCGCCGGCGCCGCACCCGCGCACCGGCGACAAGGTCGTCACCGTCGACGGCTTCTTCCCGCGCGGCCTGTGCCGCGACTACGTCGCCTTGCTGTCGACGCTGGCCCTGCAGACCACCCCCGGCACGCCCCGGCGCGGCGACGCCGTCCGCGTCAACGACCGCCTGCAGGTCCACGACGCCGCCTTTGCATCAGCGCTGTGGGAGCGCACGGGACTACGAGAGGCGCTGCTCGCCGAGCACGTCAGGGATTTGTGGTGAGTTTTTTTTTTTTCTACATGGTTGCGGCCGCACATCATGGCCCAGGGCTGTCTGTCATGGACGAGGACGGATGAGGCACGTGCAGTTGTGGAAAGTCTTGCTGACGCAAGAACCGGCTCATGGAAAGGGGTGGTGAGCCCATCGGTCTGAGTCCCAATATTCGCGTCTATCGATACACCAAAGGACAGTTCTTTGACTGCCATTGTGAGTAGCACACACATAGGTTCGGGAAAATAAGCGCAATTGACAGAACAAACCCCCGGCCGGTGGGTTGGCGGTTCCAGACGACGAATCCAACAACGTCACAATCGAGATTGACTCCAAGCCCGTGCAGGCCCGGACAACATGGACGCTGCTCTTGTACCTCACGTCCGCGTCCGAGGGCTGCGTCGGCGGCGAGACCGTCTTTTACCCGCACGACCGCCAGTCCGAGGCCGAGGCCATCCCCGTGTCGCCCCAGACGGGCATGCTGCTGCTGCACAAGCACGGCGACGATTGTCTCCTGGTTAGGCTCGCCGCTTTCCCCGTGCTTTTTTTCTACTCCTGGAAGGACTAACATGGGCCATATAGCACGAGGGCAGAGAGGTCCGCGCAGGCGAGAAATGGGTGCTGAGGACCGATTTGTGTATTAAGCGCTAGCTAACCACCAGAGCAAATCAAAAAAAAAAAAGAAATAAAAAAAAAGCCTCCTCGGGAAGTCGAGATCAGCTCAAAATTTGAAAGAATTTCCCAGAAATCACCCACCTTCCCAAGAAAGGCTACTACCTTCTGCTAGGCCTGATAGCTACCGCTGCCACGATGGCGCCTTAGTCTTCGTCAGAGTCCTCATACAGCCGCAGCAGCTGCGCCACCTTGGACTCTCGATACTCGAGATGGCGAGAAATAGGAGCCGTGCAAAGCACCGTACTAGGCGAGTTGCAGCCAGTCGTCGTCTCTGGCTTTGTTTCGTCGGCCTCGGCATACAAGTCAATCAACCCAACTTCTTCATGAATCACGCCGTCTTCCTTCGGCGCATCATGGGATTCCCTTGGTTCTTCAACCTCGGGCGCGTAAACATGATGCGTGGCATCTTCGTCCACTTCTCGGGGTGGTGTGGCCACCACCAGAGGTGCAAGACGAATGGCCGGCGCCAAACTCGTCTCGAGCGGCTTGTAGCTGTGGCCCCTCGCAATCTTGACCAGAACCCAGTGAAAGATCCATGGGAAGCTGATGAGCGGCATTGTCCTGGACGAATATATAAAATACTCCGCCGCCGCCTCCGCCTCCATCTCTGCCAGGAAAGTTTTCACTTCGTCTTCCGTCACTTTGTAGAGGGCCGCCACAAGCCACTCCAGCTTGCCGCCACCCGCGGCCCCTGCCACTTGTATGCACATTTCGCGGAACCGCTGCTTGAGCGTGTCAAACTGCTGTCCAAGGTCTTCTTGCCGCTTGTAGTCCGACCCGACCGCTGGTTTGGACATGGCCCAGCCAGAGTACAGCTCAAACTCGGTGGCAACACGGAATTGCTTCAGCAGACGCCTCACAGCTACGTCGTATTGCTCCTTCATGCCTCTGGCCACAGCCAGGATTTCGTCGGTAAATTCAAACCCTTTAGTAATTCTCGAATCAAACTCGTCTTCCCAGCTCGGTACGTAGTCAAAATTTTCGTCGGCTACGCGGTCGTAGAGTTTCCCGAGTGCACTGCGCGAATGGTACGTTCGGCTCTTTCGTTGCATGAAATGAGGCCATGTTCTCGGCTGATATCTCTCTCGGCTCCATTCTGCCGGCACTCCCGTTTTTGGATAGTCGACGGCCTGCGAGTGAAGCTCAGCAAGTCGCAAACCTATGTACAATGAATCAGCAGACGTCTAAAAAACCTCATAGCACTTACACATCGGAGAATTCAATCCCTGTCGATCGGCATGCGCGAGATGCGAAACCGCAATGAGCCCCAAAAAGTCATTCTTCATGTACTTGACGACAAAGTCGCGCAAGTCATTTACCTCGACATCCCTGTCCAAGTTCTGAGGGGTCACTGGCCTAGAGTGCATCGGCGGGGTGTTCCAAACTTTGGGTATCAGGGCACGATCCCATATGACAAAGTACTCGTCACCATCTAGGTCGCCTCCGGAAAGCATGCTTGGAAGCGGTCGATCGCCTTTGCTAGGGAACACAACAACATCTTTGAGATGCCTCAAGCGCGGGACATCGACCGCTTGAACAATACGAATGTCGCCTGCATGCAGCGACGGGTTGCGGCCGATGATGCAGACTCCTTTGATAATGGTCGTCTTGCTTCGGTACTTTCGATCACTGATTTGAAGAAAGATCTGAGGGAGGCTTGAGAGAGCCTTCGTCTTGGATCCTTCCATCTGAACAGAGTGTCCTTGTAACGTGCCCGTCTCATCAATACACCCCAAGACAAAAGCGCTCTCCTCAATGGGAATTCTGCACTTCTCTTTTACGAGCTTCAAAGACCAAGACCTCCAGAGCTTCAGCAGGTTTTTCACGAATGGGTCTTGAAAGTCAGCCTTGAGAAGCTCAGCCACAATGACTGTTGTCTGGTTCTCGTCGACAAATTTTGTCAAGAGTTCAATTGCGGCAACACGGTCCGTCATTGATTCTTCATACTGCCGGATGTGTTTGTCCAGCAGCAGCATAAATGCTTCAGACGGGACTCCGAGATGCTCCAAGATGACTATAGTCTGGCGGTTGAGCGTCGCGGTCGTGGTTCTGGCGCACTTGATTATTTCGAGCGTCTTCACCTGGGTATTAAATTTTATTTGCGAGCTTCGAATGCATACTTCCATATGCTTCGCGTATTCGTGTGGCCACACTACCAACACTCCCTTGGCACCACCCATGCGAAACTGGAACGCGGACGGGTCTCCAACGACATCTAGTTTCATCTCATCAACCACTAGTTTCGCGAGGAGGCCTGAAATAATGCCCACGCCGTCACTGAAGCACTCGCCGTTGACTTCAATATCCTCAATGTGGCGAATGGTCGGTACACGAACACCCCTCACCTCCCGGGTGGTCGAAAAGCATTGTCCGATACGAGCTCCAAATTTGGCAATATTGCGAATATGGTCAAAGTTGCCCAGCCATTTGCGAATATCATCGCAGGATACATGGGAAGTAGGGCAAAAGAAAGTCACGCTACCTTCTCGTAGCTGCGAATTTCCAAATGCCAGAAATTCATATGTACGATCTCCGATCCGGATGCCCTTGTACAGTGCACGTAATAATCGTTCCCAGACATCATGGTTGTTAAAGCGGTCTTTTGCAATGCGGTCAGATTCTGTTTCTGAAAGGAACTGCACGCGAAGAAATCGGTCTTGTAAGTTGTTATACTTTCGCATCACGCGATTCGAGCTTTCGACGCTTGGGAGGTTCAGCTTCAACGACGTCGGCGTGAGATTGGCCTTGAGAACGAGTGCGCAATAGTGTGGTATGCTCCTCTTGGCAGGGGCGCAAGTGATTTGTGCATCTTCGAATATCTCTAGAGGGTCTTCGAGTTGCATCTCTTGGTCCGCCACGTATTCTAGTATCTGGCATGCTTTTTTTACGTTCAGCGCACCCAGCTTTTCTAGGAATTTGCCATCTATGGCATACTCCCCAAGGTATCCTCTTGTGACACAAACTTCCAGTCGATAACGGACCGCGAAATCCAAGTAAATATAATGGGCAGTGAGATCGAGATATTCCAGAGTATTGGAGCTGGTATCGTTTCCGTAGTAATCTAGCATATCCCACATGCGCTTTCGGTCTCTCTCTAGCTTAAGCGTGGTCCGAGTTGGAGCTATATCATATTGGTCCAGCGCGAACATTATGTGTTCGACAGCTGCAAGAGAATGCGCATGAGCTTCATCAATTATGCACCGGAACGTCTTGAGACGACTGATGTCGATGCATCTTCCGAACTGACTTCGACTATAGGTCGATATTGGAAGCTTTTGAGGTTCAATAATAGACTCATAAATGTCGGTCGCGCGCACCCACGCGTCGCTGCAGTGCCATCTCCTGGAGTCAGTCGGCATCCAGTCCAGAACGTCTGGGGCTTGCCAAAAATAATCAATTAGCCCATCAAAACCAGTGGACATTGTAAATCCCCGTTGATTGCCTTCGGAGCAGGTATCCTAGACCCTCCTTATGGCAGAAATATTTATGACGACTTTGTATTGCCTCTTCCTTGAGAAATACCTCTGCTTCTCTGGAAAAGGGAAGTAAATGATAGCTTCCCCTTTTCGAGTGTTCAGTTCCAGCGAAACATCGCCACTCTCCACCGAGTTGATTGTTTCACCAATAATCATGGTGTCTTTATTCAGCAAGCTGCCAAAGTCAAGGGACTTGAGCCGCATTGAGATGATGGACGGACAACGCTGCTCTTTGTTGGCCTCCGAGACCTCGTTTCGAGCTTGAAGCACCTCTACGTGAATAGTGACTGGCTTTTTGTAGCCATGTGCATCAAGGTAAAGTTGCTTGTTCTGCCAAAACTCGATCTTCGGCGGTGGTGCGAAGGTAATTTTGCCAGCGGTCTTTGTTTCGTTTGGGCGGCTTTCGTAAAGTTCGATAGACTCAATCTTGCCATTTGACGAGAATGCCTTGTATAGTTGCTGAATTGTCATTTCTTTAGGCAAGTTGGACAGCTTAAGAGAAATGGAACGCCTTTCGAGACCAGACTGTGGTGGTAGGACATTGCGCGCAGATGGATTGCGCGAGACGCTGCGCGATCGTGCTTCGGATAGTCCCGCGTTGGACCATTTTTCTGCCAATTGTTCAGGATATTGATAGAAGGTCGTCATTATGGAAGTTTCCGAGCTCTGACGTGTAGACAACGAATCGAACGCTGATGTGCACAGCAAAAACGTAGATGGAGAGGGGGGATGGTGGAAGAGGGAAAACAGTGTCATTGAGGCGGCGTTTGCGCAACGCAAGAGTGGAATGATGGAATGGTGCGAAGTGCTTCCCTATGTTTGTAGAATGAAAAAAGCTACCGGTTTCTCCAACACTGGCATAATCTGCAAGATATTCTACTCTGAAGCCCTCTGCTTCGTCAGCCTTCTAATAGGCGTTACTGCCACATCTGCTTTCGTCGCGTGCGTCTCCTTGGGCAACCACGGCACGTCCATAATCTTTCCGGGGTTCAGAATCCATCGCGGGTCCAACGATTGCTTGATCATCGCCATCACGTCGACAGTCTCTTGACCGAGTTCCTTCAAGAGACTTTCCTTCTTGCCCCAGCCAATCGAGTGCTCGCCCGTACACGTGCCCTCCATGTTCAACGCCCGGTTCACCATGTTGTGGACGCAGCGCTCCACCTTTTCGAGCTCCTGGGGGTCATTTTTGTTGTACATGATGCTCTCGTGAAAGTTTCCGTCGCCAATGTGGCCCAGGATACTCGCAAACATGCCCAAGCTGTCCATTTCCTTCTTGCTCACTTCAATCAAATCGGCTAGCCGGCTCAGAGGTACTGCGACATCCGTGCTCCCTATGAATCGTTAGAAAGCAATTCCGAGTGAATCTGTATTTCGTTTCTTACAAACGTCCTCATCATTCTTTCGCAGCGCAAGCATCGACCAGAGCGACTCCTTCCTGGCAGACCAAAGCAGTTTTTGCTCCCGCTCGTCCTTAGCGAATTCAAAGTCCTCGCCGCCGTTTCGTGATGTGATAGCCTGTACCGTAGAGATATTCTCGGCGACACTCGCCTTGGAGCCAGAAAACTTGAAAAACAACGTAGGCAGCTCTTTCCACGTTCGTGGGGCCGTACTGTCGCTCAAATTGACGACACGCATTTGCACATCGTCCATGATTTCCATGCAGGCGACAGGGACACCAGCCCGCATGACGCCAGCGGCAGCGGCCGCAGCTTCTCGAATTGTTGGAAAGGAGACGACGCCTACAGAGTACGTCTCGGGGATCACGGCAAGTTTTAGTGTGGCTTGCCGGAGTCAGCATTCTAGACATTAGCCAGGTGGTGTTTACATCTCAACATACCTTCAGTGACGATTCCCAGCGTGCCCTCTGAGCCTACAAAAAGTCCATTCAAGTTATACCCGGCAGAAGACTTTCGCGGCCTTCTACGTGTCTTGATCACCCGCCCATCTGCCAGCACCACCGTCAAGTTGATGACCCAATCCTTCATCGTGCCATACCGGACCGCATTCGTTCCAGAGCAGTTTGTCCCAATCATGCCGCCAATCTTCGCCGTCGGGCCGGGGTCCACCGGGAAGAAGAGTCCTGCATCCATGTTGGCCAACTTCTGGTTCAGGTCTTGCCAGCCTATGCTCGGTTGAACAACAACGTCCATGTCGTCTTTGTTGAACTGAAGAATTCTATCCATAAACGCAAAGTCAACGCTGACGCCACCGTACGGTGCAGAAAAATTTCCCTCGAGGCTCGTGCCACCAGAGAACGGAATCAAAGGCACGCGATACTTGTGGCAGATTCTGGCAATTGCGGCTACATCTTCCGTTGTCCGTGGGTAGGCTACGGCGACAGGCAGCGTGTCAAGGTTTACCGTTGACCATTCAGAGTACCCGTGAGTCTTGAGATCTTCATCATCCGTAGAGATGATATCCTTGTTTCCCAGCTCTGCGACAATCTCATTGACCGCCTACTCATTCATATTAGTGATGTTGCTTCCACGCGACGAGCTGTAGACTGGCCTGGTTCATTTCCGACAGTGTCGCAAAACGCTCCTTGCCATTTATGGAGCTGGAAATGTCAGAACGGGCTTGGCTGCGACTACTTTCAGTCTGCCATTTTGCGACACTCCATCCTATAGCTCCCGCGGCTGCTGCGAGGCCCAAGACTGCACCACCGGACCAAGCTGGCACTGCCCTGGGACTATTCGTGGTGGTTGACTGGCATCGGCGGCTAGGTACGACCAAACGCCGACCCCGAAAGCCAGACTTCAATACAGAACGAAGCATCGTTTGATCTTCTTTGGAGCGTAGTGTACATGGGGTGAGTTAATTTTATTTGCGTCTTTTACCTTCTTCTTATAAGTGCGCCAACTTACTTGACGGAAATCCAATTCCGACGTGGTTTGCATGGTTCTCCTAGTCCAGCGGATACGCTATCCCCAGATTCGTAAGACCAGTTGCGGGGAAAGCGGATAAGACACCGGCAGATGCGATCAGCCCTCTCAGGGCCAGCAACAACCACAACTGGGTTTGTCAATGCGATATGAGGCCGCTGGAAGGATGGATGTAATTTTTCCGGTCACACAGCCGGCGGCTGTGCAGCCAGTAATAGTGGCGTCTCATAGCGTGCTGAGCATGCTTACATTAGGTCGCGAAGCGAGCTGAAAGCTTCAGAGTAACAATCAGCAGGCTCAGTAGGGCGATCACGACATGACGAATTATTGGAAGATTCATGTTTTCTCATATTTGCCTATGGCTAGTTTTATAAAGGACGTGGTATATCGCCCCCCGACCAACAGAAACGTCAAATCCGTGACTCCTGTGCACATGCCATCTTTTTTACTTTTCTACACCCAACCAAGTCACCATCATGATGAAATTAGTGGGCCAGAGCGCGGCGGCGGTCACGCTCCTCAGCAATGGTGAGCTTGACACCCTTGCCCTTGGGCACGGAGATCCAGGGCTTCTCCTGGCCAATGACGAAAACGTTGCTCTCACGGGTGGCAAAGGTGTTGTCAATGGCGTCCTTGATGTGGACAATGGCGAAGCCACCGTCGTGGCGCTCACGGTGGGTGATGACACCGATACGGCCCATGTTGCGACCGCCGGTGACCATGGCAATGGCACCAGTGTCGAACTTGACAAAGTCGGTGATCTTGCCAGTGGCGAGGTCGATCTTGACGGTGTCGTTGACCTTGATGAGGGGGTCAGGGTAACGGATGCTGGATTTACCATGTTAGCAAGAATACGTTGCAGGGGCATTACCATTACAGTTCGTCGAGATAAAGACGGTGGGAGTTTTCGGGGTCATGGGAGCAGTTCTACGAGGCGTCGTCAATTCTCCGGCCGGCTGTCTGACCCTACCGCGGCAGGCAGACGAGACAGCGGAGACGACAGCTCCAGTAGCCCGCTTCTGATTCTCTTTTGCCAATCATGGGAACCAGTCATGGAGAGAATCTTTGCGTGTGACGCCCAAAATCCCCGAAATCAACCAAAGCTTGATCCAACGGCTGAATGATGTCTGACAGAAACTCACGTTCTGGCATCGTGCGTGACCAAGAATGGGATTCCGCCCTTGCCAAGCTGGACGCGCTTGACCTTGCCGAGCTTGTACTCGGCCTCCTCGGCCTGGATGCGGTGGACGGTGAAGCGGCCCTTGGTGTCGTAGATGAGGCGGAAGTTCTCGCCCGTCTTCTCGATGGAGATGACGTCCATGAAGCCGGCGGGGTAGGTCATGTCGGTGCGGACCTTGCCGTCGACCTTGACCAGACGCTGCATCAGGATGGACCGGGTCTCGCGGTAGTTGAGCGCATACTTGAGACGGTTGCGGATGAAGACGATCAGGGGCATGCAGTCGCGGAGCTTGTGAGGACCGGCCGAGGGCTTAGGGGCGTAGACACCCGAGAGCTTGTCCAACAGCCAGTGGGAGGGGGCTGAGAGACGCTTTTGGTGCTTCTTGCTGTGACGGTTGTCAGCGTTTTTGATCGCGAGACGAAGCCAATCTGCCCAGTGGCAGAGACTTCAGTTGTGAGACGCAGCATCGTTCATATCTGGGATTGCACGAAGCAGTATCCAGAGCCAATGTTGTAGTCTTCAGTTGGGAGTGTCGACTTACATTCCGCGGGCCATTTTGTCGGTTTGGCTGTGTAGTTAGTCGGGATGCAGAAAATCAGAAACTGAGGCACGCTCCGTCCACCAAGACCAAGATGTGCTCCGCTGGGGCACGCACATTTTTTTCGTCCTCGCTTGGCCTAGCGCCGGTTGCTGGGGGCTTTGTGCCCTAGTGTTTAGCTAGAGCAAAGTCACGCGCTACATCACGTGTTACAATCGCGATGAAGTTCACCTGGGCCGGTGGGGCCTCACCTTATTACTTTGGCCCGTCGCCCCGCGCCGAGGTTCATTCTCTTTTGGGTAAATGGGTCTAATCAGTCCCTTGCCACATTCACATGTCAAGTTGAAAAAGATTGTAGATATGATGCCTGCGGGCAGACTATAGTATTCAGTAGATTATGAAGCGCTCGCTAAAATGCCTTTGGTATGCGAACGGCACACATCTGTAGATGATATCAGTTGCCAAAATGCTTCGTTAATCTCTACTGGCCATCTGCTTCAAGAGCGGCCGACTGGCTGGGCCCGTTTGTTCCCTTCGAGACTTTTCTGCGTCTCGTAGCCCTCTATATTGTTGGTATCAGTCAAAACAATGTACCATACGCCATACTCCCATTCGATATCCTAATACAATCCAAACTCCCAAAGAAACATTATCCGTAGTATGTGCCAAAGCGCTGAAAATAAGTGGTGTAGTATTCATCCATTTCGTATCCCATGGCATCCTAGCATCGAAGTGCATAGTCGTAGCGGTCGCGGCGGGGGTCTACGCCAGTATTGGTGGGGGACGAAGGTCCGGAGAGCTCGCCCTGCCGGCCGTGCCCGTGAGCCATACGGGGGTCGTCCAGGAGTAGCCTGGAGATATCCATCTCGCCGCCCATGAAGTGGTGTGCACCAGCGTCTCCAAACTCGAAGCTGGAGTGCTGGACATACTCAGACTCGGTAACGTTAGCGGGCCATTTCGGGACCTCGTCGCGAGAGCCACGGCGACTACCAGTAGCAGCCATCTTGGAGCGCCTGAGCGAGTTGTCAATGGACATGTTGACAGAAGGCTCCATGATGTCGTTGCCTCTGGAAGAATCCTTGGCCTGGAAGGTCCCCTTCTCGATGCGTTGATAGATGGCAGGGTATTTATTTCGGACTCTGTCACGCAAATCGGTAGGTTGTCGGGTGGAGAGATGGTAGCGAGGATCACGCTGGATCTTGGTCCAGGCTGGTCCGTAGTGATCGAGGCCTTCTAGAATCTCGTGATCATCTTGCTCCGTGAAGGGGCGGCGCTCACGACGATGAGACTTTTTGAACGGACCATGAATGCCCAGTTCAGCCAAGTCTTCCATGTTCTTGCGATGAGCGCGGCTTTTCTTTTGCTTAGGCGACTCCGAGTCGGTGCAACTCTTGGAGCTCTTTGAGCGAGACTTTTCATCGCCGATCAGAATGTTTTCCGAGTGCAGACCCTTGCGTGAGCTGCTCTTGCTGCTGCCGTCCGAACGACGTTCGCTTCGGGAGCCCTTGCCAGAGCTTCGGAGTTCTTCAGGGCAGCAGGTACGGAAGCGATCTTTCAAATCGCCAGCAGTGCGGTCGTTGAATGTAAAGTCGGGGTCCTCCAGGATGTTGGTCCATTTGCCGACGCCGTGGCGGTTTACGCCGAGGAGCAGGTGATTGGTCTCCTCGTCCGTCCACTTGCGTCGAGGTTTTGTAGCGCGCTTACGACCCTTGGTAGAGCTCTTATCAGTCTCCGAGGAGCCCCGTCGCTGGGAGCGTTCGTCCGGGCTGCTGTGGTTGTTCAAGTCGTGCATCATCTTCATCTGATTGGAGTCGTTGTCATAGGAAGTCGAGGAAATGGGCGGGAAGAGCGCGGCGTGGGGTGGAGGCTCATGGAGACCGTTGATGATGGGCGGCATGACGAGGGCCTGCTGCGTAGCTTTTTGCTTCTTGAGTGGCTGCGGCAACTGCACAAAGTCATCCTTGACGTGCATGGTGGCGCGGCTGCGCTTCTTGTGGTATGTATCATCGGGGCCCTCGGGGCTGTCATCGCGGTAGGCGCCATGGCCTTGTCGCGATTCGCCCGAGTCGGAGTCATCCAGCAGAAGGCGGATGGGATACGGATGCGAAGCGGCGTGACGGCTTACATCGCGGTCGAGCCTCGGCAGAGGCCTGTCGCCATGGGCGTGCAGAGGGAGAGCATGCAGAGGAGGAAGGTCTGCATGAGAGTGCTGAGGAGTCGATGTCGACTCGTTCAAGAGATGGATTAGACGCGGTTCGATGGTAGCCATCGTGGGCAAAGGGTCAGGGAGATGTCGTGGTGGGCATTGGTGTCCTTGAGATCAAGAGCCAAGAGAAGGGCACGATGCAATGGCAGGCGGGCAAGTTGGAAATTAAAAAGACTTTCTAGGAATCCCAGACAAAGTGGTCTCGTCCCATCCTCGGATTAAGGATGGATCCATCTGCGACCGATGCACAAGCAATCGCAACGCCGAATCGAGGCTTTGCGGTGCAGGCAGTTTGCCTCTGTCGCGGTGACACGTGAAACTGTCACATGGGAGCCGGCCGAAAGGCCAGAGCCTCCACCACGACCCAAGCAGCCGTGACCAAGCAGCCGTCTTGCACGCTGCAACCCACCCGAATAGCCACCTGGTTCGCCCTATTACACTTTTGGGGCTGGCGTCTTTCCTTGTCCATTTACGAAAAACGGCAAACCCCCGCCCGCTAGACCGTCCTGGGCATCTGGGTTATGTGAGGAGCTGGGGCCGGCGCCAACGCTACTCTCCGTGTCTCCGTCGTCAACGTACGAATTGGTTGCAGGGGGAGGCTCACAGGACCCCTTTTCCTATCAAGATTGTCCTGCCATCAAGCTGGGAAGCGGCTGTTATAGCATCCCCGTCTGTCCGGCGCGGGGCCACCTGCACTGTGCCACTCTACTCTTACCACGCCAGGCCAAGCAAAACCTCCTGACACACACACCCGCGCCGCGCCTGACAAGCTGACTTTGCGCCCGCGTCGTACGGTTCATTCCGGGTATGTCAATTGTCACACCTTTGTCGCTCGACGCCCCGAACCCAGCGAATTTGTGGATCGCGGCTCGGAGTCACAAGCTTCACACGCTGACTGGCAGTCGAGTTGGTCGATAAGGTTCCCTGTTTACTTGGTGAGCTGCAGCCATCTGGCAGTTACTTGCCGGTGGCGTTATTTACTTTGGTCTTTCCGGAGCGCAGAGTCTGAGGGCGTGATACGAGGCACCATGGCTTCTCAGCTGCCTGCCATTCCGAGGGTGACATTCACCATAATTGAGCCGATTTCTTTGTGAGTTGTGCGCGCAAGATGGAGCCGGCCAACACACGGCCGCGACCCTAAGTACTAGGAAAACTAATCTCTGCCCGGCCACGATCAGAGTCGCAGGCTTCATCGGCGCCATCCGGGACCCAACATGGTTCATCGCCGAGCAGCTGCCTGAGAAGCAGCTGTTTCCTGCATCGGAGCATAGCATCGTCATGGCGCAACAGCTAGGCAACATGTACCTTCTCATGTGCTTTATCGGGCTGGCTGTTCTTACGACAACTTCCGAGATCAAAGTGGTCAGAAGCTATCTCATCGCGTTGTGGCTTGGTGACATTGGCCACCTGGCTTTCACATGCTTGGCGCTGGGCAAGGAGAGGGTGATGCAGCCGCAGGCGTGGAACGCGATGACCTGGGGCAATATTGGTTTTACGGTAAGCAAACTCACTCTAGTCAGTGTTGATGATGGCAGCTTGCTCCGTTGTTCGCAGGAACCAGTTCCGCTAACTAAGTCGGGGGCCCCGGGCGTTTCTCCACCGTAGACCTTTGTATTCGTGATGCGCTCCGCCTATCTTACGGGTTTTTTTGGAAAGGAGAGAGAAGCAGCGTCGAAGAGCAAGAAGACGGCCTAAATGTCAAATCGGGCAACTGGGCCGGGCTCCGTCGGTGTGGTGGATCGCCAGAGCATAGTCGACGTCGACGTCCGAGCAGCAGCCAAGGTCGAGGCGCCTTTTGGCTTCGGCTTCACCTCGAGCTGTCTTTGGACTGGATCGTCTGATAGTCTGCTCCGCCTCGGCGCCGTTGATTTGGTGGCTGGCCGGCTCGCAGGGTGGCATAGCAGGTTTTACGATATAGCACACCATTTTAGAATCACACTTGCATATTGCCGATTGCCTGGTGACATGCCGATAGCAGCACCACCAGTCTCCGCCAATCTCTTGCCCGTGGCTAGCGTTGCAACAGATGATCGCCAACGAAAATAAAACGCTTCTGACAGAGGCTACCCGGTTTCTCGTAGGCTGGAACGGATGTGCCGATGCTCGCGCAAAGCAGAGGGGCGCTGTGCAGAATAAATGATACATGATGGATAGTGCATATCAGCCGGGTGAGAGGGAGAGAAGTTGCATTGGCTCAGTCGATACTTTGAGAACAATTTTGGTGAATTGCGAGGGTCCTTTTGCACTGAGCATGTACGTATCGATGACGGGCACCAAATATGCTGTCTTGTGCCTTGTGCCGGTAGAAAATACAACTCAACTCAAAGTACGGACGCGATTAAAAAAAAAACACTTCGGGTGAATCGGGAAAGTCGGATGTCAATCTGCAATAAAAGCCCATGAAGCGGATTTGATGCCTTCGGCGACAGTCTGTGCTGGTTCAATTTCTGGTGACTGACCTGGCCTCTAAGTAACCCTAATGGCTAACCCTGAGGCTGAGGGCAAAGGTACGTACCGCTGGAAAGGCCTAAGTAACCCAACCCCAACCCCAAATCGTGAAACTGACCCCACCAACACCAATGTTTACCTGGACCTTGGATATTCAAATTGACGACGACTAGATCAGGCGCAGCGGTGATCAATGGGCACTCGAAGTATTTTTGAATAGAAGAGGGTCGTTCACCGAGATTCTTCTTATTGATTCTGACGATAAACCCTTGGTGTGGCTCTGGTTCGCACCGCCTGGTTCGAGAAATCCCTACCCCAGTCAACCATCAGCGCAAGTACGCGTTCCCCGACGCCCGCAATCAGTCGACCTCGGATTCTCTCCCCTCACCTCATCACCGCCAGCGCTGCCATCACCAAAATTACTTCTCGCCATGCGCTCCAAACGTAAGGTAGCGCCTGCGTCCACCGCGCCGGAGCCCATGCCAACGCGCCGAACAAGAGGCCGCCCTCGACGCAGCGAACCTGCCGCCGTCGCAGACGAGCCAGATAGGGGCATGGCAACGAGAACGCGTGCCGCCATTCTAACTTCTCCCACGCTATCCACAGCAGTCATTGATCGTTCTTCCCTCATCAAAGATCCCGTTGCCCGCAAGGGCCCACCCAGAGGCAGCATCCACAGCGAGCTGAGCATCCCGTCGGACCCTCCACGCAACGAAGAGGACGATGATGACAATGAAGCCGACGATAACATGGAGACGGACCATGGTGCTGGCGCTGTTGGTGATGGGCAAGCCGATAATACTAGCCACCACAACGAGGGCCCTGACGCCAGCGAGCACACGGCGGGTGCCATGGTTCAAGTCCAGAATACCACTGTCCCTGCCCAACAACAAGATGACACTGTTCAAGTTCAAGACGATGATGTGGAGTTCATGCGCCACCACATTGTCCAGCTGGCTAACACGGCTAAACGTATCCTCGAATACTACTGGACCTTTGACGTGACGGACAAGGTCGCACGACGATCTTTTGAGCTAGAGATGGATACTTTCGGGGCTTTGCGCAGACATTTCATGGTGGATGAAAAGTATGCGCCCTTTTTGCAATGGACTTGGCTACGCGATCACGCCAATATGGCTGAGGCGGAGGTCATTGCCTTCAAGACGGCGCTGCTTCTGGCCAACCTTGCTACTCTGTTTGAGATTATCTATTACGGCGCGAAGAACGGCCAGAAATATTCGAGTAGTTCCGACGCTGAATTTCTCGGCATTCTGGACGAAAACTTGCAGGACCTCCTCCTCGGCGGCAACCAGGTCCCCCCCACCGAGTCCATTGTCAACCTGGCTCTCGACATTCGTGCTGCGCGCTTGGTCGCCAAGCTCGCCAACGCCAAGGTGAACCGTGACGCCCGAACGATGGCGTACAACGTCTTTTGTGTGGCGATTGTGGACATTGACCAGATGGATCATGCGCTGCAGAACGGCCCTTACATGCCCGTCGCCGGCCTCGAAGGCGGCGAGGTGGACCACCGGTGCCGCACCTGTCTCTCCAAGTTCCTCAAGCACATTGGCAGCCCCGAGTCCAACTTTTCCAACCTGGCCCTGTTTCGCAACAAGCTGTTTCCCGCCGAGGACCTGCTGCTCGCTATACAGGCCACCTACCGTGAGCTCGAGCAATCCATGCACGACTCGAGCCGCACGCAAAACAATCCCCAGGATCCCGCAGAGGCGGCCGAGGAATTCCACGACGCCGCCACCGAGCTTTCCCTGGACGACCCCTTTGGAGACGATGACGCCGCTTCGCAGGATAGCGAGTCGCAGCCGATTGTGCGCCTCCCGGAGACGCAGGCCGGCGCCGCGCTCTTCCAAGACGCCTCTGATCTTCAAGCTCTCGAAGCCACCCGGCCGACGGCGCCTCCTTCGAACCAGCACGCAGGCACGAGCCGCGGCAGCACCCTCCCTGTGAACCACGACGCGGCACCGCTCACCCCGTATGCAGCCCGCCGGTCCCGCCATGTCGGCCCTAGCCCGGCGTCTCCCCAACTGGGTCGCAAGCGCACCCGCCACCAAGCCGGCCCCGCCACCGCCACCGCCTACACCAACGACGACGATGGCGTCCAAGACGGCGACGACTACTTTGAGACGGACAAGCGTCGCATGAGTGAAGCGGCTCGCCGCCAGAAGCGCCAACGTCTAGAGGCCGAAACGCAGGCGCGTGTCGCTCGGCATCTCCTGCAGCACCACCAGTACCACCACCAGCAGCAGACGGTTCCCGGCTCCTCCCCGCGGCCGTCCGCTCCGCTCAGCACATCGGCCACGTCCGTCGGCGCCGCCTCGACGCGGCGGCCGCTGCGCCCCGCCGTCGACGGCAAGCAGCGCCACCCCTGGAGCGACCACGACTCGGGCGTCCTCGTCGCCCTCGTCGCCAAGCACTACGGCAAGTGGAGCCTGATCCAGAACGACGACGAGGACAACCACCTCTTTGAGCACCCCCGCGACCAGCAGGCCTACCGCGACCGCGCGCGCAACATGAAGGTCGACCTCCTCATCAGCGACCGCCGCCTGCCGCAGGGTTTCGACTTTGTCGCGCTCGGCACCAAGGAGAGGCGGAGAGTCGAAAAGTTTGGCAAGAACCCGGAGCGCAAGGAGAGGGACGTCGACATGCGGACGGGCGAGGTGACGAATACCGAGTTCGTCCCCGAGCTGCGTAGAGCATGAGCATGCGCAGAGATGGCAAGAGGCTGTAGTCATGAAGGATTCAATGAGGGATCTATATTTATAATGGATGCTTTTATGGTTTACAAGTTTTATGACGGATATTGTTTATTTTTCTGGGACAGATTATGGCCATCAAGATGCTGTTATTGGTTTTATTTTTTTTCGGTTTCCCCCTTCGCTTCTTCTGGGGGGGGCTCGAGGGAGATTCTCTGATCGTGAATAAATGTCTTGACCACATTTGACCAACGCTTGCCATCCTTGAGGTCATGTATTAGTTCTGCAACGAGGACAAAAAGAGTATAATCAGAGTTACAGTAACGGATATCGAACATGTTGGCTGTATATTTGATTGCAGTATTTCAATTTGCCGCATTGAGTCGACGGCTCCAAGCCATTTTCCCCGTTCCAACAGGACAAAACAAAAGATAAAGACATGTGCATGTCGCAGAGAGTAACCTTTGCCGCAGAGTATATCGGCGCTAAAAAAAATAGGAGATAAGAAGGGAAGAAAGATGTCGGTAGAAAGTCAAGTATAAAAAGTGCTTAATGAGAGACGTTAAAAGGCCATCAGTGGACAGGTTCGTAGAATAAATCCTGACACAACGGGTATAGAGGATCTTCAAATAAGAGAAAAGACGTGTCGCATAACGCAGGGCATCAATAGCTCCACAGCGGATAAATGCAGAAGAATATACCCGGAATCATCCCAGTGCGTGACTGAGAGTTCGGAAGAAAATGGGAGGAAAAACGGCTCAAGCCAGAAATGCGGATTCGCCGCATTAGTATTTTGTCAGGAACGCAGTGTTGGTTGTCATGGTATAAATTTGATTAGCAAAGGCAAATCAGCGTCATAGATGAAGGTCCCCTAGCGACGACGGTACGAATTTTCGCGGTGTTTGAGTTTGTTTGTTCGCCAGCCTTCATACCACTGCTCTTTGCTGGCCTCGCGCAGATCGGTCCGCCATTCACTGAAAACAGCCTCTTTGAGCCGTTGAAAGTCGCAGTGTGTCTCATTGTAGGGATCGGCAAAGCCCCAGGGAAATTGACGGCCGACGACGCTAGGCTCATACAGGTCGGGGCTGATGGTGGACAGTGGAAGAAAGGGCAGCTCCTCCTCTTTGTTCTCTTGCGAGGCTTTGTGACGTATCATGGTCTGTGAAGAGGCTCGCTTGCCCGGGGAGCGCTTGACAGGGCTAAAGTCGGGAGAAGTGTCAGAATCGCCGCTGGCATCCTGTGGCAGGGTATCAGAGTCAACCTCAGCTTCCTCATCCTCTTCGTTGATAACGCTGTTGGAATCGTCGTCGAGACCAAGGGTTTCGAGTGGGTCAAGGCCGTTCTTGCGGATGCTGTCCCAAACAGCACGCTTCAGGGCATTCATGTGCTTGGTGGTGATGGTGTCGGCTTTGCCAACGACGGGAATCACAGTCGTCTTTCTATGAAGCGAACGCAGGACTTGAAGATCCATATCATGGTCAAGGGCGCCGAAAATTTTCGCCGTGTCGGATCGGAAGCCGTTCTGGGGCCCGTCGGCCTGCAGCTGTGTCTTGCGCGCGTTGGCAATATTGCGATCAATGTGAGAGGGGTCGAGCATGAGAAAGACGGCGTGGATGTGGGTGTCCTGCACGCCAGGGGAGCGCACAACCTTCATTTCCTCAGCAAAAGTCTGCTCAAACTTGCTTTCGATAAAGGCCGACATTTCCCGGAGTTGGAGATCGACGACATTTTTCTCCAGGCCCTCGGAGTCCCAAATGGTAAGGCCAACGCTCTCGCCGTCAATTTCGGTCTCGAGGTAGTGAGGAACAAAGTTACCCTCGGCGGGCAGCGGCGCCTGGTATTCTGGCTGTTCCTGCTTCCTGGGACGGCGGCGGGGGGGCAAGGCGAGGGCAGTCTTGAGGAACTCGAGGAACGAGGTTTTCCCCGAGTCTTTGGAGCCAATGACGAGAACACTGAGGGGCAAAGTCAGCTGCCTGCACAACGGCTGAGAAGGACAGATTGATTGAAAAATCAGGAAGTTGACCGTGGCCAAAAATGGGTGACAAACTACCAGAGCGTCAAAGTGAGCCGGCGAGCAAATGACTTACTTGAACGGAGTAGGATCCTTGCGACGACGCACCCTTCTAGGGCTGTTGATGGTGCTGATGGCACTACTGGCGTAGCTGTACCTGCCCCGGTGCGTCATGCTCTCGGTGGCGGCGTAGGGATCGAATGGTGGCGGTTGGACAGGATGATGAGAACTAGGAATCGTGGGCGGGACAACGCTTGAGGTATAGCTGCGCGAGCTGGCGACTGAGGCGTCGTGGCGGCCCGAGTTGAAGTGACTGGGCCCGTTGTAAGGCGCCGGGGGGCCGTTGGAGGAGAAGTGCTCGGGATCAAGACGCAGCTGGGTGCTGAGGGCCTTGGAGAGCTGCTGGCCGGTGGTGTTGGCAAAGTCGGGAAGGCGAGGCGGGCGGCGCTGGCGCTGGCGCTCGAGCTCAGCTTCGCGCGCGGCCTGAGCCTTCTTGCCCAGGTCGCCGCTCTTGGTGCGCCGGAGGAGGTTGCCGAAGCTGGGACGGCGGTTTGAGGTGGGCGAAGCGGAAGGATCCATGGTGAGAGGCGGGGGGGATGGTTAAGCGAGTCGTGAAGCTATTGCCAAGGTATGTGGCCGTTTGTCGAGGCAAGATGGGATGTACTTGTAGATGGTCGAGTGAGGCGGGCGAGCAGTGGTAAGCTAACAAATGAATGCAAGAAAAATCATGAATAAAAGATGACGCTGGCCAAAAAAAGGGACAAGTCAAATATGATGGCGCATAGAATGATGTGAGAGTAGGAGGGGGAGGAAGAGGAGGGGAAAACGAGTGTAATAAGAGGCACAGCCAACGGCGTATGTATGTATTTTCTTTTGCCAATATCGGGAGGCACTCGGCAACTTGGTCGCAAGCAGAAGCAAACGCAGCTCAACGGCTGCCGTGGCGCAGGGAGGGGAGTGTCTGTAGGTGCCGAAAGCGACCTATCAGCCACAAACGGGTGGCTAGTGCGAAGAATACTGGTAGAAGGGGGGGGTTAATTTAGCGCTGGGTCAGGCGAGTGACGTAGATAATGGGCTGACGAGAAGGCGACAAACGGGCAAACACCAGAGAAGAGAGGGCGAGAAAAGTCGAGGAGGAGGAGGACGGGGAGGGGAGGAAAAGAAATAGGAAAAATTGGAACACGATTCTCGGGCAACAAAAAGGAGGCGGCACGAGTTGGATGCACTAAAAGTCATTACTTATTTCCAGGTACCAGTCGGGAGAGTGCCCAAGCATCCAAGGTGTGCGACGGGAGGGGAGGGGACCCTGGGCGGCGGGCTTCGGGCCTGTGGATGGCAGCCATTGACTGGTGAGCGCCTACTGGTACTGACTCCTGAGTACGGAGTACTGGCACCGAGTAAATGGACATGGGGAACTTGTCCCGGTTGACGCTCTCCTTAGCTTCGGCACCTGCTTCCACTGGCTGACTGGTTCGACAAGTTCAATGCCAAATGGTCCAAAAGGTGAGTGGCTCCCAATCGCTGCTTGAGGATAAGCTCCGAGCTGCAACGGCACATGTGCTGACGAGCAATGCTAAGTAGCTAGCAGCTACTAAGGTACGGATACTGGTAGGGAACTCGTGTCGATGTCAAGCTCCAGTTTAGCATGGGCATCCGGCTCAAGGCGTGGACGTGCGCAACTGAAAGCACACTCGGTACGGATACAGATTACTACCAGTACGGAAGGATGCCTTTTCTCTTTCTCTCTCTCTCCGTGCCAGCCGACGGCTCGTATCCTTCCTTCTTTCTTGACGGCTTCCTGGCTCCCGTCTCCTTTTCGGCGCAAACCGGCCTCAACCAACCCGTCCGTACCAGTGCACAGCATTGGACGAGACTCGTTTCGACGCGTGGGCACTATGACCACCCAATCATCCAAGCAGACGAGTATGTAACCATCCCATGCTTCCAGCGCGCGCGCCGAGAGATTTCCACGGGGCTCTGGTGGGCTTCTGCAACCCTCACCCACGTTGCTCCCCGGGTCTCCTTGCCACCCGACCACGCTTGCCAGGCATCCAGGTACCTGACAGGCTGACAGCGACGACGGACAATTGTGACAGGCACAGGCTGCCGCTAAAATCCACTCGACAGCCACTGATTTTAGCCCCGCTACCAGTATGGTTGCCCTGGGCGGCCCCTGGACGGTAGATCTTCATGGGCACGGCTTGCATCGCCTCACTCATATACCAGTAGCGAGGCACGGCTAATTCCAAAATCTATATGCGATGCGCATTGTTCCGCCGCATACTGGTAAGTATACCAAGCACCTCGGATTCGGAATGTCATCTCTCGCGACCATGTACCGCTCCAAGTCTTGGGTCAAATTGTGCACTTGAAACCCCCTATGCCCGGCCCGCAAGCCTCTATTCTTGACTCAATTGACCCTCTCCCAAGACCAATGGCATGATTACTTGGTACTCAGTAGGTCCTCCTTTTTCAGGACTCTTGTCCAACACGAAAGCTGGCGCGTACTAATAAGTACAGTTCTCGTACCCCCCCTAACCCCCCAGGTTTCGCTACCAGGCTGCCCAAGCTCGACGCTAACGAATAACCCTCAACTTTCAAGGGCCAGTGCGCCCACACCCTCGTGGGTGCCAACTTGGCAGAGGACAAAGGGAATAATGAGATACTGCAGCAACCAGTGACAGGCGCGCCCGCCGACTGCCCAGCGTGCAGACGTAGAGACGCCCGCTTCGCATCAACGATGGGCAGCTGTTGAAGGACGTTGCCTCTGGGCCTGCTCCACCGCTTGGCTGCGCATAACCATGAAGAGATGAACAAGGGGCTACCATCTTGCGACGCGAACAACTAATCAGACCAAGAAAAGGCCCTCTCATAATTTAGGTTGCGTCGTGGCTCCACTACCTGTGCATTCATCTGGACTCGCGGTGACAAATGGCCATGATGAGAATATGAGTGGCTTGCAAGCCTCCTTTATCACAACAGTATGCAGGTACGCGCTGATACGGGGCGATGAGCCAGCTATCTGCTTTCTGGTTGATCGACGTTCTGACTGCGCATGCATACGCTAATGCCAAGTGCGAAACTGTAATTCCTCGTTCGCCCATCTTTGCGTGCTTGATCACTAACTAGTGCGCACGCATGACGGTTGCCTCGCTGAAGCGCGACGTTCTAGTACCGACTTATTACCAGTACTGAGTACTTGTACTGGTAGTACGCAGATTACCATGTGCGCCGGCTCCATTCGTTCCTGCAGTACCTGGTAGCCTTGCGGCTGCAAGCCCGACGGGGAGGGTTCGGAGGGCTTGTCTGGTCCCCTGGGATCATCGATTTCTCAGAGCTTCGCGGGTCTTCCCGCCAGCTGCAAGACGGCGATGGCGCAAGGGAGAAAAGAGCGTGCGCATGCGTCCGAGTTTCTCGCCGTGCCGGGGAAGTTACAAGGAGCCGGGGATCATGCACCGGTAATCCTCGAGGGGGATCTTCTTTTGGGAATCTCGTCTCTCTTTCTTTCGCGAGTCCTCTCTCTTTTCTATCAGTATCCTCTTTTCCCCCCTTTGCCCAGATGAACAAGGGTCCCCTGTCTCCCGTTGTTTTGGGATTGACAGGGTTGCATATGAGAGAGACATTTCAACGCTCTGGGGCGGCGGTGGCGTAAGGGGGGGCGGTTCACATGCATGCTGCGGCCATTGATGCGGTGCGGCTATGAGCGTGGAGGAAATACTTTTCTATTCGCGAAAAAGAAGGAAGCAAAAAAGACTTTTTTAATGTAGGTGAAACCAAAAAATGCCCATCTGCTGTTCGCTCAGCCCAGCGTACAGGGGGGTCAACACACCATGTCGTCGATTTCCGTAATATCCGCAGTCAATTCGCATACTCAGTACCCAGTACTATCAGTAGTGTAGCCGTCTTGGCCAACGTTAGAGTCCAGTAATTTTTTGCTTTTTTTGGTGTCTCTACAAAGCACATTCTACTCTTCTTCTTCTGGGCCGCCCAAAATAATAAATGAATCCATCGATCTGGGCAGTGCAGTGTCTCGGCCAGGCCAGGCTGACTAGCTGGCTTTTCTTCCACGTGCCACGCCAGGTTGTGCCGCTTGCGGATCGTCAGTCACCTCTAGATGAAAAAAATACTTACTGTTGCTCTTCGTTGGCCATGAAAGCAGCCCCCGACCAGCCCCCCCTCCTTATTCGAAAAGCCGTGGTCGAACATTACAGACCATGAACAAAAGGGCACGACTCAATTCTTCTGAACACGGATCAAGTCGTTGTTGTTTTTGTTGTTGTTCACCGGATGCATAAGCGCCCGTACTCCCGAGACCAGCCAGCCCAGCTGTCGTAGCACCGCGTAACACATGGCGCTTGCGCCGGGCAGCTTTCTTGGGTTGCAGAACAACTCTTCTTTCAGCTCCCTTTTTTTTTTCAGTAACTTCCGGGTGCATAACTGGCCGGGAAATGAAATTCAAGCCGTGTATACGTAACCTGGTCAGTTCGAGTTTCACACCACAAATCTGCTCTCGTCGTGCCTGGTGTGTAGAACATTTATGGGCGAGAACAGTTTTGTCTTCCCGCGAATCCCTCTTGTTAGCCAGAGCGCGACTCGAAACTAACTGGCTAAGCTGAGCCAGTGCCCAAACTGCCATGGGCCTGCCTAGTTGGGCCATCCGAAAGAAAGCGGCAAGAAAGAGCCTGACTGGGAGGGAATTTTCTGGCCTCATGTCTAGTTGTTCATCGTTCGGTTTCGACCTGGCGACGCTTGTGTGCCCTGATGCAGAGGCCATCCATCAAGTATAGATTATAGTTCTGGCTCGCAGAGGTATGAATGATGATCGCTCTTCGGCTGCCTGCCGCGCGCGCCCTGGCAAGGTGGTGGTCACGGACATGCGCGAGCTCAGACGCTTTCCGCGAATTATGTCGTTTTTTGTTTGCCGCATCCACCACCTCTGCCAGGCTGTGCTTTGGATGCTGGTAGCACAGATGATGGATGGGCGGGCAACGTTCGGCATCGTTGCGGCCGCACCGGGGGGGGGGAAGAGGCTTTGCACGTTCATCGGGTAGCTGTAGATGTATGCGTTTATCTGCAACAATTATGTGATATAGGAGTGTGTATACGCTAAAAGTCCCCTCTGTACCTGTACAAAACAAACGAAGCCGAGATTGTCTAGTCTAGTACATGTATAAATGCTCCGAAACTCCATGTATATATAACCAAGTACACGTTTTTCTCTTCAGCCCTGTACCAAGTTCGAAAAAAAAAATCTAGTCCACCTTGATGAAAAATAATAAGCAAGCTCGTTGAGAATGATGCATGTCAGGTAGAAGAATGTGGCTCTTAGCCGCTAAAGACGTCGTTTTGCAGCTCAATGCCCATGTCCTGGGCCATGTCCTTCATGCGGCGCTCCATGACGTCCTCCATGCCGCCGCCCAGGCCGAGCCACTGCCGGACCTTGAACACGTAAAAGGCCACGTCCGACGCCGTCATGACGGCCTTGAACAGCACGTGGCGCCAGGCGTTGCGCGCGCGCGCGCGCCACCCGAGGCTCGGGTCCTGGAAGAGGCTGCGGCTCGCCCAGGTCCCCATGATCTTGATGCGGTTCACCGGCGATCCCATGTACTGGTTGTTGGCCTGCACGATGCGCATGTTGCGCCCGATGAAGAGGAGCTCCTTGGGCCACTTGTCCTCGTCGGCGAGCATGTCCCGCAGCCCCTGCTTCATCCGCTGCTCCATCGCGTGGTGCCGCTCCGCCGACGTCCGCGTGTCCCCGTCCTGGATGAGGAACGCCTCGCGCGTCGACTGGCTGCCGCCCTCGTACGGCCGCATCAGCGTCGCGCTCGCGAAGAAGTCGGCGCCCTTGATGCCCCACTCCGACGTCACCCGCTCAATCGTCGCGTTGTCAAACGTCATCAGAGCCTTCCAGAACTCGGCGTACTGGTTGCGAAAGGTCGGCGACATGTACACGTACAGCCCGTGGTCGATGAGCACCACCTCGGCCCGCCCGCTCGGCAGCCGCCGGACAAAAACGTTGCCCGGGTGCGGGTCGCAGTGCACCACGCCCCATCGGAAGATTTGCGCCGCAAACAGGTCCGTCACGGTGCTCATGACCTCTTTGGTCGACAAGCCCAGACCGCCCTGGCCGCGGCGGCCCTTCCACTCCTGCCGCTCCGGCTTGAGCTTGTCCTGGTAGGGCTGCGTCCGCAGCTCGCGGCGGATCGCGTCCATGTCGATGTCGGGCAGCGGCACGCGCGCACCGGGCGTGCCCTTGCCGCGACCGCCCAGCCAGCGGCCTGTGAGCGTCTTCTTGTCCCACAGCTGGACGCCTTCGATCCACTCGGCCGTCATGACGCGGCGCGAAGTAAGCTCCGGGTATGTGATGGGCACGTAGACCCGGCCTCGCATGCTCTTTTCGTTATTGATCAGGTCACGCATCGTATCCGAGTTCTTGGCTTCGTTGACAAAATCGGTTTCGAGCTCGAGGCGTTCGGCCACGTACGGGACAAAGCTGTAAAAGGGAATGTCGAACCATTTCGAGTAGATCCAGGCAACGCTCCTAGTCGACTGTTAGCATGCCTTCCATTGTAACCACTGCCACGAGAGAAGACGAACTTGAACGCCCACAGATCCCACGAAATCTGCTTAGCAATGTCCCGCTTCTGCACCTTGATCGCCACCTCTCGTCCATCCGGCAGCCTTGCCCAGTGTACCTGCGCGACACTCGCACTGGCCCGAGCCTTCTTCTCCATGACGCCATACCCGGGTTTCCCCGTGAAGCTGACACCAAAGACCTCCTCGACGCTCTTGCCAAAGTCGGCGCGGATCACAGCCTCGACATCCCGCCAGTCGTCCTGCGGCGCATCGTCAAACATGCGGGCAAACATCTTCTGGAAAGCCGGTGGCAGCATGGCACTCTGCATGGCAACCGCCTGGCCCATCTTGAGATACAGGCCGCCGTTCTCGCGCAGCAGCGTAGCCATGCGCTCCGCGCTACGGTGGTGCAGATCCGCCACGGAGCCGCCAAACCAGGGGTCTGCGCGAAAGTTGATGTTGTAGTCGAGCGCTACGAGCAGTGTGGTGCCAAACGTGCGCGCCGTGCGCGTGAACCCTGCCGCGTACACCTGGTTGTCGATGACGTAGATGCCGCCCAGCACCGCCGCCGTCCACAAGAACCGCCGCGTCCACTTGCGGCCGCGCTGGTACTGCTTTGCGGCTTGCGGTCGGCCAAGCTCCTGCGGCGACGGGGGGCGCATCGGCTGAAAGGGGTCGCCAGTCTGGACGCCGCGTCGTGAGAGCCATTGTCCGTGGTGGACGCGAGTGGTCATGCTCGAAACAGGGAGACGAAGCACACGACAGCGGATGCCGCGGGCCATTTGGCCCAGTATCCGGCTTTGCAACATTCTACCGCTTTGTTTGTGATGGTAGATGTGTGTTGGTGTTGATTACGGTGCGGGCATGAGGGACAAAGGGCTTTTAGCAAGAATGGCGGACTCGGGCTACATAAATTCTGGTCAAGGTTTGCTGGTCGGAGGAAGCCTCATTGATCAGTAGTCGCCGGATTTTTGCGGATAATCGGGGCTGTCCAAAGGCCGAGCCCGAACTCGGCCGGCTTGAGAAAATAAGAGCTAGAGTTAAAGACTTTAAGAACAAACCACAGGATGTGAAATACAATGATGCTTTTTTTTTACCGGACCTCGAGAGGGCAGTACAGTTTGTCCATGGTTGTATGACGACATGGAAATGTGTACAATTCTGCTCCCGGGTAGCTGATGCCTAGCGGAGATAGTTCTGTATTGCGTGTCTCGCTGTCCGCGTATCCGTTTTCTACTTTGTAGCTGCTAAAGAAGTACGTCTATTTAGGTGGAGCTTATATGAAATCTAGAGGTACCACGCTAGCACGCTAATCATGTGCTGCTGTGCACCTAGAGATATGGTGCTGTGCACGTAGCAGTACTCACCGTTTTTAGCAGCCAGCACTCAGTACTTCATTAGGTCCTGCAATAATCATCTTGACAGCGTCGCCTGACTTGGCTCTGCGAAAGGCGTGCTCCGCCTCAGCGAAAGGAACCACGGCAGTGATCAGTCTCCCAACAGCTACGCTGCCGTTCGCTATCAGTTCGACCGCCAGCTTGAAGTCACCAGGCCCATAACGGAAACTCCCTCGAGCCGTGACTTCTTTCTGACACATTGCCATGATTGGGAATGTGATATCGGACTTGCCCATTCCTCCTTGTACAAATGTCCCTCCGACTTTGACAACATGAAGACTGGCCTGAATCGAAGGCTCCGCGCCACTCGCATCTATCACCGCATCTGCGCCACGACCCAGACCACATCGTTCTAGCAACGATTTGGCATTCTGCTCCGCCGAGGCTTTCTGTGACAGGTACGTGTGTGTGGCTCCCATGGATCTAGCAAGATCTAGCCTTGCCTCAATAATATCCACACTCACGACCTTGGAAGCACCAAAAGCTCTTGCCACCGCTACACATAAAATGCCAACAGGACCAGCCCCCATGACTACCACGCTTGCCCCAGGGGATATTCTAGCCTGCTTGACGATGTGGACAGCAACAGCAAGAGGCTCGACGAGAGCGCCCCATTGGAGAGGGACGTGCTCAGGAAGTTTGTAACAGAAATCAGCTGGCGCTGCCCAGAATCCTGTAAGTGTCCCATGATGGGGTGGAGTTGCCGCGAAAACGATTTCCGAACAAAGATTGTATCTACCAGCTGAGCACTCTTCGCAATGCCGGCACGGATAACCCGGCTCCAGGGCAACCCGGTCACCTGGCAACAGAGACGTAACGGCGTTTCCAACTTGGACGACAGTTCCGGCCGACTCATGGCCCAGCACCATGGGGTCCTTGACGACAAAGTGGCCAATCGCGCCATGGTCCCAGTAGTGCACATCAGAGCCGCAGATACCGGTATAGTTTATGGCTACCAGCACATCATGTGGTGCAGACAGCTTCGGTACCGGGCGTTCGACATAGGACACACTGTGCGGCTCATTTAGAACAAATGACAGGTTCTATGTAACGCCTTGGTTAATCTTGATCCATTTATTGCTCTAACAAGTTGGGCAACTCACGCTTGTCCCAGGCGTTACTCTATACTTCTCCGAATGAGCAACTTCGTTTGCATCGCATCCATAATCGTGCTTCGGCAAATCCGAAGTTACATTCTCGCATGTCTGCTTCGCGCTTCCAATCGACAATTCTTGAGTATTTTTCGCCTTTTCTGCTCGAAGCTGTGTAGGATTGACTAGTGCCATGATAGTTGCTGCTAGATAACATGAACCGAAGGACTATGATCAGCTTTCTTGTAATGGGGAAAGAGGCGTAGCTTAGATGACCTCTTAAAAATGATGCAAAAGAAGATCAAAAGAGAGGCCAACGTCTTCTGTCGGTCAAATCTGGCTCCGCGGCGGATCGCTGTTCTTAATGTACACGGTGATTAAGTATACGGATACGGATGCTAGTAGTCTGATGGACAGCTCGCCAAAGAGTTCTACGTTAGGCTTAGTTCGCGTGCATTTGGTAGGACCTGGTTGTTTCCCCACATCGAGCCCCTCAGGCATTTCTCTTCCGGCGGATGGAAAGCCCCCCCCTCCGGCGGGATCAAGTGTCTGATGTGTTTCTATTTTCTATCTACCCTCCGGGTAGTACATAAACTATGGTTCCGACGGTTCAGTCGATTCGAAGAAGTCCGAAACACCAAACTCGGCCAGCCTCATCGATGGAGTCAGCACGTACACGTGCCGAGCAAGGTCCGTTTTTAAGGCCGACCCGGCGGCTTCCCACCAGAGTGAGCAATGCGTGCCGACGATGTCGCCGCAACAAAAGTCGTGTAGGTTTGATGCTCCGTCCTCGCTTGGTCTTGGCTTTAAGGCCAAACTATCGCTGACAAGAGATCTGTAGTGCGATTCATATCGGCCATGTTCTCTTTGCCTTCGTGCCGATGTGCAATGTGAGCCTGCATCCTTGGAGTTGACCGAACGGAATGCAGCTGGTCGAGGGACGAGACGCAGGCCAGTCACACATGTGTGAGTTTCTGACGTCTTGCTCTCTAAATCCAGACATTTACACGCGTTGGCTTTAGATCGCCTCGGGTAAGCGACAGCGGATCAAGGTCCAAAGTGACAGCTCCGACCTCGCACGTCGTTGACTCTTCTCAAAGTCCGCCTTCAAGGATTGAGGAAGCTGTACAGCAATTGCAAAGCGATTCAATACGACTGTCAGAGTCCTGCAGCTCACAGGCATGCGTGGACCGTAACGAAACAGACTCGGCCATGAGCATTGCGAGAAAGGTAAATCCACCATGTCACTTCACCTCAACCATGTAGAACTACCTTTTAACGTTTTATAAGATGAGTAAGCTCGGAAGTCAGCACGGTATCGAGAGTTTTGCAACATTCGCTATACCCGATGGCAGCAATCATATACAAAGCGCCCCTATTAATCCTGCTGTGCGCTTGCCCATCACGGCAATCTTGGGTAGTCGGTTTCCTGAGCAAAAGCTTATTTACGAACTTGTTGAGGACTATTTTGAAAAGGTTCATTGGTTCTCTCTTGTGGTATATGAGCCAACCTTTCGGGCACGACTCGCCACGGTTGAGGACGGAAACGCATACCCATCTGACTTATCATTTCTTACTCTTCTATCCATGGTTTTATGCATGGCGGCCAAGTATCGGGAAAATCGCGAGTCTCGCGATAAAGATGAGGACTGGAGCACCTGGAGCCTCGATTTGCTGGGCATTGTAGAATCTCGGCTGATCAGCCTCTTGGATGAGACCTCACTAACCGCAGCCCAAACATGCATTTTGCTGGGCTCACACTACGTTTACCACGGTCGACCCAACTTGTCGTTTTCCCTGCTAGGCGCAACAATAAAAATAGCCCATGCGCTGGGGATACATCGTGATCTACCACTTCACAGTCACAAGGAAGCTGAAGAGCGCAAAAGAGTATGGTGGACGATTTACACTTGGGACAGGTATGTACTTGGAATGATCAAACAGTGGCTACTTTTGTTACGTTACCAACAATGTATGAGGTTTGCATCCATTTCCTATGGAAGGCCGCTCAGCATAAACGATGAAGATTATAATATCGAATATCCCCAAGATTTCGCCGAGTCGCCGTACTTTCCGCCGCCCTCCAGCGGACAGCAGTTGTCAGGCATATTGTACTCCCGATACCAGACTGAGCTAAGCCATCTCTATCGCATTGCATCGCCTGCCTTGAAGATAATTTTTGGGTCTATTTCTACGCACAAACTCAAACAACGTTATGAATCTGATTATGCCGCACGCGTAAGCCATGTCACGACGCAGCTACACAATTGGAGGAAAGGATTGCCACCGCACCTGAACCTTGACTTAACTAGGGACTATGAGCCCAGAAATGGCGATCCGAGAACGAGGGCGCACCTACTTCAGGCACTTTCATTACAGCTGACATTTGATAATTTATTAATCGTTTTGTATCGACCCTTCTTGGCAAAGCAGGTCGATCACCTGTCGGTCGGGTCCTCCAATGCATTTAGTACTTCACCCGAGGTGACGCCCTCTTCCACAGAATTACCGAGCCCTCCATCGATCAACAATAAGCAAAGTCCGACTCTCACCGACTACATGGCTGAGGGGGATGAGTCCGTTGCCAGCGATGCAGAGTACTGGTTGAGCGCAGCAGTGAGGACGGCAAAGATCGCCGAGCTTCCGGGACTGGCCCAGCTCGCCAAAGACAGCCATCTCGTCGCCTTTATGGCGATAAATTTGTTTCATGCAGCGACTGTGCTCATTCTTTTAGCACTTTCTGACCCGCTGTCAGACCGGGCGCAGAAACTGAAAAGGACCATCACTCGGATCCTGCGCCTGCAACAACTTCTTGGTAGGGAATCGACTCTTTCACGCCAATCGGGAGTTGTTCTTCAGAACCTGATCTCGCTGCTCCTCAAACGAGAGGGGGACGCCATGATGGGCGGGAGCTTGCCTGCCCATGGTATTTGCGACAATGCACAGAATGCAGCTGATAGAGCTCAGTCACACGGTCCTTCTGGAGCCCTCAGTGATCCATTGCCCCAGATGCAGGGTACCGGAGTGGTTCCTCAAAATGAGACAGACGCACAGATGTGGCCAAATTTAGCCGTAGCCCATCAATTGAACGAGAGTCTCACATCCGTTCAGCGAGGTAAGTGCGCCCTTGTTTAGAGCAATACTTGTTATTACTCACGCCTTCGGCCAGTGCTCCCTACGTCCTCCGTGCCAGCACACGCTTTCAGAACAGACAGGTCTTCTTTCGACGAGGGAGGACCCATGTGCAATCCCGCCCATAAAAACCGACAAGAAGGGAGCGTTGTCGATAGCGCGGGCGCAAGTGTCGACGGTGGATCGAATGGACTCTTTTGGCTCTGGGATTTCAATTGGGATACCGGATTCATGCAGCCGTAGTCAAACCGCTTCATATCAGTCATACTGAACGTCACCATGGTCTTAGGTCACCATCGAGAGCCGAACGAGTGCCGAATGGCCAGAGCAACGGTTTGGGGCACATACAGGGGATCTATCCCACAAGAGGGGTTATTTAGTATGCGTTTTTTTTTACGTCTGTGGAGGCATCCCATGTGGGTGTCCCCACGAGCTCTCTTTGCCTACAGCTAGGCTCTTTCAACACTCTCAACAACGAATAATTTTTCTGTGACATGTTCTAGGGCCGCTCCTCCAATTCGCCCATATACGATCGGCAAGATGTGGGACAGTCCAAGGTTGACGGCTTAGCGGTTCCGGCGGATGTATAAGTGGTATGTTAGTTACCTACCTGTTTTGGCATGGTAGCTCGCTAGCTGCCGCCGGAACCGAATCCAATAAAACGTTTTCCGCCGGTTGTCAGTTCCGCCGAGTCATGCTTGGCGAGCCCATCAGGCGGAAAAGGGTTGAACTTGGAGGTCACGGTCACCCCGGATATCCCCAGATACCCCAAGGTTAACATTATGCAAAATCGGCTCCACTTGCTTGAGGGAGGTGGGATGGCTGGCTTTATTTAAATAACATTCGAGCACCAGCAGTAGTCCTCGTCAGCTCAAACTCGTCAATTACACAGCAAGAGACTCACAATGCACGGATCAAGCTCTCACAAGGAGCGACAGGACTTGCCTACGACTGTAGATGATCATGTTTCCACAGAGAACGTCCAAGATGGAAGCCATATCGAATCAACGCAAGGCCAAAGCTGGCTCGAGAAAGCACTGAAGCCGACCAAAATATCTACTCGATACCCAATCAAGGGTAGACCATTACTTTTCGCCACGTGTGCATTTGGTAGTCTCGGCGACGCGCTATTCGGTTACAACTCTGGCATCATGTCCGGCTTGCTGGTGAATCCCGTTTTCGTTTCGAGATTCTATCAAAATTATGGCGGTGCAGATGGCACGACCAATCAGGTCAATCCCACTATAACTGGCATTTCAGTGTCATGCTTACAACTCTCAGCGGCTCTCGGGGCCCTCATATCCGGACCCCTGGGAGACATGATGGGTAGAAAGAAGTGCGTCCGCCTCGGCGCCTTCATCTACTTCTTCAGCGCCTTCATCCAGATGTTCGCCCCGGACTTTGGCACGTTTGTCGCGGGACGAACGATTCAAGGCCTTGGTGTCGGGTTCCTCTCAATGACAGTTCCCATTATTCAGACTGAAATCGCCGCGCCACATCGTCGTGGTCTCATGGTTGGCATCGAGTACACCTTTCTTATTGGCGGTTATATGCTCTCGTGCTGGGTCAACTTTGGATTCAACTACTTGCTTCCCAGCAATCTATCGTGGCAGGGACCTTTCATCATCCAGATCATTTTGTCGTTTATTCTTCTTTCCATGTCTTTTTTTCTCCCCGAAACTCCAAGATGGTTGGCGAAGCAGGGCTTTATGAAAGAAAGTCTCCAGACCGTGGCAGATCTGCACAGCAACGGTGACGTCGACGCCCCGCATGTTCAGAGCGTGTTCATGGAGATCCAAGAGGCAGTACGGTATGAGCGGACCTTGGGGTCGTCAAGCTGGAAGGTGGGACATGATATTCCAATGATTCTATTATCAAATAGTATACTAATAACAAAATCTGCAGGAAATGTTTACAAGATATCGTAAGCGTACGATTGTTGGTATCACAGTGCAAATGTTTGCACAATTGAACGGGATCAATATCATCTCTTTTTACCTTCCTAGTACCCTCTCTGCCGCCGGTTTCGATGATCGAAAGTCGCTGCTCTACACAGCCGGCAATGCAATTCCCTACACCGCAGCAACCATCACAACGTGGTATCTTGCTGACAAATGGGGTCGACGGCCACTGCTCATTTTGGGAGGTCTAGCTATGGCGGTCTTGTTGGGGATTGTGTGCGCATTTACGCAGGCTCATCTCCCAATCAAGACCAGATCCAATGGACAGTATGCCTTTGTTATGCTCTACAATATTGTCTACGGCTTCACGTGGGGCCCGATGCCATGGTATATCGTAATCTTGCGCTCACAGTATCCCGTTGCTCTGTTGACTAACCATTTGTCTAGGTTGCTCCCTGCTGAGATTTTTCCACTGCGAGGGCGAAGCAAAGGCATGGCTCTCGCGACCACGAGCAACTGGATCTTCAACTTCATCATCGGTATGGTGTCGCCAGATGCTTTTGCAGGCATTCACGGCTATTTTTACTTGATTATCGCGGGGTTCTGTCTCGTCTCTGCTTTGCTAGCATGGACGTATTATGTTGAGACAGCCGGCCATAACCTAGAAGAAATTGCTATTGCATTCGGTGACAAGGCTTTCGTTGGCTCTGATGAAGAGGTGATTGAGAATACGACCTTTAATAAGAAGATCAATGAGGAGAGGACAAAGGTTTAGAGTATGGAGGAACGTTCTTCTGGTATTAATAGGATTGATATTAATTATATTAGATCTACTTCCTATGGTTTTCGAAGGCTATCATCTTCAACGGGACCTGGTATATCCCGTTAACGCACAAGCGATAGCAATTCTAAAATCACAGACCATTGCTTACTATATATATATCCGTATAAGTGCTTATGGCCTTTATTTAATAAAACAAGAATTCCTCCAGTCTATGTGCTCTCTGCAGCAGCCTGTGATCTCCTGTCAACATTTCCAACAGCCCCACTAAGTGAAAGAAAATTCACGCACGCAGCCACACTACTTGTTGAAAGGGAAGTCACAGGTTACCGTATAGAGCATATGGGTCAGAGGGAAAATCTTGTATTATTTAAGGGAGATGGAAGGAGATCTACTGGGGATGTATAGTAGGCTACGGAGGAACGTTTTTCCGGTGTCAATCGCACCTGTCAACAGTACTAACCAGTTGCCAGTGTGGAGGGTGCGTGGTAAGAGTAGAGTAGGTACTTGATACTGTAGTTGTGATGGAGATGTGTGTGATGATGATGTATTGTGGAAGAGTAGGTGCCCACTAAAGGGTGCCTATATGTGGGTGCCTGCCTGACAGTAGTGGGACGCGTCGATCGTAGCCGTTGGCGTGTCTTCATCATTGCACGACTAGGGCGCCTGGGAAGAATACTAATCATCCCGACAACTAGCTGGGCATCAATGACATGGTGTGGTCAATTTTTGGGATAATCTTTTTTCTCTCAAATTATTTGTGCGAATCTATGAAACAACTACATCAGGCAAGACAAAGGAAAGAAGCCATTTTCTTCTGCACAACACAATCACCGATCAAGTCAACGTTTACATCCCCTCGAGCGACGCCTATAATGTTGACCAGAACTGAACCTCCATCAATGGGCCCGGCTGCCAAGCAAAGCCAGCTGCGACAGCCAACTAGGATGCTCAAACACATCCTCAGTGGTCATCAAATACCCCTGGCTTGCGACATGCGCCGCGAGGACACCGGCACCGATCAAATCACCTCCCATTTCGAAGAAAGTCTTTGGAGACTCCACGTCCAGTTCGACACTGCTGCCGAGCACACTTTTCCACGCCGCACGTAGGGCTTCCATCTTGCCAGCTGGGCAGCGCTCTGCCAACAAAGTCTTGGCCTCGATGCCATTGACGTGCACGGGCTTGGACCGCACAGGCAGCCTGCATTTCAAGGGAGGCAACTCCTGCAGTGATGCCAGAGGCGCATCTGGGCTGTTGTAAAACTGCAGAATAGTGTCCTGTAGGTCCGCTGCCAGTTGATGAGCAACATCAGCGGGAACCACATTCGCCGCGAAGCTGACTTCAACATCAATCTTGTCACTGCTCGATACAGCAATGATGTGGACTTCGACGTTGTCGATGTCTACCGGAGCCGCTCCCGAACCAAAAGATTCAAAAATGTGCATGCGACTTGCCTGTGTTTCATCGTCGCTGTAACTGTTGTGGCGAATCACGGTCCCAAAGTAGCCATTTGGCGCCCAGTTCGTACAGCTGCGAACAATCTCGCGAGAGCCAAGCTGGGTATAGGGAATACTGGCCACCCTCTGAGAATGGGCGGCGGCGAGGAGATCCTCTACCCGCCAGTCATCCTTGAGCGTGACGCGAAGCGGCACGACGTTGACGCAAGGACCGCAGACCCCTTCACTGATGGGCTGGTCTCGGCCGTGCGCCAACATCCCGAGCACCACATCGTCGATCTGCGATCTCTTGGCGAGCACAAATGCCCAAGCTGCGCCGAGAACGGTGGAGAAGGTGTAATCCATCAAACTCAGCTGATGGCGAGGAATGGATTTCGTGACGGAAATATCCGCACCATGTTTGACGTCGTGGGACCCGTTGTAGTTCAGTTTCGTGATGAAGGATCCTTGCAATACCTCGCGCCAGTATGCCACTGCTTGGGCTTTGTCGAGCCCGGAAATGCACTCCATGTGGGCAGAGAAGCTCGAGACCGGTTCCGAGCTCGCCTTGACGCCGTCCTTGCAGACGTCCTCGAAAGTAGACCATATGTGGCCCAAGCTAATGGCGTCAAATTGCGCGTGGGATAGACGCAAGACCACTCGGTACATTTGCTGCTGCTCAGAGTAAATGATGTAGAACTTGGTCAACGGTACACCAAGGTCGAGCGCAATGGTTGACTCGCGTTGTAACAGAGCCGTCATACACTCCTCAACATCCTCGTCCTGCTCCGCCACAATCGTCGGTACCTCCAGCTTCATGGAGCGAAGCACAACCTGCAAGAAGGAGTCTCCTTCCACAATGAAGGCGGTGCGCATAATGTCAAACCGGGACACCAGAACTGAGCATGCCTTGATCATGCTCAACAAGTTCATCTCAGTGGAGCAATCGAGTGTGTGATAGAACAGCATGCTCCGCGACGCCGAGTACGTCATGGAGAGACTGCGCGCCTGCTCGTCCGTGACGGGCAGCACATTCTGGGCCTGCTGCCCACGAGAGCCCCATTTCTGCAAGACAGCTTCGAGACGCTGGTTGGAGATTTTGGTTGGCAACAGCTGCAACCGTGTCTGCGGCACGCTCTCGGCGCAGTCATAATCTTCGATGCGCTGCAATCTCTGCGAAGCATCGGAAAGTTTCGGATGGAGGAGAATGTCGGCGACTGTGAGAATGTAGCCACGCTGTCGCGCAGCCCCGACTAACCTCATCGCGCTGATGGAGTCGCCACCGACGCGCATGAAGCTGTCGTCTGCGCCGATGCTCTCTGTGCTGATGCCTAGTACCGTGGCCCATAGGTCTTGCATCATTCGCTCGGCGTCAGTGCTGGGCGGGCGCTTCTCGACCTGGTAAATGTTGGCTGCCGTGAGCTCCTGCAACGTGAGCGCTTCAACCTGACTGCGCAGACTCTTGCGATCCAGCTTGCCAGTGGCCGTCTGCGGAAAGCCAGTGACGGAGAGGAACGACGTGATGGTCACGTTGGTAGGAAGATACTGGATCAGGACTTCCTCCAAGCCACCTTGCAGCTTTTGCGTGATCTCATGGACCTCGGTCGTTGCAGTATCCAAAAAGGCAACCAGAACCGGTTTTTGGCCTTGCGATGGCTTGACCAGCTCGACAACCACACCAGTCTCGCCACCAGTGCTGGCGAGATATTCTTGAATGATGTGCTCCACTCCGCCCAATTCTAGACGCTGGCCGTTCACTTTGACCTGCGTATCCTTGCGACCAACATATACGATGCTGCCATCGTGGTGGTAGCGAACCAGATCGCCAGTTTTATACAAGCGACCTCTGCGCCCAGTGTGGCTTGGTCCTCCAGCCATCAGCCACGCAGGACTTTCGATAAAGGCGGCTGCAGTCTTCTCGGGTTCATTGAGATAACCTGGGCCAACGAGCGGACCCTCTAGTAGCAGCTCACCAACGCAGCCAATGGGCACCAAGGAGGCTGTCGTCTCCGCATCGACGATCCAGGTGCAGAGGCCAACACCCTTTCCAATACTATCCTTGACCATCGCTTCCGAGTCAATGCTCAGAATTGTGGCTGTCGCGGTACACTCGCTAGGACCGTACATATTCCTCACATTCTTGACCAGCTTCGCCCACCTCTGCGCGTCCACAGGGCGGAGCTGCTCTCCGCCGAGCGTCATGGTGTGTAGTTTGCGCAAAGCGGTCTCGGGAAGCAGGCCCGCAGCTGTAGGCGTCATATCAATATGCGTGATGTGGAATCGCTCCATTGATCCGGCCAGATCGTTGCGACGCTCGTCGTTGGAAGGCACACACAAGCAAGCACCGCCGACCAAGGAAAGCAAGAGATTGAGCCAAGCAGCATCGAAAGCATATGAAGAGAAATCGTATACACGAGCCGCTCTGTCATAGCCAAAGTAGTCGTGCTGATGCAGAATTGTGCTGCTGAAATTGGCATGCGTGACAATGACACCTTTGGGAGTCCCAGTAGTACCGGACGTGAACAACACGAAGAGAGGGCCTTCGGGTGCAACTATTGGCAGCTTGGCACCGTCTTGGACTGCGATCTGGCTGATCTGCGCTTCACCGACTGCTACAACTGGGGCTCCAAGAGGTTTTGCCAGCCTCTCTACAAGGCTTTGGCAGCCAGGCGACGCAAGAATCATCTGCGGTTGAACTTGTTGAACAATAGTGGCCAAACGGTCTGCTGATTGAGCTGGGTCTAGCGCTGCCGAGGCACCACCAGCCTTCATAACCGCCAACATTGCCACCGATGTCCACATAGATTTTTCGAAGCAAATAGGCACGATAGAACCTGCGCAAAGTCCGAGCTCCACCAGCCGGTGAGCGAGCCGTGTTGAGTACTCGTCGAGATGTTGATACGTGAATTGACCGTCCCACGCATCGATGGCAGTAGCTTCTGGTTGTCTTTCTACTGTTTCCTTGATCAAATCGTGCACACAGCGGTTGAGAGGCTCTGGAACTGCTGCGTTCCACTTCCAAATGTCCTTCAAGTCTAGCTCATTGATGGTCACAACGTCGGCTAGCTTGCGTTCCAGGCTATCATCGCTGCAGAGCTGTCGAAGGACGCTTTCCAGCTGGGCGGCTATCCGGTTCATTACCTCGACCGCGATCACTTTTTCGTCGTACGCAATATGTAGCTGCAGACCATCCTGTTCCAAGTCGCAGATAACATTGACAGCATACGTGTCGAAGGATCCGATAAATCCCTGTCCTTGATCGTCATCGCTGTCTGGAAGGAATAGGTCGCTGCCTATCTGTGTTTCTTCAATTGGCTGCACAACAAGCAATGTCTGGAACTGACATGCCGCCTTGGCCTCTGCGCTGACTCGGCTGATCTGTGACAGGCCCGTTTGCTCGAATTCAATCATTTTAACAGCTTGCTCCTGCATGCCAACAAGAAATTGTGCAACAGTACGGGAACGATTGTCTAGTCGGACACGGAGGGGGACTGTGGCGATGGCTGGTCCGACCATCGCCTCGACACCTGGGACAGCTGCGCTGCGCCCTGCGATTGTGGCGCCAAATACGACATCGTTGACACCGGTGTACTGCGCAGCGACAAGAGACCAAGCGGCTCGGATAGCGGTGGAAGGGGTCACATCGACCTTTGGCCAATGTAAACCACCAATTTTTCGAGTTATACACTGACTAGCAATGGGTTGATAGTTGAACGTTGGCAGTGCTGGGAAGCATGGCGCTTCGAGACCTTCCATCTCACGACCCCAAAAGGTCGTTGCTTGTGCCAGATCATTGCTGAGCATATGGGCAACGAAACCTTGGAAAGGCACTGGCGAAACGATGTTCTCGCCATTATATATCTTCTCAAGCGAATTGAGCATGGACAGCAGCGACCATCCGTCGTAAAGAGCATGGTGGATTGTCCAGACAAGATGATGGTGATTGGCTTCGTGCACTAGCCGGAATCGGGTCAGTGCCGTGCCTAGCCCCATGGGTTGAAGCCTATCGATACGTGCAGAAGATTGAAGATCATTGGTATCTTCATCGTCAACGGCCCATTCTGGCTGCTCTTGCACCACAGCCTGCACGATGCCTTGCCCAGGTAAATCGATGATGCGTGTTCGCAGGATCGGAGTTGCGGCAATCAGGCTATTCCATGCCTCCTTGAAGCGGACAATATCAATCGTCTGGTGAAGTGTGAATATTTCCTGACCGACATAGTCACCCGCGCGCTTTGCGGTGAGCGCAAGAAGACCCTGCTGCAATGGCGTGCAGGGGAAGACATCTTCGATCTGGTCTACAGAACTGGAACAGAGCTCGGCGGCCTGAGAACGCGCCTCGTCGGGCGTGAAGCCAGGTTGAAGAAGCGAGAACGGGGCGACTTGCGTCACTTGAACATGACCCCGCGTGCTGATGCTAGCGGCCAAGTCGCTCAGTCGGGGGCTCTTGAAGACATCAGCTACGGTGAGGAAGACATCCTGCTGGCGTGCGGCTTCAACGAGTTTCATGACGCTAATGGAATCTCCGCCGATGCGCAGGAAGCTATCGTCTCTTCCGATGCTCTCTTGGCTGATGCCGAGCACGGAGGACCACAGGCCCTGTATATGTCGCTCGGCATCGGTCTTGGGGGCTTTCTTTTCTTGCTGGCTGGCGTTGGCTGTCAGTTCCTCCAGCGTGAGCGCCTCGCCCTTGGCTCGCAGACTGCGGCGATCCATCTTGCCGCTGGCGGTGAGCGGGAACCCGAGCACGGGGACGAAAGCCGATGGTGTCATGTAGGCGGGAAGTTGCTCTGCGAGCCGATCTTCAAGTCCGGCAATAATGGGCGCCATAGCGTCATTCAGAGCCTCAGTAGAGTTGCTATTGAGCGTTTTCAGTGACGAACTGACGTCTAAAAAGGCAACCAGGATTGGTTTGACGCCATGGGAGGGTGTAACAAGCTCGACCACAACGCCGGCGTTGGCGCCGTCGGGGAGGCACCTCTGAACGGCATGCTCAACTTCTCCCAGCTCAAGTCGCTGACCGTTGACCTTGACTTGGTTGTCTTTGCGGCCGATGAAACTCAAGCTGCCATCTTTATGATAGCGTACCAAATCACCAGTCTTGTAGAGGCGCCCATGACGACCAGCCTGGTTAGGTCCTGGACCGCCGCGTAGCAGCCAAGTCGGATCCTCAATGAAAGCCTCCGCAGTCTTCTCGGGCTCATCGAGGTAGCCTAGAGTGACCAGAGGTCCCTCGAGTAATAGCTCACCAATGCCTCCAACCGGTGTCAGAATGTTGTGGTCCGAAACCTCTGTCACCCACGTGTTCAGGCCGACTCCCTTGCCGATTGTCTTCTCCGAGCCGCGCGCCTCTGGAACGCGATGAAGCGTAGCGAATGTAGTACACTCACTCGGCCCGTACATGTTGTGAATTGCCGTCCTGTGCGGAATATTGGTAATGTCATCGGGCCTGAAAGACTCGCCAATCAAATGGAGTGTGTCAAGGGTCGCCAACCCGGCCACATCAAGGGCGCGAATGGTTGACGGGGTGAGAAGTGATACATTTGCCGAGAGCTGACCGATGCCTTGCAGGGGGCTGGTTCTTCTCGTCTGGTCGCTGGGGATGCAGATGGTGCCACCCGCCGCAAGACCTTGGAGGAGATTGCACCACACAAGATCAAATGTGTACGATGCAAAGTCATAGACTCTGGAAGCCTTGCTGAACCCAAGTGCCTGCTGCTGATGCTTAATGGCACTGCTGATGTTGGAATGCGTGACCAGGACACCCTTTGGATTGCCCGTGCTGCCAGAAGTAAACACGACATACAACGGATCTTCCGGCTTAACCACTGGCAACTTGGCGGATGAATCAGGAACGGGGAGCTGGGCCAGAGCAGCCTCGCCAACTACTACCGAGCTTGCTACCGAGGAGTCGGTCAGCCTGCCGACGATTTCTCGCTGGTTTGCGGAGGAGAGGACCAGTGTCGCCTTGACCTGCTGCACGATCATCTTGAGACGTTCCTCTGGCTGCGACGGGTCCATTGCCACCGACGCCGCACCGGCCTTCATGACGGCTAGCATTGCGACTGGCGTCCACACGGACTTTTCAAAGCACAGAGGGACGTAACCCTGCACCCCGAGTCCAACGAGATGATGAGCCATTCGGGTGGACCACATGTCCAGCTCTTGATATGTCAGCTGCCCGTCCCAGGCGCACACGGCCACATCGCTAGGCTGTCTAGCAACAGACTCCGCGATGATCTCATGTACGCAGTGGCTGGCAGTCTCGGGGACTTTTGAATTCCAGGTCCAGACATCGAGCAAGTCGGCCGAGTTCAGAGAGATCAGCTCAGCCAAGTTGCTGTCGAGATTCGCAGTGCAGAATTGCCGTAGCATGAATTCGATCTGAGAGATGATCTTGGTCATTTGTGCAGCTGCAACGATGGTCTTGTCGTAGTTGACCTGCAGCCGCACCCCGCCTTGCTTCAACTGGCAGATGATATTGATGGCGTACGTGTCGAAGGCGCCGGCCAATCCCTGCTCGGTGTTGGCTTCATCCTCCTCCTCCGAGTCTGGAGCGAATAGGCCGCCGGCAGTCTGAGTCTCTTCGTCGGGCTGCACAACAAGAAGTGTCTGGAACTGGCAGGCAGCCTTGGCTTCTGGGCTAATTTGGCTGATTTGTAGGAGACCGGCCTGCTCGTACTCGATCATCTTGGTCATCTGCTCCTGCATGCTGGCCAACAGGTGCTTGGCGCTCTGGGCGTAGTCCATCTGAACCCTCAAAGGCACCGTGGCAATGGTCGGACCAACTATACGCTCCACGCCCGGCACAGGAACGTGACGCCCCGCCACTGTTGTTCCGAGGACAATGTCTCGCAGGCCCGTGTACTGCCCGATGATGACTGACAGGGCCGCGCGCAGGACCACCGTGGGAGTGACGTCCGTTTTCGGCCAGCAAAGGCCGCCTATAGAGCGCACGATGCACCCACTCGAATCAGGCTGATAGTTGGGCGAGGGCAATGCCGGGAAGCTCTGTGCTTCCAGGTCCCGAAGCTGATGGCTCCAGAATCTAGCAGTCTGCTCTTGACTGACGCCCTTGACGTGCTGCACAAATGCCTGATACGGTGGCGCGGGCGCGAGTGCGGCGCCATTGTAGGTGCTCTGGAGCGTGCTCAGCATAATCGACATTGACCATCCGTCGTAGAGAGCATGATGAATTGTCCAGACAAGGTAGTGCTGCTGGTCCTGGAGGACGAGCCGGAAGCGCATAAGAGGCACACCGAGACCCATGGGGTGCTTGTTATCGATGCGCATGTAGTGGGCGAGGTCTTCGGATCCATTGGCAGTCACGGTCTCTGGCCATGCGCGGGCCTCGTCAACGACGACCTGCACGAGCCCTTGCCCGGGCAAATCGATGATGCGTGTCCTGAGGATCGGCGTGTTGGCCACCCACTTGTGCCAGGCGTCCTTGAAGCGCGGGACATCAATCTCCTGGCGCACTTGGAAGACTTCCTGGGCAACATAGTCTCCGGCGCGTCTCGCTGTCAACGCCAGCAAGCCCTCCTGCAAAGGCGTGCAAGGGAACACGTCTTGTACCTGCTCTGTCCGGACCGAGCAGAGATTGGCAGCCTCCAGTCGCGTTTGCTGTGCATCATCAGCACCGGATCGGACCAAGGAAAATGGTGTGATTGTCTGCTGGCTAGGTTCGACCAGTGTACCAACCACAGTAGCAAGATCACTCAATCGGGGTCGTTTGAGAATCTCCGCCACCGTCAGGTAGATGCCCTTTTGGCGTGCGAGCCCGACAACTCTCATGGCACTGACCGAGTCGCCGCCGATTCTCAGGAAGCTATCGTCGGCACCGATGGTGTCTGGGCTTATGCCCAACGTGGAAGACCAAAGTTCTTGGATAGTGCGCTCCGCATCGGTTGCAGGTAGCCGCTTCTCTTCCTCCTTGTGGTAGGGGTTCAGAGCCGTCAACCCGTCCAACGTGTAGGCTTCCGCCTCGACGCGCAGGACGCGGCGGTCAATTTTGCCGGCCGTGGTCAGAGGGAACCCGTTTCTCGGGATGAATGCGCTGATCATGATATTGGTGGGTAGAGACTGTGCCAGCTTCTCCTCAATCTCCGTCTGACGCTCATGCATCGATTTGAAGAACCCATCCTTCTCTGCGATGCCGATATCCAAAAAGGCGACCAGGACTGCCTTTTTGCCTTGCAACGGCGTGATGACCTCGACTACAGCCCTGTTGTAGCCCACATCGGAGAGGCATTTCTGGATGACGTGCTCGATGCCTTCCAACTCGAGACGCTGACCATTAAACTTGACTTGCGTGTCTTTGCGGCCCATGAAGATGAGGCTGCCGTCCTGGTGGTAGCGAACGAGGTCGCCCGTCTTGTATAGACGCCCCTGTCGGCCTCCGCTCAATAGCCAAGGCGGGTCTTGGATGAAGGCCGCTGCGGTCTTGTCAGGCTGTCCGAGATAGCCTGGACCGACTAGAGGCCCTTCAAGCAGGAGTTCTCCCACACAACCTACAGGCACCAGCGAGGAGGAATCCTGCGGATCGACAATCCATGTGCACACGCCGACACCAACTCCGATGCTGTCGCTGACCATTTCAGGCGTCACGCGTAATATCGTAGCCGTAGCCGTGCATTCACTCGGGCCATACATGTTGTTGACGTGTCTAACGGACTTTGACCATCGCTGCGCGTCTGACGGCAGTAGTCGCTCTCCGCCGAGGGTTAACGTGTGCAATCTTTTGAGAGCGGCGTCGGTAAGCAGACTGGCCGCGGTAGGCGTCATGTCAATGTGGGTGACCTGGAACCGCTCCATCGACCCGGCGAGGTCGTCACGGCGCTCATCTTGCGAGGGGATGCACAAGCAAGCACCACCAGTCAAGGAGAAGAGCAAGTTCAGCCAGGCTGCGTCAAAGGCGTAGGACGAAAAGTCATATACCCGCGCCAGGGGACTGTCGTACCCGAAGAAGTCTTTCTGGTAGCGGATTGCAGTGCTGAAATTCGAGTGCGTCACGACAACGCCTTTGGGGGTGCCAGTCGTTCCAGAGGTAAACAGAATAAACAGAGGGCTGCTCGGCTTGATGAAAGGTAGCGCGGCGGTCGTCTCGAGAAAAGGTAGCGTCCGAGTCAGCCATGTCTCGTCGACTGCGACGATCTGAGTCGTCGCTGATGTGGTCAATGACTTTGCAAGGCCCTCGTATTTTGTCGATGCCAATAGTAGTTGGGGCTGGACTTGCTGCACGATTGTTCGCAGTCGCTGTTCTGGTTGCTCGGGATCCATTGCCACGGATGCTGCGCCCGCTTTCATGACTGCGAGCATAGCAACCGGCGTCCACATGGATTTCTCAAAGCACAGAGGAACAATCGAGCCTACACAGACTCCTTGACTTGCAAGGTAGCTGGCAAGCCTGGTCGACCAGACGTCGAGCTCTCTGTACGTCATTTTCCCATCCCATGCGTGTATAGCATCGGCGTCGGGAAGCTTTTGCGTCGTATCCATGATCAGGTCATGCACGCAACGGTCAACCGTTTCGGGGACCTGCGCATTCCAGTTCCAGATGGTAGACAAGTCCGTCTGACTGATGGTAATGACGTCGGCGAGCTTGTTGTCGAGGTTATCGGCGATGCACATTCGTCGAAGCACGTGTTCCATCTGGGCAACCATCCGCGATGCCATGTCACTCGCAAAAATCTTGCCATCGTAGTTGACCTGAAGCCACACGCCATTTGGCTCCAGGTGACAGATGATGTTGACGGCATATGTATCAAAAGCTCCCAGAAACCCGGAATCAGGACTATTCTCCTCTTCTTCGGTACCGGGCGCAAACACCGTAGACTTGATGGTCGTTTCTGACTTGTTGGGCTGGACGACAAGCAGCGTTTGGAACTGACAAGCTGTCCTGGCTTCGGAGCTCACGCGGCTGATTTTGAGTAGGCCGGCCTGCTCATACTCAATCATGTCTACCGCTTGCTGCTGCATGTCGGTCAGAAGCTGGCTGACGCTCTTTGTAAAGTCGAGCTGCACACGAAGAGGCACCGTGGCAATCGTGGGGCCGACCATGGCCTCCACGCCATGTACGGGAGCGTGGCGTCCAGCAACAGTCACGCCGTAGAGAACATCCTTTGAGCTGGTGTACTGAGAAATGACAATGGCCCACGCGGCTCGAAGCGCCATGGTGGGCGTCACACCGGCCTGTGGCCATTGCACGTCTCTGATCTGGCGATTCAGGACCGCGGTCGGGCTCGGCTCGTAATCCGGCGCCGGCAGTGTTGGGAAGGGTTGGGCCGCCAGGCCTCGCAGCTGCCCGCCCCAAAACGCTTCGATCTGCCCTTGGTCGCTCATGACGATATGCTTTACAAAGTCTTGGAAAGGAGGTGGTGATGGTGGCGGCGGGGTCTCACTGCTGCCGTGGTAAATCGTCTCGAGCAGAGTGAGCATGAGGGGAATCGACCACCCGTCAAACAGTGCGTGGTGGATGGTCCAGACAAGGTGGTTGCCACGGGCCTGCTGCACCAGGCGAGCATGCAAAAGCGGCGTGCCGAGTTCCATCTGCACCTTTTCATGCTGCCGTACATAGTCGTCCAGGCTACGAGAATCGTCACCGCTGTGCAACGTATCGTCCTGGTTCAGAACGACTTGCACAATGCCCTGGCCGGGAATATCAACCATGCGCGTCCGTAGGATAGGCGTACGTGATACAAAGTCATTCCAGGCAGAGCGGAAGCGGCCGACATCAATCTCGGGAAGCAGCTCAAAGACCTCTGTTGCGATGTAATCCCCCGAGCGCTTCGCCGTCAGCGCAAGCAGTCCTTCCTGCAAGGGCGTGCACGGAAAGATGTCTTGGATATTCTCCGGGGCGACGGAGCAAAGTTTGGATGCGTAGAAGCGGACATCTTCGGCGCTGAGACTCGGCTGCAGCAGCGAAAACGGCTTGACCGTCGTCTCGTCTTGCCCGTTGCTGCTTTCGCCGACCCCCGCCGCAAGGTCGCCGAGACGAGGCTTTTTGAGAATCTCCGCCACTGTCAGACGCAATCCCTTCTCGCGCGCGAGGGAGACGAATTTCATGACAGTGATGGAGTCGCCGCCGACGCGCAGGAAGCTGTCGTCTACTCCGATGCTCGACGGGCTGATGTCCAGAATCGATGCCCAGAGCTGCTGGATCGTCTTTTCAGTCTCCGTCGTCGGTGCTCGCTTCTCCTTGCGGCAGGGGTTCATGGCAGTCAGTTCCTCCAGGTTGAATGCTTCTCCCTTGGCACGAAGGCTTCGACGGTCCAGCTTCCCCGAGACCGTTAGAGGGAAGCCTTTGATCGGAATAAATGCAAAAATCGTCATGTAAGCAGGAAGTCGCCGGGTGAGATGCTCTTCGAGGGTGGCGCCCTTTTCTCTCAGGAGTTTGAAGTAGCCCTCGCCGTCTGGCATCGCGTCCACATCCAAGAATGCGACGAGAACTGGTCGTTTTGAGCCTGTCGGAATGATGTGCTCGACAATGGCTCTAGAATCTCCCGTAGTCTTGGTGAGACATTCCTTGACAATGTGCTCAATCTCGCCAAGCTCTGTCCTTTGGCCGTTGACTTTGATCTGGGTATCTTGGCGGCCGACGAAGATGATCTCGCCGTCTTGGTTGTAACGCACCAGATCACCAGTCTTGTAGACGCGCCCACTACGGCCCGCATGGCCGGGGGCGCCACGAACCAGCCAAGGCGGGTCGTTGATGAAGACGGCAGCAGTCTTCTCAGGATCGCCAATGTACCCAGCCCCGACAAGCGGCCCCTCAATCACCAGCTCTCCGACGGTTTCGATAGGCACAAGCGTGGTGTGATCAGATGGTGATACAATCCACGTGTTGACTCCGAAGCCTGTGCCTATACTGCCTGTGAATTTGGTGCTTCGATCGATATTTGTAATGGTGGACGTTGGCGTGCATTCAGAAGGACCGTATGTGTTCTTCAGCTCGACGTCTTTGGGGAAACGATCCAGCGCTTCCGTGTGGGCTTTTTCGCCTCCCAGTACGATAGTCTGCAGAGTTTCTGCAGTCTTAGGTGAGAGAACGTACGCCATTGTTGGCGTCATTTCAGCGTATGTTACTTTGAGTCTGATGATGGATTCGGAAAAGTTATCTCTGCGATCTTCCTCTGAAGGGATGCAGAGAACGGCACCCGCCGTAAATGTATGCAAAACATTCATCCAGGCGACGTCAAAGGCATACGAGGCAAAGTCGTATACCCTGGAGTCGGGCTTGAAGCCGTGCGCTGTCTGCTGGTATTTTACCGCGCTGCTGAGGTTGGAGTGTCTGATGGAGACACCTTTCGGTCTCCCAGTACTGCCTGACGTAAAGACAATGTATAAGAGGCTGCTTGGGTCGACTGTTGGTAGCGTATCGCCGCCTTCGGGGGCGGGTAGCTGTGCTAGCTGTGCCTCGCCAACCACCACTACCGAAGCTGACGGGGGCATAGAGCTCAGCAACTTGTTTGCGACAAATTGCTGCTTCACCGATGAGATTATCAGAACGGGTTCGACTTGCTGAACAATGACCCGTAGGCGGTCCTCGGGCTGGACAAGGTCCACGGCCACAGAGGCACCTCCGGCTTTCATGACGGCCAACATGACCACCGGCGTCCATAGCGACTTTTCAAAGCATAAAAGCACAATTTTGCCCTGGCCAACACCAAGGCTAACCAGATGATGGGCTAATCGTGTTGAGTAAGTATCGAGTTCTTCGTATGTCATGGTTCCGTCCCAGGAGCAGATGGCCTCGGCCTTTGGCTGCCTGGACGTTACTTCTGCAATGAGATCATGGACACAACGGTTGACCGGCTCCGGTACCGTCGCATTCCAGCCCCAGATTCTTTCCAGATCCGAGGCAGAAATCATGTTGGAATTTTCTGATGAGTCCATTTTGGTTGTCACGAGTAATGTGTTTTTAGTGACGTTGGTATAAGTGGTGCAACTTTGTCAAGCGATTTCAAGCTGAGAGCACTCGTGCTCCTTTGGTGACACGGGCACCACAGCTGGTAGTTGGGCTTATAAGACAAACATTACGCTCAATAGGTAGTGCTGCATGCTCAATAGTACGTATACGAGTTGCGCCTATACACCGTCTTCGGAAACTTCCTGGGCAGGTTGGCAACCGGGGATTAGAACTGTCAGCGCCCCTCCATGGCCACTGATCAGCCAAACTACTAGACAGGGCGTCTTCGCGTTACTACAGAAAGCACACATCCCTTCCAAAACGATGTCAAAGTACGTGATCAAGGGTGCCGAGACCGAGACCGATGAGCACCTACGCCACTGAAGCCATCGCGCGCGCTAGTTCTCGCCGCCCCCCGCCGTCTCTACTCCCGAAGTGGCTGTCTACTAGGCCCACGTACCCCAGGGCTGACGGATCTACGTAGCGCTTACGGGGTGTGTGTTTATTTGACTGTAGAATTTTTTTCGTCAAGTCTCTTGCCTTTGATCACCTCCGTCCGCCGTGCCGGTTTTCCGTGCTTTGAGATGCACGATGTCACTGGCTACGGTCTGATGTGCCGAAGCCCTCAGAGTCTGCGAGTTCTTGGTCCCAGATCTAGCCCACTGAATAACACGCACTCACCGCCTTAGGTGAGGCCAACACCGAAACGTATTGTTATGGTAAAAGACTTTGGCATTCAATTAACCTGCTTACGCTGTAGGGCAGGGTCGCTAGCGCTGAGACTGGCTTCTGACAGGCGCATCACAAGGTACACCAGTGAATTCTTGGAGAATCGGTTTACAAGCCAAAGAGAGAATATGAAAAAAAAAACAACAACAAAGGAAGGTATGCGAACATGCTTTTCTATGGCATCCAAGTCCAGAGAGCCATGAACTCACCATCTCCTTGGCATCTCGGCGAGAAGCGTTGCCCAAGCCAAGAAACGGCTAAGAGATGGTGTGTGGGTAGCATCGCCGCCTCAGAGGAGCCTCAAAACAAGCCTCGCGTCCCTACCAGTACTCGCGGCAGGCCGGGCCATTCCCGTTACCTCGCTCCACAAAAAAAAGCCATAGAATACAAACTGATGCCTTGAACCGGTGCAGCAGCTTCAGCAGGCGGCGCGCCGCCACTGCCGTATCTGAGAGTTGCCACGTCTTTCCGAGACGCGAAACTATTTGCGAGAAACTAAAGCATGTCGTGATCCGGACGACTTCTTTCGCGGTGGGGCCACTGTATTCCTACAAACCAAGCATCGCAACCAAGGTGGTCCGAAATCCGTCATCGAAAAAGGCTGCGAAATCCCGCAGCTCTCTTGCGAAGTGCGACCAAGTCCCGCAATAGAATGCTTTGGGAAATCACCGACGGACACAGTCAGGGAAAGAAAGCTACCGGGTGGTCATAACATTCGCATCGCAAGGTATATGCTTATGAAACTCGTTCAAAGTCTCACGAATTTGGCATTGGTGGTGGTGATCGCTCTGCGTGCTTATGCTACTGAGCCCACTGTCCTACCTGGATGGTATTATGCGAAAGCTCTCTTGGTACGGAGCATCATGTTCAGAAGGATGGTCTGTAGAAGTTCGGGGCGTACGCAACATCTGTTACCATCGGAACCTGTGGATAGTTGAGTGGTTGGCATTGACGTGACCGAAAGCCATAGAGATCCCGCCAGCTAACATGTGCGTCAGGGCCCAGTTCAGAGGCACAGGCGGGGTTTGCTCTGCTTTTGATACTTGGCGCCGTGGCACATACTGCAGCAGACTTGTCCGGGACTTAGTCGAGTGCTCAATGGAGAAGCTGGTACTTGCGTAGGGAGGTAATCACAGACTAGGTACACCCAGTTCAAGCAGAGGTTGCGACTAGGTGTGGGTATTATTAGTCGACAGCGAGCACACCAGCTGGATAGTGTACTACATATAACTCTTCAACTTCTTATCCTACCGGCAGCCTTGACTTAGAAGTGCTGCCACACTGTGACTCTCTTATCTTTCATACCGCCAACATGGGAGCCAGCTATCTGCACAACTACTACTCTCTGAGTATTGCCGTCCTTTTTGCAGCATGTCTCTTCATTGGAAGAGTCGTATATGCGCTATTCCTCTCTCCGTACTGCCATGTTCCAGGCCCGAGAATTTGCAAGATTACCCGTCTTTGGGTGGACTTGCATGACATCTTTCTACGACGCAATCAACAAATCTACAAGTGGCATCAGAGATATGGCCCTGTCGTCCTCGTCGCTCCCGGAGAGGTTTCGGTTTCCAGTGCTGCCTCGACCAGGATGATTTACCGCGCCGGCACACAGCATCCCAAGAGTTCCTTCTTCAACAACTTTACCATGTACGGGGAGCGAACAATCTTCACCGCACTCGGGTGCATGGAGCACCGCGCCATGCGAAAGTCAACGTTTGCATTCTACCAGCCCACCACTGTCTACAGCGATTCCGTCATGCATCCTCTGCGTCAACGTGTTCACCTCTTCGTGGATGAACTGAACAACAGCGCGCATGTGGAGTCGACTGTCGGCGCTGACATCTTTAAGCTCACCAACTCGTATGCCTTTGACAACATCACTTCGCTTGTCTATGGCCCGAACCATACATCGCAATCTCTAGAGTCTGTGAAAGAGAAGCAGACTATCCTGGAAGACTGGGCAGAATGCGAGGTCTGGAACAATCTGCTATACACCTTCCCACTCGTCCACAGTTTCATGAAGTTTGCCATTACTCATCTCAAGAACCCCCAGTTCCTGCACGCCGAAGAGAGACTCTTTGAATGGAACATGGAGAGGCTGGACTCGACCATAAAAAGCATCGATACCGCTACAGGATACTCACTTGTCGGCCGGCTGCTCAAGGACAAAAAAGGGAATGATGTGCCTCGCAAGACATTTCTCGCAGCAGAGTGTCTTGACAATATCCATGCAGCGCAGACCACGGTTTCTTTGGCCCTGACATATGCCATCTGGCTCCTGGCCGTCCATCGCAGTTGGCAACGCGAGGTTAGAAACGAGCTGCAAAGTCTGCCTCTAGAGGATGACGGGTTGCCATCTTTCGACGCCATCAAGAACGCACCAGTGCTCGAAGCTTGTCTTCGTGAGTCGCTCCGAACAAAGCCACTTTCCAGTGGCCGAGCGGAGAGAGTTGTCCCCGAAACCCACTTGTACGACGATGTCATGATTCCAGCTGGGGTACGTCGTGAAATTTCATCTCTTCTAACCCCCCTCTTTCTAACCCATCTCTACAGACCATCATTTCGACCTCAACAATAGCGATTCAGCACAACCCTTCCGTATTCCAAAACCCTCACATCTACGACCCTGGTCGCTGGCTGAGAGCGGACGAGGATGAGCTTCGCGCCATGGAAAATTGCTACATCCCATTTGGGTACGGAGCGCGCATTTGTCTAGGAAAGGCATTTGCCATCGCAGAGATTAAGCTTCTGCTGGCCTGCCTACTGCTGAACTTTGATATTCACGAGAATGAGCAGTCGGGCACTAATGCTTCCACAATGAGCCAGTTGGGCACAGAAAATGCGCTCCCGCGGGGACTCCGATGCGATGTGCTCTTCCGAAGATTGCAAAAAGCGTGAGCATACGGACTAGATGGTGGCCGTGTGGCCATCGAAAAGAAACACCTACACAAGTACAGAGGCTGCATACACGTCTAGAGTATAGATCGTCTTACTGTTCTCATTTGCTTCTGGAACAATACTACGGAATCCAAAGAAGAAAAAAGTTTTTGCGTCATATTTAAAAACAGAATATCAAGAAATAAATAAAAAATTAAATTAAATGACCATTTGACGTAATGCTGCTTACAACTTTCCCTTATTAACTGTAGAACCTGCCTGGCTGGGACAAGGGCGTAGGGAACGAACTCTCCGAGTGTAATGAATAAGCTGCATGTCTCGGGATAGAACAAAAAAAGTCGGTTCGTGTATTCAGGGCTCAATCTGCATGTCTCGGAGAGTTGCTGGCTGGGTAGCGAAAAGTCAGTCTACGAATTATGTTGCACATTGTGCACGAACCCTGAGGGCAGCAAAGAACTCGTTTATCACCCCACGGAGAACTGTAGTCAGCTCGGCAGTTGAGATCCATATGTTTCATCACGACAGTGCCATCATCACGCCACAGTGAACAGATCATACCGGGATAAACGAACGTGTTGCACTCAAAGATGAATGATGAGACTAGAATCGGCGGCCGGCATTGAGGTGTGGGAGCCACTCAGGCCTAGACCAATGAAGGAAGGGCAACGGTGTCGAGATTTCGGCTGAGCGACAAGCGGCATGTCATATGGCCAGGCGTATTGGTCTCGGTTGTCGCATTCGCTCTCGGTCGTTGCAGTGCGACTGCAGGCGCTGGGCGTATTGCGAGCAGGCACATGTAGGCACATATTCGTTTTTGTGACAAATACCAAGAAGGGCTTGCGGCTCTCACGGATATGCAGGCCCGTCAGCATGCAGTAGCTCGTCAAACATATGAGATGGAGCTAGGTCAGGGCACGCTCGCGGCCTGGCGAGTTGTTTTGGCTGGTCGAATTACGCAAGCCTTCAGCAGGGTAGCAGCACGGGGTGTGCGGGATAACCACGGCCCAACCGGGACAAGGCAGGATAGATCCGACAGGCTCTAGAGCTCTTGGCTTTGAATTTGACAACTGGGTCTGAATGATGCTCGGCTTGTTGGGGGCGTAACCTAGTTTATTAGCCCGGGCGGCTTGAGGGGAGTAGTCTTGGTCTGATTTACCTCCGGTCGCCCCTCTCCACAACTAGTTATAAACGAATAAGATGACCAGCATGGATCAGATGAGAGACAAAAAAAAAAAAGCCGCCGGTTCATCCACACCAAGAAGTCGCCGAGCAAGCAAGCAAGCAAGTAAGCGGGAATGGTGGGTTTCATAAGCTTGGTTATATGAGAAGCCAGGGAAGTCTGCACTTGAACTCGAGCGAGCCATACAGGTCGCGGCTGTTTGCTAGTTAGCCCAAGCCAGGAAGGTATTCAACATCATGACCCTTTTTGACTTCTATCAGCCCTAACAGTTCAGTGGCGTTTTCCTGGTAAGCGCTTCTTGGTGGTGGCGTTGAAGCCCATCCCGCACTCGATTGATGGCGGCGTAGTGGATGGACAGTCTGGATCGGCGTGCCCATCATCTTGACAAGGAAGGATTTAAGAAGGAAAAAAAAGTAACAGAAATAAAGACACGCTACCAGGAAACCAGGGCGTGCTGTAATACCGAAGAACGCTAACAGGGTGTGTAGATAGTTTGATGCCGCCCACTGTAAGCCGCGCTGTCCAAGGCAAATCACCTTGACCCTTTCAAGCGATGGCCGTTCTCAGAGGCGGTGGCGCGTCCCCCCCCCTTCGTTAGGTCAGCCAGCCTACAGTAGTAGTACACTTGCACATAACTTCAGCAAACACATTCATTCGTGCTCACGCACAAAGTTTGGATGCGGATTTTGTCCATCTCTTGATCTGTTTCCCTTGATCAAGGTCTAGTCGGCATTCAACACCAGAGGAGAAACAAAGCCCCCAACTTGGCGGCTTTCAAGTTTGACATTGGCAGCTGCAAAACCGCAAGTTGCGCGGGCGTCCCTCGTTTCAAGACAAACACGCCGTCGCGATGCAGTCGAACCACAGCTGTACCATCGATGTCGAGAGGGCCTTTGGGCCATCCGTCTCCTCGGCATGTCTTGGTGGCTTCGACTTCACTCTGCTCTTCGAGGAGACGATCCTCACAATCCTGCCGCTGAGCCTGACTTGCAAGTTCCTGATAAACGCTCGCCTGCGCCGAGCAGCTCTCTAATCATCGTCCACAGTCTTCCTATCAGTTGGGCGCGCTCTTCAACTGCGAGATGCGCTCGCCAAGGTCGAAAAGTCCTGGCTCTTGCCCATTAAAATGGTACTGCTAATGTTACGAAGCCCCCGGAGAGCTCTGGCCCTGGCTAACGGATATCCAAGGTCTCATACGGGGTGTACATTGTTTTGCAGATTGTCCTCTTGGCGTTGTGGGCGCAACCCGATGCTCCCAAAACAATGTCCACACTCGCTGCGCTCTCAGTCACTCTAGTCACGTCTCTATTCCTTCTGTATCTCTCCTATCTGGAGCACACACGATCCGTGCGGCCCTCGACTCTACTGACCCTGTACTTGGGCCTCTCTACTCTTCTCGATCTTGCACGTGTTCGGACATTGTTCTACCTTCAATCAGCTGATCACCTTGCCGCGGTTTTTGTGGCTGGCTTCTCCGTCAAGGTCGTTCTTTTTGTTCTGGAGCTCTATGAAAAGCGTCGCCTGCTTCGCCCCAAATGGCAGGATGCCTCGCCCGAAGCTACGAGCAGCACGTACAGCAGAGCACTATTTATCTGGTTGAATGATCTGATGATGAAAGGATTCCGTTCGTCCCTGACCGTCGACACATTGACACCCATAGATAGCGATCTCCTCCGGGCCTCTGAGCCATCATCACTTCTGGCAAGGTGGAATCAAGGTTAGTTGCCTTGTATCCATTCGAGTATTCAAAGTGCTAACAACTTGGTAAGCGGATCAATCAAAGAAGCACGCGCTACTGTGGACCTTTATAATGCACTACAAATGGCAGATACTGGCTGCCATGCCGGCCCGACTTGCCTACTCGGCCTTTACTATTGCCCAGCCTTTCCTAGTGCAGAGAGTTCTCGACTACGTCGCCGCGCCCCCAGCAGAATCCGACAAGAATACGGGCTACGGATTGATCGCTGCCTACGCTCTCGTCTATATAGGGATTGCTGTACGTAACGCGATACCAACTCGTACAATCCAAACTAATAGTCGCGTGCAGATATCGTATGCAGTCTACGAGCTCAAGGTGTATCGTGCCATCACTCTGTTCCGTGGCAGCCTCATTTCCGTTATTTTCGACAAGACACTACGAGTCAGCTCCCATGCTGCTTCTGACGCCGAGGCAATGACTCTCATGAGCGCTGATATTGATCGTATCGGGGAGAGTATGGAGGACGTCCACGAATTGTACGCAGGTCCACTCGAGCTTGGCCTTACTTTATGGCTTCTGTATCGATTTCTCGGAGTGGCAATGTCCGCTTCCACCGCTTTTATTATTGGTATGATAACACACCCCTGGCTCACATCAGCCATCACGTGAAACTGACCTGGAGCAGTATGTCTCGTCGCAAGCTTACGGGTTGCAACCATCGCTGGTGATGCCCAAGTGCCATGGCTCGAGGCTATTGAAACACGGTTGGAAGCAACATCTGGCGCTCTGGGTGCACTGAAAGGAATCAGAATGACCGGGGTGAGTGGTACCATCTCCGCGATGATTACCCGCCTTCGGCAGGAGGAGATTCGCTCTTCTCTTCGCTACCGTCTTTGGAACATTTTCCTGAATGCTGGATGTGAGTACATGTACAAAAACAAAGCCTGTGAGACCACTCTGACAAGCTTTAGTCTACGTATCATCTACCTTTGCTCCTGTCTGGGGATTTGGCGTCTTCATTTTGCTGGCCAGATCAAGACACACGCAGACGCTTACCGAACAAATTATTTTCCCCGCCTTGACTCTGTACGAACTGTCGGACCAACCAACCGTCAACATACCCGACGCGCTTGAGCATGCGCAGACCATCTTGAACTGCTTTGAGCGCATCCAGGAGTACTTGGTCGCAGATGAGCAAGGCGAATCCAACACCGACTCTGAAACGGAAGATTCAAAGGCCGCAGATAACAACGAAAAGGATGGCTCGAGTACTACTTCATCTCAGGAGAAGAAGGCAGGTATCGAAGAGACTGTGCAGCCTGATACTGTTCCGGAAATGCAACACATGGCAGTCGCTGACGCGATCTTCACTGCACGTAATGCCACTGCCGCGTACTCCTCCGAGAAGGAGCCCGTGCTCAAATCTCTCAGCTTCGACATGCTCAAGTCCAAGACTACCATGGTCATTGGACCTGTTGGCTGTGGCAAGTCCACACTTCTGCGACTTCTCCTTGGTGAAGTTCCTGAGGTAGGGGGCTCCGTTGAACGAAATTTCCCCAGTTCCGCATATTGCCCGCAGTCCTCTTGGATCTTCCGAGGCACAATCCGTGACAATATCGTTGGATTATCCACGTGGGATGAGCCTCGATACAAGAGTGTTGTGCAAGCATGTTCGCTTTCGGCAGACTTTGATATTCTTCCCAACGGTGACCGCACAGAAGTAGGTACGCGTGGTTCACACCTCAGTGGTGGTCAGCAAATGCGTATTGTAAGTATAAGTGTCCTGCATACTAGTAGGCCATGTAGCTAACGGCACAGTCACTCGCACGAGCCCTCTTCTCAGGTGAGGATGTCATCATTCTCGACGACGTATTGGCAGGAGTCGACCGTATTACCGAATCCAGCATCCTTGACTCCGTCTTTGGTCGCGACGGGCTACTCCGACAGTGGAACTCTACGACAATCCTGGCCACGAGTTCGAGTGAGTACCGTGGATGTGCAAATCTGTATAGTGCTAATTCACCATCACCATAGTCCGCCACCTGCGCTACTCTGACTCCGTCATCGTTCTCGATAGACAAGGCAACATCACTCAACAATGCACACCGGAAGAGCTCGCCGATATTAAACTCGACCTGGAGCGGTCAGACGATGATGAATCGACCGATGGTGAGCCGGAGCTAGATCTTGAACTTCCTGACGAAATCCTGGAGCATATGGCCGCCGCTGAAGTAGAGGACGTCGATGGTGCGCGTCGTGTCGGTGACATCAAGATCTATGCCTATTTTATCAGCGTGGCTGGTTGGTGGTACATGGTGCTCTACGTATTTCTCTACTCTGCCTTTGTATTTGGCCTCAGATTCCCAGGTGAGTCACCGATGCTACATGCAAACAAGCCCCCAAACCCCCATAACTGACTATAATGCAGCCATCTGGCTACAGTGGTGGGCAAATGCCAATGAAAAGCACCCCAATGAACACATCGGATACTGGCTCGGTGTTTATGCTGCCATTGCAGCAACGGCTTTCTTGGGAAGTGTTGCGTCCGACTCTGTCTTCCAGCTGAAAATTGTTCCCAAGATGATGGTGGAATTTCACGACCGTCTGCTGTCCACGACAATGCATGCAACGACAAGATTCATCACCTCGAAAGATACCGGCACGATTCTTAATCGATTCAGTCAAGATCTCAACCTCATCGATAGCGAACTCCCCAGTGCGCTGGACAAGACGATTATTGCCATCTTGTCCGCTCTATTTTCTGCTGTTCTGGTGTTCATTGGCTCCAGTTATGTAGGTGCGGCCATACCGCTCTGCATTGGTGCTCTGTACATAATTCAATTGTACTACCTCCGCACATCGCGTCAGCTTCGATTGCTGGACATTGAATCCAAGGCACCGCTCTTTTCGCTCTTTGTGGAGAGTATTGAGGGTCTTGCTAGCATTCGTGCTTACAACTGGTCCGGCCATTACATGCAGCGCAGCATCGACATCCTCAACTCGTCGCAGAAGCCATACTACCTGATGTGGTGCATCCAGCGATGGCTGACGCTGGTCCTGAATCTGGTTGTTGCCGCTGTTGCCATCCTACTTGTCGGTCTGGCGACCAATATTCGCAGTGGCTCTACAGGCTTTCTCGGCGTCGCACTATTCAACATTGTCTCGTTCAGTCAGACTCTGCAGCTGGTTGTCACGGAATGGACACATCTGGAAACGGCCATCGGTGCTGTCAGTCGTGTTCGCTCGTTCGTGCTCGGAACTGAACGAGAGGACGCCATCGGCGAGACTGAGGATCTGCCTAGCGAGTGGCCCAAGAGCGGATCAATCACATTCACGAATGTCTCTGCTTCGTATGAGGCTAGTCTAGGACCCGTTCTTCAAAACATTGATCTCACCATCAAGAGCGGTGAAAGAATCGCCATTTGCGGTCGCACTGGCAGGTAAGCTTCACCCAAACTTTCTGACCATCAACATGGGCGGTTGTCTAATGTAGCTATAGCGGTAAATCTTCCTGTGTCTCTTCTCTTTTCCGCATGCTTGACCTTGATACTGGCTCGATCCTGATTGATGGTGTCGACATTGCCAAGGCACCGAGGGAGGAGCTACGCATGCGACTGAACACTGTTCCGCAGCAACCGTTTTTCCTCTACGGCAGCGTGCGCGAGAACATTGACCCTCTCGGCACGGCAACCGACGAGCGTCTCATCGAAGTCCTTACAGCTGTTCAGCTGTGGGATATCTTTGAAGAACATGGCGGACTCGACGAAGACATGGACTCGGATCTGCTCTCTCACGGACAGCGACAACTATTTTGCCTGGGGCGTGCCATGGTCCGCAGTGGCCGTATCCTAGTTCTGGACGAGTTTTCAAGCAGGTACGTCGAGTGACAAGGCAACGAATGACGAATGATTTATTAACTTGTTTGCAGTGTTGATGCCGATACGGACGAGACAATGCACCGCATCATCCACGATGAGTTTGAGGGACAGACTGTGATTGCCATTGCACACAAGCTGGACACGATTCTCGATTTCGATCGCGTCGTATTCCTAGACAAGGGCACAATTGCGGAAATGGGCGCTCCGCGAGAACTTCTTGCCACGGAAGGATCCCTGTTCCGAGCACAGTATGAGAGTGCTGCTAATTAAAGCCGGCGCGTCGATACCAACCAGAGTGGGATAAATGGGCTGTACACGGGGTATACCGGCGTCTTCTTTTTTCATGTCATTGTTTCAAAAGTCATATTTGGATACTCGGATCGCTACATGCAGATTGGAAAAGTTGTAATGCTTTGATGTCTGGTACGCCTTGACAATTGTGGTATCGAGTTTGCAGGTGATGTACTATAGCGATGTATCTACGATACGATGCGCATTGGACAAGTGTTCTATGCAAGTTTCCTGTATAAAGGAATGCACTGCTTGTAGAAAACAAGGCCAATGAATCAACACCTTGACATGTCAGGTATTTCTCCCATGGCACTGCTGGTGAGCCATTGAGACCGATCAGGGTCGCTCACTGGCTGAAAACGGAGCCCTCGACCAGCGGGACGCAGCACAGCCGCATACTTAGGTGGCTCATTACTCCGTACATGAGACAAAGGACCGTGGCATTGACCTTTGTATTTATGATCATGTTGCCGTACTATTATTGCCCGCGGATGGACATTTTACAAATTATTTTCTCCTTTTTTCTTCGATCCGAGATGGGAACCGGGTTTATTGAGAGATTTGGGAGATTTTTCTACGACGGCGGAGAAAATGGATGCGCGTGTCATTTTTCTGGGCGGCAGCCGCCCACGTTGGGCGGTCACGGGGCAGACAGCACACATGTACACAACCAACTACCTTACCCAACTTTTTACCTACCGATAACTGGTAGTTGGTAGTTTGGCAGTTGCTGTCTGTTTCAGAGCTGAGGGGTGGCGATGAACGGGCATGTGTACGGAGCAAGTACAAGCAACGACTCGGCCAGATGTCGCGGGCTGCCCTGGTCTGCATGAGAGAGAAGAAGAGGAGAAAAGAGAGAGAAAAAAAACACAACAAAGTGTGTCGGATTGCTGATGAAAAAGGAGCGCGCAGGCCACTCACTCCATGCCAAAACGAAACGATCGACCACGTCCCGGTAGTTTTTTTTTTTTTTTTTTGATACGCTCGACGGGAGGGAGAGAGGCCCGACGAACGCTGACATGTGCAAAGTTTTGAGACACGGTGGCCCGAGAGCATCACCAGAGTAAGGTAGGGTAGGTAGGTAGGTGAGTGAATGCGCGCATCAGAACTTGCATGTTCTGGTCATGTCAGGGGATGAGGACTTGTTACTTGGTGAAGATGGCTGGGCGTTTGTGAATAGCTTGGTCGGGAGGAGGAGGAAGAGGAGGAGTTGCACCGGCTTTACTGGGAGGCGAGCAATGGCTCGAGTTCGTTTGGCTTCCCTTTTTTTTTCTTCAAAATTAAAAAGGGTATTGCCCATCATTGTTCTGACAATGTGGGCAAAACATGGGCTGTGTCATTGTTATTGGTAGTTATAGCAGGGGGAGGAGGGGTAGACTTTTTGCGGGCGGTCCTGGGCGCGATGATCAACATGATTCGAAATTGAAAGGGCCTTTTTTGTGAGGCTGTTGCAAGTACAGAAGACAGATTGTATATATATATTTCGAATTTTGCATTGCATGGCTTTAGTTTCGTTTCTGATTTCCCTCTTCCTTCTTCTCTCTCTCTCTCTCTTCCCTAGCATGGCGTTTCTGATTTGCGGGATCTTCCACGGAAAGAACTTTGAGGTTTCTTATTCGTCATGCTGCAGCAGTTTGAACGAATCAATGATGCGCACCAACGAGGTCATGGCATGAAAGAGGTAGGTAGGGGTGTGTGTCGGAGCGAACCAGGCTCTTTGAGCCTTTTTTTTTTTCTTCTGGGGAGGGGGGTGTTCCTGTTGGTGGTTGTCCCTTGTCCCCGCCTTGAAACTGAAAAAAGAGAAAGGCTGTGGGTTCGACGATGACAAGGGGGAAAAGGGCCTGGGGCCTGGGGCGCCACGCGGCTTCTGTTTCTGCAGGATCATCCACGCTTGCGTGCTTGCGTGCTAAAGTAAGTACTTACCTGAATGAGGAACATTGACATGCAAATGCAAGAAATGTGACCAGGGTCGGACGTTGCCTCCGGCTTGCCGCAGCAAAGGGCTGAGAGTGAGTGAAGGATGAAGCCACGCGCGCTAAGTGCTTTGGATGGAGGGTCGGCTGAGTGAAGAAAAAGGGGGGAGAGGGAGAGAAGGAGACAAAGTCGTTCACGAAGAAGAAAAAATGAAAATGAAAAAAAAAAAAAAATCAAGCAACATGGGATGGAACGTAGCAAAAGGGCCAGCATCGTATTCTCAGTGCCGGGTCGGGTTGACGTCAACCTCGGACAGGCATGGCAAGCAGGCGCAGGGCACTGATACGGAGCCGGGAGTAAGTACGGATACTGACTGACTGAGTAAAGATATGGTAGATGAGGGCCAGGGTCGGTTTTCGGTCGGGAACTGGGGACGGCCAGCGGGTGTGGAGCAGGCCAAGATCGTCAATAGAGTACCAATAAAAAGAGTAAGTGAGGTGAGGTGGGCGACGAGGACGAGTTTGAATGGTGACGATGACGATGATGATGAGATGATTACTAGTATGATGATGATTATGATATGATGGCGTTATGCGATCAATGAGCAGCTTGGTGAGTAGGGCTAGACCAAGTCATGGTGCTTGCAGAACCAGTAGCATTGATGAGAGGGAGAAGCCAAGCCACGGCACAGGAGTCAATCATGCAAGCCATTGGCTATTAGTAGGTACTTACTCCAGGATGTGGCTGAGAGGTCAGTACAGACTACTTAAAACCGACTACGGAGGACTCCGTACTTATATCAGAGGTATAACAAGCATGTAAGTAATAAGCAAGTCCCCCCTTTGCCAGCGACCACTGGCACTTACTCAGTATAACCAAATACTCGGCCTACTTATACGGGACTGCAGAGAGCAACAAGAACATGGTCCCAACATCCACGAATACGGGATCAATTATGTGTATTTACTTTTCAAATATACCGCTATTGATTGTCTAATTTTATTCTTGTCATGAATGTCCTTTTGACTTTTCGTGTCGACCGCAAGTGTTGAGCTGCAGATGAAATTGGTTCGAGTCCCGAGGCCGGATCAGTACTCGTCGGGTACCGCGACGACGAGAAGCAGGCCGCCTGGTGCATTAACCTGTAACTACCTGCTGCATGGGTTAGGTACTTGCCTGCCTATCAGTACCAGTAGTTCCTTGCTGCGCAGCAGTGCAGCCCACGCACACACAACACTGGGCACAGTAAAAGAGGTAAAATGATAATCAGTGATCCGACTATCCCTAGTTATCAACTGACCCCAGCCTTTTCATTCTTCCATTCTTCTTCTTTTCTCTTGTGCTTGAATTGCGACGCTCTCCCTCTCCTCACAGCGCGCGGCGGCGCCCACCCCTCCACAGCGTGGAATGGCGCGCCCCCTCCCCAGCCAGCTTCGCCAGCCAGCCAGCCCCCGCCTCCGAAGCGGAACCCACCAAGAAAAGCCACCAAGAGGCCACTAAAAAAAACGCTGAGCCCACTCTGCTGGCACACCATTCTGGTTGCAGGAACCATGGCGGAGGGCGGGTACCTTTCTTTACCAGTAATAGGTACGGAGTACTATTACATAAATAGGTAGGTACGGAGTAGACTGCTAGGGAAGGAACCCTTGCAATAGAAAAGTCACCACACAGAGGCCGCTTTCTGTTCCCGTCTCCCCATCTGCCCCTCTGCCCATCTTGTCCAAAAGGTACCTCGTGGATACCTTGGCTTGGCCAGTCCCATCCATCCCACTCTCTACACCCACCCCATCGCCCGCAACACCTGTTCCAGTTACCAAGGTAGGCAGGTACTGCTAGATTGGCGTCCTCGACTTCTGGAATGCCGCCCGCCTCACCTGCATCCTGCATCATTCGCACCGCCTGCGAGTGTTGGCTCGCCCAATCTTCCTTCTCTTCTGCGCAAGCCTGTCGTTGCCGTCAACATCGTCGTCGTCTACCGCTTCATTTTTACTTTATACCCCGATTCACAGCTGCCCGTCCTCGCTCTCTTCGTCTTTCGCTGCTGCGTTTCGGCCCTCGCCCTCGCCGTTTTCGTCTTGTTGTCCCAAACCGACCACCAACGCCGCTTCCGAGACACTGCGCGCGCCGTCCAACGTCAAACCACACAGTTGACCAAGCTCGATATTCTTCTTCACAATCTTCTCTTTGGCCTTTTTTTCTTCTTTCTAATCGAGACGACCAACTACCCCAAACCAATGCGCCAATAACAATCTCGCCGACTTTCCCCCTCCCCTCCCTCTCTTCCCCTCCCGCCTTGGTTGCTTCTCGACTCTCGGCACGCTCAGCCAAACGCCCGATACCATGCTGAGACCCGCGACGCCGCTCACGATACTATTCGTTGCCATCCTGGGCCTCTTGGTTGTATCCATCGTATCGGCGCCCCTCGCAAGTAGTATATATCTAGGCAAGGCAGGCGACACAACGTACGGCGTTCTAGGCAAATGCGTCGGCGGCCGGTGCAGTAGCGCCAGCATTGGCTACGATGGTAAGCAGCTCTTCCGCGCAACCGCCTCTTTGCCCTCCAACCAACTCACAATGCTATACAGTCAGCCCCCCTGGCTCAAATCACTTTACCATGTCCGACTCTGTCCGCCAAACGCTTTCCAAATGTCTAGTTCTGCACCTGGTAGCCGCCGCCGTCACGTTCCTCGCGTTGGTTGGGGCTGGAGCTGCCCACACGCATGCCGCCGCGCACTCCGCCCGATACCTTCTCGTTCTCGTACTACTCACTTTTCTCGCCTTTCTCATCACCGTTGCCACGGCCATCGTCGACATCGTCCTCTTCATCCCCCACCAGGCCTTTGGCACCTACCTTGTCATTGCCGCCGCTGTCCTTCTCTTGCTCAACACCGTCATGATGTGTTCGATGCGCCGAGCCATGGTTAGTAGAAAGGCCCGCAGGCGACAAATTGCCGAAAATGCAGAGATGAGCGGCGAAAACTACTACAACCGTGGTGAGCCCTTGAAGCCCTTGACCATGTCTGGCGCGGCTCGAGGTGTCGACGGCCTGCCCGCCTTTGCTTCGTACGAGAGAACCCATCAAAAGGATGACCATGTTAGTGACGAGCGCATCCCGCTTACACAGGTTCGCACGTTGGACCGCTCTCCCCCGACAAACGTCAGTGAACTGTCAAACCTACCCTCGCAGCCCCAGTCCGTCCTGCGTGACGGCTACGCAGGCCAGCCCGGCCAGCGGGACCCGTACGCGGCTCCGGGTCAAGGGTATGGCGCCAATGGCTACTCTAGGTCGCCCGTACAGGGACAGGGCTACCGTGGTGCCCCGCGCAGCGCGTCTGGTGGCTACCGTGGCTATGGCGCTCCTGCCCGCGGCAGAGATGGCTATGGCCGTGGTGGTATGGGCTCTCGCGGTAGAGGTGGTCACTATGGCCAGCCCCGAGATGGGTATGGTGGTCCGGTTGTGGCTGGCGCTGCCGTTGCGGGCGGCGCTATGGCCGGAGCCGCAATGGCCCATGGTGGCTACGACCGACAACCTCCTGCCTCAAATTCGTATGATAACCGCGTCAACCAGCCAGTCACCGACCGAGGAGAATATAACAACTGGGGATCGCAAAACCACGCAGGCTATGCAACCACTGAAGCGGGTCTGCCGCGCGCAGAATCTCCACCTCCACTACACCCTGAAGCCTCCGCGTCTGATGGTCTTGTTCAGCCTGATGAGATGGCTACCAACACGTCAAACCAGCAAGGCTACGGCACAACGGCCCCTAATCCGGCCGACAATGACGTGGGTGCTGCTGTTCACATGTCGCATGGGCACACCGAAGGACAGAGTCGTCCTGCCTACATGAGCGACGGGAGCAAGTACAGCACTGAAGAGTATCTCCCTCCCCGCGCTGCCTGGAACCAAGGTTCTGGTAGGCAGGGCCACCGGGTTCCGTCTTCCGTCTACAGCATCCAACGGCGCTCCTCAGGCCCCGACAACCGCGGACCGACCAGCCCCCTCGCAACTGGTCCTACCCCTCAAGGCGGCTACTATGAGGACGTGGAGCCACGATACGAGACGACCGATACGTACGGTGGCTTCGTTACATCGCCTCTAAGCCCTACTTACGAGGACGCGCACGCCATGGATGGATCGCGCAGCCCTGCGGGCTCAGAAAGATCCAATTTTACGTCGGTTTCGCAACGGGGCATTAACCCACGCTGGCATCCGCAGCCACCTCCCGTACCGGGCAGCGGCGCGCGTCAAGCCGTGCAACAGCGCCACGATATACTCCTGGACAACCCCGACTTTCAGCTCCCAGGCGGACGGTCTGGCAAGCCCGCGCACGGCAACCCGTCCGGCCTAATTCCTGGCAGTGCGTACCCCAACGCGATCTAAGAGGATGCACTGGATTTTGACACTCTATTTCGTACCCCTTTCGTTTCTATAATCTCCGACCTGTCTTGGAATTGGACATATGTGCCTCTTGCGGCAGTCAGCCGCCCTTTACTTCTTCTTCTTCTTCTTCTTGCTGAGTGGAGCTCGAACAGGATCTGAGCACCCTTTTTGTATAAGTCTTGCTTTCTTTGCGGTTCATTTCGACAAGGGTAATACTCTTTTTTTCAACACTTTTTCTACCTTTTCACTACCCTTTTTTTATGAAAAACGCCATTCTAGCTTCAAACCGGTCGGCGCACGACCATGGAACCTTTGTTCCTTTTTTTTGTTGTTAAAGCGTGTGCAGTCAGAGGAGGATTCTTGGCGAATAAGAAGCACTAGGTATGCGCCACCAAGATGGTGTCGCGAGGTACACGACAAGGGTGGAACAAGAATCGGTTCTGGTGTAAGTACCAGATTACAACCAGTAACGGGAGCGTTTTTGCCAAGCGAGGATAGCTATGGGATATCAGATATATGCCATATGTAATACAACAAAAGTTACAACTTGTCAAAGAAATGACTGTCTTGATGCTAGTGAAGCGTGTTGAGCAGTGGGATGTGTTTCAATGCTCGTTTGCACTTATGACGTGGGAGGGACATTTGGGCGCCAAATACTGCAGGTGGCGGCATTCGTTTGCAGACTCGATTTGATTTTTTGCTATCTATAGCCTATGCGGCTCGACTACTTTTTTTTTCCCTTTTGTCTTTGTCATTCTCTTCGCAGGAGGATACCGCAAGAAAAAAACACGGTTCCGCCATTATCAGTTCATCCACTCCTCATGGCCAGAACGCTTACGATGCTGCCGACGAAATAGAACCCATCCTGACGACGAGAAGACGCTCTCCATTCACTCATTTCCTCTCCCTGCCATATACCTACAAGAATCTCTGTGCCATATCCTTTCCCCTTTTGCTCGCCCTCGAAATCGAATCTCCTTTTCTTCTTTTTGGACATGGGCGCATGCCACTCGCTTATCTTCATCCTCTCCTTCTGCGCTTCGTTTTTTTTATGGAATTTGAAGGTTTGATTGTTGAATTTTGACTGTCCCTTTTTGGATTCATTAAGTATCAGGTACGCACCGTTTCTTTTTCTGCCGAATCTCTCATCTCGCCTTCTTTCCCCTTTCAGACGCGGTGAGGGGGCTGCAGACTCTCGAGGAAGGTGCCCGCTCTTGCTTCTGGCCTTTTGGCAGAGATATCTGCCAACCTTGATACCTTGTCTAACCTACCTTCCTCTACTACCTATGATGACCAGGAACTCTTGGTACAATATCGAGATCATGGTTTGCTCTCTCTTAAGCTTGCACTGATTCCTTGGCCATTCTTGGGTGCAGTCTTTCTCTATACATTTTGTTTTCTTGACCTTTGGAGATTGTGTTGGAGACGAGCGCTGCTGTTTTGGCGTCCACATATTTGCCCTCGTCTAATTCGAACTTTCCCAGATCTCCTTTTTTCCTCTGTGTTTCTGTCTATTTGTTCGACATCTTGGTCAAGTCATTTAATCGAGAAGCAAGACATACCCGCACGCTTGAAAGAAGAAAATAATAATACCCCGGGGGGGCGAAACAAACAAACAAAAAAAGACATTGTCTCGAGATGGAGAAGCCATCACCAACAGACAGCATCTCTCCTTCCACCGCCAGTGGCTCGTCTAACCAGCCCGCCCAGCCTACCTACACGACTGCCGGCACCATTTACAACCCAAACTTGTCCCAACCGCTGCAGCCTCCTACCAGACGAGGCCGATCGCTCAAGTGGACGTCTGGCGGCGCCTACTCCGACCTATCCTTACTACCACGCTCTCTCCTGGCGTCCCTGCAGGCCAAAAGCAACGGCCGCAGCTCTCCGTATCTCACGGCTCAGTATACGCCTCTACAACAAAACTACGACCGAGCAGCAAATCCCATCATCAGAAACGGCTGCTTTGATGATATGCCTTCCCGCTGGGCCAGCTCTCTGAACGGCGCTGCTCTCGAGGCAGAGGACGTGATGAGTTACAGTGCCAGTGATCGGGACCACGATGGAGATGACGAGGATGAGGATGAAGACGATGGCATCGACAACATCATGATGAACATGACGGTCAAGTCGCTCCATAATCTCGCATCATACCCAAACCCCAACCAGAAGAAGGCTCAGAAAGCCCTCCTCCGCCCGGTCAAGCCGAGACTCAGCCTCCAGAATCATGTTGATGCAAAAGACATGCCGGTCCAGTCCTGGGACCCAAGACCACCAGTCCCTGATCCGGTCTATGACCGATTCTGGGCCAAACCGCGACTGTCCAACTCGGACTCTGTGGCATCGCAGCTGATGGCCAGGGCTGAGCTGCAGAGCATTGCCGAGCGAGGACAGCGTGAGGGACCGAGCCCGCCATCCAACAAGGACAGGAATGAGCAGAGCACCGCCTGGCTTACACACATGGCACTCGGTGCCCCCAGGCCGCTGACGGCTGGGCCGCCTGGACAGCGCCAATACCGTGCGTCGACGTTCAAGTCTACCTTTAAAGCACTGAGCACTGATGCCCCGTCTGCGAAACAGGCGGAGGAGGAAGAGGACGCGTACAGTGTGACGGCACGCGTTCTGCAGCACGCGGGAATTGACGATGCCCGCGGCAAGCTCGAGGGCTCGCTGTCTCGACAAGAGTCGGAAGTAGCTTACTACACGCAGCTCTTTCAAGGCAGCCAAGTGCTGCAGTCCGGCTCATCAAACGGGAGCTACGGCATTGTAGGGTCCCCTGACAGGGGAACGAAGAGGCCGGCTGCGGACGTGCTCAGAGCTTCCGACGTAGCGCTCGCACGACCTGAATGGGGCCTGCGGGTGTCAGACGGTGGAGAGGTGGTTCGCAAGAGCCCCGAGTATGAGGCGAGCCTTGCGGCCTACATGGAAAAGATGAACAGGCTGTGGTATTATGGGTGCGAGACACTGTGCGGGGAGGTTGTGCGGGAGGTGGACAGGGCTCAGGAGAGTGTGGGTGTGATTGGGGACAGACGACCAGGACAGGAGGGATGGAACAGGCACGGGGAGCTCAAGATTGAAGATGCGAACAAGATGGAGGTGGCAGAGCATGCTAGGCCCCTTTTAGACATGGCCATGAATAACTTGGAGCGCAGTCTCGGAGAGCTTGTCAAGAAGCGCCATGGCCAGTAGGGTAGGGAGCGAGCAGATGAAGCCAGTGTTGGGGTAGGATGGACAAGTGTAGCAGCTGATAGGTAATAGGACAATGTTGTGCTCATGTGTCGACTTTGCGCGTCTAGTGCGGCTGGACTGTTGGCTGTTGCTGCTAGTGGAGCTGGCGACAAGGCCATGATGGAGAGTACATGGCAATGGGAGATGGCAAGACTAGTCTGATGTGCAAGGCTGTGGGCGATGAAGGTATGTTACCGTATGTACTCGTTACTGGCGACGAAGTCTAGGTAGGGGAAGAGGCGCATTGCTAGCGCGCGGGCTAGCGGGAGCTTGTTTCCAGGTTTGGGCAAGGGTCAAAGAGCAAGTCGCACTCGTAAGGGTGTGCACTTGAATTCTAGCATGTGTACTCTGTAACAATAATGACAAGAATAAAGGGATGGCAAGGATACGCTCAAGGGAAAGAAAAAGGAAAAGGAAAGAGGAAAAATAAAGTGGTTGCATGACAAGACACGTGGTGAATGTGTGTGTGTGTGTAGGAGAGGGAGAGCGCGTGAGAGGGCGCGTGTGGCACGCAAACGACGGCGATGCGTTGGCGATTGAAAAAAAGGCCACACTATCGGACGCTACTTAGTATATATTAATTTTGCAGCAAAGAGGAGGGAGGGAGCGTGACGCCGAAGGGATGTCGGTTTTTTGATTATCCGTTGTTATAGAGAGAGAGAGAGAGAGAGAGAGAGAGAGAGAGAGAGAGAGAAGAAGAAGAGGAAGAAAAGAAGGAGAAAAAGATCGGGTTGTTTGATGGCAATTCTATCCTCCTTTATCATTTCGGACAAGATGTGCGATACCCCTGAGGATGAAGAAAAGGGGCGGCCCGCTTACTGGGCTGAGGGGTCTCGTGCACAGTTGCCCAAGGCAGAAGTTGGGGCGGAGAATTGAGAAGGGCTGCTGTCATTTCCCGACTTTGACCTTTTTTCTCATTGTATGCAGATGTTCTTGTTTTTTTTTGTCAAGATAATATTTAATCATTTTAACGTATAAAAGAGAGAGACAGAGACAAGACATAATACTAAGTAAGTCTATATTCTCCGTACAGGGCGCAGTTTTATGCACGCGTGACGTTTCGTCATATCTGGCCATATACCTCGTGGGTCCCGCGCGCGCCGCTCTTTTTTTTTTTTTTTTTCCTTTCAAATGTGTCCGAATTAATCCGTACTGGTACGCCGTACGGATACAAACAATTTATTCAAGTAATCTGCACCCAAGTGCCCCCCCTCCCTCTCCCTCACCCCTTTCCATCTCTGGCATCATCACCCATCCTCGGTTACTCAGTACACTTTTCCAACGGTCGCTTCCCCCTTTTGTTTCTCGACAACCCATTTTAGTCTTGTTCCTGTCGATTTTGGAATATTTTTTCCCATCATCTGTTTCTTCCTCTTCTTCTTCTCTAATACAGAAGCCTCGTTGGCCATAATCCCCTCCTTTTTTCCTCTTCTCGCGTGACGCACAATCGTCACAGAGCCCTTTTTTAGCATCTTTCGTTTCCAATAAACCCACCATCCATTCTTGCCCCCCCCCCTCCCCCCTTCCCTCCCCTGGCCTCGGGTGTTGCCCCCTTGTTCCGCCCCAACAAAAGAGACACGAGGAAAAAAAAAGAAAGGGACAGGGAGAGACCTCGCTGGCCAAGACTTGCCAACTACCTTGCGCATCACCGACCTGCTTCGTCCCCGTCCCTCCACGACGTACGGATACGCGCCAACGATTTCACACGACCACAACAACGCCGTCCCCACGAGAAGACGAAGAAAAAAAACGAAGCAATTCGCGCCGCTCGCCCATCATGGTCTACATCCGCCACAGCGAGCTGCCCGCGCTGCGCGAGTACAAGTATTCGTCGGTCGATCGATCGCTCGTCTCAAAGTACATCCTCAAGCCCTTTTACACCAATTTTGTCATTCACCTCTTCCCCATGACCATGGCGCCCAACATGATTACCCTGACCGGCCTCGTCTTTGTCGTCATCAACTTCCTCACGCTGCTGTGGTACAACCCGACGCTCGACCAGGACTGCCCCTCCTGGGTCTACTTTAGCTGGGCCATTGGCCTCTTCCTCTACCAGACCTTTGATGCCGTCGACGGCGCGCAAGCGTAAGTTTTTTTCTCTCTTTTTGGTCTCGCTTCGCTCGGCGCATCTTGCAAAGGAGCGTATCCTGCAAAAGAGCGCGTCTTGTAAAGGATGCGCTCATGATTGCAAAGACGTTTGCTTCTGCGATCCACATCGAGCGCAGCGAGGAAAAACCTTCTGCGGTCCACGTCGAGCGCAGCGGGGAAAAAAAACAGAAGAAAAAAAAATACTAACAGCCGTATAGTCGTCGCACCAAACAATCCGGTCCGCTCGGTGAACTCTTTGACCATGGCGTCGACGCCCTCAACACCTCCCTCGAAGTCCTCATCTTTGCCGCCTCTCAGAACATGGGCCAGGGCTGGAAGACGGTCGCCACCCTCTTTGCCTGTACGCACACCTCCCCGACCCTTTCCTCTCGCGCACCAATATGCTAATCCCGCTCCCTCAGCACTCCTTACATTTTACGTTCAGACCTGGGATGAGTACCACACAAAGACCCTCACCCTCGGCATCGTCAACGGCCCCGTCGAGGGTGTCCTCATCCTCGTCCTCGTCTACGCACTGACTGGCTTCCTCGGCGGCGCCCACGTCTGGCAGCAGAGCATGCTCCGCGCCTTTGGCTTCCCCGACAACATGGGCATCCCCATGTCCATCTACAACCTGTCCTTTACCGAGTGGTACCTCGTCCAGGGCACCGTCGTGCTCGTCTTCAACACGATCGAGTCGTCGCTCAACGTCATCCGCGCCCGTCGTGCCCGCGGCGAGAACTCGCGTGGTGCTCTCATCGGCCTCGGTCCCATCTTCTCCGTCTGGTTCCTCGTCGTCACCTACCTCAAGCTGCAGCCCGTCATCCTCCGCAACCACCTGGTGCCCTTTGCCATCTTTGTCGGCCTCATCAACGCCTACTCGGTTGGCCGCATGATTACTGCCCACCTCCTCAAGCAGGACTTTCCCTACTACAACGTCCTCGGCGCCCTGCTCATGATTGGTGTCGCCGACTCCATGGGCCCCATTCTCGCCGAGCGCATCGGCCTCGGCTGGCCCAGCGCCCTCGGCGATGGCCCCTACCAGATCGCCTACGTCTTCTTCATGCTCGGTACCGCCTTTGGCGTCTACGGCAGCTTCGTCGTCGACGTCATTGTCACCATCTGCGACTATCTCGACATTTGGTGTCTGACCATCAAGTACCACCACGTCGAGGACGATTCCTCCCCTACCAAGGCCCCCGAGCCTGCCTGGTCCAAGACGACAAAGACGCATTAAACTGATACAATCGAGCAAGGGCGATGAAGGATGATGCCACGATTGTCTTGTGGACATCAGTCACAATTTACCGTCCTCTTTTTTTTTCTTCTTTCCGTGTTGTTTCCCCCACTGTTTTTAAAGGCTCATTATAATGCACCCTGCTTTCAGGGCTGAAGTTTAGCATGTACTTGTTGATTTTTTTTGTTTCCTTGGTTGGTCGCATGAAAGGGAGAAGAGAGAGAGAAAAAAAGAAAAGAGGGAAGGAGGAGGAGGAGGAGGAGGAGGAAAAGGGTCTTTTTTCAAACGGGCGTTTTTGTTAGGACACATTATGTGTGTGTGCGTGCGCGGGCGTTTCTTTTGCTTCTTGCTCTTTCAACGATTTATTTTTATAAGCAAAGTAGAGAACGCGCTCACAACTTGTCTGTATCATCATGGCGTTTTTTTTTTTTTTTGCTAGGGATTTCGCTTCATTTTCACATTATTCTTTGAATCAAAGTAATAAGATTATTGAAACCAGCCGCCAGTCAAGTCTTGTGTGTGTGTGTTTGTCCATTTCCGCATGTACATGTACATCTTGACGCGCGTATGAGTGTGTGTGTGTATATATGAAGGTGTAGGTGTGCGTCTTTGTTTCATTGCTGCTGTTGTTGCTGCTGCTGCTGCTGATAGAGACTGACCGGTTCACTGACTACATGCATAAATATATATGTATGAAAAGATGCTGTTCAAAATCGTCATCGGACAAAAAAGCTTCACTCATCCTTTCTCTGCTATCCAACAAAGAAAGAAAAAAAAGAAGAAGAAGAAGAAGAATAATAATAAAGCAAAGACAGAGACAGAACAACACATTCATTAAAAAAAAGAAGAACATGATCGAATTTAACCCATTTGTTTTCGCATAGTACGCCGCACTTGTCCATTCGCCCAAATCAGTTTCTGTTGAGGTTTTTTTTTCAATTTGTTTGTTTCCTTTTTTCTCTTTGGCAGCACTGCCCCCGTTTTCCCTTTCCTGATCCAGAGCTTCTTGCTCACAGCAAGTCGTCCGACCCGCCGGCGACGCTCTGCTCAATGGCGGCGAGGATGGCGGCCTCGGGGAAGACGGGGCCCTGGCCGTCGCAGCGGGCGGCGCCTTTGAGACGCTCGCTGACGCCACCGACGTCGACGAGCCCGCGCTTGAAGAGCTCGTGCGAGACAATGTAATCCCAGGTAGCGCCGGCGGCGAGTAGGCGCGCCCCGTCGTCGCCCACCACGACCCGGTGCGACGGCGCCTTGTTGGCGTGGCCCTGCAGCACGTTGGAGTAAAAGTCGGTCGGGTGGTACTCGGTCGGGCCGGTCGTAGCGACGTGTTGCGGTGGCGGCGGCGATCCGCTGCTGCTGTGATGTCGGTGCTGCTGCTGCTGCTGTTGTTGGGGTATGCTGGAGGTGGCGCGCAGAATCTCGTTTTCCGTCGACATCTTTTCCAGGTCTCGCCGTAGACGCTCATTCTCGACCGAAGCCTGCTGCTGTGCGGCCTCGAGGTCGGCCAGTTTCGTCTCGAGGTCCTTGACGTGCTTCTCTTTGCGCTCCCTGAACGCTCGTTGTCTATGCTCCCACTCGCTGTTAGCATTTACATCGTTCCGCCCAACACCCTTCCGTTCCCCGCGCAGTAGCACTTCCCCGCTTCGTCAACACGAGGCGGGCATGGGCAAAAAAAAACCAATTTCAACGTACGCGGCTCGATTTTGCGCTTTGCGGCGTGACTGTGCAGGCGTCAGGTCGTCATCTTCCGAGTTTCCCTTGTTGCCCTGCCCGTCGTCCGGACTGCCCTGCTGGTGCTGGTGCTGTTGTTGCTGGTGCTGTGGCTGCTGGTGCTGCTCGAGCTGGTTCCGTATGCTTTGTGCCTGCTGCTGCGCTGCGGCGAACGCGGCAGCCTGATTCGGCGGCGTGGGCGGGCCGGGAAAGGATGCGTTGAGAGTGCCCGGCGTCAGGCCCGAGGCGGCGCCGTAGTCGTAGCCGGCAAAGTCGTCGCCGGCGAGGGTAGCGTCGAACGCGTCCTGCAAAGCGCTCCATGATCCGCAGTTAGTCGCCGAGTCAAGCAGGGAGGAGCAAATGGATGCACCAAGGCAGGGCAGCAAAAGACAAAGAAAGGAAAGGACGCACAGGCGGCGACGTATGTCCAAAGTCGTCGGAACCGGCTGACGCAGAGTGCGACGGCGTCAGAGGCTGCATGGGCCCCAGGAAGCCGTACGTCTGCGCGCCGGTGCCGGCGGTGCCATACTGATACTGCGAAGAAAAATCCATCCCGTGTTCTCAGGGGCGGCGGGAGGTAGGCAGGGGGAGTCGGCGCGGGGGAGGGGGCTCTTTAGCCGCGATATGTTGCTATAGGCGGAGCTCGAGAGGACGGCCCTTTTCTAAGTTGTTTGCTGCCGGGCGAGGAAATGGATGAAAGGAGGGGGCAAGGAGTCGCAAGATGGATATAAAAAAATCACAGTTGGCCCATGATCCCCATGGGTTAACTATTGAGTAGGCTGTCGGAGATAAGGAAAAAAAAATCAGGGTGCGATGGATGATGGATGGATGGATGGATGGCGTGGTCGTCGTCGAGAGGCGGGGGGGGGGGGACCTTGTTCGGGGCCAAGAGGCAGGAGGGGCGGCGGTTGCGGTTGGAGTGGGCTTTTTGACTTGCCCCGCGCCCCGGAGTCACCGAGCCGTTGCAGCCAGTCAACTACTTAACTATAATACCTGACTGATCAGTGACAACTGATGAATGTCGGGACCGGGCAAGGGGTTGACGATCGGGCGTTGGAAATGACAAGGGGTTCTGGTGCTTGATCATTGGGTGATTGCTGATAACTTGCAAGGATAATACAAAAGCCGGTGAGTACTGATGGACTGATAGTTCAGACACAAGCACCACCGGCAATTGCCCATGGTGCTGGGGTGGCCGGCTGGGCGGCGGACATGACAGGTGCACCGTGCACATCAAGCAAGTAATGTAGCTGGCATGGGGTAAGATATCAGCTTTTGACAGCAAGGCCAGGGGGGGAAGAGAAGAGGAATAAAAAAGGCGAAAAGGGGGGAACGGATCAACTAAAAAACTGAGAGAGAGTGAGTGACCCTGGGATTTACAGGGCCAGCACCAAGGCGTCCCCATTGATGAAGTCTGTTCGTTCATTTCCTACGCATATTAGCCAAGACGTTCAGCTCGCCGCCTCTACTCCGTAAGTACTGATTCTAGACTGGCTCTCACGGCGCCATCCCCTTCCATTCATCCGGTCAGAGTAACACAGCGCCGCCGAGATCCCCTGCTTAACACCACGGTGAGCCAGAGCTGAATGTGAGCACAACAGTCGGTCGTGTGGTATCTTGACGGGGCCGAATTCACGCATGGACACGAATCTTTCTTGATTTGTTCTTTTCCCTATAACCTATTCTATCCTGCCTTTTCAACACGTACACCCCCCCATCATACCCTCCCGAGCCCGCTTACGGGGTCAACCGCTTTGGCGTGCGCGGGTAGTAGCTGCACAGGTGCACGCTCGGTAGATTTAGGTACCAAGCGACCACGCGGTCGAGACCGATGCCGCCGCCGCCGTGGGGCGGCACGCCGGCGCTGCGGAACACGTCGACGTACTCCTTGATGCCGGGGCTCTCCGGGTCGACGCCCTTCTTCTTGAGGCGCGCCACGAGCGTCTCCGGGTCGTGGATGCGCTGACCGCCCGACAGGATCTCCTGGCCGCGCATGAAGAAGTCGTACGCGTTCGTCAGCTTGGGGTTCGCGGGGTCCTCGAGCGCGTAAAACGGGCGCGCCCCCTCGGGGAACTTGTCGAGGATGTAAAAGTCGGTCTGGTACTTTTCGCGGATCAGCGCGCCCAGCGCCTTTTCCTGCGGCGTCGACATGTCCTCCTCGTCGGAGACGTTGCGGTACTCCTCGGGGCCCTCGGCGCGAAGCAACGCCTGGCCCTCGGCAAAGGTGAGCCGCACCTCCTTGCCGGGCTGCGGCAGCAGGAACTTTTCGGACGGGTATATGGTGCGGATCAGGGCAATCTGCTCGCCGCAGCGCTCCTCGAGGCCACGGAAGATGTACAGGAGGGTGGCCTCGAGCATGTCGCGGACCTCTGTGTAGTCCTCCTCAATCTCCATTTCCAGATCAAGACCGGTAAACTAATATCGTGTTAGCTGAGCTGCAAGTGCTTGGGCAACGTAGCCGGTCAACGTACCTCGGTCATGTGGCGGGGAGTGTTTGAGTTTTCGGCGCGAAACACTGGGCCGATGCAGTAGACGCGCTTACGGCCGCCAGCAATCTCAATCTGCTTGTAGAACTGGGGCGACTGCGCCAGGAATGCCTGCTTTTCAAAGTAGGGCAGGCCAAAGACGTTGGAGCCACCTTCCGAGGCGGCGCCGATCAAGCACGGCGGCTCAAACATGTTGAAGCCTTGCGAGTCGAGGTACTCGGCAAACAGCTTGCGCGTCGTCATGCGCACGTCGGCAATGGCCTGCTGCACCGGCGAGCGCTTGTGCATGGCCGGGTTGCTGAGATGGGTCGCCATGGAGGCGCCGGGGAGCGCCGCGCCGGGCTCCAGCGACGCCGCCTCGACCGCCTTGGTGGCCGCCTCGACAGCGGCGTCAGCGGCCGGGGCGGCGGCGACGGCGGCGGGGTCCTCGTCGTCGAAATTAGCCACGGGGCGGTTCGAGACGGCGAGGCCCATGCCCGGGACCTCGGGGCCGCGGGCGACAACGTAGCACTTGGTAATGTGCAGCTCGTAGTTGGAGACGCGCACGCTCTTGACGGGCTCGAGCGGCTTCTCGATGCGACCCTCGATGAGAACGAAGCTCTCAAGGTTGAGGCCACCGATCCACTTGACCATTTGCTTGCTGACGGGCGTGCCCTCGGGCGACGCGGCCACGACGCCCTGGATAGCCCAGTCGCGCTCCTCGCGCAGCTCGACAAAGGCCATCTTGGCGCCCTGCATGCGCGAGTTCTGGATCCACGCCCGCAGCTTGATCGTCTTGCCCAGAAGCGACTCGTCGACGTTCTTCAGGTGCGCGCGGGGGCTGTCGACCTTGGTCGTGGGCAGAGCCGGGCCGTAGCTGTCCTTGGCCAGATCCTCCGTGTTCTCGGCGGCGGCTTTGGCGGCGGCCTGGTTGGCCTGGTGCTCCGCGGCGCGGCGCGCCTTCTCGGCCTCCTTCTTGGCCTTGGCCTCGGCCTTTTTCAGGGCCTTCTTGGAGGGCCCGGCCTCGCCAGCCTCCTCACCACCTGCGGTGGCGGGAGCATCAGCAGCAGCGGCGGCGGCGGCCGGCTCGGCGGGTTTGCTGGCCTCGGGGGCAGGAGTGTCAGCCATGTCGGATGTGTCCTCGTAGTATGGATAGTTTGCTTCTCGCGTGGTTGTTGAGGGAGGGCGGGGTAGGTCGTCTGCTCAAACTCGAATCGGTCGTCGTATCCTGGGACACATGCACCGTGGTCAATTGCAGGCGACAAAACAAGCCAAATGTCAATGTCTGCCTTTCAAGAAAGTAGAAACCCTGATGGCGGACGAGAACAGTATGTAAGTAACAAAGTGATGGCGAGAGTAGGTAAAAAAAAAAGAGTCATAAAATCTGGTGGCAGTTTTACCCCGCCAACCCACAGGTTACATGCTGGAATACAGCTGCCACTACGGCGTCATTCTTCATGGTGGGGTGGGGCTGGGATTTGGCCTGGTCTGCTTCTCCGGCCTGACTCCAGCAAAGCCGGCTTCGGGCTTCATCGCAGCAATGATTCAACTGAGGTCGCTTGGCATAATTATAGTATATTCAGCGCTGTAATTAGTACCGCTTCCCTCGCGGCAAGGTTCCTAGCCAAACACGCAAGCTATGCAATGGCCGGCTCATAATACATGTCTTGCCAAACGCCATCCACCTCGTTAATCAAAATAGGTCAGGAAACCAAAGGTTGAATAGAATAAAATGAAATCAAACACGCTGGAGAAAAAAAAAACTTGAATATGTAGTAAAGAAAAAAAAAGTTCATGTTGCGCCATCACCGCTGAATCACCTTCTCCGAAGCTACGGTGACGCATCTCAAGGTAAATTTAACGGCTCGCCCTTTTCACACGTGAAAAGGTTAATGTGGTGGTCACCTCGTGCCGCACATCCTAGGATTGGACGGTGTGGGTGGAATGCCGTCGCCGAAATAGGCGAACTGCGGTTCTGCTGCAGAAAGCTCGAGTACGGCTCCAGTCGTGAGAGCTCTGCTCCTTCGAGGTTGAATATCTTGACGGAATGCGTCGACGTGCCACTGTAAACGTTAGTGCGAATCCTATAGTGCAAATCAACGGTTCACTTACACCGCAAACACTGGCAAGTGCTCATGCGTGCTGGCCGTGCGAAGCGTGTCCCGTGTCGTCTGGAACGACCGCAGAGCCTTGTCCATGCGAATATCCCAGATTTTGACCTTGCCATTACGGCTGGCGCTCATCAGCTCACGCTGCCCACCGCGTTGCATGTGTACAGCCTTAATCCATTGACGGTCGGAGTCATCCTTCCACTTGCGAACCATTGATTCTTGGGGTCTCATGCGGGTGTCAAAGACGCGAACTGCTCCGTCGCCGAAGCCGGCAACAAAGATATCGCCAGTCATCTGATCCGAAGTCAACGAAGTAACACATGAGCCCGATCGAGCAGGAATATCCATAACACAGGTTTCACTTGCAGCGTACCAGACTCGAATGACACGCACATCTCCTGCAACGAGGACTCGGCCCTTGACTTGCTGCCAGTCAAACACCATGCCCGAGTTGACATTGCTCGGCACCATGTGCGTCAATGCACGCCACGACGTGGCCAGCTCAATTTCTCTGTCGGAATCGTAGTTGCGATAGATCCTAATCACGCCATCCGATGAGCCTGTCAGCAGCATTGCCTGGTCGTCTTCGTTGATGAACTTCATGTCGCTGATCTTTGATCCTTCGGGGTTTCCGTTGGAGAACTTGCTCAGTCGACCCTGTCGCTTCCAATCCCACACCATGACAGTGTTGCCATCATCAGACACGGCCAGATGATCTTCGTATTGGTGGAACGTCATCTTTGCAGGTTGCGCGCCATTGTTGACCATGCCAAGTTGGTTGTTCCAGCGGTGGCTTCCCGCAAACTGCTTGAGCGGTTGCGTCTCTCGCAGAGTCGTCTCATTTCGTTGTCTTCTCCAAAGTCTTTCGTTATAGTCTGTGCTACCAGGCTCGTCTGCTTCGCTGTTCTTCATTTGAGGTTCTCGGAAGTACTCAGTTGACCAATCCAAGAATTTGCTGACCAGTGGCAGAGTGGGAGACTCCGTCAAGTCCCGTTCCTCAAATTCACCAGAGATGGGCTCCCGCGCGGTGTGGTAGGCGGCAGGGGCGCCGGAGGTGTCATTCTGCTCCGGAGGGGCAGCAGCTTGATCGAGGGGAAGCGGAGCACCTGGGGATCTCGGCGGAGCCATAGAAGCTGTAGAACCGGATGGCGTAGTTGGCCGAGACTTGTCCTCCGCGCCCACAAAGGATTGAAAGAGGAGACTTGCTGTTCGTCGAAGAAGACCGGGAGATGGCAGTGGAGCTGTGACAGGCGCGCCGTTTCCGCTCATGAGGCTTCTTCGCTGGTGAGCGGTAGCCGCACTCTTGAAGGTGGCACGGTTCGCCCTTCTCTGAACATCGCGCATCAAAGAGTGGGCCTGTTCGCCGATGGGTGAGTTGATGAGGGCTTTATGCATGTAGTCAATGATAACAGTGGCTGAGCGCTGGACCTCTGGGTGGGGGTCGACGCTCAGGATCAGAGCATGTTTCCAGCAGGCCATGTAGACGCTGTTGTGCGAAAGACCATGGGCTGCAGGCTTGATTGTCCCGTCTTTGTTGCGGTTCTCAGGGCGTGCATAGTGCAAACCCATCTTGTGATCCTGTCCGTCATCCTGTGGAGGGAAGAGCAAGTAATCTTTTTCTTCTTGTAGTTGTTCGTACGCGGTAACCAAAAATTTGCTCTCAAAGCGAACGATAAAGTGCGACAGGAAAACCAAAAATTCCTTACGCACCATGGGGCTGCCATCGGTCCCCATCTCAAGAATTGTCCAGGCAATGGACTCTTCAATTTTTGCCACCTCTTCCGTCAGATCTGGGATGCCGAGGAAGGTGGTCATGGCGTGAATCACGGCGGCACGCACTTCACAGCAAGGGTCTTTGGTGAGACATGCCAAAGTGACGTAGGCATTCTCCCTGATCCCGCGCCACTTGGCCTCTGGGAGATCTTGCCAGAGCTGACTGATGCACAAGCATGCCCACTGTCTCAACAAGTGATTCTCCTGGTTCTGGATATGCGTCAAGCAGTAGGTCATAATGTCAGTCTGGTTGCAAATCATCTGACCATTCTGGTAATCTTTGCACAGCATAGCCAAGATGAAGGCGCACATGGCCTTGTGCTCATCACTATCAACAACGGGCAGTGCCTCAGTTGGCTTGAGAATCTGCGCAAAATAGGCGTAGCCATTATCCTTGGCCAAGTCTTGTTGGCAGCTGATATCGACGGCGATGAGTCTGGCCCAGATGAACACCATTACGGGCTTCAGTTCAGTCGCGGCGGATTGGAGAAGCTTCAGCACATACGGAAAGATACCAATGCTGAGGGCCAGTTGCACTGACCACGGGCCTAGGTCAAGAAATCTACCGAGAAGAATCAGAGCGCGAACTCTATGCTGCTGGCTCAAGAGCACTTGCAAAACAACTGGCAATTGATCCGGTGGCTTTTGAGCAACAGCATCCCCGCGCGTCAGGTAAACTTCGAACGCCGTCAACTGTTCGGTGAAAAAGGTCGAGTTCTGGTATTCGTATTCGGTACCGTCTGCTTCCTTCTTCTCGAGCATAGGAAGCTGCGCGAGAGCCATGTCCACGGCTAGGTCCCAAGTCGCCCAGAGAGGGTGCTGGTGCGTGTCAGGAAGCTGCGGATATGACTGAGGGTGGCATCCGTAGACCATCATGACTCTTTGAGCGAGTAGGAAATTACGGAATAGTGCTGCGACCATGAGATCTTGGCGGAAAAACTTTCGAAAGAGATCGCGTGGAAGTGTGGTCCAAGCGATGGAATCCGTGATAGCCGTAAAGATCCAGTTCAGTTCACCGAGAGGAGTTCTCCGCTCCTGGAGACGACCTGGTAGCTTCTTGGCGCGCTCCGGCGTCAAGGTTGTCTGGAGGGGATTCTGAAGGACAAAAAACCACAGCGCCATTTCGATGGGGGTGGTGAGACAAGCGGTAAACAAGTCGGCGGGGAGCAGCGGGTTAGTCGGAAGATTCTCCCTGGCGGCGCAAGCGGCCAAATGAATATAGGGGCGAAAAGCTGTCTTTTCGTAGTGAGCGTCGCGCTGAGCCGTTTCCTTCTCCTCGTCCTCGTGCCTGTCTACAAATCTATGGTAGTTGTTGAGGATATTGCCGGCCTCGGAGCAGTCCCATACGAATATAGTAGGGGCCTGTAGCCACTGCTGAAGATCATATAGTGATACTGGAATATATTGTGTGTAGGTCTTGTTAAAGACCCATATCTCGCCGGACGCTGTGGGCTTGGGCACACCGTGGCCGTTGTAATGAAGTAATACACGCTCATCTTTAGCATTGCGCCGTAGGGAGACGCAGAACTTCTTAGTTTCTTCAACAGACGGGTCCAGGTATTGCTTGTAGCGAGCTCTAATGGCTAGCGTTTCGTACTGGGACTGAAGGCCCTTGCCGATGTTCTCCAATGCCTTTTGAGCTGGTGGCACAGTCGGGTCGGTCCATGCCTCAAGCTTGGCGCCTGGATTCGTTTTGAGCTGATCCGGGGGTTCGACCCCAATGTTCAGACAGACGGCGAGAGCTGCAGAGACAGTTTTTAGACGATCTCTTTGCCGCCAGTCGTGAAGCTCGGGCTGAAGAGCCTTGGGCTTCCCGGTCGTCTCGTGCCGCTTGTCGGTAAAATACATGCACCAATTCTACGCAGCGTCAGCATATTCGGGGGTTTAATACTTGGAGTGCAGACATACGGTTGCGAGCTGTGTAATGATGTGTTCCGATTGATAATGGTCTTCGAAGCCATGTCTGGCCCCCCATTCAGGGATCTCGTCGTCGTCGGGCTCCGAGTCCTCTTGCTCTTGTGGCCTGGCGTAATCACTCTTGGAACGCACGAGCATGGGCTTGTTCGGGCGTTGCGGGCGCTGTTTGGGCATGTCGTCCCTCGTCTCAGCGCTATAGGCCATGCCATTCCTACGGCCGGGCGCGCTGGAAGGACGATGATCGGCGTCGTCAGGGCTGTGGTTGCGGGAGTGGTCCTGCGATTTGAATCTCGACGTCTCGCCATTTGTGCTGGCGGGATTGCTACCGTGGTTACGGCCGTTGGGGACCGAGCCGTTGGTTCCGGCTCGCAGCGTCATGCTGTCTTATCTAGAATAGAGCGAGGACCGCGCGGAGATAGCTTCTTGGTTTTCAAAGATGGTGCGAGGTCGGATAGCGGTGCAACCAAAAGTGCGCTCGTGCCCGCCACTTGTTGATGGTGGTGCCGCCCGCAGCAGCTGTTGAATGGAGAGAAAGCTGCTAACAGTCGAAGTTGAGCGGCACAGAATGAGAGCTCATGGCCGGATAATTAGGTGGAAGGATGCTATTGCGGCTGACGGGACGACAAAGGCAGACGAAGTGGCCGATTCGCGTAGAGGAGAAGCGCGGATGGACGCAGCGTTCGCAGGTGTCGGACGAGCAAGTGAGGCGAGTGGGAAGCGACCAAGCGACCTACCTGATCAGTGTGGAGCGCTGCTGGCCGTGGTGGATGCACATGTGGAGCCTTGTGCATCTTTGTGCATCACTTGCACAACATCAGCCTCACCCGAGGTAGTTGAGCCACAGACAGGAAGCGAGCGCCACACGCAAGTCGAAATGTTTTTTTTTTTTTTCGAAAAAACATTGCCTCTGCTGTACATTATGGTTGACGGGACTCAATATGAGAGTATCGTCCATATATAAGATGAAAAAGTAACAGAAATCGTGTAGCTGATGCGAGATCTCTACCCCGGAAAAAGCTCAAGGTAGCCCGTGCTTTGGCCCCAACCCCGTGGACTCGGCAAGTCCTGCACTTTTGTTACTGAATGGCAAGCAGCAAATAAGTCAAAAATTAAACCCGATACTATGGGACTCCATACATGACGGGTACTACTCATTCGTTCATACATTTTCGTCTCGGGCAAGAATCTCAGAGCACGCAAAGGACCCCGCGACAAGAGATTTGGGCCTAGCGAGTCCGCGTCAACAACGATACGCATGCAAGACTAATGGAGGGATAGCAAGAAAAGAAAGACAAAAACAAGAAAGAAATTCAATCATGACATTTGAAACCTTGGCAACGAACAGGAGAAAGGTTCCAACTTTTATTTTAACAGTATCGTCGAGCGCTGAGGCTACACCTCCAGAAAAGTACATGCTACATGTAGCAACAGGACTCCTACTGTTCAGCATTTGTGAACGCTCTACTTATTATATATGAATCCATCTTTTGCATGGCCTGCCCAGGAGTGAAGCGTTGGAGACATCACGAAGTTTTGTGGCAGCGCTTGACAATAACTTATGTACATACGGAGTATATGCATCGCAAACAAGGTTTTCTTGGCGGCGTTTTGTCTGGCACCTTTGGTCTCTACATCTGGCTTTTGGGTACATGCTCGTGCTCCAAAGTCACTGCTTGTTAGCTAGCGGTGAATCCTGCATCATGGTCAACAAAAGATGACTTCCGGCCTACAGTCGAAGAGAAAGTTGTGCCGTGCTACAATATTTCGAACAGGACGGTCCTAAGCCAATTTTTTGACGTGAAATGGGACTAAATTTTGGCAAGGCTGAACGATACTTTGATGGAATACCTGACAAGGACTTGTACTTGACTGTGTAGAGCGCGTTTCCGAGTGGTGGTGGTTCATTGGGCGCGCCACCAGAGCCGGGCGTCAAGTCTTGCGCCCAGGGCCCGCAAAGCAAAGAATATGAGAAGGTGCTAAGTACGATACAAATGAAAGTTAATAAGCGAGACGCTACTAACTCAGCAAGTGCCCAGCTCTCCACCATTGGTCCAACGCAGCAGACTTGCGAGTGATGCTGGCGGGATGAATCTCATTGGGCGCAAATGAAGTCACGGGCGATCTTTTTATTCTGCTGCCTGAAATACAAAGACGGCTCATCTCAGCCTAGAAATATATTAAAATGAGAGCACAGTGGCACCTGCTTCAGGGTTACTTCACACCATGTAGCTACACTCGCACGAGCGCACCCGTTCTTGCCCAACTAGGCATATATTGATTACATGTTGATTGCATTCTTTCGTGCTACTTTTGCTCCTGCTTCCATAATTGGTGCAACCCCGAATCAACACTACGAATCGAGGCAAAGCTCGGCCCTCGCCGCCCATCCGACTTGGTACAGCCTCGTAGTCCTAGCCCAATGGGAGCGTCCCCTCGAAATATTACAATTACCCCAGCCTCGAAGCTAAGTTATAGAAGGGTCCGGGCCAGGTGACCAGCGCTCGCCCCAGTCATGGCAGAGTTTGTGTGAAGGATCAAGTGGCGCCAAGGCAGTGTTGTGCCACGCACCATCCCGTCCTTATGTAGGCTTTTTGGCTTTGTTCGACCAGTGAGGCAGAACGGAGCGCGCGCTGAAAATAGCTCCCCCGCAGAGATTTACTAGCGATGTCCAATGCGCCCAGAGTTGAAAGTTGACATCATACTGGTAAGGCTCCCTGATCAACACTCGGTCACCAAACTAGCGACAAGCCACTTACTTGGAGCTTGGCGATGCCAACAAACCGGGGTCTCTTTGCTATAAGAAGGCTTAGCACGGCTCTTACCCTTCATCGACCATACCCTTCATCGATCATACCCTGCATACCCTGCATACCCTGCATACCTAAATTATGCACTAACAAGAGAGGCTAACAGTCGACCGTTCACAATGGCCTCGGAGAATCACAGAACAGCCAAAGTAGAGGTCACTCGAAATGGTCCAGATCAAAACAACGCCAATGGCAGCCTACACGACGAACTTCCAAGCTACCAAGCGGTGGCCGACCAGCCACCACCACCCCCCTTGCCAAGGATCAGACTCCAAGATGACACCGTCTCATCACAGAGTAATGATCCCAGCAATAAGAATTATGGCTTTGACGTCACCGAGGACCGTTGTCTTGCGCATCTCAAACTGCTCCATGCCTTCAAAGAGATGAAGGAAGATATTGGCTACACGGATGGCCTTTGGGGAATATGGGACAGTCTAGTCACCGATGGTAAAGGCCCCTCCTTGGACTCCTCAAAGGTCCCTTCTGGGGTAGCAAGTGGCGAGAGAAGTGTGGATGAAGGAACAAAGCTTCTGCTCAGCAAGCTTCGTGAAAAGAGGTGGGCGATATTTGTGGCGCGAGCTGTCGACCGGTATGAGGCTTGGTGGAATGCACAGAACATCAAGATGCTTAAAGAAGCCGATATGACTGCCGGAGATGGCGAGAGCTACATGCGGTTCCCAAGCACAAGCCATAAATTCGAATGGAACATGTCTGTCATGCCTCCTCTCGGTTAGCCTCTACAGATACCTTTGCTGTTACGAACGGAAACTAATTCGGCCATAGACATGATTATGGTCATGCATACGCACATGCTCAACCCTAGGGCCTTTCTTGAAGACACTATGCGGTATGGTCTGAAAACATTCTGGGCGACCGGTCTTCCCTGGAACCTGATCAACAAGGCGATCGCAGACGACTTTACCTACCAGGTCGCTGACGAGGCCCAGGCCGCTTGGGTTGCCAAAACAGGACGCAGCTGGTGCAACCAGGATGATCCTCTGACAAAAACGCTCAAATGCCCTTACTGCTCTAACCGAGATGAGGTGCCGTGGACCACATGCGGCAAAGCCGACAGTGGCAGCACTCGCAAGTCTAACGACTTGGTTGGGAGAGGATATGGTGATGGCAAGTTCAGCTTCACCTGCACGTCATGCAGCCGGCAAAACTATAAACAACTACTTTCAGTCTCCAAATTCCTTCACGACACAGAAATGCTGCTAAAAAAGGAGGTTCCTCTGCCCGGCACCATTCTAAACCCACAGCATGGACGGCCGGAGATGGTCGGCCTCGACTCATCTGCAGACAGTTTCGCACGTGTGTTTCCAAATCGAATGCTTCGCCATAGTCTTCGCTTCAAGGTCACGAGACTCATACAACCAGGTGGCGGCAGCCATCCGCGTCCCACAATGGACACGGTAAAGCTTCTCATTGAAGGCGTTGCAAAGAACGGCGAAGAGGTGCGCCACATCGACAGCATTCCAGAGAGCAGAAAGAGGTATGGCATGCGGCGAGTCTCGCGGTTTTCCACAAGAAAGATGATGAGCCGATACTGGGAGAATTTCTCTCCTTTTGCCCTCGACCTCTGCGGTGCGGTGATGCGTCAAGGTATTTTTGTCGACAAGATGGTCCAGCTGGACTGGCTGCACAGCCCCTCGGCCAGGTCGACAATGCAGCGCCTAATTCAAAAGTATCATCGCTTCCTGTTCATCATGGCGGGCTATCCACGTCAGACAGTTGTTCCGACGCTCGACGTCGATCTTGCGTGGCACACGCACCAGCTCCACCCTCAATCCTATTATCAACACACGGTGCGCAAGATGGACAAGTTCATTGACCACGACGACAAGATGGACGAAGACAAGCTCGGGGAGGCTTTCGAATTTACCACCAAGAAGTATCAGGAGCTGTACGGCGAGGTCTACAGCGAGTGCACTTGCTGGTACTGCGAGAGTGAGTCGCGTGTTTTCACCAAGGGCACGATTCCAACTAACACCTGTATCAAACAGCTGTCCGTTCCTCACTCGTGTCTTCAGTAGGCTCGCTTCTCAAAACCAAGGGACACAAAATCGCCGAGTCTTTCCATACCTCTGGTGCTGCGAAGCTTTGCCCTCCTGATAACTCGGCCCACGTGTCTGCGCACAATGCCGTCCGCTTTGCCAGCATCGCTTCGGTCATTGAACAGGCCAGGCACGCTCGCCATGCGCAGAAGGTCGAGCTGGAGTACGAAAAGGCTCGGAAGCGAGCAGCCCGGAACGGCCGGGAGCTGCCGCCCAAAGACGAATACTACAACCACTGGGGCTACCCATACTACGGTAAGGACTCCCCAACTAGTTCGTTTCACGGGTACGTCAAAACTGACCGTATTTCCACTTTAGCATATGGGCCCTGGATGTACCCCGTATGGTTTACGGGTGGCATGTATTATGGCGCCGATCCTGGCACAGTCGGCGCCGGCGCTGCCTGTGCTGCTGGCACTTGCGGCTCGGGGACTGTCGCAGCTGGAGCCTGCGGAGGCGCAGGAGGCTGTTCTAATAATGCCGGAGTAAGTGTGCTGCTGTCTGCAGTATCTCGAGAGCGGATGCTAATCATTTCCTTAGGGCTGTGGTGCAGGTGGGTGCTCTGGCGGTGCCGATGGCGGTGGTTCTGGCGGTTGCGGAGGAGGAGGCGGCTGCGGAGGAGGAGGTGACTGAGGAGGGGGGGACTGCTGCGGTGGCTGAGGAGGCGATTGTTAATGACCTTGAGCGTTTATGGCTTCTACATATATGAGCGAATTGATTCATGCTATTGTCTTGTCATCTTTACTTCAAAGTCTTCCACAAAAACTCCAAACTCATGCGTTGCATGCCCGTATGGCGTGATAAGAGGACAGGAGTACGAAAAGTTCTTACGTGATTCCGAAAGCCAATAAATGAAGGAAAAGTTGCATTGAATGTGAAATAGAGTCCGATATTCAAAAGCCATATTTGCTCTGCACCAGAATGTATATGGTGAGCCTTGTTCTAGCATTCAAAACACTAGCTCCAAGTTAAACCCTTGATACCGCAGTATGACCTATCATCAAGAACTTATCATCAAGAACTTACACGACCACAGTGACTAGGACAGTTGACGGGATTACCGCAGCAGATGCGAGGCGCGAGGGCAGGTGAGGCGGCGGCGCTGACGACCATGCTCAAAACGACGGCAACAACAGCCTGGCGGAAGTTAAGAATAGACATGATGAATATTTTGCATCAAAAGCTGTAGTTTAATAGATTATTCGTTTTTAGCCAGATAAATTACACCATATAATATGCCTGGGATATCTAAGACTATATATACACGTCTAAACGTGACACAAACACGGTATGGACAATCACTTGTCCTAGGTCGAGCAAAGCATGACATATATATTGCATCACAGTGCCATTTACCCGTGTTGGAATCTGCTAGGCCAAGCGCTGACTGTTAACTGGACGTTGGCCACTCTGGTCCGTCGCGCTCAGCTTTAGCTGCAAAACGTCAGCAGTAGCAGCGCGCCACGTCTCACCGTATCGAGGTGGTTTAATCGAGGTTAAACGAGATGAATAATTCATAGACGTAATTGAAATCTTTTCTGCCTAGATGATGAGAGGCAATTTACGCGATAGTCCATGACTGGGCCAAACTAGACTTATTGATCACATTTATATGCCGCATGTTGGCAGTTGCGACTTATACGCAGTTGGCCCGGTAGAAAATGGAAATCTACAAGGCTCAAACGGTCTTGAATAATCAACAGCCGATTTCATCACCGTAAACAAAAAAATAACCTGAAAATTGACATACCGGTGCCAAATCACACGAAAACCTGAATGGTGTATCGGGCTATGTCTAGGGCTTGTCCGCCTTGTTGCATGACGACGCAGTTTGATCACGCTATCTATTGCAGAAAGCCATTCACAAAGACAATGAATCCTCGAAGCAACTCCGCCATGTTAGTGTAAGCAGCAAATGAAGCAAGTGAGAATACCGGCTCTATCTGGGTCATAAAATTGCAAAACCTGCCCGGAATCACGTCCTGCCAGCCTTGCGATCCACCCAATTCCGAAGCGACCGGCCGGTGCTAATAACTCTTACGGATGGATATCCATGTTCCTGCAGGATGCCAATCGAAAAACCCACCGGGTACCTGATTTTTGCAACCCTAACGCATCTGACTTTGCTGACCTGCCAAGAGCGGTCCAGACCACCCGAGAACACGCTACGTCCCGCTCCGCCAGGCAATAGTCTGATGGCCTACGGATCCAAAGGATCTCCAAACCCCTCATCAAAAGTACGGCATATTCCTCATCGGGCATACACAGTGTGGGTATCGTCAACAACAATGGACTAAAAGGTGACGAAAATGCGTGGATTTAAACATCCTTGATTGCTGAGAGGGTCGGGCCGAGAAGGAATGTTTACAAGAGGAATATAGCATTTGAAGAAGTCGTGTCAGATTTCCAAGATACAAAGTAGCTCCGTGTTGGAGAGTATAAGTAACATGTCTCCTGGCGCTGGATTGTCCTATTTTAGCTCGCCTCATCTGCGCTTCTACTCGCGTCGAATAGTGTCTATATCCCAAAGAAACATTGCCTCTGGAGAATGCTTTCACGCACCGGAACCGCGATATCTGTTGCCTTGCTGGCCGGCCAGGCGGTCGCCGCAGACCCGTGGCCGAAGCGCGGTCTCGCCGCCAACGACGACGTCCAGGTCTGGCAGTTTGGCGGGAGCTGGCTGGGCCACAAGTCCCAGGTCAACTGGCAGTACAACTGGGACAGCACGACCGGCCAGAAGCAGGACTTTGCCGAGTACGTGCCCATGCTCTGGGGCACCCAGAGCTACCACACCCAGCCGTGGTTCGACAACGCCTGGCACTGGCTCAACGTCGGCGGCAGCGGCCACCTCCTCGCCTTCAACGAGCCGGACCGGGACGACCAGGCGCACCTGTCCGTCGGCGATGCCGTCGGCGCCTGGAAGCAGTACATGGAACCCTTTGCCGGCCATGCGCAGCTCGGCGCCCCTGCCGTCTCCGCCGCGGGCCTGAACTGGTTGCAAGACTTTCTGCGCCAGTGCAATGGCTGCCACATTGACTTTGTTCCGGTTCACTGGTACGGCGGAGCGACGTACGAACACGATTTTGAAAACTACATCAACAGAGTTTGCTCAATGAGTGGTGGGCGTCCAGTTTGGGTCACCGAGGCAAGTCAGCGGGACGGTGGTTGTGTCCGTATTTACATCTCGGTCTAATCTCATCTCTAGTTCCAAGGCATCGGTACTATTGATCAGCAGAGCGATTTCCTCCGCAAAGCTATCCCTTTCCTAGACAACAACTCTTGTGTCTACCGATACTCTTATTTCGGTACTGCTGACAACTCCAAAGTACTATTGGACAATGGCGGACCAAAGCTTTCCGGCCTGGGTGTGCAGTACACCTTTAGCCCGTATGGCAACGGTGATGGGCCGAAATAACGGAGCATCGTGGAAGCTTTTCAAACACATTTTACATTTCACGTTGTATATTTCTGTACTGTATATATTCTTAGGCTTTCGTATATATATGCACAATCATCATATATTTGAGCTTCTACACCTGGTCCAATCCGCTGCGGTCGCTGTAGAACGGAGGCAAGAAAAGTGAGCCAAAAGAATCGACTAACCGGAATTTTGCGTCAACAGTTAAATAGCTCGTTGTTTATCAGTTATTCATGCATAATCACACTCAAATTGGTAAAAAGAGTCACGGCAGCCCTGGTATAGTCATAGAGATGGCCACATCTACAAGTTCCCGAAACGTCGACCCTGGGGAAAATAGGAAGAAACGATTGGGAATACAACCATCAAGAATGGAAGCATTGCAAATTGGTTGGATAAATGCCCATAAAGGCCAGAGCGATTTCAATGGTAGCATGAACATTTTTGTGAGAATATCTGGTTTGCTAGAGTAGTGAATCGGCCGACTATATGACCATGCAGTCATAACAACAGTGTGCTATTACCTTGCATCATTGCCTATGAACAGGGTTCTCGTGCTCCGTTATCGGTTTAGAGTTGAATGAAGCTTGTGGTTCTTCATTGGGAACACGCAAATAAGAGTAAGGAGAGCCCAGATCACCATGGTGAGCCAAGTAATACGGAACGCGCCCATAAATGCCGTCATGGCACTGTCGTGCCAGTCTGCCGGTAATCGCTCCAAATAGCCCAGATCGTCCAGAATTCGGCGAATTTCTTCCTGCGCTCCTGGTTTTCCCCGAAATATCTCCCAGAGCCCATCGCTGAGCGTATTCTGATATACCGAGGACGCTACCGCGAGGCCGATGGTTCCGCCAAGACTGCGAGCCAAGTCTAAGTATTGTCAGTGTACACGAATATCCGCATGATATTTACATGTATCTTTTCCAGCACTCACATATGGCTGATGTGATTACAGCCTGTTGTGCATGATCCACAGCGGCAATACACGCTATTTGCGTGGTGGTCAGCGCCGCAGTGTATCCGCCGCCAAGCAAGAACAAGCCCGTGTAAGTCAGCCCGTCTTGGCTGGTCTTGTCTTGCAAGGTGAATATGAAGACGCCACAGACCATCGCAAGTACACTACAGGCTGTCAACCCAACGTACTGGCCCGTTTCTTTCATTGCGTATCCGACAGCCAGCGCACCGAGCGGCATGCTGGCGGGTGAAAATAGTAGCTTGATCCCTGCCATTGTCGCGGATTCGCCTCGCACCTGGAGAAACAATGGGATGTAGAACATTGCTGTCATCATGATCATGACACTGAGAAAACTGATGGAGCACGACGCGAGAACTGTTGGGTCGGAAAGCAGTCTCACGGGTATGATTGGCTGCTCTGCTTTGGACTCCCACCAGATGAAGAGTATGAAAGTGACAAGAGAGAGGGGAATCACGCTCAAAGGTAGGGGATGCGTCCATGGCACAATGCTTCCGCCAGAACTGAGCCCCAACAATAAAAGTACGACGAATGTCACCGTGAGTAGAGCCCCGGGATAGTCAATGCGAGAAAGCATCGATTTTTGGGACTGTTTTGGAGGAACCTGCACCAAGACGTAGGCCGCCAGGGCGCAGAAAAGAGACGGCGGTACCTGTACGAAGAATGCCAATCTCCAGCCCATTGCTGTATGATCATGCAGGAAGCCACCGGTGACGCCACCAGCCATGGCTCCTATGCCATACCACACATTTGCGATGCCCTGGAACAGACCTCTTTGACGCAGAGGAATGAGATCCGACGCAAGAAGGGTCGCGATACAGATGAGGCCTCCACCGCCGATGCCTGCGACGACACGTCCGAGAACCATGGCATACTGGTCCCGCGCCGCGCCGCAGATCAAGTTCCCGGCCGCGAACAGGATGTTGCTGGCCACAAGACCGGGACCCCGCCCCAAGACATCCGTCAGTCGGCCGCACAGGGGCTGGGACGCTGCGTTTCCGACGAGGTAGGCCGTGGCGATCCACGAAAACATCTGCAGCGAGTTGAACTCGCTGCTGATGGGCCCGGACAGGGTGGCGATGATGGTGGAGTCGATGGCGCCAAGGAAGATGCCCAGCCAAGCCGTGCACATAATCACGAATAGATTGGACGAGGACATCTCTTGCAGTACTGGAGTGGTTTCCTCGTCTTCGGCCCGCGCCTTGTGTGATGCGTGCTGCGCCATGCTGCGCAAAAGAGGACTACTGGCATCTGAGCCTGCAGCCGGGGAGCTGGCGGCCATGGTGATATGAACGTTGTTGAACAATCTATTGGCGCTTTCTCTTCAGTTTGCAAAGGGAGAAGTAAATTTGAAGAGATGGTATCTCAATCATCTCACAAAGGCGCCCCATCAAGGCCAAGCATGTTGACGGCTACAGGCGGTAGACTGCCTGTTATATGCATTGCTAGTATCAACTACAACGCAAGACACACAAAAGAAACAAAGAGCTCACATTCCACGCGACCACACATCGATCCCGTTTCTTGCGTAATTTGTCGCTTCGCAAAGCAAATACTATGAAAAGCTTTGCCTGTTACAGCCTACAAGTGCGACAGATGATGGCCAAGTGAGACCATGACTTAGTTTCGAGTCAGCTTGGGAGACAGTCTTTGCAGCAAAGATTTCCGTACATGTAAAATCCTGCGAGTGAGTCATTTAATTTCTTCGAGCACAGGTTCCATTATCTGCTTTGTATAGCAGGCACATGATGCTATACGCAACGACGCAGACGTAAACGACGAGATGGACCCCGCTATGCAGGTGTGAGGTAACTGGCTACGTTATGAACATTGGCGACGGGGAGAACGGACGAGGTCCTGTAGTTCCCCTCCCTATCAACACTGTTCAATAGTTGATCACTACTTACTAGCCGTTTATAGAGATCACATCTTTAATACTCAGATGACGCAAGCCTTGGCTGGACATTACAACCCGCACTGGAACCTCTAAAGTAGATGGCAGTCCATGCGACTTTGCTTCTGCCCAGGATGGATGCAGCCGGCACCCAAGCTCTCGTATTAGTAGACTGTAGTTAATCATTTCTACAAACGACCATGCACATATGTAAGTAAGATGACTCTCATGTTTCAGACAGGCCACCAGGTGCGCGAGTCTACAAACCCCGACCCGTTCCGACGCAACATGCCTGCGAAGATCTGCTCTGATGGCGTTCGCATAGCAGCCTCATTTCTACTCCCAACCACTCTTCACAGTCCTCTGAGCCGCGTGCAACACTAATGTGCTGCAATGCATGTCAAGTAAGGTGTCCAGTGTGCACACGCACAGTGGCCAGAAATGCGCGCTAAGCGTGACCATGTACGGATAGCTGTCATATCAATATAAACCTTGGAGCGGGGATTGTTGCAACCTGCATGCAGCCAATGTTCAGCTTGCTGCAACTGATACTAGTTGGCGCCTGAAATATCTAATGTCGTGGCCTCGCATTAGTCCAGGAATATAAGACTTGTTGGCGATGATCCAACTGGATTCGGTGATGCAAGCATATCAGTATTGCCCGGGCAGTATTCCTACTTTGGCTGGCATCTGCAGAAAGATCAGAGGAAAAATAGCTACGGTGCGTCATCCCGCATATCAATGAGATCCAGATTTGTATATATGGCTGGTGAGCGAGGGGGCAATATATGAAGTCTTGCCCGTCACATGTTGGCTTCAGGCGTAGCCGAGTATCTCATTGCAAGAATAGAGTATACTCGACACAAATTCTACTCTCAAAGGTGACTAATCCAGGCAGAATGCGCGTGGTGAACACCGACGCGGCTCTCAGGCCGACCAAAGTGCTGGTGGCGAACAGAGGAGAAATCGCTGCCCGGATCTTCCTAGCAGCGCGGGAATCGAACATGTCAACACTTGCCATCTTCTCCAATGAAGACAAAGATGCAGGGTATCATAGAAGTGAGTACCTTGGCCTGACCCGAGGACACCACTTTGCTAAAAAAAAAACTCTTGCCAGAGGCCGACGAAGCGGTTCCGGCATGGTCAAAAAACGACCTCACTGCGGTGTATGTGAGCATTCCGCAACAAAAAACTACGGCTAATGAGAAAACCAGTGAAGCATATCTAAACTCCAAACGCATTGTAGAGATTGCCAAGGAAAATCAGGTGGACCTCATGTGTGTCTCATGCTGCACTTGAAATGTCTTCGACGCAAAAAAAAAGCTGACACTTTCATTTCCTAGTCATCCGGGATACGGCTTCCTCTCAGAGAATGCCGATTTTGCAGCTCAGGTTCGGGCTGCAGGCATGAAATGTATGTTTTGCATCAGTGGAAAGAAATGGTTTAGGGATTTTTTTGGGGCTAAGCAGCCTATTCAGTTGTTGGGCCGCCGACTGAGGTGATCAAGAGAATGGGAGACAAGGTGGCCGCGCGCCACTTTGCGCAGAGCCTGGATATCCCGACTGTTCCCGGTACTCTGGATGCTCTGGGAAATCTGGAAGAAGCGCTTCGCTTTGCAGACAGGTACGTGTTGCCAATCCCCTTGTTTTCCTCCTCGTTGTTCAATTGTGGTGTAACAAAGCCTTCGTCGTCTAGCTGTGGCTATCCGGTGGTCATCAAAGCAAGCCATGGAGGTAAGAAAGGTAACCAAAGATAAATCACACAACCATCTGACATGTTCTTTCAGGTGGCGGACGTGGAATGCGAGTCGTCCATCAAAAGGAGGCGATGGAGTCTGCGATTTCAGCAGCCAAGTCCGAAGCTGGCGCAGCCTTTGGGAATGACGCCGTCTTCATCGAAAAGTGCGCAGCAACACCCCAAGGTACTGCCAAAGAAGTACGGCTGATGAGTTTTGATAGATATCTACGTCGACCGCAGCATATCGAAGTTCAGGTCCTCAGCGACGGGCAAGGCAATCACATTCACTTGTATGAGCGTGATTGTAGTATCCAACGCAAGCATCAAAAGATTATAGAAATTGCTCCTGCGATGGGAATATCTGACGCTGTTCGTCGTGGTGTTACCGATGCTGCTGTTCGACTTGCGCGAGCCTTGGAATATGGCATGTCCTCCGCCCCGATGATTGCCGCAAATCACACCATTTGCTAACAAAGCGTTTCTAGAGAGCGCTGGCACGGTCGAATTTCTCGTGGAAGGGGAGAAATTCTACTTCATCGAGATGAATCCGCGAATGTATGCACTTTCATCGATATTTCAAAGTGCGACGAGGGCTAATTCCTACAAGTCAAGTTGAGCATACCATCACCGAAGAACTTACGAGAGTTGACCTCGTTTCAGCACAGCTACGTATTGCGTGTGGCGCGACTCTGAAAGATTTTGGCTTGTCCCAAGATAAAATAGTCCCCAAAGGCTGCTCGATTCAGTGTCGAGTCACCACAGAGATCCCGCTGGACGGCTTTCGCCCAGACACCGGAGCGATTGGTGCATGTCGGTTACCTACCGGGAACGGAATACGGCTCGATTACAGCGAATGCTTTCTGGGTGCTCGAATTGGCTCCTCATACGATTCTCTACTAATCAAGTGCATCTGCACAGGCGCTGATCGCACACTGGCCATCAAGAAAGCGATCCGGGCGCTGAAAGATGTAGACATCCAGGGCGTCCAAACCAACATTAGCTTCTTGATTCGCCTTCTTGAGCAGAGGGCCGTCTGGAGCGGCACATGCTGGACTTTGTTCATCGACGACACTCCGGAATTGTTCATTGACAATGGTCAAGTTCCACCGAAACAGGGTGCGCTGCGCTTCCTGGCCGATGCCGCCGTGAATGGTAGCCGCGTTCAAGGTCAAGTCGTAAGAGCTCATTTCTAAGCATAGTTGTATGTAAATTCTCTAATTGCACACGGCAGAAACCACCTGGGCTGAAGACGGACATCTACGTCGGCGAATTGACCGACCCAGCTACCGGAACGAACATCTCGACGGACGAACCATGCCGCGATGGATGGCGCAATGTTCTTCTACAGCATGGCCCGCACGAGTTTGCGCGACAGGTTCGAGCCCACCAAAAGACGCTCATCACGGACACAACATGGCGCGACGGACAGCAGTCTCTTTTGGCGACACGGGTCCGTACGAGAGATCTTGTGGCGATAGCCAAACATATGAGCCATGCGTACAAAAACGCCTACAGCCTGGAGGCCTGGGGAGGAGCTACTTTTGATGTCATGCTTCGTTTCTTACATGAGGATCCATGGGAGCGCTTGGTACGTTGACATGCATACCTCAGTTTGGGCAGAACTGACCATGGATCAAACTCGCAGAGAAAGCTACGAGAACTCGTTCCGTAAGTCCATGTCAGATATCTCATTACCAGTCCACATGCTGACTTGTCTCTGCTCAGAAATATACCGTTTCAGATGTTGCTCCGAAGTACCAACGGATTGGCATATTCAGCGTAGGTAAGACGTTCTTGATCAATTATAATTGCTAAAGGAATTCTAGGCTCCCGAGGAACGCTCTCTTTCACTTTGTCAGTCTAGCAAAGCAGACAGGAATTGACATTTTTCGTGTCTTCGATAGCTTGAACGACTTGGAAAATCTCCGGGTCGGCATTGAAGCTGTTCATGCAGCGGGCGGACTCGTCGAAGGAGCCATCATGTACACTGGCGATATGCTCGCACCCGGGACCAAGTACAGCTTGGAATATTACATGAGCATTGTTGACCGGCTTGTGGAGTATGACACGCACATTATCTCCATCAAGTCGATGTCGGGTGTCATGAAGCCAGCCGCAGGCCGGATGCTGGTGAGAGCAATTCGCGCCAAGTATCCGGATATGCCAATCCACATGCATACCCACGACACTAATGGCGCAGGCACCACGACGATGTTGGCATGTGTTGAGGCGGGGGCTGACATCGTGGACACGGCAATTGACAGCCTCTCCGGTACGACTTCACAGCCGGCAGCCAGCTCTGTGATTGCTTCGCTACAGAACACGTCATTCGAGTCTGCCCTTGAGCTGGATCATATAGCGGTAATTGATGCGTACTGGGCACAGCTTCGGTTGATGTATGCTGGTTTCGATGCTGATCTGCGATCGCCTGATCCCACGGTCTACAAGCATGAGATACCGGGTGGCCAGTACTCGAACCTCATGTTCCAGGCTCGGCAAAACGGGCTCGGCGGCAAGTGGGCAGAAACTATACAGGCTTACCAGGATGCCAACCTGCTTCTGGGCGACATCATCAAGGCGACACCGACGTCAAAGGCCGTGGGGGACCTCGCACAGTTCATGGTCGACCGAGGGCTGTCTGCGACAGCGATAACGGAGCAAGCTTCGACTCTGGATTTACCACAGTCTGTTCTAGAGTACTTTGGAGGTTTAATGGGGCGTCCGTTTGATGGGTTTCCGGAGCCTCTGCGAAGCGACGTGCTCCGTGGTCGGCAAGGAAGCATCAGAGAGCAGTCCAGCGTAGCGCCCACTTCTGCAGATTTTGACGATATCAGACGACAAATCGCTGCCCGATTTCCGGGCATTCCGGTGACTGAATATGACGTTGCCAGTTATGTCATGTTTCCAGGGGTGTATATGGAATTCCGCGACAATCGCCGCAAGTTCGGAGACCTCTCGGTTCTTTCTACTCCAGACTTTCTTTCTCCACCAGAAACAGGCCAGGAAATAAAGCTGCGGCTTGGGGAGAAGGACCTGGCATCAGCCACAATGCTAGCTATTCTCCCCCTCGAGCCCGGGTCAAGTAAACGCCGCGTCATGTTCAAACTTGATGGAGAGATGTGTTTTGTCGAAGTTCCAGATGACAACGGTAGGCAGAAACAGTACAGGCCTTTGCCCAAACACTTTTTGCTAATTCGTATCAGCAACGGTTACACGGAAGCTTGAGAAGGCTAGACCAGATGTCAAGGAAGACGTGCCCGCTCCAATGGTCGGACGGATCGTCGCGCTCAAGAAAACGGTAGGGGACATTGTAGAGGCGGGCGACGTTCTACTCGCCGTGAGCGCCATGAAAATGGTAAGTAGTATATATAGGACATGATCAAAGGCTGGACCTCGCCACTAATCGTAGCAGGAGGTCCATGTGAGCGCCCCGTTGCGAGGTCGTATAGCATCTATTGCTGTAGCAGTCAGCGACATGGTTGAAAAGGGAGACTTGCTGGTCCGAATCGAGCAACTGGTCAATTAGCCCTGTCATCGGCGCAAGTTGAGATGCCAAAGCGCAAAAATGTGAAGCAGGCAGGTTGAAGCCGATCAAAAAGATCGGTATATAAGTGAGCTAGGAGACATGATACAACGGAGCTGCAACAATGGCTATGCATCAGGCCGCAGAATAATTCAACGTTGATGATCCGCGTACGACAGTATGATTTGAGCCCGACTTTCAGAAAAGTAAAGCTTCAGCAGTCAGTTCCGCTCCTTCTTCACCACACGTCCTGAAACCTTGTCTCGCCTGCTCTCGTGTCCTTGATTTTGCCTTCTTCGTCTGCTTCTCCGCCCCCGATCCCCCCTGAGAACCTGCAGCAAAGATGCCAGGTATCCGCCGTCCTTCTTCGCCTCACCCGCGTCAATGGTGCGGCCGTGGAGAGTGTAAGCACGGAACTCTTCGAAATCTTGCCAAACTTTGACCTTTTTCTTCACCTCCGTCCGACGCGTGTCGATCAAGTCTACAATGTTGACCAGTGTCTTTTTCAGCTCCCGCTGGCATTCTTTCGTAGTGTCGTAGCGAGGCAGGTCGACCTCCTCACAAAGATCTTGGTAGCCGTTGAGTATCTGGTCTTCCGTGAGGATGTCTCCAGGATTCTGCTGCGGCGCAGAAAAAAAGTGCGATTTGAGTTCGGCTCGCATGGCAATTGTGCGCTCTTTGGTGTATTGTTGAGAGCCTGGCACCCATTCCTGGGATGCCGCTAGACGCGCAAACTCGTCCTCGAACGGTGCGGCATCATCTGGGGTGAATTTCTCAAACTTTGCGAAATGCGATTGAGATGATGGCGGGATTGTCCCATCTGCTTCGACTTCTGACATTTTTTACCCTCAGTGATGCGGGTCGTGAAATTCGAAGAGTCGCATGACTTGGCTTTTAAAAAGTAATTTTACCCCTGGCAGGTCACATGCCGACATCGGATAATGAACTCGGCCCCTGCCCAGTGACTTCTCTTTCGTATAAATACCCGCAACGGCATCACTTGCAATGATACTCGAGATCTAAGGGGAGTTGTGTATTTTACAGAGCATCTCCACCTCCAGCTAGTAGGGAAGTACTACTTGATAGCTTGCCCGCTTTGGTGTAACTAAATAGACCCAATTGCAGGGGAGAAAGCGGGACTGCCTGAGAGCTTCATGAATTCCTCAACTTACCAAAACTACAAAAAGTTTCCATTTCATTGCCGTTGTCGGAACTCCCGAAAGTTCAGTCGTCGGAAGCAAGGAACAGGCTACAGCGACCAGACTATCTCGATTCGGATGAGAAACGAGCCAACTCAGCACGAAGCCAGGGGTCTATCCAACTACATTTCTACTATTACCCCAGACGGCCACCAGTGGCAGCCTGCTAGGCAGAACTGTGTGGGGAGCTGAATACTAGGGGCCAGTCATGAATCAGCCTCGCCCATGGTTCTCAGAGGATAAAAGTGCAAGATGATCTGATTCTCTACATGAAGCGCAAGAAACTCAATGCAAGTTTCCCTGCAAGTCAAAACTACCTACAAAGCGCCAAAATGGAAGTTGTCGAAGAAAACATGTATGCCACCAGTTTCACAGCAGACCAGGAGCAGGCATTCAGAGCGTGGGTGGATCGATTCAATTGGAACTCACGGCCCTCGGTAAAGCAAGCCAACGACTATCTGAGCCTCAAGTTCTCGTTATCTTTTCCAGAAAATATCGTGACTGCTGTCATCGACCAGGTTCATGCCGGCAAAGAGCCTCCTCCAGTCCGGGAAGTCCCTTCGTCGCCCCCACGACCGGTACAAGCCAGCAAGCCAGCAACACCCGTCCACACAGGTAAAATCAGATTGCCCGGGTATGGCATGAGCATCACGCACCACAGTGCAGGCGGGAAAGGTGGTGAGTTCCCAGTCTTGGTCGCAGATAGCGAGGCCGGCTGGAAGGCTCACACCCTTCTCATCCGAGAATACTGCATGCTGGAGGCCATAGAAAGCCTTACCAACAAACCGGAGTGGTGGCACAAAGTCCGCGACCCCGAGATCGCAGCAAAATGGAGAGACGAGATGTTGGCGATGGATTGGCAGCCATTTCACAGATATGCAGACTTTACGCCAAATATGGCAGACGCGGTCAGCTCCATGGCATTTTTTTCCCTTTGCTGACACGGGCCTGGACTAACGCCATGTGCAGTGTATCGAAGAGCTACGCTTAAAGGCAGACATGTACGAACAGACTGGTCTTGTTCCCGTCTTTGACTACTCTGCATGCGTCCTCAAGTCTGACAACCTCTTCGATGCCGATCTGACGAGGAAACTAGTCGAGCAGCTTAAGCCTCTGGAGGATGTGCCTGAGGCGGCCAAAGACTGGCATCCTGGAAGCGACGGAAAAGTTCTGGACCTCGTCCATCCATCGTTGTGGCCATTGGTGTTTGGCAGGACACGCATCATGCCAGATAATGAAATCAACTTGGATGACTGTATGCGCTTCATCGGCGCTGGTGAAGTGATACCAAAACCGAGCGTGGACGAACAAAGAAAAGCTACTTTCTGGGGCGATCGGGACGTGCCTACGGCGTCGGTCAACTTTCAGTGGCTACCGTGCAATGTTGAACTAAATCCAGGCGGCAAAGCACGCATCACCAGCTACATCAACAACCTCCATCCAGTTGAGCATAAAGGCTTGTATCCGGTTATTGAAGAGTTTATTTCCAAATCTCTGCCTGCCTGGGACTTGGTCTATCGATGGCCAAAGGAATTCCGGTTTCAACGTCTGTCGACTATGGAAGTTGGTCCCGACTGCACAGTCCCAGAGGTTTGCGGGTCGAGGTGGGAATGCACCCCGGCCAGCAGGCCCTTGAAGGAAGGCGAGGCAGAAAGGGAAGAGGACGAGGAGTATGAAGACGACTACGAAGGACCGGTGCGTGAGCAGCTCGACACAAAATGGTTCTACGAAACGCATCCCTTGAAACTTCCTGATGCCGAGCCGAGCATCCCTCCCACCGATGCTTACCAGGGCAAGGTCAAGACGACGGGTTTTTTTGATAACGCGAGCCGGCTGCAGGTCATTGTCAAGCTGGCCAACATTCACCTCACGCCGGAGAAGCCGCACTACGACGGCGGCTCTTGGCATCTCGAAGGCCAGCAGAACGAGCACATTGTTGCGACGGCTCTGTACTACTACGACAACGACAACATCACCGAGTCGCTGCTCTACTTTCGCACCTCGGCCGACTCGGAGGGGCTGAGCATGAACCTCAACTACATGCAGAGCGACGTGCGCTCCATCGCGCGGACCTTTGCCGTGGAGCAGCGCCACGAGGCCAGCACGCTGCAGGACGTCGGGTCGGTGACGACGCGCGAGGGCCGCGCCGTCTTCTTCCCCAACCTGTTCCTGCACCGCGTCGACCCGTTCGGGCTGCGGGACAAGACCCGCCCCGGCCACCGCAAGATCCTGGCCCTGTTCCTCGTGGACCCCGAGGTCCCCGTCATCTCGACGGCCAACGTGCCGCCGCAGCAGCGCCACTGGTGGCCGGGCGAGGGCTACGTCAGGGACCGCCTGCGTCTGCCGGCCGAGGTCGGGGAGATGGTGCTGGATCAGCTCGACTTTCCGTACGACGAGGCGGAGGCGAGGAGGATCCGCGAGCAGCTCATGGCGGAGAGGAAGACGGAGCAGACTGGCTTTGTGCGGGAACTCAAGTCTGTAGAGTTTGGATTCTGTGAGCATTGAGATTTTCATAAAGAGATGCCCTTGTTGATGCGAGCAGACGAGTTGGAGAGTGTGGACAATCGAGCTGAGCAGTGTGCCAATTTTGCCATTGTATTTGAAACAAGAATAGGCAGTCGTCATCACAGAAAAAAAAAATGTGCTTGAATTGCAACAGCAGATTCCTCCATGTTGCTGGTAGATGTTGTTTGCTGGCTGTCGCTCAACCGAGACACCCTAGTTCCACATCAGGCGTCATCGATCGAGCAACGCGGTGCGCACGAGTGATCACTCAGGAAGGGTTGCCCGGGAATTTTTTTTTTTTTTTCTTCGTTTCATTTATGATGGAGAGTTGATGACTGCATGTCTAAAGTGCGCATCAAGGATCAAAATCCAGAACATTTCATCCACATTCTAAACGTCGGTTACTGCTTTTCTGTCCGATACAGTGGCGTCCGATTCCATTACCAGAGTGTGGGCCGCGAGATCTGACCCAGTAGCTAACATCGCGAATAACAAGCGTGTGATAATAACCCATAGAGAATCTCGGGAGATTGCTTACACTTCTTCCTCTATAATCCCGGTATTTATTTCATCGCGCAGCATCGTCGCCCTTTTTCTCTGCCTCCCTTGCCCATTGGCCTGCGTTGCACGGCTACACCTCAAGAAAGAAGTTTAATTGGCGTCACCAGTTACCTCCCCATCAACCATCAACGCTCAGCCATCTACCGAATCGCATGCTATTCTTTCGGCGGGCTCACAATTGCTATCGTGGAATTTCAGTCGTTGCGGGGGACACATTTTCGCGTCAATTGTCGCCATCGCCCTCAATCATGGCGCCAAAGCGAAAGGCGACTCTCGCGCAAACAGTCACAGTTGACGCCGAGGCAGTCACATTGTCGCGTCGCAAGCGCCCGCGTCGATCTACTCAGACAGTGAAAGTGGAAGCTATTGAGTCTATACCGGAAACCAAGTCGGAGATCAACCTGCCTGAGAAACCTGCCAAGGTGCGCACCGCACGGAAGACGACGCGAGCTCCGGGCCCCAGTGAGGAGGACGAGGCCGGGAATGACGAAGAGGCATTGTCGGCCGAAAGGGGTGCCAGACGCCCTCCGCCCGTCAACAGCGACGAATTGCCACTTCCATGGTCTGGGAGGTTAGGCTATGTAAGATACTTCTGTTTTTACCTACAAGGTCAATACCACGACATCAACTAACCTGCAAACAAGGCTTGTTTAAACACATATCTACGGACAGCAAATCCACCAGTCTTTTCCTCCAGAACCTGCCGCATCGCATCGATTCTAGAGCACAGGCATCCTCTTCTCGATCCTTCGCAGCCAGAACATGCCACCAAAAATAGGCCCGACAAGTCCAAGCCGGCCGACGTAGCCCTCGGTCTCCAGTTTGTGCAGAGCCTGGGGCTCGCTAATGCCCGGGATATCGTCAAGATGCTGCGCTGGAATGACAAGTACGGCATCAAATTTATGCGATTGAGTAGCGAAATGTTTCCGTTTGCAAGCCACGCCGAGTACGGGTACAAGCTGGCGCCCTTTGCAGCCGAGGCCCTCGGCGAGGCTGGCAAGGTGGCGGCTGAACTGGGACATCGCCTGACGACACACCCGGGCCAGTTTACGCAGATTGGCAGCCCACGAAAGGAGGTCGTCACTGCGTCTTTTCGTGATCTCGAGTACCATGATGAGCTCCTGTCCCTGCTCAAACTGCCGCCCCAGCTGGACCGTGACGCGGTCATGATCCTGCACATGGGCGGCACCTTTGGCGACAAGCAGGCTACGCTCGACCGCTTCCGCGACAACTACCAAAAGCTCCCGCAGGGTGTGAGGAACAGGCTGGTGCTCGAGAACGACGACGTGGCCTGGAGCGTGCACGACCTGCTGCCCATCTGCGAGGAGCTCAACATCCCGCTGGTGCTCGACTACCACCACCACAACATCATCTTCGACGCCAGTCTCCGGGAGGGCACGCGGGACGTCACGAGCCTCTACCCGCGCATCGCGGCGACGTGGACCAGGAAGGGCATCAAGCAGAAGATGCACTACAGCGAGCCCACGGCCGGGGCCGTCACGCCGCGCGAGCGCCGCAAGCACTCGCCGCGCGTCAGGGTGCTGCCGCCGTGCCCGCGCGACATGGACCTCATGATCGAGGCCAAGGACAAGGAGCAGGCCGTGTTCGAGCTCATGCGCACGTACAAGCTGCCGGGCTGGGACCTCGCCAACGACGTCGTCCCGCACGAGCGCGACGACGACGAGCCGAGGCCCGCGAAGAAAGCGGCCGCGGCGGCCGCGGCGAAGAAGCTGAAAAGGGAGACGAATGGGACTACTGTCCAAGATGCTGCTGTGGAGGAGCCAGTGTCCGCGGCGGACTTTGGCATGGGGGGGGCGGAGAATCGAGTGTACTGGCAGGCGGGAATGGAGGAGTGGCTTCGACCAAGGAAGAAGGGTGGTGAGAAAGAGGCCAAGACGGTTGTGGAGTCGGATCTCGAAGACTAAATCAGGCTTCTGATTCAACACCTCTTTGCTGAGACGTCATGAGGTCGAATTAGCCGCAGCTCTGTAGATACTGCAGGTTTCAGGATAGAGAGGGAGGATGAGTGAAATGCGTTTTGCGAATAGGGGGGGCGAGAAACAATCGATCCACAGGCTTATTCATTCATCTTATTTGTTCCTACGTTTTGATATTTTTTGGGTACAAATTGTCGATAACAGATACATTCGGCTGCGCGACTTCATGTCGACAAGGAGTGTACGCGTGGGCTTGCGGGCACGCAAGATGATCACCGTTGGCCCGTTGTCCATCGCAGATCCAGGCTACCGGGGTCCTCCTCTGTACCGGTGGAAGAAGGGGGTCTAATTCAAGTACGTGCTCATGAGGTTACCAACACGAAAAAGGCTCCGTTTCCCTATCCAAGGAGCAGCGCTGCTTCTTCAGCAGTCTGCCCGGCGTGGACGTGCCCGACGGATACGGCGTCGTTCCGTTCATCGGCCTCCAATACGGCGGGAAGGGCGATAAAGGCCCTCTCAAGGCCTACGATAAGGCGGTGCGTCAGTCAATCGCGACGGTTTTCAGACTTGTCGAGGACGTGCAAGGACACGCCAACCCAACCGCGAAAGGGTCGTCGGCAGAATATGCAGGTTTCGCGACCCTTCTGGAGCGAAAAATTGTATCGTCAGATAGTTAGGGGTCAAGAAACTATTCCCAGAATAGCGACCTTCTACAGACAAAGACGATACTAAGTTCTGCGTTATCGTGTTACGAGGCGGCTTTCCATCGCCGTTACCCCACGTGCGATTATCGGAAGGCGTTCTGGCCCACAAATGGTTAGGTAGAGACCGGCAATCAGGATAAACATCATCTCTTGACAATCCAACCTCGAACGGAAATATCGAGAGACATTTCTATAGACGATAGCTTTTTGTGCAAAACAAAGGACTCCAGCTGCGCAAAATGAGTGGTGACCTAACCGGCTTCTTCTACGGTGAGCAACCGAGTTCCGTCCAACGAAGGGTTTCCCTGCTAACACCTTTCCCAGGCACGCTTGTACGTTTTGACGGAACCACGTAACCTACGCTTCACGATGCTAACCGCAGTATCAGATGGCCCCAGAGGTCTTCTTCAGCGTATGCTACGGCACCAAATCACCGCCGGCGGCCATCCAGGCGCTGCACACCTTCACGCCGGCCGTGCTCGACGGCTTTTGCCGGCACCGGGTGCAGTACGCCGACTATCCGGGCATCATACCGGAGCCGGGCCAGTCCGTGCGGGGCGTCTACGTGACGGGGCTGACGGCGGCCAACATGCAGAAGCTGGACGACTACGAGGGCCGCGAGTACAGGCTGGACCCGGTCCGTGTGCAGCTGGACGGGGCGGCGGAGGGGGAGGACAAGGAGACCAAGACGTACGTGTATCTGCACCCCAAGGAGCTGGAGATGCGGGAATGGGACTTTGAGGAGTTTAAGAGAGATCGTATGAAGCTGTGGACGCGGAACGGCTACTGCGAAGGGGATATCAAGGAGTAGGCTCGGTGACGTCCTGGATGGTGACTAGAAGTCTCATAGGAATGGCTTGCTTGTTGAATTGACCTGGGTAGGCTGCGATGATGATAGACGAGCCTACGCCTGGCAGAGCATTTACCAGAAATACATAGCCCAACGGAATCGGAAAGGCCTTTTGACCAAACCGGGGTTTTTATCACTTTCACCCCTTGCTATCAAATGAAACGACTATATCATTAATTTCAAGAACCCCAAACTGCCCGTTGGAAGCATCGTCTGATCATCTCTGGCGTAGCTGGTGAGTATGATCATGAGCCCGGCTTCCAGTCGGGTATAGGGTATGTGCGATTGCCGGCCATGGCACGAACGGCGGGGCTGAAAAAACAGAGAAACATGCGCAGATCAGGAGACCAGCTGCTGAGTGGGTAACTGCAGAGAAAGGTACGTGTGCATGACAGTTGGGTAGATTGTACATAAATTGGCGGAGGCCGGTTGATGCGGCGGGCTCCTGTTCGCGGCTGTGTTTGATCGACGGGCAAGGCTCTGCTCCAGCCAGTCATTGAGCAGCGGCGCTCGTGTGCGCGAAGAGCATGTTTATGCATGCCCTGACAAAACCATGATATGCTTTTTAGATTCTCAGAAGCGGAGTAGATATTTGACCTCGTGTTGTCACAATGCCGCGCTGGTACCAGGCTGCCAAGCACCCAATCAATGGGTCGGTTGGCGAGAGGCGCCGTGTTTGTGAGCTGGGCACGGCTTCGTGAGAGAACGAGCCACCCCGATCACAAATTGCTGCACAGAATAGGGGATAGCAGCGCAGGGGGTATTTCTATGTGCAGGCCGAAGAAGAGGGTTGTATTGGATATGGATGGGCTGGGCGAGGAGTAACGGGGCTGCAGAGCGAGCTTTCGCAACCAATACGGTAAAGTCGTGGTCTGTGAGCAAATACGACAACCGCAGGTTTATTTCAGGCATTCTTGAACAAGTTTTTCCCCTTTGAGAAAGGCACAGCAAGTCGGAGAGTTCTGGGAGCGGCGACTGCCCAAGCAACGTTACGAAATACGCGCCCAACAAAGAGCAGGAGTTGCGCGATAGGCCATGAAACTTGTGCGAGTTTCAGCAGCCTGCCAGCATGAAAGTTGGAGCAGAGTAGGACATGAGGGGCATGAAGAAAAGGTATGAAATAGAGAATACTCAGTAGAATCATCCGAAAGAAGAGAAAAGTTGAAAAAAAAAATGATAATAGACAGATGACGAGTTGCCAGTAAGTAGGCAACACCCAGAATGCCATGATACTGGACTAGTCACGTAGAGGAAAATACACAATAAGTGTAGGTGACAGGGCTCAGGTGTTACGAGCCACCAAACCACACCACTGGGTAATAAAGACCGCCACCGAGATTACCCCTGCATGTGTGCGACGACGTGCAAGGGACGACGATAAGAAGAAAGCAGAGGGCATAGAAACCAGATTCAGGTTGCCCCCCTGCATGGAAAGTCTAGACTTTTTTTTTTGCCAACGTTTTGCGAAATGCTGAACTTGTTTGGTTTATTAACTGGGCTAAAGTAGGTTGGCGTTTCAACAGTATTGCCCTGCGAGCCAGTGAAGAAGCGGGTCGTCACCGTAAATCATGTTTCGAGTTGTGGATAAGTTAGCAGGCAGACCATCGAGGTGGAAAACGGACGGACGATTGCCAATTACTTGGATGCGACGACTTCCAAGAGAGAGCTCTGTAGTGCAAGGCTGCTTTGCGCACGTGTGTCACGCGATGGCAGCGAGAGGTACAGATGCTGAGCAATGCCAGATTCTCAAGACAGAGCAAAAGAAGGATACAAGAAAAGAGGCACAACGTAGTGACATTTTCCCATGTCAGTTCTCACCAACATATGACGTTGCCTTTCGTTCTGTTTTCGAGACAGTTTCGCATGGCTTAGAGTATCTGTGCCACCCCAAGACAGTCCGCACCAACGGCTGCATGTGCGACGTTATACGGCGACATTTACGCAGGTAGCTAACAAAGGGTCCCCTGACGTCAAAAGTTGGGGGAGGGGCGGCTCTGCCCGTCGCGGCCAAACGAGGCTGTTCTAGGGTCTGACGGAGTGCAACATGGCACGGCAGGCATGAAAACGTCGACTGCTTGCTTCCGAAATCACGGTGATTTTATTCAGGAATAGAATAGATGGTTGTTCGGATCCGGTTGTGCTTTTGCTACGTCTCGAATCTAGAAACCCGAGCAATGATAGGCAGGGCAGGCCTCAAGATGGAAAAGCGGGGCATCGCAATCGGTCGGTCTTCGTCCTCTGACTGGCTGACACGGCCTCAACTCAACAACCAAAAAAAAGTTATTGGCCATCAACAAACCCTCCTGAGCCACGCACTCTGTACGGAGCAAAGTGACCTGCGTCGTGGGCAGAACTGCCGTAGTGCTAAACGTGTAAGCAGAATTCTAGCCATCAAAGGAACCCACCAATGACGACAGAGTTAGCCGCCCCCATTGGGGCTCTGTTTGTATCAGCCAGCGAGAACGGTCACATCACCCGCCGCTATCTGGCACTTTGCTACGCATCATCACCCCTACTTACTGTGTGTCGATTCTTCAGCACCTCCAACTGGTCACCAGCATTTGGCCTGGCCTGCTTGCCTGCCCAAGTATCAGTAGGGCCTCGTTCTGGCGCTGTCTGTGCTGGGCTTGGGTGTGGCGCTACTGGTGTTCCCCACGCTGCCGCTACGTGCGTGCTGCCTTTGCTTGAGCCTATCCCTGCACCTGGTCCGCCCGAAATATCGGATCCTGGGAGAATATACAAGAGGCATGCTCTAGGGGAAAAAAAAAACCCATGATGATGATGCGGCGAAACTGAAATCATATCAGTAATCGAAAGGGGGAAAAAAGACGAGAAAAAAAAGCACGGCTGGATCAATCATGAGCGATCCACGTTTCTGCCCAAGATCGGCAAAGACAGATGCGCAACGCCGCCAGCCAATACAATGCCAGACGACGACCTCTGTCCTCGAACGTCTCCTCCGAGCCCACTTGGTGCTGGTTGGCATGAGGCTCTCAACCCTGAAACCGCAGAACCAGTTGCCAGCCTATGACGAGCATCCTCACGCAACCGCTTTTGCCTACGGCCGATACGGGCACAAGGGCACAAGTCAAGACGTTGTCATCCGCCACCACTCGCCCGTTGATTCGAAACCGACGTGGAGTCTGCTCGTGGAGCCCTCCATTCCGCATCCACCCTATTTTACTTTCCTATTCTGTGTCTCTCCACGCCGCCATCTAACCCACTTGGCACACTGCCAGCGACAACTCTTGCCCATGCTGTTGAACTGGTTGGCTGGTACCTGCGCTGTCGCTAGCGTTGGATCGCCTGCAAGACGATCTGCTCTCTCTCGTCCCTGGCTCCTCTGCCTTTCCCGCCACCATGAACCTGGACTCGTTTCTTCTTGGCAGCTCGATAGCCTGTGGATTCTACTCAATATTCTTTTTCCCGTAAATTTGGCCATGTCTCTCGCTTCTTCTTACCCCTGTCTCCAGCCTGGCAGCTCCGTTGCCTCGACCTTGAGTGTGTATATCATTGTATAAGACGTCCCCGCATCGCCCGTCTGAATTTACGACTCTGCTTCACCAGACTCGCCCATCACTGTCCTTTCTCCATTTCAAGGTGCCAGATTTTATTCTCCCTGGACCCTTTTCCTTTCTGCTTCGTTACAGGCTGGTCCTTTGCTTTCATACCCCTTCACCACACCCGCCACTTTCCTTTTCTTTTCTTGCTGCAGTAACCGCCCGGTGCGAGTTACCTTTAGTTTCATCTCAATACCCACCCAGAAACTGAGACGTCATCACCAAGAGCGCAGTCTGTCTTTTATGTTACAGCTTTTGATCTTTGTAAGTTTCCTAGCTGCGAAATTTGATCATCTCAGAGAGTGTCGCGTGGCTCGATTGGCAAACATTGCATGTTGCAGCTTTGCACGACACCTCTTTGAGTCAACTCTAGTAACTTGCTGGAATCACCTGGACGCTGCAAACGAGGATACATGCGCGTCACTCTGCCACGTTGCGCAGCTTTCTCGGATGCGTCATTCCACATTCGACTAACATGTTCAGCATATATAAGGGTATCAGGGGCTCTGAGCCGAATGCCAATTTCCACAAGCATCTCAGCAACGCATCACTGAATCAACGTCTGGAACGCCTGATTCCTGCATTCCTTTTAAACATCAACTCCTCAACGTCTGGAAACGCATGATTCACACATTCCCTTGAGCATCAACTCATCAACGTCTGGAACGCTTTATTCTCACCCCTTTGCGAAAAGGAAAAAAACACAATGCTCGTCAAGTCCATCGCAGTTTCCGGCTTGGCCACCATTGCCAGTGCCCACATCCTAATGACCAACCCCGTACCCTTTGGCAAAAGCTCACTCACAAACGGTCCTCTCGAAGCGAGTGGTGGCGATTTCCCTTGCAAACAGAGGTCCAATGTCTATGCTTTCGAGGGTGCCAGCAACGTTTATGCGCAGGGTAGCAAGCAGTCTCTGGAGTTCAAAGGAACCGCTGTGCACGGCGGCGGTTCTTGCCAGGTTTCTCTCACTACCGACCTCGAACCCACCAAGAATTCGGTTTGGAAAGTCATCAAGTCTATCGAAGGTGGATGCCCTGCCAAGGACCAAGCCGGTAATATGGGAGCCAACGCTGAAGCCCCCGTGCCGTACAAGTACGACTTTACCATCCCCAAAGAGCTTGCCGTAGGCAACTACACCCTCGCGTGGACCTGGCTCAACAAGGTCGGAAACCGCGAAATGTACATGAACTGCGCTCCGATATCTGTCACGGGAGATGGCGGCGCGAAAACCTTCCTGGACGGCCTTCCGGACATGCTGGTAGCCAACATCAAGCTCAACGACTGCGAGACGGCCCCCAGCGCGGATGTGCAGTACCCCGACCCTGGTCAGGACGTCGACAGGTTCAACGGCGCGACCAGTGCGTTCAAGCCCCCCGTCTGCACGGGTCCGAGGACAGGAGGCGCCAACGGTGTCCCTACAAAGGCCCCCGGCGGCGGTAGCGCTCCCGCGCCGAGCGCCTCTGCCCCGCCTACCTCTGCGAAGCCGAATCCTACATCTGCGAAGCCGAATCCTACATCTGCGAAGCCGAGCCCTACCTCTGCGAAGCCGAGCGCCTCTCCGTCTGCTCCTGGCGGCATCTTTATTACTAGTCCCGGTTCCCAGCCTGCGCCTTCTGCCGCTCCCTCTTCTGCTTCTGCTCCCGCTCCCTCTTCTGCTCCCGCTCCCTCTTCTGCTCCCGCTCCCTCTTCTGCTCCTGCTCCTCCCGCTGCTCCTGGCGGAGGCTCCAGTTCCGGAGGTGGTCACGCTGCCGGCTCTGCCTGCTCCCCCGACGGCCAGTGGAATTGCATCAATGGCACGTCCTTCCAGCGTTGCGCCAGCGGTCTTTGGTCTGCTGTCCAGGCCATGGCCGCCGGGACCTCTTGCCAGCCGGGTGAGTCTGCCGAGCTCGTCATGGCCGCCGCCGCCCCCGCCGCTCCGGGGAAACGAACCCTGCGCCGCGCTCTCCGCTTCCGCAGCTGAACAGATCCCGTCTTCTCACAGCGGGCCGCCCTGTCGTTGCAGTTTAGTGTGTCATGAGGAGGAGGTTTCTGTTTGGGCCTCTAAAAAGGTCGAGATTCGCGTATATATAGATTTTTGTTTGCATATATTCGCCCCAAAAGAGGGCTTTGTCTGTAGGAGGTTTGTTTATAGGACGCTTGTTTTTGTTCACGATGTCACGAAATATACGCCGCATTTACGATTGTATTCTCGACCATTGATGAAGCAACAATGGTCTTGTGCTTTCAAAGAGACATGATGTCGTGTGCAGTCTAGGAATCAGCATGATGATCTGGTCTTTTGTAAAGCCGCGACTCTAATTGTCTTTTTTTTCCCCACAGATTCGAATGGGCGCTGCATCTCATTTTCCTCCGAGCCAGTCAGTGCCAGCGCCGGCGCATACAATGAACCCCAGCCCGTTTTCTTCTTCTTCTTCTTCTTCTTCTTCTTCTTTTTCTTTTCTGTTTCTTTTCTTTTCTTTGAAAAAAAAAAAAAAAAAACTCTTCGCTTCGGGAGACTCCAGTGAAGAAAAAAAAAAAAGCAAGAAAAAAAAAAACACAAAACCGGGCTGCGTCGAGTTTTAGCCGCCGAGGGGGGTCACACCACCACCACCGTCCTTTTATCGGCAAACACGGCCTCTCTTGGCCCCTCTCTGCCCCTTTCCCTTTGTTGCATGTGAGTAAAAGTCAGCGAGTGAGCAGACATGCATGCGCATCGGGCTGCAGGGCCCCCGGGGAGGGGGGGCGCGAGACAAACAGACTTAACAGATCACACGGCATCTCAAAACAACCAGCCTGTTCCGTTGTGTGACACGGGCAGGCACACCTAACCCCATAGCCGACGGCCGACAGCCCCCAACGCAAAACACGGAATTTGGACCGCCGTCAGACGTCATCCTGTCAATCATGCGCGCCTCCCCAGACAAAAGCAACCAAACAAAGAAAATAATCGAAAGTAGATAAATAAATGTATTGTACAGGCTAATTAGACCTTGGTCGCTGGCGCCCATCTCATACAAATACAGTCCCTGTTGGAAGCTTGAACCCCAGTGTATCACACGTCATGTGTATTCACCCCTTTCGTGCACGCTCTCGTGCGTTTGGGATAAAAACAAGTACAAGATTTCCCTTCTCTCATGGCCTGCCCAGTCTTGCACGGCCACTAAACTAGATATAAAAACAAAATTGAGGCCAGAAAAAAAAAGAGGCAATGAGCCGCCTCCCGGAATCAACTAGCGACACCGTAAACGCCCTCTCCCAAAAATATAAGAAACAGAAAAAAAAAGGAGCAGTTGGTACTAATCGTCCCTGCTAGAGGCGAATGCCTGTGCCTCGGGACACCATCAAGTCATGCAATCGTACTGTTCAATGAAACCCTCCCAATATGCTACTTGTATCTTTACACTGTTTTAAATCTCAATCGTCTTCATCGCGCCGTCGACAACCTCGGGTTGCTTGCCGTTGGCCTTTGGGGGCTCGTTCTCCTTGTCTCCGAGGTGGTTGAGTTGGTTGGATTCGCGCCGGGAAGTCAGTGGCGTCGTCGTCGTCACGCTAACGGGGCTCTTGATATCCTGGCTGCTTCGGGGCGAGTCGGGCTCCTCATCGACCTCGACGAGCGTCGAGGGTTCAATCTGGGCATCGCGCAGGATGGGCATAACCATCTCCTCTGTAACCCTACTCAGAGGCGGGGGCTTCCCGAATCCGCGGTGTCCGGGGCTTGTCAGGGGCGAGAATGCTTTGGGGCGCTGCATTGAACGGCCACGGGCGTCTCCGTTGGGGCCGTCGACGGGGCTCATGTACGGCGAGGCGGACCGGCTGCCGAGGGGAGATCCGGCCTTGGGCGATGCCATGGATCTCCTTTTGCCTGCGGCGGCAGAGGCAGCGCGGCGTCCGTGCTTTTGGTCCATGCGCCATCGCAAAATGTTAAAGTACGATGGCTCGATGCGTGTCTCCTTGAACTCGCGCAGCTTAAGCTCGTTGGTGTCCTCGTCGACGTACCATTTTCCCGAATTCAGATCGTCGGCGACGAGGGCTAAGAAGGCGCCCCAGGAGCGGGCGACAACGTACTTGGTGTCATAGTCGCGGCCAAAGAGAATAATCTGGCCCCAGCGACCCGTGGGACCAGGGGCCAGGTCGACGGCCAGGTTGTTGCCACCCCAGTCGCGAACAAGAGGGACCCAGCCGGCGTGGGCGTATGCCTTTCGGATGCTGTTGGGGGGGACGCAGTCCTGCTTCTGAAGCAGGTTTTCCTGCCAGGCGTCGGGGTTAGAAGAGGAGGATGGAGGCCGTTGTCGGCCCGAGGAGCTCTCGCCATTGTCGCGGCTAGAGGGGCGGGGAGGAGCACGGTTGTTGGCCGCGTCCAACAAGTACTGCTCGTTGACGCGTCTCCAAGTCTCCCACTCCTGAACAATCTCCTCGGCGTCCATGAGCATGCCGCTGAAGATGATGCCGGTGGGGGTGCCACCGCGTTCTTGGCCGTCGTGGACCATGAGGGAGTCGCGAACATCCTGGGGTAGAGAGCAGTCGAGCTGATGCTCGAGATCGTTGAGGTCGTTGATGGTGCAGCCCTCGCCGAGCTGGTCAAAGAGCTCAAAGTAATTCTCCTCGGCCCACGAGTCTATGCGATGCCACGAGTGCTGGACGGGAGGGGGGGGCGGCAAGCCGTCGGAGAAGGCCTGCATCTGGACATCGCCCTGGCCCTGGACCTCGAAGCCGTCGGCATTGGCTTGCTTGACGACGGAGGAGCGGAGGCCTGGAGAGTAGGAGCCGTTGGGCGTGGAGGTGCCGCCGTGGCCTTGGTAGCGAGTGGACGACGCGGATTCGTCAAAGTAGGGGTTGGAGACGTCGGCGCGGGAGTCGGAAGCGGTGGCGACACCGGTGAGCATGCCAGACCTGCTGTCCCGGAGGGGAACGTGGCGGCCAGTTCGTTGGGGAGAGTCGTAGGAGGAGTCTGTTTGGCCAGGAGGATTGTGGTCAGCAACGGCGGCGTGGATGTGCATGTGGAAAATCACCTACGCCTATCGTACGTGGTCATTGTGTGCCAAAAGGACTTTAAGACGGTACTAAATCTGTTGGCGGCATGGTTAGCAATTGAAAACGGCGGGGGCTGGTGATTTGCGCGAGTCGCAACAAGGCCGACAGGAGAAGGACGTACGAGTTCGCCATGGTGGGCAGCACGATGCTCGCCAGGGGCGAAGAGTGGTTGCGGGCTGCCGGTGAACTTTGCGATTAACAAGTCAAAGAGGACCAAGTTGTAGAGGCGGAATGCGTGAGTAGTTGCGTGTGATGACAAGGGGCGGGCAAGAAGATGTGCGCCTGTGCGTGTGCGTGGGTGTCTGTGGTGTGTGGGTGTGTGTGCCCCGACTGCCTCGGTCGCGGTCGCGTCACAGTTGTCCAACGTGCCAACGATGATTCGAGCGGCTCTAGAAGAGTCTATCCGGGCAAGAGTCGCAGAGAAATCCGGCCAGAGGACGGCGAAAGGGGTGGGTTAGGTTGGCAGTCTTTGTCAATAAGCAGGTAAGACAATGTGAGGGCCTGGTGGGTGGCTCGATGCTGCCGCCCGTGCTGGCAGTGCTGGCAGTGCTGGCAGTGCTGGCAAGTGCTTAGGTAGGAAAATTTATTATCAAGCCGAAGGGAACAAGGGGGGCGCAGATAATCGAAGCGAAGGTGGCTGGCGGGCAGACGGCGCGTATTGAGTGCGGAATCGTGCGGTGGGCGGGGGAATTGTAGTGGCGCGAGAAGATGAGAGGGGTAGAGCAGAACGAAGGGGAGGGAAAAGAGAAAGGCAACGAAAAAAGAATAAAAAGAAAGATGCAGATGACAACTCTGGAAATGGATGGCTCTCCGAGAGAAGGCAGATGGAAGACATAGAACGAACGCCAGCAGGCAGTTTAGTTGGTGGTCTCAAGGGGGGGGGGACAAGGAAGCCGCCAAGGTGGAGGAGGAGGAGGAGCAGGAAGAGTGATGGGGGGGAAAAAGGGGATCGCAGTCGATAAGGGGGGTACTTGCGTGACGGAGGAGATGCGGTGAGAGGAAAAGTATCTTTTTTGGGGGGTAAATGCAAATGCCCAGTTCTTTTATTTTATTCTTTCTTTTTTCTTATTCCGTTTTTCTTGTTTAATATTTTTTTTTGCCCTACCGAGTACCTGAGTATCTTGCTGGGGTTAGCGTTGGTACTCACGCCCACCATTAATTCGAGTGGTGATGAATGTATCTTTTCTTCTTACCTTGACTTTTGTCGTTGCACGTGGCTGGTCGGCGGAATATCCAAATTGACTTTTTTTTTTTCCTTTTCGGTGTGGATGGCTGCCATTGTCGATATTTCCGGTTTACTATTACGAGCAATGCATCTGGCATTTCAATTCTCCTGGGTCCGATACGGCTGCCTCTGCAGCGAACATGGCAATGCTGACCCCCCCTTCAATGCGTTGCTTCACCCGCTGAAATACGGTGGGGGACGGTCTTGGCAGGTTGGGTAGGCTCTTTTCAGCGGTCTTGTTACGGGGACCAGGCTCACGGGCATATCTTCCAAGACTGGTCACTGGTCAGGTAGCAGGTGCTAAGGAGGTAGGAGGCACCTAAGTAATAGGTACCTACTTAGTGGCTAATCTGTACAGTCAAACAGTGGAGGGGCTTTTCGCCAGGGACCTCCACTTCGGACATTGCGAGTCTTTCAAGTAAGTATTGGCTTTCCCTGACTTTCCATCGTTTTGTATTTGCTCTGCCCGACAGGGAATCCCGGCCTCTTTTTCCCACACCCATCTGCCGGAAACCTACAATATGAAAAAGGAGAGAAGAGGACCAAGAGAAAGGGGGGAAGCGACCTGGCTGGCCTTGTTACTGGTCAGGGGCGGATTTGGGCAAAACCAGTCTATGAGGGAGAACAGGGAGGGTCAAATAAACCCCCAATAAAGAAAATCCGGTTTCATTGACAGCCCTGCCAAGAGACGTCAACATTGAATTTTGATCTAAGTACATAGACACCATGACAAGTACGGATACAGATTACAAAGTCCATGATGCAACTCCCGCATGTCGTGGCCCGCCCACGCTTGGCTACTGCCACTCTCACTGGCCACTCGCTCAGTCTCGCTCGCTCACTCGCCCACCACTCACCCACTCACTCATCCACTCACTCACCCCATCATCGCCCACCAGCCACTCACCTTACCCCTTGTGCATCAAGAAATCACTGCCCTACCGATGAGACTGTTGACGGGTAACTACTCCGTACCAGTATGCTTTCTTCATCTATTCATCCTTGGCCCAAAACTGCCAGCAACGCACGCCAATGCGATGCAACCCCGTGTCGCCTTACGATGACCACGTACATACTCGATACAGAGTACTCCGTAACTTGCACTTCCTTGGAAAAAGGAAAAAAAAAAACTCACCTCCAAGCCACACTCTCCCAACCTGGTCGTTGCCCCGGGTTTCCTGCCAACCCCGACCTCTGCCTCCTGCAAGCCTCGACGCCACCAACAAGCCATCCCATCATCAAGTTCTTCTGCTGCAGAGCCTGCGCCGCCACAGTCGGTCCGTCTCCTTGGCCGCCACCAAAAAACAAACAAGAAGAGAGGGGGAGAGAGCGGGAAGCGCCCAGGCACGGCGCGTAAAAGCTACTTAACTAGTGATTCTGTACGGATTACTTGCCCGTTGGCACGTTACTTCCTCTTATTAGTCATCCTGTCAAGCTCAACTTGCCAACTTGCCAAACACCAAAGGAAAGATTCAACTTTTTTTTGCATGCATGATACTTTGATCTCTCCCTTCGCTCTCCAATTCCCCGCATGATTTCGAGGGAAACAGACCCGACTGAGAACAAGGTAAAAAAAAAACAAACGGCCAACTTGGTATGCACAACACAATGCTGGCGCGCCGGAATGCGCATCGGCCCATCCATAGCACTAAGTAGACACACAACGGCAGAGATCTGCACTGCGGAAGCTTTCTACAAAAAACTTTAAAAATGATATAAAAAAGGTCGATTTTTTTTTCAGCTGTGTTGGTCCGACTACCCGCCTCGCCCAATGTAGCTTGATCCACACATTTTTCGTCCATTTTGCCCCCCCCCTCCCCTCGAATACGCCCCGTCCATGTTGCCATTGACTGTGCAGGCAGAGCAACTCGAGATGTAGGCCAAGGCCAAGTGAATAGACTAAAAAGAGGCAATCAAAGGGATCGTCTACTCGGAACACGCCATGTGCTGTTTTGTGGAGTTGCCAAACACCTCCTTTGACCCCTGATGTGCCCTATCCCGCCGTTTCACCTAAGATGAGACGGACCAGAATATGGGGGGCGAGACCAATCTTGGGACAATGCCGTGATCCGACAAACCGTCCTGACTCAAGCCAAGCCAAGCACCTCGTAACTTATGCTTGGGTAGAATGATATTAGTTATAATGCTCGACGACGTCCCTTCGAGCCCCGGTTCAGATGAGCAGATGAACCGCATTCCTTGGCTAGCAAAACGCCCAAGACCATCCCTCTGCATGCCAAGTGATGCTAGAATCTCGCTTGCCCTGGATCGAACCTGACTCGAGCCATCTCGATCCATGATGATGCAAAGAAGAAGAAGCAAAAATAAGCAGAAAAAACAAAAGAAACATGGGTGCTTCGAAAAGAGCACGTCGTTGATGCCCTCCGATTGCCTGAACTCGGGCTTTCTGCCATATCCGACTGGAAAAGAAAGCTGGCCACATGAAAGCCAATTCCAATGCTAAACAAAATAGTCGAGGAAGACTTTAAAAAGGAAAAAAAGTCATCTTTGTATTTCAATATGTTGTTCAATCTCTCAAACGTTCATCGTGGCCTGACTCGGGTCTTCCAGACCAGTTGCAACGGAACAGCTACTTAGGTCCACAGTCGACAAGTCCGACACTCGCTCGTATACAACATCGCAATATCTGCAGAGCTGGCTACATGGTGACAATGCTCGGTAGGATGGCCCGACAACAAAAAAGAGAACACAAACAAAAAGGAACTGTAAAACTAATCGAATCGTGGCCCGAATCCGGACGTCTATTGTCTTTTTTTACTCTCACCCACCAATCATACAGCTCCAAGAACAAAAGGAAAATAGGCAAGTACATACACTTTCTCATCATGACGTAGCAAGAAATCATCTTCGTCTCACATCCTGAACCGCCGCGTACATTGTTTTGGTGCTAGTCCATTGTAAAACAGTTCCCGTCCCTCCCTCCCTCTCACCTCCCCTCCACTTCTCCTCCTTGGCCTTGTCGCGCCGCGCCTCGCTTCACGCCTTGTCGCTAAACTCTTGCAGCTTATCCGCCAGCTGCCTCTTGGCTGCCGCCGCCAACCCCCGGTCGGGACTTGCCACCTGCTCGCTCATGCACAGCTCCAGCAGCACCCGCAGCTCCTCGTACGTAAACGTGTTGCTCGCCTGCGTCGCACCGGCCTCCTCTCCCATCTTCTTGTCCCGGTCCTCCTCGGCCTTGGCCATCACCGCGTCCGCCCCGCGATCCAGCAGCGCGTAGTAGTTGGCCGCCCGCGCCAGGTCCACCCCTTGCTCTACGTTCTTGAGGTTCTGCTGCAGCACCAGGATGTTGAGCTGCATCCGTCCGCTGCCCTTGCTGTTGATGGGCGAGACCATCCCCGCGTTGCCGACCAGGTACGAGTTGATCAGCAGGCCTAGTCCCGTCCGGATAAACGAAACCTCCTTCTCTCGCAAGTACCGCGCAATCGTTTCGTCAAACAGCACCAGCTCCAGGTTCAGACTGAGAATCTGAGGGTCCGGCTCCCGCACTTCCTGCTCCAGCAGGTACGGCGCAACATCCGGCGATAGCACGTTGCGCAGCGAGTGCACGATCCGGCACCGCACTTCCATGTGAAGCGTCAGAAGCGCCGTCCCTGCCAACTCTTCATACGACGAAACAATATTGTCAAATGTCCTGTATTTCACGGTCAGCATTTCGTGTTGCGTCGTTTCAAGTTGCTCTTGGCAGTAACATACTGTACAGTGTCCACAGTAAGTGGTAGCACAACGGGGCCAGAGTCGTTTGCTGCCTTGTTCGGCTCGTTCATCAACGTCCAGCGCCTGTTTGCTTGTCGCGCCATGCTTTGCCGCGATGAGTCTGTCTCATGCACTGTGATATGACGTAGGCCCGAGATTCTCGCCACCAGCCACTTCATGCTTGTATACAGCAGGCACAGCGACGTAATGGTCTCCCTGTCTTGGATGATGTCATTCGGTTCCAGCCGTGACTCGTTGGTGTGCTCAATCAGCAGGTGAATCTCCTTTTCGCTCAGTGTCTTGTCTTCCTCCTCCGACAGCCACATCTGTTTCATGACTTCATGGATCTCACCCGGCTGCACCGCGAATCGAGCCGACACGCGTAGGTTGTTGGCGTCCTGTGTTTGCTCCTGCGTCTTCGTCACGAGCAGCTTGTACCAGTCGAAGCACCGCTCATAGTATCGCGACATCTGTGTCACCAGCAGCGAGCTTAGAGCTTGGTCAGGTGGAATCGTGCCTAGCATTCTACAAAACGCCGTGACAATTTGGAAGAATGCCGTGGTACCCTTAAACACGGGTAGCCTCGAGTATTGGGTCCAGCTTGCGTCTTGCGCGAATGAGTCCATCTCGGACAGAATGGTGTCGCTTAGCTTAGTAAGCGTCTCATCCAGCTGCGGTTGAAAGACATTCACCAAGAAGTTATCCAGAAATGTCGTGAGCGTACTTGTCGCGAGGTCAGAGCCCGGTGGTACAATCGTCCGGAGACGCTGCAAGAAGATGAGCGTTGGTGGTAACAACAGACTCATGTTGAATACGCTAGGCTCGACCAGCGGTTTGTGAGAGCCCAGAAGCTTGCTTTCGCTCGAGTAGCCGCCAAAAGTGTGTCGGCGTGCACTTCCCTCATCCAGCGCTAGCCTGTCCCGTCGTTTGTCCATGCCTTGTTTGCGGTCATTGGCAGTTAAGCCGGGCACAGCGGCTTGCACAATGCCCTCGAGTGCGTCGTACTCTGTGCTGATGTCCACTGACTTGGTATCAATCTCGGCGAACTTGAATAAATGTTCGCGCGTGGCTTCTTTTTTGCCCTGCAATGACCCACCGGGGTTCGGCGAGTCGAACTGGAACACGTCTGCGTCAGTTGTGACGTAATTACGCAGCAGCGATCGAATCTCGTTTTGATACAGGTTCCAGAGCTCCTTAAAGCTGCCCAACAGTGCGATGTTGTTGCCGGCACCCTCGCGGCGGATTAAGGCCTTGATTGATTCGTGGAATACTCGGTGGCCTTCGCCGATGGCTTCAAATTTACCATATAGACTCCATAGCAGGTCATGAATGACTTCGGCGCGCATTTGTGTCTCTCGGGAATTGTAAATATTGAGACCCTCGGACTTTGTTGTTCCTCCTCGCAACGAGCTAGGGTGACGCTGGTCAACCTCGTTGTTCGTCTCATTGGCAATGGCGAAAAGTTCAACTGGCATGCGCTGCTTGAGGGTCTCGACAGCGCTTTGGAGCCGCCCGAGCTTGTTTAGAGCCTCAACCAGCAAGGCGATGTAGTAAAACGTGTCCGCCTCCGGGTTCTTCATGGGATCCTCTGTCACCGCTTTCTCAATATTCATGTTCTCCAGGATAGTGTGGAATGGTATGATTGAGTTTGTATCAGTAAATTCATCCGTAAATGCGCCCTGGGTCTTGTATAAACTCTGCCAGCGGTCTTGACAATAAGGCGATTTAAGGTAGAGATGCTCGTGCAGTTCCTCCACCAGGATATCCATGAGCGCCGTTTCTTGATTCACCAGGTAGCTGCGCAGGTCGTTGAGTGCACCAATGTCGTCAAGTTCCGGTCGTCGAAGCTTCCTCAGCGCATTCTGCAGCACGTCAACCGCCGTCAGAAACCGCTTCTCCGATATGCGCGCCTCGAGCTGATCGGGTACCGTCCGCAGCTCATCCAGCTCGTTAAGCGTCTGGAGTAAATCATCATATGTCTCGGAAGACTCGGATAACTTCTTGAGTTCGGGATCGGTCGAACAGAGGCTGGACGTGGCGCTGGCCAGCGACTCCTTGAGTGCGCGCACGCGCCGCTGCGAGCCCTGGATGCTGCTTTGGATCTTGTGAAAGGTACCGATGGACGAGTTGAACCCCTGATGATGCTCGTGCACTGTGTTTTTGAGCGAGTCCTGCAGGTACGCGTGCGTGTCTTGAAACTTGCGATAGTCGTGGGCGCGGCCGACGGAGCTCGTGTCGAGCAACTGCAGCGCCAACTGCACGGGGATGCAATCCTCGCTGCATAGTGACGGCCATTCGATTCGAATATGTTCTAGAACTTGTGTGATCTGCCTGTCTGCCGTTGACTGGGTCATCCGAGGCCTTGAGGGCATGTTGCGCACCGCTGGTGGGGGAGCACCGATATTGTTAGCAGCCCGGTCGCCGCGCTCGCTCCAATTACTGCTTCTAAACTCGGAACTGTACGGATCGTATTCCTCTTCGGACCTGCCAAAGTTGCCGTATCCGTTGGCACCTCGACTCGGCGGCGCTGCATACCGGTTCGACATGATGGGCGTGGAATGGGTGTCGTCAGGGGTCGTGTCGCAGGTGTCACGGGAGTATTGACAATGGCGCTCGCATGATCCTGCCGAATCACCTCATTAATAGATACGAAACGCTGTAGGCGCCGTTGCTGCGTCGATAACAACGTAAATCACCAGTGTTTTGGAGAATGGAGAAGCTGTCGCTAGCTTGAACGTGGCGGTTGGAGGTTGGTATGTGTGCCAACTGATCCTAGCGCGACCCATTCCATTGTCGCCTCAACTTCACTGCACCCCGCATCAGACAGAACTCATACTTAGACCACGAAACAATGATGGCAGTCAGCATTAGAACAGAATTTAGGTCAAGTAAAAATAGTGGATAACCAGAATAATAATGGCGTTTCTCGACATGATTTCGGTAATCTACAGATTGATACGCTTTTAATGCCACCAGGGACGGTTCAATTGAATAAATGTAAGAAAACGGACTACTTTGGCTATGCTATCCTCAACTTGCGACAAGAAACTGGTTTCATACAACGCCAACCGTGAATGTAAAACTAAAATGCACGCGGATTCGTCAAAACTCAAGAATTTTCTGGCTAGGGAGCATTACCACCCGTTGCGCCGCCCGTATTGCCCGCACCGCCTCGCAGATTGATCTGCCCAATGCGAGATACAATATTACTGCCGACGGCATCAACTGCACCTCTTGGCGAGGACAGTGTTGGGCCTGTGGGTGCAGTTTCTTGAATACGAAACAATTTGACACCTGTTCCTGTCCAAATACCAGAGGTGCCCTTCGCTATCTGCATCTCGCTCGCGTAGACGACACCCCAGAGCATCGACTCGTACCAGCCCAGTGCCAACGGGGACCACTCAAACGACTGTACCTTAATTGGTGAGGCTTCAACCCCCACGAGATTAATCTCCCGAATGCGTTGCAAGCTCTCCGTCGAAACCAGATCTTGCCCGGACTTTCGTGGCATAAGGCTCGATACCTGCTGGATGACGGCCAGAAATGTGTGCAAAGGCAGTTCGGGGAGCCAGCTTTCGATCCAGTGAGCTGACGGCTCAAAGTTGCCGCTGGCGCTTTGCCCGGCTACAGAATATGCGCCCAGGCTTGTTGTACTGTTTTGTCTGGAAAAAGACCTGACACCAGCCGGCAACTTGCCTCTAGCCTTCTCTGACATCCCGCGCAACTGCACTGGTACGGAGTCGTCGGCGTTTGGTGTTGAGGAAGTCTGTGACTGGTTCTCGCTTGTAGTGGATGCAGCAGGTGTCGCTTGCGGTTCGTCGTCGCTATCGTCGTCATCGCCAATGGCAAATGCATTGTCCTCCACAACGTCTTCGAGAGTCTGCGTTTGGCCAACAACAGGGCTCCTGACAGCCTCCAAGCTATCGACTGATGTTCGGCGAGACAAAACATCAGTACTATCGCCATGCCCATCTGCGTCTTTCCGTCGTCGGTTTCGTCGCTCTATTTCCTGGAGACCGCTTTCCAGGGTAAATGTTCGTAAACTCTCGATTGGTTTCTTATTTTTTAATATCGCCGCCACAAGGTAAGCATTTTCCTTGTACTTGTGCTCGATAACCGTGTTGATAGATTCTAGTAGCGACCGCAGAAGAGTGTGGTTTGTTTCATTGGCCAGCAGAAACGAGGGCGAGGACATGAGGCCGAAGAGATGCATGAGCTGGGAGCTACCCGGAGCACCCAGGTTCTCAATATATGGCGCAATATTATTGATGATTGCGAGGAGTGCTGGATAGATCGCAGTGAGGGTGCCTTGGCTGGTGGTGATGAGGGTATATATGGAGTGTATGAGAAAGTCGGCATAGGAACCGTCGAATGCGTTAATCCTGATACCAGGCGGGAGACTCTCTTGGCCAACAAACTTTTTATTCAAGTGGAGGCCAAAATTCTTTTCCACGCTCATTGTCTGAAGCAAAAATGCACACATGCGAACAATGCCTTGCTTTGCCGGATCGCTCTTGTACTCAACAGCGTAGAAAAGCGTCAAAACGATAAAGTCATGCGCCCTGTCCGTATCGATGACAAACGCGCGAAATCTTTTGTTGCATTGGATCATTTCCCAGAACAGCATCAGCATTTCTGCTGACAGGTTTATTGATGTGTGAGTTCCAGGAAGATACGAGGTTTTATCTTGGAGGGGCTGGGTGAGGATTCGTGAAACGCCGTCTACTATGAACTGGAAGTCTTGAGGTCGATGTAGTCGGCCAAGGAAGTGACGGTAATAGTTTTTCCTTGATGACGCCTCAACGTGTTCGGGTACAGTATAGACGAGGACGGCGAGTAGCAAGTGCAGAGACTGTGTGACAAGCAGTTGCTTGGTGTCGCGAATGACTAGCGAATTGTAGGGAACACGCCAACTTGCTGGATGGTATTTGAGGGTCTCCAACATGTTAGCCCAGTCATCAAAGAGATTCGTAACCTGACATACCGTATTCAGTAAAGAGCAGAGCACCGAGAGCACAACCTGTTTGTCCGAGTTTGTGCATAGGTGTGTAAGAGTTCGCACGCCACTTTGTGTCAATGTAGGGCTACTCATATATAGGCCGCGACCGGCAAGCGCCAGAATCAACCGCAACAGTTCGCATCTGTTGCTCTCAAACTCTTTTGTAGTTGGCACCGCAGTATTGCAGCCCACACCACTCTGCCAGATCGCAAATGTCACTTTCGGCCGACCGGGTTGCTGCTTGGGAATGGTAAACTCCGAGAAGAAGAGCATGTCAATCAAAGTGTCGATGAGCTCCTCGGCCAGTGGCTTCACGTCTTCAAAGAAATCTTTATCGGCTTCCAGACCTTCCTTGTCGCCTATTGATTCATCAAACAACACTTCGTTTGCGATGGCACCATGGCGTGTTCTCCTCTTTCTAGCCCCCCAAAAGAACTGTTCTTCCCATGGATGCAGCGATTCTTTTTCGTAAAGATATGGCAATATACGGGTAAGAACACGAACGCAGTTGAGAGCTTCTCTCTCGGGAGCCAGCTCGTTATCCGGAAAGGATGGGTGGTGTCGTAAGACGAAGAGCCGAGACGTCAAGGCGAGGATAAGGGTTTCGATATTTTCGAGGGCTTGATCGCGGCTTCTCCGGATATCTGCCGGGGAGAACAGACTGAACACATCCTCTGACGACTCTGGAAGCTCCCAAAACTGTCCTAGAGGTTAGCCAGATGCGGAGCCACGCAAGTAAATGAGTCGACGTACCGAAGTCCAGTACTCGTCGTTGGCCGGTATGTCCCTCTCCTCGGAGAGACGGAATATTCCCCGTTTAAACACAATTTTGGAATCGCTGGCGCCCATGTTCGTAGAGGCTGAGCGAGGCGACAACTAGGCGTTACGGAAGAGTTGTCGTGAAGAGCTCCCAGTTGACTTGGCCGACGTTAGATAGACTGCGTGGATTCGGCGGAGCTGAGCTGCCGGTCCAATCACAGGCTACCCCAGTGCCCCGCCCAATCACCGCCCAATCCAAGCCGACTAGATTCATCATAAAAACTGCCAATCGATAAGCTTTCTGAAGCAGTGGAAATTTGCGCGTGCAGACGGCAGCCTCTGGAGCTGTACACAGTACTGGTTCACGAAGCGTCGAATCGGCATCGCAATGAATCGTGCAAGGTGGCGAGCGATTGCCCGGGTACGCCTCATAAGTAGCTCACAGTGTCTGGGAGTATTACTTTCCCCCGGACGCGTCGCGCACTTTGCCACGTCGCAGCCATGCAATGCGATAAAAGCCGGAAAGAAACCTGCGGAGCAGGATTCCGAGGCCCCGAGCAATAATTGCGAAGGCAAAGCTCTTAGTTCTTGGACTACACTTCAAGATAAGCTGCGCCAATCTCTTGCGCCGTCCGCAGAGCAATCCACAACATCACATGAAGAGTCTTCAGAAACCAAGACTGAGCAGCCCCCCAAGACACCATCGCAAAAGTCCACATCCAAGGCTGCTAAGCCCGCTAAGCCCGCTAAAGCTGCAAAGAAGAAGAAGAAGAAGGCAAAAGAACCGGTCGATTTCGAAGTCATAACACCCAAAGAGCTGGAGCTAAAGCCCATCGATCAAGAGACACCCGAAATCCCGAAGCTGAGCTACGGTCTCGACCGCGTGCTTTTCAATGGCGGTGTGTATCGAATGCAAGATGCCCGAACAAACGTCTATAATTTCGACCCGTACCTCGCCTCCATCATGCCCGTGGACGAATTCGATTACGACGCGCTCAAGGAATATGTCACGTCCTCCAAGGACACTAAGCTTAACGATCTCGCCAAGCAGCACGGCAAAAAGTATAGTGGCTCGACATCAAGTATGACGGCCATTCTCTCTCACCTCCATTTCCTCATATCGGGCTGGCGACCTCCCAACTTTGACCATCTGTCAAGAGGATGGACACCAGAGTCGACCAACTTCACCATCCTGACCAGAGGTCCTGTTGCCACATTTATAAAACATAAAGACGGAGTGTATTCTTTTGATTCCGATAAAGAGTACGACAACGAGAATATCTTGAGCTCGCTCGGAAAGTCCATGGAGAAGCTTCTGACGCTCCCTAAAGAAGAGTTTGAAAAGTATAAAAAGACAAAGTCCCACGAACTGACAGAGGAGGAAAAGAAAGCCGACGAGGCGTACCACTATACAACTTTTGGCGATTTTATGATGCGGTCACAATTGGACGCCCATGACCCCAGGTTACCTGGCACTGGTGTTTTTGACCTCAAAACAAGAGCCGTTGTGACCATCAGAATGGATGTCCAAGGCCATGAAAAGGGCGTTGGGTATGAGATTCGAAAACAATTTGGCGAGTGGGAATCCTTCGAAAGAGAATACTATGACCTGATCCGATCTGCATTCTTGAAATACTCTCTTCAAGTGCGCATGGGGCGTATGGATGGTATTTTTGTCGCCTATCACAATACGCAAAGAATTTTTGGTTTCCAGTACATCCCTCTCTCGGAGATGGACCATGCTCTTCATGGACAGTCGGATACCACTCTAGGTGATCAAGAATTCAAAGCCAGTCTGTCCCTTCTGAATGATTTAATGGAGAGGGCCACCAAGAAGTTCCCTGGCAGGTCGCTGAGGCTCCATGTAGAGACTCGGCCAACAGCTGACCCCATCACGTACTTTTTTGTGCAGCCGGTTACCGATGAGGAGATGCAAACCATACAGGACTCTAAAAAGGTATCTGTGGACAAGCTGAAGGAAGAGATTGATGATCTCCGCACGCAAGAAAAGGCTGCCGAAGCAGAGGCTTCCGCTACTGATCAGCGTGAGAGCACAGAAGAAACTGAATCTGTCGAGGAAGACGACCCTGAACAAGAAATTCAAAACGAAATAGCGTGGCAAGAGGTCATGGATCGAGTCAGCGAGGCGGTAGACAGTGAATCGCTCGGCATACGATCCGTCCAGGACGCTGTCCAGGAGGCCCTGACTCACAGCGGCCTCCTGGAGGGAAAAACGGAAGCCGAAAGCACAAAGCATATTCATACTCTAGTAGCTGCGTTGACAGCACACTCCCATGAGAGCAAAGAGTTGCAGAACGCCTCGGAAGAAGAGCCGGCCGAGCCTCACAATAGTGAGGAAACGCCGCTGAAAGATTTGATCTTACGTGTGACTGAGGGTATTGACGAGAACACCACCAATCTCAACGAATTTCAGCGCATTTTCGCCAGTCTATCCGACAAGTCAGCTGCAGGAGAAAACGTCGAGGCGGAGGTCGACGCCGATATAGACACCACAGCCACCAAAGCGAGCCCAGAGACGTCACAAGACCAGCCTCCGCCGCATGAGTTACTCGGCATGTACATCACCATTCGCAACAAGGTAGATGGCAAATTCGTGGCTCGGCCAGAGAAGCTCGGGCCAGGCAGCAAGTGGGAAGTCCAGTACGCCGTCAAGGAGATTAGCGACGAGCGCGCCCAAAGGCTCTACAAGCAGATCAAGACGCGCCGCCGCAAGATCCTCGACATTGACGCCGATATGCGCGCGCGGTCGTGGCACCGCATGTTTGCGGGCAGCCTGCCCACGCTCAGCAAACGAGGCGCGTCGTACCGCGCCGAGCGTACTAAGCAAGAGGAGGCTTCGGGCATCCGTGTGGCCTGGGAACGGGAGCCCAGCACGTCTTCGTAGCAGATGCTGCGAAGCGCATGTTCAGATGATGCGCTCGCATTGGCTGGAACGATGCGCGCCTGACCTTGATAATCTGTATAACAACATGTACATTGATATGTATTTCTCCACACGAGCTACTCCTATGTATTCTTGGACTACATCCAAGCCAAAACCTACCGAAGCGAATTCATTAAACTATTGAATCAGAATCAAAGTGACTTATGCTCGACCGGAAAGCGCCGTGTCAGGAACAATTCCGCTCGTCATTTCGATGATGGGCGTCGTTAAAAACCATGACTTCGCGCCGAGCCTGCAAGTTTGATCGCGGTCAAAGAGCTGAGAACAGCACAACCAAAAAAAAAAAAAAAAAAAAAAAAAAGGGCCAAAAAGATGAGACGAAGCACACGAGCAGTAGACGATTTGGTACTGGCGCGAGAGCTAGGAGAAACTACTGCAGTCTAATGACCTAGTCTTTGCCCGACGCGATCCAACCATGTGCTACTCGGCAGACGGGAGACTACTCTGACAAGTCGAGGCATCTCAACCTCGAGAAGACTGTTTTCTATACAAGGGACGATCAGCCGAGGATGTCATACAAGAATGCCGTCTTGCGTTATTTCAGTGTATTACTCCCTCTTCCGTCTTACTCCTAAGGAGTGCGCTTCGCCAAGTAGGCAATGCAACTTTCGCCGGAATAAAGTTATCAGATTAGTTAAAGGCAGCCATCAGCTGAGACCAAGTCGTGCGGGGGCAACACGACTTGTGAACTTTGTCTGCGGTTGTAGCATATAAGCCACCTTGCCGAACAATACGTCGTGGTCTTCTGCCGAGTTACATCGGTGACGCCATGACGGCAATGCACCCCTGCTTTCTGAACAAGAGTTGCGGAGCCCCCCTTGGCGGCCGGGAGCCAGGATCGGTCTTGACTAGCGAAGAACGTGGTCGCCACGAGCTCGTGGTAGTCAGGCACTTTTCGTTATCAATCTCGTAGGAAATATCCGGCCTCGAAAGGCTATTCGACGAATGCGCCGGCAACGTGGTCAAACCCCACGCCATGATATGTTCGGCGGCGCAACCCTAGCTATAGTCACCACTTATTACAGCCCCCAGCTGATAATACTCGGTAGCCTTTGACGCCATGGCGCCTGCCAAAGAGTGTTGTCACTTTCCTCATTATGCGACCGATCTGCGGGCCAAGATCCCGAGCATGCACCCCCAACGCAGTTATATGTCGAACTGGACGGTATAGGAAGAGTGCATGTTAATGGACTAGTTTATTTTCAGCGAAGCTCTTTATCATTTCCTAGCGAGGTCTTTATTCACGCAGTTAACGTCCCGTACCAAAAACCTACCATGGATTTTGGTGACGCCACGTGTGCTCCTCGTCCGCTCCGGGGGCTCTGCCAACTACCCGCCAAGTCAACGAGACTTGATCATATGCCTTACAGTTCGATGAAGATAAAATAAATATGGAAATAATCACGGTGAAGTTGAAATGCCGCAAGTCAAGGATGAGGTGGCTGTGGGTGCCGCCGGGTGGTGGCGGTAGTGGTGGCGGCCCGTATCCGCCGCAGCACATGTTTCTACCACCCGGCTTCCTTTTTTGGTTCGTTTTCCCTGTCTAAAGCAGATGGTCCAAAAGGCTAGCCTCGCAGACTGCTTGGATCTTTTTGCTATTCTCCGCTCGTGGAGGATGAGACTAGCGGCAGTCGCTGCCATGACGACTTGCACGGTGGCAGAATGAGGGTTTGAACCCAAGCGACGCGACGCCGTTATAAGTAGCATGTACACCTCGCACCGAATTTGTTTTTTGTTTTTTTCTTCTCTTTTCTCCTCGGAAAGAGCGTAGGATAGCTGGCGTTTTCCAAAATTTGCTCACCCACAACAACAGAATCTGGCTTCTCAAGACAAGATGCACGCCGCAAATCTCCTCCAGCTGCTGGCTGCTGCCGCTCCCGTCGCCACGGCGATTCAGGACAGTAGCCAGCCACTGGCATCGCGTGCTGAGCTCATGGCGTTGGAGCGTTCGATTCACCAGCGTGAGACGGTTCAGGATGTCTGGGACGCGATCAGTGGTGCAGCAAGTTGTGGCGGGTGCCAGGTAAGAGGCGTTTGATGCCAGTACACGCGAGAACGGACTGACCATGACGCAGAGCATCTTGGCGATGTTGAAAGGCGTCTCGGCCTTTGGCGAGGAGCCCTTTATCAAAATAGCACAGGCGATTTGCAAGGTCGGCAAGGTAAGTGCTGCCCACTACACGAGGCTTCGGTAGACCTTTTGGCCAGCTAACCCACAGGACGCAGGTTCAAGATCCTGATGTGTGCGACGGCGTTATCTCACGTCAGGGTCACGCCGTCGCGAGGGTAATCAGCGAGCTGAGTCTATATGGGCGGACCTCGAAGCTGTTCTGCAGTGCCGTTCTCGGCCTCTGCGATATGCCGGACCCTATGCCGATGAAGCTCAAGTTCCCCAAGAAGAAGAAAGAGACGCGACGCCCGCCCCCCAGCGGGAAGAAGCCGCTCAAGGTTGTGCACATTTCTGATCTTCACATCGACTACGCGTATCTTCCAGGCTCCAACACGCAGTGCAGCAAGCCGATTTGTTGCAGGTGAGTTTTTTTCGCGCCTCTGCCGAGGGCTTCACTTTCAGAGCTAACCATCTCAGCCCGTATGGTCCGGAGGATGACCCTGGCGTCACCAAGAATCCGGCTGGTCCCTTTGGAGACCACAAGTGCGACAGCCCCGCTGACCTGGAGGATAGCATGTATAAAGCCATTCGGGAATTTGTTCCCGATGCGGCCTTTGCCATCTTCACTGGAGACATTGTCGATCACAAAATCTGGAATAACAGCGCGTTGATAAACGAACATGACAGTGAGTGACCAAAGCCGAAAAGGCTATCGAGACGTAACTGACCCTCTTTTTTTTTTCTATTTTTCTAGTCAGGAACTCCATGACCTTGATGGACAGGCATTTCAATACTGTGTACAGCACCGTCGGCAACCATGAGATGTATCCCGTCAACCTCATCACCTCAACCAAGCACGACAAGGTACCAAAGCACAGTTCCAGGCACTTGTACCGGCAGCTCGTATACTGGTGGCTCAAGTGGACCGGCAAGGAGAGTGAGAAGGACATTCTCGCGGGCGGCGCCTACGCGACCCAGTACCCCAACGAGACGGACAGCAAGCTGCGCGTCATCTCGGTCAACACGAACCTGTACTACCGCCAAAACTTTGAGGCCTACCACGAGAAGATGGAGGAGGACCCCAACGACCAGTTCAAGTGGCTCGTGGAGAAGCTCGACGAGGCCGAAAAGGCCGGCGAGCGGGCCTACATCATCGGCCACATGCCCATGGGCGACATGGACGCGCTGCACGACCCCTCAGACACGTTTGACCGCATCGTGAAGCGCTACACCGACACCATCGCCGCCATGTTCTTTGGCCACACGCACGTCGACCACTTTCAGCTGCACTACGCCGACTACGCCAGCCGAGACGCGGCCGGCGCGCTCGCCGTCTCCTACATTGCGCCCTCCCTGACGCCCACCTCGGGCATGCCCTCCTTCCGCGTGTACGACGTCGACCCGGACACCTTTTCCGTGCTCGACGTGGTCCAGTACGCGGCCGACATGGACGACCCCGCGTACCAGACCACCGGCCCCGTCTGGACCAAGTACTACTCGGCCCGGGAGACGTACGGCGCGCTGCCCGGCGTCGACGCCGGCGCCGCCGGCGCGGAGCTCACCCCGGCCTTTTGGCACAACGTCACCGCCGCGTTCGAGCGGGACGAGGCCGCCTTCGCCGCCTTTGTCGCGCGCAAGAGCCGCGGCTGGAACCCCCAGCCCTGCACCGGCGAGTGCCGCACCAACGAGCTCTGCGCCGTCCGCGGCGGCCGCGCCCGGGACAACTGCTACAAGCCCAAGCCCGGGCTCAACCTGAGCAAGCGCAGCCTGGTCGGCAACAACGCCCACGACGACTGCGGCGGCGACTCGGCCGCCGCCCTCATGCTCGGCCAGCTCACCACCAACAAGGAGGCGCTGGAGAAGCTCAAGGAGGCCTTTGACGAGATGGGCCGGAGTATCGGCGCCAGGTCGTTTGACCTGGAGAAGGGCTGGCTGGTGGAGTAACGCGAGATTGGTTCTCATCTGTTTGTAGGAAGCGTGGCGCCTGGGTAGAAGAGTTGATTTCGTGACGCAGTTCATCGACCACGTAGCTGAGTCAAGAGTTCAAGGGTACGAGCACAGAAAACGAATGTAGTGCACCAATATTGTTGCAAAATCTAAATTGAAAGGCTTCTATTTCTTTTTATCCGAGAATCGCCATGAGAGCCAAAAAAAAACGCCAATGTGCTCTTAAAGTTCTTTTTACGTGCGGTAGTCGCCATTGATTGTGACGTAGTCGTGGCTAAAGTCACAGGTCCAGTGCGTCGTGCTCTTGTCGCCCGTGCCGAGTCGGACCAGAATCTCCAAGTCTTCCATTTCCAGAATCTCACTGGCACGAGCCTCGTCCACTTGTTCGGGCTCGCCATTCACCAGCAGCTTCAGCTCGGCCGAGCCGTCGGTGGGGATGAACGAGACGTTTGTCTTTTCCGGGGCAATGTCTTGAGCCTCCGTGGACGCGTGGGTGGGTGGCGTGATGAGCGCGTAGCCAGCCGCGCACAGGATGCGGCCCCAGTTGGCGTCCTTGCCGTAGAGGGCCGTCTTGACCAGAGGCGAGAGGGCAATGGAGCGCGCGACCTGGCGGGCGCCGTCCTCGGTGGCGGCATCGACGACGCGGATCGTGACAAACTTGGTGGCGCCTTCGCCGTCGCGGACAATGTACTTGGCGAGGTCGGCGGAGAAGTCGGTCAGCACGGAGCGGAAGGCGTCGTAGTCGGGCGACTGCTCCGAGGCGACCTCTGAGCCGCCCGCGGCGCCATTGGCCAGCAGGGCCACGGTGTCGTTGGTCGACGTGTCACCGTCGACGGTGATGGAGTTGAAGGAGCGGTCGACGGCGTGGCGGAGCAGAGGAGTCATGATGGCGGGCGCGACGGGGGCGTCGGTGGCGAGGATGGTGAGCAGCGTGGCCATGTTGGGTGCCAGCATGCCAGCACCCTTGGTCATGCCCGCGATGCGGTACTCGATGCCGGGGGAGGAGGGCAGCTCGAACGTGCGCGACAGGAGCTTGGGAAACGTGTCTGTCGTGCAGATGGCCTTGGCGCAGCTGAGCCAGTGCTTGTGGGAGTCACCGGCCTGGTGGCAAGCGACCGGGATGTGGTCCACAATCTTTTGGATGGGAAGTCTGTTTCACATGAGCGATTGCGATTTCACGCTTGGGTTCCAAGACGCATACCTCTGTCCAATGACGCCGGTGCTCATGACAATGGTCGAGTCCTCGGCGCCAACGCGCTGGTCCGTCGTCTGCGCCATGCTGGCCGCATCCTCGAGTCCTCCGATACCGGTGACGGCGTTGGCGTTGCCCGAGTTGACAATGATGCTGCGCAGGCCGGCATTGGCCTTGCTCTGGAGCAGCTTGCGGCTGAAGCTGACGGGGGCGGCCTGGAACTTGTTCTTGGTGAAGACGGCGGCGGCGGCGCAGGCGCGGTCCGACGTGACGAGGGCGAGGTCGGGCTTGCTCGTGTTGCCGGGCTTGACGCCGACAAAGACGCCCGAGGCCTGGAAGCCCCTGGGGTACGTGCCGGTGGAAGGCACGTACTTGGCCTTGGCCGGGGGGATCGCGCCGCTGAGGCTCGAGTATGTGCGCGCGAATCGCATGGCTGTGTGGCAATTGGCGGGGTTGGTGTTGAAAAGGACGCAAAGCAAAGGACGAGGTTCGCAAACGGCGGAGTTGCAGGTAGGATGGTGTGGGCTGCGGCGAGGCACCAGATCTGCAGGACCCGCGACCTTGCCTAGGTAGGTAAGTTTTGCCTGCAAAAGTGGCCAAAGCTAAAAGTAGCGATTGCCGGGAGCCCCAATCGTGAAAACTACTTTGTAAATGGAAAACAGTAAATAATTTTCCTTGTTTCTTTGTTTTATCCGTCCAAGTCTTAAGTAGCGTAGAAACAAAAAAAAGGCACCTACACGAAACTTGGTGTGGCTTGCTGCTGCACCACCCAAGTACTACTTAATATCAGTAACCACTTGTAGCTGCCATGTACCTACGTATCTTGTCCACTGATCACACAGCTGCGAACCGATGACCAATAATTCCACCGACTCTGCGCGGATTCATTTTTAGGCAGTTTTTTCGATCTCTTTACTGCCTACATGATTGTGCGGACGTCTATGCGCGCCGCGAGGGATTCGAAAACTACTGTTCGCATCAAAATATCCGGTCTATGCACCATTCTTTCTGTTTTCAGTCGTTTGACATTACGCAGTACTTCTGTGCAGCCTCCCACGTCTGTCAATACCATCATGGCTCGACTGTATACGTGTTCCCATCACTTGTGCGGGGATGATCTGGATCTGGACGGCCTAGGTGATGTCATTGAGCACCTTCGTACGAAACACATGCTATCCTTCATAAGGCGACCCCAAGCTGTGGGAATACAGGACAGCCATGGACATGTTTGGTATTGTTACCAGTGTGATACCACGATGAATGACCATAAGAGCTTTGACTCTCACCAAGCAATGTGGGATCATCTTCGCAGTCGGCACCTCCACGAGGTCGGTAGCGTCAAGCCCCAAATGTGAGAGTTCTGGTTGAACTCATGCCAGATTTGCTGCGGCTTGGTGCTTTGAAGAACAGAAAGGACATTTGGACAATACGGTAAATTACTGACGATCCTTCCCCAACGTCCCTGCCATCTACTGAACGGATATAGGAATATATTTGGCATAAGCAAGCACGCGCTTGGCGAGACCATGTTCCCGGTCTTTAACTCTTCTGAAACAAAAATACGCAGCATGAAACGTTGAGAAACAGCTTTCAGGGTCATTATTATCATTTGTCTGCCGAGATGCCATGTATCTGAGAGCTGCACAGTATGTAGGCAGTGGTCTATACAGTGAAGCAAAATATAGCCTAGTACTTGAAGTTAGACCCAGCAATGGTTGAGTGCCTCAATCCCCAAGTCACGGAAATATAGGACCTCGACCACTAAGTTTTTAGCCTTTTTATCTTTTTTACTCGAACGAAAGCATGACGAAAGAGAAAAATGAACAAGTAGAAGCAGACGAAGAAGCTACATAAATGGAGACGCTAGGCAACAGAGCACTTTGAGCACTAGCTTGCAGCTCGCCAGGCACCTGGTGCCGCTTTGCCTTTTTCGGATGACTCATGCAAATTAATTTCGCGCCTGGCCCGTGCTTCCATCCTCAGGCACCCGCTTCGCCGTTTGCCTGGCCGACTATAAATTCTCGCCTCGCCCACTCCCCTTTCAGTCTTCTTTTTTTCCTTTCCTCTCCATCCCAGTGCACGGGCGTTTTCCTTCTCCGTGAAGCGATAAGCTGAGAGAGGAATTTTGCTAGTTGAAAACTATAACAGACCACTCTTTTCTGGATTTATCCGGGAAAGGAATTTTTGCAACCCTACTTTGTTTCACAGAGACAAATCTTTTTCCATTTCTTTCATTGCGGCCGATCCCTTGCGGAACGACGTGAAGAAGGATCAAGATCGAGATTTGAGGGAGGATAAAGAAGAGTTTCCAACAAGGAGTCGAGTGCGACAATTTTGTGTCCTAGTTCTGAGTCATTGTCGTCAGCTACGACGTTCTCAAATCCCGAGGTCGAAGATCGGGTAGACGTATGGCCCATAACCGTCGCGTGAATCTCAATGCCAGCGCCGTATTGTTGCATGGAGTCTTGTTCAACAAAGAAGAAGGGTCTTGTGGCGGCTCCTTCGTTGTTATTAGCCCCTCTTGTCGCGTGTGTCTTGTCTCGGATCAGGCCGGCATAAATCTAAGTTATCCGTACTGGAGTCGCAGATGTGAATCTCGTGATGTTGCCCGTCACGCAGCAGACGCCTGGTAACAATCATCAACCTGCCATACCTAATCGCCATCGCCATACCTTCGCCAGTAGTTCAACCTTGTTTCTGCATGTTGCCAGTTGGTGAAGATGTGAATGGATCTACGCCTGGTTATTTTCCCGTAGGCTTGCCCCAGCTTCGCCGCTTGGACTGTGAGGCCCTTACCGCTAATCATGAGCAAACAGCCTCCATGTGGTCCCCGTCGCCAGGTACACTTGGGCCCCATTGAGCAGAGGCGTCAACTATGATGTACAGATGCCGCACTTTCGAGCTCAACGTCACTCTAAAAATCAAAGTGAATCAGCTACCAGTCGGCCACGGGTATTGCGCCTGCAGTCCCAGGATGGACACCGTTGCAGTGGCTTTGGCCCACCTCCTCACAGGAATATGGCCCTAGCTTTGGTCGTCTTCTCTCCGACACTCCAGTTACCCAAGTGGCGTCACTTTGATCATTACATGCCATTGTCTGGGACTGGTTCGCAAAGTAATACCCGGAAGAGCTAAACAATCGATTCAGACGAGCAGCAAGCTGTTTTGTTTTTGTTTTTTTCCTTTTCTTTAACCATTCTGTCTCCCACCGGTGAGACAGTCGACGGCACCTCGAGCGAAGCTTGGACAATAAGCTTCCTGTCCCGTTCGTTCCTTTTTATATGCAAGTTGGACTCAGGCCGCGGCTCAGGGCTCGCTCGTCACTCTTGGATCTGGTACGAGCCCGAAGCGAGGCCGAGATCACAAAGTCCAGGGACGCGCTTCCCTCGCCGCTGTCGAGTCCTTTGCGGTCGCAATCGGTGTCGGTGTCAGTGTCGGTGTCGCCATCGCCATCGCCATCGCAGTCCCAGTCGCCGTCCTCGTCTGGCGCATCGTCCCCTTCGTCAGGGCTGTTTCTAGGCGACCCACTGCCGTCTACAGGTGCCGACTCCCCTGAAGCCACCCAAACCACCCAAGTCAACCCCGCTGCAGGCGCTGAGAGCTACCTGCTGAGCTCCCCCCAAATCAGGCCTCCCACCGCATCTTCGCCTGCTGCAAGCGCTACATCATCGGCCCCACCAAAACACCCCAGGCTGGCCTCCACGGCAGCTCTCGACGTTCCTCTGCCAAACTCTCCACCATCATCACCACATCCTCCTCCAACGCCGCCCGCGCCATCATCTCGGGTCTCTCCTCCTCCCTCATCCGCTGCTTCTCCCGCATCCTCCGCAACAGAGCCCGACGCCGCCTCCGTCCCGGCATCATCCAAGATGGCTCCGGTACGGCCTCCTCCCCAGCCTCGGACGAGCGACTTGTCCAAGGACGGCGTCGCAACCACGGAGCTGCCCGCCCCACTACGACATGGAAGCTAATCGGTCTGTCATTCTAGAAAGCGAACGATACCGGCAAGGATGCCGGTCGCCATGGTGCGTCGTCTCTCGCAATGCTGCTCACCGAACCTAGTCAAAACTAACCTTTGGCCCAGGCAAGATTTACTCCATCTCCGGGTTCGTCAGCCCTCGTCAATGCTCGCTCTGCGCCGACTTGACCGGCCGCTAACTCAACCTTACAGACCTGTCATTGTCGCCGAAGACATGCTCGGTGTCGCCATGTACGAATTGGTGAGTTCCCGGAGCTCGGACTGTTGCCAGAGCTACCCCCACTAACGGCCGCAGGTCAACGTTGGCCACGATAACCTCGCGGGCGAAGTCATTCGAATCAACGGCGATCAGGCAACGATTCAGGTATACGAAGAAACCGGTATGAGTCTTGGTCCTCAAATTCCATCACCGTATTCTAACGAGAGCAGCTGGTGTCACTGTCGGCGACCCCGTTTTCCGCACCGGCAAGCCTCTGTCCGTCGAGCTCGGTCCCGGTCTGCTAAACGGCATCTACGATGGTATTCAGCGTCCTCTGGCTGGCATCGCCGACGTCTCCAAGGGCATCTACATTCCTCGCGGCATCTCTGTTCCCGCCCTCGACCGCAACAAGAAGTGGGAGTTTACCCCGACCAAAAAGGTTGGCGATCATATTACCGGCGGTGACGTTTGGGGCACAGTCTTTGAAAACTCCTTCATTTCCGTCCACAAGATCCTCCTCCCTCCTCGTGCCCGTGGTACCATTACCAAGATTGCCTCCAAGGGCGAATACACTGTCGCCGAAAATATCCTTGAGGTCGAATTCGACGGCAAGAAGACCGAATACCCCATGATGCAGTCCTGGCCAGTCCGTGTCCCCAGACCTTCTACCGAGAAGCTTGTTGCCGAAGAGCCCTTCATCGTCGGACAACGTGTCCTGGATGCTCTTTTCCCTGGTGTGCAGGGTGGTACCATTGCTATCCCTGGCGCTTTCGGTTGCGGCAAGACTGTCATTTCCCAGTCTGTCTCCAAGTTTTCCAACTCTGATGTCATCGTTTACGTTGGATGGTACGTTCTCTCTCTCGACGAATGCGATACGACATGCTAATGAATGCAGTGGTGAGAGAGGCAACGAAATGGCTGAAGTTTTGAAGGATTTCCCCGAGCTCACAATCGACGTCGACGGCCGCAAAGAGCCCATCATGAAGCGCACTACCCTCATTGCCAACACATCCAACATGCCTGTTGCTGCTCGTGAAGCTTCCATCTACACTGGAATCACAGTTGCCGAATATTTCCGTGACCAGGGTCTCGACGTCGCCATGATGGCTGACTCTTCGTCTCGATGGGCTGAGGCCCTGCGTGAGCTGTCTGGTCGTCTGGGAGAAATGCCTGCTGATCAGGGTTTCCCTGCTTATCTTGGTGCTAAGCTTGCTTCTTTCTACGAGCGTGCTGGCCGTGTACAGGCTCTCGGCTCTCCCGACCGCAAGGGCAGTGTCAGCATCGTCGGTGCCGTGTCCCCCGCCGGCGGTGATTTCTCTGACCCCGTCTGCACTTCCACGCTGGGTATTGTTCAGGTCTTCTGGGGTTTGGACAAGAAGCTTGCCCAGCGTAAGCACTTTCCCTCTATCAACACGAGTCTTTCATACAGCAAGTACACCGGAATCCTCGACAAGTTTTACGAAAAGGATTACCCCGAGTTCCCCAGGCTGCGTGACCGCATTAAGCAGCTTCTGACCGACTCTGACGAGCTGGAGCAAGTTGTTCAGCTGGTCGGAAAGAGTGCTCTGTCTGACCCTGACAAGATTACGCTAGACATTGCCAGTCTCGTCAAGGAAGATTTCTTGCAGCAGAATGGTTATTCGGATTACGATCAGTTCTGCCCCATCTGGAAGACGGAGTGGATGATGAAGCTCATGGTTGGGTTCCACGATGAGGCTCAAAAGGTCATTGCTCAGGGCCAGAGCTGGGCCAAGGTGCGCGAGGCCACAAGCGACCTGCAGACGCAGCTTCGTCAGCTCAAATTTGAGCAGCCCAGCGAGGGCCAAGAAGCTATCAGCAAGAAGGTGAGCTGCCCCGTCTTTGCGATTTTTGAGCACGCAATTGCTAACACGTCAATAGTACGAGGCCATTCACCAGTCGATGACGGACAAGTTTGCGTCGGTTATGGATGAGTAAGAGTTGTAGACCTATAGTCGTTTAGAATTTGTCTCGTCGGTAGCTTCGACCGACCAGTATGTTTGGCGTGCTTTGCGCATGTAGTCAATAAACGTTTTTACATTCCATCCACTGTTAAGGTTGGCGCATATACTTGCGAGTGTCTGTGAAGCGATGGACAGCAGTTAAGCAAGCGACATGAATTATTGGGCATCGCGAGGGAGCGCAAGTAACACAGCAAAGGACAGCTATTATGAGGAAAGGCAGCTGATTAGAATGAGCGACTCGGTATATTGCGAATCTCACTGTCGGCCCTACTAGGTCACCCCATGTTGAACAACGGTGACGTCGAAGCAAGTCCGTTAACAAGTATATTCAAAAGAATCGATATATCCAAATTTTATGTATGTACTGTGAAGAAATATATATATATATGTCCTTCGCTAGCCCGGAACACGACTATCTTCCCGAAGCAATGTGTGTAGCCGGGATAACCATTCTCTCGAGGTACCTTTCTCCATCCGTCTCAGGTCTGCTTTCTCAGTGGGAGGTGCTGTGGACGTAGACGTTGGAGCCGGAGATCTGGCCGGTGCAGAGCGTGCGGCCGTTCTGGGCAATGTTGACGTTGTTGGTTCCCGGGCCGGCGGACTGGCCGCCGGTGGTGGAGGCCTCGCAGTCGGTGAAGTACGTGTCGGGGAAGTCGGCAAAGGGCTCGAGGTTGCCCGAGGGCAGGCTGGTGAGGTCCTCGAGGATCCACTCGGCCGAGGTGCCGCAGAGGCCGGCGCCGCCGTCGGAGAAGTAAAAGTGCATCGACTGGCCGGTGCTGTCGTTGGTGATGGTGACGTTGCCGGAGCGCGACGAGTCGGCCGTCACGAGCCCGGACATTTGGTCGCCCGTGTTGACGTTCATGCTAAAGGTGCGCAGCGGCGCGGGGACGAACTCGAACCAGGCGTAGTTTTCCTGGGCGCCGTTGGAGTCAATCTACGTTGTGTTGTTAGCCACCAACCGTTGCGATTTATATATATATATATATATATCCTCTTCTGCTGCTGCTGCTGCTGCTGCTTCAGAGTGAAAAAAGAAAGGCAAAAAGGGGGGCACGAACCTGAGAGCCGGAACCACCCTGGATGAGACCGCCCTGCTGGCAGCCGTCGCCATCGATGCCGATCCACTGGACGAGCGAGGGCTGCTCGTCGGAGCTCTGGCCGGAGCGGAGCGAGATTTCCGGGACGGTCCACGCGCCGGAGACGCGGTTCCAGGCGCCGCCGGGGGGGTCGAGGTTGGCGGCGCCGCACCAGTTGCTAAAGGTCTGGGTGCGCTTCTCGTAGTCGGCGCGGGCGCGGCGGCGCTCCTCGCGCTGGGCGACGCGCGACGTGGCGTCGATTCTGGGGCCGAACTCGACGGGCAGCTCCGAGCCGTCGGCGTCGAGGTGCGTCACCGTGTAGGTCACGCCGTTGACCGTCTCGGTGAAGGCGGCCCGCACGGCGGCGGCGGAGAAGAGGGCCAGGGCGGCGGCGGCGACGGCCTTCATGGTGGTTTTGGTTTTGGGGGTTGGGGGAGGGAGGGGGGGGGGTTTGAAAGAAGGAAGGGTACAGATGAGAAAAAAGGCTTTGCAGAGGATGCCGAGTTTTGGAAGATGTGGACAAGACGGGGATGGTGATGGGACTTTTATATATACAAGGAGTGGGAAGATCAGAGGCACTGGAGTATCAAGGCTAGAGATGACCATTGACAAAGGGCACTGACAAACAGTTGACTCTGGTCTTGTTCTTTTTACGTATCAGTTATCAGACGACCTCACGCAATGACATGTCCATGTTGGCATCGTCTTACAAAGAAGCTTGCGCTAAGAGAACGTGAGATGAAGAAGCCTATCCGCCCTCGTGTGTGTTACCAATTTTGAAAACGCGATAAATGTCCTTGTTCAGAAAGGGCAGGTCAGCTCTGCACGTTGTTGCCTGGTTTTCCGGTCCCTCCAAGCATGGGGAAGACAGTCCTCAATGCAAAGAGGGCAGCACAGAGGAAGCCTCGGCTCGCCCTGGCCGGTGAGAAAAGGCGAGAGACAAGCCACACTGCTGAAGGGAGGAGAAGAGGTTTCTTGTTACTCAGCTTTTGGTCCGTTCCGGACGACGATCTTTTCGAGTTGTCCACCTTCCTATCACGGCGTCGTGTCAGGTTGCCGATGCGACACTGGGCCTGGGCAGATCAACGACTTACTGGGGATGCATGATGACTTGCCGACCGCGGGCGGTTGATAATGACCCGTTCGGGGATGGGCGTCTTATTAGCGCGGGGTGGTCGGGGGCTGTGGGAGGGCTGATAACAAAAGTCGGCATTGCTTGCGCAGGGACATGGACGGGGGCCGGCCTGACAGCAAGGCTGCGTGTGTAGTAGGTACAAGGTATATTTGCGTGTTGGACGGAATACATGTGGCGACCATGATTCTCTTATCTCTATTTGATCAGGACTTAACTTACACAGTGAGTAGTGGAAAGCATATATGACCCTGTAGGGTTCTGCGGATAGAAGGCGACCAACCCGGTCGCGAATATTGGTCGGCGAGCGCACCAACAGCCTACAGAGCGTGAGGGACGGATCAAACAGCACAACCTCAACGTACGACCAACTTCTTCCGCTGGAAAACTCTTCTGAGCTCTCTCATTCAGAGAACCCCCTTCTGCGTTTTTCTCCACACAATGGCATCCAGCCGGCCAGCTCTTCCGGAGATACCAACACGTCGTCTCTGCCACCGGTTCGTTCGTTGGGTGCTTCTAGCACGAATCGGGCAGGTCGGCCGGCTTCGACGGCAAGCTAGCACCTTGCTCTTTGGGCAGGACAGCGCTGTGGTTTTCTACCCTTTTTTCCGTGTCGCGATCTGGTTCTGGGGCGGCACCGAAACCCTGGCCGCAAAACCATGCCCTTTGCGTCGTCCGTCTTTGCTGCTTTTCCAAGCCACGCGCAAAAGTCTACTTGTACTAGTTTGTCAGAAAGGGCGTCACCCGCGAGGTTCTCTCACGAGTAATAAGGCGGCGTCCGTTGCCTGAGAATAAGTCACAAGAAAGTGGCCGGGGTTGTTTCGAACAGCAACAGATGCTCCTTTTTGTAGACGTTGAAGTTGGCCAGCAATAGTCGGTCTGTCGAGCATTTACATGAGCGGCGCTCCATTTGAACTCCGATTTCGGATTGCAGGCGGACCCCGTCGCAAGATGATGCAAATTACCACCGTTTGGAAGAGGAGGACCAAAAAAGGAAATGGCTTAGAAGTAGCGCCTAAAGCGAGCGTAGGTGATCATCCACTTGATATGGTTGTCAGCCGCAGTCATTGCGATTCTAGACCTTCTCTTCTTGGCGATCTCCCGTCTTGGCACGCCCATGTTGTCGGCAGCCTTGATCCCGCCGACAATCGCCTTTGGTTCTAGTTATTCCAGCAATTGCCGTGACCGACTGGGACCTAGAGCTGTGGCAAGTCGCTCAGTATCACAACCAATACGCTTCATCAGAAGCCGTCACGATCATCTAAAAACGCCACCCAACAGCATCCAACCAAAAAGGGCAGATTTATGCTCCGAGGTTGCAGCTTAGAAGGTCAGCTCGGTAAGAGAAGTTTCGACAATGAAACAACTTTACGCAGCCTCTCCCACTACACTGTTGGGTACAGGTTGCTATTACATGTCATGATGATGTCTACACGCGCTCAGGTACCATCTCCTCTGTGGCAGAAACCGTTTGATCCACAAAAAACCTCACCACCACTTTTCCCACCCTCTCACTCTCAACACACGACTATTGTCATTAGCTTGTAGACGCAAAAGAGTAAACAAGGAAAGAAGAACAAGGGAGACATTCACATGTACACCTAGTTTTTTGGCGGATTCCCCCCCACCTCCACACACACCATGTCGGACGAGCTGCGCGACGAGATCGAGGCCATCAACTCCATCTACGGCGAGGCCAGTCTGGTACCCGCCGGCGACCAAGACCAAGGCGGCGGTGGCGGCGACTACATCCTGCAGCTGCCCGGCGACGCGGGCTCGTCGCTACAGCTGCGGTTCCCGAGCGGCTACCCGGAGACGGGGGGCGCGCCGTCGGTGCTGGGCGTGCAGCACAGCTCCGGCGGGGTCCGCGGGGCCGGGGCCCGCGACGTGCGGCTGTTCCGGGCCGCGCTCGGGGCCGTCTACCAGGAGGGGGCCGTGTGTCTGTTTGACGCGGTGGAGGATTTTTCGCGGCGTCTCGAGGAGCAGCAGCAGCAGCAGATGGAAGAGGCGGACGGAGCCGCCGCCGAGGATGCGGACGCGGACGAGGGCGACCGGTCACAAGACCAAGGCGTGAATCGGCGACGGCCACGCAACGACGACGACGCCGAGGAGGAGGAGGAGCTCGACGGCGCGGCGCTGGCGGCGCTGCCGCCGCCGCCGTGGACCGTGTCGGAGCCGGTCGTGGAGGGCAAGTCGACGTTTGTGGCGCGTGTGGCGGCGGTTTCGTCGCCGGCGCAGGCGCGGCGGTACTTGGCGCAGCTGCTGGCGGGGGACCGGCGGGTGCGGTCGGCGACGCACAACATTACGGCGTGGCGGGTGCGCGGGGCCGCCGGAACCGGGTCCGGGACCGGGGCCGGGGCCGGGGCCAAGGCCGGGGCCAAGGCCGTGGCGGTGAGCTACCAGGACTGCGACGACGACGGCGAGGACGCGGCCGGCGGGCGGCTGCTGCACCTGATGCAGCTCATGGGCCTGTGGGACGCCATGGTGGTGGTGACGCGGTGGTACGGCGGCGTCAGGCTCGGGCCCCGCCGCTTCGCCCTCATCAACGCTGTGGCGAGGGACGCGTTTGTGAGGGCCGGCATGGTGCCCGAGGGGCCCGGCGGCGGCGGCGGCGGCAGCGGCGGCGGCAAGGGGAAGAAGAGATAGGTGGAGGACTGTATATAAAGATGACCTTGTGTGTGTATCAGAGTTGAGTGCGGTTTATTGTTAAAGAAGTTGGCGCATATCGATGCGAGCTGACGTCTTTGTATTAGATGTGAAAACAGAAGCAAGGAAGAAGAAAGCAAAACGAAGATGAAAGTAAACGAAGATGAAAGCAATCGAAGATGAAGGAAAGAGCAAAGAAAGGAGACGATATATGCAAAGTAAATGCGACGATAACAAATGGCATTGTACACGTTGGCCGACTTTCACATTTCGCAGCTACAATGATGATGGGCTGGTGTGTGCATATACATGTATATATGTATATATAAGAGTTGGATTTCTTGTATTGAATATTGAATAGAAAGAAACACACTATACGCAAAGTAAATGCAAACAAGGATATATGGTATCGTACACGCTCGCTCATGAAATTTATGATTTTGACGCCCCAAATTACAAGTGGTATTGAAGAATCGGGCAAAACGACGAGAAAAAAGAATAGAGTAAATGAATATAGTGAAAGAAGAAGAGAAGGAAGAGGAAGAAGAAGGAGACGAAAGTAAAGAATTCAAACAAAAAACAATAAAAAATGGCAAAAACGAAAAGTTGAAATCACGGCCCAAGCTCCGCCATTTCCATGCAATTGTCCAAAATCGACAGGGCGCGCTCGGCCTGCTCCTGGGGCAAGACGACGGCGCTGGCGCGGGCGGTGGACAGGTAGGACATCTCGAGCATGTTGGGGACCTTCATCTCCTGGACAAGCTTGCCGGCGACGCCCGAGACGACGCCCGTGACCTCGGAGGGCAGGTTCTCGAGGTTGAGGAAGATGGGGATGAGGGTCGTGTCAAAGTCGCCGACGACGGAGTCGCCAAAGAGCGGGAGCAGGGTCCTGTCCATGAGGACCGAGGGCGGGTCCTCCTCGGCGAGGGTGACGGAGAGGAAGCTGGGCTGGGAGGCGAGGGCGGAGACGATGCAGTTGAAGAGGCGGGGGTCGACGCCGTCGGCCCAGGCGCCGCGGCGGCCGCGGCGCGTCCCCTCCGGGGGCGAGCTCCGACGGCGGTTGGGGGACGGGTAGGAGGCAAAGGCGCCAGGCAGCTGGGCGACGTCGCGGCCGCCGGCGAGGAGCAGCTCCAGGTGCGGGTGGACGGCGGGGGCGACGCTGCGCCTCTTGAGCAGCTCAAAGGTGCGGCGCTGGAGCTCGGCGATGACGGCGGGCGGGGTGTCGGGGGGCCGGAAGCGGACGTGGCCGTGCTTGTAGGCGGCGTGGTTGAAGAAGCGGCCGTCCTCGAGGCAGTCGAAGCCCTTGGAGGAGAGGGCGTCGATGACGCGGGGCCGCTCGCGGGTCGGGGCGAGGATAAAGTCGGAGTAGTAGGTGGTGAGGAAGAAGATGGGGATGCCGGCGAGGGCCAGCGGCGACGACAGCTCCATGACGCGGCCGGCCGGGTCGAGGCCGGCGGCGATGACGCACAGGATCATGTACGTGTCGGTCGAGACGTGCACCTGCGCGGCGAGCGCCGGCGGCAGGCGCTCAATGGCCGGGCCAAAGACATTGCGCGCCCACGAGGCGTGCACGACGAGGGAGCACTCGATGGGCGTGAGGGAGATGTTGAGGAAGCGGTGCTGCTGGTCCGGGGTCAGGCCGTCAAGCTCTTGGTCGGGATCCGGCGGCGGCGGCGGCGTCGACGCAGGCGCAGGCGCAGCGTGGGAGGAGGAGGGGGCCGAGGAGAGTTGGAGGTCTTGAGTTTGGGGGATGAGGGTGCGGATGATGGGCTGAAGGAGGAACGGGTAGAGCTCGTGAGAAAAGTAAATGAGGTTGTAGGAGCCTTTCTGGGAGCAAGAGGTGTTAGCAGAGGATGAATGGTAGTGAGAAAGAAATTGCAACAGATGATGATGGCCATGATAAGCAAATGCCATGTCATGAAAATCCTCATTGGGATTGAGGCTACATTGTGCATTGGTTTGGCGGTTTTGCAAGAACCGATCATGCTGCTGGCTGGGCTGTGGTGGTTCGGCTATGACACTGTCACGGTCGGCTTACAGTCCGGGGCGGCCGTTGTCGGAGCCAGCCGAGGAGGATGAACCGTTTGCAGGGTGGGGGTTGAAAGGAACAACAAGTGGGAAACAGAAGAAGAAAAAAAAAGAAAAAAAAAGTGACATGGAGGGCGTACCAGGAGAGAGACTTGGGCATTCATTGCGGCGGCAGTGGCGAGCAATTGCCAGCTCTGTACAGATTCAAAAGGTCTCTTTTTTTTTTCAAACGTCGTTGTAGCTGTTTTCAACGGTTTGCCGGAGGAGAGAGGGGGGGGGGGAGACGGGAACTCGATGCCCGGGCTGGGCTGTCCAAACTCTTATCAGAAGACGGGAAAAAAATGAAAATAAAATAAAAATAAAAAGTGGTGCTGCTGGCTTTTGGTTGTTGTATGGGCTCTCAGGCCGCGACGAAAGCGGAACAAGGCCAGACGAAGAAGAGGAGGAAGAAGAAGAGGAGCGGCGGAGAAGATCGATGACTAGGCGATGTGAGAGAGTTTTATCGCAGACGCAGCGCCGCCAGTGATGAGACGGATGAAGGAGTGGCGGAGGCGCTGGAGAGTGTTGTACGTATGTATGTATGTATGATGATTGAGGGTGGGTTTGTGTTGGTGGCACGAGAATTTGACACTGATTGATACTTGTCGTCGTCGTTGTCGTCGTCGTCGTCGTCGTTGGTGGCGCGAGGAGGTGGAAGAGAAGGGAGGGGGGTGCAGGAGAGGCGAATGATGTGGTGATTCTTGGTGCGACAATGTAACTTTGGGGTGGAGGAATTGTATCAGAGGGAAGAGGAGGATCAGGAAAAAGAAGAAGAAGAAGAAAAAGAAGAAAAAGAAGAAAGAAACACAGATTAAGAGAGGTCGAGTCACAAAGTCGAATCGGAGAAAGAGGGTCTGGCGGTTGGGAACGGAACGGGGAAAAGCCAACGAAGGAACTGATAGCGAATAAAGTAGTTGGTTTTCGGGCAGGATAAAGTGGGCTAAAAAAATAAAAATGAGAAAAAAGAGAAAAATGAGAAAAATGACTAGTTGGACGGACGGCTAGTTTAACCAGGCGGTTGTCAATAGTCCAAGTGCGGATTTGATGGAGGGGTACGATGCGATAAGAAATCTGAGCAAAGACGGACGGACAAGAGAGGAGAGGGGGAGAGATGGGATGAGATGGGATGAGAGGAGAGGAGAGGAGAGGAGAGGGGATGAGGGAATAAAAGATGGAAAGGACGAGAAAAAAAATTGAAATGCACGCTGGCTTTTTTCATTTACTTGATTATTTTTTTTCACTTCCTTTCTCGTGGCATTACATGCTTCAAGCCGTGTGTACAAATTACTCACTTGTGCATTATCGAAATGCTCCAACCAATTGGGCTCTTGTTTTTTTGTCCATGAAAATCCCCCACAAAATCTGTTTTATCCTGCATCCATGTGCTCATTGTAATACCCTTGCATATCTGCCCGGCACACCCTGCACACTGCACCCTGCACCCTGCATTGGCATTCTGCATTCTGCATTCTGCAACCCACCCTGTCTGTCGTGTAAACTGCCCGCAACTGCCCATGGAAGACGATGAGGGAAAAAAAAAAGAAAAAAACAAAAACAAAACTCAACAATCACATCTCAGGGATTGATTCGGTAATCAATCCCCTCTCCTCCCCTCCCTCCCCTCCCTTGTCCCTATGAATCGTGATGCTGCCCGCTTGCCTGCCCAGTCTTGGCTCGTGGATGGGCAGCAATACATGCCCACTTCCCCTCATTAGATCCAGCCATGTACTTACCAATCCTACTCGATACAGCGTTGCGCATGGCTACCTTTTTGCCGCAAGGGACTCTTTCTTTTTTTCACTTTTAGCCTTCTTTTTCCCTTTTTTTTTCCTAGTTGAGAAAAAGGGAAAGAATGAAAAATTGCTTGAAAAATTGCTTCATCAAAACCCTTGTTCGTCTGACAATCTGTACTTGTATACTACACCCAATCCACGTCAGAACGCGCTCGCTTCCGTCTTGGTGACGCCGGCCGAGCGCCTCACTACGAGCCGATGGTGTGAAACGTGAAGCCTGACAAAGTGCAAGTACAACAGTAACAAGTACAACAGTAACCCACGACGTCATATATTTGTGCCCTATTTTTTATTTTATTTTATTTTTTATTAAAAGAGAGGAAGAAGGAAAAGGAAAAATCAAAAACAGAGTCGCCTGTTCTTCAAAGCATGCACAACATTCGCTCGTTGCCCCAGACGGACGACTCCATCACAGGACAGTACCATCACCAACACCATCGGCTTCTCCCTAGACTACGTCACTCACGTAAGAAGAAATCTACAGGTATCGATTTTCATTTCTACTTTTTTCTTTTCAAAAATCCGTTGGTCCATCTCTATTCAAAGATTCGTCTTTTCTTTTTGTCTGTTTGACATGAATCACCACTACTATCAAACAGCACGTAGTTTCCTGTCCATCTCGCTATCCACGTTCTCGAACTCGAGCACCGAAAACGTTTCGAAACCATTCCGATTCCCCGCGTTAAATAGTCTCTCCCATTCCCATTCCCATTCGTCATTCCCCTTCTCCATCCCTCTCATCGTGTCCCGCTACTGCCACCATCTCCTACTTCTTGACGCCCACAATCACCATGTTGCGCGGGCTCTGCCCAAAGTCAAACACGGCCTCGACCCACGCGTCCCGGACCTCGTCCTGCTCCCTCAGCCACGCCCAGCGGTCCGTCACCATGAGCGCCTCGACTAGCGTCGCGCTGTACGCCATGAGGCACCACACCACGCACAGCTCCTTCTTGCGCCCCGCGAACCGCCCGTGGTACGCCTCCACCTCGGCGTCCGTCATGCCCACCATCGTCGCCCGCATCACGTCGGCGTACTTTTTGTACTCGCTGCTCGTCGTCAGCTTCGTCACCGCCGCCCGCACGTACGCCGCCAGGCCCCCGCCGTAGCACCGCTTCGGCAGCGTCCCGATGGCCAGCGGCGACGTGCTCTTTTCAAACGGGCCCAGCGTCGCCGGGTCCGCCTCCGCTTCCGCCTCGTCGGCCGGCTCGTCGTTGTTGTTGTTGTTGGTGTGCACCACCTCGTGCACCGCGCCCCGGTCCAGGAAAATCTTTTGCAGCACGGCCCGGTAAAAGTGCCGCGTGAAAAAGAGCGCGCTGTCCGCCGCCGTCCAGTTCTGCGGCGCCTGGCACGCCATCATCCGCGCCGTAATGTTGGCCCGGATCCCCCCGCCCCCGTACGTCGACAGCTTCTCGCTCATCGGGAACCCCTGCGGGTCGCGCCGGTCCGACTCCTTGACCGCCCGCCCGTTGACCGCCTGCAGCGTCGGCCGCAGGTACCCCTGCTTGTAGGTCGGCGGGCCCAGCCTCTCCGTCACCAGGTTGTAGCAGCACCCGACGATGGCAACGGCCCGAATCTCGGGGTTCAGCACCAGCGAGCGGATGCCGTAGTGCGAAAGGTTGCCACACGAGTGAATGGAAATGGCCATGAGCTTCAGGCTCTTCTTCTTCTTCTCCTTCATTTTCGTATTCTCCTCCTCCTTGCAATCGTCGGCGGCCGATGCCCCAGTGTCAATCTGCGCAATGACCTCGGACAGGTCGCCATTGTCCAGTCGTCCCGAAATGTACTGTAGCAAACCCTTGCCCTCCTCCACCGTGTAAGACAGCTCATCGCTGCCAATCTTGCGGAAATCCTCGCAGCCGTCCTCGCCCACCACCTCCTTGATGGCGGCGGCCAGCGCCTCCGGATCGCTCTTGTTGGGTCCCGCCACCTCCAGGATCTTGCTCCACACCTTCTTGTTGCGCCGGATCTTGGGCTTCACCGCGAGCCCGGACTGCGTGTCGTAGCTCTTGGCCGCGTCGACATTGTTCTGCCGCCCCTCGACGGCGATGACGCGCCGGTTGTACGGCTCGCTGGCCAGCGCGCGTCCCAGGTAGTTTTGGCCGCTACCAAAGTCGACAAAGTGCGTCACCTCTTCTTCCTCTTCCTTTTCCTCATGCTCATCTTGTTCCTGTTCTTGTTCTTGTTCTTGTTGCTGCTGCTGCTGCTGCTGTTTCTCCACGGCATTCTTAGCGTCTGTCGCCGCAATGTCCGACGATAGCCGCGCCACATAGTCGGCGAAGCGCTTCACCTCGTGGATCTTCTTGGGGTTCATGCCCACCGATACGGTGCGCGTGAGTGGCGGCAGCTCGGCGTCCGTCTCCGGCGGCGTCTTGACCTCACGCCGCAGAGCCAGCCGCCGGATCGACTTGACGTATCGGACGAGGCTCGCGGGCGGCGTCTGCCCGTCCGCAAACGTGGCCGTGTCCGGGTCATCGCGCACAAAAAAGTCGAGCAGCCGCATCACGTCCTGCGACAGCAGAAACGCATGCCATTCTGCGGGCAGGGCCGCGTAAAAGAGGCCCGGCTCTGTGATGAAGAAATCGACCACGTGGACGGCACCGCACAGTATTTGCCATGTATCACACGTGGTGGCGAAATGCAAAAGCTCCTCCACGTATTCCTCTGGCGTCGCAAACTCGTCGCTGCATGGCAGCGGCTTGGAAGGCGGCATCCTACCCTGGAGCAACCTCGGCGGGCCGTGGATGCTGACTCTCGCTCTCTATAGATGACTTATCCCGCTATGTCTCATGGAAACCTCTGGGACCGAACAGGGTCAATCTGGGTAGCCGGTTCGCTCGCAGTTTTGCTTTACTATTGTGAGATGATTGATCAAAGTCAAAGGCGTTCAGATTTTTCTAGCTACCTGTGTGGGGTGAATGCTAGTACTTTACCAAAGCACCACGCGCAGAAGACGAAAACCGAAAAATACTTGTAAGATCTACGATACAATCTTGACCAATTCAATAATGGTTTCAAAAGAATCCATGGCCGATGGATGTCTGTGTATTGTCTTCAGGTTCTAGAGCGGCAAACGTATCAGTACATACATACGTAGCTTATCCACTAGCGTGGATCTGATTGGGGTCTCGAGGCAACGTCATTCGTAGCGCCAGCTTGCGACAGCTCAACCTCCAGGCGCCAGCATTTCCACTTCCAACGCCAACGAAGCCGGGCTGCCCTCGAACGCTCCTATTCAAAAAATAACAAAAAGAAAAAAATAAACACGCATAACCTCTCTCTTATCCATGCGTTACCCGACATAACAACCGACAGGATGATGTCCTCCACTAACGAGGAGGACCCGTTCCTCCAGGTCCAACAGTAAACGCTCGCCGCTCTCCTTCCCCCCCCTCTGCCTACACGGAACCCCCCCAAAAGCTGACCCAAACCTCACAGAGATGTCCTCACGCAGCTCTCCTCGGCGCGGCCGCTCTTCGCCTCGTACCTGCGCATCCGATCGCTCGCCAGCGCCGCGTCCTCGCCCGAGCTGGCCTCGGCGCGCGCCGACCTCGAGACGGCGCTGTCCTCGCTCGCCGAGGACCTGTCTGACCTCGTCGCCTCGGTGCAGGCCGTCGAGTCGTCGCCGGCCGCGTACGGGCTGTCGGCCGACGAGGTTGCCCGCCGCAAGCGGCTGGTGCAGGAGGTGGGCGGCGAGATTGAGGACATGCGGGAGGAGCTGCACAAGAAGATGATGAACACCACCACCGGCGGCGGCGGCTTGCCGGACCCGAGCGCCTTTGCAATCGGCGACGAAGCAGACGACGAGCAGGGGCGGGCAGGGCCGCGGCCGCCGCCCGGCGGGGACAACTACGCCGAGTTTGAGCAGCAGCAGCAGGTGCAGATGATGCGCGACCAGGACCAGCACCTCGACGGCGTCTTCCAGACGGTGGGCAACCTGCGGCGGCAGGCCGACGACATGGGCCGCGAGCTCGAGGAGCAGCGCGAGATGCTCGAGGTCGTCGACGGCGTCGCGGACCGCGTCGGAGGGCGCCTCCAGAACGGCATGAGCAAGCTCCAGACGGTCATTCGCCGCAACGAGGACCGCTACAGCAGCTGTTGCATCGCCGTGCTCATATTTGTATTGATTATGCTGCTGGTGCTGCTCCTGGTATTGTAATCGGTGGGGGAGGGGGGTTGATTTTGAAAGAGATGTCTTTTTGGTCTGTTCCTCTGGCTTGGGTCTCGTTTGGGAGTTTGGAATGTAGGGCCTTTTTTTCCGTCTTTGGCATCACCATGTCGTAGGGACGTCTGCAAGTCACGGAATCTGTAGAGTATAGACTATGAATATTATTTGCGCTTTGTTGCCTTAAACTACTCTCCAGTAGTGTCCCTGGGAAAATGACACTATCAGGGTGATAGACCAGGAAGAGGATGCAAACGTCACCCATAGTAGAAGTTGTGATGCACAGCATCACCGAGCGTCATTGTTTTCAAACTCGTTATTCTTCTCGCCGAAATGTAGGAAATTCTTTCACTGCAACTGTACTTCTTATCTGCACTGCCTGTTTTTGAATGCCACCATCTTCATTTTTGCCCGTGCGTTTTACACCAGCAAACGAATAGTGCTCTGTATACAAAATATTCTAACTCTGGTTGCTTCCAGACCCTGATCCAAATCCCGGCTGGCATAGCAACCGGGAAGATGCATCGTACAACGTCCCGTCACTAAATATTGTTGTTTTGTTCGTGTCTGTCAAGTACAGCCTTGAGAAGAATCTAGAAAAAAATGCCATGTCTAAAAGTAAAAAACGCCGTGCTGCAACAATGTGCTTGGAACCCGTCATGGCGAAACCAAAGGAAAACAAAAAGATACCAACGCCAATATGTGCCTGTACAACCTGCAAGTGTACATGATTGTGCATGACCGCCCTGAGCCCCTTCGACTTTCTTCGTGGCAGCCGCTTCTTCTTTTTGTCCATGATATCAACCCTCTCCAACTTACAGCCCATCACGCTAGTACCAGCCCACTCGTTGACCTGAGCACCTCCGCGAGAGCCTGCAACGACCCAGCGGCGGGTGAGTTGCCCGGCGCCTTCTTGGGGAACTCTATCAGGGCCAGTCGCAGCGCCGCGACGGCCGCGTTGCCGTAAAAGTTGAGGAACCGCTGCTCGTGGCCGTCAATCAGGTACCGCACCACGACGTACTGCGTGTTGGACGTCTGGCCCGCGGGGCAGTTGACGATGCCGGCCAACGCCGTCCAGTAGTGCGTCGGCGGGTATGGGTTTATCTTGGCCGACCGGCTAAAGTCGCGCAGGGACACGGCCGCGTATCCGGCCGCCAGGCCCGCCATGCGATCGTTGTGGCTCTGCTCCGTGATCCAGGCCGGACCGTCCTTGCGCCAGCCTATGGTGAGGCGGCCGCGCTCCGTCTTGTCGCTGCCCGACAGGCCAAACAGCACAGGGCAGACGATGCGAAACTTGGCCATAAGAATATCAATCAGCGAGGCCCCACGCCACTGGAACTCGGGCATGGAGAAAATGTGCGCGGTGAAGACACCGATGGGGTCTGCGGCCTTGGGGTTGGCGCCGCACTCGTTGATAAATTGGTTGATGATGCCCTTGGCGCAGATGTTTACCAGGTATATGAACAGGGAAGGCAGCGTGGCGTCGTTGTTGGCAGTGCCCTCGGCTGGCTGTCTGGCATCTACCACAAACTTGCTCATCTCGATCGGCGAGCTAGGCACCTTTAGCTGGAGAGCATCACGTAGGGCTGTGGTAATTTTCTGGATCTGCTAATGCGTTAGGATCTGTGAAGGCAGAGAAAACGACGGTAAAACATACAGGCTGTGTGTTGGCACCACGCCCCGACGTCAGTTGGCCAATCGAGACGCGAATCTCACGCCGGTATGCGCCCATGGTCCCCTTGAGAGGAGACCCTGGCACTTTGGCCTCAGCCTGCAGTGATGTACGGAGTTTTTTGAGCTCCTGGTGGATCTGCACATATCGTTCGGTAGGCTGCGCCGGCTTGGCGGTTTCGGGTGCCCTTTGGGTAGGCTGTGAGGGCAGAGGCAAAGGCTTTGTTTGGGACTCATTCGGAGCAGGGAAAGCCGAGCTGCTCGCCGGCCTGGGTGGTTGTGGCTGTGCTGGTTTCACAGCGTTTAAGTCGAAGCCGTTCGTCTGGGGTTTCAGCGGCGCTGGCGGCTTCTGTTTGACGGCCGGCGGCTCCCCGACGGGCTTCGGCTGCTCCTGAAGTTTCGATATTGCGGGATTTTCCACCGGCTTGGCAGGTAGGCTTGGTGCCGCCGTGACGGGCTCTGGTTTCGGCTCGGGCGGCGGCGTGGGTTTCGGAATCGACCTGGATCGCAGCTCCTGCAGCTTGCGTTCCTTAGCGGCAAGTTCTGCTTCGGCCTTGAGCCTCTCGTGCTCGCGTTCCTGCTGCTGTCGTATACGCTCGCTCTCCTCCTTGAGCTCGTGCAGCTCGTACACTCGCATCGCGGCTTCACGAACGCGGTTATGCTCAGCCTGGGCGGCAGCGAGCGCATCGAGGTGGCTCAATTCATCGTTGCGCGTGTCAAAGAGGAAACTCGATCGCAAGTTTCGCTCAGGGCTCGATAGCGGGTGCTGATTCCTGCGAGCGGGGGAGCGCGACATGGCGGCGGCTGTGGGCGGGAAGCGGACAGGAGTAATCTTGAGCGAGATTCAACGCCGGCGCTAGATGGACTCGCAGATCATGCCGAGAAGAAATTGGTAGGGCCGAGAAATGGGCAAATGAGAACAGCGTCAGACGACAGGTATACAACTAAAACAAAACTAAACAAAATCAAGTGTGGTGCTTTAGTCCCTGCCAATGCCGTGTGGCCGCGTCTATCGCGAAGCTGTTGTAGGCGCAGAATGTGTTTGCGTTGGACCATTATCGGCCCCGCTAAAACTAAGTCCCGGACGAGGTAGGTACCGACTACCTAGCGGTACCTACCTTACCCAAGTAATGCCGTACTAAGCTTAGTAGTAAATAGGTACTTACTTATAGGCCACACCACTGTAGAGGCCGTCAGTGCTGGTGGTGGGACGGTATGCTTCATGCAGCTTCCCGTCAAACAGATATCTACCCGCTCCACCACAACCAACTCGGACAGAATGGCCGCGCGCTCATCAGTACGTTAGATGGTTAGCTAGTGGGGGTTGCTAAGTGTTGGAATGCTCCAGGCCGTTTTACTTTCGACGAGCAAAGCTTTTTCCAGTCCAACTTTGCCCGCGCAAAGAAGGTTCGGCGTCGGCGTGCATTGCCGCTTGGCGATCACTGCCATGCGCATCTAGGATGCTAGGGATGCCAGGATGCTAAACCGGGGAATGGCGGGAGAGTCTTGACGTCGGACGAGTTTGTTCCCGCGATGCTCGTGGAACGAAAGCAAAACACCAGGTGTTGCAAACGCGATTGTCCGTGAATCATAACTGTGATGCACATCACCGGGGATCGTCTTGGATTGTGTCGAACCCTTGTCGTTGCCCCCGGCTCGATAGATGGCATGACTTTGACAGTGAGATGCATATCGTCAAGACCTACCTGATGCTTGTCTGTTCTGGCGACTATTTGCACAAGATATGAACTGGTCGATTGGACTACTTCTCGTTTCCGCCGCCATGGCTTCTATGCGGTAGGGCTCATCACCAGCGTTGGAGGCAGTGGCCCCAGTTGGATCCTCCAGCCCATAAAAGGCATTCATCAGACCAAAACAAGAAATACCTGCGTAGCAACGGGAAATTGGACGACGAGCTTCGACGCACACGACATACGCCGCGGGTGGAGGCTGTCGTCTGTGTGGTGTCGTATCCAGACCCTGTCACAGGATGCTAGCTCGTGCAGCCCCTGACGACAGCCAAGGGGGTTTTTGGTGGTTCCTCAGGCTAGCCGTGCGCAAGCCTCATGTTATTGACCCAGACAAGAGTACAGGCCAAACTTGGACAGCCTGGTAGGTGCGGGCAAGCAAATGGTGATGTCGAGGTGTTGGGTCGAGCGTGGCAGATCTGTTTGAGGGCAATCAAAGCTACCTAGATTGCCAGCGACAGCTCTGGCGGTATATCGAAACGGCATGCTAGTGTCGATTAATAGCTCGGAGAGCAGGCCGCGGGCATTCGAGGAGAAACTCTACATATTGCCAAAGACTGGCCTGCGCTGCCTTGGCTGCATCTTCGCGCAGGGCTGCTTTTAGGCGTCGACGGACGATGGATGGGTTGGCGAGTACGAATGCCGACTCCACCGAAAAGCTGCTTGTGGATGTTGAAGGGGACCACAGCGGGCGCCAAAGCAGTGTATCTGGGGCATTTTCTGCTTTGGCGTCGAAGTGATCCTGGTCTGGTAAATGAAAACGACAGTGGCAGGCGGTATTCGGTATTGACAAGTGTATGAGCTACGTCTGTTGATGAGCGTTGGATGAGAACCTCCGCCGTCGGCCTGTCAAGGAAATCTGGCTGCACACGATTGGCACAGACGGAGGTGGATAAACGTGAGGAAACAAGAAACCGATGAAAAAACAAAAAAACAAAATTCGCCACCGGATTCAGGTTGACCTCATGCCGCAAGACCCTGCCGGGATGCACCAATTATAGGTGGCGTGGAGAAGGCCGAAATATGCACGACGCGGGTGATCATCCTGCTGGAGGCGGCGAGAGGAGGAGGGCAGCGGGGAAGGCCTTGAAAGAATGATGATGGTGATGATGATGATGATGACGTTGATCGGCAGAAACGGTTGTAAAACAAAAGCGAGATAACCAATATTCGTAAATCGCAAGGCAAGGCAAGGTACCTACAAGAGACCATAAAATAGAGTATGTCGCTAGGCGGCCTAGTCGAAGAGCTATCAAGGCAAGACAGCAGGCGTGTTGGTGCGTGTGACGAGAGCAGAGTTTGTTGGCGGCCTTGGGCTTGACGGCTGCCGAGTGCGAACTGGAGCCAAAAATAAGGGAGATACGAATTACCAAATGACTTACAAAGGCCAGCCGAAAGGTAAAGAGGTTTCTTCGTGACCTTGTGCATGAAGACTTTCCATGGACAAAGCACTCTTGTACTTATAGTCTTGCCATGGGGCTACACGCAGGATCGCCAGCGCGGACAGTTCCTACCTACGGCGCATCACAGCGCATCACAGCGCATCACAGCACATAGCACCACATAGCATCACATAGCACCACATTACAGCACTGTACAGAGCGCCACAAGACATTTGTAGGGCTTTGAGCACCCGCAAGACTGCTGCAAGCCCCCCCACAACGACCCCCAAAAGACACCTGTCATTCACCTGTTCAACCGCTATCCATCGCCCATCTCGGCCATTTCTCTGACCCATTAAGGCCCCAGCGCATGCCGTCTCTTCTTGGCCTTTTCCTTCTGCCCTGGGCCTCCTCCTTGTCCGCCTCCGCCCCCATGTACACACACTATTTACCTAACCCCCCCTCCCCCAGCACTGCTCACGCACAGCCTAGACTTGCATCATCCATCCCTCCCTTTAACCTCCTCCTCCTCCCACTTCCGTCCGTCCACCCATCCCCCTCCTCGCTATTTTATCCATCTTCATCAACGCCTTCCTTTTCTACACTCCTTGGCTCGTCTTGAGCTCGACTGAATCAATCCCATATACCTTCCTTCCTTTTTTCTCGCCCTCCAGCGCAGCCTTCACTTTCGCCCGCCCGCCCGCCGGTGCTACCCGCGCCATAGCCCAACTGACGGCTTCTCGCTATTCCACGACATCTGTCCTGATACGTCCAACACCTTCATTGATCGCACCCGACGTGCATACTGGTGCTTGTACCCCTTCCGTCTGTTCAACATGGAGCAGCAATCCCAGCAGCAGCAGGGCCAGCAGCAGGGCCAACCCGCAGCTGCCCAGCCTGCTGGCGGTGTTCATGGCCCTGCCGGGCGTCGTCTGCACATTGCCCATCGTCGCAGCCCGTCTGAGCTGACGCCCTTGATGAGCATGTTTGCCAATCCTGGAAGTAAGTCGCTTGCCCATCGCCTCTTGTCTGCCCTCGTCGTGCACCCTTGCCGTCATCATCTCCAGTTTACCCTCGCCCGTCACTCCTAGTTTGACGGCCCAATCCCTACTCACCTGCTAACATGCGCCCCCTTACCCCCCTCGCAGTGGAACAATTGGCTATCCAGCAGCAGATTGAGCTTCTGCAACAGCAGCAGCAGCAGATTCAGGCTACCCACCAGCAGTATGTCAATATGGGAATGATTCCGCCCGGCCAGCCCATGGCCCATAATGGAGCGTTCAATCCTTTGCAATCCATGGGCAACATGCCGCAAAATGCCTTCCAGTTCCCCAACCAAATACCCCAAAACGTCTCGATGGCTCCTCCCGCTCAGCCACACTCCCATCGTCGGAACCAGTCCGCCCTTCCGAACATGGGTATGGGTCCTCCTCCCGCCCCGTCCGCCGGAGCCTCAGGCACCGCCTTTGGCAGCTTCGAAGCCCCCAGCGGCCAGAACCGAGAGAATAGTGGTGCTCGAGGTGGAAGAGGGGGTGGTGGCGGCGGTCACCAGAGACGTCACTCCCTCGCCCTTGCCGACGCCAAAAAAGCTGCTGAAATTGCGCAGCAGAAACGTACGACGACTGGCTTCCAGTTCCCCGGCCCTAACGCTGCTGGTGACAAAGCCGACGAAGAGGGCAAGCCTGCACCTCAGTCTAGTGTCGAGGGCCTTTCCTCTTCATCTGCCCTTCGTGGCGGTCGCGGCGGACATGGTCGTAGCCAGAGCATGGCTGTCAACGGACGCGGCGCTGCTGCAAGAGGAAACTTCAGCCTTGGTGGTGATGCTGATTTCCAGCGCCGCGGCAGCGGTCACAATCGAACCGGCTCGCGCAATTTCGAAGGCAACTGGCGCACGCAGGGCCAGGTCCAGGAGCAGCAGGGTGGCGCTGCCCAATCCCAAGGTTTCCAACCCGGCCACAGATCTCGCGCTTCTATGAACCAGTCCGTGTCCTCCATTGGCGCTTTCCAGTACAATCCTGGCAATCTCCAGCTCCCTGGCCAGATGATGGTGCCCCAAATGTACGGCCAGAACCTCAACCCTGTCCAGCTTAGCCAACTCCAAGCTCTGCAGGCCGCCCAGATGAATGGTCAGCAGTTCCAGGGCTTGCAGAGCCAGCAGGGCGGTCAACAGCAGCAGCAGCAGCAGCAGCAGCGAAAGACCCTCTTCACCCCCTACCTCCCCCAGGCTTCACTGCCCGCTCTGCTCGGCGATGGACAGCTCGTCTCCGGTATCCTGCGTGTCAACAAGAAGAACCGTAGCGATGCCTATGTCACCACTCAGGACGGGCTCCTCGATGCTGACATCTTCATTTGTGGTTCCAAGGACAGAAACCGTGCTCTTGAGGGCGATCTTGTCGCCATCGAACTCCTCGATGTCGATGAAGTGTGGTCTCAAAAGCGTGAGAAGGAGGAGAAGAAGAAGCGCAAGGACATCACTGATACGCGCTCCAACTCGACTAACCAGGGTAACCAAAGCTCCAACCGTACTGATGATTCCGGCAACGCTGAGGGTGGCATCCGCCGCCGTGGCAGTCTCCGTCAGCGTCCCACGCAGAAGAAGAATGACGACGTTGAAGTTGAGGGTCAGAGCTTGCTGCTTGTAGAAGAGGAGGAGATCAATGACGAGCAGAAGCCCCTCTATGCTGGTCATGTCGTTGCCGTCATCGAGCGTGTTGCTGGCCAGATGTTCTCCGGTACACTCGGCCTTCTTCGTCCCAGCAGCCAAGCTACAAAAGAGAAGCAGGAGGCCGAACGCGCTGCTCGCGACGGTAACTCGGGCCGCAACGAGTCCCGTCACCAGGAAAAGCCAAAGATCGTTTGGTTCAAGCCCACCGACAAACGTGTTCCCCTCATCGCTATCCCTACTGAGCAGGCTCCTCGCGACTTTGTCGAGAAGCATCAAGACTATGCCGACCGCATCTTTGTCGCCTGCATCAAGCGCTGGCCCATCACTTCTCTCCACCCCTTTGGCACCCTCGTGGAGCAGCTGGGACCCATGGGAGACCTCAAGGTTGAGACAGATGCCCTCCTTCGCGACAACAACTTTTCCTCGGATGAATTCTCTGATGCTGTTCTGCGCAGCGTAGGCCTTCAAGACTGGGACCTTGCGAAGGAGGATGAGGCCTCCGTCTCAGGTCGTCGCGACTTCCGCGAGGAACAGACTTTCACCGTCGACTTCAACGGTGGTGCCGAGCTGGGTAACGCCGTGCACGTCAAGACCCGTCCTGACGGCAAGATCGAAATCGGCATTCACGTTCCTGATGTTGCCCACTTTGTCAAGCCCAACTCCCTTGTTGACCGCGAGGCTAAGAAACGTGGCACCTCTGTGCAGCTCGTGGACCGTTTCTGCCCCCTTCTTCCTCCCAAGCTGGCTGGTGAGGTGTGCTCCATCACGCCGGCTGAGGAGCGTCTCGCTGTCAGCGTCGTCTTCAGCGTTAACCCTCACAATGGAGCTGTTGCCGAGGGTGATTCCTGGGTTGGAAGAAGTATCGTCAAGAGTGTCGGCAAGTTGTCACTTGCTGACATGGATGATGCCGCTGGCGACGGGTCCGCCTACAAGAACTCGGCCGTCCCTGTCCATACTGTCAAGATCCTTCAGGCTGTTGCTCAAAAATTCCGCGAGGCTAGACTTGGTGCCGGTGGCGAACCAATTGCGCCCCTGCGCTTGTTCCAGCAGCTTGACGACGAGAACCAACCTGTTCAGTTTAATATCTTCGATTCTACCGAATCTCTGGAACTCGTCGAGGAGCTCATGCACAAGGCCAATGCGTACATTGCCCAGCGCCTTGCTGAGGGACTACCTGAAAGGGCTCTTCTTCGTCGCCAGTCCCCCCCAAACCCCCGTCGCCTCCAGACTTTTGTTGAGCGCATGACTGCTTTGGGCTACGATGTGGAAGCATCTGGAAGTGGTGCTCTGCAGAATAGCTTGTTCAAGGTGGAGGACTCCGAGCTTCGCCAGGGTATGGAGACACTGGTTGTCAAGTCCATGCAGCGAGCCAAGTACTTCATTGCTGGAAAGACTCCCAAACAGCTGTGGCAGCACTACTGCCTGAACCTTCCTCTCTATACTCACTTCACAAGCCCAACTCGCCGCTACGCTGATATTGTTGTTCATCGTCAGCTCGAGGCCGTCCTTTCCGAAGGCAAGATAGAGTACACGGAAGAGATGGAAAGTCTGGTCAAAACTGTCGAGTCGGCCAACACCAAGAAGGAATCTGCTCAGAATGCTCAGGAGCAGAGCGTACATATCGAGGCTTGTCGCAAGATGGATAAGCAGCGACAGGACACCAACGGCGATCTCATTACCGAAGGTATTGTCGTTTGCGTTTACGAATCTGCTTTCGATGTTCTTATCCCTGAGTGGGGTTTCGAGAAGCGCGTGCATTGCGATCAGCTGCCGCTCAAAAAGGCCGAGTTTCGAAAGGAGAAGCGCATCCTCGAGTTGTATTGGGAGAAGGGTGTTCCCAGCTCTGCTTACGTGCCAGAAGACGAGCGCCCCAAGGCTGCCGCCTCCCAGAGAATGACAAATGCGATGGCCGCTGCCAAGCAAGCCGAAGCGGCTGCCAAGGCCAGGAAGGATAGAGAAGAGGCTGCTCGCAAGCAAACAGAGACCGGCACCATGTCTACTGACGATGTCGATGCTCTATTCGATGACGACGAGGAGGACAACGTCTCGGACGTTACCGAGGCTATGGCCGGTGCTTCTCTTGGTGACCGCCCTACGCAGAGCGTTCCAAGCTCGCCTGATCGCTCTGCTTCGGATGCTACCGCTCTTCAGCGAGCTCGCTCTGACTCGAGAATGCCCGTCAACGACGCCGTTGAGTCGCGTTTGACTAACAAGGAGAAGTACCTGAAGCTTTTCAAGCTTCGCGAGGAAGATGGCGAGTACATTCAGGATGTGACGGAGATGACCAGAGTGCCGATCATTCTTAAGACGGATCTCACTAAGAGCCCACCGTAAGTTGCAATTGCTTGTTGACGAAGACACAAGCTAACTCGATACAGTTGCCTGACCATCCGATCTCTCAACCCATATGCCCTTTGAGATGACTCGCATCTATCCTTGAAAATGTTATCCAAGAGTTTGGTCGGGGATCGACGTCATTGTAGTTTGAATTAGCAGGTCTAGAAACAGACCATGCTACACTAATGTTTATAAATATTGCACTCCGTTGATGTTTATGCAGGGGGGGCAGTGCATATACAATATGGCCGCGGCAATGCCAAACCATACCAAAAGATGAATATATAATTGCCAACTAAGAAGACTGTTTGATCGTCCACTGCTTCCAATTCTAACACAGACCGTTTCGCGATGGTCTATCTGGGTCATGCCACTATTGCGCTGGCGGCAACGAAATGTGTCACTGTCGTAATAATTTGAGCTGTTCTGCACATGCCCATTTCTATACCAAGTCAAGGATCCAACTTATGTCAAAGTATATTTCGTGTCAGTCTCTGTCCACGTGGAGACTCCCATGTGACAAGCCGCCAGTCTGGCGTTCCACTAGTTGGTGGGGTGAGGCGCGACACTTCACGACCAGGCATACTTAGTTTATATCAGCGCCGCAAGGCTGCCTAGCAGCATCATGAATAAGTTTTGGATACTTTAAAAGCTTTGATACATATTTCAAAGAAGAGGGAAACTGTGGGCAGGAGGTTTTTTTATGAACTTCTGTTGCTTGGCGGCTGGTTGGGCCAGACAAAAAAGAGCCTACCAGCCCATCCGCATCGAAACCAACAACGACATTCTTGTTGGACCAACATGCCGCTTCCGTTCTCGGCCGTATGCGATCTGCTCGAGCAGTCGTGCCAGCTGTGCCAGTCCCGCAAGAGTAACGCCGGTGCAGTGCGCGCCTGGTTCCAGAGGCACCGTGCCGCCGTCGACGCGCACGACGCCGACGTCGCGGCGCTGCTGTCGACGCTGCTGCCGGAGAAGCGCACCGACCGGGTCTACTGCATCCAGGCGCCGACGCTGGAGAAGGTCATCGGCCGGTCGCTGATGCTCGGCGCCTCGCGCATGCTGGAGCTGACGACGTACAAGAGGCCCGGCGCAGGCGTCGACCTGGCCGATTGCGTGGAGAGGATCCTGTCCGTGACAGTGAGTTTTCTTATCACCCTTGATCGAAGGACTGAGGCATTTGTACGGGGGGACTAATGTGGGAGACAAAGCCGAATCCAGTGCAAGGGGCGCGAGACCAGGTTACCGTGGAGCAAGTCGACGAGTTGCTACGTGCCCTGGCCGCGCGCATACGATGGAGCGCCCCGGCGATCCGCCAGTCTAGCGCCGCCATGTCGCATCAAAGCCGCGGCGACCTCGAGGCCATGTACAGACGCCTGCCCGCTCGTGACGCCAAGTGGTTCACGCGGCTGGTCCTGAAGGACTACCAGCCGCTCATTTTCGACCCGTACCTGATCTACCGCTCCTGCGACCCCGTGCTGCCGTGCATCCTCCAGATCCGGGACGATTTTACCGCGGCGCTGGATGCCATATCCGCCGCGCGGGGCCCGCTGCTGCCGATGGCTGCGGCGGCAGCCGGGTCGGGGGCGCTGACCGCGCGCAGGGTGCTGACGATGATCAAGCCCAAGCTAGGTGTGAAGGTTGGGAGGCAGCAGTGGTATAAAGGCCGGAGCATCAAGCACTGCATCGATATGGGCAGCGGGCGGATGAGTGTGGAGACAAAGATGGATGGCGAGTACTGTCAGATTCACGTGGATATGAGCAAGAGGCAAAACAAGGTGCAGATTTTCTCAAAGAGCGGCAAAGACAGCACGGAGGATCGATGCAAGGTGATATCGTGCGTCATGAATACTTTTTCGGCCAGTATCAACATGCTAATGACTTTCAGGGCGATAAAGAGGGCGCTGAGACTTGATATGAGTGGGTGTGCATTTGAAAAAGCCTGTATATTGGAAGGCGAGCTGGTTGTGTACAATGATTTGGTACGTTCTTTGGATTGCCGATCTACATGAACTAACAACAAGTAGGAAAATGCGATTATGCCATTTCACAAAATCCGCGGTCACGTCACGCGTCGCGGACGATACCTGAATACCGAACAGGATTCACAGTTAGTCCTAGCTCTACCTGGGCACCTACGAACAGTTGACTGATGGCAAGAGTTTAGGCCGAAACCATATGAGCACCTCATGATCGTCTACTACGACATCTTCCTCCTCGATGACCGGTCCCTCATGGACGTCCGGCACTCGGAGCGCTTGAAGCTCCTCGCACAGGTCGTGAATTGCGAGCGCGGTGTCGCCGCGCTGGTCCAGCGCGAGACGATTGACTTTGGCCACTCGCTCGCCGCGTCCGCCCTGCGCAAGGCTTTCGCCAGAGTCGTCGTCGAGAGGGGCGAGGGGCTCGTCCTGAAGCCCGACGAGCCGTATATTGTCGTGGGCGAGGACGGGCGGAGCGCGCCGTGCCGCTGCATCAAGCTGAAGAAGGAATACATTGGGGCGTTTGGCGACATCGGCGACTTTGCCCTGGTCGGGGCCGGTTTCTACGCGACCAAAGCCAAGACGTATCGAATACCGAAACTGAAGTGGACGCACTTCTACGTTGGCTGCTTGAACAACAAGGAAGAAGTGAAGCGGTGGGGACACAAGCCCGAGTTTACTGTTGTGTGCGCCGTTGAGCTCTCCGAGCCTCTTTTGCGGTCGTTCCTTGCCCTCGGCGAGCTGACGGCGGTACCGCGTGCCGAGAACACGTCGACCGAGCTCATCGTACTGTCCGGGATCCAGTGCCCCGTGGACCTGACTGTCGCGTTTGCGAGCCCTACAGTCGTCGACCTCCGCTGCTTCAGCTTCGACAAGCCCGGAAACACCGGGGGGCTCTGGACGCCTCGCTTCCCCGCCGTCACCAAGATCCACACCGACAGGGACTACGCCGACGTCATGACAATGGACGAGCTGCAGGCCGTGGCCAGGGAAGCCGTGGAGCGGCCGGTGCTCGAGGACAGCCAGGAGAACTTGGAGTGGATCGCGAGGCTGGAGGGCGCAGACCCGCGCGGGGTCGCAGTGGATGCTGTGAGCCAGGCGACAGCGACGACGATGCCGACGCCTTCGCCGGCTAGGACGACGCAGAGTACGGCGTCTACGTCAAGCCAGTTGTCCAAGGCAGTGACGGAAAGGAGCCGCCAAAGTCAAGGCCTGGTGGTCTCGACGCCATCTGCGAATGACGCCAGTGCACCACGAGATGCATCCGTGTCGGTCATATCGATATCTACCTCATCAGCTGTCGACGAATTGTCCCCGCAGAAGACAGCCATGAAGGGACCGGCAAAGCGGCTCCCAGATGTGGTGTCGCCAACGCAGAGTCTCAAGCGTCCACGCACGACAAGCTTCCGAAGCAAGTCAGCCGGGCCAAGCGCGCCGGCGCGAATACCACTCGGAACCATTGAGGTTAATGCCTCGTACGGGGACTCCCAGTCGGTTGACAGCCAAGATAGCCAGGCGACGGTGAAGCTGGAAACGCGCAGTGCCAATGACGCGGAGCGAGAGATCATTGAGATAGCGAGCTCTGATTCAGAGGACGGCGGGTCAACGCAAAAGGTGGACAGTCAGGTACAGATTCAAGCAGCTGCCCGGATGACGCTCTCTTTTCAGGACAAGAGAGGCCAGAGTCTACAGTGCAAATATGCGGGCGACAACTGCGGCTTCGTCGGCAAGACGATGCTCCTATCGAGCCCAGCGCTGCTGCAACTGGCGGAGCTAACGAGCCTGTTCCGCGACCACGGTGTAGACGTGCCACGCATCATCCCATGCGTCGAGACGTGGTGGCGTGGCGACGGGCAGGGCAGCACAGCGCAGAAGCAGCCGCACCAGCCATACCAGCAGCGGAACCGCGTGCTGCTCGTCGACAGCGTGCTGCACGGCGCCGAGACAAGGGCCCTCGTGGCCCGGCTGGATGCGGCGCGCAAAGACGTACGCAGGGAGGAGCGCGACTGGATCACCGTGTACGACTGGCGTGTGCTGAGGCACGTGTCGGTTGCCGAGGACGTGAGCGTCACGAGAAAGTACTATGACGGGTTTCAGGATCCGTGGAGACGATGGTATTGCGGCCTGGTATAGACGGTTTGACTTTGGGTGCTGGCATTGCAATGGCGTTATAATAGCGGGTTGCTCTTCTTATTCTTCTCATATGTTTTCTGTTTCTGATAGAACAAAATCCAAGACCTTTTGAAGATTGTGAACTGTCAATTATTTGCATTACTACACTTGCTATTTCTTTTTGTACAGATCGCCGTACGTTTCCGCCAGCCTCATGCGTAGGTGCTCGTCCGCCCGCATCACCTTGCGCTCGGCGTACGGATTCGCACTCGCGCCGCCGGGAGGCACAAAGCTTCTGACGCGCTCGCTCGGCACGACGCCCAGCTCGGTGCTCGGCGAAGGGCTCGAGAAGAAGGCGATCGAGTAGCGCGGGTCCGTGGCGCTCTCGCCTTCGACCGCGGCCCCGCCAAACACCACGCGGTGCACCGTGCTGCGCAGCAGCCCGTTGGTCCAGTACGAGAGCAAGTCGCCAATGTTGACGAGGATCGGCGGGCCGGGGTCGCGCTCCGTGCCGGGTGGCTGCACGGGGACGGGCGCCCACGCGGTGCCGTCCCGCGACTGCACTTCCAGGCCGGCCTGGCCACGGAGCCGGAAGAGCAGCGTGACGGAGCCGTAGTCGGAGTGGGCGCCGGCGCGCACGTCCGAGGCGGAGTGCGCGGTGGCGGCCGGGGGCGGGTACCGCAGGAGACGCAGGATGGTGTCGCACTCGTCACCGGGCTTGACCTCGTGCGCTTCGGCGAAGAAGTTCCCGACCTAGGACGGTAAAAGTGAGCGGGGCGAGGACAGAGAGGGAGAGAGAGAGAGTGTGTGTGTGTGTGGCGGAGAGGCAACTTACGCCGAGACCGTTGCCTATGAGACGCAGAAGCTTGGTACACATGGCGGTGCAGGCATCGCGGAATGCCTCGAGGCGGGCTTGATCCGGGATAATAGTCGGAGGGAGTGGCTGCTGAGGCTTGCCGTCTTTGAATAAGCCAATGTTGAATACTCTCGGAAGCGTTAGCATAATGCTTTGCATCGAGTGAATGAAGGAATGAAGAGACGTACTCTTTAAAGTCTCCCACCTGGATTCTGCAGTCAGCATCAAGTTCCAGAAGCCCGGCTTCGGGGGCATGGTTCGACGCACCTTTTGTGTTCTTGGATCCAGCGTTTCCGAATGCAGCCCGCCCCAGCCGCGGTTATTTGTCTGGATAGCGCACGCGACTTTTTCCTCTACTGGAGCATCAAACAGCTTCCGCGACTGCGGCATAACGAGGTCAACTCAGTGAGTACTCTTTGGCGAAGGGCCGTGAACGAACGTTATACCCACCAATGCAAAAGCCTCGTCGACTTGCTCCGTGGAAATGTCCTGGCCGAGATTTCGTATGTAGATGAAACCGTACTCCTCGGCGGCGTCGACGAGCTGCTTGCCGATGGTGGCCTCGTCGGCCGAATTGATGTCAATGATGGGAATGCCAGACTGCGCCATGTTGCGTCAGGCAGCCGTATGCTGCTCGGCAAGATTCGGGTAAGAAATGGCCCTGGTCTAGTTGTAGATTCTATCATATAATTATAGTTTTCAAGTCATAAATGATGAAATAGAGATTCGATTAGCGAGAGTCGTAGCTGTAGAGTCTCGTTACAAGTCGCCGTTCTACACGGCGGCTGTCTACTAGTGCGGGGTTCCTCGCATTGTGGAAGAACCCTACAGCCCAGATAGTTTACGGCCAGTACAAACGCAGATGATTCTCAAGTGATTACTCAGCCAGCAGGCGGCAATCAGAATCAGAAAGACGGTTCTTATTTCCAGTAGACCTTTGCTCATTCCAAGGATCAGTATCACATCTGTTTTGTCGATTCATCTACTCTGGACTCAGGAGAGAGCTTGCTACACATGACTCGAAACGTCCTACCTTTAGCGGCCTCACTCCATGTCTACTTTGACGGTTGGACGGGTAGGCTGAGGCAATAGGAAAAAAAAACGGATAACAATCCAGATTTATGTGTCGCACCATGATCTAGGTCCTGTTCTTTTCACTACTACTCTATTTTATAAGGCGCGTGTTTCTGTAAATTCAAGACGCACCACGATTGTAGTACTAACTAGCGAGGATGCGAGGGTTCCACGCTATGGTGCGCGAAACTATTTAGCCGGTTCTGCAAGAAGAGGTAAAAAAAAAACATTCAAAGTAAAGTACTTTTTCATTACCTATTTGGGTCTTTTTTAAGGACAAAAGAAAAAAATTATCGGTTTCACTTGTGGCGGCGTTGTTGAACCATTTTCACCCCCACGACCTACTCGACAGCTTCTCACTGGAGGCCGGCAATGGCACCGGAAAAAAGCGCGAGAGGCGCGATAACCACTGCCACTACCAGAAACATGCTCCAGCCAGGCCCGAACTCGTCATCGCTGCCATTCTCCGGAAGCCAGTGCCACCAGGAGACTCGGCGCGTGAAAAAGTGAAAAAGAGCCCCGGAAAGGTAATCACGAGTGGCCAGGAAAATCAGGTACCCGACAAAAAAGCCACCGAAAAGCTGGAGAGAAGCGCGGGCCATCCAGCCACTCTTACGAGCGAGAAGAGTATCCTGGAAGACGCCTGTCTGATACCAAACCACCTCAGTAGCGAGCATTCGCGCTGTCAAATCGAGGTCATCGACTTTGACTTCGCTGCTCGACGGCAGAAGCAGTACCGCATAGCCAGCCATGGCGTATATTTCTACAAGGGTGATTTGCCAGAGCTCTAATTCCCAGCGGAAAAGGAACCCGTTTGCGAACGAGAGAACGCCGAGGACCACGCCATACCACACAAAAAGGGCCTCGCAGCGGATCCCTGATCGGCTGACGGAGGGCAGGAAGGGGTATGCCAGGACGGGGAGCAGGCATGTAGCCGTGAGCAAGATCTTGTAACTGTGCATGATTATATTGTCTATTGTCCTTGGTCAATGATAATCTCTCCCGTTCTCATGGCATTTAGTATAGCACGTACCGTTGATACGTGGTAGGCGATGCAAAGGCTCGATCAGGCTGTCAAGTGTGTCGAGCAGTCGGGAGGTTGTGTAGGCTGGTTGGATACGAGAAGAACGAAATTTGCATAGAAGATACAAGAGACGACGATTTTATATGCTCCTACGACAGAGATTGCGTAGGCTGGAAGCTATAATTAAACTTTTGGGTTTTGACAAGCTTGCGACGGACGGCCTTCGCAGGACGGGCCAAGTTACTTTGTCTCGATAGTCACTTCCGCCACTGCACTACATACAAATTCTACCAAGATAGGGAATGGCCAGCTTAAGCGCTAGCTTTTCATTGTGAAAGTAATTTTTTTCAACTACCTAGTCTCAGCTACGCTGCACTACACCGATGGAAAAAAAAAATCTGCAGATTCGTACGCCTTATCCAACGGGCTAGTGGTAAACGGAACAAGACCTATGACACGGAAATACATCATGTTGTGCGTCTAATAAAGGCATGAATAGAGGTCATATTAATACTTTCAAGTAGATACTGGGTTTAAATTTCATATTTAAATTCTTTTACAAGAAGAGCTAGGGATCTATCAACTAAGAGAAATAGAAGAGAGTAATAGTCAGAAACTTATTGATAAGACGTAGATCAAGCTAGGTTTTCGCGATAGCTTGTGTCAGTAAAATTTTCTCCTCTCTAGACATATCTTGTACATGATATTCTAGAAATCTGTGCTACTGGGAGACTCGACATCGTATGAGCGTTATACTTGGCTGCTCCTGCTCCTCTTCTTCTTCCTCTTTTCTTTATACATTTCTTATATCCAGTAGAAACAAATCTAAAATCTTTCAAATAGTATAATATATTGCTTGATAACAAACGATACTACCTTTTACGTTTCGTATAGATTGCTATACATTCTTATCCGTGGAAACTAGTGATACAGCCTCCGATAATGTACACGCTAATAAAAGGAATCGCACTCCCGCTTGCCCAGTTGAGCAGCCAGCAGTGCAGAGCCCTACAAGAACCCTATTGTCTGGAGTCCGAAAATCAACGTGGTATTGAGATGCGGCATAGAGAGTGAATAGGTGGTGTATGGACAGGGCAGAAAAGCCATTGTGGGGGGGCTCTTTATTAGAGAGAATGTGATGCGAATTGTTGTGTCTCTTTGTTGTGGCGTCGGGGAGTTTGATGGTCCTGGAACAGTGACAGAAAATGAGGCTTAGCTCATAGTAGAGATTGATTTTGATGCGCTCTCTTTTTCTCTCGCCTTTTTTTTTGGAGGGATTTTTTTCTCCAAAACAATGTAGTCATGACGCAAGTCAGTCCTGGGTCCTCCAAAGCCAGCCAAGTAAAGGTGTCAAGTACAGTGCGAATATCAGACACACTGTAGCATTGTCCCGCTGCTCAGCAAAAAGTCCCCTAAAAATACCTGCATGGGCTGGCGGAAAACAGACCACCGGCGCACGAGACAGAGCTTGCTTTTCGTAAACGCAGACTATGGGTGATAAAAAATTCGGTTCCAATAAAAATGAGCTACATGGTGGAAAAGAAAGTAACAGAGTTACCATATGTATTATGTATTTTTGACATCAAAGTGAGATCTCGTATTGTTAGTAGTCATGTGCTAAACAAACAATACTTAAGTACCTGCCTGTTTACTGGTTGTCACTCGCGTGCCAGGTACCTGACATCTGGACTTGGCGTACTTATCGAAATCACCTTGTGGGTCATTACAACACCAACAGCACTGTGCTCGTAATTTTGCCGCCCATCAGCGCCTTTATTACGGTGCGCCACCACGCGCGCGCGCCTTGAAACAATGACAATATCCATTCCCTCGCTCCTCGTCTGATTTCTTCGTTCCCCACGACGGTCATATTGCCCTCGCCGACTGCCCTGCCCTCACCAGCATCGCTCTCAGCGGCAAATAGAGTGCTCTCTACGGCGACAGCAGTCATATGCTCTAGTTCGCATCTCTTGGTTGATTTTTTTTTTTCGTCTTGTTGTTTGCCGTCCCTCACCTGCCGTCCCGGTTTCCGCCAACTACCTACCCAACTACCAGGGACCTTAGCGTTTGCAGGAACCGACAACTGACTGACGCTGGCCTCCACATCCCTTCTCTTTCTCTCGCCTACATACACCCACCCTCCTCCCTCCCCCCCCTCCATCCCACGACGCTCGCAACGTGCCGCCATTGCACGCCGCACGACGCTCCTTGCCATTTTGATTTCGGTTGAATTTCGCAATTTATCGCTTTCTGCTGCTTTAGGCCGTCTAGTTGCAGATCACGCGCCATCCACGCTACCGACCTGTCTCTCGTCACGATATAGCTCCCTGTTTGATCGCGACGCAACGCACAACATGCCCTGTGAGTATTGTTCACTTCCCGAGTCGAAACCTTTGAGTGTCAGGCTGTTTTACCATGAGCCAATGCAGACCTGCCGATATTTGGATTGCGCCTGCAACCTCCATCCTGGCAGATCCCAAATCGCATACCGCCCCTAGTCCTGCACCGGCCGGTCGTAGCGACTTTCGAGCCTGGCGTCCAGGTCCGGGTCATGGGCAGGGAGCTAATGAGGCTGTACACATCTCATAATCTGCATGCCGAGCTGGCTTATGACCCTTTAATAGCTCTATCCTCGTCATGTCCTTTCACACCAGGTGCTAACCAACCCCAGTCCTAGCTGAGGATCACTGGATCAATGGCCAGGCGAGGTATGAACTCACCCTGCTCTTCTAGTGACGCCATCTAACGAATCGCAGCTCCTTTGATCTGTCCGAACTCGACGACTGCTCTCTGGGTGTCGATGCTACCTACTACCTCGGCCACATTCTCGACACCACGCCCGCCCACGAACCTCTCCTCTCCGCTCTCGGCGGCTTGACCGGCATCACTACGCACATCAACCAGAACCTTGATCTTTGGAAGAAGCACAACATCACACCCTTCTTCATCTTTGATGGGCAGTCCATCACTGGTCAGGATGAAGTGTCACTCAAACGTGGCCGCGCTGCCAACTCCAAGACAGACGAGGCATGGAACCTCTACTCGCAATCGTCGGCAGAGCAGGCCGTCAATACTTTTGGCGCCAATCCCGGTACGAACACCTGTTGCGACACATCCCAACCAAGGCTAACAATATACAGGCGCATTTCGTCTCCAGAATCTCTATCCCCTCCTACAGGAGATACTCAAGAACCGCAAGCTCCACTTTCTCGTTGCCCCCTACAATGCGAGCGCACAGGTAAGTCGTACACATCGGGTATCGCAGTCATGGACTGACATTTTTACAGCTCGCATACTTTGAAATGATCGATTCTGATCAATGCGCAGGCGTCATGGGCTCCCAGGAGCTCCTACTCTACCCCGTTAGAGACTGTGTCATCCGAAGCATCGACTTTGACAACAAGAGCGTCACTGCCGTTTCTAGGAAGCGTGTTATGCGATCTCTTGGAGTCGGAGAGAGCATGTTCATCGATGGCCAGCTCATGACTGGTACCTCGTTTCTCCCAACCTTTCCGCCTTTGCTGGAGCCTTCTATGTATCAACATCCCTTCACCATTGTCGAGGCCGTCAACATTCTGCGCACGTCGGATAAGACCGTAGCGACAGCATGTGCATCTTTTAATGACGTCCTGGTTGCCAAGGATCCCAAATGGCTTGACAAGTACCGCAAGGCTAGATTGGCTGTGCAACACTTTATTCACATCACTGAAGAAGGCGAAGTGCGAGTTCACGACTTTGACCACCTTACTCAAGACAACCACGAATATCTGGGTCTACAACTCCCCGCCGAGCTGTTCCACTACCTCAATGAGGGTCTGATTGGCGCTAGAATGCTGAACTGTATAACACACGGTCAAATTCTCGTGCAACCGACTTTAGATGGAGCTGCCTCGGACGAGTACAAGAAGCTCATGACGTCCAAGATTGTGCCCATCAAGGAACAAGCTCTTGGGCTTATCATTCCCAGAGTTCATCGCGGTATTGGGCACAAGGACATCACCATGCGTGTGTGGTTTGACCCCAAGTTCTCGCACAAGATCAACCACCGCGCCCTGCAGCCTGCCCCTTCTGCGATCGTCGGCACATGGGATGTCAAGGAACAGGATCTTCGTCACTTCTTCCCTGCTGACTTTGCTGGCCCTATATATCTTGAGGTCCTTGCTCTCGCCAACACTGACTTTGTAGAAAAGACCATCAGCCGTGATAAGACAATCCGGGGTGTCGATAGCACCGACATGGTTGTTTCTGTTGCTATTTGGCGTTTCCTTCACCTCCGGGGCTACGTCAATGACTCACACCAGTTGACGAAATGGGGCAACGCCCTAGCTACGACCTTGCTGGCCCTGAAGGATGCCACTGACACTCGCCCAGATGCCCCTGCCCTTGACGAGGCCGCGCTTTTGGCGTTTGAGCTTGTCCGGTTTGGCTTGCTCAAGGGACAGTACCAAGACGGAACTCCCGGTCTTCCCCGCAAGGGTAGCAGCGCAGACAAGGCTGCAGTGGTTCTCATCAGCCAAGCCGCTACACTCCTCAAGCTGCGACACCAAGTATTTGGTTACACTGGTCCCTTGAACAAGAGTCTCCTCATGTTCCGATCTCTGTCGTCGGCTATCCGCGAGGCAGATCGCGATCTTGTCGAGGCCATTGTCGCCTCGATGTTCATGCACGGTCAGTGCAAGCGTGAACGAGACGACTATCTCGAAATCAGTCAAAAGTAAGTTGCGCTGCCACCGTTGGACGGAACCTAGAGCTAACAAAGCAGACTCCCATTCCTGCAAGAGCCTGATATCGGCCTGGGGATTGCCGTACGCACCTTCTTTGACGACGACGAAGTTGGCGACAGCAAGCAGGTGCGCGCGAACCGTCTCGAAGAGTTTCCCAAAACTTTTGTTCCCTATGCCGAGGCCTTGACGGAGGACATGCGTCTTGTCGTTGATTTTGTTAATGCCGTCAACCAAGGATTGCAAACTCTGGATAGCAAGGAGCTTGCTGTCGAGGACAAGACGGCTTGGGCCAAGGCTCAGGCGTATCTTGATGCGAGACCGTTTTGAAGGGCATTTGGGACTCGAGATGAAAGGTCCACAACCTCGCCGCTGAGCATGACATGACGACATCTGTTACGGAAAAGGCTGTTTCTGATGAATACCCCCATCGAGTTCACAATGTAGATTAAACACGTATGAGATGGTAGCAGGACAGGTATACACGGGCGTTGGTAAAAGCATTGATAGCAGCATTCCTATGCTGAGGGTTTCAATTCGTATCTGGGGAGGCGTATTGAGCGAGACTTGGGCTTGGACATGGTTACACCCACCGGTCCAATGAATGTGAGCTCTGCAGCAAGTGGTTCGAGTAGCATATACACAACAATTCAATATGCCAAAGGCAGAAATTTGTCATGGAATTTGGAAAAGCTTGTGGGTAGAGATGATTTGGGAGGCGTTGCTGATTGGCTCGTGTAGCTTGGCAATGACAGACAAGGGACGAATGTGAGGCAGATTGGGTGGGGATGCGACGAGGCCGTGTCAGAGAGTCGGCGTGCTCGAGCGGTTTGGCTTGTTTACAAGACAGTGATGCCTCAATAGGGTTTCAGCAGGTTAGTGCCGGTCTTTGCCAAACACAGAACGCCACACGTATGCGCCAAGCTGGGGGTGATGCCGTGCCTGTTCATCGACGACAGCTTGTGTGTGTGTGGTAATATGTCCCAGTGCCCGATCCAAGATGCGATTCTCGAGTAGTAACGCATTTGTACTATAGGATTTTTACAAAACAACATTGATTTGCCTTTGCAGCTTTTGGATTTTTCTTGTAATTTTTTTCTTTCTTCTTTCTCTTTCTTTTGTGAGAGTCGTCTCGTGGAGTAGTATTGAGGGTTATCATCATTCACGCACGTGTCCAAGTTGGGTGGGATTAGTAAAACCAATGTATGAGAAGAAACGCTCACACACTTTCTCTATCTGTCTATACCTGGCTAGTAAGTTCCACGTACAGTGCTTGCAGGAGAGGAGGAGGGAGGGGACGAGAATAGAATGAAGCTTGGAGGCACGCTTTATGTTTGTAAATCCCAAAAGAAAAAAAGAATTAAAACAAAAAATTGTAAAATATAGCCACAAAAAAAAGAAAAAAACGACAAATTAAGAAATAGCCACAGCCATGGGACCGGCAACGATAATGTCGTCCGTCAGAGCACCGCTCAGCGGCGCGGCCTTGGTCAGCGTCACGTAGGTGATGCCGGCCACGCCCTGGGGCACCTGGCAGCCCTCGGCCTGGGAAAAGGTGGAAAAGGCGGTGCCGCCGGGGAAGACGCCGCCCGAGGTGAAGGCGCAGTTGGTGGCCTCGCCGCTGCTCTCGCTCTGGACGCGGAAGTTGGAGCCGACGGACAGGGTGCCGCTGCTACCGCCGGCGGCGGCGCCGCCTTCGCGTCCGGCTTCGGCTTCGCGTCCAGCTCCGGCTTCCTGTCCAGCTTCGCCTTCGCGTCCAGCTCCGGCTTCCTGTCCAGCTTCGCCTTCGCGTCCAGCTTCGCCTTCCTGTCCGGCTTCCTGTCTGCGTTCCCGTCCGGCTTCCTGTCCGCCTTCGAGGCCGCCCTCCTGTCCACCTTCTTGTCCACCTTCTTGTCCACCTTCTTGTCCACCTTCCTGTCCACCTTCACGGCCGCCTTCCTGTCCACCTTCACGGCCGCCTTCACGGCCACCTTCACGGCCGCCTTCGCGACCGTTGGCGGTGCCGTTGCGTGCTCCCTCGGCGCCCCTGCCCCCTTCGGGCGCGGCCGCTCCGCCGCCCTGCATCATGGCGAGCTTGGGGAAGGCCTCAATCTTGAGGTTGGAGCCCTCGGGGCAGGACTTGATGAAGGGGGCGGCGAGGGAGAAGACGGCGCGGGGGCCGAGTGGCGCGTCAAAGGCCTGGGGCACGGCGACCTGCTTGGAGAAGACGCGGATGGCGGACTGGTGCCGCGACTCAATGGTGAGGATGGAGCCGGCGGTGCCGAGGATGGACTTGTCGGAGAGGAGCGGCGCGGCGCCGAGGTAGGCGGAGACGCCAATGTTCTCGAGGACGGCGGCCGTCTGCACCATGCCGGCGGCGTCGGTGAAGCCGAAGTCGTACTCGCACGGCTGCACGGGCTTGACGCCGCCCTGCGCGAGCGACGACTGCAGCAGGCCGACGTGCTCGGCCTCGGTGCGGCCAATCTGCTGCAGGTCGCTGATGGCCTGCTGGTCGAGGCCGAGGGCGGCAAAGTCGGACGCCGGGAACTTGGCGAAGCCCTGGCGGTAAAAGGTCTCTTCGAGGTTTTCGAGGGTGAGAGCGCTGCCGAGAGGGAGGGGGGGGTCTCTTGTTAGCCCTGAGATCTTGGACGAAAAGACGACGACGAGCAGCAAAGTCTCCTACTTACAATTGCAGAATGTCAAAGTCGCTGAGGCCAGCAGCGGCCGCTTCCTCCTTCTGGCGCGAGGCCAGCGCGTGATACTGCATCTGGCGCTGGTTGAGGCGGACGGTGGCGGGCATGGCCGAGGCCGAGGCGGCGAGGAGCGCCAAAACTGTCGTCTTTAATGAAGCCATGGTGTGTCTGTATGTGCGTGTTTGTGCTTTGGATGAGCGAGTTTCGATTATTCGTGGTTCGTGTAAGTCGTGAAATGAGCGAATGTACAGCCGTTTCTGTTTCTTCCAAGTCGAACCAGCAACACGGGTAAAGATATTTGAAAGTCGGCAAGCAATCCAGTGCTTTCGATAATATATATGTGTGTGTGTGTTAAAATGAGAGTGAAGATTAAAAGAGACTGTTTAGATTAGGTAAAGACGGCAGACCACGTCAACGCGGAAAAGAAGAGACCAGCAAGAGAGTGAGTGAATGGTTGTTGGTTTTTGTTGGTTTTTTCTTTTTTTTTTTTTTCGCCCAATGCCAGCAGGGAAGAGGGAGAGAATCTAGACAGCGCAGCAGTGTAGTTGACCGAGATCAGGAAAAGAAGGGCAAGAAACAAAAGGGTCCCTTGGGAACGGCGCGTATTAATATGGTTTGGACAGGCAGTTGCCCCGTGGCACGATTTCGCATCCAAAGCAACCAGGAACAGCAATTTCAATTTCTCGGGTTGGTTGATGAAACGGCTTGACCCTCACCCACACGGCGGCTCACCCGTGTTCCGAGGAGCTTCTGCCCTGTGCCTCTGTGTGTGTGTGTGTCAATCTCTCTCTCGCCATCTCTCACTGCCCAACGACGCCCTTACCAGCCCCCCCGCCCCGGGGGACCCCCCCCCCCTCCCCCGGGGCGGGCCAAGGTGCACCTGAGGCACGGAAGCGAACTAGACCGTAGCGAGCGGGCGGGTTGGGAGACGGCATTGGTGTGGGTTCGGCCGTCCTTTTTCCCCCTCATTGGGCCCCCTCCCCCTTGCTCCTCCTCCACCGTGAAATCGGGAATTTGCCTTTCCAGGGGCGCGCGGCCGGAGGATTGGCCCTTGAAAATGAGGGGGGGGGGGCCGGGCCAGGTCGTCGCCGGATCGCGAGCGATGCGAAACGCACTTGACACAGGGCTGGGCTCCGGGTTCTGCAAGGCCGTGGCGGCGCGCCACCACCACCACCTTGAAAAGTAACAGGGAAATGAAGGAAAAGGAAAAAAAAAAATACATGAATAAGCTTATGATTTGATTCCATAAAATTCAAGCACATCATGACAATTACAATTCAAATACCGCCCCAAAGACTGACACGCAAATATCATCCAATGTCTGATGGTCCGGGGCCGGATGTTCTTGTTAGCTTCGCATTTGCTACCGGATCGTCTGAAAGCCTCAACCGGCCGGCCGATACTTCAGTCGGGCTGCGTCTCACCCCTGCTGCTTCTGTTCCTCGTCTGCACTCCCAAACGGCTGACGTAACTTGTGTGGCCTTGCCTCTGTGTGTGTGTGTAGGTGTGGGTGTGTGTGTGTGTGTGTTTGTGTGTCTTTTAGACTATTGTCGGTGCATCTGCGACCCGTTCCTAGATAGATGACCTCAGCCTCGTAGATTATCCACTGCCTAATTCTTATTTGCCCTCGTATATGCCACCTGTCCATATGAATAGCCTATAAGGCGTGGCGTGTAGCTTCCTACCGATAGGGCTATTTAGGCCGCAAATATAATGTAGGCTGCGTGTAAACTTGTATATATCCGAAATAGCTATCGTATTAAGTCTCTATTTGAGCACCCACGTCTCTATCTTAGCTATCATCGGGTCTCTCAGGCGCTTACATATCGTGCGTCTCCTCTTTACGAAGTATTTCTAGCCAGGAATAGGTAAGTCTCGCATAATATTAATCAATATCTATATATAAAAGTAATTATATATAGTCTATATATAACAAAGTATTATTTACTTATATAACTAGTATAATAGAAAAAAGAGAAAATAAGAAAATTTAAAGTATAAAATTTAAGCTACTAGATTATAAGAGTATAGCTTATAATATAATTATATATTAGAGCTAAAGCTAGATATAGTACTCTATAGACAAGAGTAAATTTTAGCCTTTATAATATTATTAGTATAGAAGATATATAAAATATCTTATTATGATATACTATATGCGTAGAAGATACTTGCTTCTGAAAGACCTGATAAGTACTGCAAGCGACGTGCCCTTTGTCTACCTGAACGAGCTGGTATACCTGGGCGGCGCTCCGCACGCGAAGCTCATTGACTCTACATTGAAAAGACTGGCCTAGCTCCTAATAAATCACGCGTCTAGCTAATGCAAGTATGTAGGTAGTAAAATGTCTCTTCCGAAAGCTTTCCCACGGTCGTCACGACGAAGACCCGTGCAAGCTATGATGCGAAGACTTCAGGCCCGCCAACTCGCTCCTCAACGCCATAGTTAGGAGTTTACGTGCGCTACGTTGGTCGAGTACACCATTACGCCCGTCGTGGTAGCTACTTCCGAGCAGGCCGAGCTGCGAGCCGAGGAGCTAGACGACTTGGAAGATGTCTTTCCGCATGTACGGCAAGAGGCAGAGGATGGATTCATCAAGGCAGAGGATGGATTCATCAAGGTAGAGTGGCATACGGCGTGTGTGTGTGTGTCCTGGCACCGTACTGGCGGCCGCTTCTTCGGGCCCCTAAGTAGGTAACCGGAAAGCTGTAGACCAGGCAGCGCGTGGCAAGCGCGGGTGGAACTGCTCGGCGAGGAGGAGAGGTCCGACATGTAGACGTCTGATAGACCCGAAGACGGCCGAGATAGAGACGCGGGTGCTAAAACGGAGACTTAATACGATAACTATTTCGTATATATACAAGTTAATAAGACCAAGTTTTCCACAAAGCCTAGATTGAAACTCTGATCAGATTGCTAGCTAAATCTTGTAGTTTAGGCACTCGACAGGCCACAAGTAGATAGAGCTCTCCGACATGAGATGCCGCGTCAAGTGAAAACGGTATCTATACCGCTCCTGCCACCTGTCGCGCACAACGACTCCATACGACGCTTAGACCAACTTACCGTCTGACTTTGCGTGATGTGCCTCTCTTAGTTCTTTGACGTAGGCCCGCCGATCCTCCAATTTTCTTTCAATCATGCGTGACGCCCCAACGCCCCAATAATGGCAGAACACGTCGTCGAAAATCTGCAACTCGGGATGATCCGTGTTAAACATGGGCTGTATGTGCCTATTGAAAAGATTGTACATGGCCTTTGAATCTCGGACAGCGTGAAAGAACCAGAAGCTCCCCTTTTGCCACGTCTGCCGTTGCATATCTGCCTGCCACGACGACCCGTTGCGTCTGGATTCCTCGTCCTCATACACCGCTAGATATTCTTCGAGCGTCTCTTTGTACTCTTGAAAGTGGCTTGCTTCCTTGAAACCGTCGACCATCCTAGATGTGAGCCAGAATGGAGGGGTTTGCATCTCAACAGGCAAGGTGCTTGCCCATTCCAAGTCGATGATTGTCTTGATATTCCACTTCTCATCCACAAAAATGTTGTTTGGGTGCAGATCGCTCAACGTAAGATAAAACGGGCCTTGTCGGTATTTAGGGTCCAGGAACAGATGCATGACTGCTCGTAGGCCAGTGAGAGCAGCCATCTGTCTTTGGCCATCTTCATAATCCTCCATTGAATTTGGCTGGTGTCGTAGCTTGGAATCTTGGAGTGATAACAAGTCCGACAGGTACGACTCTACCTCGCGGTAGGTCCGCTGGCGAGGAATCTCTGAAGGAATACCAGCATTCTCTACCATATGCATGTATAAATTCAGGGGCCGATTCCGAATCAGGATAGTGCTGTTGTCAGGTTGAAGCGAGAAGGAGCCGATTTCTTTTTGTTCAATGCTGCTCATAGACACAGCAATACGCGCGAGCCCGCGAAAGAGGTTATCTTTACAGCTTTTGTCTCGACAATGCTTATTCCATGTCCACGAAAGACTCTCTCCTTCGGCCTTGCTGATGATAAGAAACCCGGACGGAAGGCTGTGGCGTGCTGAACTGGCCACATGCTGTATGGGCTTGGGCCAGCCAAGTAGCATCGCAAACATCCGTTTGAGCTGCCGTGGAATCCTTTTCCACCAGGACGCCAGATCGGGAGCCGTATACTGAAGAGGAAACTGAGTGTCAGCCTAGTCTGAGAGCACGAAGATTGATATACTACAGGCAACCATACTATTGAGCCATCAGGTAATCCAAAGGCGTGTAATTGGGGGGTCGGCACGTCTGGACAAAATTCATGCAGCCACAGATAGGTTCCAATTTCGGTGCGTAGCTTTTCTTCCGCGTTACCAGGGAAATGCTTTTCCCCTATCCGGTGTAAAAAAGGGAGGCGCAAATACACATCCTGGTGCGGCAGGCGGACGAGAACTGCGACGTTGAAGCTACCAAATCCCCAGAGCTCCGACGGAACGACGCGGCATTCCGAAACCCCAAATAGTTTACAGATCAGAGCCTCAATCTGGCGTGTCTGGGTTTTTATGAATGCGTAAACATCCTCTTTCAGCCTCGCGTAGTGCATCGACACCAACTTGTTGTCTTCGCTCTCGATAGCAGCCACTAGGGAAGGCGTATCGCTCAACGTGGTGTCGCTTTGCTCTGGCATTGCTTCTCCGGGTATTGCTCCAGGCGGCTTGCAATCCATCATGAACCGGCACCGTTGGTTCTGTGAGATTCCATGCTCTTGCCCAGATTTCTCGGTTGCCTGGCAGGTTGTAATGCCCTTTGCCCCTGAGGGCCTGACAATGAGTTGCCAAAGACAACCAAATACGAGAGATTCTGGACTAAAGTGGGCCAAGAGAGGTACCTTAGCCAGCGCTTTATCTAGTAAAGTTACCTCTTTATACATGTGCCACACAGAGCTACCCTACATGTTACATGTGCGCAGCCAATTTTGGCTGCCGGCATACTTAAGATCGCTACCACCACTACTACTAATAGATTGCAAGAATCAACCATCTACTCGTGACTTCTGACCACATGCTGTGCTGTCAGGATTGACGTGCTGCCAGCTATTTCCAGCCTCAAAGCCCACATGTACGCCTGCTTGGCCTGTTAGTACAAGACGGATGCTGCTAGCGGCGGCAACGATCGTCGGCGCCCTCCACCATGGCGTGTGCCTAGTCGTTGGGCTAAAAAAATTTAGACTACTTACCGCTCTCTCCCGCTTACGGTTGGCGCCTTGGTGGTGCACATGTAGCGGCGGTACTTGTGTGCCGCCATTGAATCTCTTCTTCTTATTCTCGAGGGCCTGCCTCTGTGGCGTCCAAGTGGAAATGGAAGGCGGCAGTATTGTAGACGATGATGATTTAGAGAGCGTGGGAGAGGTCGAAGAAGCCTAGCCAACGCCAGATGGCCAGCGTAGTAAGTAGCTGTGAGGTGAGGACGCTGAGATTGAGTGGGTTGCCTAGGTGCGTTGGGAGATGTGTGGTTGCGCTAGTAATTTGCTCCGACTTGGCGTCGTCGTTGGACGTCCTGGTAGTTTTGCAGGACCCGTGCTGAGGAGCTTGTCCGCAGGCATTATTGCTAGGTTGGATAATGGTCAATAGGCTGTTTCATGTGTGGGCCGAGTATTGTATCGGCCGAGTGCTGAGATGTGACTCTATCGCGATGAGACGGAGCAGGAAAAGAATGCAAGTGGGCAGTTGGTTAACATATCTGGCTAAATTGCCAAGAGACATAAAATGAAACATCTCGAGTCTATAGATATCGAGCGTTGGGACTATGAGACCTTTGCTTTCTCGTTGCACGTAAAAAATACGTGAAAAGACTGGTTGAGAATTTGTAAAAGGCTTGCCAGCTCGTTCTTTCGCTTGTTGAGGTCGTCAATGATGAAGACCAGGTGCTCTTCTCGCGCAACGCGAAGACTATGCCAAGTTCAGAAAAGAATATTGAATAAGCAAGACTCTTTCTCTCTCTCTCTCTCCTCACGTCGCATAAAAGAAAAAAGAAACCTCCAACGCATTACAAGGCAAGAGCGGACTTACTCTTCATCTGTTAGAGCTGCCGGTATCAGCAGCAGAATGCCGTATCCAAAGGCAGCTATCAGCTTTGCCCATGGCTTGCCGCATTTCCTCCATGTTTGGACCTTGTTGAGCCGTGTCTGCATGGAGTCGAATGCCGAGTGGTGAGCGGTGGCGGCTGACGGAATGAGATGTGCGAAACAGTGGGCAACCATGGACCTGGTACTGCCTTTGGGTATCACAGTCTTGCTTCTCAATTGCCTGTACCAACAGAAGAAGTCTTGCGTGTGACTCTGGGCATAATCGTATGATTGGAAAAAATGTGCCATGGCGATTCTTCTCCAGATACGGCAGTGCTGTTCACCAAACCAGGTGTGTTCGATAGCCTGACAGAGCCTGGGAATCGATTGTAGAAGCAACGGCCCAGTAATCCTCTGGTCTAGCCAAGACGAAAGCATACTTGGATTGATTACTGACAATACAGGATCGCTGATTTCGCTCATGGTCGAGGCGTATCGAATAGCGAAAGCAATGCAGCTGTCATCTGCAATCATTGCAGCCTTTTCTGTGAGAGTCATTCTCTTCGAATGTCTAGAAATTGATCCCTTGCGTTTCCTAGACATGGGCTGCGGAGCTGCGATTGACCCAGTATCGGCATGCCCTCTCTGGTGAAGTGGCGTGGCTTGATCCACCGCTATATGCGCCGTTGGAGGCACCGGTACTTGGCCTGATTCCCGAAAAGTTTCAGTCATGTCGGGGACTTCCCGGCCAGTCGATTGTACCGATTCGATAGAACTGGTAACCGAGTCCAACGGAAGCTGGACATTGTCTGCCGGTATGTGAGATCCCATTGCCAAAAGCTCCAAGCAGTGGTAAGTTGTTAGCGCGAGAAGTGCAGCGTCGCAGGTTGGTCAGCAACGCGATGAATAGGTAGAGACTGCTTACCTCGTCGGTCTCCGGGGTCGGGTACGAATAGGTAAATACATCATCTTCAACTTGTCGATTCAAGATGTAGATATTAATCAACGGTTCTGGGCGGAAGCGGGAATGCTGGGATGAATCACCCCACCACTTACTTACCTGACTCGGATTGTAATGGAGCGAATGCTGGCTCAGATGATGAGACGATACCGTCAGGCTTTAGCGAAGCGTCCCTTTCGAGATATTGCAATCTCTCCAAAATTCTCTGGTTTTCACTCTTGATTTGGCGTGCGGACGGTGTTGTCTGCAGCGATGAAATGGACGAATGAAGCTGATCGATGCAGGAATGTATCTCGTTATACATGCCTTGTACGGATACACGAAGCACTTGTTGACTAGCTTGTCCATTAGAGCCATGCCCTGAACTTTTCATGGCGAAATTGGGTGCCGAATATTGTCGCGAGCTGCGGTTGCTGGACTCAACCAGTATCAAGCATGTTGAGCGGCGGCAACGCCTGCCGAAGTACACGAACGCTACATTTGGGGGTTGCCTTTGTGTCGGGGCATTTATTCTGCGTAACTAATAATAAAATTCGCCTTGGCATTGTACACTCTACTCTCTACCCGCCCGAACCCCTCTCCAACCAAGAACCACCTACTCCTCGACCATGGCACAGCGCGGGGGGCGCATATCTGTTCCGCATCGACCGAATCAGGATCGATAACGCCATGGTTGACGCCTCCCGCTGGATTCAACGATAGCTATTACTCAGTACCTGCCTGCCTGTCTCTGTAACTACTGTTTGCTTCCGTTCCACCTTTTCGCTTCTGCTATGAGACACATGCATCATCTGCATAGTACTATACCAAAAGTGCTTCACGCCCCCAAAGTCCCCAGGGCAATTTGAGCAACTGCAACTCACGGAGATGGGCAGCCGCAGCGCAAGTACCATCCCAGTTCCGGGCATAAGCTCGTCCGTCAGGCCAGGCGCACGCCCCAATGGACCAGAGAGGGCTCATTCAGCCTCTCTCAAAGTACTCTTGTCTAGTCTATGGCTGGCAGATGGAACTCACCGAGGCCTTGCCGATAAATTCAAGTCGATAGGTTTGTAGTTGGTAGCCAAGTAGCTCAGTCTAGCTCACTCGGCCTATCGGCCAGTTGGTCCACTTGATGCCCGGAAGCCCCTTCCGCAGCCGCGACATGATGGCACTATTAGAGTAGGATCACCACTAACCACAAACTAGTACGCAGCGACCCGGAAGAATCCACTGCGTGGTTTTTGCGATTGGTTTACCGTTCCGCGTCCCCATTTTCCCCTTCGCCTCCGCGGGCCGTCGAGTAAAGCTCCCCGCGATTCATGCATGTAACGGTCAACCAAATCTTGGCGCGCCCGGCGGCTGCCTTTGGCGTCCATTGTCAAAGAAGACCTGCCAACCTCATTTCCTGAACAGGGCACAGCTTCTGCATTCCTTGAGCACAGTTTCTTGAATAGTACACCTTCGCAGCTCACGAATTTTTCACCTTGAGTTTCAGAAACCTCACGCATCACCATTTGACTGGCTCACATGTTGGCGTTCCAACGAGAATGCAAGGATGTTGCAGCCTTATTGCGACCATGACGATACAGCATGGCTGAAGCAAGTAAGTGGACACGGACTACGGTCTAAAATAGAGAACAAGGAGAAGAGGAATTATTCATCAAATTCATTGGCTTGGTGTGTTGTTGATTAATCTAAATTATGTTGGTGGAGATAAGTCCTCTTTTGCCACCTATTTGGACCTACCAAAACCCCCCTATTACAATGCTCCCCCGGGACAACGTGGTGATGTCCCATCACCGTAAACGAAGATGAAGAATAAATACAAATATAACCTTAATGTGCCCTTCCTGGTATAACGAAAATGCCATGAAGAATTGATCACATCTCCAAAGCCCATTCGAAATACGGCAAGCCACTCCAACACCTCATTCCCCTTCTCCATTCATCACTCCGTTCTATCCATCATGCCCCGTTCTGTCTTGCCGCGCTCGTCCCTTGTCCTCTCGCTCTCTTCCATAGTTGTCTTCCATGACTTCCACGCTTCCATCCTCCCATCCCATTGGGGCCATGTCCCAGCTGTTCAGACGAGATGGTTTCAGGTCGCACATTACCTGTGGCGTGGCCAACTGGACAAATGACTAATCCCCCCGCACAGCACACATAGAATGTACGACCGTACATATTATAAAATCCTATGATAGTATTTACGATGCCCCCAAAAAAGATCTCGAATACGTACGCGAGCTTATTTATTTATTATATATAGCTATTTATAGTTCTTACAGAGATATTGCCGCTAGCTTTATGCCGCCTACTCGCCAAGCCGCCAAGCTTATCCTTCTCATCGAGGGAGGATTATATAACAATCTGATCGACCTAGACTCGAGTAATAGCAGGGCGAAGGACTATCTAATTAAGCTTCATTAAGTAACGTAAGAGCTTTCTTCCTAAAATTCCTTCCCTTACCTAGCTAGCAAAGTAGTTAGCTAAGTCGCCTAGCTATAGAGGTATTATAGAATAAATAGCTAGTGCCTTCTCGTAGTATTCTAGGTTAGTAGTAGAAGTATACTTTATATAAATATATAAGGCCTCTCTTATAAAGCGAAGACTAGCTATAATATGATTAATTCTTTTATATATAATGTTATAAATATATTAATAAGTTATAACTTACGACCGTATGTGTGTAGAAAAATTTCCTAAATTAGTCATTTGGCCAGTTGGCCACGCCACAGCTAATGTGCGACCGTACACGGACCCTCGCGCGCGCAGAATATTTTTCCTCGAGCTGCAGTGTACTTTCATCAGGCTCCCAGCCCCGCAGGCAGGCCATTCCCCCTCGTACGTCCGTAATGGGAAACCCGGCGAGAGTTCTTGGCCGCATACATGCCCAAGTCGCACGTATCACGCAGCCTATTTCATGATTCGTGAGAGCAAAGGGGCTGATGTGATATTTTGATGCCGAGGCCTTATACGCAAGCTTGCTTTTTGCCCGATGCGAAATGAGAGCGATCCTTCAGTGCATTCGATGCAGTCATTCTCCTTTACGGGATAGCTACTGCAACCACCGTCATGAATACTGGAAACAGCCCTCTCCACCTTCTTCCCCGCGCCCCTTCCATCTATATGCAGCATCATACGTGCTTGGTCTGCTGATGAGCAAAGGTGGGGAAGTCGACTGCGCAGTCGCCGGCACAGAATGCGTTACATTTCAGGACGTCTGAGGAAATGACATAGATGCTTGCCATTTCGTGGCACCAACTATAGCATGTGGTTCAAGAACTAGCCGACTGATCGATTGCCATCTTGCAATCGGGCTATTTCGAGTAGCAGCCGGTAGAAGTATATACTCATATCAATCTCGCGAAATGCCCGGATGAACCATTTTTGGCCGTTTTCGGCGATTCTCCTTGAATGTTCACGCCCAGCTTCGGTTTGCGTGAGATATTGCACCAGCTCCGGTAGCTCTTCCATGCCCTGGCTCACAGGAATATAGTGAACCCAAGGTTTGAGCCTGTCATCGTGCCACTCTCGCAGCAGAGTCTGCTTGAGTGGCGCGGAGTTCGATGCCAATAGCTTGTAGTAGCGTCCGCTTATACCGTTTCCATCAAGATCGAACGTAAGCTTGAAGCGCATGGCTTCGTCCTTATCCGCCCATGACTTCATGTCAAAGTAAGAGCGCTGCTCCCGACAGTCCTGGCTTTTACATTGGAAAACGCGCGTGAAAGCCACATCATAGAGTCGACTGTTCCAATATCGGGATACGCTTCGCTTCAGCTGGCCATAGGCATTTTTGAGGTAGAAATGCTCGGTTCTCTTCTGGTTCTGTGCAAATTCCACGAATCTTTGACGGTGATACTGATTCCATCGGCCCTCGGCGGAGAACGCTCCAGATGTTGACCCTGCCCAATAGAGCTTGTTGCTCTTTTGATCCCACGGAATGTCATGAGAGCCAGCATACTTGAACTCGGACTCGATGTAGGCGGCGCTCGGGTATAGAATGTCGTGCATTGTAGAAGGTGAGCCCGTCGACAGAATCGGCGCAAAGCCTTCTATCAGGCGAAACGACGTTGGGCTCTGAAACAAGCCATGCATCTCCCGATACTCTGCATGCTGGCAGAGATCCATCATGCTCGTGACGTTGTTCACAAATGGTATACCATGTTTTGGTTCGCTCGAGGTCACAGCGGCAGTCGGGCAGAATCTGGTGATATTGTCCCAGGTCGAAACATGCGACATGGAGCGCAAGGCTAGCGAGTCGTCTTCAGCAGTGCCAGAGGTGAACAAGGATCTTGGCTCATCGAGATGATTGACAAGGAGTTCCACGTCGGGAATTTCTCTGTCCACATTTGCAAGTAGGTTTTGAACCAGCAACGACGTGTGGCGGTCAAAACTTCGATGAGGATGAGTGCATCTTACTTGCCGGTCTCCGCCGGAAATCTTGCAGTGCCAAACTTCAGCATCTTCATGCTTCAGTACCTCACTCATTGCCTTTTTAATTTGCGCGGGACTGCGTTTCCATAGTGGAGACACAGAGTGAATAATAGAGTCAAATTCGTCAATGAGTGGCGAGTCATATGCGGCGGCGAACTCGTACCAGTGCTTGAAGCCGGGCGGAGGCTCCATACCGTATCTGCGTCGATATTCCGCTTCGGCTTCAAGTAGAGAACTAGATTGCCGTTGAAGTATACTATTGAACTCGGAGATTGAACGTTCAACAAGTTGGCCAGCGGGATGCGGCATTGCCGGACCGTAATTGGGGATGAGGGACTGCCCGTTGTATATGGCTATCTCATTGGCAGTAAACGGTACCAAAGGCAATGCAAATAGCAACCAAATCAATGATTTACTGCGTCCTCCTCCAGGTGCATACTGTGTCAAGTGAAACACAGTTAGGAGGGCCCCCAACAGATGGAGCACGTTTTTGCTTCCAAATGTTTCCCGAAACGGATTGCGACGAGCAAACAAGCTGAAATTTTGTATAGAGGGGACGATCATCCACGACATGGACCTTCTCTATGATATGTCAGCACACTATTGGGATTGGTTTGCTCTCTAGACTCACAGCACGCAGTGAAGAGCACCAGAAGACGGCCTTTGCAGCACCCTCCAAGACAGCAGCAGAAATTTTGCATGGTACAAGTCCAAGGAAGGCGGATTGAATCCCCAACGTGACAAAAAGAGCTACAAGAACACGTGGCACAATTAAAGAGATATCGAGCTCTAAATCAAGTGGAGATGGTGCCCTGTATCTTGCCACATCGCGGGGCAGGAGGCAGCCGAGAGCAACAAATGAGCCGATCAAGGCTGCAGCTGAGAGTAAAAGCTCGAGAGTAGAACTAGGAGATAAGCTGTAAATCGTGGCCATGGAGACAACAGCATTTCCCCAGACAGTATTGGCGAGGCCATTGCGGGAGATATCTGACGAATCGGCAGAATAGTAAAGCCTAGGTTGACCCCGTTGTTCAAGCAAAAATAGCAAAGTGCTCAGCAACGGCTGTTTTAGGGAACAAGTTAGATCACTCGTCTTGTCAAGATGTCAGCGCGATAAACCCCGCTTACCAGTAGACCGACTGCTCGATTCTCGGCTCTGCTGAAGGATTGAACAGCAATTCCCGCTGCGAATGCGCAAGCGATCCAGCCAATGTTGCGCGTGCTGCCGCCGACCAGTGGAGGAGTGCCGTCGGATGGCAAGAGTTTGGGCGCAGAGCGGCGCCATCGAAGCAGAAATGGGAGAATGGACCAACAGACTATATCGGACGGAATTTGAGAAGAGCACGTGCCGATCTTGGATGCCGTCCACGAAGCAAGTGCCGCGACGGCGGTCGACCAGACTGCCCTTCTGTGGTCATAAAGGTCGGACTGCCACATTGTACAGGGCGATTGCGAGCTGACCGCTCGATTCCAGAAATGGCTCCTAAGGGCTGTTCTTAATGGGAGCTTTGATCAGGTGAGGGACTATAGATGATTAATTCGTCGGAAGGGCATGACGTCGATCGATAAGGGCTCAGATGCTGGTTGATGAAGGCATCTTTCTTCATGTGTGCCTGGACTGGGACGGCTCGCTGTTACGAACGCTACAGCACGCGGGGAGCTAGGCCGAACTGACGGGGGTCAGGTAGGACAGCACCCAGGATAAGACATAGAGTCACGTAACTAGGGAAGTAATCGATAGATCACCTACCGATCATCACGACTAGTAATCGATAGATAGTTAGATAATTAGAATAATTATAGTCTATAATAGAGAGATAGATAAGTACTTAAGGAGGAAGTATTCCCATAGCTAGGTAGTCTAGATCTTTATTAATTAATCTAAGTAATAGTTCTACTATTAAGAGTTAATTTCTTAACGGACTTATAAGCCTATAATACTATTATAAATTACTTATTAGCTACCCTATAGCTATTTAACCTAACTTACTTCCTAAGAAATAGACCTATCTATAACTTAGATTTAAGCTACTATTATATTTTAATTAATCCTATTTAGTAAGTTACCTTAAAACCTTAAGTAGTATTTACCTTCACGATATTAACTATAAGTAGAGCTATTACTAATCCTAGTTAGGCTATATAAGCTATACGCTAGTAGATTAAAGCTATAACTACCTAGATCTAGGTACTCTAGGTAAATAATAATAGAGGAGGAGCCCTTACCCTTCCTAAATTCCTTAAACCTAAACTATTTAATAGGATAAAAGGAGATATATAAACCTTCCTTACTTAAGCTAAAGCCTACCTTCGTATTAATACTACTATCGCTAACTCTACTACGTAGATTCTCTATATTAGTAACCTCCTTACTAGTAAGGCGATAGAATAGTAGGAACCTACTCTTAGAGACTTCCTTAATAATAAAATACTAGACGACGAAACTACTTATATTTTCTAAGATTATAATAATTTCGAGGAATTACTCTAGATTACTTTTAGAGACCCTAACAAGATTTAAACTATAATACATAAGCTTAAGGTACTATAATAGACTAGTTCTACCTAGTACCTTATACGTGAGTTTAAACATATCTTAGCTTATCTTAACTAGGATAATAAAAGTATAATAGAATATCTCTATAATATACTATATAAAAAAATAAAGGATAAGATTATAAAGTATAATTAACCTAATACCTTTAACGAATTTACTAGTAAGATTATTAAAGTTAATAACTAACTCTATACTAGGTAACTTAAATAAAATAGATATAATAATCGATAGAGTAATTAGCTATAATAAAACTAAGCTAATATTAGTAGACGACGAGGGGGATCTATAGCCTATAGATTTTACCTAGGCCTAATAGAACTTAATATAGTAAATAAGAAAACCTTTAAATATTATAATTATAGGAAACTAGGATATATAGCTAATAAATATAAAGCTCTAAAGAAACTATAGAAGCTAGTAATAGAAGGAAGAAATATTAGTATAGCTAGTAAGGAACTACCTATATAAAATATTAGTATAGCTAATAGCGAAGTCTACTATTTACTAGATAACTATAAATATAATCTTATATCTATAAATAATACTATTAATAAAGATAAAGATTAGGAATTTAGAACTTAGCTTATATATAAGAATTAAGGGGGAGAAGCTACTCCTAACTTTAAGATAGGAGAGGAGTACTATACTATTATAAAAGAGGATTAATAAGGAAATAGAAGACCTAACTAAGTAGTAATAGCTAGATTTAATATAATAGATCTAGCTATACTTATAGTACTATTAGATAAGTATATATATATTATACTATATACTAGTCTAAAGTATCTAGAAATTAGTTATACTTATTACGATTATGTGATTATTTCCTAGGCTTTATACCTATACTATATTTATATATAATATCTCTAGAAGAAACTTAATTATTAATAATTTCCTAAGTAAACCCTTTACTAAGCCCTTTATAAAGAAGATAAACTTAGATACTAGATAATCTAGTAAAGAATATAAGAATTCCTTATCCTAGAAAGGAATAATAGATTATACTTTACTAAGGATAAAAACGCTTATACTATCTATACTATAACCTTAAGATATAAGGATAGAGGAAATAGTATAATTATAAGGCGTTTACCTAGCCTAAACCTAATTAGTAAAAATAATAGACTAACTAACTATCGCTAAAGCTCTAAAGAAGAAAGAATAGAGAGAGCTATAACTCTTCTTACTATTTAGAGGAGACCTAAAGGGAAGAAGTTAAGAAATAATAGCTATTATTACTAGTAAGACTAACTCTTCGATAGGGATCTAGCTAATCCCTATATACTATAAATATTAGTAATACTACTTACCTTATAATTAATATCCTAATTAAAGGAACTAAGCTTAAGGTAATAATAGATAGTAAAGTATAAGGAAATTTTATCTTACTAAATCTCGTTAATAAATTATAATTACTTTAGAATAAAAAGAATAAGCCTTATTAACTTATAACTATAGAAGGAGGAGTAGTTAAGTATAGCTATAGAGTTATAGATTAGGAAACTACATAACTTCCTATCTCTATATAAGGCCATAACTACTCTCTTACCTTAGATATTATAGAGATCTTAAAATATAACGTTATATTAGGGATACCCTAGTTACGAGTAAGTAATCCCTAAGTTAATTAGAGAATAAGCTAACTCTAATAGGATATGCTAGGATATAATTATAGTAGGAAGAGTAGCTATAGAAAGGTACCTTTACTAAATTATAATAGACCTCTAGGAATATATATAATTACTAGAGAGTTAAAAGCTAAGATAATAGAGATTCCTAAGGAATACTTAAAGTATAGTAAGCTATTTAGTAATAAGTTAGAAATAGGACTATTAGAGTATTTACGCTAGGACTATAAGATTAAACTCTAGCCTAATACTAAACTAACGTTTAATAAGATATATCCCTAGAACCCTAAGTAGGACATAGTACTTAAGGAGTATCTAGAGGAAATATTATAAAAGGGATATATAAGACTATTAGAGTCCCTAGTAAGATACCTAGTCCTATAGGTACTAAAGAAGAATAGAAAGTTATAACTATATATTAACTATTAACTACTTAATAAGATTATAATTAAGAATTAATATCTATTATTACTTATAGTAGAAATATAAGATAAAGTTAAAAAAGTAAAATACTTTATTATATTTAACTTAAAAAGAACTTATAATCTTATATAAATAAAAGAAGGCTATAAGTAGATAATAGTATTTAAGACTACTAAAGGATACTATAAATACCTAGTAATACCTTTTAGGCTTACTAATATACTAGTAATATTCTAGACTATAATTAATATAATCTTATATAAGTAAATTAGAGTATTTATTATAGTTTACCTTAATAATATCCTTATCTACTTAAATATACTTAAGGAGTATAAGTAATATATATATAAGGTACTTTAAACCCTATAAGATAATAAACTCCTAATAGAAGTAGCTAAATATAAGTTCTATTAGAGTAGTATATAATTCCTAGGATTTATTATTATCTATAGAGAGGTATAGATATATTAAGATAAGATTAAAGTAATTAAGGAATAGCTAATATTAATAAACGTTAAAGATATAAGAGTATTTACTATATTTATAAACTTTTATTAAAAATTCTTAAAAGGATATAGAGATATATTATAACCTCTTACTAACCTAATTAAGAAAGATATTAAATTTAAGTAGATAGAAAAGGAAGAAAAATCCTTTACTACGATTAAAGAACTTATTATATAAGAACCTATAATAAAAATACCTAATCTAGAGAGACCTTATAAAGTCAAAACTAATACCTTAGACTATACCCTTAGTAGATAGCTCGGATAACGAGATAACGAAGGAAGATTATACCTAGTTACCTTCTTCTTATAGAAACTCTACAGACCTAAACTAAACTATAGTATTTATAATAAAGAACTTATAGCTATTATTTAGTACTTTAAGGAATAGAGATATTATCTCGTAGGAGTAAAATATAAGATTAAAGTCTATACTAATTATAAAAACCTTATATTATTTTTAACTATAAAAGACCTAAATAAAAGGTAAATTAGATAGTATAAAACCCTTATAGATTATAATTTTAAGATTATATACTATAAAGGATCTAAAAATAGAAGAGTAAACGCGCTTAGCTAAAGAGAGAACTTAAAATTAGAAGAATAAGTAGATAACATACCCTTATTACGTACTACTAAGGATAAGAACCTTATACTAAGTACCTAAGAAATTAATATTACTTAGTAGGTAAAGCTAGATAAAATATAAATATAATAAATTATATTATATAGTAAAAATAATAATTACTTAGATAATTAAGAGATAAAAACGTACTTATATAAGGAAGTAGGAAGCTTCTTATATAATAAATAGTAATATATCCCTAGTATACTTTAAGAGTAACTTATTAGAGAAATACATAAATATCTATTATATAGATATTAGGGTATAGGGAAAATAATTAGTTAACTAAGGAGATTATATAATTTTCCTAAAAGTAGAAAAATAGTATAGTAAGTTATAAATAAATACGATATTTACTAGAAAGTAAAGGTAGTATAATATACTTCTTATAGTAAACTATAGCTAATACTACTACCTAAAAGAGTATAGTAAATAGTTATAATAGATTTTATTATTAAACTACTAAAATCTAAAGAACTAATAATAGGAGTTACTTATAATAGTATCCTAGTTATAGTAAATAAACTTATAAAATACGCTTACTATATTCCTTATATAGAATCTAGTAATATAAAAGATCTAGTATATATATTTTTTAAGATAGTTATCGTATAGTATAGTTTACTAATATAACTTATATTAGACTAAGATAAATTATTTATATTAAACTTCTAGAAATACCTAATAGAAATAATAAAGATTAAGTAAGGCTTATCTACGGTATTCTACCTATAGTTAGATAAATAGATAAAAATCTTAAACTAAGTTCTTAAATAGTACCTATAAAGCTATATTAACTACTAATAAAACGATTAAGTAGAATAGCTACTATTTATATAATAGGCTTATAATAGCTTAGAAAACGAGAATATAAAGATATTACTATTTAAGGTAAACTATAGATTTAACCCTATTATTAAAATATATATAGCATATAGTATATATACGCTAATAGCTATAGTATATATAGTAATAATTACTAAAATATAAAAATACTTATAGTAAGAATAGATATTTCTATAAAATCGAATAAAATATTATATAAATAAAAAGAGATTACTAGTACTAATCCTAGAGGAGGGAGATAAAGTTTACCTTATCTACAAAAACATTAAGATAAAATAACCTAGTAATAAACTTAACTAGAAGAAAATTAGACTATTCCTTATTAAACAAAAAATATTAGACACTAACTATAAACTATCCTTACTAAAAGGAATATAAATCTATCCTATATTTTATATATTACTATTAGAAAAAGTATTAGATAATTCTATACTCGCTATAAGAATTATAGTAGAAAATATAAATAAATACGAAGTTAAGGAGATACTTAGGGCATAAGGAAATATAAAAAATTATTATTATCTCGTTAAATAAAAGAGATACCTAAACTCTAAAAATACCTAGGAACTAATTAAGAACCTCACGAACTACTTAACTCTACTTAAATAGTTCTATTCCTAAGGAATATATCCTAATTAATCGTATAAGTACTATCTAACGACTTAATACTAAACTTAGTATCTAAAGAATAAACTAGAGTAGGATCTAAATCCTTAGAAAGAGTAGGAAGGACCCCTATAGCCTTCTAAAGCTATTCTACTTCCTCCTATTCTATACACTCTAGTTCTTCGATATTATTAATATTATGCGCGATCGTATATATTATTTTCTTAAACTATAATTTCTTTTATTTTCGAAGGCAAAGGACCTTTTCCTCTACTTCTTCTAACTCGCGCTCTAGCTTAAGATACTAGTTAGTAATATTTCGTAACTAAGTAGGAGTTACCCCTTAGACGTTATATCGTGATAAGTTTAAACGGATATACTTAGTATATCGAGAAGAATCTAAAGGAGAAACCTAGTATTACGTGATGCTATGGTTTTTATAGGTAGTATAGGAAGGCATTATCTAGAGGAAAGGACTCGTAAGGATAGCCGCTAGGAGATCGTTACGATAAAGGGTAGACGCCTAAGAGGCTTTTATTTTCTACTTAGAAATACGATTAGTAGGCATAATAATATATAATAATAAAAGGAGGAAAAAATGCCTATTACTTAGTTAGCCTATTTTAATAGCCTTAAGGATAAGACTAAAGGAGGAGGGGCATTATGTTATGAATGCTATAGTACGCGGGGAGCTAGGCCAAACTAACGGGGGTTAGGTAGGATAGTACCTAGGATAAGATATAGAGTTATATAACTAGGGAAGTAATCGATAGATTACCTACTAATTATTATGACTAGTGATCGATAGATAGTTAGATAATTAGAATAATCATAGTCTATAATAGAGAGATAGATAGGTACTTAAGGAGGAAGTATTCCTATAGCTAGGTAGTCTAGATCTCTATTAATTAATCTAAGTAATAGTTCTACTATTAAGAGTTAATCTCTTAATGGACTTATAAGCCTACGATACTACTATAAACTACTTATTAGCTACCCTATAGCTATTTAACCTAACTTACTTCCTAAGAAATAGACCTATCTGTGACTTAGATTTAAGCTACCGTTATACTCGCCCTGTCTAACCCCGTGGTTTCAGGACGCTCATAATGCTAGGCTCGTACCTTGGTTGCTTATTATAGTAGGTAATAGTTAATATCGGTAATTTATTAATTTAAGAATTAATTTCTCTTTAAGCTTTAATTTTATATTTAATAATAGAAAATACATATATAGCTTAATATTAATAAGCTATTATTAAATAATTATATATATTCTATTTAATTAATAAGTTAGCTTTGTTCTTATAAAATTCTATAGTTAAAAAGTTTAAGTCTAGAAAATTATACTTAACTATTTAATAATTATATTTAATATTTTTATACTTTAAAATCTAAATTTATTTAACAATAAATTAGTTAGATTTATTTAAGATTATATTTTTAAGTTATAGAATTCTCTCTAAAACAGAATATTTCTTAGACTTATTTTATATTCTTTCTTTTCTTAGTTATTTATATATAAGAGTTATTAAAAGAATGTTTTTTGCTATATCTACTTTGCGATGGTGAATATTTTGCCCTCCCGCACCCTCTTTCGAGATAGGGGGTGTGTGGCACATGTAGTCGTCTAAAATGATGAATTGAGTCGTTATCGAGGCGACATCATTATCAAATATAACCAAAAGGACGCCAATTAAGAAAACACAAATATCAATTGGCGGATCTATCGATCTCTCTCGTAAAATGGCACATTTTACAATACTTTATGTGTCAAGGCTGTGAGACCTATAGAGAGTTTACCAACCAACTTAAATTTGTGGCACTGCCTATCACTTCTAGCCGACTGGCTTGCTGTCTAGATAGACGTAGGGGCGGCCACTAAACATAACTTCTCATTAGTTTGAACAGCTGATCTAGGATTCTACTTACTCTTACGAACTTCGAGACTTAATCCCCTATACCCCTTGCCACCCTTCGCCCCCATCGCCAGCCGGTATTCCACTTACACAACAGGATCAGCACAGTTGCGGAGAAACCCCACCAAGTCATGGTTGCTCCCAACTGGAATAACGCGGCGCTCATTGGTCAAGCATCATTGCCAATACTTTTGCCGCCGCAGATACTTGTACATTCTTTCTTAATAACGACCCCTTTTCTATTGCCTTTCTTCGTCTTCTTTAAAATCCTGCGGCATTCAGGTTACAGTGAAGCTAACGAGAGACATTTCCGGTGGAGTACGCACGCCAGGAGCATGGCGGCTTGAGTGGCTTCAAAATCCCAATGGCAGTCAGGCAACTGGCGATCTTGGCACGACATGCAGGTGCCTCGAGATGGGACAGGAAAATCGTCTCCGCCATCCAGCATTGTGGCAAAGCCGCAAATACCGTCTTCGACCTGGGCAACAATAGCTTGGACGGGCCCATGCAGTAGAGCAACGCCATGAGCTCGAGAGTAGATGGAGGATAGAACTTATACGGAAATACGATCAATGGTCACGACCAGTGGGTGATCCAACTCTAGCCTTACCGTCGACCCAACCAGGTGATTTTTTTTTTTTTTTGCCTTGCTCCGATGGCAGCAAGCAGCCTGTGGAGCGAAGTCCTGGTCTCAGTCATAGCAAACCCTGACGACAGTCATCGTTGTCTAATCCCGCCGCTCTGAGACCTAAATCTATTCTTGTCTATAGTGATTAGAGCCTCGAAGTATTTAAAAGTCATGACACTCCCTGGGACAAGAGGCTGTTGACACTACTATCACTCCCATTTAGAAACTTGCCTGCTTCAACTCACTTCTGTCAGCCTTCCTACCTCACACATCATGCAGTTCATCATCGTCGCTGCCGCACTCCTGACTTCACTCAGCTCGGGAGTTATGGCCTGCAAGTGCTACGATAGCAACGGCCAGCAGAACGTCGGCAACACCCAGGGGTGCTGTAGAGACCTCCGTGGCGTGTTCCAGTACGGCAACGACTGCGCGGCCAGCTCCATTTCCGAGCACCTGAGCGACTTCAGAAGATGCTGCGGCGGATACTCTGACTGCGACTACCCGCACGCCAATGCGGAGAAGCGCGATTTTACACCTGCAACTCAAACCGTGGTTGTCGTCGCTTAGAAAGACCTCTCAATGTCAGTTTCGACTCGAAAGTTTCCAACGTAAAGACTAGGAGCTAATCTTTCCAGCTAGTGTACCGGCTTATAAGTAGTCCTGCTATGCAAACATGGCATTTTCCGAGCTTTCAGCCAGCTTGCTTGCTCATGTCACTACGGGGGCTTGATATTGTCAATCACTATAAGTAGTCTTCTATTGCGTGTCCTAGCTAGGAACAGAAATCTTTCTATTCACCATATCAATCATATGTGAAGTGTTTTCATTTAATTTCATTAGTACAATAAGCAGTGGATGTTTGTGCAGTGCAGCATTCCCGCTGCAGGAGAGAGGGGCTTGTACAGTTTCTACCAATGGTCGGAACTGATGTGGCAGCAGGTCACAGTGCAAGGCGACACAACGTGACTTCATTATCCAAAATGAGGTATAATATATTCAGGTACCCAAAAGTACTCAATCCTCCATATCTCTGTATTCAAGCACCCAATTGGCAGTCCTACTCTCCAGTTTAAACCCCGGCACAAACAAGAAGGGCCAAGACTGCACTGAGCGTATGAGAGGAACTAAGCCAACCGCCTAAGACTGAGCAAGTGGTAGGCTGCAACTTTTGTGTGATAGGCGTTGGTATGATCGAATTTTAGGCGATAACATGAGGGTGACATTTCTCGTTGAGGCCGTGTCAAAGGATTCCGGGTGAAAGGCGGCCCCCGCCCCCGTGCAGAAAAATTGACCAAAATACAGGTTGGAGCACATGCTTGGAAACGCAAAGCTAGTAATGTTCATTAATTAGCTGTTGTCATTCGATGTATTTACAGCGAGTTTCATGCAATTTCATTTTATTTGTCTTTGCCTCTGAAGGACCTTGATGGCGTAAACCGAGGATACCCGCAAAAACAAAATATTAGAGCGTCTGATTCCAAATTTCACACGGAAGAGTAGTCTGTGGGAACCACTTGCTTCTTGAATTTCAGATTTCGCTCATCAGCGGCTCATCTGTATCGCCTTCGTGCGCGACCTCCTTAGATAGATGCTTGATGTAACGCCCGAGACCGACCCATCCGATAGAAACGGCGACACACAAAGCAATCGGCCATGTCAGAGTATCGGATTTCCCAGAACTCATGAGTCCTCTAATCGTTGTTAGTTTGCGCTGTCAGCAAAATTGGTAATGCCCCCGGGCTACTCACAAACCAAAGTTGAGCTGCCCTATCAGGCATGTAACGTAACCGACGAATCTATGGTGCCGTCCAAGACTGGTTTTCTCCCCGGTCCTGATAAATTTTCGATGATGAATGAGGCCGGTAGTTCCTTGGAAAGTTATCAGAGCAACCACGGCGACGCCGACGCCGGCATGAACAATCGCTGCTTTGGCCTATGATTCATATTGCGCGTCAGGTTACAGGATCATCGCGTTGTGTCCCTTCCAAGCTGTGACTGAATTTAAAACTCAGGACTTATACTCACACTCAATTTTTGACCAAAGTGAAATGCTGCCAAGGCAGCTGCCACGAGTACTGCTGCCGATGCCATGCACTGCGCGCTAGAGTGTAATGGAAATGCCTGGGCTTTGCCGTGTCTCATTCCAAGGACTCCAATTGGATATAAAATCAGAAATGCCACAGTCATCAGTACTCCATGTAGTTTGAACACCGCTCGAGAGTTGTGCAGCGTCTCGGGCTCCCACGCATTGATGCTGCTCCGGGAATGGTTGGAGAGCATGACCTCGTCGGGACTGGAACTTGCCAACAACACCTGGAACCGGCCTGCCTAGACGTCAGAACAATACCAAAGCAAAGATGAAAGCCAGGAAATATTGGATACCATAAGCTAGATGCATCTGCAGATCAGCGTCGTCCTCGGTGGACTCTAGTTTTTGGTAGTCGTTTGCGGACCAGATCCACGACTCGATGCTGCCGTTCTCCGATAACTCTTCGTTTCCTGGAGGATACAACCTGGAGTCAAACGTGAAATCGATTCGGTAATAATTGGCGGCTTCAATTGTATTTCGCAGGATTGTGACATTCGTAGGTGCGGCAACCTTGCGTGGCGGATTGTGTCCACTTGCAACGTCAATAACGGGGCGGATGTTATGAATGATCGCGACATACCTTGTAGATCTGACACTCATGGTTAAATCTACAAGAGTTTGGTCAGAAGATATGGGAGAAAATGTTCCTGAAGTCACTCACTCTCTTCTCTTTCGTTTGGATACATCACGAACATCAAGGCGTGGTCCATTACAGACCCGGCTCCAAATGCGGCCCAGCCGCGGCCGTTGGCGAAGTAGCCGGAGAAGCTGAGAATGTATGTGGAATGGTCTTGTTCGCTCCTAGAAAAAGACATACATACATCTATATCAAATGTGTCGTGAGTTGTGCAGTACCTGCTTATGCCTGGGGATGCTGTGCTTGCTGGTGCGTCGTAGTGACTCTGGGCAGTCTTCGCCCCCAGACCGAGGGCAACGAGCAGGATGCACTGAACGAAAAGCATATCTTGCGTGCTTGTTGGGCAACAAAACTGGTATGGAAGGGAAAGATTTCTGACAATGGATGGATGGAGGCCCGTTCTTACACAGATTAAAACGTGAGCTTCAGGTGTCAACCCAAGACGAGATGGGTTTATTATGCAAGAGCTGGTTGGACCTCCAACTGTAGGTCCGGCCGGTCACAGATTACCCACAGAGGCCCCGGGTACAGGACTACCTACATCTATTATTATCCCCCGTCGGCCTTTAGAAAACCGACTGCGGCTGTCTGTGGGGAGGATAGGACTCCCTTTCGCAAACCCACCAAAAGGCTGCATCAAAGCAGGATGAGCCAGCCACTTCACCAAGGCCCGCTACGGTTGCCGCGGCGTGCAAATAACACGCCCCAGCAAAGTAGGCATAATAACTAATAGGTGATTGGGAAGTCTGCCATGCGCGTGTTCTGCCCTACCAGAGCCCGCATTCTTCCACATGGACTCTCTCTTTTCTTCCTACTTTGTTGTCTTGGCCACTGACTACTGTCGCCGACTCTAAATCATGTCTGCCATCGTCAACTTCTTCCGGACTGCATCTCGCTCCACAGCCGCGAAATCCCCTGCAGGCATTCACTATGAAACAGTAGCAGGCACCGATTTCCTGGACGAAAACGAAAAGAGTCATGTTCTTTCGATCAAAGCTCCTCGCCGAGTTTCGTTTGCTTCCTGTGTCATCTACCTACTGCTTGCCGCATTGTGGTCATTTTCGGTCTTCATTCTCGGGACCAAGTTTCCTGAAGCCGAAGCATGCAACCGGCAAACGACCACGTGGTGTGAGTCCAATGTCAACGTCGCCAAAGAGCTGCGAAGTGACTGATCTTGTGACACATACGCTTAAAAGCTCCGGCACAAAACATCATTCGATTCCACGATGAGAAAATGGCAGCAAACTTTTTACAGCCCTCGCCGTATCGCGGTGCAGGCGACGACGTAGACGCTGCTTGGGACAAAGTCTGGCAGAGTAGGTCCTGAGAAATGGAGCGCATTCGCCAGCAAGAAGAATGTATAGATCTATCACCCTGCTGATCAGTCGCGTTGCAGTTGGCGGAGTTCCAGTGCGAGTGGAAGAATCACAGCTCAGAATTCTTCAAAAAGATCCCAAGCGTAACTGGACACGAGTTCCAGCATCACGAGGCGGAGGGATCGCTGGTTATCCGGAAGTGTTTCATCAGCTTCACTGTCTAGTAACTATTCTTTAGTGCACTCTTACGGCCCAACGTTGACTAATATTTCTAGAACGTCGTACGCATGGCTACTTATCCTGAGCATTACGCAAACCATACCATCTTCGTGGACCACCCCGAAACGTCCCGGGACCATATTGGTAAGATTACCGCGTCTCATGCCTGCTATAGAAGCTATGCTGACGCTTTGTGGATTCAGACCACTGCATAGAGATCATGCGACTCCATCTCCAGTGTACAGCTGAAATGACGACGGTTCTTACAGAGATGCTTCCAGGTCACAAGTTTCCAGCCCCTGACTTCAATGTTATTCGCAAATGCCGTAACTTTTCTGATCTGCAAGTATGGATGGAAGAAAACGCACTCCACGGAGTAGGTGGTTGGGACAATGTAATGCATCACCACTTAGGTGGAGATGCCAATATTTCGTCTTAGCTAGGTACTCGTCGGAGCACCCATTCCACAAAAATAGCTCCGAGGATAGATGTCATAAATATCGGTTGCGAGTCACAACTTCGACCAACTGGTAGCAAAAGAATGTGAGACGCATAGGTATAATCCAGGCAAATTGAACCTCACCACTGGCAACGCAGAATCTAGAATCGACAATGATATTCCATAAAACACTACACGTGTGACGACAATCTATAGACATGTTCATCAAGGTACAACCGAATCATCGTCAAAGCACACTTTAGTTCTCCACACGAGCCGCGTGTTGTCCAAACTGTCTAAAGTATAGTTGCGCTGCTCCCTCTCCCAATTCGATGGTTCAATGTCTCGGTGGTGGTGTTCGTGTGAAGAACTTCCAGACTGTATTGATGTAGTTGATGTCCTTGGTCCTTCTGGAAATGCCCATGAATCCAAGGCATCAACGCAATGTTGAATATGCTTAGAGTCAATGTCGCGGGGGCATACATGCTTGCCGGATTCCTTCGCCCAGTAGTATCTCTTCAATGCGAGAACGCAATGGGCCATGTGGAACTGCTTATCTGCTGGAACTTGGATGGCATGATAGTCACTGAGAAACGACTCTTGAAGATACAGCCCGTTTTGCCGCACGGAGTCTGCTTCTGGATATCGCTCACGAAACCATTGTTGATACTGAAGCTCCCTTTCGTCGACGAGATCCATTGGAACCATAGACTGATCGTCAATCCGCACGAACCATGTTTTCTCCGGCGACTGATATTTTTCAGACCAAGAAGAAACATTGTGATGGGTAAATTGCAGCTGATAGCGTGGCCCGACGCTGTTTCCAATGTCGTACCGCCGCCAAACGTTGGCGGAGCCGGATAAGGCCCGCCACGCCGTGAAGGCCATCGACAATGTAAAAATCAAGACCATGAAGAGACATGCCTGGTTGCGTCGTTTGCTGCTGCCGTTGACGGCGGCTTGATACCCATATAGAGCAAGGGATCGGAAATGCTGGGCAGCAGGGCCGGTTCCAGTCTTGCGACCCGGCCAGTTGTCTTTTCGGGTTGTTTCAAAAGAAGAAGAAGCAGGGTCATTGCTTCCCAAAATAGAAAGACAAAGCACTTCATCAGAACTTTCTTTCGCTTCTTCAAGATCCCATCTCTGTTCATGCGCAGAAAGCTTGTAGAAAAGAACGATCGAAGTTGATGAGCCTTGCATCAGTCGAATGCAAGATAGTTCTGCTTCCTCGCTTGACCAGCTGGTTGACGCGTAGAGAGCCGCGGAAAACAGTAGCAAGTGCGTCTTGTCACCCCTCTGTACGATGAACTGATCGCCCGAAGCAGCTCCTTGGATAATGTCGGAGACAAGACAAGGGCCGCATGCAATACGGCCAGAAGAGGAGAAGACAACACGAACTTGGAAGTTTTCCATATCCATGTTGTAGGAGTATATGAAGACAGAAGAACACTCAGGTTTTCGGTGGGATGGAGTGGGTGTCGAAAAGAAGGTGCTAAGAACTGGAGTTGCAGTGTCAATTCAAGAATCTCTCTCGGAAAAAGAATTGAAAGCCATGGGAATGTCCTAGTATACCCTTGTTTCTGGCCAGACTGGAGTTTCAGGCCCATATCGAGCGCCGTCGAGCCGTTTTTAGCTTCACGCCCTAGCTTCGGGGCGTGAAGGCTTTCAGATGGTCGACACCGGAGTGGCTGCATGCAGGTCGACAGAATCAATAGGCCTCTCGGCTTTTTGGTGAGTCATTGTTTTGACTTGGGCTTGCTTTAATCCCCTGGGTGTCCATGGCCAAAGTTTGCCGAGATAGTATGCGGCGCGTCACTATCTCTACACCCCGGGGCAACGCCAGCATTTCATAGCATCACGATACGTGCGCTCTGAACGTAAACGCACACATGCATCATGGATGGCGGCCTCTGATAGGCTGAAGGCGTATCATGATTCGGAGCAGGTGAACGAATGCTTGTCCGCTTATTGACTGTATCCGCACATCAACCCATGCGACGGCATAGAGTTTGACCGTTCCTGGGCAGCAACCGTCGGATCAACATGCTCCTAGTTTCTGCAAGCGTACCCAGTCATTCCAGGTTTGAACTTTGGCTGTTGGAGAATCAGAATCCTACCGAGTGTAGTCTTGTGCCGGAGGGCTACCAATAAATCGACACTACCAGCGTAGGTACAGTCGAATACAGCCAGTCAACAAGAGTTCTGCATGAGCTCAAATATATAAAAATAGATGACTCCCGTCTCATAATTGACTCTTTTGTAAAAGACAATCTCATCTTTGAGTCCGATATCTAGTTGCGCTATCGTCTTCCATCTGTCAGCTTCTACTTACAGTTCTCTGTTATCAGCTACTCAACCCTGCAAAATGAAGTCTACTCGAACCACCGTTATTTTGGCACTTGTCGCCATCGTCGCTGGTCTTCCCGCGCCCAAGCTTGAAGGACAGGCCCTTGAAAACGTTCTTGATCGCCTCAACGCCCCTGAGCCTTGGGAAAAGCGTAATGAGTGAGTTGTGTTTTGACAGCTGGCTATAACCAATATTGACTCTATCCCGCATTTAGTAATATCGCTCGCCAGTACATGATTGACCCTTACGAGGAAAAGGGTGACAAGGTGGCTCGTCAGTACATGATTGACCCCTACGAGGAAAAGGGCGACAAGGTGGCTCGTCAGTACATGATTGATCCCTACGAGGAGAAGGGCGACAAGGTGGCTCGTCAGTACATGATTGACCCCTACGAAGAGAAGGGCGACAAGGTGGCTCGTCAGTACATGATTGATCCCTACGAGGAGAAGGGCGACAAGGTGGCTCGTCAGTACATGATTGACCCCTACGAAGAGAAGGGCGACAAGGTGGCTCGTCAGTACATGATTGATCCCTACGAGGAGAAGGGCGACAAGGTGGCTCGTCAGTACATGATTGACCCCTACGAAGAGAAGGGCGACAAAGTGGCTCGTCAGTACATGATTGACCCCTACGAAGAGAAGGGTGACAAGGTGGCTCGTCAGTATATGATTGACCCCTATGAGGAGAATAATAAGGAGGTTGCTTAATAGCACAGCTTATAATTACTCCTTGGTAGATAGAGGGTAATAGCATTCATCTACGATACCACCACTAAAATTATTCACATATAGTATGAGATTGTTCTAGTTACCGTACTGTGCCTGTGTTAGCTGCTGATTTACGAATCCTAGTTAGTCCATTGACACTTGTGTAAAACTCGTGATCCGTGAACCTTTCTCTTTACTGAACCACTCTTTCGAATAGTATTATTATTATTATTAGTATTATTTTGCGGCCTTGAGCGCTCGAGGCCGAATTTGACTTGGAGCTTCATATCTACCCAAGTTGGCGCCACTATAGTGTCATATTGACTCGTCTAGTCCTAGTGAATACGTGAATGATTGGAGTCTGGCCATGCAGAATTTGCAAAAGTTGTTTGGTGATGACATAATAATTCTAGTGTGCGCGTTGCGGAAAGACAAAGGCAAAGTCCTCTACATGACTACTATAGCTCCAACGCAATGGGGAGTAGGGAGGCATGCACTGCTTGCGCCACCCCCAAGTGCAACTCCCTGTGAGGATTATACTTAGAATGCGGGCTTGCGCGGGACAAGTGCTTGAAATTCCACCGTGACAGCAAAACTGCTGTATTCAACCAATAAAGTAGACAAGAATTTTTTTCAAGTCATGTACATGCCTCAGGATCAATCTTGGATCAAATTGCGTATCATAGAAGTTGGGTTTGTCGCTCCTGTTGTCGCACCCCTCGGCTGATTCCAATACACAGAAACAATTTCACGTCTTTCAGGACAGATTGAGCCACTGGCATCCTTCCATGGCTGAGTTGTGTTATGCATTGCAGAGCGTACGCCTGCAAAGCAAACCCCATATGATTTATGGAAGCGCAGGGGAGCATGTAGTAAGTAGAATTACTGTTTGCTGTTTATATTAACCCGACAAGCACGTCAAGTAGCGTCGAGGCTGGTTGGTGGGGAGTCAGTCCCCTCGGCGACTTACCTGACGTGGAGCTACTTACTCAGTGCCGAGTACTGGTAGTACTGAGTAGGGCTCGAGTTGTCCCCAACCAGCTACGAGACAAGACGATTGGTTGGGTGTTCTTGGCTGCACTCGTACTATCGTACATGCATGCCTCTTGCCGCGCGACTTATCTGCATAAATACTAGTCATACTGTACATGTGTCACGCCCCCACCACCTCTTGTGATGGGTGCTTGACACGTCCGCGCACACGACATGTCCACGCACACACCAAAAAACCAGACTTTTATACTAATATATCTACCCCTTTAATTGATTAGAAATACTAAAATAAGGATCATATTATCTATATATAATAATCTATATAAAGCTTTGTTAAGAGTAATTATATCTATTTTATTCATTTAATTAGAATAAAAAATAAAAAAATAAATCTTTTATAAATATATTTTCTTTATTTATAATAAATTGAGAAGAAAAAAAATTAAAAAAGACTAATATAAACCTTTTTTTAAGATTTATTTTAAAATTGATAATTAACTAGAGGGGTAGATATTAAAAAGTAAAAAAAATTATTAGTATTTTATATATAATTTTGCTTTTGCATACTACTAATAACTATTCGCGGACGTGTCGAGCACCCATCACAAGAGGTGGTGGGGGGGTGGCACATGTTAACTAGTGATTTGATAAGCTTCTACATCCAAGTTCGGATAGATGTTGAATAATGAGAGACACTTGGCTACACTTGGTGCTAACCCACACTGTGTTTAATTGTTGCGCAAGGTACCTCGTAGTTGCGTAGGGTCAATTGCCTTTCGCGGCGACTAGGTACTAACCTTACAATTTAACGCCTAGGTACAAAGAGTCAACAACCGTTTTAATTATCCATCTCAAGTTCAATCCGTGAGTTGGCTCCAACTTTTTTTTTCTTCCTCCGTCGTAACACGTGCCATACATGTGCCACACACCCACTTCCTCGTACATGGCCGGGCCTGTAGGTATAAATAGGACTCAAGCGGATGCGGCTGATACCAGTCAATCCCAGAGCCTCGAACTTTCCTAGCGTAAAGTCCCACCTTCATCAAGATGCCTGACACACCGGATCTCACAACGTATTTCGGCAACTGCCACTGCGGCCTCGTCAAGTTCACGGCCGCATTGCCTGATCTCCGCAGCGGCAAGATCAATTCTTGCAATTGCTCAATCTGCACCAAGAACGGCTATCTTCTAGCGTACCCCAAGGTCACAGACTTGAAATTCCTTTGCGGGGAAGCTGATTTGACCATGTACCGTTTTGGGAATGCCAAAAAACCACACAAGTTTTGCCCCAAGTGCGGCACAAGTATCATGATCGACTTTGGCGAGTCTGAACACGAGCTTGAGCGCACCGTCAATGCGGTCAATGTAAGTCAGATGCTCGACCAGAGCTTCTACACTCGTTTGGCAAACTGTTTTGACCTCTCCTAGATACGAACCTTTGTAGGCATTGAAGACATTCTAGACGAAATTCATCTCCGCCGTGTCAATGGCAAAGAAAAGCTAAATCCCCCTTATCAAGTCCCTACATTTTAGAGTTAGAAAAGAAAATTAGAAAAACGAAGCTTGGGCATATAAATTCAAGTATATCTCTACATTTCTTTTTGTAAAGATCATTGACATTCTAACTGATATACAGAAAATATACAGAGAATATACAGAGGGATTATTCTAGCTACATAAGGTAGGTATCAAGGATAGTAGATTACGTGTATAATAAAAAAAATGTATACAAAGAGTTCAACTTACTATATAATTTACTAGCCAAGGTACCTCTTCTAACCCACTTTAATCTAGATCACTGTAGTTGGTCATCTTTAGAAACTCGTTGTCTGGCCTAAAATACGGAGTACAAATCTCGCATCGGTGCATCTCTCTCAAGCTTAGGCCTAGGTATTTTACAATATTGCCAACCCAACCAAAGCGCTCTGAACGAGCTGGCCGCGCGGTCTTTCGCCGATTGTGGTCCTTGCCAAGGCCGTAGGAATGACGGAAGCACGATGCGGCCTGTATCGACGGCAATAGCGTCGAGCTCAGTAAGGCAAGCATGATCAAACTAGAGATGGTTAGCATGACTGTGTCCGCAAACCCGAGCAGATTCCTCACATAGGCTCTTCTCCACCGCCGCCCAGTAATGTGTAGAAAGAGTCGTGTCGGATATAAATTGTAGGCTAGCGAAGTCTAGTTTCGACACTCCAGGAAATCTGAGCGTGGTGGGTGACTGGGACGGCCGGTAGTCTTTCAGCGAGCATATTTTTATGCCGTGGAAGAAGGTGCTACTTGTGTCATATTTTCGCGATTTTTTTGCTCTGCGGGATAAACCATCACGGTGCTGGGCACATCATCATGTGCGAATTGCGTCGCGATCTGGCTACTAGTATTGCGCACATATGTTGTGTTTGTTCGACATCACTGCCTACCTACTTGCCTCGTTGGAAGGTACTTGTCCAAACGAAAAGGAAAATTTGTCAGTAGGGCATGAAAATCTGACTGCCCGGTCCTACTGCACGCAGGCTGGCGTCAGTAAACCGGGCAGCTCCGCGAAGAAGAAAAGGAAGAAGGAGATGATGATGATGATGATGACAATGCCGATAGGCAACGAGTGGCATCATCAGGTGAAAAGCCAACGAGGTGCCGTGATGTCAGTGGATGTGCGGGCTCGAGACCACCAAAAGTGGACCAGCGGGCGGGCACAGCCGGCCACTGAGAAGTCCAGTCCAAGCCCAACAGGGCCTCCTCGCAGGGGTGCTGGCAGCCAAACAGGTCTAGCTCCAGGGGACTGTTGCGGTGCAGGTCAAGTTGGCCAGCAACAGCCTCCACTGAAGGACCCGGTCGCTGCCAACTGCCAACCGAACAGGAGGGAGGGGGGACCTGAAAATAGAAGGCGATCCACTGGGCGATCCGCTGGTTGACCAGGCAAACAAGGTCAAGATCAGGCACTTTATGCGCTGAAAGAAACGGTTTCGTAGCGGGTGCAGCCGCTGAAACAGCCCCGTGGCTTTGGTCACCTCGGTCGTCGCGCTCACCAGCTCGTCAGCCTCAAAACATCCCGAGATGCATTCCTCGACCCCTCTCAATTACTGAGGTAGAGTCAGGTCTCCCATTGCCCGCCTCACCGGATCCATCCATTTATAATTCAAATTATCCATACATGCGTCACTGTACCCCTCATTCTCGTAAACAAAAAGGTCGCGTCCCCCTTCTCTCACCGCCCAGTGTCTCTCGCTCCCCCCAGTCCCGCCTCTCGACATCACCCCACGCTGGTCTGAGACATGGCAAAGACAACAAACCGAGTCGCGAGAAACACCATCCAGTAAAACCTACTGCTAACCCGCACTTGACCTTGCCAACTCATTGCTTCGCCATCAACTCGCCCTACATACGTTCATTGATTTGCTTTTTTGTACGACCAACCGTTGCTTTTGTTTCCCCGGGCTTCCGTCCAAAGATCAGCTATCTGCCGCCTCTCACTTGGATTTTGGTCCAGTCTTGCGAGCAGATGATGACCGGCCTGGCTTTCTCGTCCAGCTTTCGTCTTTCCTTCTTCATCTCTTATCAATCGACCCGACGCGTCCTCTAAGCTCTAATAGTACCAGTACACACTACCCATCAAAGCAAGCAACATATCGCAATACCCCTGTCTAGCCGAAACGAGACGAGAGCAAGGGTTCAAGATCAACCCCCAGCTAGGGGCGACGAAAAACAAAGACGGCATATTAAAAGCTGTGGCAACGACGCAAAACAGAGTTGATATTATAGTGCCAGGCACCGCCACCAACGCCAATCTCTCGCGCTGCTTCACACCACCTTGTCGCCCACAAAGCAATGCCCGCGCCGCCTTCCTCCTCTTCTCTTTCACCAGAAGCCTCATGACGGGCTTTCTCCTGCGCGTCGCAGTCGTCAACCGCTCTCTTCATATACTCCATGACAATCGCCATCTGATACAAGCTCGTCACCGAAGACCGCGCACTGCCAAATCCAGCCGTGCGGCCCCTGCCCGCCTGGGGTTCCGCAGGACTGGTGCCGCTGGGCCCGCCACCCTCCCACACGCCGCTAATTACCACAAACAACAACAACACCACCATCATCACCGCCGCCGGTCTTCAGCTTTCAAGCTGCATCTCCTGCAACGAAGCCTCGACATGGCTTCCAATCAAGAGATTCGGCGTCGTTCTTCAGCCGCCGACCGAACGCCTTGGGATAGCATCCTCTCGCCCACCCCCGCCATGGCTATATCCACCACCTTTTCTCCTGCCCCTGACTCTGTCCTGGCCAAAGATGACGAAATTTCACAACAAAAACCAACAAACGGGACAATTGGCAAGGCAACCAGCACAGAATCAATGCCCCCGCCTCCGCGACCCTTTCGCGAAATGCCACCTGGCAGACGATTCACACACACTCGAGCGCACTCAATGGCCTCGTCGGCACCCAGGCACGCCAACAGGCTTTCACTAACACTACCCATCGCACCCGCCTCGAGCGTCCTCCCGCCTCCGTCAGCCGGCCTACCCGTGACACTCTCTTCGAAGCCGCCGACACCGGCGCAGACACCAGTGATCCCCGTTCCCGAGGAAGCCAACGACTTTATAATAGCGATCGCCGCGCAAGAGAGAAGGGTGTTGGAGCTTCGCGAAGAACTTGCACGTGCCGAGGCCCATCTCACCTCTCTCAAGACTCAATGGACTTCCAAAGAGTCTATGCAAAAGCGATCTGCCGAAATTCAGTCACAGTCTCTCGCATCGCCTCAATGCTGCCCGATGCCTGACGTTGCAGTGTCGCCGACCAGGCAGAGCATCGATCTAGATCGTAAAAAACTATGGCTGCAATCCCAACAGAATTCTCCCTCTACCCCAACACAGAGCCGTAGAAAGATCATGCGAGGAGGTCACGCGCGCACACTATCGCTACTGTCGCCGGCGAGGCCTGACGCACCTTTCAATTTTCACGAAGACAAGGGCAGCATCGAGAGCACCATGGGCCAGCCTTTGCATGAAAGGATGGTGCCACCACCTGGACAAGCCCCCGCACTGTCAAAGCGGGCGACATGGCAACCACGCAGCCAACTACAACCGTCCGGTGTGTTCCCACTCGTCGAGGACTTTAAGCTCGGCCTGCGCGCCTTTGTGGAGGACATTCGACAAATCACGGTCGGCGATGAACCCATTTCCGGGCCACCTCCAGCTACACATCGTCACTCTGGTCCGCCGCGGACAAGGACGCGCAGCCCTTCAGCACGGGATCGTAGCGCTACACCCACGGGCCATGAGCGCTCACCATCGCTGTCTACGAGATCCAGGGCTAATGCGTCATCGGATACCATCAAGCAAGGGCCTGTCCTCGGCAGCAAGGCTGACGACGTTGTTTCCGTGTCTGAAAAGAGGAAATCGACCGGAAAGAGCAAGCAGTTTTCATGGACGCCGCTTGGTTTTGAGACGCTCGACGACAATGACTGGACAAACTGGGATTCGCCATCGTCCGTCAAGTCTAGCCGATGGAGCGGCTCAACCGTTCACAACGGTGGCCTGGATGAGATTGAAGCGATACCAGAAAGGGCAGAAGAGGCTGCCACTACGCCGTTGAAATCAAGAGGTTCGTCGCAGGAAAATGTCTTGCGCAACACCAAACTCGATGAGCTGCTCCCCAGCATGGTGAATCGCCTGTCCCCGAGCAATCTCAAGCGAACGGCAAACCATCTGATGGACGAGTGGGAAAAGTCCCTGACTGCACCTGAGATTCGCGACAAAGAAAACAGTGTATAAATTACATATTACAGTCGACTACGACACATTACAGCACAGTATACAACCGATCCGACACACAAAACGCTCACTCTGATTTCATATATCTACAATTATACTGTACATGGCAACAACATTTGCATATAGATTTAGTCGACCACGGCCTCCGACTCAATTTCTCTATCCTTTTCTATGTTTTTTTTTTCGCCGCTGGAGCGGAGCGCTTCACTTCTCATTCAGGTATCAAAATGATACCGTACCCTGCGGGGTAATTTTAATGTGTTTTTTTTTAGTCTCGTTTCTTTTTCTTTGTGGAGAGATGTGGTTTTTTGCTTGGTGGTTCTTTTCTGGTTCCAGATCCTGCTCTTTGGCTGGGATGGCTTCTTTGTTTCTGCACCACTTCTGGTTGGGTATATGATGACGATAAGAATGATAAAACAGATCAACAAGGCATATTTTAGGTAGTTACGAAACGCATCCAATAAATAAAAATGCGTGTGAATTCAGATGGACTGGAATTTGTGATGCGACCAGCAAAGATGCTCGTGCCTGCTGGTTTACGAGATGTCTGCTTTTCCGTCCGCGTTTGCTCTGTAAGGCTAGGTGATGGTTGGCGAGCCTCCTCGCAGCCTACAAGCCCTTTTAGCGGCACAAGACACACTCTTGTACGACAGCATAAGCGCATCAGATACTATATTCGAGTTGTTGCCATCAACTCGAAAAGGGGCCAAGTAGATGCAATATCAAAACTGTTCGTAGACAGCGCTGCGCACAGTTGCGTTGTACACGAGCTTATTCAGGCCCTGGCGTGACGACTTGAAAAGAAGAGAAGAGGGAAAGGAGAATGAGAAAGGAAAAACAGCAGAAGAAGAAAAAAAAAAGCGCCGCGGCGCAGGGTGAGTGACAGACGACAAGGCTTGAGATTTGTCAATGACGCGTAATGCAGCCACGTTTTCTCATCCGCTAACCAACTACCAAGGCAAGATGCCTTTTCACAGTGCCCTTGCAGCGGCATCGTCCCGGTCATCCGGAAGAGCAAAAGGTGGCGGATGCCTCCTTTTTTTTTTTTTTTTTTTTTGACAAACAAATTGGCGGATACACAATGCGACATCTTTCGGTCATTTGGGCAGCGAGTCAAGAGTCAAAAGGTTTGCTCTGCATCGGAGATCGTCTGGAGTGGACTTGGGCGGGACCGCCGGATGGCCGCGATATCGACCGGGTGGGTGTGGGCAGCCAGCCACCTGGCGATTGAGCGGAGAGATGTCTCTTATACTCGGTAATTCAGGCAGGACGCACGGAATAGACCAAAGAAAACCCTGCCCGCTGAATATAATGCGAGACATCAATAGTGAATTTCAGTGCCATTGTACAAACAGTTCAGTGTTTTACAAATGGCCATTCAAACGGAGACATGTATTTGAACCAATGCGGATAAGAACAACAGTAATAACAACGCGCATTATAAAAACACGCACTGTTCTGCTTAATTCGGGGCAGAATATTGACAGAACTACTCAAAAGGTCTTTTCTGTTCCTGCCTGTCTGCCTGGCTCCCCGCTCCCTTCGGCAACTTGCCGTCGCCCCCCAATCAGCACCTATATGCATCTATATATACCGAGTAATTCGTATATAATGCGTTAACTCTCTATCGAAAAAGCCGACTAAACAGCATCCTGCAAGTTGCAACGTCGTCGACGTGCGAGTGGGCGGTCCGTTGCCCAGCCCTGCGAGGCTAGCGGGACAGTAGTTACTGGTACTTTTACCCATGTAATCAACAATCAGCAAGCCGCCTATTCGCCGCACGTCAGCGGGGGAGGCGTCGTACGGCATACGGGTGATGAGAACTAGCCGGATGACTGACGTATCTGACAATGGCGGCGTCGGCGGCGTCGGCCTTTTCTCTTTGGGCTGGACTCGCTATATAGTGGCTGCCAGCCCACCCTTTTCATTTTCCCTCAACATTTATAAACACTGTATTTTTTCTCTCACATCACAAAGAGGTTCTCGATCGCTGTTGGGTATATATAGTCTCCTCAGTGTCGGCGTTGCATCCGTGGCCCAATTACACCGATACTTACACAGCTCCCATCGACCACGACCACGTCAACCACAACCGCTCAACGGCCTCAGCAAGGAATTGAAAAGAAGACAAAGAAAGAACAAAAAAGACAAAAAAACCACATTGTCCAGATTTGACGTCTGCACCACCAGCAGAATGGGCAAAGCATTCCAGCCCATGCTGGCGCCGACCGAGCGCCCCTGGGACTACATCCCGTCCGTCAGCGTAAGCATCCTCACCACCCTCGCCCTCGTCTCTCACCTCATCCTCGGCGCCATCATCATTGGTCCCCCGCTGACACGCGCGCCGCCGCCGCCGCCCCGCGCATCTCTCGATAGTCGCGGTACGGTCTCGACAAGATTGTGCGGCTGCCCGTGTTCCTCGTCGTCGGCGCGGTCGCGCAGTGCGCGCTGACGCTGGCGCTGCCGGCGCGCTGGGCCGTCGTGCCGCTCCTCAGCTACCTGGCCGTGTCGGGCGTCTCGGTGCTGCTCAACCTGACGACGGGCGGGCGGCACCCGCCGAGCGTGGTGCCGGGGCGGGTGGCCGCGCAGCTGCCGCGGGCGGCGGACGGCTCGTTCGGCGCGGCGCCGGCCGAGGACCAGCTCGTCGTGTTCCACATTGGCGCCCAGTTCAACCACCCGCTGGGGCCGCTCTGCCCCGGGGGCCCGGCCACGGGCGCGCGCTTCGACCGCCTCGTCGCCGACCTGCGCGCGCGCCGCGCCGAGCTGGGCGTGCTCGACGTCAGCGCCTGGCGCGGCCTCGTCGACGGCTCCTTCACCACCACCACCCTCGTCTACTTCCGCGACCTCGCCAGCCTGCACGCCTTTGCCCACGAGCCCATGCACCGCGAGGCCTGGGACTGGTTCGCCGCCCAGAAGCTGCCGCACCTCGGCGTCTACCACGAGACCTTCCTCGTCCCCAGGAACGGCTACGAGTGCGTCTACCTCAACTGCAAGCCCCTGCTCTTGGGCGCGGGCGCAACGCGGACCACGGACCCCGACACCGGCGCCGAGCGCTGGGTCAACTCCCTGGTGAGCGCCGACACCCCGGCGCTCAAGACCCAGTATGCGAGGATGGGCCGTGACCGGAACGGCGTCGTGGTTGAGTAGGAGGCCGCATGTCCGGGAGGGAGGAACGGCTTTCATGACTCAACTCTTTTTTGTTATTTTTGATCTCTCTAGTTCGCGTTAGGGTCAGAGGCGTTGGTCGATTTTACTGTACAACAGCATATTGAGCTTAGTTTCTCATGGGACTGGTCAAAGTTGGTTCTATAGATCTAGAGTAATGATACCAACTCTGCTACCTGAGCTTACTCAAAGTTGCAGAATGACGATATTGGTGGACATGCCCTCGGCCGCGCCCAGCCAGACCTCATTGTCCTTGACGCTCCACGTCCCATTGCCCCAAACCACATCCTTGAGCGTCTTTGGCCGAATCGTCTCCGGCAGCGGCACGCGCAAGGTCTCGTCCACCGCCTCGTAGCCGCCATTCACCACACTCAGCAGCACCTCCCCGCCCCTCCGCCAGTACGCCGCGTCCACGACCTCGCTACCCTTGACGCGGACCGCGCTCGGCCTCTCCAGCACGACAAAGTCCCTGACCGGCGGCGCGGCCACCCTGCGCGCAAACAGGCCGTGGACGGCGGCCAGCGTCTCGCTCGTCGGCCACACCCACGACAGGATCGACTTGGCCGCGTGGTGGAGCGCGAGCGCGTGCATGGCCACCTCCTCGGCCGGCGTCGGGTCGCGGAACCAGTAGTCCTCGCCGTGGAAGCTCTGCGGGTTGTGCACTTTGGTCTTGGGCCACAGGCCATGCCAGCGCTCGTAGCGCGCGAGGTCGTCGAGGCGCCGCGGCACGTCCTGCACGCTGCCCTCGCAGTTGTCGCAGCCGCAGTCGCCGTAGGTGGCGTTGCACGGCGTGCCCCATTTGGAAAAGGTCGCGTTGATGGCGATGGGGTACGGGTCCGCCATGATGAAGTCGGCGCCGGCCGTGTACTCCTTGAAGTAGTAGTTCTGGCAGTTGAGCGTCACTGAGACGGGGTGGTACGGGTCAATCTTGCGGATGGCGTCGGCGGCCGATACGGACTGGTCGAAGGGGTACTGCCAGCCATCAGGCCTGTGTCGTGGTCAGTTGTTTGTGCGTTGCGTGGACGGCGTGCCAAACTTACTCGTCAACTGCCCAGTATGCGTACAGGGCGTCGCCGTCTTTGATGGCCGTCACCTGCTCCCGCACCGCCGTCAGGTTTCTAAAGTAGTCGCGGAGATCGTACTGGTATTTGAGATCCAGCGAGTCCATGTACTTGTATTCGTTCCAGGACCTAAAGACGGTGCTCAGCGACACCACGGCCGTCGAGCCCAGATCATGGTACTTTTTAATCTGTGCTTGGGCGTCGTCGAGACAGAAGAACCGATCGCACGTGGCGTAGAACCCGTATGGCAGCAGCGGCTCAAACTTGCCGCCCGTTTTGCCGTTCCGGAACAGGAACCCTCCATTCAGATTGTCCAGCTTGGTGACGCTGCCCGTTTTCTTCTCCGGCAGGTAGAGCAGCTCACTGGTGACCGTGACGTTGGGCGCACCCGTCTCCGCCGCGCCAAAGAGAACGACCTCGTAAGGCTCACGGCTGGGCTTCAGACCTGTCAGGTTGAAGGCAAAGAGGTTGTCGCGGGTGCCGACGCTGACGTTGCGCGAGACAAGCACGCTGTTGTCGGCGACGATGTTGATGGTGAAGACGACGGGCGGTGCCGCGGCGGGCGTGTCGAGCCTGGGCCAGGGAACGCCATACCACGGGGAAACTTCTGCGTTGACAATGAACTCGCCTTGCGTCTCGCCCTCGAGATAAATGCTATAGCGCGGCTTGAACTGGACGTGAAGTGCGGGGCTAGGCAGCGAAGGCGGCTCCGTGGATTCACCTCCCGGCTCAAAGCTGGGATACCTGCGGCGGCATTAGCACTTGTGTCTTCAATCTCGGCCCTTTGTTCAATCTGAATACATCAAAGGCCTCGGTCACGACTTACTCGGGCTTGTAGGCCTTGCCACACCATCGCTGCCACTCAGGGTGGTTGCCCGTATCTTGGGCTGAGGCAGTCGACAGCAGCAGCGCCAATGAGACCAAAAGACGCGGTCCTGCTACCATTTTCACTCAATGTAGGTCAAAACTTCAATGATAAATCAATACTATCTCGTCATAGAAAGAGGGGGGATGCCGCGATGACTGTCGAGAGGAGTTATATATTCTTGGCTCATTAATATTGGCATTATTAATTGAGTAGCTAGCGACAGCACGATTATCTAGCTGAGTGCACAGGCGTTAGCAGCAAGCTGCTATGTCTGGCTACACCTATCCATTATAGTACAATGCATGAATAGCAAATCACAAAATACAAATTACATAAGAGAATAAATAATAGATGCTATACCTATGAATTAAGCTCTGCACCATGGTTACACGACAGCAACGTCACGGCCAAAGCGCAAATCGCCGTGCATGGGGTAACGTAGCCCAAGTTGCCAAACAGAGCAAAGATTATCTATTGGGAATAATAGATTGAATTTCAACATTCGAGAATGAGCTAGACCCCTTCTGCCATGCTAGCTACGATCCAAAGTTCCAAACGGCCATATTAGGCGAACGCTCTCATGCCCACTGTCACCCCCGGCTACCCAACATCACTCGGCCAGGCAAGCTTCCGTGGTGTACTAATTATGCCCCAGCCTCTCTCCCACCTCCACCAAGCAAGTAACCACAACAGTACAACTCGGGCATTGCCAAGATGCCGTCGGTAACAAGCACCATCCGGCTGGTCGTCTCCAAGATTCCCCTCGTGCTCGGGACCGTGCTCTCCTGGCTGCTCTCGCTCAGCCCCACGGCGCGCAAGTGGGACCTCCGCACCGAGCTGGCCGTCACCACGCTCCGGGACTTTTTGGGCAACGCGCCGCCGTCGACCATCAGCGCGCAGCAGGCGCTCTTCATGCGCGACGCGGGCGCCCGCGGCCGGATCTGGGTCGCCCGCGCCACGCTGCCCGCGCCGCCCGAGGACGACGTCCGGCGGCAGGTGTGCGGCGCCGTCGCGGCCCTCGGCTCCGGCGGCGAACGCTACGCCACGCCGCCGCTGCAGGACGTCGGCGGCGAGTGGGTGGGCGTCCGTCACGGCGTGTCGTCGTGGGCGGCGGAGCCCGCGGAGCTGAGCGAGAGGGCCAAGTTTGACAGCCTGACGCGCGAGGCGGCGGAGACGGGCACCACGATCCTGTACGTGCACGGCGGCGCCAACTATCTGCTGGACCCCGTGTCGACGCGCCCCGTCGCGCTCGCGTACGCCGGGTACGCAAAGAGCCGCGTGTTCTCGGTGCGGTACCGTCTCGCGCCGCAGGGCCCCTTCCCCTCGGCGCTGCTCGACGCCTTTGTCGCGTACCTGTCGCTTCTGCACCCGCCGCCCGGCGCCTGGCACGACGCCGTCCCCGCGTCGTCGCTCATCGTGGCGGGCGACTCGGCGGGCGGCAACATCAGCATGTCTCTGCTGCAACTCCTGCTGCAGCTGCACCGCTCCGCCGCGGGCACGACGCCGACGGTGCGCTTTCACGGCAGGGACGTGCCCGTGCCGCTGCCCGCGGGCGTGAGCCTCAACTCGCCGTCGCTCGACCTCACCCGCAGCATGCAGTGGTCCGAGGCGTTCCTCCAGTACGACTACCTGCCGCGGCCGAACCTGTCGCCCGTGACGTCCCCGCCGTGCTCCGCGTGGCCGGCGGACCCGCCGCGCGTGCACCTCTACTGCGAGGGCAGCGCGCTGGCGCACCCGCTCGTGTCGCCCATGGCGGCGGCCTCGTGGGAGGGCGCGCCGCCCGTCTTCTTCGTCTGCGGCGAGGAGCTCCTCACCGACGAGGCCAAGACGGTCGCGCGCCGGATGGCGCGCCAGGGCGTCCCCGTGGTGTGGGAGCAGTGGGAGGCCATGCCGCACTGCTTCAGCATGGTCCTGACGTGGACGCAGGCTTCCAAGGTGTCCTACCAGGGGTGGGCGGACTTTGTGCAGGATGCCGTCCGGGGCACCGTCGAGACCAAAGGCTGCTACGTCGCGGTGAAGACGCTTGAAAGGCGAACGGTGGACGTGACGACGCTGACTACCATTAGTGACGAGGACGTGCTAGAGGGCATGGCAGCCGGCCGCAAACGAATAGAGGACAAGTTTGCACATCTTTTGAAATAGTTTCGCTCCTAAAGGATATAGACTTGTGTAGATCTATGTAGAGTACCACAGATTCAGCTCATCACTTTGATCAACCAATTAATTGACTTGTGTACCACTAGTACGGCACCCTACCTCGGGAAATCGGCTCTCAACTATGTGAAGCTCTTAATCGTTTTGATTAAACTCGCACACGCCTACCATTGAATCTATGCGAATCCATAAGACGGAAGCTTCTCGGACATTGGTAAGCTTCTGTTGCTGGAGGTCTCTACAGCTTGCTTGGCGTAGCCCCCCCCAAGCGAGATCAGCAAGCCCGGCTCACTACAGCGAAAAAAAAATGATATGCAGTGATCTCATTGATTCACTTGTTATTTCAGATTAACGGTCACAGATGAATTGTAGCAAATGGAGATGTACCAGTCCCAACGCCCCTCAAGCGTAGCACCACACGGTAGGGTTCTCTCAGTTATTGGGTGGAAACCAGGAATCAGGCCACCGAAACAAAACATCGATAAAAGCTTGGGAAGCACACAATGTTCAACATTGGAACATGCACCATGCTCGCTGTTGCATCTGGGTGGGGATCTCGTCTATGCTGTTGATGTGCACTCGCTAGAAATCTACCGCAAGATACAGCCCTGTGCCTTGGCATGGTTTCACACGATCAAACACCAGGGAGCCATGCAGGTACCAACAGTGGGCTATCCGCTGTCAGGTCCGCATGATCGATCGGTTTAATTAATATGCTGCGCCACGAACTGCTCGCTTCTCAATGTGACGAGCAATGATACCGGGCAGAGACCCCATCATGATTGCCAGTATCGGTAACCAATGAGTCTCAATGTTCTCGCCTCACCCATAGGCATGACACTGACTTGAAGACATTACCACTGGTAGTTTAGCACCCGCAACACGAGAATGGTGGCGCAGCCAGATCAACTGCGGGTAGTAATTTGGTAGCGAGTTCCACCGGCCCCTCCGTGCCGGTCCCCTACTTGCCTGCGGCCTGCTTACTCCGTGTTGTCCACCGAGTTGGGATTTCTAAAACTGTCACGCCTCTCCTTGTCTCCTTCGTCATTCGAAATGCGGTGGGGAGGGGAGCCTAATTGTGGCCGCTAGTAGAACGCCCAAATGGAATGTCGCCGCCGCGAGTTGCTGTCTGGCTGTCAGGTGTGCGCCACTTGCAGCCAAGCCGGGCTTCCAGAGCCGTGCCAAGCGTTCATTGATTAGTACCAGTAACTAGTTTCCTTTATCCCCTTTTCCTCCCAACACACGACCAGCTTCGCCTGCCCGTGAGTATGGCTACTGCATACGGTAACTTTGATGTGCCTTGGTCGCTACGCTAGCCAGAAGGTAGAAACTGGCGACGTCATGGACTCGGATACTACGGCCTAGATGAAGTCGTGTCTATCAGGTCGGAATAGGGGCATTTACAATGGACAGTGCCCTGCTGTGGCTCGTAATCAAACTACGGCGTAAGAGCGCGAGGCGGCGATGCGCCACAGGCCAAGTCGTATTTGGGCGCTTGGCCAGCATCACTCCCCTAGACGTTGTGTGGGTGACTGCGGGCGTGTTCAGGGGAACGATTGTCTAGGCAAATCGTCGCCAAGATGTTTCGTCAGATCGCCCAGACAAGACAAGACGGGCAGCTAAGAATCGACGCCGGTGTATCCCCCGCTCGCCGCGTCGGCATCAACGACGACGACAACGCCAACGACTCTGTAGGCGCAAAAGACAGTGACGCCACGCCACGACGCGTGGACAAGGAGAAGAAAAATGGCTCCGGATGACCAGTTTACTCGTACTCAGTCTCAGTATCCATACATCAGCCCAATTATGCTCGGGCTGGCTAGCGCATCCAGAAAAATCCACAAGTCCGCGCCAGGGTGGTATGCTCCAGTCCCAACTGTGTCTTGTGGCCCCGCGCTGGGATGGTGATGATTGGCGTGTACCCTTTAGTGACTTGATCGTGTGTAGCATTCCTCGGCAGAATTCGTGTACCTCTTCGTAATGGCGAGCCAGCGAGCCAGCGAGCCATTCTTGGTGTTGTTACTAAAGCAAGTAGAGGCGGCAGCCCACCCTCCTCCCACCCACTGTGAGGAGCAGAGCAGGGCGAACGACGACAACTCCGGCGCAAAACCTTCCGTTTAGTCGTAGCGATCCCTCCTCTTGCATGCCTACCTTTTACCTCGAGTCCCTTTTTTTGTCTATGTGAATTTTCTTCTCCTCTTCCTCCACGACCGCCTCTGTCAACTACATTCGCTGTTTACCCTTCGACGCCGCCCCTCCCGTTTTATGCGCCTACGCTTCTCAGCTCATTTCTGCTCCTCGTTCCTCAGCGCATGACGTGAACGGCCTGTTGTGTCTCCTGCTAGTCGCTCGCTTCCTTATATCCCTGCATCCCGACCACGCGACCGGCAAATACCATCATCGTCCACCTCGACGCGCCCCGATAGAGGTCTGCCTCGCCATCCTCCAATCACCATGAAGGCTTCCGCGATCGTCCAGACCCTTCTTGGGCTATCGGCCACGGCGTCGGCCGCCCAGGTCACCCTCGACCTGTCCAGCGAGAGTACGTCTTCGCGCAAAATCAATCCACCGCCCTCGGCACCAATCATCTCTCGATGGCTAACCCAGCACTCTTTGTTTCGATAGGTGCCGTCAAAAGCACCGCTAGCACCCTCGCCTATGGCTTGATGAAATTCTACAACGGAAACCAGACTGGCGGTATCCCTGGTCTTCTACCGGGGCCGTACTACTGTATGTTGCGAGGCGCTTCCTGACATTGACACCCTGCGCGCTGCGCCCGACAAACAAGCTGCTAACATTATCGCAATCAGGGTGGGAGGCTGGTGGCATGTTTGGCCATTTAATCGACTACTGGTACTACACTGGAGATGCGTCGTACAATGCTGTGACTATGGAGGGCATGATGCACCAAATTACCCCCAAGGGCGACTACCTTCCTGTCAACCAGACCAACGCTATGGGTAACGACGACCAAGGCTTCTGGGCCCTTACTTCCATGATGGCTGCCGAAGCTGTTTTCCCTAACCCACCGTCCGACACGCCCCAATGGCTCGCCGGTGTTCAGGCCGTCTTTAACGAATATGCTGTTCGTTGGGAGGAAGAAAATGGGCTCTGTGGTGGCGGTCTACGCTGGCAGGTCTACTCCTTCCTCAACGGCTGGGCTTACAAGAACAGCATCTCCAACGGTTGCTTCTTCAACATTGCCGCTCGTCTCGCCCGTTACACCGGCAATGCTACGTACGGCGAATGGGCCCAAAAGATTTTTGATTGGGAGGTTAAAGAGGGCCTCATTACCCAGGACTACATCATCTACGACGGTATCGAAGTTGACGACGCTACCAAGAGTTGCAAGAACATCCACCAAGTCCAATTTACCTACAACGCCGGTGTCTGGCTCCAGGGCGCCGCCGCCATGTACGATTACAACAAGAGCGATACTTGGAAGGGCCACGTCAACGGCATCCTCAACTACACCGAGCGGACATTCTTCAAGGACGGCATCATGTACGAGCCGGCTTGCGAGACTGTTCACACCTGTGACCAGAACATGGTCAGCTTCAAGGGCTACCTGATTCGCTTCCTCGCCGCTGCCGCCAAACTATGTCCCTGGACCACCGACTCCATCACCAAGCTCATCAGCACTGCCGCTCAAGACGCCATCAAGGTCTGCAACGGCCCCAATGGCCCCAAATATCCCGGTCCTGATGGTACAGGATGTGGCTTCTCTTGGCTCAATGGTACAAATGACGGCTTAATGGGTGTTGGCCCACAGATGGACGCCCTTGCAGCCGTCTTCTACACCTTGCTCCCCAACGTCAAGGCTCCGGCTACAGGACAGGATCGTGGTACGTCCAAGGGCAACGCCGGTGCGGGCAGTTCCCAAGCCCAACCCCTACCGGAGCCCCGAGCCATCACTGGAGGCGACCGAGCTGGCGCCGCCATTCTCACGATTCTCATTGCTGCCGGCATCCTAGCTGGCAGCTTTTTTGTCACCAGCGATGTCTTTTCCTTTGCATAATGGCCGTGTAGGGAATGATTGTCCTGTGTCTCATTCGTTTGTTTTTTCGTCACTGTCATGTTGTTTTATATCCATGATTATTGGGCAGATGCGGACTTTTCCGGCACTGTGATACGCGATCCTTTTGTTCTTTTGCTACGTTTTTTTCTTGTACATAGTGTAAAAAAGGAGTCAAGGGCAAGGAGGCGGCGTTGAATATCTCGAGAGACATGACTGCCGAGACACGCTGCTATGCAAGTTGCGGGACCTGGAGAGCACGGTTTGGGAGTTACGAGGTTGGAACAAACATAGCTAATTTAATGATTTCTGTCATTATTCTTTTGTTTACAGACAAGACAGTACCCATTTTCCCGTAGTCATTTTTAATATCCTTTTGACCGAGAGATCCCCCACGCCGGTAGAGTGCCAATATCAGCTCATCCCGCTCACCCCGCATAAGAAGCCTGTGGCCGTCTCCCAAACCCCCCACCTTGCCCCCATCTTCTCAATACTTGAACTCGAGCTCCTCTTTCCAGCCCCGACTTGCACACATATCTGCCCTTGATCCTGTTGCACTTTTTATCGTAGCTCGATCAGCTACATCTCTCTTCTCCATTCCCGACTCTACTCTCCGCCTCACAGACACAACGGCTATCAGCCGGCACCAATCCCCAAACCATGTCGTCCCGGCACTTCATCAACGACGCCACGCAGCTCGTCCACGCGGCGCTACACAGTCTCACGCTCACCAACCCCAACGTCGCTCTCGATGCCGAGCACAAGATTGTCTACCGCCGGGCCTCATCGCATGCCTCCCCGCAGGTCGCGCTCCTCGCCGGCGGCGGCTCCGGTCACGAGCCCTCGTTCGCCGGCATGGTGGGGCCGGGCATGCTCTCGGCCGCCGTCGCGGGCACCATCTTTGCGAGCCCGTCGGCCGAGCAGGTGCGGCGGGGCATCACGGCGCGCGTGGACTCTTCGCGCGGCGTGCTGGTCGTCGTCATGAACTACACGGGTGACATCCTCAACTTTGGCATGGCCGTGGAGAAGGCGAGGGCGGCGGGCGTCGCGGCCGAGATGGTCGTCGTCGGCGACGATGTCGGCGTCGGGCGGGCGCAGGCCGGCAAGGTGGGCAGGCGCGGCATCGCGGGCACGGTGCTGGTGCTCAAGATTGCGGGCGCGCTGGCCGCCCGCGGCGCGACCCTCGACGACGTGGCCAAGGTCGCCCGGCTGGCGGCGGACAACATCGTCAGCGTCGGCGCCAGCCTGGAGCACGTCCACGTGCCCGGCCGCGCGGCGGACGAGGCTTCGGGGGCTTCGGGCCTGGCCCGCGGTGAAGTCGAGATCGGCATGGGCATCCACAACGAGGCCGGGTGCGAAAAGGCACGCCTCGAGCTGCCGGCGCTCGTCTCCAAGATGCTCGTGCAGCTGCTCGACCAGGGCGACAAGGACCGCGCGTTCCTGACCGTCAACTCCAACGAGGTCGTGCTGCTGGTCAACAACCTCGGGGGTGTGAGCGTCCTCGAGATGGGCGGCATCACGGCCGAGGTCGTCTCGCAGCTGCGCAGCAAGCACAACATCCGCCCCGTGCGCGTGATTGCGGGCACGTTTATGACCAGCCTCAACGGCATGGGCTTCAGCATCTCGCTGCTCAACGTGGTCAACACGAGCATCCCGGGTGCGCCGAACATGGTCGAGCTGCTGGATGCGCCGAGCGAGGTCACGGGCTGGGCGGCACCGGTCCAGAAGACGACGTGGGAGGCGGCGGCGGGGCGCGGCGAGGAGGCGGCGGGAGACGACGTCGCTGCAGCTGCGCAGGAAGTCCAGCCGAGCGGGTTGAAGTATGACTCGACGGCGGCCAAGGGCGCGCTTACAGCGGCACTCAACAAGGTCATCGCGGCGGAACCGGACGTGACGAGATATGATACCGTGGTTGGCGATGGTGATTGTGGCATCGGCCTCAAGCGCGGCGCGGAGGGTAAGTGCTGGCATTCGCTGCTCGCCGTAGCTAAATCTACTTACTATACTGACAACCAACTAGCCGTTTTAAAACACCTTGAAGAACACTCGCTTACTGGCGACCTGGTCATTGACGTCGCCGGAATCGTCCCAGTGGTGGAAAACACCATGGACGGCACCTCTGGCGCTCTCTACGCCATCTTCCTCAACGCCCTTGTGCACGCGCTCCGCACACTCTCGCCTGGAGAGGCTTCCCCCCGTCTCTGGGCCACGGCGCTGAAGCAGAGCTGCGATGCCCTGTCCCGGTACACCCCGGCGCGCCCTGGCGACCGCACGCTCATTGACGCGCTGTATCCGTTTGTCGAGACGCTCGCCGGCTCGGGCGACGTTACGCAGGCCGCGCAAGCATCGCACGCCGCGGCCGACGCGACAAAGGGCATGAAGGCGAGTCTCGGCCGCTCCGTGTATGTTGGCGGTAGCGGTTACGAAGAGGTTCCCGACCCTGGTGCCTGGGGTCTGGCGTGCTTCTTCCAGGGATTGGCGGGTGCCTAGGGCAATCAATGTATTTATGCGGTCCGGGGCAGAATTGTTTCTTATCGCAGAGTCAGTGGCACGTGAACTTGGAATCGTAATCGAGATCGTTATTTTTAACGCCTAAATTGTCCTGTGAGTCTCGCCAAAAAGACTGTACATGGAACCAACCAGAGCCCATCCCAAGATCAATGTAAACACAATCAAAGCCCACGCGGTATAGAAGAAGCCCATAAAAATCAATATGCCCGTTGATATTTGTCCACTCTAGCTTAGCAGCACCAGGATAACGCTATCACCTCTCAAGAACCTGGCCATGACAAAATGAACACGTTAGCAATCACAGCGGAAAGGTCGCACGTGAGGCGGGGGAGGCGACGACGCACATCTTGCTAATGAAGCGGTCCTTGTTGACGGGCCGGCCCTTTTTGCCATCGGCCAGCCGCGGCGTCTCCGTCCACATCTCCTTGACGTTCTCGAGGACCATGTTGCAGTGGCGGTCAAAGGCCTTGACGCGGGCGAGCAGCTTGCGGTTGTTGCGGATGGAGATGAGGACCTGGACGTGCGAGCGCACCGCGGTCTGGAGGATGGAGAGCGGGCCAGCAGAGAATTCGTGCTCTTCGAGCTGCGCGATTTCGTACTCCCTACAGAGATGCGCCTGTTAGTATGCGAAGGGCTCGGTTGCGTTGGGGGGTCGTGGTTCTCGCGTACGTGAGCTCGTTGCGCGGCTTGGTGAGAAGCTCCCTAGAGACGACGAGTTAGTAGGGAAACGCGAGAGAGGCATGCGCCAGTGTTTCCGAGAATCTCATACTCGATAGGCTTTGTGTCCGCCATGGTGATGTATAGATGCGGTGTCGATTGCAGCGAAAGAGAATTGATTCAAGAGGACTAGACGAAGCTTATGGCGGTGCTGCCTCCCACCAATGTTCAAAAACTCACAGATTTGAGTACGCGGGCGGCCCAAGCATCCTGATTGGCTGACAGCCACCAAAAGTAGCTCCACCGAAGGTTCAACTACCAAAGCACCCACTCTGGACAATCCTGGCAGGCCAGAAATCCCGGCCATACGGCAAACCTCTGCTACCCTCGGGCTAATTTTTCTAGTGGAGAGCAGCGACCTTCAAGCCTGCGCGGAGAAGAGGAGAGTGCCTTTGCAGAGAAGGATACCGGAACGTCTGATCTTGCCGCTGCCCACAGACGGATCACCTCTCAACCTCGGCCGACCGTTTAGCCCGGCTGACACATACACACACGCCCGATAAAGGAGGGGACTACTCGACTCCTCAATTAGGTTTTGGCTTTTCTCTCTCCCGGCCATGTCTTTCCGATCGATTGCTCTCCGTGCCGGAAGAGCTACCAACACGTCAGCGTATACCACCACATTCGCCATGGCGCAACGAGCACGATCCGCTCCCTTTGGAGCCAGACAGGTATGCCTCGCTCCCGTATCCATCCATTGGCTCCCGCTAAACGGCCCCCGGCCAGCTCTCGACCGAAGCTCAGGAGATCAAGGAGCTGCCCGGTGACGAAGTCGACGACGTCGTGTTCCAGAACAAGTACGGCCTGCGGACGATCCTCCTCAACCGCCCCAAGAAGCTCAACTCGCTCAACGGATCCATGGTGCGCAAGATTGTGCCGCGCATGGTGGAGTGGGAAAAGTCGGACCTGGCCAACGTCGTAATTATGAAGGGAGCGGGCGAAAAGGCCCTCTGCGCCGGCGGCGACGTCGCCGCGCTGGCTCAGTGGAACCTGGAGAGCGCCGACGGCTGGAAGCGGTCGGCCGACTACTTTGCGCTCGAGTACAAGCTCGACCACTATATCGCGACCTACCAGAAGCCGTACATCTCCTTCATGGACGGCATCACCATGGGCGGCGGCGTCGGCCTCAGCATCCACGCGCCGTTCCGCGTCGCCACGGAAAAGACCGTCTTCGCCATGCCCGAGACCACGATTGGCTTCTTCCCCGACGTCGGCGCGTCCTTCTTCCTCCCGCGCATGAACGGCGCCGTCGGCACGTACCTGGCCCTCACCAGCGACCGCCTCACCGGCGCCAACGTCTTCTACAGCGGCATCGCCACGCACTACCTGCACTCGACCAGCCTGCCGGACCTGGAGGCGCGCCTCGCCGAGCTGCGCTTCCGCGACGATGACAGCCTCGCGCAGCGTTTGCAGCTCATCAACGAGACGCTCGAGGAGTTCGCCACGGGTCTGCCGCACGACCAACCCATGGCGCTGGCCGGCGAGACGCGCCGTGCCATTGATCGCTGCTTCAACAAGAACAACCTCAACGAGATCATTGCCGCGCTGCAGCAAGAAAAGGGCGAGACAGAGGCCTGGGCGCAGAAGCAGCTGGCCACCCTCCAGAAGCGCTCCCCGACCGCCGTCCACGTCACACTCCGCCAGATGCGCGTCGGCGGCCGCTGGGACATTGCCGAAGCGTTTGAGCGCGAGCACCAGATCGCGTCCAAGTTCATGCAGCACCACGACTTCTCCGAGGGCGTGACGGCGCTGCTGGTACGCAAGGAGACGCCCAAGTGGCAGCCCGAGTCGCTCGAGGCCATCCCCGCGAGCGACAACGTCGCCCAGCCGTTCTTCGACTTCAACGAGAAGCAGACGGTGGGGCTCTTCTCGGACCGCACGTACAGCGACTACCCGTACCCGCTGCTGGGAGTGCCCTCGGAGCGGGAGATCAAGGAGATTGTGCAGAGCAGCACGCTGACGCCGAAGCAGCTGGCCGACAAGGTCGTGGCGTCGCGCAACGGCCGCCAGGGCATCGCGACGATTGTGGACGAGATTCTCACCCGCAAGGTCGTCGCGGACGGCAAAGGCTTGGCCAAGTGGGTGGAAGACGAGTCGAGCTCGTCGAGCAAGCTGTAAAATGGCACGACGACGACGGCCAAGAAGAAGATGAAGATGCCCACGTGTACACTAGCGTTTTAGAGACTTTTTCATTTGAATATATTTGAGCTCTCCGGCCGTGGGTGCTTGCTGAACTCATCTACAAGGATATCCATATGTTTGATTCGCTGCGTCTTGATTTGCTCAACGCGGCAGCGCCGTGTCGTATCGTCAAGTTTATAAAAGTACCTTGCGTACTCTGAATACTGCTAGATTGTATAATGTCCGACAATGAGCGCAATGGCCATGTAATTTAATGCAACTCCAAGTCTCATTTTGACACTGGCCTCGTAGTTTTTGAAATCAAGATCGGCACAGCACACGCAGATTGGGTCTAGACCAACAGAGTGCTGTCATTATTCAAAGATGCGACAAGGACAGTATTACAAGCACGGCATAAACATTCTGCACGTACCCATACATTATCTCCGTGGCTTGAACAGTCATCCTTTCCTTTTTTTGTTTTTTTTTTGATAGGACACATGCACAGGAGCATTGAGTAAGTAAGTGCAGCCATGTGTGCATCTGGTTCGAACCGATTCAGCACCAAAATTGGTATTGCGCGACGCAACGAAGCAGACGTGAATACAATACTAGAACTGCCTTTCTTAAATTATAGCGAAGAAGATGTGTTTGTATTGCAACACAGTTTTATGATGAAGGTAGGCGACGATGGTATCATAATTCAATGTTGCGTGTTGGTAATACTGTGGGGAAAGTAGATGGGTTGGCGTCAACACCATGAAAATAATAATCACGGTTAAGAATGGCGCAAAATAGGAGCTTCATTTGTCATAGGCGCTACGGCGACTGCTAGGGAAAAAAACGGGCGCAAATGGGTGAGCGACGGTGCGCCGTGTGTGATGGAGGGTGGGAGAGGGGCGGAGGCAGCAGGTGGGAGGCCAAGCGAGTGCGCAAAAAAAAAAAAAAAAAAAAAAAAAGGTGCTGAAGATGGCTTCAGAGCTGAGATGAAACGGGTCATGGCCGGTGAGGGTGGGAGGGGCGTCAGGATAAATGAGAGAGAGAGAGGAAGAACGAGTCACGGGCTGGTGATGGCCTCGTTCACAACAGGCGGGAGAGAAGGCGAAGAGGAGACGTACAAGTCTGGGGGGGAGGAAAAGTATAAGAGGAGAGAGCCCCCCGAGAAACGTCAGCAAAAGAGGGAATTGAAACTCGCCTCTTTCAAGGAGCGAATTCGAGACCAAACTTGGCGCTCAAACACGAGAAAGAAAAAGGGTCGTCTTGGGGTGCGCAAAAGAAACGCCCTCCACCTGGCCAGCGTGACAAACAACGACGACGAGAGATTGTGATTACGAAAGCAGCGCGAGGCTGGCGTGAGAGCGAGCTACTGTCCAGGCAGAAAGGCAGAAAGGAAAGAGAACCAAAAAAAGGCAGACAGGCAGACAGGCAGACAGGCAGACAGGCAGACAGACGAAAAGCCGAGAAGAGTGAAGTGTCATATCAGTGTCAGGTTACCTCACAGGTATGTGCTTTTGATTGCGCGCTGTGCCGGCTGGCATAAGGTTGTCCGGCCTCCGGAGCAGGACAACCGGGTTCGTTGCCTGGTAGAGATAAGCGGAGCTCTGGCGGGCGAAGGAACAGGGAAGGAAGGGAGAGAGGCAAGACAAAGCTTGAAGGGGCGCCAGAGTGCCTTTGCCGGGCCTCCCAGTACCATTTGCCACCTACATTCTCATGTATGCTCGGTACTTTGTACAGGCTTGATGGCTTGGCTTGGATGCTTGTCTTGGTTTTATTCTTGCATGCCAACTTGGGGAGGAGAGGCAGATGGCAGCATACTAAAAACTGCAAGCCCCACAAATGTACAACATGCTAATGGTCAATCAAGTCCCCACAGGTCACTCTGCACGCGAATCCTGCGTGAAAAGGTACATCTGCAGCCTCGCTCAGTCCTTCCAGCAGGCCGAAAAAAAAAGGTTTCTCTCGCATCGCGTGTTTGCCGCCCCGTCCGGGGCCTGCAGCTGCCACCCGGGCCACCCCCAGGTACTACCGTCATCACCACCAAATGGCCCAAGCGACACGCACACACACACGTTCAAACACCCAAACCGACCCAGCCAAAGGCTTTCACTAGGTACTCATTTTATTACTAGTTGGTTGCTGGTTTTGCTTGGCCTAACTTATTAGCCTGCCACGACAAACTCGCTTCCCGTCTCGGCGCTAATCCGCCGATAAGCACGTCACCACCCGGTTCGTCTTCTTCCAACCCAAGGGGCAACTTCTCGTCTTGTGAGTGCAAACACGCTTGATCCGTGACGAAAAGGTAACTCTTTTTTTCCTTTTTCTTTTCCTTTTCTGTTCATTTTCTGTTCACTTTATTTTACTTTCTTATCACCTCTTGCTGCTCAGTGTACTCTTCTTCTGCGTGCGCTCCAGCCACAACGGCTGTGGCTCAGCAGTCTTCAGCGGCTCTCCAGCGGTCGTCTTGTACCAGCTGAGCCAGCCAATGGCAATCTGCCCCCAGCACAAGACCATTGACTTGCTTCATCCAAAACATTTCTTCTTCGCCCTGCAGCAATCTTCACTTGCTCACAATCTTGTTTTTTTTTTCACTCTTCCCCTTTCTGTTCTTGTTCTTGTTCTTGTGATTTCTCTTCCTTCTTCCTCGTCTCGACTTGCCTTTCAACCTCCTCTCCCGCCTGAATTCCGGCCAAAACGATCCTGTCTCGCTGCCCTGTGTACCTGCCTACCGCCCTTGATCCACTTCGGCGGACGCGACTCTGGCCAACCCGTTCCGCTTCGGCGCGTCACGTACAGAACGCCCGCCTCCCCAATTTGACCAGGGAACCACTCTTACCATTTTCAAATTCTCTCCAGGTCTCTCATTTTATCAACCAGCGTCGCCTCGCAACCGCCCTGCAACCCTACAACCACCACCGCCCATTTTCTTCCTCCTCTTCCACGAACCCGCCGACCGCGAAACCTCGCACGCCTCACTCCATCGAACCAACGCTCGTATTGCCGCCCGTTAGCCCATTTTGCCAGCTGTTTGCTTTGCCCACGAGCTTCAGCGGCCATGGCCTCGCCGCTGCCTGCATCCGCGGCGCGCGCCGGTTGGGATGGCACCGCTCCCCAGCAGCAGATGCCTCCCTCTGAGCCCGATGCCAATGGCGTTCAGATCCGGCCCATGGGCTGTACGTCTTCTCGCCGCCGCCTCGCCCCCCAGCTCACCACTGTGCTAACACACGACCTGCAGTAAAAGTACACTACACATTTGACAAGGAGTCCAAAGTCAACTGTCTCGCACGATATCCCCACACCGTCCAGGTCCAAACCATTGCCCTGGACGAAACCACCTCTATCGGCGTGATTGACCTTCGCGTCTGCGTGCAGGCCGTCTCAGACTGTAGTCCCGAACTTGCCGGTCAGGACTGCGACTACACGATTTACGCCGTCGACTACTCCGAACCCGATACGCCTCTCGTCGGCCAGGGGATGCTCTCATGGGCTCTCGACTCCCTCGTCCGCGGCGACATCCCTGGTCAGCAGCCCAAGCTTGTCACCGGACGCGTCACGAAGAACCTGCTCGGTGTCTTCAGCGGCGGCAACAGGGAGACGCTCGAGGTGAAGCTCCGGTTGTCTGGATCTGCCAAGCCTCAATGGCAAACAGACAGCTTCGACATGGCCATGACCCCAACCGGCGCCGCCGAGTGGAATTCTTTTATTCAGTCCAATCCACAGCTTGGCCAGCCACAGCACGTGTCCAGAGTCGCTTCGCCAGCCATGTCACAAGGGCCTCCCACCACTCTAGCCAGGCGTGATTCGTTCGGCCCAGCCATGCACAACACCATCAACGACATACAGCGTGTTGCTCCCATCCCAGTCGACCCCAGCACCGTCCCCGACAACCAGGGCGGCTCATCACGCCCCTCCAGTCGAGCCTCCAACAGGGCACCTCGAAAACGAAAGCCTACCGGCCGTCCACGTGGACGCCCGAGGAAAAACCCTGTCGAGGGCAACACGTCGGGGTATGAGGACTGCACCGAGGGAGAGGATGGCCCGGCGAAGAAGCGTGCCAAACCAACCAAGATTGACAAGCCCAACCCGTTTGCAGGTGGTTCGGATTCTCTACGCGTTGCCGCCAGCACCTCAGGCTCATTACGAAATTTTCGTCCAGTTGCTACCAACAATGAAGGTGCTGCAGGAAGCCATCTTCAGGAAGTGCCACGTGCTCCTACTCCTGTACCTAATGGCCCTGTCTTCCCAGGTCGTGCCTCCAAGATAAGGCGTGAGTCGACCTTGGGGCAGAAGCCCATGAGCTATTCAGCACCAGCCGATGCCGATGCTAGAAGTCCCTTATCTCCACAAGATGATGGTCGCTCGCCGGAATCACTTGCGCCTACTCCCGCCTTCTCGGAGGACAGCCCGCCTGACATCGGTTCCTCGCCCCCGGTTCAACGTGCCACTCCTTTTCTGCGCTCCAGTCCTCCTCCCTCAAGCCCCGTCCTACCACCCATGCCGCCGTCCAACATGCCGCACGATGCCAGTTACCTATCGGAGGGTATGGATCTTTTTGGCGAGGAATCTCTTCCACCTCCTCAGCAAGACCTCGCTGCTCACAAGGCTTCCTCACACGCGCGTAAAGGCAGGGTCCAGACGCAGGCCAAGCCTGCGAGAAGTGTTCCTATTCAGGTGTTCCAAATGCAGGACGGACCTCAGGGCCAGGATCTAGTTCATATTTGCAGCTACAACACGACATATCCAAACACGTCACAACAGTCGCAAGGGCAGCAGACACCGCCTGAGCTGCCGCCCTTGAAACAAACCGCAGCGCAGCTACCTCAAACGACCGCTCCTATCAAGAAGGACCGTGTACCATCACCGCCTGGCATGGCTCCGACGCCACCGCCCACAACTGATGCTGCCGAGAAGCCTCCGACGCCAATGGCAGACTTTCACGAGGTCCCCACGGAGGCGAAGGAAATCAAGAGAATCGTCCCGGAGCCAGTTCTTCAGCCTACAGTAGATGGCAGGCAGAGACTATCGTCCCAACCACCCGCCTCTACGACACCAGTGCTCAACGCAAAGAAGCCCCTTGCTCGTTCGCATTCTGCTGGTCCGCTCATGCTGCCCAACATGGTTGCAAGCGAACCCGCTGGCCCATCACCCGTCACACAAGCTGTCGTTTGTGAAGAGGAGGTGCCCCATTTCCAATTGCGCAACCCTCGACGCGGCCAGTCGACTGACGTCGTGGACATGGTGCCGGCTAGTGATCCCCCAGCCCCAGCCATGAGGGCAGGCAGGCCGAATCTGCCCGAGGCCACCATGCCACCCAGTGAACCGATTCTGCCTCCGCCTTCGTCACCCAACAACAGGTCGAACAAGAATATTGTCAAGAAGCACGCCATCAAGCAACGCTTGGAAGAAGCCATCATGAATGGCACGATGCCTCCATTCTGCAGTAATTGTGGTGCCATTGAGACTCCAACGTGGCGCAAGATCTGGGTTCAGGATCGCGATGGAGTTCCCGAGTATGTTGAATACTCGGAAAAGCCTGGCCGCATTACTGCCATCGAGATTCTGCAGCGTGATGAAAACGAGAAACCGACTCAGCATCGTGTCATCAAGAAGGGGCTTGGTCCAACGGACGACAAAACCAATTGGCAAGAACTGCTTCTCTGCAACCCTTGCGGTATCTGGCTGACAAAATGTAAAACGCACCGCCCTCGCGAGCGATGGGACAAGGATGCCTCTCGTCTGGGGCAAGAGCGCCGCAAGAGGGGAACTGGTCGTTCTAAAAAGAGCCGAGCCAAGGCAGATGGTATGCCCAATCCCACGTCCGAGGCCTATATTCACACAGACGCAATGGGTCCTCCTGAGCCTTCTTCGCCAAAGTATGGCCCCAGCGGTGTTTCCAACACCGCAATCGAGGGTTTGATTGCGGCGACTCAGGGCGCCTCATTCGCTACAGAGAGCAGTGCTATGGATACGCAATCTGTGCCTGGGTCGACACACTCTGCTGCAAGCGGCGATGGCACGGCTAGGAGCCCAATTGACGTCGAGCTAGATGAGGCCATGGGTACGACTAAGCGGCTCTTGTTCCCTTCACCGAGAAAGCCAGGCACACCCAAGGTCCTTAGCACGGTCGATGTTAACGTTGTCTTGACCGATGATATGTGTCGCCAGAACAAGGCCGTTGCGACTGAGAAGGAGAATATGCCAATCATCACTCAGGATGGCCTCCTTGAATGCGACGATCCGGAAGCCCTTTTCCGCAGTCCTGCGATTGCCCGTCCAAGCACGCCTCCGAACGCTAAGGCCGCGGCCGCTGCTGAACCTTTCAAGACTCCCACTCGTGCGACGCCCAGCCATCGACCAGTCACCAGAAGTGTCTCGAAATCTCTGCGCACCGTGCGTTCTGTCTCCTCGCCCAGCCAGCTCGCTCTCATGCAGGCTACCCCGACCAAGACGCCACGCTCAATACGAGGAGGTGCAGTAAGTCTAGCTCGCAGACGCAGCCCTCGAAACCACCAGAACGCATTCGACGTCTTTGACACCCCGATTTCGAGAACAATTAATCAACTGCTATCTGAACCGAATGGCTTTACCCTTGACAGCGAGTTGGACCTCAGTAACTTGCCTGCACTGGAAAGCAGCCACGACACCCTCTTGGAGTTTGGCAATCTTCTCAGCACCGACGCAATCATGCCGAGCTCACCTCCTAGAGATGGGTCGATCTCGTTTGATTACGACGCCTCTTGGGCTGAATGGAGCATGGACGCCCCAGCTCAAGCAGATAATGAGTAAATATTGCTGTCTGCTTTAATCTTTTTCATCATTAAGCGAATCACGAGCAAGCATCTACATCACACACACATACCATTGCTTTTATCATGGAGTTGAAGGATCTGGCGTTTTATAGCAAATGGAATTGCTTTAGGGACAGGATCGGTGATCCCATTTATTGGACTGCGAACATGGCGTAATAGAACAACTACCATTGCGTGTATTATTATGAAGCATCACACATTCTGGTCATTGAGATGTTTAAACTATTAGATTCAGGTCGTCAAAAAAGCTCAAATTTTACTCTCACAGTAGCGACTCGTTGTGACTGTCAGTGATTGCGCTCGACGAAATGGCGGGTAAGCTAGGACCTACTATTAGTAGGTAGTCAACGTGGGGTTTCAATTAACGCGGGTCAAAGACGCGTCTCGCCGCGTCCCACCCCACACCCAGACTCCTAGTTATTCAGAAGACTCTACCCATTACTGCGGGCGACGCACGTCGAAGGACTCTCGGTGTAGGCAACAAGGCGACGGACCGATTATTATACGATTCAGCAAGAAGAACTTCGCAACCCTCCTGGCCAGCTACGATAGCCACAGACGCGCCATGGCCGACACTGAGCTCCAGCGGCTCTTCTCCGCTGGCAAGGCCATCGAGCCCGACGTCGAGGCCGAGCTGCAGTCGATGATGCGCCTGCACAGCATCTCCGCCGAGGACCTTTTTTACAAGTGGGAGTCGTACTGCATCAAGCTAGACCTCGATGCCGGCGACGCCCTGACGCTCGCCCACGTGCGCAACCTCAAGCAGAGCATGCTGGACGCGCTGGCCAAGGCGGCCGCGGCGCCGGGCACGGCCGGGTCGGCCTCTGCCATCAAACCCAAGCCGGAGAGAAAGGCCGCGGCGACGCCGAGGGCCGCGGCCAAGGGCGGCCCGGGCGCGGGTGCGGGAGGGGACATGTACGGCATGCTGGACGGCCTGGTGCCGAGCACGCCGGCGACGAGTGCCAAGCTGAACAGGGCGGCGCCGGGCAGCGCGGGTGGAAGCGCGCTGCGGAGGAGGATGGAAACGTCCAAGATTTCGAGCTCACCGGTCGGGAGCATGGGCGACCAGCTCGCGGAGCTCAATGGCCAGCCGTGAGTCTAAAACACCCATACGTTTTTTAAGCAAAGGCAATTTGCATGTCTCGCAAGCGGCTAACTCGCCCGTTTTTTTTTCGGCTTCTCGCCAGAAACAGTGCCCCCATCTCGTTTAGCGACCGCCAGAACCCCGGCGAGGTCATCGAAGTCCTCAACGGGCAGCTCGCCTCAGCGGAGACGCCCGCGGTGCCGTACCCGGAGCCCCGCGTCAAGCTCACGGCGGCGTCGGACCAGAAGAAGATGGCGTACAAGCCGCTGGCGATGAAGCTGTCCGAGGCCAGCGAGATCCTCGACGACCGCATCGACGACGTGGCGACGCTCGTGCAGCAGCACCACAAGCTTGACGACGACGCGTTTGGCAACGCCGCCAGCCAGGGCACCACGGACATTGTCGCCGTAGGGCGCATCGCCTCCGACTCGGCCGAGGGCCGGCTCAACGCGGCGAGCCTGGTGCTCGAGACGTCGCGCCGCACCGGCATGGGCTTCCGCGTGCCCCTCCGGATGGACGCCGTGCCCGCCTGGAGCGTCTTCCCCGGCCAGATCGTCGCGCTGCGCGGCAGCAACGCGACGGGCGGCGAGTTCGTCGTCAAGGACATGCTGGAGATCCCGCTGCTGCCCAACGCCGCCTCGACGGCGAGCGCCATGGCCGTGCACGAGGAGAAGATGCGCGTGCGAGACCCGGACGCCATGATGGACGACGACAATGACGAGACCCCCGCCCCGCCGCTGAGCATCCTCTTCGCGGCCGGCCCGTACACGGCCGACGACAACCTCGATTTTGAGCCGCTGCACGCGCTGTGCGGCCAGGCGGCGGACACGTGCGCCGACGTGCTGGTGCTGGCGGGACCGTTCCTCGACGTGGACCACCCGCTCATCGCCACGGGCGACTTTGACCTCCCCGAGGAGGCGGCGGCGGCGGACCCGGACACGGCGACCATGACGACGGTGTTCCGGCACCTCGTGGCGCCGGCCATCGGCCGCCTCGCGGCGGCGCACCCGCACGTCACCGTCATCCTGGTGCCCTCGGTGCGGGACGTGCTGGACAAGCACGTCTCCTGGCCGCAGGACGCGATGCCGCGCCGGGAGCTCGGCCTGCCCAAGGCGGTGCGCATCGTGTCCAACCCGATGACGCTGTCCGTCAACGAGGTCGTCCTCGGCCTCTGCAGCCAGGACGCCCTCTGGGAGCTCCGCGCCGAGGAGCTGGCCAAGGCCGGCGCCGCGCTCCCGTCCGGCGGCGACCTCATGGCCCGCCTCTGCCGCCACCTCGTCGAGCAGCGCCACTACTACCCCGTGTACCCGCCCACGGACCGCGCCCGGCTGCCCCGCACGGGCACCCACGAGGGCCTCGCAACCGGCGCCATGCTCGACCTCAGCTACCTCAAGCTCGGCGAGATGGTCAATGTGCGGCCGGACGTGATGCTGACGCCAAGTGCGCTGCCACCGTTTGCCAAGGTATGAAACTCCCCAACCCCCCCGGCCCCCTTTCTCCGAAGTGGAGGGAAATGGCTGTAGATACTGACAAACCGTGGGGGAAACTTCAGGTCGTAGAGAGTGTGTTGGCAATCAACCCCGGATACCTGTCCAAGCGGCGTGGCGCCGGCACGTACGCACGCATGACGTTGCACCCGCCCAAGATTGAGGGCGACGGCTTACAAAGTCACCGCGTCTTTGAGCGCGCAAAGGTGGAAATTGTGCGGATATAAAGGGAAAGCATTTGGGAGCGATGCGTTTGTGCGGGTATGCATTTTAATCTTAGCTTGGGAGAGGGCAAAAGGGGGGGAAGTCCCTGGAACATTGGGTATACAAAATCGGCTTCGGTGTTGTCTTTTTGTCTTTTGAAATGGAAAGATCTCCAGCTTTCTTCCTTTTTTCTTTTCCTTCTATTCAGCATGTTCCTTTTGACATGGTACAGGGGCGCTAGATAATGAACACGAAAAAAAAATTACCTTATTTTGATATATGAATACACAGCAGGACTACCGGTCCGCTTCTACTCTCCGTCGCTTATCGTCTCCACGCCCGCGTGACGTGCTTCTTTTCCTGCTCCCGCGATGCTCGTCCCTTTCCCTCCGCGGTGACCTCGACCGCGACCGTCTCTTGTCGCCGCCCCCTGCGTCGCGGTGCCGCCTCTCCCCCAGCGGCATCGCGTTTGCGCCCCGTCCGCCCGCGTCGTCGTCGGGCCGGAAGCGCTCGTCGTCGGGCCTGAACCTGTCGTCCTCGAACCGGCCTCCGCCACCGCGCCCGCCGCCGCCACTACCGCCCCAGGATCCCGTGTCCTCGCTGCGCATGTCCTTGTATTTCGTGGCGCCCTTGCGCCCGAGCTTCGTCATGTCGCGGCGCTGGAGGTACTCGGGGAGGGCCTCGCGGTTGCGCACGTCGTCGGCGATGCGCGCGCCCATGAGGTCGCGCTGCAGCAGGCCCGCGGCCTCGGCCTCGTCGCGGAAGAAGGCGCCCTTGTGAAAGTACTTTTGCATGTAGCCCATCTTGCCCTTGCCGTCCTTGTCCTGCTGCTGGCGGGCCAGGAACGCCTCGTCCTCGGCCGCGCGCTCCTCGGCTGTCAGGTTCCGGCGGCGCTCTACCTCGGCGAGCTCCTTCTCGCGCTCCTCGATGGCGACGCGCGCCCTCTTCAGCCGCTTCAGCTCGCGTACCCGCCATGCCGCCTCCTCCGCCTCGGGGTCCAGCCCGTCTGTCGTGTCCACGTCCGAGGCCGCGTCCTCGTCGTCGTCCCAGTGCTTCTTGCCCGCAGCTCGCGCCGCCAGATCCTTCTTGATCTGTTCCTCGACGAGCTCGTCGGCGGCCTTCCTTCTCGCCGCCTCCTCGGCGAGTCGCGTCGCCTCCTCTGCCTCGGCTTGTGTCTGGCCGTTGGCGCCGGCGCCTCGCTGGCTCTTGGGCACAAATTTCGGTCGCATCATCATTCGTCGTGGTGCTTCTTCCTCGCTGCTCTCGTCCTCTTCGGATGACTCTTCTTCCTCGGATTCGTCGTCGTCGTTGTCCTTGGGGTCGTCTGCGCCGCTCTCTTCTTCGGTCACGAAGCCTTCTTCCGCGGCCAGTCGCTCTGCTTTCTCTGCGGCCAGCCGCCGCGCCTCGGCAGCTTTCGCTTCTTGCTGGCGTGCATTAAGATCCACCTTGCTCAGGTTGCTGACAATCTTGCCCGCGCTGGCGGCCTTGGGCGGCGGAGGGATGGCGGCCGGCGCGGTGGTTGCTTCATCAGCGTCGCTGTCGCTGTCGGATGAAGAGTCAGCCCCCGTATTCTTTCCAGCGCGATGCCGCGAAGGCTTCAGCGGGTTCGCTGTCATGCGCTTCGGGGGCATTTTGCGACCGAGATTCTGTTTGTGAAAGTGACTGAAGGTTTTCGAAGTGGAATCATCGTCGCGCAGGTAAAATCGCCACTAGTTAGCAGATCGCGCTCTTATCAGATAAGGCTACCCTGTACTCTACTCATCATTTGCTTCGGCAGTTTGCTCTCCTCTGCCCAGCGAAGGGGGTATTTCCTTGTCAATCAATTCGTGACTCCTATCTAGTATTTTCCTTTCCTGGATGCTGCCCCGAAAATTGATGTAGATTTTGTGGGCTGACCAGCTTATTGTCTACCTTCAGCTGTGACGCTGTCATAGACAGACTCTGGTGAATCACTACCCCGCCACCAGCCTATGCCATCTACCTTAACCTTACTCTCGCAACTACTCAGTAAACTGAGCGGTCAACAAACGTCGACGCACCTCTCGAACCAATACAACAATGACCGACCGCACAGTGGTGGTTACCGGAGCTACTGGCCTTCTTGGCCGACAAGTGTCTCGTGCTTTCCGCAGAAAGGGATGGAACGTCAAAGGCATAGGCTACTCCCGAGCTGATGGAGTTGATATACTGAAAGTAGATCTTGGCAACGCCAGTGAGATAAACAAGCTCATAGAAGACACATGGTGAGTAGATCTATTTCAAAAAGACATGTTGCGTCACGCATCACTAAAGTCATTCAAAATTTTAGCCCAGAAGTTATTGTTCACTGTAAGCTACCCCTTCCTTGATCGCCTACACTAGGTCATCGACATTTACGCAGAGTGACCAGCTGACCAGGTCCCAAGGCGCGGCAGAGCGTTTCCCCGACAAGGTCGAAAAGGATCCCGAAGGAGCCAGGAAACTCAACGTGTCAGCAACGTCCTGGCTGGCAGAAGCCGCAGCGGCCAAGAATGCCTTCTTAATTTACGTTTCGACTGATTATGTGTTTCCCGGAAAGATTGGGGAAGCCCCGTACGAGGCGGATTCAGATCCAAATCCACCCAATCTGTATGGCCAGACGAAGCTGGATGGCGAAAAAGCGGCCCTGGCGGCGGGTGGCGGCAAAGCCGGATCGGCAGTGGTACTCCGCGTCCCGGTGCTGTATGGATCAGCAGAGACGCCGACAGAGAGTGCAGTCAATGTGCTGCTCGATGCCGTCTGGAAGTCTCAGACAGAAGACAAGAAATTTAAGATGGACCACTGGGCTCCGCGGTACCCAACAAATACTGAAGATGCAAGCCGAGTGTGTTACGGTATGTCTCATGAAAAGAATGCTCTTTTTTTCTTTTTTCTTTTTCTTCTTGTACGTGTTGCTTCGCGTGCACGTGCGTTAGCTTCACCGTGTTCCGCAACAGAGTACTCGGGGCTGCAGAGAGTCATGAGGCAACGGCTACAGCATGCAGGAGCGAGGCCATTCTCTTCGATTGTGCAGATACGAAAGCTAATACGGGCCGCATGTAGATATTGCGGAGCACTACCTGAGTGCTTCTGATCGAGCCTGCCTGCCGAAGATCTTACAGTTTTCCAGTGAAGACCGGATGACCAAGTATGAGATGTGTCAAAAGTTTGCGGATATCATGGGCTTGCCAACGGACAACATTGAGCCAAATACAGAAGGCAATGATCCGAATGCATCCGTTCAGCGTCCTTATGATACCCATCTGAGCACCAAGACGCTCAAGAGCTTGGGCATTGACCTATCTACGTGTGATTTTACCGCATGGTGGAGGCGCGAGCTGGGAGCGTTCCGCAAATAAACATGACAGATTGCCAGTAACGGGATCATGTCAAAATCTCCGGGTCTGCAACATGGGGTAAGCCTGGCAGGATCACCTGCCACTCATGTGTCTATGGGGAGGCAAGAGGCTGTGGTGAGGGTAATCTATACTGGAATGAATGTGCATAAGTCGGGAAATTATTTAGCCACCATGACAGCGGCAGGCAGCGCGCAAAACCGCGACCCTTCCGATCTTGGCAGCTGCTAGACTCTTAGTACCTGGGAAAAGGAACGTTGAGCTTATTACAGTGCAGTGGCCATTGCAGTGCGGTCTCGGGTCGTGGTTTCACCCTGCCAGCCAGAACTGCATGTCTTTGCCACTCATTTCCGGCCGGTTCTACGCTCACCTCAGCTTCTGAAATAGAACAGTGTGCCATGCAAGCTGCAGATTCCCGTCGTGATCAACCAGAAGTGAACCAGGAATAGTATATCGAGCAGCCCAGATGTGGAGGACGCGGCTTGGCTGCCGATGCGGCACGCCGAGCTTGCAGGCATTGCCAGCCGTGGGAGGCGGCACCGTGGCAGGCAAGCAGTTGGCAGACTGGCAGACAAGCAGAGTACGAGGACCCATTGCTTTTTGTGTTCATTTCCCGGCGACTATCTGTTTTAAATGTTTTTCCTTTCTAATGAGATGCATAGCTGAGCTGCCACTACTCGCGGGTAGACTCCGCCACAGCATCGCAATAGCGTCCCAGAGGGCGGGGCATTTCAACTCTTCTCCCTGCGCCCAGCATCGTTGCTTTTGCCCTTGCTATGAGGCCACGCCACGCTACTACCAGTAAGGTACCAGGGCATCATCGGGGCATCAGGGGTCCCCTTCACCAATCGACTTACTGGGTGGCTAGTGTCTGACTAGTCAGAAAAGAACCTAGGCCTTGTCTGCCTGTCAAACAGCTGGAATGTACTCCGTAATCCTCACAGATTAAATAGCAGTGGTCTGCCGCTGGCTGGTGGGACCAGCGGCTTAAGCAGTGAGACAAGGTGCGCGTACACCCCAGAGCTTGGCTTTGGGTCAATAATATTGCGCCTCTGGAATCTTGATAGCGATAGTGGAATCATAATAATGATCAAGTTAATAACAGGCCAACATCCTTGGTAACGGCCCGCGTGCTCTCTTCGAAGTTTATGCTGGACGGCACCGATTGCACTCGACAAGGTTTGTTTTCTGACGTTCGGTGCTCTTTTCTTCCCTTGCTTCCCTTGCTTCCCTTCTATTTACATCTGTTCTCGTACGATTTCTTTCCTCGAGCCTGGGTTTAGCTTCCTTTGTACACGTGGAGACAACTCCTCTGTATACTTGGCCACATAGCCCCCCTCACTCTTCAATCTTACTGCCAGTCTATCTCGAATCAGACGACAAATCGATGCAAAGGGATCGGTTCTGCAGCTGCATTTCTTCTACTCAGAAAACGCCTAAACGCCTTCGCCCTATTCTGACGAAACGCGGCCTTGAAACGGGTCTGTGACCAATATATACCGGATACTGTAGGCCGCCGATTTTGTTTTCTTTTCGAGCAGAAGAGTGATCCCCGGCGGAAGCAAGCCCAAGCTTCAAGCTTAGGGACATTTCAATCACAATGGCGACAGAGACTGCCCCGGAAGAAATTCCCCAAACTGCTTCACGATATCGCATGCTTCGCGGCAAAAGCATCTCTTCGCCACGAGCTCTCGATGTCTTTTGCGACGACGACAAACCGCAAGAATCAGCAATTCGCAGGCTGCGATCGAGCAGTGTACACACTCTAAAAGCCTTTCGAGGCGACAAAAACGCGCCTGAAGTTCCCGCACTGCCACTTACGCCGAAGTCCATCAACATCCCTCTGCCATTAAAACTCAAGAATCGTGATGACGGCAAAGGAATAGAAACTGCCACCAAAACTCAAAACACTGATGGAGTCCATGAGATTCACTTGACGGAACCGGTTTATCAGCCGCCCCTGTCACCTTTGCAGAAAACAAAGACCATATCGAAGCGACTGATTTTCGGCAAGAAAGAGGCTGAGCAAGAGTCGCAGCCAATTGCTGAGCGTCTGGAGGTCGAGACGCCCACCCAGCCTCAAAATACAGATGCCATCGATGGAAATCACTTGCCCGAACCGGTTGACGAGCCGCCACTGTCACCTCTGCAGAAAACAAAGACCATATCGAAGCGACTTATCTTTGGCAAGAAAGAGGCTGAGCATGAGCCGCAGCCAATTGCTGAGCGTCTGGAGGTTGAGGCGCAGCGCAGTGCTGCTGAAAAGAAGAGACAGGATCTTGCACCACTCCAAGTAACGGCCGTCCCGCCCTCACTCAAGTCAAAGACGTCGCTTTTTGGTCTGTTCTCTAGAAGCAAAAAGCTGGCGACAGCTACACAAACGGCGATACCAACGACACACCCGGACACACCCAGCTCCTCCGCTACAACTGTTTTCACAAGTCGGACGAATAGCTTGGAGACGACATCAAACCCCGACAGTGTAAAGTTTCCCGATCCTGTCGATAAACTGACCCCAACCACTACGCATTCACTGGAGTCCTCTCCCACGGTCCACATGTCGCAAACCTTTGAGCGCGTGAGTGCCAATTCCCTGCTCTGTAGTATCAAAGCTGACCAGAACTCAAAGCGTGTCGCCGTACGATGCCAGTCCTCGACCATCAACCTCCCCGTTTCTGCCGAAACAAACGCCATGGACATCTTGTTGATGGCCTCGACCATGATGCGCCACCACATCGACCCCGCCAGTAGCGTTGTGGTTGAGTCGTATCTCATGCTGGGACTTGAACGTCGCCTGAGACGCTATGAGCGTATCCGCGATGTAATGAACACCTGGGACAAGGACCATGAGAATTCGTTGTTGATTCTGAGCTGCCCCGCTTCTATGAGCGACCATGATCTCGATCTTGATGCCGTTCCCAACTCTACTGAAACACCGCCTGGCTTCACTCTGCAGATGTACCAATCTTCGCGTCCTGGGAAATGGAATAAGCGTTGGATTACCTTGCTTGAGAACGGTCAAATATACTCTGCCAAGACAGCCGATGCGCTACCTGGCGACGCTACGTGCATCCAACTCTGTCACCTGGCAGATTTCGACATTTACTCACCCAAGGAAACCGAAATTCGACAAAGTGTCAGGCCACCAAAGAAATTCTGCTATGCGATTAAAAGTCAGCAGAAGAGCACGCAGTGCCCTGACGAGGTCAACTTTGTGCACTTCTTCTCCACAGACAATGAAGAGACTGCTACACAGTTTTACGAGATGGTACACAGTTGGCGAAGCTGGCTTCTTGTCGCCAGGAAAATCGCCCTCGACCGGAAAATGAATGCCCCCGCGCCTCAGATCACATTCGACTCAGGCATCAGCCCTGATGCCTTGTGTGGCGAGGCCAAGGCCGATTTAGAATCGCCTAGTGTAAATTCACCCATTCGCATTGGGGCTTTCGAGCCGCTTCTTGACCTGGACAATATCCCCAAGCTGGCAGAAGAAGCGAGAAAGCTGCTGCCACTTTATCCACCAAAGCCCGCTGTCGCGGAAACGAGGCTCGAGGCATGTCCGCCGCCATCCGACCACGCAGCACCATCCACGCCAACCTCCAACACCGAGGATCAGCCTGTCCAGTCAAATCCGAAAGGACCTGAGACGGAGAACTGCTCTGGGTCGTCTCCTAGCTCGATGTACCACACTTCACCTGGTCCTATCGGGGTTGATGCCTCAAAGGGCAGCTCTGAGGCCAAAGAGACATCACGAGAATTCGATGGTTTCATATTTGACGTCCCGGAAGAGAACCAAAAGCCGGAACCAAAATCTTGGTTTCCCTCTGCTGCTGAACATACCGCGAAGCTACGTAAAGACGAGCCTCCCCTTGTGTTTCGGCGGCCAGCAACTGCAGATGCCACGCTGCACAACAATCAACGGCGGGGAAATCCGCCACCGCCAACCAGCGCGCGCTTCCTGGAGCTGCCGAGGCCATTTGAGCAGTTCGGGATCCCGCCACCAAAGCATGGATCTAAGCCGGCGCCCATCTACAAGTTACCCGGGACACCAATGATTCCTTCTGCACCGAGAGCTCGCCCCTTGCCGCGGGCCAACTCGGGTGTCCCTGGTGACGGAGAGCCACAACATGCCATGAGGCCGCGCAGTCGTTCCACGGCTATGAGTGGCTCTAATAGGCGTCACACGGCGGGCAAAATGCCACCGGTGCCTCCTCTTCCCAACCGATCTATGGTTAGAGACGCACCGTCTCAAGCGTCGCGGGCATCGTTGCCCCCCCAGCCTCTGTATCCGCCACCGCAGGTACCTGCATCACAACCGTCCTCTGAAGAGCAGAGTTAGGGTTGGGAGACAGTAATCTCATTTCCTTTGTCACTCTACATACAGCCCATGGTTGCTGCTGTACCTTTTCTCTTCTGTAACATGGAGTTTTTCTGCTTTTGGTCATCGGTGTTGGGTTTGGAAGTGGATCAACGTGTACAATGACTGGTTTCTCCCCAAGTTTCTTAATATTTGTGAGCTTCCTGAGACCAGATTACTGCGCGCGGTCGCATCTGCCTTTGTAGTATAATATTACTAGCCTTGAATAATTGGAAATCCATTTCCGTGACTTGGAGCTAGCCACTGCACTTCGATGACTTTCTTTAACTTGTAGACCCAAGTGATGGTTAGATTCTGATTCATATAAGATCGGTCCATAATTTTGCCTTACATGCGAATTTGAGGGCGACCACGGACCTACAAGAATGGACAGTGTGTATCACAGTGTGGAAAAGCCTCACACTGTAAGCGACGCGCTCCTGTCCAATCGCGACAGCTTCGCTAACGGCGGGCATGTTTTGGGTTGCCAAGAACTACATCAAAACAAAGTCCGGCCTCAGCTGTAGACAGAGCTAATTCAATCCGGTCAAACTTATTGCAGCCTCTTAAATCGAACCGCCTATTTTGACGATTTTCTCATTTGGCTACGGCTGGTGTACAACTGTAAGGAATACGATGGCGCTCACAGCTCACGAGCTTGCGCAGCTGCGAATCGCACTGCAAGATGCAGTAGTAAGATGCTCAGAGCGCTGTTTATACCAGTCGGCAAAGTGGTACAATTTGTCTTTGGCCTCCGACATCATCAGAAATTCGTGGCTAATTCTACCATAGGGCGGCAGAGCTCTTGACATCTCTTCCCGAACCAACAGAGGAGGAGCTGCAAGATGAAGACGCCGAGCAGCCGCATTTGTCTCCTGTGTTCCTGCCAAATCAGGACCCGGAGGAGGCACAACTTGAATCCAAGGAACTCAGCAAGTACCTTCTCGCCAAGTCGCTCTTTGACTGCCGCGAGTATGATCGCTGCGCCGCAGTCTTTCTACCGGAGTCTCTCTTCTCAACCGTGCTCACTTCGAACGCGAGTGTGGGGGGCTCGCCTAGAAAGAGCAAAAGGAAGGCGAAATTGTCAGAGACTGGCTCGGCTGCGCCTCTGCCGCAGATCAGCCAGAAGAGCCTGTTTCTTGCCCTCTACGCCAAGTTTCTCTCTGGGGAGAAGCGCAAAGCTGAAGATTCCGAGATGGTGACCGGGCCGCAGGACCTCGGCACGGTTGTGAACAAGCAGCTCCTCGCAGTGGGAAGCTATCTGGCGTCGTGGTTTGAAGCAAAGACTGTGGACAATGAAGTTGTTGGAAGTCAGGGCTGGCTAGAATATCTGTGTGCTGCCCTGCTTACCCTCTCCACCTGAGAATGCTAACATTTATCTCAGATACGGTATGGTACTTGCCAAAGAAAAGAACGATAAAAGAGCACTGGGATTCTTTTTGCAGAGTGTTCACAAATTCCCCATGAATTGGGGCTGCTGGCTAGAAATCACATCTCTAACCTCAAGAAGCGAAGACGTACGTACCCTGTGATTCATGAAAGAAAAAAGCTAATCTCAGCTAGTTGGATCGCATATCTCGACATTGCCCGCAGAATATAATGTCATACATGTTTCATCTACATACATCGCTCGAACTCTATCAACACTCAGCTGCTCTGGCTAATTCCCTCGAGCAACTTATGAGCATTTTCCCAACGTCGTCTTTCCTTCTCACCTGTAATGCGTTGCTTGCCTATCACGAAAAGGATCTTCTGCTTGCAGAGCAACACTTTAGCCGCTTACTATCTTTACATCCGCATCGACTAGATTCTCTGGACCATTACTCCAATATTCTCTACGTTCTGAACCTCCGGCCAAAGCTCGCATTTCTGGCGCATCTATGCTCCAGTGTCGATAAGTTTCGGCCAGAAGCTTGCGTTGTTATCGGGAACTACTATTCGCTACTATCCATGCATGAGAAAGCTGTCCAGTATTTTCGTCGCGCGTTGACATTAGACAGAACTTGCCTGTCCGCCTGGACATTGATGGGCCACGAATATGTTGAGTTGAAAAACACGCACGCCGCAATTGAATCATATCGACGCGCAGTAGATGTCAATCGCCGCGATTACCGTGCCTGGTATGGCCTGGGCCAGACTTACGAAATGCTTGAGATGCATACGTACTCACTATGGTACTACAAGAAAGCGGCGGGGCTGCGGCCGTGGGATGGCAAGATGTGGATGGCCGTCGGATCATGCTTGCAGAAAATGGGAAGAGACCGCGATGGAATCAAGGCCTTGAAACGTGCGCTTCTCGCTGATGCATACTACGATGCGGGCAGCAGCTTTGGTGATAGTAATGGTTTTGGCTCACACGCGGCTACGGCACATATGGATCCTGAGATTCTTTTACAGATTGCAACCATGTATGAGCAACTTGGGGAGGAAGAGGAAGCAAAATCGTATATGGAGCTTTGCGTAGGTCAAGAGGATGGCGGCGGCCCGGCTGGCCGAGACGCAGATGGTTCGGTAATTGACCCGTCCCGTACCGCGCGTAACAACTCACCAGGGGGGTCCGATGATGGCGAGCACGAGGAAGGGCGCAACGAAGGAACTGGAGTCACGGCCGCAACTAGCAAGGCGCGAATGTGGCTTGCCCGTTTCGCCATGCGCACCTCGGATTATACTGTCGCCCACCGGCTCGCAACGGAGCTTTGCCAAGACGGTGTTGAGGTTGAGGAGGCCAAGGCTTTGGTGCGTGAGGTCCGCTCACGTATGGATGCTTCAGGAGGAATATTTACCTGAAAAGAGCTAGCAATAGAATCAAAAGACAAGTCATGATAGCTGCCGAAACCTGTTCAATGGTCTGACCTTTCTAATGCACTGTCAATCTATTCAGAATAAGGAAGTGCCGGATGGTATGCATGCTGCTTTCCTGGAGCGATACCACCCATCAGAACTTTTCATGACAGCTGCATTATGTCAGGGCAAGTGCGTCTCCCTCAACCTCACCTAAGTGACAGACGGCTTACAGCATTTAGCCCACGAGTGGAAGGGGGAGTGAATACTGCTGTTGACCCTTTGCCAGCGTGTCTCAATGATCAGGTCTGACATTGTAGACCAGGACAGCGAGCCTCGTTGGTATCCGGCGGCGCATAGCGGCTGCGATACTGTCTTTGAAACCCATGTCGGCTGAAATATAGCATAGTAAAACCTGAATAAGCACAAAGCAATGTTGCCTAAAATTAGAGATTTGATCAACGCATCTGAGAGAAAAGGTGAAGACTTGAAGAAAAAAAAACCCCTTGACTTGAATATTAACCTCCACTAAAGATATTGACCGTACTAATACAAGGTATAGTCAACAAAATCTCTTTCCAAAAGAGTAATTAAATAGAAGTGAATGTCTTTGTCCTAGAATCAAATCATCCAAATAACTCCAGACACGTGCCTTCCAAGATTACTAGACTCCCACGTCTGAGCGAGACTCCTCCGTGGACCCCTAGAAGCATCACAGCAAGGCACGGCACAGTTCCCTCGTGACTTCTGGCAGCATTTACAGAGCCAGGGCGGCGGCGGCGGCGACGACCAGAGCGCCAACACCAGCACCGAGACGGCCAGCACCGGCAGTAACGGTGGGAGGGTTGGTGGGCTCGACAGTAGGAGGGTTCTGAGTAGCAGGGGGGTTGCCGGTAGGTGGAGGGTTAGAAGCGGGAGGGGGGTTGCTGGCCGGGGGGTTCTGGGTACCAGGAGGAGGAGGTGGCACCTTGGTGGCGGGAGGAGGAGGAGGAGGAACGTTGGTAGCGGGAGGAGGAGGAGGAGGAACGTGGGTAGCTGGAGGAGGAGGAGGAGGAGGAACGTTGGTAGCGGGAGGAGGGGGAGGAGGAGGAGGCACGTTGGTAGCAGGAGGAGGAGGGTTGACGCCAGTGGTGGTGATGGTGCAAGGGCAGTCTTTGAGGGCCATGTCAGTACACGATAACACGCCTAGAGTCTGTGAGAGTGAAGAGTCAACATACCAGTGACAGTCAGGGTGCAAGCCTCGGTGACAGTGATTGTCTTGTTGGCGTGAACGGGAATCAGGGTAGGGCCCTACGATGCTGATGTTAGTCGTTGATGTTCACTCGGGGCGTCCATGACGATAGGCGAGAGCGAGAGCCTGAGACGGTGTTTTTCAAGCACATCACTGCGCGGTCGACACTTTGGGCGAGACATACAGGGCAGTAAGTGGTGAATTCAGAAACGACGGTGGTGTAAGTGTGGGTGGTGACGTTGGTGCCGTTGTGACCGTGGTGGTAGTGGGCGGCAGCGCCAGCAGCGAGAGCGAGAAGAGAGAACTTCATGTTGACGATTTCGGTTGTTTTTTCTCGTGGTTGGTGTTGTAGTGATTGTTGTTGAAGCGAATGTGGTGATCCAAGTCGGACGGAATTCGTACAAATTATCAAAACAATATATTCTGTGAGGAGAGAGAAGAGAAAAAGGCCATATTTCCCCGGGGACGCGGATGCTCTTTGTAGTTGACGTCTGGTGGAGTCGCGATTGGGCAGTGCGGACCGGATGCAGCCAAAAAAAAATTAAAGAAGAAGCTGTTTATTTCAGAGGACAATAATAGAATAAGGCTCAGTAAGCGGCTCGTTGGGCGAAGCGACGTCCATGGATCGATGATGCGAGGCGTGTGGTCGCCGGATGCGGATACACCTACGATTGCGGATCCTGGGAATGGCTTCGGTGTAAGTCCCACGCCCTCCCCCACGCAACAGGCGTGCCTGCAGCTAGCGGGCTATGTGGTGTGAGGGAATTTGCAGGCAAGAAAGAGAAGAGAGGAAAGAAAAAAAAAAAACAGCCAGCGCATTGGCTTCCTCGTAAAGGGAAAGCGTCGTTCTCTTCTCGCCCACAACACCCACCATTCTCGATGTTGCTGAAGCAAGTAATGGGGCAGTGAACCAGGCGATGCTGATAGGCGGAGATGTCGTTTGGCTGGACGGTGTGGATGAGCCCGGCTCAAGTAGGCGAAAACTTTAAAAAGAAAAAAAAAGTTCTGTCTATGAAGGGAGGGATGGCTAGGTAGGTAACATATGAGCAACTTGAAAATGGAAGTGATGCAAATTGTGAGCGTGGCTGATTTGGTACATTTGGATGCGTCGTTCTCCTCTGCCAACATTTTGTAGCATTGATTACAAACGCCAATGTGCCTTTATCGGCTCTGTAGCCATTGTTCATCGCTAAATTGGAGAGCCATCGGGCCAAGCCTAACAAAACTAGTGAATACAAAGCAACAAGCTAGCACACAGACGAGGGGACACCGGCGCCGTCGGAGGTGCTTCCTTGGCCCTATTGGCGGGCCCCCGTATACGCGGTGGAGGAGGCCCGGCTTTGTTGTAGCTCGCCTTCCGTCCGCGGCCGCTTTCTGCAAGGCACCATCTTGCCCTAGCAAAGACAAGAGGCGGGGCGGCTCCTACCAGCCAGGCTGCCAGGCAGCCAGGGTTGGTGACAGCTGGTGGGGGAAAAGATGTAAAGTCCGAGAAACAGGCGAGCAAAACTCAGCGGATCGTATTCAGGCTGTGTGGCCGCGCCCCATCATCAGCCCATTGAGCGCTGCTTCTACTTACGGGACTGGTCTACTTACTTATCCGTTCAGGAACACGATGCGGCCTTGCTCTTCCTGACTTGATAAGGTGCACCTTCGGTCGCATGCATTGGAATCTCATGGTTTTCCTTTCACTTGCGACTGCTAGCAGGGCGAACAGTACTATGTACATAACTCACTTGTTGGACAAGTCTTGGACTGCATCTCTGATACGCCGCCACCTTGTGCGGTGCGGCTTGCAAGCCCCAAAACGGAACACGAGGCGCCGGTGGAAAAGGCTCGTAGGGCGTCGGGGGGTGTGAGCCATGGTTCGAGTTACTCTTGCCAAACCAGCTCGACAAGGCGACGAGCTAAGCATGGAAACGGACATGGCTGGATAGCGCCAGGTCAGAAAACTCTCTTTTCTGGGGCTGGACCTACATGTCATTGGCTCATGACATGCTGAGCTCTCCATATCAGCTCGAAGCTAATGGAAACTGGGTTGCTGTTCCGTTGCTAGGCTCCGGAGAGGAGAGGAGGAGGGCCAAAAGAGGCTCGCCAGCTTTCTCGTAGGATCAGCCTGTTTGAATGCGACACCTATTGCAGCAGAGTTTTTCATTTTGCGAAAAAGAAGATTTTCTCTCGAGTTTTCGGTTGTTATTCCCATAGCCTTCTCCCCACCAATAGACTGCTTCCGGCACCCCATTTAAAAAACGGTGACGTAGGGCCAGGCAGGATAGTGAGACCACGCCTGCCATGCTGTCAGCATTCCAATAGATATCATCGTTGGCAAAATGGAGAGACTGGAGCCTTGTTCTCTTGGCACAGCCAGCTGAAGTTCCCTGCCGAGCTATCCATAGTTGTCGTCGCAGCCGCAGAATATTGCGACAGACATAGATAGAGGGAAAGAGAATGGTAATTGAAGCTCTCCGACTGGGCTTTTTCAGCCAGAATCTAGGTGCCGGAAATGCGCATTACTGGTATACCCCTTCAAAGACTTGTTGATATGCGCCTCCAGGGTGTCTCACGTGTATAGACTAACTCGGGAAGGTCCCTTGACGTATCTTGTGTAGATCTGTCAATGGCAAGCTGCAGACAGCAATAGCAGCTTTTGAAACGCTAAGTTTACGGCAACCGCAGGATCGTCGGCATGGACGGCATAGACGGCATGGCTTGGGATTTGCATGCATGCATATATGGCATGGGCCATGAGGCACACCACACACTCACTATTCGCTCTGGTTGATGCATTTGTATGTCCTGATGCCTGACAATTCTAGCGCCGTAACGCAATAACGCTATCGCAGCTAACAAATCCCATCGACATTTCCGGCCGACAAAGTACCGTTGTCAACCTTTCCCATTACCTGTCGGCGCAGAGTGGCGGGGCCACGACTACATTGAGTGCGTCTAGCGCGACCTTTCTTTCGCCTTATTAACTCAAAAACGACCTGATAGCTAATGGCATATGTGCAGACTAAAGACGGAGCCAGATTGAAAGCATCGTGCCGAAGTTCTTTACCTATTGCGAACCTCTGATCACTCACACCTTGGGATAAATCATAGGATATGGTAGTGACGACTGGCCATCGGGTAAGGACATGAACAGAAGAATTTTCACACATCAGTTATACAAAGACAAAGCCGCTGTGCGCCAGTGTGTCCTATCATCTTCGGTATGACCAGAAAGGCAGCAAAGCAGACACACTTCACGTTCCAATTCTACAGTCACACACTGACCTACACGCAATAATCAGATGACTGGCGGGTGGTTGCGGAAATGACCGCCACTAGGTAGTGGCTTAGACCCGGACTCGGGAATTGATCTTCAGGCAAAACCTTGAAATTATTGTGCAGCTTAACCGTGGGAGGCCATCTAGCATTCCAGTGCTCATTCCAGGACCCTATCCCTGGGCGCTCGCACGACCAGAACTACGTCATTTCCCGTCTATCAACGGATATTGCTGTCTCAGTATGTCTCAAACAAACCAAAGAATGCATTGTTGCCATACAAAGTCCGGGTTTCGTTCTTTTTGACCGTGAAGCACCGTCTACTGGCGGACCAAGCTTACCATGCAGGATGGAAAGTATTGATGGTGGTAGCAAGCTTTCAATGTGATTCGCGCCGCCATAATATCGTCGTGGCAAACAGTTGCAACTAGCCCAAACTCGCCGCATTCAGCGTGCGCTGCAAAATCTGTTGCTAGATGCGAGCTTGGCCTCCTACCTAATGCGTCGATGGCGATGCGGGCCGTCGTTTGCTTGCGCTCAGGGTATGCCCAAACGACTGTAACGTAGTAAGCCTGGGAGATGACGTCGTGGCATGCCTTGATGCCCAAAGGTGGCCGCAATCACGACTAATCTGGGTTGAAGTTTGGAAAAGGCTCGTGATCTCCTAAAAGAGTTGCTGTTTTGCATTCAATCTCTTCTTTGGCCTCTCTAACGGGATAGGGCAGCCCAGACACTAGCGTAATTCGCAGATCCGAATACGCTATGCGATTCTTCTTTTTCTTTTTCGGTTCTATCCTTTTCACAAATCGGATAACGACTGTACCGAGAGCAGACGTCACCGCAACTTTTGTCGGCTCAGCAATCCTTGTTTTCTGTATGGCTGGAGTTGAAAAGACTGCGAAAGTTCTTCGAGAAAACCCGATGCTCGTGTAACGACTCCCGCTACTTGCCGCGCCCTTGGAGGGGAACCAGCGAGGGGGACCCCTGGTGTAGTGGGGCTATCAGATAAGGTACTTGTATTTGCAGCAATTACACCACTCATTCCCATGTACTTTTATCACGTGGAGGGGTCAGAACCGTGCGATAAGCCGTGATGCCCAACAAACAGCCTTCATTTCTTTACCGCCCCCGCATTGCACTCCCATTGTCTTTGTATTTAAAGCTGCGAAGTGATCATCTTTCTGTTTTGTCTGGTACCGAATCAAATCAGACAAGATGCCTGCCGAAACCACCACTCTCCAGGAGTTTGAGAGCATCTATCCCAAGCTCTCGGCCGCCATTCTCGATCATGCCAAGTCCTACAAGCTCCCCCAGGGGGAACTGGACTGGTTCAAGCGGGTATGGAAGATTTGAGTCGTACTGCCAGTACTGTACCATGTACTAACATGCAAGTAGAACCTCGAGATTAACCCTCTTGGTGGTAAATGCAACCGCGGCATGTCCGTTCCCGACTCCGTCTCTCTCCTCCTCGGCGAGAAGCTCAACGAGGAGCAATACTTCATGGCTGGAACCCTGGGCTGGATGACGGAGCTTCTCCAAGCCTTCTTTCTTGTCTCGGACGATATCATGGACGGCAGTATTACCCGTCGTGGTAAGCCTTGCTGGTACCGCATGGAGGGTGTCGGCATGACGGCCATCAACGACGCCTTTATACTCGAATCTGCCATCTACATCCTGCTCAAGAAGTTCTTTCGCTCCCACCCTGCCTACATTGATCTCGTCGAGCTCTTTCACGAGGTGTCGCTGCAGACCGAGATGGGTCAGTTGTGCGATCTCCTGACCGCCCCCGAGGACAAAGTCAACCTCGACAACTTTTCCATGGAAAAGTACCAGTTCATCGTCATCTACAAGACTGCCTACTATTCTTTCTACCTTCCCGTCGCCCTCGCTCTCTATCAGCTAAACCTCGCTACACCTAAAAACCTCAAACAGGCTGAGGACATTCTGATCCCGCTAGGCGAGTACTTTCAGGTCCAGGACGACTACCTCGACAATTTTGGTCTGCCCGAGCACATTGGCAAGATTGGCACCGACATCAAGGACAACAAGTGCTCCTGGCTCGTCAACAAGGCCCTCGAGATTGCCACCCCCGAGCAGCACAAGATTCTCGAGGAAAACTACGGCCAAAAGGACGACGCCAAGGAGGCCGTCATCAAGAAGCTTTATGACGATCTGAATCTCAAGGCCATTTACCTTGAGTTTGAGGAGAAGCGCGCTGATGAGATTCGTGAGATGATTGCCAAGGTTGATGAGAGCGAGGGTCTAAAGAAGGAGATTTTCGAAGTCTTCCTCAAGAAGGTCTACAAACGCACCAAGTAAGGAACGTATCCGGAACAGTTTGTGGCGCGCATAGCCAATGTTGAAAGAGAAAAAGGGGATTGGAACGGCATTACAGAAATAAAAGTACATTAATTCCAAAATTCTACATAGACGTATTTAATCGCTACGGCGGTCTTGCACAAGTATTAGGCGTGTAGATTTGTGCGAGTGAGCCGTACGCTCAGCTGCACAAAGTCATGAGAGACGCTGAAGAAATATACGATGGTTCGACCCTCATTCTCGCAAATATGAAAGCATCGTGTTGGGTCAAGGCCCTTTGCGCATGCATGATCACAGGTATACACACCAGGGGTCTTGTATATTTGGCGTAGTCAAACTACTTGGTGAACGCTGTTTCGAGGAGCCAAAGAACTCATGGCTCGCTAATGAAACATGTACTGAGTAGAATCGCGCCTGACTAACGCACCATTAACTCGATCAGGTCAAGCGGCATGGATTTCAACCGACAGTAAAATTTCAGTCCGACTAATACACAGATGTCAGACATGGCCTGTCGGGAAATATTATAAACTGCCAGAGTTTCAATCATCTTTCGTACTGTGTCTATTGTGCGCTCTTTAATTCATTGTTCCCTTTTACCGGCGTTAACATTACCGATTCTGAGTCTGCGGGGTATATACCCTTGCTGAAAGGGCAGGCCTTTGTCCGCTCGGCACTTGCGATGGCGTGATGGCACTGGCGGGCGCTGGATAGCCCAAAGTCGCTGCCGGGTGTCGTCGACCTCGTCCGATTTTGTCCTTTTCACAGCATTGGCATAGAATCAACAAGAATTTGAATTTTATCCAGGCGAGCAAAATAGAAAAGAAGAAGAAAATGTCTGGTTCAGCCGAAAAGGCAGCGGCGGTTGAGAATACCGAGAAGCTGCCGGCGCTCCGAGCCGCCGACGCCGACCCCGCAGCCACGGCCGGCGCCGGCGTCCGCCGCCCCGGGGACGAACCCGTCCGGCAGCAGTGGTATCAGTGGTTCGCGCCGACCGATACGCCCGAGGAGCGGCGTCTGATTGTCAAGCTGGATCTCCTCATCCTGGTGTTCGTGTTCCTCGCGTACTGGGCCAAAGTGCTGGACCAGTCGGCGACGAGCGCGGCGTACGTGAGCGGCATGCGCGAGGACCTGCGGCTGTTTGGCAACGAGCTCAACCTGCTCAACACGACGTACATGGTGGGGTACATTGCGCTGCAGGTGCCTCTGACGCTGCTCATGACGCGCGTGCCGGCGAGCTGGTTCCTGCCGGCGGCCGACGTGGCCTGGGCCGTGCTGACGCTCGCGCAGTACCGCGTGGCGAGCGTCGGGCCGCTGTACGCGCTGCGCTTCCTCATCGGCGCCGCGGGCAGCGCCTTCTTCCCGGCCGTGCAGTGGTACCTCGGGTGCTGGTACACGCGCGCCGAGCTGGGCCGCCGCAGCGCCCTCTTCTTCGTCGCGAGCCAGGTCGGCGGCATGAGCGCCGGCTACATCCAGTCGGGCGCGTACGCGACGCTGCACCTGCGCGGCGGCATCGAGGGCTGGCGCTGGCTGTACATCATCTGCTTCGCGTGCACCGTGCCCGTCGCCGCGCTCGGCTTCCTCTGCCTGCCGGGCCAGCCGGAGCGCCCGCGGTCGCTGTTCCTCTCGGAGCGCGAGGCCGAGCTCGCGCGGGCGCGCATGCGCGCGGACCAGAGGCAGCCGAGGCAGCCGCTCACGCTCGCCGTGGTCAAGAAGACGCTCGCCGGCTGGCACTTCTGGGTCCTGATCGGCTTCGCCTTCTTCTTCTCCCAGGCCGACGGCGTGTCCGCCAACAGCGGCTTGCCGCTGTGGCTCAAGGCCCAGGGCTACGGCGTCGAGGCCATCAACACCATCACGACGGTGTCGCCCGCCGTCACCATCGTGTCCGCCATCCTGTGCGGCGTGCTGTCCGACGCCTACGACGCCAAGGTCACGCTGATTGCGGTGACGGCGCTGCTCAACATTGTCGCGAGCGCCATCCTGGCCGTGTGGCACGTGCCGACGGGCCTCAAGTTCTTTGCCTTTTTCCTTGCTGGATCGGCCAACGGCATTGCGCCAGTCGTCTATGCCTGGGCGAATGAGATTTGCGCGGGGAACGCCGAGGAGCGCGCCATTGTCCTCAGCAGCATGAATACGATTGGCAACGCGTTTGGCGCGTGGCTGCCGCTGTTTGTCTGGAGGACGACTGATGCTCCACGTTATTTGATTGGATATAATTGGACCATCGGTTTGGACGTAGGTGTGCTGGTCATGTTGTTCGTGCTGCGCTCGTTTTGGAATCGCGAAAAGGCAGGGCAGGCTTTGAATTGACTTGTCGATTGGCGAATCATCATGGCAGTGAGCATCAAAGACTGGCGCTCGAGAAATAGAAACGGAATAGCAATTAACCGCCAGGAAAGCGCATTTGAATCAAGTCCCGGATTTATGTTGAATGAAATAATGTGAGATTAGCCGAAATGCGGTGGTTGACACCAGCTTCTGGCTGCTTGTGTTGGCCGTTGAGGAACAAAGTTCAACTGGTATGATATATTCAGTGCCGTGACACTTCTTATTCACCATTTCTTTTCTTCAAAGAGAATAATCGGCCGAGTGACCCATAGAAAGAGATCTTTACGATAAACTTCCGATTCAATGATAAGGGTCGGCTGTCTAGAAGTAGATGCATAAGGCGAGCATAGTTTGCAAATCTTCATTTACAACAAAAACGGAGGCACCAGCTTAATATTAGAGCAAGCTGTTTAAAGGCTTCACATGGCCTCTAATTTCTTTCAACATTGTATTGCTGTTTGAGTTGTGAGTTGGCAGCGGAGCACAATCCAGCGGTTTGCTTTACCCTCGAGAGCCAATGCTCAAGGCGAATGGGCCGAGGGTCGGAATCATGAAGCTCCGCGGAAGAAGCATACACAACTCTCTACATCTAATCAAGACAAGGTTCAGGGAGCTCCGGACGGAAAATTAGAGGCTTTCGGAGGCGGTTGATGGCGAGGGGCGAGTGGCGATGGAGTTTAATACAATGGCCATACAAGGCGTGTAGCGAATATTCACATGCGATGCATTCAAGCTAGCAGGAAGGCACCTCATAATCATTGACCCATAGGTGCTAATGCCATCAAGGCACATTTGGTTCTTGTTTTGTCGTTGTGTATCGGCATGTTCCGTTGGGGGTGTAGACTCGACCCGATGAGTGATCACGCCAAAGTCACTGTACAATCGCAATACGTTCGAGACCCTCCATGTACTTACACTTGCCGCAAATGGCTTGTGACACGGAACCTGGTGAGCTTACTTGTCATAAGAACCGAGCATTTTGGAGGATGGTGGTGTTATTTCTCGGCCAGCATCACCCAATCTTCCACAGTACCACGCCAAGCATTGTCCCATTGAATTTGGGTACCTAAGTTACTTATGCAGGCCTGCCACTGGGGTAATGCGTGACGAGGTGCAGTCAGACAAGCATTGATGTCGCTACTAATGCATTGCCGAGGCGTGAGTAGCTAACGAATGAGTGAGCTTATGGTGATTGCAAGTACTTTACGATGCAGTATGGCATACCTGTTCCGATGTAGGCATACGTACCCGATAGTACTTACCCTGTTGCTGACATTCCGCCACAGACGGCGAGAAGAAGGTTTTACAGGTGCTTACGGCGCTATGAAAGCGCTGAATTATAGTGGGGTGTTCTTGAAGAGAGAGACAGGCAAGAGAGAGTTCAGGCAACGCATCTTCCCCAGCTCGGCTAAGCAAGTACTTAGCTTAGTCAACCTACCTAAGTACATAGGTGCTCGCGCATCTGTTGAGGTACTTCCCTACTTACCTACTTGCCCAGCACATTACTTATCTCGGACGCTCAGCTACCCACTTGGGTACCTTGTATGTTCTACTTACCTGAGTACCCAAGTAAGATAGACAAGGAGCGCCCCTAAAACCCGACTTACCAGCCTCCAGGACCTGCCTGATTCATTTGGGTATCGTTGCATTGGCTAACAATTGGTTCAAGATCTTTATCGGTACCTTGCATGCTGTTGCAACAAGCTATGTAGAAGCTTGTTGCGAGAGCCAAGAAAACATCCAGACACGCAAGTACTACTATTACGTGTCTGAGCCGACGCCCGCAGACCAAAACGCCCGTCATTGGGGGGCTTGCTTTCTGTCCTGTCGGTCAGCAGACAGCAAATGCGCTCCCAACGCGAAGCACCGCATTCAGCCGCAGGGCTCTGCGCGATTTTTTTTCTTCTTTTTCTTTCAGAAAGAGCAGATGCAAAACGGACGAGACATGCGTTTCCATACGTGGACCCAATCATGTTTCGTACGGCGACTGCGGCATATTGATGCTGCAGTAACACTTTGGCTGGCAACTTCACGTGCTCAGTAATGCCGCATCTCATTTTTCAATCAGTCCTGAGTATACAGCTTGCATGAGTCGAAAGCCGGTTCGGCCTAGTTGTACTTACCTCTAGCCTGCTGTACTTGCTGGTCGGCCTTGCAGCCAAGCTTTACCGTTACTTTTGTTCCCGTCCGCCGTCCATTCAGGCACCAAAAGTACTTATCCTCCTCCCTGCTACGCAAGTCATGGATACCATGCAGCCGGTGCCCGGGAACCGATTCCGGCCGCAAGTCCCCTCCAATAACGGCTCTTTGCCACATGTGTATTTTCTGCACGGCCTGGCCTCAGAGTCGTCCGAGTGGGAAAAGTGGACTGGCTAGCAAAGTCTGATGCTGTTGGCGCGGTTTGTCGGAATTTGGTACATGACTCCTCCAATGCGACTTACAACCTTGAACCACGCCCGCAGGACAGAAGGGACATGATTTTGAAAAGTGACCACCCTGTGAAGGAAGAGTGCTCAGCCAGCTGCCCGTCCTCTCTCTCCCAGGCTCGAAAAGTTCAAGCGACTCGGCGTGTAGAAGGATTCAGGGAGACACGCAGCCGCCAGACCACTCACTCTGCACACCAGAATCAAAATATTGAGACAAGTCTGGCAATCATGTTCTGTATCACCATGCGTTGACGTGGTAGCGATGCATGGGTCCCAGACATGGTCTGCGAGACGAAAAGGAAGACCACCATATTGGGCAGGTAATGAATACCGAGGCAACCGACGACGAAGCATACCGGTACTTACGGTACTACGGGTACGGATACTCTGCACATATTCAGGAACCAGCGTCGGATAAATATCAGCCGGCGTATTTGCCGGTGGGGCGCTCCGTTTAAAAAAAAATCTTCCCACTGAGAAGAGAAGGGAAAAAAAAGTCGCTGTCCAAGCCTACAGTCGTCGAGTCCGTCCGTTGTAAGTACTTGTCAGGGCAGGCTAAAATACTGGGTCTCGGAAGGTACCTTTGGTCGCCGCTCAACCGCTGTCTCGTCTCGACGGAGAAAACTCTTTCGCTCTCCACCGAAACGGAGCAAAAGCGGAACCGCTTCTGGATTCCAGAACACGGTCGGTAAACGGCTCTGATCCACCGTTTCGCACCATCGAGGGCCAGGAGTCAAGAGCCCTGCTTGCCACTTGCTGACGGAACCTATTGTGTGTTATTTTGGGACAGAGTTCTCCGTTATGTATACCCAGTACAGGTACGGAGTACTTGGTCGGCTGTTGGCTAACAATAGCATACAATACGCTGTCAAAGTACAGGTTACAATGACTAGAGGACATCCAGCATGGTTAAAGCGTTTACTACGATGGAGCCTTCAGTAATCACACTCAGCGTGGCCCAGGTACCGGCAGTACAGTAACAGTACCTTTATCTCTGGCAAAAGTTTGCCAACATTTTGCATAAGCAAATTTGTCTTGGCCAACTCACTCGCAGAAGATTCACAAGCGACGTGGCCGTCACCGCCCAAACACACAATCGGGCTCCTCTGCCACGAGCGAGCTGGCCCTTGCAGGGATGCCAGCACATGCCACGGGGCTCGACATGAGGGAATAATAAATCGGTTCTCCCTCAGTACTCCGTATGTAGGCACCCTTTTTGCCTTATCAGACGGAGGCTGCAGGTACAGAGGATGGCTGGCCCACCTAGGGTTCTGAGTGGCCGTACCGCTCCCCGTCCCACTCACACCCAGGCACTTACAGTATTCAGTGCCAATGCTTCCAACGCAAGCGCCCAGCAAGTTGGGGGCTAGTCAAGGTACACGCACCTGACGCAGTACATTCGCACAGGGACCTGCCCGCACAGTGTGGCCCGAGATGGGGGTGTGGGTGCAGGTGGGCGTGTCGTGGCTTGCGTACCGGTAGAGTCAGGTACAGACCGCACTGGCGCACCACACTAGGCAGACTTCCCGCCCGCGCGAGAAGCAAAGATGGAAGTGTATTACCCCAGCGGCAAACCACAACGAACAGGTACATACTTCCTCTGCACCACGCACGCACACCACACAGACTCTGGCAATCAGCAATGTACTCTGTACGTGGATACAGGACGCTGGAGACCGTTCTGGTCTAGAATCTTGGGACACGACCCACGCCCCGGTACCTAGATGCTTCTTTCAGAATTCTCACCTGGCCTGGGACAACATCACTTATAAAACGGCTCCCCTCCCCCCCGATCTCATCTCGATGCTTTCTTTCTTTCCGTTCAACTTACAATCCTTCTTACACAAGACGTTCCTTCTATCAAGTCTTTTTGACTTTACTTCCTTTGACAGGAACTTATCATTTGCTTCTTCATTCCTTTGAAAGCAAATACCATTTACACCCCTCTCTCTCTCACACACACCAAGATCTCGACGATCAACAACTATCCTTTACAATAAAAAGTCTTTTTACACAAGCTCTTTTTTTTTCGCCAATCAACCAAGATGCACTTCACCAAGACTCTCTTTGGCCTTGCTGCCTCTGCTGCTGCCGTCAACGCCGCCTCTGTCACCTTCTGGACTCTCGACGACGTTGAGCGTACCGTCTACTTCACGCCCAGCGTGAGCCAGGTCGAGATCGAACCCGTGACGGTCAACAACAAGCAGAACACCACCGTCCAGTTCCCCGACCAGTACATCGGCAACTTCTACGCCGTCAAGTCGGGCGAGGAGAACAAGCCTGGTATGCTGGGCGAGGTCGCCTTTGGTGGCTGGAACGGCCTGACCTACTTCGACGTCTCGGCCATTGTCACCCCCACGGACCACGACAACGTTAAGCAGATGTGGCCTGTCGGTGCGGTTACCCCCATGTCCGGCTGCGAGAACTTCCCTTGCGACAACGCCTACTGGGCTCCGGATGATGTCCAGACCAAGACCACCCCCTCTGTTGACCTCTTCACCACCCTGGGTTCCGGCAGCACCGGCTACTCCTTTGCTTAAGTAGTTGTACACTACATGTGTGCCTGAGCAACTAGGGACAGATGGAAGCTTCTTGCGTACAGGATATATAGTCGGCTAGTCGACTTTGCGCAATACTTCAGTGGAGTGAGTGGCATCAGGACCACGCCTCGGTGGTTTTTTTTTTTTGCAACCTTGCGCAGTGCGCCAAAGCATAAAAGTAAAATTTTATCGCTTATGAATTTAGAAGTGTCTTTCTCTTCTCACAAGAAAAAGGCAAGAAAGAGATACCCCATGGGAAGGAAACAAATGGATTTTTATGACATAGAAAGGTACCAGGCGCTGTATGGAAGGGGAAAAAATACAGTTCTAGGACGGAAAGGGGCGCATATCAAGGCAAAAACATTTGTCTTTTTTGTGAGTGCCTTTCTGGACAAGATAGAAAAAAACAGAGTTTATTACTCTACAAAAAAGGGATTTGGGATTATTCGCTTATAGAACTGCATTTCTGCAAATACTCTTCACATGTACATAGTTTTCTTGAGATGAAACACTCGCCTATTAGGATCGAACAGAATGGACATTTTTTCTTTCCTAGCAACCATGACAATGCTTTTCATTGATTTCTCTTACATCAATGTGACTTTTTTCATGCGGTTTGTCTTTGTCTACTCTTCTTTTTTCGTTTACCATTCACCTTTTAGTTTCTCTTTTTCTTTCCTTTCACCTTTTTGACTGGTCCTTTTGGTCGAGAAAGCTTAAAACCTGGGCCCAGCTTGTTTGTCTCTTTGGGAAAGAAGGAACGACTTGGGCAATTGTCCACAACTGGACCTGGAGGATCCTGTCCAGAAAGGGTGAGGGGGGAAAGAGACCAGAGGGCCCAGGGGGGGGGGGGGGGGGGGCAGCTTGCGCGGCCTGTTCAGGTACTTGTGCCAGCCAGGGTTGGGCTGCTACTTGCTTGCTTAGGCGAGTAACCTGTACAGATAGATTACTTACTCCGTACATGGTTTTGCTTTCTCCGCGCAGGCGGCTGGGTCTGTCATTTGAGTTCTTTGGGTTTTTTTTTGGGGGGGGGGGGGGGGGGGGGGGGTGCGGGGATGGAGAAACTGGTGTGAGTGTGAGTGTGAGTGGTTGATGGTGGGCAGATGGCTCTCAAGTGTGGTGTCGCGACGACTGATGTGTAGGTACGTCGGTAGGGACGAGTCAACATGCAGTTAGGGCACCGAACAAAGTACCTATTTGCCTTGAGGCAGGCCAAAAAGGTACTTGTTTTGTGTACTCTTTTACTGCCTAGCACGTCTTTTTTACCTTTGCTTTCTTTGAAAAAGAAACTTCTGAGAATTCTTTAAAAATTCTTTCTAACAAAGGAACAACTGTGATTGGTCAAACGGGTACAATAGCCAGCCCTCCTCTGTCTGTCCCCCCCTCCCCCCTTCACAGACACGAGTCAACAACGAGCAAACCATACTGAGCATGTGTTTCCAGGTACAAATGGGGAAGAGCAAAGGGGGGGGGGGCCTTGTCCGGCGTATTCCGTTTTATCCGTTTAGTAATAAGTAAGGGCGGGAAAGGAAAAAAAAAAAAGAGCACTAGCAACGTTGGCTGGCGATTGGCTGCATTGTTCGTTAGTGGCTTACCGCTAACCGCCCCCCTTTTCTCCTTCGTTGCCTCATCCCCTTGGCCGTGCGAAACGGTACCTTGCAGACCAAAAACGGAGAATTCCCCTGGGCGCGTCCCTTCCCCTCCCTTGCCCTGGGGCTTGTTTGCGCCCCTTCAGCCCCCCTCCCTCCCTCCCCTTGACAGATACTTACGTGGACCTGCTCGAAACGCAAACGCCAAGCCGACACAGTGTTTTGACGGTCCGAAGCTCGGGTGCCTGAAAGTCGCTCGCTTGGCTTTGGGTTTGGGACCGACTAGAACCGGCAACTGCGCTCCGGGTCGCAACTCCCGTGGCAGGGGGGCATTCTGTTCTCAGCATCCTGGTTTCCCTCGAGCGACCAGGGCCCGTTGGCAAAAAAAAAAAAAAAAAAAAAAAAGAGAGAAAAAGAGAAAAAACTCTATTGCATCGTTCTCGTCTCTTTTTTTCTTTTCTTTTTACTAATTTTTCCTTTCATTTATTATGCAGCCGAAAGAGAACATTGGTCAGCGTTGACCGCCACACCACCAATTAATATCTACTCTACGGATACTGAGTACCATATTGCGCAAGCTGACCAGGCTGCGCAGAGGAATGCGCCATTTTTTGCTGGTTTCAACTCGTTTCGAAAGAATCACGAAGGACAAAAAAGGAAGAAAAAACGGGAGAAAAAAACTAGCAACTCGTGCGACTCTGTCGTCCTGGGTACTTCCCCAGTCAAAAGTGTGTAGCGTTACATGAACTCTGGGGATTGTGCACAGGATATAAGCCTGTCTGTCCGTCTTGTCTGTGCTCTTTTTCTTCCCGATGGCGGGCAGCTGTGGAGGTACTACAGTCTGGAAGAGGCCTCACGCCCGATACGAGAAGACCTGCTATGTACCGATACATGCATGCATATTCTTGCTGTTGTGCAGCCCAGCTCGCCTCAAAGTACGCCAGCCCATGATGCCATGAGCATGTTCTTTTCGTAGACGTGATTTCTACATTACGTGATGGCCAGACATTACCGGCAAATCAATATTAATAATGAAAAAAACAAAAATTAAAAAATCAACAATTTGCAAGCCACCACATTGCCCCGTAGCCCGCAATGGTGTTGCCAACACAGTGCCTCACAGTACGGCGCATACAGTTCGCACACAGTTCCGGAACTCGACGACGGCGCACATCTCACACACCAGTACCACCACCATCTTCACCATCACCCTCCCCCTCCACTACGCAGCTCCGCTGCAAGACGCAATCCTAATAGAATGCGTCATATTTACAATATATTGACCCGGTACTGCGGGCCAAAAAAAAGAACCATCAAAAACCCCGCCAGTGTCCCCCCCCCCCCCCCCCTCTGTGGCCTCCCATCCTCCCTCCCTCCATCAGGAACAAGAAAAACAAATCATAGTCATACATCCACCACATACCATTCGCCTCTCAGCACGAGAAAAACGACTCTCTGCTGATCACTGAATTCTAGACCGCCCATGCTGCCAGCTCCGGTCGGTGGGGCCTATGACACTCTTGACTTTTTTTTTCTTTCTTTTTTCTTTTTCCTTGTTGGGCCAGCTCATAAGTAAGTAAGTAGTTGCTTGGAACCAATGTACCTTTTGGCCTACCAATGGTGTTTGTTGTAAAAATCGCCGAGCGCCTCGCGTGCTGGGGCAGGCTTGGAGCCGTGTGGGAGAGAGAACACGCAAAGTACCTCGTAAACCTACGCATGGTACGTATCACCCGCTGAATTGCTGGCCATCCTAAATATGTGGTGGTCTGGTTGCTCATCTTTTCCCCTTGCGAGCTTTTGCTACGAGTCGGCGACTGTAGCGCACGCCATGTTTGCTCCCATACCTTTTTTCTTCGTAGAAGCTTGCAGTCAGGATCATGAACTGTCAGCCGCGTAAACTTGCTAGACATGGCCTGCTTGATATCCGGATGACGAATCCTTATTGTGCCATGTCCTTGTCAGGTATGATTTGGATTCGCACAAGTTGTACAACGTACAAGTCGAGTCTGGCCTTCAAACCATCTTTTCGAGCATGCTTGTGACGTCTCTGCCGGTCCAGCGGTACCAACTTTCACGTCCCAACGACCCTAGCTCGAGACTGGCAAATGTAGTCTTCGATCCTTCGCAATCAGTGATGATTTCTGTTGGCGTGAACATACGCGGACTCTTTCGTTCTAGATGTGATAACCTGAGAGCAGAGGTCGGTCGCAAAATGGGCAACGACCTTGATGTGAACCATGTCTCTCATGTCATGCAAGCTGGGCTAGACTTGACACATCATGGCTTGACTGCATGGCTACCCCGATGAATCAATCAGGCGCTTGACAACTTCTTTGCACAATATCCCGTCACTCAGTAACGTTGCGTATTACAATCGCGTTAAAGCTTCAGGTTACTGCCAACCCTAGATTTGCCCCAGCCACAGCCATGAATCCAGATGTTGCCAAGCAACCTTGCTGAGATTCGGCGGGAATTTGACCGCCTACATAGTTTCACTTTGGAAGATATCCGGGATCTCTAATTCCAGCTTTATAACGCTTCGCTAGCATCATCATGTCATGCGTTCTCGGGCAAGAGATAAGAATCGCGTCAACGTCTACTACAATTTACGAGCCTTATAGCCCAAGAACCACAACGCCCAGAAAATTGCGCAGTGTAAGAACATATTAAATTGGTCCTTAATGGCGTTCCGGCTCACAAGTCATGCTGTTTCGTTGTATGCGTTACCTCTGGCGAGTGTTAGGGGCCACAGTAAGGTAGTCTTTCCCAACCCGTCCGTGACAGAATATGTTTTGCCAAGCATGTCACAGATCGTTCCAATTATTGCTTACATGGAAAAAAAAGCTTTGGAAGAGAGCGTTCCTGCACTCGATTGTGAAAGACCCCGGATTCCATGTATACGGACTGGCCGTAATTTGGAGAGCATGACTCACAAACCTCTGCGCGACCGAGGTCGAGTGTCTGTGTACAACAACAACAACAACAAGTCATCATGCAAAATGATGCGCATAGTGAGTATCGCTTGACACTACATCATGCCCAGATTTGTACTCCAGGTGATGGAGTGTCGTCCTGACCAGTATCAGTAGATACAAAAGATGTGCTGCGAGTCAATCGAGTAATGCGGGCCATGTTTTACTCAGATGCAACGATAAGAGGATTAAAGACTTGAACCACGCAAGGGTGAAATTAAGTTAATTATATTCTGGAGTTCAACCTCCAGAATCCATCTGTGGCGTTTCAATGGTTGTATCCTGCACATTGCGCCGCAATATCTTCGATGCATCGCCTGTCGCCTGTCGCCCTGCAAGATGCACCGCCCATATGGCCTCACAAGATGCATGTACTGACTTGATCTTCTACAAAAGGAATAAACAAAGCTACTCTTACGGTAATTCGCGCGTGTAGTGGGCGCAGATCAATCCCGAGTTGATATGAAAGACCTAGCTCGCGGAGGTGTCTCCTGCCGCTGCGTCCTGTATTGGCAGGCAGTGGGAATGAATGATTTACTAGAAGCGGCAAGGACAAGCGCGAGTAAAGAGTCTCATCGGAGACACGGAAAGGTAACAAGAGGAGGCCGAGGCTCAATGTTTTGACCAGTAACCATCATTACACTACCGGATTGTTGTACTCTTGGCCCGTCTCTTCTGCCACAAGACGCAACCGCCAAGGAATCAGGGACCGTCTCGGCAAAGACTACTCAGCCGACATCAGACAAAGCTGTTTTACGTCTCGCCGTGTACATGCGCAAGAGGCTTTTCGCCAACAAATTCGAAGCGGCACGTATTGCCGTCCGAGGAAAAGAAAAGAAAAAGCACAGACCAGCTCCGAGTCAGCTCAATTCTCGGGTACCTGACGGCCTTTCCATTGGGGGCGTCATTTTTCTCATCGGTGGGCAACTCTTGAAACACGTAACGTTTTGGACAGACCATGACAAGATGGCACATTGGATCTACTTACAGTTCGGCGCTTCGAACTTCGCACTGTCTCGCACTGTTAGGATCGCGAGCAGCAGGGCCATGTGTCAGAGTGCCAACCAAGGAGGGGGGCCTGTCGGTCGACAAAAAGAAAAACCTTTGAAAAAGGCGCATGGCAACGATTGTCTAAACTGTTTTTTTTAGGCCGCCGCGGTAGCTTTTGAGACAGACAGTGCCTCAAGTCAGCGGCCCCAAAGTAGTGCCCAAGGTCGATGCTGGATGTCACTACGTGGCCAACCTCGCTGGCAGCTTGACGAACCTCTGAGCAAGTAAAAAAAAAAAAAGGCCAGATATCCAAAGAACTTCGCCGAGTGTGACCTGGAGAAGCTGGTCGCCGTCCTCGACAATCCCTCCCGCCCAATGTGCTGACAGCAGGCACGGCGTGGCAAGGCGTAGGATCACAGACGCACCGTGGCACATCGTCCCACGAAGAAGTGGTACCCGGATGACTCGAAAGGAAAGTCATCTTAGGCACACCTGTACACAGTTGGGCTTTGCTTTCCAGCATACGCATTTTTCTCGTTGGGGTGATGGTGTCTGCCCCGTCCAACGCTGGTTATGTCTTTGAAATTGTCCTTTCTCTTTCCTCTGCTCGCATCCATGCCACGCAACGCAGACTGTGGCGGTGAGCCAGACCGGGCCAACGCGGTTCATCAGTTGGCATTTGGTCGCGTTCTCACAAACACACAGTGACTCGTTTTTTTTTCTCCAATACGCAGGTACTAGTTCAACATGTATGTATATAGCTACACCATCAACTCTCAGTCGTCTCAAGCTTGCCTAGTACGCCCTATACTCGTCTACTGCTGTCGGCCTATATTACATAGTACGCCATCGCCAGCGCCTCATTGCGCGTGTTCCAGCCCAGCGCTACACATCTCACTCACCGCTGTCTTTTTTGCTTTTCATGTCTACATTGTCCTTGGCTGGTGGCTCAGGCGGATCCTCCTCAACAGACTCCGTCTGTTCGTCGTTGGTGGCTGCATCCGTCTTTGCCTCGTCCTGGATGGTCCTTTCTTCTGACTTCGTGTCTTTAGCTGGTATTGTGGGAGCTGTCGCTGTTTCCGGCGCAATTGCCTTGCCCATGACGATAGTCGTCAGGTACTCGCCAGCATCGCCGAACCCGTCAAGGCTTCCGAGTGTGCTATTGAACAATTCGACATCTCGGAGCATGCTTCAGTAGTATTAGTATAACAGTCTTGATGAATAAGATCTTCACAAACCTTTGTTGCCCGGCCTTGCTCTTCACATCTGCATCCCTGAATGCCGACCCAAGTTGCTCTTTGTAACCGCTAAACACGGGAACCATGATGTTTTGAACCTCACTCTCGGGCAGGTGTTTTGTAAGGACCTTGTAGAGTGTTGCCGTTTCCTTGACCAACGTTTCCATGTACGCATGCGCGTTCACACCTTCGTCATCCTTCTGCCACTGAATCGTCTTCATACCTTTAGAGTGGAGCGTGGCACGACCGTTCATGATCTCGACCATCTTTTGGTGAATGTTGCCTTGATGCTCTTGTAAAACTCTCCGAAGCTTGTCAAACTCGCCCATTAGCGCAGACATGCCTGCGGCGGACCCGGCATGGCGGCGGACGAATTCACGAACGTGTGGCATCAGCGTCGCCATTAATGACAGGGCTTGTGACGCGAGAGCTAGATGCTTCGTGGTAATGTTCTTCAGTCCTGCGGTTTTCGTAGCTCCAGCACCCAGAATGAGCTGTGTGCATCGCGAGTTGAAGAGCTGAAGGTACGCGATCAAAGAGGCTGCAATGTCCATAGTCATGGAAGGAATGCCTGCAATCAAGTGTAGGAAACGTTCCAAACCTTGCAGGCAGATGATGGCCGAGTTGGGAAGAATAAACTTCTCAGATTCGATGACAGCGGGACGTGCCCTTTCCTTCTCGCCGGCCCCCTTCTCTTTCTCTTTTTCTACTGATTCTTCCTCCAGTCTGAGTTTGAGAAGCTCCATTGCCGGCACCCACAGCTTGTTTCCGCCACCCCATGACTCGGCATCGTGCGTGCTGCATTCTAAAATCTCTCCAAGCTGTCTGGTAAGTTTCTCATTAAAGTCCTTGGCGGTCCATTTGTCCGCTTCCATGCCTTGCGCCAGTGTTTGCATTTCGGCGTTCTGATGCCTCTGGACAAATTCTTTGATGTGGCTGTTGACAACATTCTTCAGTGGCGTACCACTTCGCCCGGAAATAGCTTCACATTCGTTTGCAAAGTACAAGTTAAGCGTAAAGTACCGCAGAAACATGTCCAGTGGAAGATCCGTTGCCTGTTCTGTGCGAACCTTCAGAACCTTGACTATCTTGTCATTCGCAATATCAACGCCCTGCGCTAGCAAATTCGTCACATCCAATGCCTTGTGCAGCTCCTCCTGTATCTCGAATGCAGCGGAAGCTGCCGGCCCTGGTCGTGGACTGCCCAGCGGCGATCGCACTGTGGGAGATTTGATCTCATCCCCATTTGACGTGTCTGCGAGAGAGGATGCGATATCCAAGAGCACCTTGACTTGTGTAGAGAGTCTCCTCAGTGTCTCCGTGACATTGACGTATATCTTCTTCAGCAAATCCTCTGCATCTTCAGGTTCTAGCGCACGCAGATTGCGAGCGAGGTTGGTTGATTTCTCATGACTTGACAGATGTTTTCCGCCACCGGCTGTCGAGACTGATACGAGTGACATATTATCATCTTCGCTTGAACTTGGCAGAGGTCGTCGAATGAGATTTCGAATTTCCTTCAATGCAGCATCTTTATATACCAGAGCTGCAGTGCTGACATGCTTAGCTCGAGATAAACCAGCCATGACCGGAAGTAATTTTGCTTTCAAATCCTCTGTTGCCGTCAGATATGTAGGAAATATGGAAGGTGAGCGAGAATGCCCTCCCCTTGTTCGTGAAGCCGCATTATCCCACCGCAGAAGTATATCAGCAGTCGACACTGATTCAACATGCCGCCGTAGATCTGCAAACAGAATAGTAGTAAATTTCAATTCATATGCCTTTCCAATCCTGAATCGTAGCGTATTGAGGTCAGCATCAATACTCTGAAGTGCTGCAACACCCCTCAAGTCCAGTAGTGTCAGTCCGCTCTCCATCGGTCCATCGCAATCTCCTGAGATGAGCTTCTCTAGGTCATCTATGCTGTTGAGCGCCTTATCCACTTCTCCCTCAGCTACCAACGTTTCGCATGCAGCCAAACCTTCAGCGACTTGGCGTAGCTGTTCGACGGCGTCGCGCAACTCTTGCAAGTTTTGTTCTCGCCTTCGTTTCTGAACTGCCTCCAAGCCGCTAGTAGCAACTTCTTCATCTAGAGACTCTAGCTCTTGTCTCAGCAATTTGATTCGATCAACAGAATCGGCCGCTTCAGAATGGAGCTCTTTCAAGGATCCAAGCGCTGTGAAAAATGTCGTTGAGGCAGTTGATATAGAATTGATGAGATGAACTTCTATAGTGTCCATGTACCATGAAAGCTTCTCCTGCAGAATAGCATTGGTAGCGAGTGCCTTTCGAGGAGCCGCGCTATCGCTTTTTGACCTGCCCTCAGCCGGTTTAATAACTTCGGATCGTTCGCTGACAATATCGAACGTTCTGGGGTTCTCCAGATGGAAATCTTCGTCAAAGTATACTGTTGGAATAGTGGATAGTGGCGGCGGCCCCTGAGGCATTTTTCGACTGAAGCTTATACTTGGTTTCCGGGATGGACTAGGTGCTTCGATAGAAGCGAGTGAGGATATCGACGAGGTAGAGCCGCGCCTTGGTGGCCGTGACCTAGTTGGCCGCAAGTAACCATCCGCAGGTTCGCTCTGCTCTTCATTTCTGGAAGGGCGACCGGAAGCAGCCACATCCTCGTCATTTTCCTGAATGCGACGAAGTTGCTCATAGAGGGCACCAACTTGCGAGAGATATGGCGTGAAGTCTTCGGCATCAACATGGGGAATGTTCGTTAGTGTTACAGGTGGTATGTCTCGCGCTGTCGGGGGTTTGTGAGCGCTGGATGTCGGCGCTGTTGTATAAGGTTGGAAACCGGTTCGTACGATTGGGGGCTGTAGCAAGGTCGAGATGGCTTTGGATGGTTAGCATTGCAGCTGGAAAGCTGGGCGGATCAGAGCAAACCATTTTGACCCGATTCGTAAACCGAAAGGCTGCCACCACCGACTGAAGGATACAAGCCGCCAATGGAGTGAATGGAGCTCGCTGTCGATCCCCGCCTTGAAGCGGGCTTATTCCTGTCCCACAAGCTGTCAGGTACGTGGTTGTTTATTGTATCGCAAGGCTGTCTGGGAACTTACCTGTGGAATGGGTAATCTGCCCGGACGCCCGGCGATAGCGGCGACAAGCTATCGACAGACTTGCCGGCGTTGGGCGCGGAAAACATTCTGGTAAGCTGAACCCCAAAGGAGGATGAAGCCAGCTAACAGGAGTTGTTGTATGTACTGAATAATTTATCTGGGTATCATCGCCGTGAGGATATTCTGCTGGTTATCAAGTATGGTTAAAATTGAGACTGTGGTCCAGATAAGAATAGTATTAGATGGGTGAAGTGGCAAGTGATGCACCAGTCGTAGTCATTGTCGCAAGCCAAGCAGCGCCAGAGCCAAACGGCCACGACGTGTACATTCGGCGAGTGGTCACGGAGCTCACTCTGTTCAGCGGAGCCTCGCAGCACCGATACCCGAAGAATCCCCGCTTGTTACACGTGATGGCTATGCAACAGCGTTGTTGAGTGGCGCACCTCTCCGTACCAGCCACATGCAGCTAATGCAACCACTTTAAGTCGCGTGTCGCGTCGCCTGAAGTTACGCGCTCTACAAGTAAATTGTCCCCTCCCTTCGACACTGTGGACTTTTGCAACCCCTCCATCAACCACGCTCACGGTCCCAAAGTTCTAGTTTGCGGCATTCGCGTTCTGCAAATCGAGCAAGCTGCCCATCATGGATGTACAATCTGTATATTCAACACACGTATATGAACCCAGTGTCGCGGAAACTGGTGATACTAGGATACAAATCCAAACTCAGCTCGAGACCTTTGTTCTCGACTTTCGTCTCGACAATAACTTCATTTATCGGTACATAGCCACTGCCGTCATTTCAGCACATTGGCTAACAGTGACTCAGTGATCAACTTCGCGAAAATGCTCTTGTGCAAAAGTATTACTGCGATGTCAACATCAACCATCTCATTAATTTCAACGAAGAGCTGGCACACAAGCTTGCCTCTGAACCAGCTGAGATCATTCCTCTGGTAAGACTTCCGCACGAGACTCATCACATCCTTTTCTTACACACCATTTAGTTCGAGAATGCTTTGAAAAAGTGCTCTCACCGGATCCTCTTTCCTCATGACCGCGATGTCAAGCTTCCCGAGCATCAGCTACTGCTTCACTCCGACGCCGAGGACGTTTCCATCCGTAACCTCGACTCAATGACCATTGCTCGGCTGGTCCGAGTTCCCGGTATTGTTATTGGCGCTTCTGTGATGTCTTCCAAGGCCACAGAACTGCATCTGCAGTGCCGTAACTGCCAGCATCACCAAGCTATACCTATTCTTGGAGGCTTTACAGGCGTCGCCCTTCCACGCCAGTGCTCCCGCAAAAGAGTTCCGAACGACCCGACTCCCAAGTGTCCTCTAGATCCATATTTTGTCATGCATGAAAAATCGATATTTGTCGATCAGCAGGTCATCAAGCTTCAGGAAGCACCAGATCAGGTTCCTGTCGGCGAACTTCCTCGGCATGTGCTCATTTCTGCGGACCGCTACCTCACAAACCGGGTTGTTCCTGGCTCACGGTGTACAGTTATGGGGATATTTTCGATTTACCAGAACAAAGGCTCCAAGAATTCCGCTACGGGTGGCGCTGTCGCTATTCGTACACCATACCTGCGCGCGGTCGGTATTCAGACGAGTTCTGACCAACTAAAGGGATACACCAACTATACGGAAGAGGAGGAGCAGGAGTTTTTGGAGATGAGTCGTCGTCCAGATATATACAATGTCATGGCCGAATGCATTGCACCCTCCATTTATGGCAACAAAGACATCAAGAAGGCCATTCTTTGCCTTCTCCTCGGGGGTTCTAAGAAGATGTTACCCGATGGAGCTAAGCTAAGAGGTGACATCAATGTCCTTTTGCTTGGTGATCCCGGTACGGCCAAGTCTCAGCTACTCAAGTTTGTTTCCAAGGCTGCGCCAATTTCCATTTACACATCCGGCAAGGGCTCATCCGCCGCTGGTCTCACAGCATCTGTCCAGCGAGACCAGTCAACGCGCGAATTTTACCTGGAAGGCGGTGCCATGGTACTGGCTGATGGCGGAGTTGTCTGTATCGACGAGTTTGACAAGATGCGTGATGAGGATCGCGTGGCTATCCATGAAGCCATGGAGCAACAGACCATCTCGATCGCCAAGGCTGGCATTACAACCATTCTTAATGCTAGGACGTCGGTCCTGGCGGCAGCAAACCCCATATTTGGTCGCTATGATGACATGAAAACCCCTGGAGAAAACATTGATTTCCAGACGACCATCCTGTCTCGTTTCGATATGATCTTCATTGTGAAAGACGACCATAGTAGAGAAAAGGACGTCAATATTGCCAAACACGTCATGGGTATCCATATGGACAGCCGCGGTGTTGAGGAAATTGTCGAGTCAGAGATCCCCGTCGATAAAATGAGAAGATATATCTCCTATTGCAGAAGGTCAGTATTTGCCTTACCCCTTTCTACTCCCATTCACGTCTAACAATTTCTTAGCCGTTGTGCTCCTCGCCTTAGTCCGGAAGCTGCCGAGAAGCTGTCTTCGCACTTCGTCTCCATCCGACGCCAGGTTCACGCAGCCGAAATCGAAGCCAACACACGCTCTTCTATCCCAATTACTGTCCGTCAACTCGAGGCTATTGTTCGTATCACGGAGTCTCTAGCAAAGCTTACACTTTCGCCTGTTGCCACTGAGGCGCACGTCGATGAAGCCATCCGTCTCTTCCTTTGCTCAACTATGGACGCTGTTAATCAAGGCAGCAATCAAGGTAGCCGCGAGCTCAACGACGAGGTCAACCGCGTTGAAGCTGAACTGAAGCGCCGACTACCTATTGGCTGGAGCACCAGCCTTGCCACTTTGCGTCGCGAAATGGTGGAAGGCAAGGGCTACAGTGAGCAAGCTATGAATAGAGCACTTATGTACATGGAGAGGAGGGAAACGATTGTCTTCAGAAATCAGGGCGCCCAGGTCCACCGCAATGGTGCTTAATCAATATGTATGACGACCGTTTATTTATTTGGTTTAAGGGGAATGATGGTATCTTTTGGAGTTGGTAATGCAAATGAGGACAACGCGATATGACGAAAGCTTCCGAATGGAAACGGTCTGCTTGCCAAAGAGTATCTACTCAAACACTAAAGATGCAAGATGAATTATTGTTTTATTTTATTATTCAATAATTTACGTATAATTGGCCACTGCTCGAGGCTAGGCCGCCGGCATCAATTCCAACCCCAAAAGTCTTCATCGTTCAGAGGCTGTCGAGTCCTCTGTTTGAGCATTTTCAAGTCTCTTAGCCTCTGCATCTTTCCATTGTTTATCAGACATGTGGAAATACTGTGCCAGTCCGGTGAAGACGGCCCAAATCTCGCCAGATATGGCCATGTGCATGAGCTCCGCGCCTAGCAAGTGGACTACCGCGCGCCACGACAACTCACTAAGAGGATTTGGCACATATATGTCGTCGCATGGTAAGCCGTGCGAGAGCCTGTGGCAGCGTGCCATAAGCCTCAACGCGGTTGCCTCGTACGCCGCCATCATCAATCTTAGAGTTGTATCTGAGTACATGTTGGCGGCCAACAGCGCAGGTAGCTGCGTGAGCAAAGTATCCAGGTAGAGGGGTTGAGCGTCGCTTCTTGCATCGGTTGCCTGGCTAGGACGTAACTCTGCAGACCACAGCCCAGGCGGCGCATCTGGGCTAGCTTCAGTGGCCTCGACGTCGAAGCTGATTAGCGTGGTGTTAACCCGTTCATTATCGTCTTCGTCGGTCGCATATTCATCCTCCCGGTTCATATACGAATCTGCGTGAACCTCGTGAGGTTGTGCAGTTTCTGTATTCGCCTCATGCCCATCGAGCATCAAATTTGAGTCTTCCAAGGCATTTGGCAATTGTTCAATTGTTGCTTCATCAGGCAAATGCAAGGGAGTATCTTCTGCGGGTGGAGTAGGCGGTGCTGGTGGCGGAGGTATTCTGCGGCCTCGGAAAGCGGTACTTGGAAGCCAACTGAATATCTTTGACCAAACCTCGGGCTGCAAGTCTCTGGCAACCCGAAGGACCATAATCCAAAGCAGGAAGGGGGTTGCATTGATGATCACATTACCAGACCAGCAGAGCAGAGAGATTGGACCAAATCCTTCCAACGGCGGCGGTGCAGGGATTGGTGAGTCTTCTGTGAATGGGATGAAATATGACGGGCGCGGCAGCCATCGGTCAGCTGGAATCAAGCCAAGTCGCTGCATGGATGCAAAATATTTTAGATGAGTTCGAAAATATGACCACACGTCAAGCAAACTGAGAATCATCAGCAAGTATCCTAGAGAAGTTTAATGTAGATCTTACATGCGGCGCGCCACAAGCTTTTCTCTATCACCGAGCCATACTCGAAACAAGGCACGGTCAACATAGTTGGTGAAGAGCCCAGCCGCTGCTCCGGGAATAACGTCTCGCTTCCATGAGAACTCATTCCTTTTCTGCCAGAATTGCCAGTATGGAATTCTCGAATATTCACGGTATACCTACTTGGAATTAGCGCGGTGAAATTTACGAATAAGGGATCCGTACAAGAACACGTTGGCGAATGCCGTGAATACCGAAGAGCCCTACCATTTCCATGGCGCGTCTGGCGTGTGAGTCGAGCTGTCGACCGATGTCTTCCTCATATGCGTCATGTCTCCTTTGCAACTCTGCTTCAGGGCTTTTATTTGGATTTTCTGGCTCCGCAACACCAATCACCAACATGACCTCATTGTGTGATCTCACAATCTCCCGGTTGATTCTCTTAGTATCCGGGTTGATAGGACGTCCTCTTTGATCATATTGCTGTGGTGGATGACGGGGGTCTTCTGGACCTTCACCTGGTATAACATCATCGTACGGTGACCGACCCTTGAATCACGTTAGAAGGTCATGCGCTCCCGCGCCTGCTCACTTCGTAGGCGTCTCACCAAAGCTTGGGCAGTTAGTGGGCCCTGCATACCCATGACGAAGTATTTCTAATGTGCGTCGTATTTTATGTATTCTGACACGAGAATATCATGAGGTATTAATTTGCGACAGGGCGGTAAGCATCTTGATGCGTGCGATATGTTTCATTCCTTGACCAGATGATGTGAGTGTGTTGGACGAGGCCTTCATGTGGAAACAATAAGTACCTACTTACCACCAGCATTCAAGCGCGCCCATCAAGAGAGTGGGTCGCGTCTTATCTTATCGTGCTCTCCAAAAAAAAATTCCCCAATCGCTTGACCAGATGCATCTGCATTTTGTAAATGCCATCACCAGGAAAATATGGCAACAAAACAACCTTTGAAAACGACGTTCAACGTCGATCGCGTACTTCGTCCCATATTCACGGGCGGATCTGTGTCACTTGATAATGATGCCCAAATCCTGGCCACCACAATTGGCGAGGACGCCATTCTCACAAACCCCACCAACGGTCGACATCTTAGTGAAATTGAAGGAGTACGTTCATGGAAGCCTGCCACAGCGGAAGGTTTTGTTGCTAATGCCATAAAAAGGATGGAGAGCTTATTTCAACACTTACTCGTGGGTAAAAGCAACGTCTTGTCATGAAAATACTTTGCTAACGTTTGCAAGTGACACCGTCTGGTTCACACCTCATTATCTGCTCTCGATCTCTTTCTATGAGGATATTCTCGCTCAAAAAGTCAGCGGATGGAAGCGCAATTGAATCATCTCTTATTCGAACTCTCAAGCCTCACGGTACACCGGTTGTAGTGCTTGCCGTCGACAGAACAAGTACACTTCTAGCTTCGGGCGGCACGGACGGCACGATCAAAGTCTGGGACATTTCTGGGGGATATGTCACACATACATTCCGCGGTCCTTCTGTTCTCTTATCGGCCCTGCACTTTTTCGACGTTTCTTCGCGATCTCAGGACGTTGGGCGTACACGCAAGGGGAAAGGCCAATCCCAGGACAACAGCGGGGAAGATGACACAAACACTGCTAGCTTCAGGCTCATATCTGGAAGCCAGGATGGGAAAGTAAAAGTCTGGGATTTGAATAAGCGGACATGCATCGCAAATCTCGACTCGCATGTCTCTGACGTCCAAGGACTAGACTATTGTCCTACACAACAAGCCATCGTAACCGCTAGTCGAGACAAGACACTTATTTGGTGGGATGCCAAGTCTTGGAAGATCCGCAAGGTTGTGCCCTGCTTAGAGCTTGTCGAGGCTGCCGGTTTCCTTGACGATGGAAACTTGACGTATTCGGCTGGCGCTAGTGGCTGTCTTCGTATCTGGGATACTGACACAGGCAAAGAATTGACGCCGAAGCAAGCGGAGAAGGGCGAGGAAGAAGCTTTTGTAACTGCCCTTTACAGACCTGGTCTGCCTTTTATTCTTGGTGTTCAAGTGGACCATACGTTGGCTCTTTACAAGCCGCCAACAAAAGTCGAGGCTGCCTCGCTTTCTGCGACTGAGCCTTTTCGCCGCATATCCGGCACCCACGACGACATAATTGATCTTGCCTATGTAATGCCGGATAGCACTTTACTCGCATTGGCAACAAACTCCGAGGATATCAGATTGGTTTCTGTTGTGGAAACCGGCGTGGCCGATACTTCGTCCACCTGGAACGTTGACACTTTACCGTATTTCGGTCAAGATATAGCATTACTGAAGGGGCACGAAGATATCGTTATCTCACTAGATATCGACTGGTCTGGTCACTGGATTGCCACCGGCGCAAAGGACAACACAGCAAAGCTTTGGCGAATTGATCACGCCAATCGATCATATACATGTTGGGCAACCTTCTCGGGTCATGCCGAATCCCTCGGGGCCGTTGGCCTCCCTCACACGCCGCCACAAGAGAAATCCCAGGCATTCCAGGATCCTCTGCTCCACCCCCCAGCCTTCATAATCACGGGCTCCCAGGACCAGACCATCAAGAAGTGGGAGGTACCCCGAAAACCACAGCAACATGGATCAAGGTTAGCTGCCAAGGCCCATTACACTCGCAAGGCTCATGACAAAGACATCAACGCCATCGATGTTCATCACTCTGGAAACTTGTTTGCTTCGGCCTCTCAGGACAAGTCTGTCAAAATCTGGTCTGTTGCTGAGGGCGAGGTGCAAGGCATTCTACGTGGCCACAAGCGAGGTGTGTGGTCAGTACGCTTCTCACCTGCGAACCTGCCCGCGCTGCATAGTGACGATGGCCCCGTAACAGGCAAGGGTGTCGTTCTTACGGGCAGTGGTGACAAGAGTATCAAACTATGGAGTCTGGCTGATTACACCTGCATTCGAACATTTGAGGGGCATTCGAATAGTGTATTGAAGGTGGCATGGCTCAATATGCCTGCAATAGGCGAGCAAAAGAAATCGGTGCAATTTGCTAGTGCTGGCGGCGATGGTCTCGTTAAGGTTTGGGACACCAACTCGGGCGAGACAGAGTGTACGTTGGACAACCACGAAGATAGAGTCTGGGCTGTTGCTGTGCAACCAAAGACCAACATGATTGTCTCTGGAAGTGGTGACTCGACGGTTTCCTTTTGGAAAGATACCACATCAGAGACACAAGCTGCCGCGTCCAAGGCTGCACTCGAGCTGATCGAGCAGGAGCAGGAGCTGCAAAATCACATCCACGCTGGCTCGTACAGAGAAGCCATAACACTAGCATTACAACTGAATCACCCTGGGCGGCTACTTTCTCTATTCACTTCGGTTGTTACAGGAGAGAAGAAGGACGAGGGCAGTTACACCGGCTTGCTAGCCGTGGACGAGGTCCTTGGCAATCTTTCCGACGATCAAATTTTCCTCTTATTACTTCGCTTGCGTGACTGGAACACCAATGCACGCACTGCTCCTGTTGCACAGAGAATTCTTTGGGCTCTGGTACGCAGTTACCCGGCCACCAAGTTCTCCAGCTTGTCTGTCAAAGGAGCCCGCGGACAGCAGAGCCTGAAGGACATACTCCAAGCGTTGAGGGTATACACAGAGAGACACTACAAGCGAATGGAGGATCTGGTGGATGAAAGCTATCTCGTAGAGTATACGTTGCAGGAGATGGATAATCTGGCTCCTGTCGCGGCTGAGGATGAGCTTATGGACGATGCTGTTCGCGTGGCATAATTTTTACGTAGCAGGCTTGGGATATGTACATATTCACCGCCGAGTCCGGCGTGACATGAAAACAGATTTGGAAATTAAGAATCAAATAAAAGCATCGAATTAATTCTTGAATTGCAACGGCCTTAGCACATAGGTAGGATTCAGTCGCCGTCGAGTATCCATAGCTACCTAGGTACTATACCTACCTGCCTAGGTACTAAAAGGTACCTGGCACAACACCTTGGCCACCAAGCGCTGTGAAGCCCCACTGTCGAGAAGCTCTTCGCAACTTTTCGTGCCATATCACCACACTTCATTCACAATTTGCTTGATGCGCCGCTGACGAGTGCGAATAGACTATTTCCACTGAAGGAAGCTTTCTTCAAGTATAAAAAGGTCCAAGACGGCCCGCCGCACCTCGATAAAGCGTTTGGGTACAATGGCCAAACGGCACGCCACCGAGGCGCTAGAAGACTTGCAGGGCATCGCCTCGCCTTCTTCCAAACGGTCGCGGACGCGCGAGGCCGAATCACCCATCGAAAGGAACAGCATCGCTGGCGCGTTGGATAACAGCGACGCGAATGGGAACGTGGCAGCTGCGGACGGCGACGACGACGACGACGACGACGACGACGATGACAAGTTTGAAGGCGCGGATACAGCGCCGGTGACAGCACCGACGCGGCAAGCCAACCCGGCCGCGGGCTACGACGACCTGTACCTCGACACCATCGATCGCAACGTGCTCGACTTTGACTTTGAGAAGCTGTGTTCAATATCGCTCTCCAACATCAACGTCTATGCGTGCCTGGTGTGCGGGCGCTACTTCCAGGGCCGTGGGCCGAGGTCGCACGCCTACTTCCACTCGCTCGACGAAGACCACCATGTGTACATAAACCTCGAGACGCAAAAGGTCTACGTTCTTCCTGAGGGCTATGAGGTCAAGAGCAAGGCACTCGATGATATCAAATATGTGTCGGACCCGCGATACACGAAGAAAGAAGTCATGGAGCTGGACCGCCCCGTGCCCGCAGGCGCAGACGGCCGCCAAAAGAGCTGGACGCTGGGTGGCAAGGAATACGTGCCTGGCTTTGTAGGCATGAACAATATCAAGGAAAACGACTATCTCAACGTCATCGTGCAAGCGCTGTCGCACGTCGCACCGCTGCGGAATTACCTGCTCCTTGAAGACTTTTCGGGCAAGTCAGAGCTGGTGAAGCGATGCAGCATCTTGTTCCGCAAAATTTGGAACCCGCGGGCTTTCAAGTCACACGTCTCACCACATGAGCTTCTACAGGAAATCTCACTGCGCTCTAATAAGCGCTTTACGCTAACAGCGCAGTCCGACCCGGTCGACTTTCTCTCATGGTTTCTCAACAACCTACACCTCGGGCTGGGTGGCAGCAAGACGCGACCGGGCAGCTCCATGGTGCAGCGCGCCTTCCAGGGCCGCCTCAAGGTTGAGTCTCAGGCCATAACAGCACGCGCCGATGCCGGCGACCGTCTGCGCTTCGAGGACGCGGGCGAAGTCAAGGTAGATATCGTACGGTTCCTGCTGCTGACGCTGGACCTCCCTGCGGCACCGCTCTTCCAGGACGAGCTAGAGAAGAACATCATCCCGCAAGTGCCGCTGACGACCATCCTCAACAAGTACGACGGCAGGTCGGCGCAGGAGCACCACGCCCAGCGCAAGCGCTATCGCCTGTTGCATCCACTGCCCCCGTACCTGGCGCTGCACGTCAAGCGCTTCAGCCAGAACAAGTTCGTGTCGGAACGCAACACGACCATTGTCACATTTGATGCGCGCAGCCTCGATCTCGCGCCCTACGTCGAGCCCAGCCCGGCGGACTGGCCGCCCGGGGAACCCGTGTGGTACGACCTTGTCGCCAACGTTGTCCACGAGGCTGTGCGCACTAGGGAGGATGTCGCCGACACGGGCGAGGAGCGCAAGACTTGGAAGGTCCAGCTTCGCGACAAGGCCACGGGCGAATGGGTCGTCTGCCAGGATCTCTTCGTCGATAAGGTTCAGAGCGAACTGCTGTATCTTGGCGAGTCATATCTACAAATCTGGGAGCGAAGGCGAGAGCCCGCAGGCAAGACCAAGGCCAGCGCAAAGTAGCAAGCGTGAGCGCAGAAACGACTATTGTCGAATGATTATGTAACATAGCAACGTTGTTTAGAACAGAAAATCCAGGCGTTGGGTCTCTTCTTTTCTGTTTCACCTTTTTTTTCTCGGCGTGAGGCTTTGCTAGTTTACTATACGAACTCTTCTATAGTATTGTATAGATGACCGTGTAACAGAGCTCGACAATATTTCTACAGAAGATAATATCAATACATGCACTACGAGAGGGTCTGTCAAAAGTACGAGTAGTCAGAATCGGACTGGCACTCCTCCGTCTCTAGCCAAGAAGTATCCCGCCCTCGCTAGGTTGATTAGGTTCGCGCTCTAGCTTGGGTACTATTCTGATCCGGCTTCGTAAATTTGTCAGTCGCCTGTGAGCAGTGGAACCGTGCAAGAGCGAAGGCTTGAATATAGTAGTTGCGTCAAGTCAGGTCATGGCATATGATGGTTGCATACTATACCAATGCCAGGCGAGATGTCCGTATCTCTGCTTTTTGAGCACTGTGTCACACTGTCACGCGGTACGAATCCATTAGCTGTCTTGCTTGCAAAAAGCCCTTTCAATTATTCCAAGATCAAAGCTCCCTTAGAACATGCGCTATCCAGCCAGTGGTTGTGCCGGAATCAGCACTTTATAATACATGTCCGCCTCCCATCCGGTCACTGAAAAGATTGCGTAGGTATCACAACCTGATTGCCCACCTGCTCAAAGTCCTTACCATCTTCCAGGCAAAAAAGGACGAGGCAAATTTGAAATAACCAAATGTTCCGCCGTCTTCCATGCTCCCGCCATATATTCACAAGGGTTCAATACAATGAGGAATTACCAAGCTCGATTCCCCCTCGCAATCGTAGAAGCAAACTCAAAGGGAAGGGCCATGGCTTTTCGCCCTGAGCTATTCGCAAAAGAAAGGCAACAGCCGCAACAAAGGCACAGACAATACAGTAACGAATCAAAACACAGAAATACATCAGGGCGCAAAGGTTCAAGGAACAAGTCAGACCCATGAGTTTGCTCTCTTCTTATTCCAGCTTTTTGTTCTAGTATACAGTAACGCAACAGCAGGCTTGGCATTTCAATCGGGGGCCATTAGTCGTGGCCCTGTCTTGAGCCGCCGGCATTTCGTTTGTCGTTTTGGTGCTGAATAGCCTTCTCACGGCGCTGTTCATCGATGGCAGTTCGCTGCTGGATACTGGAATCGTGACTCTTGAACTCAACACGGGTGTTGGGTGGGAAATTGAGGATCCGCTTCATGGTTTCACTGCAGAGTAGTCAGTGCTTGCTCAAGCCGAATTTCCTCGGGCTGGGCGTGGCAACACTTACCGAATCTTGAGCACACGTCCACCGTCAGTCCGGGTCCAAATGCTCAAGATGTCTTCGCCGTTACGCATGCTGAGCACCGCTCCACAGACTTCCTCGCCAGCATCCCCGAATTGGTCACCAATTAAAGAGAGCAGCAGGTCTTCCCAGTGTCGATCAGCGACACCCTTCTTCATTCTAACGACCCATTTTCCACCATTTCTGTTGACCTCATCCTCCCAGATAGGACGGATGTCCTTCTTGAAGAGGTGGTAGTCCGACACAACCGGCAGAGAGGAAGGTCTCTTCAGGTGTGAGTAGATTTCCCAGAATTCCTCTGCCGTACGCATAGTTGCGATTCCATGGAGCGTATTCTCGTACTCGATGTATCCATGGGCCTTCGAAATGGGCGGGCGGTACCAGAATGACCAGGCGTCTTTCAGCGGGTGTATCTGGCCAACAGCTGTCGCAGAAGGCCTGGCCTCTGCTATGGAGGCCATGCTTCGGGTCTTTCCAACCGCCCTGGAAGGTTCTTTTCCAACAGCTTGCTTGGGCACGGCCGATGCCATGGCGGAATCAAACGGGTTGCCTGGCGTCTTTGGCGTCTTTGCGGAGCCAAACGATGCAAAGGCGCCAGAGCCTAGACCAAAGGCGCTGGAGGCACCGGTGCCCGTGGTCGGCGAGGCTAAAGCGCTTCCCGGGTTAGAGGGAAACCCTCCCGACTTGCCATCTTGACGTCTGGAGGAGGAGGCAAATCTGCCGGAATCACCTGTGGCGCCGTTGGCTGGCGTCGTCAAGGAGAGCTTGCTGGAGCTGTTTAATGATTTAGCTAATGTTTGTAAGACTCGCCAAAGGTGTCAAGGCAGGTACTGACTTTGTGCGACGAGCCCATAGGTTATCCATTGACGTGACGCCGTTTCGCTACTCTATGATGCAAGGCGGCAGTTGAGCGCAGGAACGGCACCTGGCAAGGGTCGGGGGAGGGCTGCGGGGGAGGCAACAGCGGCAGCGGACGGTACCGAGGGCGTAGCGAGCGAAATAAGGTATGCGATGGGTCGGGGTCGATGGTAACGATAGGTTTGCGTCGTCAAAGGCGGTTCGGCAGTGAGCAAAATCGTTGTGGGCAAGTAGCGAGGGAGGGTTCCGGGCACGCGAGCTGAGCAGCGTTGAGGGTTGACGATGGCAGTAACGGTGCGTGTAATCTGGAAGCAGTGGACTGGGGTCGAAATTGCGCAAATGCGGGCGGTACAGAGACGAGTTCGAAGGGTATTTGCGCGAGTAAGAGAGGGATGTGGTTCGATGGGCGATGGTGGTGTGTTGTGTGGATCAGAGGTTCAAAGAGAAGAAGAATTCTACGTGAGGTTTAGGTTGTTCTGGGGAGGCAGGCAGGCAGGCAAGCAGGCGGGTGGGTGGGCAGAGGTAGGTGGCAGGCACGCTGTGTGTGTGGCAGTGGTGGCGCGGTGATTGTGGTGGGGAAGCCACGAGAGCAACGAGCCCCCAGTGAGGAACTGTTACTTAGGTACTCCGTAACTACTGGTATAAGCATGCGATGTTGTGACGTGATGTGCTTCGTTCTGACTAGGTCACTACTTACCTAAATGCATCTGGTGTGAAATCTCCAGAAGGAAACAGGAAAAAGAAAAAAAAGCAAGCGGCCTCTGCCTATTTCAAACCCTCCCTGCCTTTCTGCCCATGAGTATCTGCAGTGAGGACAAGAGGCTACCTCAAGTACACTAGGTACCTACCCGGTAGGTAATTAATGTGGTGATACCCAACCCAGTTGCCCAGGCAGTTGCGTTCTAGCCCATTTTTAGCCACTTGATACTACTCACGAAGTAGATGAGAGGTACCTAGGTAGACAAGAGCCTGCATAAGGTGCCTGCCTCCACGAATATCCATGTTCAATTCGCCGAAGTAGTTTGTGGTGTACCGCGGCCGCTTAGTCGCAACAGTGGTGTGCGAGGCGCAATTCTAACTCTTCAAAGCACTCGGATCTGTGCCTGATGAGTTCTGTACACTGTCCTGATATTGAAATAGCGCAGAGAACGGGTTGCTAAGGGTTGAAACACTGCAGCAATTTGATTTCTGATTTTGTTCTTTATCCTGCAAGCCTTCCATATACATGTTCACAGTTGTTCCGACATTGAGGTGACCCCCCGTCCCCGAATGGGTCAAATTGTACACCCCACTATTACCACACCATGCAAGGACCTCCAGCTCTATATCTTACCAGTCAGCCAGTGAACAATGGCCCTTGAATTAATTAGAGAGTAGAAGTACTTTCTTGATTCCTTTTTCCTTCGACATGCCTTTCTTTACCTTTTTGTTCTTCGCGATTTTCAAGGTATTTTTTTTTGTAGTTGCACGTTCATTACTACGAAGAGCTCTCGTTAGCAGCCATCGTACCCGCCCACGCTGCTTCTACGGCCCACCCGGATTTTCGTCTCTCTCTGGTCATCTTATCGCCGCTTATCAGCACCGCCGCCAAAAAAATTTCCCCAGCACCCAGGTACCAACCACTCGGCCACCGACGTGCGCACAGTTTTACCAAGCGCAACAAAAGAAAACCAGCACAGTCACGCGATCGGTAGAGCATTCGAGCTCAATCGGACACCATGGCGCCCAGTCGTACCCGTACTATGAAAAATAAGAACGCCGCGCCCAAGGGCGCCGGTGGCAAAGGCGGCAAGCGCTCCGACACCGACGGCGTCTCCAAGGCGAAGAAGTCGAAGGGTCCCGTCACCTCCAAGCAGGTGAAGGATAAGAACGTCAGCGCACTCTTCAAGAAACCCAAGAAAAAAACATATTCTGAAGCGCAGCTGGGCATTCCCACGCTCAACATGGTTACACCCGTCGGCGTTGTCAAGCCCAAGGGCAAGAAGAAAGGCAAGGTCTTCGTTGATGACCGGGTACGTCGCATAACTGCTCCACCACATCACACGCGCGTGCGGTTGCCTGTTGTGTTCGAATTTTAGCCTAACAGTGTATAATAGGAAAGCATGAACACCATCCTCTCCATCGTCCAGGCTGAGAAGAATGGCCAGATCGAGTCCAAGATGATCAAGGCTCGCCAGATGGAAGAGATTCGCGAGGCGCGACGGGTCGAGGCCGAGAAGAAGGAAGACGAAAGGCAGTCAAGGTTGGAGGATGTCAAGGACTCGCTGCGACGAAAGCGCAAGAAGAAGACGTCCGAAATGGACGAGGACAATGTGAAGGAGCTTCTCTCTGCTGGCAGCAAGGCAAAGAAGGCAAGCAAGAAAAAGGTTGCATTTGCATAAGCAACTGTGCTGTATGCATCTTCGCTGGCTTCATTCTGTTCCGCATTGTTTGGCGTTTTTGGGCGTACGGGTCATACCTCGGATTGGGCCAGTTTCGAAAGTTGAGCTGGAAAAGCTTGTCAATATCTCAAATAGCACTATATAACTATCGATTTACGTCTATTGTTCATATTTTGATGCCGTCTATTACTCGTGCATGTGCTTCCTGTTCTATGAAATCAAAATGAGTGGACGAGAACTAGTTCCAGGTCAAGCACTACATTTGAACCACGTGCAGTCTTCGTCGCATAGGGTCAAAGGGCGTGGGCACTTGGTCTACCTGGGCATCTTTGTTGGGCCTGATCGAGTCGAAGTCAACCTTGAAGGCTATGTGGTTCAAAAAGTTGTTCACAGGCTTGGTCAGCCATCGCGAGCCCCCCCACTCAAACCAGCAGAGATGCCCGCCGAGTGATGTCGTGAGCATAATGGTGTTTGGGTTCTGGCGGAATTCTTGGTACGGAAGAGCACCGTCAAGCGCAATCTATAACACAGTATCAGTCTACAAGTCACATAGAGCTGAACAATGGCAACATACTGGATCGTCCCTAGCGTTGACAGCTAAAAAGGGAATTCTGATGGACAAGATAGAGTCGCAGGAAGAGGCGTCTCTGTAATACGCGGATTCGGTGGGGTAACCCCAGGTCGGGCATCTGTAATTTGTCAACTGTCTATTGCATACGTGAGCTTTCGGGGGCTGCCAAAGCGACTTACTGGACCTCCCTATCGAAATCATGTAGATAGGTGACTCGCTCAATAGCTTCCAGGTCAAGATTTGTGTGCTCCTTGATCTCCTCCTTGTGGGTAACAATGAGCTGCTTCATAGATGCTATGATCGTCGTGAGTATGAGTAAATCGTTTGGCGATTCAATACAGCTTACCACCCATTACTCTCAGATAGACTTCTCTCCCCATCAAGGTGCTCTGCATTAGCTTACTGGCGCAATCCAGATTGAATGGATTCGAACAGACAACAGCCGCTTTAAGGACGCATTGTTCACCCTCCTCGGCACAATACTGCAAAGAATCAGCATCTTATCTTATAAAGAGGTTACGAAGACTTACATTTGTCATCATATTGGCACCGAGGGAGAAACCGAGTCCAAAAAGTGGTCTGTTGGGAAACTTTTCCCGAAGCCACTTAATCGTCTATACGGAACGTACGTCAGAAAGTGAGATCATTGACTAGGAATGAGGCGACCGCTTACCTGTCTCACGTCCCAGGTAGCGCGGGCATTGTACAGCACTCCGCTGGTAATTTTGCTTCCGGCACATCCTCGCGAGTTGACAACACACGCTTCCCAGCCCCCCTTACCGAGGAGCGGCGCGATGGTGTGCCTGAGGTAGATCTCGTGAGAACCGCCGGAGAGACCGTGCAGAACGACCAGCATAGGCTTCTTGTCATCAGAGCCTAGATTTTTCTCTTCCTCTTCCGTGTAATACACGGTTCGGCGCGGGAGAGTCGGGTCGCCTCCCTCAAAGGGCTCAACGGCAAAGTCAACAGCATACGACCCCTTGTACGTGGCATGGTCTGCATCAAATAGGCGGCGGCGGTAGAAGACTTGAGGTCCACTAGGCTTTGTCGCCGTCCACATGGTCTGGACGTGGCCATTGAATAGTAGTGGGTTCAGATGGCAGGGCGGCGTGGTTGCCTCGCAGATTTTGAGGAGATCCGTGTTCCTTCCATCCTTCTCCTTGATGGCTCTTGGTGCAGGAGAATGAGTAAACTCAATCTTGGCTTTCCCAAACCACTCCATTGTTCGAAGCGCTCCGGGAATAGAGTGTCAGAGTACAGTGAAGGTCGCTCGAAAAGCCAATGAATCGGAGCGAGCTTTGAAGACTGCGCTCCGGGCAAAAGCTGCACGGACCGAACAAGAAAAAGCTTTGAAGGGCCCGATGGCGCGGGGCGCAGTCAACTGTGTAACAAACGGAGGTCTCGGCAGACACGCGTACGCTAGCGATCGTTGGAAAGGATCTCAATATGATTAATTGGGGGGGAGGTCAGGACCAAGCGAGATCCCATCTATATATTGGAAGTCTTTAAAAACCGTCGGGGTAAATTTCAGATACCAGCAGTTTTTCCGGCCGCGCCATGTTGACATGACTTGCAATTTCGCAAGTCAAGACCCTCGTTGGCCACACAGGACGAGCCACGGACGGAGATTTAGTCAACGCCGTGGCCGACAATTCTGGTGCCTTGGCGCGCCGGCCCTTGTCTCCGGCTTACAGAATGGTTGCCTACCTACTCAGTGCCTACCAGCCTACCTACATAGGTTAGTAGGTACTCATTACCTGTACCAGCCAACCAGCCAGCTAGGTAGGTAGCTACTTAAGAATTCCTGGACCAATTGTCCTGCAGAACTGCGGTTTCTCATCACGTGACTCTGGCTACCCACTCTCTGGACAGCCTTTGATCCTCGCACACACGCCTCAGCATCCTTCCTCTTTGCTCGTCACAACTCATCACAGCCCAGCCCACCTCATCGGGGAGACAACTGTCCAGCTCAACTGTGCACAGATAATGGAAACGAAGAAGAGAAGTCTATAAAGGCTACACACTTTCGCGCGATGTTTCTACAGAACAACGATGGAAGCTGTGCTCATTGCAGGCTTCCGAGGACGCCCGGCTAAAATCAACCCGCGACCGGGTAGACGCTTATGAGCAAGGAGGGATATTGTCCAAAGGCGATAGGCTTTCCTGGCTGCCAAAAAGCATTGACGACGATTCCTGAAGATTACTACATGTCGCCGTCTAAGCTGCCATCGCCACGGCGTGGGCCACCATTCGCGAAACTGTACATTGAACATCAGCACGACAACACTTGAGCGGCCCAGCCGTGGACCTTGTTCCTTTGGACGAGTTGGCCTGACATATTGCCCTGACATATTTTGTGTGCCGCTTTGCCACCATGTACAAGCTCCCCGCAGCGCCATGGCGCGAGTTTCTACATGAGAAAATACCGCGTTTGCCCACCTTTTGACAGACAGTCGCAGGTCATTTTGTGAGGTCACGAAATTTTGGACAGTCGAGCCTTGGCATGCCTGCCGCACGGCTACAACAAGAAGCCAGATGATGTTGAAGTGAGGAAAGTCTACGCCAACGTTACAACTAACAGCCGCTGCGCTACGTGGACATGGGGCGGGGAGGTTGTTTCGGATCTGGACCTGGACTCGTAAATTTGATCTCTTGGATCATTCTGTAGTGCTCAATGCTTTCATTGCTCCTGTTGAAGACGCCCCGCGGCTGCCCGCGCCGTCTAACGATTGACAGTTTATCAACCCGCAGATGATGCGTTTCTGGGTGGATGATGGGGCTGTTTTCGCCAACATCTCAGCATATTCATGGCAGGCTGGATTCGGAATAGATTCAATGCTGGCATGTAGCCAACTTCCGCGGCTCAGGCTGAGCTGGACAACCAGGAGGGTAAGGAGGGTTGGTGAGCTAAGGAGTCTCAGGAGGCTTAGGAGTGCCGTTGCAGTCACCACGTGTGCAGCCATCATGCGCGGCGATGGACAGCTATACGGAAAAATATTCTCTCTGAAAAGGGACATGGGGAGGCACAGCTGTCCAAAGGATTTGGCACGACAAGACTTCACGGTTACCGTTAGGCTACTCCTCCAGTGGCTTGACTGAGTGGAGTGTCTTGGTCCGGCTAAGGTGCGGCGATTTATTGCTGGGAGCAACTGCACTAAAAACTCAGTCCGGTGTGCACCACCTAAAAGCACCTGCTCCACCACCATAGCCTCTGCGTCGCGACGCCTCGGAGATGAAGCCATGGAAGAAACCGGTCAACGCCGTGACCCTCGAGACAGATCTCGATCGAGTCGACGCTTAGGAGATTTAGATCGCTCGATATCTCCTCGTCGTTCTCGTTACAGCCCAGGCAGGACGTCGCACTCCCGCGTCAACGATGCACGTCCAGATTCAAATCACCAACATCACCGCCCCCGCGATCGCAGTAGAGGCCGGACTAAGTCTCATTCCTCCAGTACGATGCGGCCATCAGCTCCATCGGACGACTTGATTCCCCGTTTTCGTGAGAAGCAAGCTCGTGCTGTAGGGCAAGAAAGTAGGTCTCATCACAGCCGCACCCGCAGTCGCAGTCGAAGTCGTGATCACAGGCGACGCAGCCGGTCGCCATCATCAGCGAAGCGCCATCGAACCCGCAGCAAGAGTCCTCGCCGAAAACGGTCACGAAGAGACAACAGCCCCTCGAGAGGGACCCGTGAAGGAGGCTCCCATTCTACATCGAAGCGCCGGCATCGATCACCAGACGGCCGGAAGCCAGGATCTTCACGCAGACACGGCGATGCTCGTATCTCTCCAGAGCCACCCGAAAGCAATATCAGGCGATCAAGACGTGATTCGTTGCTAAGGACGCCTCCACATTCTGTCCGAGACTCTCGTCGCGGATCTAAAGACTCCCGGCAGCCACACCATAGTGATCACCATCGCTCAAGGAGCCGATCTCCAACTTCTCATAGCAATCAATCACATCGACCAGGCTCTATTACAGGTAATACTACTGTTGTAGAACCTTCCAAAGGGACAGCCATTTCCACTCAAAGAGAACACCAATCATCGAGGCCGTCTAGAGAAACCGATTTCAGAAACGTGGATCCTTCTTTGAAATTTAACGAAGACGACGAAATGAGGTCACGACAGAGCCGCGGTGGCTCAGGTTCTCGCTACAGAGAACAGAACGGTCATTCAACATCGCCTCAGTATCGACATTCAGTCTCTCCAACTCATCGCAACAATCGGCTTGAGTCGAGCTTGCACAACCGTGGGGGGCAGGAGAGTCGCCAAGGGCCGCCCACCGGGCCATCCTCTTCAAGATCGCCTCCATTTGACCCTCCCTCGGGCCCCAGTAACCGGGGACCTCGCCCCGGGTTTCGAGGCGGCTTATTTGCCGGTCGTGGGGCTCATCGAAACACGTCAGCATGGGGGAGCCAATGGAATCCCAACACTTCTCGTGGCACTGAGCAGCGACAAGGCAGTAATGGCGAGAACGATGCGACAAGCGCCATGGATATTGACGGCAAAGAACCCGATGACAAAGCATTCGACAGGTCGCAAGACGATCGAGGACTCGACAGAAGTGAGCGACCCCGGCAGGACGCACCCAAAGGTCCGTCAACGCAGACAAACTCGCCTTCGAAGTTCAGTTTTGCTTTCAAGCCATCCTCCAAGGCCGCGCCATCCGGCCCCAAGCCAGAGATTTCTCAAAAGTTCAACGCCCCAGCTCAGAAGCGAGAAATACAGCAAAAAGATGGCAACAACGAGCCTCCGCCAGGCGCACCGACGCAGCCTGCTGCACTTTTCGATCGAAAGCCTCCAGAAGGCCCCAAAATGGCACCCAGGATGCGGAAGGTGATCAAGAAGTTGCAGCGGCCCAAGCCACGGCCTACCTTGCCACCACAATTGGTTGCCTCAGACTCTGTCTTCTTCCGCAAACCCGGCAACGAGTCTGTCGTTGGCTCTGGCACATATGGCAAGGTTTTCAAAGGCTTGAATGTATACACCAAGGGGCAAGTGGCATTGAAACGCATTCGAATGGAAGGAGAGCGAGATGGTTTCCCTGTGACTGCTGTGCGAGAAATCAAGCTGCTTCAGTCACTGCGCCACCAGAACATTGTCAATCTCCAGGAGGTCATGGTCGAAAAGAACGATTGTTTCATGGTTTTTGAATACCTTTCTCATGACTTGACCGGCCTTCTCAACCACCCGCACTTCAAATTGGAGCCACCGCAGAAGAAACATCTGGCCAAGCAACTGTTTGAAGGTCTCGACTATCTCCACGTTCGTGGTGTGCTACACAGAGACATCAAGGCAGCCAATATTCTTGTAAGTAGCGACGGTATCCTCAAAATTGCCGATTTCGGGCTAGCCCGCTTCTACGCCAAACGGCATCAACTCGACTACACAAACCGCGTTATTACAATTTGGTATCGATCACCGGAGCTGTTACTGGGCGAAACGCAATACACCGCTGCTGTGGATATTTGGAGCGCTGCCTGTGTTATGATGGAGATTTTTGTCCAAAAGCCCATATTTGCTGGTGACGGGACTGAGCTGAGCCAGCTGGACAAAATTTACAACGTGCTAGGCACACCCAACCGACATGACTGGCCCGGTCTCGTGGATATGTCCTGGTTTGAGCTCCTGCGGCCAACAGCGAAACGAAGGAGCATGTTTGCCGAAATGTTCAGCACGGAACTGACGCCAGCGGCATACGAGCTCATGCAGTCGATGTTCTTATACGATCCGGCAAAGCGACCAACGGCAGAGGAAGTATTAGCACATTCGTATTTTACGACGGAAGAGCCGCTTCCTCGCCAAGCCACCGAGTGAGTGTCCCCAACTAGACAAACATTTTCGGACCTCAGAATGAATACTAACCTGATTTTCGCAGACTCGCGAATATTGGTGGTGACTGGCATGAGTTTGAATCCAAGGCTCTGCGCAAGGAAAACGAGCGTCGCGAGCGTGAAGCTCGGCGCGCCGCCAAGAACCCACCAGCACCAGCTGTTATTTCAATCACTGCCGGCACCGGGCACGGCAATCACTCCAGTCACAGTCAAGAAAGAAAACGCGGCACAGATGGCGATGAGGGTGCTCGAGATGCTAAGCGTGTTCACGTCGAGGAGTCCGCGTCTGCCGTGTAAGGATAACTGGGTGTAGGAATCTATAGAAGGAGCTTGAGAGAAACTCATAGCTGAAGCGTGTCTCGAACCAAAAGAACTATAGGGGAACCGGGGAGTGGAGGGAATTGATTTGTTCTCAAGTCGGGTGTTTGGCGGTAACTTTTTTTTTCTTTTACATAGTCGTACCCCACTCAGCGATACTTTTGATTTCAGTGGCTGGTAGTACTTGGTCTGGGAATTTCTCTTTCTTTTGGGGGCAAACTTGACGAGCATTCTTTGATGTCTATGCAAACGTAAACTATTGACTTTAGGCTCGAAGCCATATGCTGTTCAGTTCAGGCTATGTTGAACAAACAAGCTATTACGACAGTGTTACCCGCAGGATGCGAAGAGCCGGCGATAGAATGGGTATAGATATCAATAACTAATACATGCTTTGGTCCATCATTGAAAATCGACCGAAAAGCTACAAACATTCGCGCCTTGGTATATCTTGATCACTTCATGTGATGAATGCCATATTGTCATATCTCATTCCCGAGCTCAGCTCTTCCTTTTCTGTTATGTATCCATTATCTTTTTGGTATTATATTCACCTGACAAATCCCCGCAGATTATCATCTTGGCATGCCGTTTTCCTTCATTGCTCTTGCGGTGTGGGCTATGGGCTGTGCTCGACCTCTTTCAGCAGATTGCGCAGACTGCCTGCGGCGCGACCCTGCTGCGGCAAGGCGCCGGCGCCGCCAGCCGAGGAGCCGCTACCCCACGGGATCCAGCCCGCGAGCGTAGAGAGGAAGCCTGTTGCCGTAGTGCCGTCGACCAGAGACGCAGCGCCCTTGGTCGCAGGGCAGGGGAGCGGGTTGCCGGTTCTGTCCGACGAGGGCTGATGTGGGCGGTCGCAGGCGATGACGGGGACGATGTTTGTCACCGTTGCCGTGTTGGTCGCCGAGCTGGCAGTATGAACCTCGAGCTGGCTAGCGCTGGGCAGAGGTAGAGCGGGTTCACCCACGAGAGAGACAATGGATGCTCCATGTGATGTCGATACTTCGGCGCCGGTGGGCGGGGCGACAGTCGGCTTGTTGTCAATGAGTGCAAGGGACGATGACAGTGTACGCTTGACAGTCGGTCTTTGCTTGGTGAGCTCTTGCGGCGTGCGCCTTTCTCGCGCGCTGGTTGTTGACCCGGCCGGGGATGTGTGATGGGAAGTCTTGGTTGAGACTCGTCCACGTACGTCGTCGGCGATTTCAGCTGCCGATTTCTTCTTTGAGTTATCATCGTCAGATGAGCGGCTCGAAGACATGATGGTTTCCAAAGTACCCATGGCTCGACTATTTCTGCGACCGCCCAATCGCCGTTTTCGCTCTGTTCTTGTATTTGTCTCGTCGTCAGAAGTTATGGCTTGAAGTGTCGGTCCGTGGTTTTCCGTTCCTCGATAGCCCTCCGCAATGAACGAGTTGCCCGAGCCATGCGGTCCATAGTGCACTTCATACTGGTTACTAAGAGAATATCGTGACCTAGCGCATATTTCGGCTATCCTATCGAGGTCTGCATTGATGTCACTGCTCGTAGCTGTATTTTCTTGCTCATCCAGGTTTTCAAGAAAGCTTTTGAACGAAAACGCTTCGATTGGTGGCAACTTGGAATCCTCTGGCAGCGAACGGTTGACAAACTGCGGGTTTTGACCTCGCGCCCGTGCCATTATACTGAGCATACCGCTACTAGCCGAAGCCATCTTGCCAGTGAACGGAGATGCTCTCGTCCGTGAAGCAACAGAGCCATTCACCGAGCCAGCGGTGCTGTGGCCATTCCGGACAACGATTATTCCAGCACTGCTGCTACTGCTGCTGTTTCCACGAGGCATCCGATTTGCTCTGTTGGGCGGTGGTCGATAGTAGCTGCGAACAATGACCGGCTCCGAATACGTGGTGTTCTCGGCGCCGGTAGATTTGGCATATCGATGGCGGCTCGGGTAATGGCTGTTGTATTCTCGCAAGGCTTCAGTGCGGTGCTCAGCTGTGCTGTCATCTACCGGGATGGGACGACCCTCCGCTACAGAGGGCACTAGACTGGCCGAAGTCGAGTTAGTCTGAAAGGGGAGTCGGAAGGAGAGTGGTAAGGCGCCATGCGTGTGGCTGTTGTTTGCTTGCTGGGTATTTCCGTCTGGGCCAGCGGAGGGGCCATGCCGTGAATACTGGCGGCGTGAGACGGGCTGCGCTGCCGGATTGGACGTTGGCGACGACATGAAGGCTGAAGAGGGTTTATGACGTAAATTCGAAAGGAGGATGAACAAATCGATGAGGATGGGATATTGGGCTATATCAGGTGGTTGCAGTCCGTCAAAGACGGTGAAGAATTCTAGGTCAAGACTCTCCCGGTTTATGTGGCGGGATTGAGCTGCGGTTGAGCGTGTCGCAGTTGGGTGAGGGGGTGCGACATGTCGAGTGACGACTCAGTGCGACGGCATGCTGCCGGTATGCAAGGACGGAAGGGTCGCAAGCAGATCTGGTCTCAATATATCTTGCAGACTGTACCCTGTAGAAAATGAGAGATGATTTATGGCGAAAGAGGAGAGCGTGTTACGAGGAAGGGAGATGTGAGATGTTGTGGCACATAAAAGTGGTGTTGACGGGAGCGAGTGGACGGACGAAATGGCGGGGGTGTCGCTGCTTTAGAACGACGCAAGCGCAACTCGGTTTGGTGGAGTTGTGCACCGGTGAAGTGGCAGAGCCAGAAAAGCAGCGCCACGACCGTGCAGAGACAGCATGCTGCTTTATTAGAAAAGCGATACGAATGATTTTGAGCCCTTTTTCGTTTCCAATCCGGCAGAAGCACGATACGCTATCCTGGGTTAGCAGCGCTCATCACGCACCAAAGGTAGGTAGGGTACAACAGCCATAACACTGTGCTATACGAAAGGCCTACTACCTTACCATAGGCAACAACAGCGAACAAGGTCGCTTTGGCTGTCCAGCGGCACTAGAGTTGATGATCTTATGATGACCGCGCCTGTACCTAGGCTGGTAGGTTTCAGTCTTCTCAAAGAGGTCAACGCTCTTGTCAAACCTCGCCGACATCACGCCAGCGATCTACTTGGTACAAGCCCGAGATAAAAAGCCACGGGTGATTTTCAGCAAAAGAAATTAAACCGCACTGCTGACTCTAGCACTTTTACACTCCAATCAAATCGTCCAGTCTGGGGAAAACAGCCTCCCCGCTGCGTTGTGTCGTGGCTCCCCATTGGCTGTCAATCTACCAGTCCACGCTCGCAAGAATCCTTGTTACGATTCCTCATTATGAATGGCTGAGAGGAAAGCACGGCGGCGGCGCCAGCCCTCTGCCGGCGCCGCCTTGACGTGTTCAACCACGCCCGGACACCCCATTTTGGGTGGGCCGCCCTCCAAGAGATGCGTTGGCGACGGCAACGACAGAACCGCACACTGCATGTCCGAGCTGCGACCGCTGTCTGTGCCGCATTCGGCCCTCACGCTCTGGGGCCGACTTCGCGGAAAGTACTTTCGCATGCCGATTTCTCTGGCCGTGGCTCCTGGACGTGATGGCTAGGAATGAAATCGCTATGCTGACATTTCACCAGATTGTCGCGCACTTGACCTGCAGTATTTGGCGCCTACAAGGCAATCGACAGATCCCAGACAATTACTGTCCCACCATCCGGAATTGGAAACAACTGTCCCAACGGGCAATTAATATTCTCCAGTGTAAACGCAGCCTCGTGTCATGTCAGCCCACTGCGGGATCTCGGCGCTAGCCACCGCAGACTAGTCTGACTTGTCGATCGCTTCGTCCAGTCAGGGCCGAACCAACGGTCGCTTCATCACGACGTTGACCAGGCCGTCCTAACGCCATCCTCACGAATGCATGGAAACTCAGTAGTCTTAAGCATGAGATCTAGTAATAATTTCAAGGCGGTTGACTAATAAAGCATGATCAATGACTCTCGTAAGAGTCCAGCAGATACAAGCATAGAGCCATTTCAGGCTTCACGAGGATACAAAATGCCTGACGCCATCCTTTCCTAGAAGTGCTATCCCTTTCAGCCGCTTCCGCATCATCGAGCAGTATTCCCGCGCTGACATACGCAAGACTACCCCACCATAGCTAGTGGTTCCTCCATTCATGTCTGCGGTGCAATGGTCCCATGCAGATAGTCCTGGCCGGAAGTCTGCACCTTTTTGGAGAACACACCCCGCGACGGTTTGGTAGGGTAGCGGCCCTCGCGCGCCCGCTCTCGGCGATCGTAATAGACGTATACGATGTAAAAGGCGTGCAGACAGCCCGGGAGAAACATGAGCAACGTCAGGATTAAGTTGAGAAGAAAATCTGCCTCACGGCGTCAGCAAGGAACAGAAGGCAGGCGTGCGATTGCAGGCGAGGTAACGAGCTCTCTTTTGAAACTTACCCATCCCGCATCCTGCGACGGCCCAGACTCCAGCAGGAGGAACTTTGATGCGAGGTTAGCAGCTGGTAGAATTGGCTGGCATTTCTCAGTGTGGTCGGCGCTCACACAATAAAGTTACGAAAATGACGATGAAAGCCGTGGCGGTACTCATGATGGCGGTAAGAGCGTTAAACGAACGGGATGAGGTAAGTGGGCTTGTGCAGTGTGAACGTCCTCGACGGCGTAGGGCAAGATATGTGAAGAACGGCGAGAAGACGTAGGCGCTTGACGAAGTCGTGAGAGGTTGTGGGAAGAATAAATGCGCGACGCGTAATGATGAAGAATAGGATAAGAGCGTGACGAAACCAGGCGTCGCGATTGCTTGAAGATGTCGTCAACTACTCGGACCTTGGCCAGTGAAGTAAGGGGGGGGGGGGGGGGCAGCCCTCTAATGGGAATTGAGAGAGTGGCGCGCTTGCTTCCGAAAGTTCGAGCAGGAAGGCAACCAAATACAGGCCAATCGCACCTGTGCGCAATGAAGGAGCACCCAGTCACCTGACTTCTATCAGTCTATTCCCACGGGCAATTGAATAAACGAAAGCCCAGTGCCTTGCTAACCATGAGAAGGCACAGAAAGGGCGGTGCGCTCGTGGGTGAGTCGACCATTATCACAGACGTCAGTGGAGTTTGCGACTCTCCAAAGCCAGATGTGACGTCGCTATATGTTACAATCAATATGGTACAGAGTAGGCGGCCGGCGAACAGCAAACTCATAATCATACAGAGAGCTGTAATACCATACTCTTGTGTTATCAAAGACTTTCCACCTAGCTTCATTGTCGTGCCTCGAAAATGAGCATATGTCGACTTTTGTTGGCGGTGCTCTACATTCCCTCAGAGTAAATCTCACCCTGCCCGTGACTGTTGTCGTTCGCGATGATCGTAGCAATAAGGCATATACCAGTATTTGTTTCTGACTATTGACTAAATTATCGCAATCGGACAAAATCATGTAGTACTCCAACAAAATAGAAAGAAATCCCAGGAAATCAGACAGATATACCATTTTCCAACTAGAAGTCTGGCAGCTCTGGTGAGTATCGTGACACTTTCATAAGAAAGTTTTTCGCCGCCATTTACAGTCCATCTAATTTGCCACAGCAGGTTCATGTTATAATCATAACGTGTCCCAACTAAGCGCGAATAAATACCTGATTCATCCTATAGGAGCACCGTGTATTAAGTACACTAAATTCAGTTTCCAATACTACGCTTAGCAACACTCGTATAGGTAGCATCCTGTGAATGTCCCGATATATAATCAAAGAGGACAACTCTAAATACAATCGGCAGCTCAAATATTGAGAGAAGAATCGATAAGAAAAAGCCGAAACAAGCTCATAATAGACGACGTGCCACTCAGGACCTGGCAGCGCTGCAAATCTGGGCGGCGAGAGGAATGCGCTTCGCGCATACGCTACCAGCCTCGTTGTGCTGGACGATGGCCTGATCCAGTTGGGGGATCTCTACGTTCTCCCAACCATGCACGCGGAGAGTATAGCATCGGAAAAACCTACCAGTGCTGTGAGCAGGGTCCATGTTGGCGGCGATGTCGGGCTAGTATGCCCTGCGATGCTGGAATATGCCTTGTTTTATCCTTATTCACGGAAAATTATGTCCATGTACTTTCCTTGTTCAGGTGACATTCGAAAGATTCGGTCTTGAGCCCTCCCCTTTTCTTGCGGGAACTTCCCGATGGAGTCTTCGTCACGATCCTCGCTTTTCTGGGGGTAGTTGTTGGACTCAGGAACGCGCGGGCTGGCGTAGGCTGCAAGCTCGGACTCCTGGAGAACGGTGCTGATGACGGCTAGACAGGCTTGGCGGCTAAGTCTGAAGCTGCGAACCTGCCAGATGGCAGCGCCGGCGTTGCGGCTCCGCTCCTCGTTGATGCTGGGGTAGGCATGAGGGATGTTGCGAGCCAGTGCAGTGGCGGAGAAAAAGCCGGCGGCGAGCGGCAGCCAAATGCATGATGAAGAATCAGGCGGATTAGCGGAAGAGTTTCTTTGGGCAAGAGAAGCAAAGATTAGGCGTTAGCTCTGCTTTGATGTTCTGCTGCTGCTGATTTACATTCTTAGAGAAGCGAGGGAACAGCACCTGGCTCATACGGTTTATCCGGTTGCGACTGTGAGACTCAGCATGGAGGACGTACTGGCCTGTGGCCGTTTGATTTTATCCGCATCAGTGTCAATAACGCACTCCTAGACGTTCTTGCGATGTCCATCACCGCAGGAAAGAGGAGTTGGTTGGAATAAGCCTCCGCTGCTAGGTTCCTGTCGGATAGGACATGAAGAATGTTAGAACAAGCTGTCACCTTTTCGGTGTGACGTCCGGTTCGCGATCCTTCCTACCAATCGCCTGGCGTTCTGGGAAATGTTTATGCTACAACCAGGCCGGCGTTGGATCGTGCACGGTCGGCCCGAAAGCACTGGTAGATTGAATACTATTTCTGCTGGTTTCGACTTTGAAGAGAGGTATGTGAGCTCTCCAAAAATCCCGATGCTGTCGGTCCTGCTGTTCCATTGACGTTGTAGTCACGTCACTGTGTCGGTCTATGGAGTAAAGCAACGAAGAAATCGAGCTTGTCGCATGAGTAAAGACCGTACCGTTTTGCTTTTCGACGTCGAATCGACAATTTGATCTCATGCAAACTTCATGGGTAGCAAGGTGTCACCGACACAGTCTCACCAAGACTATTGCGTGTTCCTGCAGGAATTGGCTACAACCCACTCTGAGAGTGTCAAGGCTCCTGCCAAACGTAACCATACACCTTGTTTGTAATACCCTTATCTGAAAATTGCGGTTATCTGCAAGGGCCTCGTATTATGAAAAGCCAGCTTACAGATCGTGAGCGGCCATTCTATTTCCTCTCAGCTCGCATTGAGAACAAATTGGCCGCGAAAAGAAGGAAACTGCAAATGTTATTGGTTAGGATCGGCTTGTTGTATTTTTGAGAAGCCATAGGCTAGAGTCACCGCCTATCCTCAAGCAGAAGAATGGGCCGTCACGGTTTATTAGTCGGTTGAATGGCAATCCGCAACAGGGAAGACAACCTGTGGCTGCTTGAGTAACCTACTCAAAAAAGCATCGTGTCAAGGCTGCATGCCTACTGCATTGGCCAATGAGGCCTGGGCCAAAGAGAGGTACAGAATTGGATGTGACATAGCATGAGTTGATTATGCTGCTATTCATTCCTTCACTGCGGACTTGTTTTTGGTGGACTTATTTCGAGACGGCGGTAAGGTAGGACGGAGGCTGTGCTAGGTAGGACGCAAGAGCGCTCACTATCGGGTGACAAAATGGGTTTCATCCTATTGGGGCTCAGTAATCATCCCAGCACTTCATTGAATTCTAGAAAATTTCGGCAGGGCATCGAGGAAACAGAGACCAGCCGAGCGACGAGTTGGAGGACAGTGCAAACTGCTTGCTGCTGCATGCTTGGGTCATAGTGCAGTCGCGTAGGAATTGCTCTATAATAGTACGATTGAAGATGCGTCTAAAATTGTTTTTTATTGTCAGTGAGCCTTTTAGTTTTGGTCCATCATCTGCAGCGCATCAAGGCAGGGTAGCATTGAGAGCCGATCCGGCGAATGAGAATTTATATCTTGACCTCCTATGCCAGCTACACAGCACATGTAAGAGCAAAAGTTTCTCTGTTCACTAGCTATTTTCCTATTGTAAAGTAATATTTCTCGCGCACATCTTCAATTGGCTACTTTGCTACCTGAATATTGCATGTCAAACTGGCTGCTTAGGCTGGTCGGGGTTGTTCACTCGGCGCATGCTCGAGTATCATTGTTCGGTCTTCAGCGTTTGCCTTTCTATATAGAAGCAGACAGGGCCACCAGGTGGGTAGTGCGACTGAACACGAAATTTACTATAGCACTGGTCTGTGTGTTGAGACTGAGAGTCTCTGCCATGCTCGGGAAAAACAGGCCTCATCATTGGCGGGCGCTATGCGAAGCTTAGGTGGCATACCTACCAGTATGCAACAGGATTTCGCCAGTTACGGCAGACAATGCGGAGGTCGGATCGATGCACGGTTGCATCATAGGCGATGAATCGGTAGGTCATAGTACTTACTCAGTAGTTAATCAATGTATGAACATGCACGCCCCTTTTTTCCTGCCAACAGGTTAATCGTCGAGGCATTCATCGCCTACTAAGTAGAACAGTAAAGACTGCCCTGCGGCGATTCGGAGCAGTGCGCCCTGCCAGAGGCGGTTGTGCTGCGGATGAAACGGGTGAAGCACAACTATAATTTGGGAAGCCAACTCCCTGGCCGAGTTGGGGCCGAGTACGGAGTACCATAGCCACGAAGAGGCACCCAAGCATCCAAGAGGCTGGTTATTGAGCCGTGTCCATTTGCGGGGGCAGGGGCCGCGCCAGTCGATGGTGCGCGGCAATCCAGTAGAGCTTCATGACGATGATCAATAGACAATGGGCGAAGGGCTGCCGTTGCTGTCGGTAAAAGCTCCATGAGAGGCAAGTCGATCAGACGACGGGGACGGGAGCGGGACCGGATGGATTGATGGACAGAGTGCTGCAGGCTCGCAGTCTGGGCTCGTCACAAGGCAACACAGCAAGTGTTGGCGGCAATAATGTACAAGGCGAAGGAGTCACTTGAAGCAGCAGACGAGATTCTTTGGTTCGCACATTACATTTACATCCTTGAGCATCTTTTCGCTCTCTCCCATCTCTAGCAGTTTCGTCTTGTCTTGATTCATGGCGAAGGATGGTGTTGTAGGTGTGGACACACGGAGGAGTTGGTGGCGCGTCAGTATCCGTACCAGCCACTACCAGTCAACCAGTATGCCCGGAATTGAGGCTCCAGTGTAATAAATGATGGGCTCACGCAGTTGGCCCGTTATCCTTGGCTGTTGTGCCTGCGGGTACGGAGTAGACACTAGCCAATACTTAACTGAACGACCTGTAAGTACGGAGTACCAGTAGAGCCAAAATACATAGGTCAGCCAGTAAGTACCTTCTTGGGAGACCTGGGTATCTCAATGTCCCTACGTGCCGAGAGTCAGCACATACTTGCCTTGTAGCATAGGTACATATTCCTATATCATGTCGGAATTTGTTGTGTAAGTCGAATGTATTTCCCAATCTGCTTTTTGGTCCACATAGAAAACAGAAAGAACGAAGGAAATTTTGCGAAAACGAAATAAACATCCCTAACTAACTAACTACTGATACCCTAGTTACTCCGTACCCTACCTACTTCTCACCACCTTACCTAGTTGAGAGGTGCGGATACTCTAACCGCCAGCCGGCAGGGGAGCACGGCCCACCGACCCGACCGCCGTGCCTGAACAAACCGAAACTGCCCCAGGCACCTCTCAGGTACCTGGAAGGTACCTCGCAGGGCAGTTCCCTCCCGCCCCAGCCGCATGCCACGTAGTCGTATCAGGTGCCTACCTGGCCTAGGTAAGTACCTAGGTAGGTACCTAGGTACGCGCCGACTACCAAGGTTGGGTCCCCTGAAGGTGTCGTGCGGAAATAGCACGCCCTCGACTCCCGCCTGTTGTTGGCGTTGCCGACCATCCTCAACCAGCCGTGGCCTTTTTGCATGAAATTGCACGTTTTCCCTCGGCCAAATGCCCGCTCGCTTCCCGTCAAGGAGCTTCCCCAGGCTGTAGGCAGTGGCGTGGGAAAGCTGTCCATAAGTAAAAGTAACCAGCCAACCTCCGTCGACTCATCAATCCCCGCCTAGGTAATCTGTACCTACCTAACCTGTACCTGCCTACTCACTACTACCCAACTTATCACTCAGACTGTAAACCTGCGCGCGTGGACAAGATGCACCTGGACTCGGCCTCGGCCGCGCCATGATACATCATGCATCCAAGCTAGGCATCCGTTTCTTTGAGGCTGGCAAGAGACTGCTCGCCTGGGGAGCCCAGTGCGATGATTGCAGGCAGTTCTAGGTAGGCACTTGTAGGTAGGTAGCTAACGACGTGTACCTCTGAGTACAGATCTTTTCAACCCCATTGAAACACCCACTCGCTGTACATACTTACGCTGGGACCCTGGCATGGTATTGGCCTCTCTAACCGTACTACCTAGGTACTTACACAGGTCAAATTATTACAATTCAACGAGGCCCCCGAGTAAACAAATACCTGGACGGGTAGCTGGCAAACAGACGGACATGCGGTCAAGTTTGATATGCAAATAACTTCTACTGTAAGCTGCTTCGATAGCGGTACTATTAAACTTGATTGGCATCCAGCTCGCCAGATGGACAAGTACCCTTCGCAGGTTTGGACCAAAGAAAGCTACCTACCTACCTTACCTAGGTACTTACCTGCCGACCCAGCCTACCTTAGTAAGTACTTGAACCACCATACTTATAGGTACTAGTAGTACGGAGTACTTACCTACCTACTTACCCTTCTTCCCCCGATCAGGCCCTCCAAAATTTCAGAGCCCGCCCATCTTTTTCTTCCACCACCAGCTAGCCAAGCCAGTCAGCCCTTCAGTCACCTCGCGGACTCTTGTTTTCTCCTGCATCCCCATCCTCTCTCTCGTTTTATTAGAGCTTTTTTTTCTCGTCCCTTGGCCCCATTGTCTGTTTCGGCAGTGCTGGATTGTTTGCGCATTCTTCTCGACTTTGGTCTGGTCTTCTTCCACAGCCACTTTCATCCTGTGCTCACTTTTTTCTTCCCTGTCTTGTCTGCTACGTACCTCTCCCCTGGTTATCACGTTGCCCCCACCGCCTGGCTTGCGTCGTTTGAAGAAGCTCTCTTCACGCTTGCTTTTCGAATCTGCATCCTCCAACAACGCCTCCTTTTCGACCCTTGGTTGCGACCTGAACCCGCCGCCTCGTCGCTTTCCCTCTCCTTGTGCCTCCGCCTCCTCCAGCCCGTCACAATATCGATTTTCTATAACTGTCGACGTTGAGCTTTTTTCCTACCCTCTGGGACTGCCTGGCCTGATTCTCGACGCCGCGAAGGCCTCGCTCTTTTGCCTCGCCCAATCTCCACCTTTTGCTCACCAGTTCCGACGCTCCGCCAGAGATTGAAGAAAATGTCTTCCCAGCAGAGCTCTCAGTTCAGCGTGGATCGCTACGTCGTCATTCACGTCGCTACCACTTGCGATGAGCACGGTGTCTACGTAACAAAGGATTCTGCCGAGGTCATTGAACTTGGATGGATCCTGCTTGATGCCAACACTCTCGAGGAGGTATGCCAACCAACTCCTCGTACTTGACACCCCATATGGTCCTAACAGCAGCACAATGCTAGATTACACACGAAAGTGTCCTCGTCAAACCCGTCAACACGCCTATTACGCCATTGTGCAGTACGTACTCATTCACACCAAGCCCCTGTTCCAATTTTCCCAATCTTTTGACCCCGTCCCCCGACTCGGTTACCTGGGATTGTGACGGCCTAGTACCCTGCTGACCCATTCCCTCGGCAGCGAGCCTGACGACTCTTACCTGGGAGCACGTTCGAAACGCAGGAACCTTTAGAGACGCAATCTCTCGATTCGACGCTTTTGCTACCGAGTACCTGACATCCAAGAACATTGACTTCGCCTTCGTTACTCTTGATGCATGGGATCTTCGAGTTCAGCTTCCCCGCGAAGCTCGTGACAAGGCTGTAGTCCTCCCCCCTTATCTTCAGCACTCCCGAACCTTCGACCTCCGCACTGAGTACCAGCGCTGGCAGCAGCACCATCCCGAGTCCTTGCCTTTCGGCCCCTCAATGCTGTCCAACATATGTGCCGCTCTTGAAGTCGAGCCCGTTCAGTCCAGCGCACCCATCAAGCATAACCTTCCCTTCCACCTTCAGGCATTAGCTCCCGCCTCGCCTCGCCGTGCCATGGAGGAGGCTATTACCCTTGCGCGAGTCCTAAGGGGCCTGATCCGAAAGTCCCAGCCTCCTCAAGAACACCCCGATGTTCTGACCCGCCCGATGGATGCTCGAGCCGATGTTCGCGCTTTCCTCTCTGAGAGAAGCAAAGTCCTTCACATGTCTGGCTTGCCTCACGACACCACCCAGTCCGAGCTCGAGAGCTGGTTCACCCAGTTTGGTGGGCGCCCCATTGCATTCTGGACTCTCCGAACCCCTGAGCAGCACAAGCCCACAGGCACTGGCTTTGCTGTCTTTTCGTCTCACGAGGAGGTAAGGTTCTCCCCATGTTGTTCCTAGCCACCCATTCAAACACGGTTGATGCTCAGCCACTAACGCACTGCCAAGGCTGCCGAGAGTCTCTGTATGAACGGCAGAGCGCTTAACGAAAAGGCCATTGAGGTCTCCCCATCTTCGAGCAGAGTCCTCGACCGTGCCCAAGATATCCTCACGCCGTTCCCTCCTAGCAAGAACCGCCCTCGTCCTGGTGACTGGACATGCCCCTCATGCGGCTTTTCGAACTTTCAGCGTCGAACCGCCTGCTTTCGATGCTCGTTCCCTGCCGCTGGCTCTGGCCCTGGCGGTGACAATTTCAGCTATGGCGGCGGCAGCGGCGGCGGCTACGGCCCTCCTCAGATCATGCCCCCTCCGCACCACGGTGGCCATCCCCACATGGGCCACGGTGGACGCATGGGCGGCGGCGGCGGCGGCGGCGTTGTTCCCTTTCGTGCTGGTGACTGGAAATGCGGCAACGAAGTCTGCGGCTATCATAATTTTGCCAAGAATGTGTGCTGCCTGCGCTGCGGGGCTAGCCGTGCCAGCGCTGCTGTTGTGGCCGATTCTGGATACCCGTCCCCCATGGATAACTCGTCTCAGTACAACATGGGACAAGGCTCCATGGGAGGCACGCCAGGACCCGGCCCTTTCAACTCAGGCAACGCCTTCAACGCTGGGGCTGGCTACAACCAGCATTTTGCCGGCCCTCCCAGCCACTTCCTTCCTTCCGGCTTGGCCGGCGGCGCCGGTGGCTACCCCGGCTCCATGAATAACCAGGCTTTTGGTCCTGCTCCCGGCTCCCACGCAGCTGGTCCCTTTGATAGCCGCGCTGCCGAGGCTGCCTTCCAGTCCGCCACCAACGGTCCTGCTTCTGGGGCCGGTCCTGCCCACAACAACTTTTACAGCAGCGGCCCTGCTGGCAACGAGAGTGACCCATTTGCATTCCTTTCCAGCGGCATTGGCGGTCTGTCCGTCAGTGGAGCTGATTCTCGCCAGAATGGCGGTGCCGCTCCCTCAAGCAAGTCGCCCGCGTGAGGAAATTGACTGTATCGCTTGATCGTGGAGCCTGGTAATGATGGACGACTTGTCAAACACTACATGTGGCCATCTTGAATCGCACAACAGAGTGGCAGACACTTTTGTATATTTTTATTCATGTGCCATGCCACATTGAATGATGGACGTTACAGAACTTTGGCATTGGCCACGGAAGTTACCTCGCAGACTTTGCTTCTTGGTTTGAGGGAAAGGGGTCAGGTGTGTATCGGATTCGTGATATTTTTCTCTTATTATTTTGGGAGGTTTTCGGACGGAGTGTCGGACACTACTTCAGGCGAGATGTGGGACAAAATTTGTGTTTTTCTTGTTTTTCTTTTCTTTTCATTTTGCGCGAGGCTGGAAGACAAAAGTGACTATACCATGGCTATTCTGGGTTGATGAAGTCTGGAGAGAGGAATCTACGGACTTTTGTTTTTGCTAGGAAAAGAAAAAAAGGGAATCTAGTAGGCCTCGAAATTTTTTGCACAAAGTAGAAAGAACGGGGACGATTCCGCGTCTTTCACAAACAACAACACATACATGGAACTTGGACTTGGACTGGACTGGAACATTCTTTTGTTGGGTCGGGATTGGCATTTTGTGGACAGAGAACGACGCAAGGGTGTGTCTGTCGGCGGTTGAAGGCGACAACCGCGACAAGAGGGGTCAAAGAAATTGTTCCGGATGAATGCATAGCGAAAGGGTGCGTTAACGGTGTATCTTGGTCTTGCGTGAACTCGATTCATACTTTTGATTCAGTTTCTTAGCAAGGTGTTTGGTTTTCTTATTAAACCCGGTCAAGGCAAGGGCATTGTCCAATTACTATTCTCTCAGTTCTCCTTACTCTTCATTATTTTTCTCATTTCACTCATCTGGTATTTACAAAATTTTAGTCTCCCTTACTGCTCTCTTCTTGCCTGTATTCCGACGGTTGGAATGTGATGGCGCGTCTGTAAGTGTGCGCGCCATCCAGCTGGTTTTTCGATGGAGTGTCGGGCTCCTCGAGAGCCATGACTCGTATTTTGCACGAGTTTGCGAGCTTTGAGTCGCCACTGGAGCTCGTTGGCCACCAGGAACAGACACGATAGTCTTCCGTATCTGGCGCTTACATGGGTTCCGGTGCGGCAGCATTACACCGACCCATCAGGAACGTGTTGGTTCTCCCGGGCCTCTTTTGTTGCTATAGCCGGTCCCGTATGCATAAAGACTCATGTTTTCCCGCAGTGGAGGGACCGTCCTGCTTGATCCGTGGATAAACAAACACATTGCCGACATGGAAGTCAATACGTGATTCCCTTTGGGATTTCTCACTTCAATAGCGATTTCTGCGCAAAAAAGAAATCTCATAGCACAAGCCCACCCAGTAAGGCTTACATCCCTTCCCGCCTGGCCGTTTCTAGTCGTTTAAAAGCCATTGTTCAGTGCATATTGCCATCCGCTATTTCTGTTTCCGCCTCGGAATATGAATCAAAATCCTCGGTCTCGTCGCGTTCGCTGCCTCCTTCTGCTTGCTGCTGCTGTCGCAGCCAGAGTCCCCAATCCCACTCCGAGTCCATCTCGACATCCTGGTAGGACTGCCACGCCTCCGCGCGCAGCGCCGCCTCGCCGCTGACGTCGGGCGGCAGCCCGCTCATGACCACGTCGTTGACAAAGTCCACCCAGGCGGTCTGGTCGTCGAGGCCTGGCACGACGACGACGTCATCGCTGCCGGAGCCAGTGCGCAGCGGCGGCGGGGGGACGACATAGCCCCTTGTCATTTCATCCTCGAGCGAGCACGGCATGGTGTCGTCTTCTTCGTCGTCTCCGTCGTGAGACCCGTCCTCGCTCGCGGAGGAGTAATCGTCCGTCTCACCGCACCACGCCATGGAGCGCAGGCGCTCATCCTCATCCTCGTCGAGGATGCGCTGCTGCTGGGCGGGTGAGAGCTCATGGAAGCGCTTCTTGAGAGCATGTCGGGGCCGCCAGTGGTGACTGGTGTCGGCGGCGCCCAGCAGCGCTGCCTCGTCATCGACGTGAAGCTCCTCGGCCGAGGGAACCAGGTTCTCGCCTGTCGTCCAGTCCACGTACCCCCACATCATCATGCCCATGAGGTGGGCGTCGAGCTCAAGGCCGCGTGCCACCGCCTCAATGGGCACCAGCTCGTCCGGCCGCGGGAGGTGACGAAGACCGCTTGCTGAGCAGCCCGGACCCAGGCCCCAGCACTCGAGGTGGCCACGGCCGATCTCGGCGTACGGAACCCCGTGGATACTGCTCCCAAAGTACTCGGCGCTCCAGTGGTACGCGCCGCGGACGCGCGGGTCGGACGGCGAGGGCGCGACTGGAAAGTCGTAGCGTACCTTGAGGGCGAGCACCTCGGCGAGGCGCGTAAAGCGCTTCCGCGCGAGCAGCTGCCAGAGCGGGTAGAGACCCCTCTGTCCCATCATCAGGTGCAGGAGCTCGTACGTGTTGGGCCCGTAGACGGGGTCATTGAAGTGCATCCCGAGCTTGACAAAGAGCAGCTGCGCGTTGTAGAGGTCCTGGTCAGCCCACACGTCCCGGTTTCGCAAGAGGGCTGCGCGGCGCGGCCCCGTCGGAATGTCGAGGCATAGCCAGAGCTTCAGGAGCGTAGAGTGCATCGAGGCCGGTGTGCGGTGCCCGTGGCGCGCCAAGATGGCGCGTATCTCCCGGCAGTACCGATCGCGGCCGACGACGAGCTGAAGGTACTTGAGACCGGGAATGGCGCGGACCTCCTCAGCCTTGTCCGCGCCGATAGCTTGTCCTGAGCCGACACCGTCGCCTCCGCTGCTGCGTGCTGCGGCTGTGGCCGTGTCGTACTGGTAGCCCCAAGTGCGACCAGCCGGGTCGGCAACGAGATTGCGCTTGTAAAAGCGAAAGTCAAACACCTTGCCCGCCTCTGGCGCCTTGTGCGCGATCCAGGCGCGGACGCTGGCAAGCATGTACTTGTTGATTGCCTCGTGAAACGCCCTACTCATACTGTATAGCGACACAATATCGTCGGGGTTCAGGTATTTGCCGATTTCGACGGCCAGCTCCGAATTATGACACAACAGCGTGAGAAGGCCCTGCCGTGCGATTTCTTCCGCTGCAAGCTTCTCGGCGACACCACCTGATCGTTGTGCGGCGCCTGGGTCGTGGCCGTGAAAGTAACGCTCCGTCTCCATGTCCGTCAATTTGACTCGTTTGGCGTGTGTGCCGTCAATTCTGCATTTCTCATGCTGCATAGAAGAGCCCATGGCGGCTGACGCGCTGAGAGTTTCTGGCGCAATGGTCTCTGGATCCCAGGCATGACTGATGAACTGATCTGGCGTAGAGAAGTCCATGGTGATATTGGTGTCAAAGACTTGTGATTTATCTCGCGGCTGGAACTGGGTAATAACAAAAATTGAGCAGATGGTGTATTCGCGTTATATTTTACTCTTCAAGGAGGTGGCAAGTGGCTACGTGCCAATATGCGCACTTCACGTGAACCATTCTGAGGACCATCTGAACATTGCAGTCAATGAATTCGTTGTAGGAGCATGTTTAAAACAGCGCAAAGCGTTTGGCGAAATATTTTGCATCGACGATTGCGTACGTAGAAATATAGCAAAAACACTTGTGCTTAAAAAATGCCACGTCAGAGCTCGGAGCAGTATCACAGCTCCAACCGCAAGATCGTCGCCCAACTGGGTCCACAAACGCCAGGGTTCCTTGTCTTACAATTATACTGAGGCTGAAAATCCTCAGTCACAGCCAGACCTATCTGTCAAGCTCGTCTACAGGTAGCTCTCCATCATCCTTGCCGACAATGGCCTCGGCAACCTTCCAAATCTGCAAAAGATTATCCTCTGCAGCACTAGCCACAAGCCATGGCTCGTTCAAATTCCAGCTAAAATCAGCAAGGTGATTTGTGTGACCGCCGTGCATGAAAAGTCTGCAAGATAATATTAGCGACAACGAGAAGTATCCAGTCAATACAGCAAAACTCACAATTCTGGGGGACCATCATCTTGGTCGTCAGGAAGCTGTTCCTCACCGACGCGAGATAAATCCCAAAATATGATGCGCCTATCGTAGCTTCCGCTGCCCAGAATACCAGCTTCGCTGGGATGCCACGACAATGATGTGACGGCATCGTCGTGACCCTCTAGAGTGTGCACCTTCTCTTTCACATTGCGAAGATCCCAGATACCGATCGTCTTGTCAGCAGAGGCAGTGGCTACCAGGACCTCGGAGTCGGGATTAAAAGCCAAGGCGTTGATAGCATCCAAGTGGCCACCTCTGGCGACTACTGCAGCCTTACTCGCATCGCTATTACGAGTATCGACGATCTGTAGCGTTTGATCATCGGAAACCGAGCCAATAAAGTTCTTTGAGATGGGGTGGTACTGAACATCGTTGACCACTTGAGTGTGGTGGGTGTAACGCCGCGAAGGCTTGAGGACTCGAACATCAGACTCAAGCTTCTTCAGGTCCCTGAGAGATGATGAGCACTCGACATAAAGACAATCCGAGCATAACTTACCAAAGACACATGGTTTTGTCCTCGCTTCCAGATGCCAAACAGCCCTTCTCGTGTGGGCTCCAAGCAAGACCAAAGCCCTCAGCCTTGTGGCCGATCAGCTCAATCTGGGCGTTGATCTTGCCGGAAGTTGAGGGTTGAAGCGGGTGCTTTGTGCGGTCGAAGATCAGAATCTTTCCGTCGACACACAGTGTGGCAATAATATCTGGGTTCTGAGGCTGGTAGCGAGCCTTGTTGACCTCGCCGGGGTGCTCAATTTTCTGGACAATATCACATTTGATTGCAGCAACATCACTCGACTTGCCATATCCCCCGATCTCGCCGCGCTCCTCATCATAGTCATCTGGGTTCGGCGCGAGTGCTTTTGGGATTTGAACGTCTGCAATTTGCAGAAAATTGACGCTTTCGTCGGAAGTGTGAGTGCCCAGTAGCAGGCGGTGCATGCGGAAGTTTTTACCCTGGGGCTCCTTGACGTCGGGGAACCATTGTACAGTAAGAGTAGGCCATGTAAGCGCCGTGCTATGCGGTGTTAAAGAAAGATAAAGCAATGTTGGAGACGCCGTATTTACCCAAGAATCATATCATACAAGAACGGGCTGTTCTTCTTCCAGGTTTTGTACTCTACCGGGCGGCTTAGCTTGTTTCAAAAAAAAAAAAACCATTGAAACTGGAGCAGAAATACCTTCATTTATAAGTCTCTCGCCCTGGTCGTCTTCCTCATCGTGCGTCAGATCGACTGCAGTATCCGTTAGCAGAAACATTCTGAAGATCGCAAGCCAACATACCAAGAGAGTCAGGATCCATGCTAGGAGGGGGAGCCATAGTCCACGAATAGGTCGATTCAGTGTGCGCGGAAAGCCTCTGAGAAGATTGGCGCGTAGCCTCAAGTGCTGTGGTAGCGGATTGCTCTTCGAAGTGACCGAAGATTAGCTGTGGTGCAAGCTCTGAAAGTTGAGAGCACGCGTCGCGCGTAAAGTGACGGCCCAGCCGCGAACGATGTAGCCTGGTGGGGACGGCGCAAGACTGCTCAAAAGCTTAGTCATAGCCTCACAGGGAGGACCAAAACCGGCGATCGCACCTTAAAACCCACAGCTCTGTCATGCCCAAGCAAGCTAGCAGGCTGTGCCCACAGTTCCATTGCCCCTCAGGCGGCCAGTCGGCGCATGGTACCACGGCAAGTGACTCTTTCATCATACAAAGGAAACCGAGCAGATTGCGTTACACGCTCGTCAACATTGGGTGTGACAGCTTCTAAGCTGTCTTTTTTCTTTCAAGGCACATACTGCCTCTTCGTTTCTCCTCGTACACAACCTCAACGAACGGCAATTGTCTTTTTTACAACGCCTCTGGCTTCCTTCAGATTCGAGCGAGTCTCATTTTTCTCTCGCCACGCAGTATCGAACCTGTTTAAACCAAGACAGCAACAAGACCCTTCTATCAATTCTTTACCTCACGGCATAAGCGTGGCTCAGCGTCGCCATCATGGGGTACGTGACGTGGCGCGGAATTCCAATGTTGCCATGGTAGACTGACATCTGGACAGTGTGCCCAAATTCTTCCGATGGCTGTCCGAGCGATATCCCCCGATCTCGCAGCTTATTGCGGAAAATAGAATACCAGAGTTTGACTGTCTTTATGTACGAACATGTCCTGCGACGCCTAATAAAGTAGGCATGGCTAATGCGCCCAACAGCTCGATATGAACGGTATTATCCACAACTGCACGCACAAAGACGCTGGTGAGGATACAACATTCCGTCTAAGCGAGGAAGAAATGTTTATTCGGATTTTCAACTACATCGAGCATCTCTTTGGCAAGATCAAACCCAAGCAGCTCTTCTTCATGGCCATTGACGGTGTCGCGCCGCGCGCCAAAATGAACCAGCAGCGAGCTCGTCGATTTCGTACCGCACTTGAAGTGGAAAAGGCCCGTGAAAAGGCCATCAAAGAAGGCGTCGAGATGCCAAAAGAAGAGCCCTTTGACAGCAACTGTATTACGCCAGGTATGCAATATCCTTTCATTGGGTCCGCAAATTTGTGTTGACATGGAGCCTCATTCATCTACAGGAACCGACTTTATGGCGAAACTTTCTCGTCAACTACAATACTTCGTCAATAAGAAAGTTTCCGAAGATACCGATTGGCAGGGCTGTGAGATCGTCCTATCCGGACATGAAGTCCCCGGCGAGGGCGAACACAAAATCATGGAGTACATCCGAAACGCGAAATCGCAACCTGGTTATAATCCCAATGTGCGACACTGCTTGTACGGCCTCGATGCCGACCTCATCATGCTGGGGCTCCTCAGTCACGACCCCCACTTCTCTCTGCTCCGCGAAGAAGTGACGTTCGGCAGAGCGTCCAAGAATAAATCCAAGGAGCTCGAACACCAAAATTTCTTCTTACTGCATTTATGCATGGTTAGGGAATACCTGGAAATGGAGTTCCAGGGACTGAAGCATAATACAGACTTGGGCTTCGACTTCGACTTGGAACGTGTGATTGACGACTTTATTCTCATGGCGTTCTTCGTCGGAAATGATTTCTTGCCGAACCTCCCTGGGCTTCATATCAATGAAGGTGCACTTGCCGATATGTTCGAAATTTATAAGCGAGTTCTGCCTGAGGAAGGAGGTTACCTTCACGAGAATGGTGTTCTAAACATCAAGCGAGCGCTCAGGATGATTGCTGAGCTCGGCAAGGTCGAGCTTAAGCAGTTCGAACACGATGTCGCCGACGAGAAATGGTTTGCTTCTAAGAAGATGGAAGAGTCGCAAAATAGAGCAACTACTTCCACTGCAAAGACCTCCAAAAGCGGCCAACGGATTATCACCACAGCACAGCGAGATCTTTGGAAACAAAAGATACGCCCCTACGTCTCCAAGCGCTCGGACGATAAATTGGACCTTGGCGTGGATTTGAGTGCTACGGACAAGACTTTTATTCAAGAGATTGCCGACGCAATGCATCTTGAGTGGTCTACAAATGAAGATGAGAATGGATTCCGACACTTTATCATCTCGTTCCCTCCTAAGCCAGCGGGTGATAATGAGGAAGATGAGGAAGATGAGGAAGGGAATCTTGCTGCATATCGCGTCATCAGAACATATGACAAGGCTACAGTCGTAAATGTCTCTAGCCAGTCATCTCAAGAGGAATACGACAAGCTCTACCAGCAGAAGTATCAGGGTTGGAAGACCAAGTACTATTTGCAAAAGTTTCCGGAGTGGGAGTCTACTGCTTATGCCGACGAGCAAACCAGCCTCTGCGAGAACTATGTCGAAGGTTTGCAGTGGGTTCTTTTTTACTACTATCGTGGGATTGCGTCATGGCCTTGGTTTTACAAGTACCATTACGCGCCGCTTATTTCCGATGTATCCAAAGGCGCAAATGCAAAGCTAGCATTCGAGAAAGGGCAGCCTTTCAAACCATATGAACAGCTCATGGGAGTCTTGCCAGACCGCAGCAAGAAGATTGTACCTACGGCTTACCACGACCTCATGACGAACCCTAGCTCGCCCATCATTGACTTCTACCCGCGAGATTTCGAGTTGGACATGAATGGCAAGAAGATGGACTGGGAAGCCGTCGTCAAGATCCCGTTCATTGATGAAAAGCGCCTCTTGACTGCCATGGAGACAAAAAATGCGTTTCTCAGTGAAGAAGAAAAGGCTCGCAATGGTTTCGGTGTTCCTCTCAAATTCACATACTCATCTGAAGTCAATTTCACGTATCCTTCTCCCCTCCCCGGTATCTTCCCTGACGTACAAAACTGCCGCTGCATCGAGAACATCTTTGACCTGCCAAATATGGAGGGGCTAGTCTATAAGTCAGCCTTGACAGACGGCGCAAAGCTAAAGATGGACGCTTTAGCAGGTTTTCCTTCGTTACACACACTCCCTCATACTGCGCAGCTTATCTCAGGCTATGGCATCAACGTCTTTCAAGCCGACAGCCGCAACCCGAGTGTGATTGTGACACTGACTGAGACTGAGATCCGCAGCAAGACGGAAACCTGGAAAGAAAAACTTGGACAGAAATGTTTTGTGGGATTTCCTTTTCTCCAAGAAGCCAAGGTTGTCAAGGTTCAAGATGAACTCTTCACATATGCACTGGGCGAAGATGGTGTGAAGGTGACCATGACGGACAATACAAATCGCGAATCCGCGGAATTTGCGAAAGAGGCAGACTATCTCGAGAACTGGCACGCGAAACGCCTTGGTGTCACAATCGGCCAAGTCGAGTGCATTGTTGGTGTTCACATGCTCAAGGGTCTCCTTAAAACAGAGGAGGGCGCGTTGATAAAGGAATATGCTGAAAACCCGAGCGTCCGAAGCATGTATGCCGCTCAAACTATTGTTGACGATGTGATGAATGAGGACGAGCGATTTATTGAAAAGGCTGCTTTGCCAATCGAAGAGGAGTTCCCTCAAGGCACAAGGGCCTTTTTCCTCGGGGAGTATGCCTATGGTCGACCTCTCGAGATTACCGGCCATGTCAATGGCAAAGCGGAATTGGTAGTTTCGGTGCCAAAGACCAAGGAGCCAGCATTTTCACGATCCATCATCCAGCAAGCTGCGAAAGCGAATCCATACACGCCATCTTTTGCGATCGCCAAACAGCTTGGAGTCCATCCTTTAGTTCTCAGTAAAATCACGTCTTCTTTTCAGGTGTTGACCTCTGCCGGTCTAAAGCTGAATCTTGGCCTCAACCTCAAGTTCGAGGGACGCAAACTCAAAGTGCTTGGTTACTCGCGCAAATCGAACACTGGCTGGGAGTTCAGCAACCTGGCTATCCAGCTCATTGCCAACTACATGGTTGCATTCCCCGACTTCTTCGCTGCGGTTCAAAAGCATGCTCAGAAGAGCGACGTTTACGACACAGATTTGTGGCCAGATCAAAGTGTTGCATCTCAAAGACTGAAAGATCTTTCTGCTTGGCTAAAGAAGCAGGAAACTAGCAAATTCGAGAAGGTCACTTTGGATGCTGAGCAGCTCGACTCGGACATAGTCTTGGCGTTGGCCACCGTTGGCGAGCAAGTCTACCAAGCTTCGCAGGATTCGGAGATACGCAAACTACGTGCTGTCCCCCGCACGGCCTTGCTCAAACCGTCGGATGCTGAAATGGTACTTGGAAACCAAACCTTCAAGCTCGGTGATCGCGTCACATTTGTTGCCGCAGCTGGTAAAGTGCCTATTGCTACGAGGGGTACAGTGGTTGGTATCAGCCGCACTCCAACAGCACTTCTGCTCGACGTTGTGTGGGACACATCATTTATGAGTGGAACAACGTTGGGCGAACGCGCACCCATGTTCCGTGGGCAGACCGTGCCAACCTCGAGCGTTCTCAACACATCGGATCGTCAGGTGCTTTCGGCCTCTAGCAAATCACAGCAGCGACGTGCGGCAGCAGCACCGAACAAGACGACTGGCAGCTACGGCTCCGTGAGAGTGACACAGTACAAGGATGCCGAAGCTCCAGCACCGCTGCGCGGCGGCTGGAGCGGCGCTGTTAATGGAAAGCACTCAGCTGGTCGGGGTCGGGGTCATGGTGGTGCCAATGGCGAGCCCAATCTCCGGCACAGTACTTTAGTCTACCGTGACGGATCGAACGGCACCTCGCATAGCAACGGACACGGCAACCGAGGTCGCGGTGGTCATCGTGATGCTGCAGGTAATGGGCAGCACAGTGAGCAAAGGTACGGAAACGTGCCGCCGCCACCAAATTTGAACGCTCCACGAGGTGGCCGAGGCCGTGGTCGAGGCAATAGAGGAAGGGGCAACGGCAACCGTGGGCGAGCAGGCGATGCTGCTGGCAGTCAGGCAGCCAAAACAGCGTAGCCTGTCTAGGAAGCAAATGTCAATGACGAGGGTTGGGTGGATATAGTTTCGATCATAAGGTGGCCTGTATCTTGTCAAATCAAGGATGGAAAAGACGGCGACTAATGCATTGATGAACGCACTGGGGCCTACTGTTTGAGATCTTGAAGAACAGGATACGACACTAGAGTAGATGTAATTTGAGATAAAATAAGTATACCAATCTCTTCCCTCCGTAGCACTAATACATCCGAACGTGTCTGCAAGTGAAAAGAAAAACCATTTTGAGTTACATAGATCATCGGCAACTCGCACCCTGAAACGCCGAGGTCATTCCTCCACGACAATATCGAGTTTATATGTTGAGGATCATGAGTCATGCGAGAATTGGTAGAACACGATCACGAGTGCCAGCTGGCTTATGCCATGGCCTTTTTAGTTTTGGTCTTGGCCTTGGTTTTGCCGTCGTTGGACTCTTTCATCTTCAGCGTAGGTAGTGTAAACCCGTCGCTCTCGCCCCCCGAAACGGACTTCCAGAGGAAGAGGTCCCGTGGCATGTTCCAGGTCAGCAAACCGACCCAGGGCTGGACATTATAGTGCAGCTTCAAAGTGACATCCTGCGTCTGGGCAACCTTGCCAGAAGGATGCGTAATTTGATACTTGGGTCTTTGGTTCTTGAGCTTGAGCTTGCCACTACAAATTTCGACGGAGTTAGTTGCAAGAAAACAGCAGGGAGGCCACGTGCAAGCGGTATACTCGAGGCTATCTACCCTGAGTGGCAAATGGATCTCACATACCGGCTTGGGTCAATAGACTTTCCGACAGAACTCTTTCGCAACTTCTTCAGCGTGGCTGGTCCAATGTTCAGGAGGTGGTCTGCGCTTGGGTTCGTGATGATGGAATCCCATATGACGGCCGAATTTGTCGTGTTGTCGGGGCCGGGCCAGTCGGCGGTCACATAGACGAAGAGATTCTTGGTGTTCCATGTGAAGAGACTGGAGAGGTCGGCCTCGAGAGAGAAACGAATGACGGCGTACTCTTCCTTACGGGTGCTGTAGTAGTGCGGGCGGCCCTTGACGCTATGAGTTGGGACTATAGTGTCAGTTTGGTTCTTGATTTCGGTCGGCGGCGGGTAAAATGCGCAGCGACGGCGCAGGGTATCGCGTCCCGGGCGCAAGTTTGAAGGGCTTACACTTGAATGTTATCAGGCCTAATAACGCCCGACGGCTCGCGCGGGGAGAAGAGGTCGGTGGCCGCAATGAAGGCGCCAAAGACGCAGGCTACCGTCGTGAAGAAGCCAAAGACATTTTGGATGCGGTTAAAAGAGTTGTACATGGCGCGTGGGCAACGTCGAGCGGCCGGTGGGAAAGTGCAGTTGCAATTCGAACTCCCCTAGGGGGAATAGGCTTCGATTCGGGCGGCAAGCGCTTGCGTTGTCAGTTGAGGATGGATTGGCGATGGGATGGTGAGAGTAGATAGGTAGGTAATAAGGTAGGTCGGTAAGCTTTGGTTGGCCGACAAGGCCGAGAATCAGGACACGTTTGGGGTGGGAGCTTGCTTGAGCACGCACCAGTGCTAATGGCGCGTAAGTCAGGTACTTAGCCAGCTACCTACGCTATTTAATCGATCAGCACAACAGAGCTGCTTGAAGGAGCACAAAGTGATGATTCGATGGTTATATACTATTCATTATACAAATTCCAGCTTCCACACAATTCAGGTCTTCCCGACTTGCTTGCGAGGTCAAGAAAAGTGAAGCGGACCTTATACCTAGCTAGGTATCCGTACGCACGCACGTACTTACCTATCTTACCTAACATACCTTAGGTACTTAGGTATGTATGTAGATAGGTAAGTACTTACCCAGGGATCCATATGCGAAGTAGGTCTGCAGGCACTTATTGGTACCTACTAGGTAGGTACCTACATCGCTACCTTGGTAGGTACTAAGCTAGCTAGTACCGTATGGTAAGTAAGGTACTACTTAGGTAGGTAGGTACTTAGGTGGGTGGGTACCTTCAGGCATCGCGACTAGACCTGCCTGGCATCCTGCACAAGCAAAAGCACCATACTGTCGAATCGTAATATTGCCCTCTACAGAAGACATGGTCGAGCCAGATCCTGTCTAGAGTGTCTGCGGCTTGATATCCTGTCTTTTATTCTACATCGTTTACTGAATCTGTCTCGCTGAATCCTGCTCAAGTCCGCGCACGACAGTGCGATATCTTACCATGACATCAACCCTGCTTTCGACCTCGTCATGCCTCCTCACCATCGGCGGAGATTAATAAGAACAACGGAGGCCGCGGCTACTCTGCAGAGTGCAAGCGAGAAGGTACACATACTTACAATGTTCTCTTTCTTATCCATATTTTGCACCAAAAATTCCCGCTCTCCTCACGTAGTCTGTTACATCAACTTCCTATAAGGTGTCTCATTCACTACCTTGCTCTTCATCACGGCGTTCAGGTAGTCTACCTAGTTGCTGCCTCGATCCAGACCCACCGCGTTCCTCACCACCAATACCCCGCTGACCAAGAGCCCACTGACATTTTTTTTTTGGGACAGACGCAACAGAAACGTTCCCATCCCTCATCGGCCAACAGCCCACTTGCGCCGCGACCGAACTCTACTCATACACCGAAGCTGTATGTTTAAAATTGCAGGCTCGGGCTATACGGTCCGTCGAAGTTCTTGTCTGTTGAACAATTATACCATAGTGCACGAGCAGGCTGTTTTCGCGCCACCTCGCCTGCCCCGAATGGTCAGGCTCCATGGCCACAGGCTGGATTACCAGACGCAAAGTCCAGCCGAGATATCACTGTTGCAACAGCAAAGTATCAAAGGCATTCTTGGAGGTCCGCCCACTCATTGTCACTTCTAACGAGTTAGTGACGTCACTGACAGTTTGCAGCGCCATTCATCGGTATTATTCCAACAACAACTCGTTCCCAGACTATGAGTATGCCGCTGGCGTCATCCGCCCTCTCAAAATCTGCCTAGCCAGACACTTACAGAGAACAGGCCAACTCAACCCGCCATGGGCCCTGAACGTCTCGTATGTCTCTGTCTTCGCATAATATGGTTCTCTTGCGTTTGTGAACTGACACACAACTCACAGAGACAGATGAACCAGTCGTGGGCATCAGTCAACACGTTGGCCAACCCCGGCAACAAACGTGCGTTTCCTGCATCGCCCTCCATACCCATACAGACCTTGTCCAAACGGCAAAAACTGGAGGTTTCTTCCCAAGACACTGTGTTCCCTGAACCGTCACAGTCGCTCTCGCCGCCAAGTTCAAGACCAGTACTCAACGGTGGCAACTTGGCCGCTCGTCCTGGCTCTTCTCGCGCGCCGGAAACGAGGATCGACAGTGTAGTTGGTATCGACAGACCCGATGCAGAGTCTGCTCCAGCCAATGTCACGTCCGAAAATACACGCAGACTTCGTGGTACCAGACAGCGCCACGACAACGCTTGCTCGCCAGTACAGCCCCAAAATACAGTACGCCGCAAGGTTCAATTGGAGCTTGACGAAATAGAAACATCTGAGGATGAACTACAATCCAATCATCCAATCACTACCTCAAATACTCGTCAAACCACATTTTCACAGATACAGCCTTCTCCTAGATCACGGCCTCGAATGCGTGGAGATATAGCGCCCACAAGATTCAAAGGAAACGCGAGAGGAGAGCCCGTACGGCGACCGATGACAATATTGAAGGCTGTTTCTGGGAAAAAAATGTACGATCCGCCAGAACACGCTAACGGTCAGCTCTTTTTACACCACTCCCCCAGTGAACCCTCACTTCTAGAAGCATGGTCCGACGGCAAGCGGGATGAAGAACATCAATGGATTTCATTCAATCTAAACGATGTTCGCAATGTTCGCTACGGCGGATCCTACCTAAGCTTCCGACGATCCATGATCCGCGGTCGACCGCCGTCAATAACGCTGCAATTTGCGAGCGCGGAAGGCGCTGCTCAAGCGGCCAGACTGATCAAGGGGCGTATCAGTGAGGACCATACAAGGTAAGTTTCCAGACCGAAATGTTTCTTTTATATTCTAATTTCTGACAAGAACAGGGAGGAAATGAAACAGATTCTTGACGTTGCCTGGGAGCATGCTGTGGCGAGCTCGCTCCATGTCAGACGAGAGAGTGTAGACCTCCCCCAAGTTCAAGACGCCAGTGGGACGAGTGCGCGCCCGGAAGGCAATGGACAGCAAATTCAATCGATAGAGAGCCAAACCGTAACTCGTTCTGGCCGTAAAACAGCACGATTATATCATTCATTACCAGCCCGTCAGGTTGGCAAGGACACTCGGCGCACGAGAAGGATGTCGACAACTCGCAAGGAAACATCTCCCGAGGCTGAACGTTGGTCCGAGAAGAATATCGGCTGGGAGCAAGACTGGAAACAAACGCTAGTGTACCCTGCCACCGGACGCAATCGGGCATCTGTGGACAAGGAGGACATTCCCAGGCTGGACGAGGGTGAATTCCTCAATGATAACTTAATCAGCTTTTATTTACGATATCTTCAAATCGATTTGGCGCGAGAGCGACCGGAGCTCTTTAACCAAGTACACATTTTCAACACATTCTTCTTTGAAAAGCTGACATCGCGCAAAGGCGGCATCAACTATGACGGTGTCAAGAGCTGGACCTCGAAGCTCGACCTGTTTACTTACGACTACATTGTGGTTCCAGTCAACGAGAACGCTCATTGGTACATGGCAGTCATATGCAATGCGCCAAAACTCATAAAGCAAGCAGGCGACGACACCTTGTCTTATCATATATCAACCGACACAGATCTACTGCGGCCAAAATCTCATATCATGACGACCGTGGAGCGAGAAATGTCTGACATATCGCTGGAAAATGCCAGTATAACACGGCGCTCTTCCAGACAGCTCTCATCCAATTCAGCGTCGTCTCCCGCCCACGTAGCTCTGTCAACAGGTTCTCCTGTAGGGAATTCAAAGGGGCTTCGTGCACCATCGCGGCGTTTGGATGCCTCCCAGCCGCGCATTGTTACACTCGATTCCCTTGGATCTAATCACTCAGCTACGTGCAAAGCACTGAAAGATTACCTTGTCGAGGAAGCTAAACACAAGCGAAATATCGAGCTGGCGACTTTGCCTGGCGGCATGAACGCTAGCGGTATCCCAAAGCAAGAAAACTACTGTGACTGCGGAATTTTCGTTCTAGGCTATATCGAGGCGTTGCTCAAGAACCCGCAAGATTTCGTGCGCAAAATTCTGACGAGGGAGGACCTCAACTTGTCTATCGATGCAGCTGAACTGCGCAACAATATTCGCCATCTTCTGTTCAAGCTACAAAAAGAGCAACTTGGGCACCTTGCTCAGCAATGCGATATGAAACCAAGTCATAGACAGATCAGCGGTCCCTCCAACGATACATCCCAAATCGTGAAGGGGAAATCGTCCAAGGGCCCCGAATCTGGCAAAAGGGACCAGCCATCAACACCCACCCAACTGAAGAGACTGGTAACATCTCCTTCTCCAGCCAGGTATATTGAAGGAGTAATATCGCCTGACGCAGTGACTCGAAGGCGCTTCCAATCCGCATCTGGGATAGCTGCCGATGACGGTATCGTTGACATCGTCAAAATGCCACACAACACACAACCTGCCACCAATGCAGAGTCGTCTCTCAAATCTGCTAACCTACACGACTCGCAACCTACATCTTTCAGTCCGGATACTGCCCAAATCAGCGACATCCAGAGTTCGGTGCAGCTTCTCTCTGTGGTAACGCCGCCCTAATTACCATCAGCACGTCCAACAAAACCAACACGAGTCCATTCAGCATCGCATTCGTAAGATCTTTGAGCAAAGGCTAACAGCCATCGGATGCTTACCACATGTTCACTACTGCATAGCCCTTTTTTTCTTCCAAGATAGATTGGATATGCGACCCGACGAGATCTGGAGCATCTTACGTGGCGAGCTGGGCAATCGGTAGATGGAGGCTACTGCGAATTCTCTCTTCCTGCTTGGCAAGTGCGTGAGCGAGAGGGATAAGAGGTCACCCAATTGTTACATTTTTATCATTTATACGGTTATTCTGTCATGGCGTTTTCACACAGTCAGGTACATTTACTTTATCATGTTACAATACGTCATCATTTCACCAGATCAGCATCCATACCATGCGGACAGCGAGAAAGAAGATATTTCAATATACATGGCTTTCAAGAAATTTGTACATGACAATTCACTTCCCATCTCATTTCCCATGCACATGCTGTGTCTTTTACTAATGCACCATTATGGGCCTCTTTTCGCCCCTTCCCGTGAGAGCTCCATGTCTTATTCATCTGAGTTTCCATCATCCGAGTTCCCGTCGTTTGCATCTCCATTCACCGCCTCATCCAATATACGAGGCACCTCAAATATGACACCACCATTTCTTGCCCCCTTTCGTACCTTCCACCGGCCGAGGCGATGCTCATTGCTTACCGCCGCCACGACACATAGCCCGTCTTTGCCGCGGTCGCCACGCTCAAACACAGTAATGTCATTGATGATACCCTCGATTGGGCGCTGTGGCATTTGTTTGTACGCAGGGTTTCGATCATCCTCGTCCTGCTCCTCATCGTTCCCGTCAGCCTCTGTGAGGCTCCCTCCCGTATCCTGCCCACCAAGCGAGCCTAGTAGACTGATTTTACGCTTATCCTCTGAAAGCTGCCAAGCCTTGACCCTCCCATCCCAGCTGCCGCTGAGGATGATATCAGAGTATGGTATCGTCTTGAGCGCCGTGATCCAGCGAGGCGTCGGGGCGGGAATCTCGTCGCTTCTGGGCTTCTTCTCAGCGGATGCGGAGTGAGGGTCGAGGGGCGGGTCAACGCCGTGCGCCAATGGCTCAATGTACACGGGCTTCTTCTTGGCGACGCTCCATAGTGAGATAGAGCCGTTATCGCTGCCAGTCACGAAGAGTTCGTCATCGATCATGGCGATGCGGTCCATCGTGCCTTCGGCGAGTAATGAGCGTTTGTCTACTCCCGGATGCTTCGACTTCTTGTCAACAGCGCCGCCCCGGAACACGAGCTGTGTTTCCTCCATGACTTTCCATAGACGCGCAGTACGATCACGTGCACCAACGCTGACGCAACGCTCCTGTGCCAATGCGTCAATGTCGACGACTTCGTCCTGATGGCCAAACAACGTTTCGACATAGGCCATCTCGTCCAAGCTCCAGACTTTGACAGTTCTGTCTTTGGAGCACGAGTAAAGCTGGTTTGTACCTCTTCGGAAAGCAAGGCCCGTGACGGCGTCCCGGTGGTGGGTGAGGACTTTGATTGGCTTTAGTGTTGCCGCCTCGTAGACAATCATTTTCTTGTCCTCTCCTCCAGTTACAACGTACTTACCATCCGGCGAGGCTGCAACAGCGAGAATCCGACCCGTATGTCTCTTGTAGAATCTTTGTCCAGCTTTGGCGGTATTTCCCCTGATCCAGGTTTCGAGCTCGGGTTTTCGCCGCGGCGGAGCGGCAGGCTTCTGGAGTTTGCGTCTCGTAGTCTGTGGATATTGATGTTCCGGCAAGTCCTGCGTTCTCCATCTATGGAGAAACAGATCTTTGCTCGCCGTGTATACATACGGCGCACATGCGGCGACCGAAGTGATCGCGTGGGTGTTTGTTCGAAAAAATGTTTGTGATGACTTGCGGACGGCCAGCCCCGAAGCCAATTGGCGGTACACTCTTCCTTTGGTCTCTGCGATGTCCTCTTGCAGTCGTTCAGCAATCATATCGCGATCGATATCGGCGGCGTCAAAGCCAGCTTCGTCCACGTTCTGTTTGACATTGTTCAGATAGCGCTCTGCCAGGCGTAATCTTCGTTCGGCGGCGGTTTCTTCCTCGCTCTCCTCGGATTCGCTATCGCTCAAGTCCTCTTGCATGTCGGAAGGAATGTCAGAGTCTTCATCGCCGTCATCTGAGTCGCTGCCAGAGATTGACTCGTCCCGCTCTAGTCGCTTCTTTGGTGTAATGGCACCTTTCCTGCCACCGACAATGCCATGGTTTTTTTGTGCCGTAATTCTCTTTTTAGGCGCATTGGACGACGCATCCCTTTTGCGCTTTTTCTGAGCGCTGGGGACTGTGAAGAACGACGACATGCTTGCTGCTGTGTCTACTTCGAAAGCCAGTCAAGTAGTAACTTTTTCCTACACGCCAGAAAAAAAAAAGTTCGAAAGACATCTGGGGCTTGCCCAAAATGGATGGACCCCACCAGCACCTGCTTGCTATTGGCACAAATTGGGTGGAGCCGGGTTATAGTGGTTCCGGCGGTTATCATCACTGAAAGCTGATTGACGCGCATGGCTACAGCAGCCTAGCTTGGGTAGCTCGCGGGAATCCGACACGCAGCACAACTAGAAAGCTAACCTGCCCACGACAACACCACAATTCAGACACACGGAAACAATCAACATGTAAGAAGCCATCCGTCTATGGATCGATACCCCGGAATTTTTGCGACTGACACGGGCCTACCAGGGAGGTTCTACTGGGAATTACTGGCAAGGACTTTACCCTCATCGCGGCTTCCAAGGCTGCTATGAGGGGCGCCACGATTCTCAAGGCATCGGACGATAAAACGAGAGAGCTGAACAAGAACACCTTGCTTGCATTCTCTGGAGAAGCCGGCGATACGGGTAAGCCGTATTCGTTCATATAGAGCCGGCGATGACGCTGACATACCAACTCCCCATGCAGTTCAATTTGCCGAATACATCCAGCGCAACGCACAGCTGTATTCGATGAGGAACGAAACAGATCTATCCCCGTCCGGCCTGGCGCACTTTGTGCGCGGCGAGCTAGCATCCAGTCTACGATCCCGAAAGCCATACAATGTCAATCTCCTGATGGGTGGTGTCGATCCCATCACGGGCAAACCTTCTCTGTACTGGATGGACTATCTCGCAGCGATGGCAGAGGTCCCATACGCTGCACATGGCTACGCACAGTAAGTCCATCTACGAGCACCGGAACAAGGACCGAGCAAGCGCGGAGCACCTACTGTCCCTTGCTCTACTGTAAGAGACTGAAGCTAACGGTGTTCAACAGGTACTACTGCCTCTCGATCCTCGACAAGCACCATCATCCCGACATCAATCTCGGTCAGGGCATCAAGCTTTTAACGCTGTGCACTGATGAGTTAAAAAGAAGATTACCGATTGACTTCAAGGGCATGGTTGTCAAGGCCATCAAAGCGGATGGAATCATAGACATAGAGTTTGATGACGATAAGGTAGTCAAAAGTGCGTGAATGATCCAGTAAGGATGGATCAGGGTAAAATCTGTATAATCATGGCTAGGTAGACCTAGGAAATTCAAGGGAAAGGACTCTGGCAGATGTGACACCTGCGTCCTCTCGTCGACGATTTTCAAATTTCGCCAAAGTAGGACCCGAACCCGCATGATGAAGCCTACCCAATATGCTTTCATTAGGCAGCCTCGACGGCTATAAGCGCAATTGCTATTTCCGTCGAGGCTGCTAGCCATAAGCCTCCAATGCTGTAAACATAGACAGAGTTACATCTTTCGTCCTCGGGTGCTGCTGAGACATTCCAAAGGTGCGCGTATTTATTACTCCAGCCCTTAAGACAAAAAATGATCATAGTACTTGGAAACTTGCTCTTTATGGGGGTCAAGATCCGATCATACTTGCATAGAGAGTAGGATCGAGTAAATAAACCGAATGCATAGCTAAAGCGATACGTTGGCGGCGGCGGCTTTGTCAGCGAGGCAGAAGCTGGTGGCTCATTGGGATTCCGTGCATGCCTACTACCTAGATCGATCAACAGCTCGACCAAAGCAGGGCCTGGTTTGCTTCAAGCAGAATACTATCGTTACGTTGTCTGTACCCTGTACTAAGGACGCTAATACGGGTCCAGGAATCTACCTGGGTAGGTTTGGAGGACTAGCGGCAGTTTTTCTGGTGCAAGTAGGGGATCCCTGTCTACATTCAGTGAAAGACGTTCCAATTTGCAACGCCTGCGATTTCTGTTTTGCTACCTGTCAAAGCGACAAGAAGACGGGCATGACCACATGCTGTGGCGGTGCGACCCACCAGACCGCGACAAGTTCAATCTTGCAGCCCGGGGAAGCCAGGCAACCAGGCAACCAGGCTACTGAGAAATGATCAAATATAGATCAAGCTTGGCTCCCAGATTGTCCGTTATAGTTTGGAGGAGTTGCACATTCTAGCTATTACCAGCACCCACGCGTCCGCAGCCGCCACAGCCAATGCAGGAGGCCCCGCAGCTTCCGCAAGGGAGTAAAGCAACTATCAGTAGCTAAAAAACAAAAGACTGATTTTCACAGAGAAAAAAATGTCCTACACAATGCTCGTTCCATCTATTTATGTAGCTACTATAACACACTAATAGTATTAATTGAATCAACCGTCTATTCGCTAATTCGGACTGCACACTGTGCAAAGCGAAGTACCTGTATGTAGATAAGTGGCCCTGTTGACTACGGCAATAGTCAGGGAATAGAGCCTCGTCGGTACTGCCGTGCTACGAGTCACTCCTGGCCTCTAGCCGGGTGATTGGTGACCTGCCTAGGTATGATAATAATTCAGGATGCCCTTATTATCAATTGATACTTATGAAGGGGATTGTTATTGCTATTACGCCTACTGATATTAGTTAACTTTCGTCTGCCTAGCTTACTCTCCTTATACCCTATCGCATAGTAATAAACGGACGAGCCTTTTATTAGTAGGAGGGGGGCTGACATTACTATTGCGCCTTTTCGCCAAATCCTGTCCGCCAACTTGTGTATGAACAGGGCTGCCAACGTGTGATGGGTGTTGGTAGAACACTGGTGGATTTGACCAGTCCACACGGCGGCGCAGTGTCACCCAGTAGAGGGCTGGAGGAGGACTTTATTCTCCTTCGCTCCACTCCTCGTTGAAATGATCATTTTGATTTGCCCTGTCCGGGGGAGCCAGGTGCACACTTTTGGCGACAATATCCAAACTCAAGAGTCCGCATATACACAAGTTAATCCATGAGAGACACAACGTGATATTATAAGGTGATACATGGCGACGGAGGGGCGTCACTGTGTCCAGCTTCCCAGCCCCAACAGGTAACGTTGATACCTGTTGCGAGGCTACTAACAAGACATTTGGGAGGGATCTCAAGTAAGCTTTGCTTTTCTTGCTGCAGGCGGCCACGCTGTCTCGCCGGACGCGTTGTCCCGCGCCCCAGGCCGGAACGCGACGGCCGAACTCTAGCTACACGTGCAAGGCACAGCCGGTATGAGCATTGCTGCGTCGCAGCTCTCCGTCGCGGCCACAGCCAACCACAGTCAGCGTCATCGCCATCGCCTACTCGTCAGAGAGGGTGGCTCTGATTGCCGGTGCTTGCATTGATCAATGGAATGCTTTGCGCCTTGGTATTCTTACACCGATTGTCTGGCTTCGATTCATAGTAGCAATGTAAACGACAATTTGATACGTTGGAATGATTGCGTTCATGTGCGGCCAAGTTCTGCTGACGATTGTCTGAGGCCGACTAGTTCAGAATATCCTTTCATCACCACGGTTCGTAGTATCTTGGCTCGTCGTATTACTTACTAGTTTTCTAAAACTACGTCTGCGTCCTGCTCAAGATCGGCTCTCTCACCAGCCTACCCGGTGATTATATAGAAAGAAATGGAGCGGCAGTGATCAATCAATCGTCAACAGGGGAAAAAGAAAATCATGATTCAACATCACAAATGCAATAGCAAAGTCAAAAATGAACATAATGCTGTAGACATGCTTCCAGGTCTCGTACATTCTATCACTGAAACAGTTGTTCATCGCAACGAGGCCAGCTGTCGATTGTCAGTACTCATTACAACCCCGTTAAGCTCCATTCGGGAGTTTTGAAAGCACGGCCTAGAACTAGCGTAACGAGCTCGGAAGCACATCACGTCGTATTGGGTGAACCCTGGTCCAGCTATTGCGTAAAAGAGCTCATGGTCGGTCAGGGGCTCTGCCGAATACCCGCCTACCGCCACCCTGCGAGGCAGGGCCAGACGACATGGATCCGAGGCCACACTTAGGGGCTTCAAATTACTGCGGCGCAAAAGGAATAGAGGAGTCATGTAGGACGAGCCTGCTAGAATGTGGTTGCTGATAGTTGCAGCAGGGGCTATATACTCAGCCTCCCCAAATACTACATCAGTAACCCTGCATGAAGAATTGTTACGGCGCCCTGATGATGATCCAGGTGGTGATTGAGCCCTTGTACCACAGGTCACGGCTATTTGGTGTTAGTACACCTGCCGAAATTGGTATGCAGTTGCTCAGCTACACAGACAAAACCAGCAATTAGGTTAGTCCATCAATTAGTTACTTGAATGACGCCGCTCTGAGTCATATAACTGGCAAGGAGCATGCCTACTGCCTCACAGGCATGTTATAATCTTTCTTTGGCAATTGCTTTCAACAAGGTAGCACAAAAGTACTATATTTTTCATTAGCAACCTCTTCTATAGCCAAGACCTACTGGCTCTGCCTGACGACATTGCCCATGTTCCTGAGTCCTATCTCTATCGTAATGGACGCTTACTTGTTAAGCGGGGACAACAGTCGGGGCAGGGAGGGGTGCTTCAGCTGGCTCTGCTTCTTCCCGTTCACACTTGCCGGTGACGTCGTCTGGTACAGTGCCGTCGATGGGGACAAGAGTCGAACCACAATCAGCACCTCGGGCAACATACATAAATCCGTTGTCATAGTCGTGAACGACGTAGGCTCTGCGGAAAAAGTGTTGGCCAACCCAAACAGCTAAGCAGTCAATGTTAGTCGCGGCAGAAATGCTAGATATCGGAAAAATGGGGAACTCACGGTCTGGCATCCTGTTTTCGGCTGCCATCCTCATTGTGCAGGTCTTGCCATCTTCACTTTTTGACAGTACGATATCTGCGAGCGGCATCGACACAACTGTGGCGTCGCTGATCTGGAACTCGAGTGACGCTCCCGAGTCCACTACATCACAGCCAAACACATATTTGTTATCTTCAATGACCGCACCTGTCTTGGCAACAAACTCCTGTGCTGCCGCTGTACCTTTGGAGATATATACAGCAACCGATCCACTGTCGGTTCCCATCCTTAAAGGTCTGCCAGTCTCGGTCTTGGTGTAAAGTTCAACGGGGTCCTGAGCCTTGCTGGACTTGAATGAAACAGATTTCAGATTGAATGCGTATCTAGAGACAGAGTCATTAGTATATTGACCAGGCGTGAGGCAAAACTTTCCCCTTACCGCCCTCTTCCGTTGTCCTGGATTTCGAGCTTCTCAAGTCGTCCGGAGAACTTGCTAGCATCGTACCCGCCAAAGGTAAGGCCGCCTTGACCGCGCTTGCGAAGACCTAACCCAAAGGCCTTGCTCTTGATAGATTTCTGGTCAAGCATCCCTTGAAGGAGGGATCCTTTCGCTGCATCTGGGTCACTTAAGAGGTCAGGGGGTGCCAAGCCCAACACTCCAGTGTGACGTGCCAACTTGGTGTTGGGCTTGCTCAAATCGGCCAATCCAACCGTCACGTCACCTAGCGACTGACCTAAGACCATGTTAGATTGTGGCTCGTTACAATTGGGGTACGGTATAAGCTGAACTCTCGTAGCCTACCTCCAAAGCTGACGTTATCAGAATACAGATCTGTCTCGAACCTTTCGCTGGCGAACGAAACCATGCGGGTGTTTCCTAGGGCTTTGAGAGAGCTACTGCCACTGCGGTCAAAGAATGTAGATGCGGGCTCCTCTCGCTTCTGGCCAGGTTGGAGATCCAGCACCCATAAGTCTCTTGAGCCGGTGTCTGGCTCCACAATGACCTTTTGAGGCGGACTTCCGATTTCGACGACAACTCCCATAGCCGCATCAGTGGTGTATTGGTATTGATCAACTCCCGAAAAGATTTGACGCCGAGCCACAGACTTTGCACCCTCGTCAGTCACAGGTGTCACGGGAGCCAACGGCAGATGGATAAGTCCACCGGGAGCCTCCTGTGCCTGCAGTACTTCCCGCGGTAATGCCAACGCCTGGGACGTCAACAACAGGACTAATCCTTTCGAAATAGACATAGTGAGTTAAATATTTGAGAAATTGTAGTTGAATGACTTGTCTGTTGCTTGTTTTGAATGTAGATGTGGTGGTTCGAGACTGTCATTGAAAGTGCGGATGTGAACATGGCTTTATAACTTTTGCACCAAGAAATCATTGCCAAGGAGTTATTATCCCTTTCCTGTGCATAGCTTTGATTCAAAAATTAATATCAGAGTACCGTGACATGCAGTCAAAGGCATCTGTGCCATCCGGTCAATAACTCGACTACATTGAGCCCCATTGCTTGGTACGAGTAATTGCGGTCTCACGCTGGAATCTTTCCCCAATGCAAGCTTAGACGGACATTACTTTCGGCATAATTAGGCATAGCCTTTTTTGTGGGCCCTATAATCTTCGTTGGAAGGCTACTGGCAATTGATGTATGCTTACTCTTGAGTATCGGCATTTTAAGCAAGTACAAGCCGTAGGATATGCGTTATGCCTTGTCTGTAACTTCCGAGCCGTGCCTCGCTAAAGCCTATTGATGAAATGACCCACACGTAATAGATTGCAATCGAGTAGCCTTACACCAATCGGGGAAAAACAAAATAAACACTCTTCCGTGGACATTGTTTCCAAAACACAGCACTACAATTAAGCCCGCATACCAGATAAACTGAGCACCGTCATAGAGTACTGCACTTTTAGTGCACTCACTTTTTGAGCGATTTAACATGCAGTTTTGCGGGGTCTGGTTATTGGCTTAGATGGGTACCGTCGCATTCGGGCAGTTTGCTGGAAGCTATCACGCAATGACCCCTAGCGCAGCAGAACATCATGGCATTATGCCACTAGCGCCAGCGTTGCAGAGAGCATCATGGCATTATGTTACCGGCGCCCACGTTGCAGAACATCAAGGCATAGCCTTCCCAAGCCTCCTCGCTGACCATGTTTGGGCCATTCTATGGCTTACGAAACGCAAGTACAATGGCGCTGAACCCGACTGTCGGTTTTCGCTTATTTGTTAGACCAGTAGTTTCAGCGATGGGCTATGGCAGGTAAAACCTGCGGCTATCGCCGTATACACGCTATCGATGAGAACTATTGAAGCACTTTGGTTGGTGCAAATCTATTATTAATTGCCGGTCAGGGTAGTTTCATTGTAATAGACAATGATTGTAAGGAGGTCCGAGTACTCAGTGGTTCGCAAGACGCCGACGCTGAGAAGCCCGACAGCTATTCTCCGAGATTCTCGGCGGACGAAAAGCCCGACATCTATTTTCCGAGATCTTGGGCGGAAAATAAGGATCTGATTTCCATAAACTACGACTCATAACCTGCACCTCATACGAGCACAGCCTCGCACATCATTGATCACTTTCTCCTACATCTACTCTGTGCCCACCTTGGAGAGTAGAACTCAGCCGCATGTACGCAAGCCCGATAGAAAACAGCACCTAGCAACTTGTTCAGCGCCCCAGCACAGTCGCGGACAATGGCGATTTTGCAATTATTACTGATATCGAATTATAACATCCAGTCCTGAAATTGGCGTTATGCAGGTAGCTCCTGCTCCTGGAAGTGGACTGCCTCAGCCTCAGAGCAGGACAGTTGTTATTGTTATTGTTATTGTTATTGTTATTGCTTTTGACGTCTAGATAATTCCTATAGATGCAAAAGAAAACGCCCGCAAGTGCTCTGGAGCCTCTTTTCAATTGCCGAGCGTCACAATGCCATGATGGGGATAACTGTCTATCAAATAATTGTAGCTGTAAACCATGACAGGAAGCAGTTCCACAGAGACGAAGGGAAGACGATATCTATCTACGAAACAACGAAGAAGAGGGACCAGGCGCGGGTTATCGAGGAGTGATTGATATATTCGAGCAATTGTGGCATAGCAGTCAGCTGCTATGCGAAGAGAGAGCGAGACGCCAAAAGGCTATGGACGGCGCCTCTGTAATGGTTTCAGAGTAGAACAGTGCATCATAGTACGGCATAATTTGTTATCAGTTCCGCACATCGTGAGACTGTAGCCAGGTTAGAACCCAAGCGCAATGTTGCAATCCTACCGTATAATCTTTCCTTACTACCCTTGCGTATACAGTCTACGGCAGTTGGAAGCAGACTCCTATAACGGTCTAAACAATGTCAACAACAATCTCGGCTCCTCCGACAAGCCTACCGTGAGACACGACAATAGCAGAATCCACACATGATTGACTATAAAGGCAACATAGGTACATACTCTACCTGGTGAAATACTCCAACAGAAAACAAAGCCCCAACAAGCCTACACTTACACCCTTTGTCAAATAAACTACCAGCTCGTGTATCGCGAAATGCCATTTTCTAGGCCATTAACCGCCTTTACGGTTTTATTCCTATCAGTCTTCCTCGCGGTAGCTGCGGAGCAGAAATATATCGTTATCCTTAAGAATGGCATCGTTGCACGAAGTGTCGATTCCCATCTCGCACAGGTGCACGAAATACATACTCAATCGTTCGGTCGTCGAGACCTCGGTCTTCCCGGTATCGAGAATACTTACTCTATTGGAGACTTTCAAGGTTATTCTGGTACCTTTGATAATAATACTGTCGCAAAAATTCAAGATCTTCCCGAGGTACATCTCTATAACACACTTTTCTACCCCATCTATACGTTTATTTGCCCACCGAGGGTTAAGATATTGCTAACCACAAAAGAGACTTCTTAGGTTGATGTCGTTGTGCTCGATCAACCGGGCGAGAAGCTAGTCCTTGTGGTGCAGGAGAATGCAGACTACGGTTTAGCGTCACTATCTAGTTCAGGTCCTGGGGCTGATGTATTTCGCTATGATGATACTGCCGGGAAGGGAACATTCGCATACGTGGTTGACTGGGGTATCGATAACTCTCATCCGGACTTTGGTGGCCGTGTTACCCAAGGTTACAGCTTGAACGGTAACTTTGACGACTTAGACCCTCACGGAACTATGGTTGCTGGCGCTCTTGCCTCAAAAACTTACGGTGTTGCAAAGAATGCCGAGATTATCGATGTTCGAATTGCACACAAAAAGGATAGTCTTTCACAGTCCTCGATTCTTAACGGCTTTAACTGGGCCATTGATGATATCATTAAGCGTGGGCGAGTCGGCAAAGCCGTCATCAACGTGTCACAGGGTATGTACAGAACAACATAGCCAGCTTTCTCCAAACATAAGACCTAACTGCATCAAAGATGGTGGCGCTTATGCCGACTCACCACTCAATAGAGCCGTGGAAGCTGCGTTTCGGCTTGGAATTCTTACCGTCGCTGCGGCGGGTAATTCGGGCTGGGAAAGAGTTGACTGGGTAACTCCCGCTTCAGCTCCTAACGCTCTCACGGTCGGCGCTATTGATAAAAACTGGCAATATCAGGAAGATTCTAATCATGGAGACATGATAGATATTCTAGCCCCGGGAGATAACGTTCTTACTATTTCGAGTCAAACGCGTGATCCGGTGAGAGTCACTGGAACTTCCCTCGCGGCTCCATATGTTGCTGGCATCGCACTCTACCTGTCTGCTTTGGAGGAGTTCCGCACGGTGCAGGAGCTCGTGGACAGGATTAAGAGCCTCGCTACGCCTGGCAAAGTCGGCCGTCTACCTGCCAACACTGTCAATCTAGTTGCTTCCAACGGTGGCGCTATATCAGCCGAGGACAACACGATTGTGTTTCCCCAGCGGCGGGAAGATCCCCACTAATGGCAAGCTCATCAGAGCCGGAGAATTTGACATAATGTGGTTATAGTTAAAGTGGGTGCTTAGCGAGCCAGCCGACATGCGAGTTGGTCAACATAGGTAGCGAGCGGGTTTGTCACCCACCACTGCCCCGTCACGGGGGTCATACTATTGAGCAACCATAGCATAGAAAATCGATCAATTTCAACGGAAGTCCTCTTCATAACACTTACATGTGCACGCCAAGCTGACAAGTTCGCGCAGTACGGATTGGTTCTCTAGCCATGACACATCGTCAGGTTTTCTTCTCATGCTTTGGTTTGTGACCTCTTCTCTGATGGTCTTTAATCGATTACGCCAGATCCGGAAATTCCGAGAAGGGGGAATAGTATCGCGTCTGTCAACTATTCCGTTTAGCCGATCGTGCCGCGGCCGCAGAGGTGCGACACTTCGTTGTCGCCAGCACCGACAGGGAGAGGCGCAGATTTTTTTTTTTCGTTTTTTTATTCCCGAAATAAAAAAATAAGTAAAATCCGGTGCAGCCCCCATTTGTTGCAGCCGTCCCGGTTGTTGATTTTATGGGAGGGCCTCTGCCCCCAGTGCAACTCGAGGCAAGACGCAACTTGCCAAAGTCGGAGAGGGCATGAATATACGAAACGAGCGCCTCTTGATCATGGACACGCGGCCCGCAGAGAGCCGGCAGCTCACGAAATCTCGGTTCTGTCAACGCCAGTACTGCTTCCTCCATGATTCTGGTGATGTAGCGTGGCAGTTCGGAGGTGTTGGAGTAATTTGGCTAGGTGGCCGTTTGCCCACGGCGCGCACAGCACACACGGGAGTTAATTGCCCAAATAAATCTGCAGTTTTGCATCGATTCTAAACGGGCGCTTAGATTATCAGTCCAGGCACCACACTTCCAACGAACCTAGTATCTACTTATAATTTAATTTACAAAATCAAGGGCCTGGATTCGGGGTCTATGGTCACCGCGATGTGAAACTTGAGCAGTCAACAGGAGACACAAGCTCTCGTTTTCGCCAACGGACTTGTAACACCTTTGGGACGCAGCTAACGAATCACCGATCATTGGCACACAGCACTCCAACGGAACAACTGCCTCACTTCTGTCGAATATGGATGATACCTGATTGGGAGCGTATGTGGCCGGCGGTGTGTTGTGGGCTTTGAAGCAATGGTAGCTACAGTACCTACCTGTACCTTGGGGTTCGAATTTCCCCAGCTCCCTTGGGAGGTATGCCAGAAAAGCCCTTCGTTTTTCCTACTACTAAGGTATCTCAGGCTCCCAACAACTCGCACACCTTTTCCGTGCCAGTGGGCTGTTTGTCGCGCGGCTTGCACTAGCTACTCACGCCGTCTAAATTCACGAGGCTTTCTGTTATAAATCGGTGCTACATACTCCGCAGAAAAATATTATAAATGCGCCTTCTCAGGCAATCTTTGCATCATAATATTTTTACCCCAATTCACATTCTTTTTTGTTTGTGGTTGAGTAAGACTTGGCCCCTGGTACCGGGCTGTTTCGTCATATGACCGCGTGTCAAGCTGTCGCGAGATAGGCAGCCCAGCTCACCTCGCCTTTTAGTGCCCTCTTTCCTATGCTCAGCGTATCACCTCCAACGGCCAACGAGTGCGCCAGGAGGAAACGCAATCTTCTCTCTGGCCCCATCACCTTTTCCGACGCAGAGGGTCGCGCAGGCAATGTTCTGGAGGCACTGAATTACCCAACGCGTAAACGAGCATTTTACGACTACATCGAGCGGCGCAGGGATCTGGTGGCTGAGGTTATCGCACACCACTTCAGTGTCAAACCGAGTGAGATTCAAGTTTCCCCTCAGGACTACTGGCTACACGGATCCTTCAATCTCTGCGTGCCCTTCACCATAATTGTGAAGAGAATTGATCCAGACGTGCTTCCGAATGTACCGCCACATGCGTTGATTCGCTTTCCACTGCCGTATCGTGTTGGGGAGGCAGCACACCCTGGCAACTCGGACGAAAAGATCAGATGCGAGGCTGCGACGTATGCATGGATAGAGGAAAACTGTCCTGATGTTCCGATACCGAAGCTTTTTGGATTTGGGCTATCGACAAATGAAAGAGTAAGTCCTATATTTCCCATCTCCCGCCTCCTTATCTCATAGCTCATTGGTTTGTTAGTTTACTAAGTCAAATATCGTTCCCTGGTGGTCGAGATGCTACCATGAAGCCCGACGCTTTATTCTTTCGGTCGCTGGCTACCAACAACCGAAGCAATACGTCTGCCATAACTCCACTCGCTTCGAGAAACTGGACATCGGGTACCTAATTATCGAAATGATCACGACAGACCGAGGGATAATGCTGTCTGAATCTTGGCCAGAGAAGTGCAACGACACCCGGTTACACAATTTACAAACAGACATGGCTCGAATCACGGTCTCCATGGCAAGGCACCCGCTACCTTGTATTGGAACTTTCCGCATCGATAGCGGCGGGTTTCTACGTCTGGACAATCGCCCAATTAGTGTTCATAGTACAATGCACGAGAACGAGGGGCTGACTCCCGTCATGTCGAGAAACACTACCTTCACCACGGTTCAAGATTTTGTTAATTCTCGAATTATAGCCTTTGAAACTCGATTTATAGAGCAGCCTAATGCAATCAAGAGCCGCGAAGATGCCTTATACCAGATGACAGGCTTCGCTGGCGCCAGGCTTGTGCTGCCCCAGCTTCTCCGAGAGGACCTGAATGATGGGCCTTTTGTCTTTGCCCTGAGTGATATTCACCGAAGTAACATTTCCGTGGACGAGAACTGGAATATCACAGCTATTATTGACCTCGAGTTTGCTTGCTCATGGCCGATCGGATTTCTACAAACTCCGCATTGGCTGCGATGTGAATTTATTGAGCATGTGTTACCTACAGAATTTTCAACCACAAATTCGAAATTTATTGAGTATATACAGCGGGCGGAGGAACTACACAAGTGCGGAAATTCGCGCACAGAGTCACTTTCCCTCATTATGCAGCGATCATGGGACGAAGGCGGGTTCTGGGTCCCGCTTACACTCTGTCATCCAGTCTCATTTGCAGAAATATTTTACGAGCGCATCCTGAAAAGATATTTCGATTTCATTCCAGCAGATTTTGAGAAGGCCAAAAGTTTCGAATTCTGTTCCCGTTTCTTCCGCCGCAATTCCCCGACCCTCCTCGAGAGAAAGCTAGGCGAACTACGAAAGTACATGGACGCGCTTATGGAAGCTTTTTCTGATGAGAAGCTAGACTCAGCTTACTCTGGACACTAAAACTGAAGTAATTTACTTTCAATCGCCGGTGCTACTTTGCCGCGCTGTTGGTGGGCGAAGGACTAGCGTGCCTGCCTGGCGCACTATGCCCCTTAGTTAGAGGAAGAAAGCTGCTTTGCTGCCGCACTAGTCAGCGGGTAGCCATACACTAGCACTATCAAGTCAGTCCCAATTTCAACATCATTAGAGGTTTGATCTTAGAGCCAGAGGCCTTATCAGAGATATGTTTATTAAACCTACTATATGGAAAGGAAGATGTCGGACTGCCATATACCGAAATACTTCACCAACTGGTGTGGTACCCACCTTTTGCCAGCGGACCAGTAACGCGACAGAAGAAATATTACTATATTACTATTTGCTAGTCCCTCAATAAAATAGCGTACGACAAGGTTGTACTCTTCTGCTCTTTAGATCCCTCACCCTCCCTCTCTCTCTCTCTCTGTATATATAGTAATACCCCTCTAAGTCAGAGCCTCATCCTCCCCCGTCCACAGACACTTCGGCGAGTGCGGGCACCAAGCCGCACACGCCCTCCGGCGCATGCTCCGACATTTATTGTCGGCGCCGCTCTCCCACACACAGTGGTAGGGATTGACACACGACCGTTCGACTCCCTTTTCGTAGTCGAACCGGCCGCGGCCGCACAGGTGCGACACCTCGTTGTCGCTGGCACCGGTTGGGAGTAGTGCCGGATTTTTTAAAGAAAAGAGAATCCGGTGGATCCCCCACTTGTTGCGGCCGCCCCGATTGTTGATTTTATGGGAGGGGTATCCGGCCCCGTCGCCCTCCCGGCCCCGGATAAACCAGCAATGGCTGGTTGTTGCTGGGGCGCTCTCTACCGCTATCCTGGTAGCGAGCTATGATCGACAATGGTCAGTGTCTGTGGTATGGACGGTAATGCTCTGGTGCCTGTCACCAACCTCCTCGGCCAACTTATTCCAAGTCAGCCTGCGGCGGTCGGCGGCGGTCACCGGCATTTTGAGCTCGGCGCCTTGTCCTCCTAGTACACCCATCATTCTGGCGGGCAGGCTGGCGATCCAGCCTCTCATCTCCCTAAGGAGCATCGTCTCCGATTCGAGGGGGGAGGGAGCGGGCGGTCGGGAGCGGGCGAGGGAGCGGGTGTGGGAGGGAGGGAGAGAGAGAGGGAGGTGGTGGTCGTTGGGCGGACTCAGGGGGGGCGAACGGGTTGCCTTCTTCGAAGGTCTTTTGGTCGTCGTCGTCGTCGGCATCATGCTTCCTCTTTCGAGGGATCGTAGTATCGGGCACATTGCCCGAAATGGGCGTGAGAGCAGGGCGGGACGGCATTGTATGATTACCTGGAGATCACCAGGAGGGAGAATCAGACCAGGACTGGCCTCAGACATTATTTTCGACAGCCAGCAGGCTCCTGCTCCTGCCCAGAGAAAGAAGACTGCTGGCTTGGCATTTTATGAGGTCTGCCAGCTGCTGGCTGGCGGTTCGCTCGGCGATCGCTGGCGGCTGGCAGTCGAATGGCCTCTTTTGCTGGCAAGCGATTGAGAAGCCTGGCAGCCTGGCTGGACTCTTTGGCTGGAAGGCGATTGAGAAGCCTGGAAGCCTGGTTAATGTCTGATCTTCTCCTATGGTACTCTGTGAATTCTTGCCGCACCTTATCGTAGTATCGCTGGTACTGCTGCTCGTAGTGTGTATACTCATCTTAAATCGACTGCAAAGATCAAGTGGTTGAGCTTGACTCTAGTTTGACATTGTGAAAAGACATAGAATAGGTGGGAGCTTCGGCGCTGGTGAAATACCACTACATATGCCACGCCCCTACCACAACCTCTTGTGGGGGGTGCTTGCCACGTCCGCGCACACAACACGTCCGCGAACAGTTAGTGCAGCACAGCAAATCCTCATACAAAACACTAACAGATTTCTTTTTTTCTACCTCTTAATATCTACTCTTCTAGTTAATTATAAATCTTAAAATAAATCTTAAAAATAGTTTTATATATGTCTTTATTTAAAAAGTCTTTTTATTATTTAATATTATTATATAATTAGAAAAGATATTTAAAAGATATATTTTTTAATTTTCTTTTTCTCTTTTATTTTAGATAAGAAAATAAAATAGATATAAGCTTTTTTAAAAGAGATTTTATAGAGAGTTTCATAGAGGGGTAATTATTATATTTATTAAAGAATTTATAATTAACTAATAGAGTAGACCTATTAGTAAGAAATTCTAGTTTTTTAGTATATTCATAGCTATATTATATGTATAGATATAGTAAGTACGCTCTATAAGAGGTTATAATAAGGGCATAGCATATATACTCCTATTACCTTTTTACTTATTTAATAAAGTAAGGCTAGATTTTTGTCTAACTTCTAGTTTTAAGGTCCTTTATAGGCTAACCTAGGTCAAAGACATTTTTAGGTAAGGAGTTTTGCTAGGGTAGCATATATTCATTCATTGTTTTATTACGCCCGGTGGCTTCCGGCCAATAGGGCTCACTAGCTATTCATAGATACATTTTAGGCCACTTGCCTCATCCCTTCTACTTCATCTCTGTCGTTCTCTGTTCGCTCTACTTCGTCTTCTCGTCCCTAGCATCCAACATTCAGCGTGATTTACTATCAATGACTAACCAGCTTGGGGGCTATTCCCTAAGTGTTCGGCGTCCTATCTATAGCGACTGAAGCGTCGCTAGTTATGCTCGCCGCGAATGTGGCTTCGTGGTCTGATGAAAAGGCTATCGTAGTTCTTTGCTTGTTAATTGTCGAACTGTCCTGTGGCGAGTGTGAATTGTATCGTTGCTTGAATTGCTCTTATGTCTGGCTTCTATTTTGGTCTGTCTGATACTGACTTTCCTCCTAGTCGGTACGATAAATTATCCTATCTCGTACTTATGCTTGCTCGTAACTCTTTTCGCTACTTATCCTATTACGGGTACTATAAAAGAAAATAGTTAATTATTTCCCTCGCCTGCCTATAAGCGTATTACTCTAAAGGTACTCCTTTAATATGATAGAGATAGCTGTTCAGTCTTGCTATGTCTATCCTTAGCTAAGTAAGCGTTAAGCATTCCCTCTATGACCACTCTTTATAAATTATATGTGTGTGGCTCATAGGTAGTGCCGTATTTATAGCCTTAGAGAAACATCTAACCCCTTTAGGTATATATCGTTCACGTCTAAGACTTCTTTGCTCGTTATTTACTTAGTAGTATCGTTGTCTTTATCACTAGGAATAGAACCTCGGGTATAGTGCCTTATTATGTAGTAGTTTTTGCTTATCTCTTAGCTACTTATAGTAGTTTGTTCTTGCTCGGTAAGTCCTATCCCATAGAAATAGTATTTACTTTGCTATTTAGCTTCTCTACTAAGTCGTAGATGTATGTGATAAATTCTTGTCCTGATTGCTGATAGGGCTGACTTAGTGCTGCTACTGCTCCCTTGTTGTGCGAGAAAACTACGATATTTTGGCGGTTGCTGTCGGGTAGTTTCTGTAGTGCATATGCTATAGCCACTAACTCTCCTGAACATGGATTTTGCTCTGATCCTGGTCTAAGCGTGAAAGAGAAGGCTTCCTGCTTGGACTGGTTGCGTTCTGTATTCTTGCTGTGAATGACTCCCCTAACTCTCGCTATGCCATTCCTCGCCGAGCTGCTCATAGTAACCGCTATTGTCTACCCTGTGCATACCTCATCGGTTGTTTGGTCTATTACTGTCTTTAGACGAGCCCTCTAGGGCTCTACTGGAACCGGGAGGATGGTCTCCATCTGCCATAATAGTATGCCTTTTAACCTCTCCGCCACCTGGTGGAGAGGCGATCGAAAGGTTGTGTAGAACTTTTTGATCTGTTTTGTAATTCTGCTAAGTGGATTCGTTCCCGGAAGCGTATGCATGTCTACCTACATTTTGATCGCTTGCTTCCAAAACCGCTTACGCGCACTCATAATGTGCGCTTCGGCCTCCGCCACGGATGTTGCTACTGTCATGAAGATGCCCGCGATAGCTTGCGCTCCTGCTCTTTGGATGCGATTGATTGGTTATACTAGCTTGTCCTTGTAGGCGTGTATCTAGACATTAGACGCATAGTCGACTACTGGGGTCACTGTGGCTGTAAATAACTGCCGAGCCGTTCTTGCCGATAATCCTTGCAGTCTCTTCAGTTCTATGGCTGCTTCTATGCCTTTTGATGTGGCTTCCTGGACATGTTGCCGAAATTTGAGCCGACTGTCTATGATTACGCCTAGGATCTTGGTGTGTTCTTTGGGCCGTACTGACTGTCCTTTGATTATGATGGGCGTTGTGTTGGCCTTGCGCGCGTTCTGAGTAAAGTGCATGATTGCCGTTTTCTTTGCATTGAAGGTTACTCCGCTCTGTCGCTCCTAACCCTCTGCATGCTTAACAATTGCCCGAATTCCCTCTAAATTGCTTTGCGCTGTAGGCCTGGTGACCTAAGCTGTGAAATCGTCGATAAAGGCGATTGTGCCTCCGTTGGCGTCGATCCGCCGTTGTACTAGATCTGCATTGAAAAAGAGGTATGCGATAGGAGATAGGGGTGAGCCCTGCGGCAGTCCTGCTTGGTCTAAAGCTTGCACCTCGGAGTCTTTTCCGTTGACTTGAATCGATGCTGTTCTGTCCGAGTAAAAGGCGGCAATCTAGCGGACAATCTTCTCTGGTATTCCCCTTGCTCTTAGCCGTTGTAGCAACCGGTCCATGGACACGCCGTTGTATATACCCTTGACGTCAAAACTGACGAGGCTTAGCACTCGTCCTCCTCTCCAGGCTGCATAAACTCGTTCTTGCAATAGCACTAGTGCCTGCTCTGCCGACCGCTGCTTGTGCCCTCTAAAGTGATTGGTGGGAAGCAAACTAAATGTCTTCACTGCGTAAGAAATTCTTTTAGCGATGACCGATTCCAGTACTTTGCCCAATATGCATAGTAGTGATATTGGCCGCTACGCCCCTGTAATGCTGTAGTCCTCTTTGTTGCTTTTCTTGAGCGGGATAATCTTCGCGTGTCGCCATTTATGTGGCAACATACCCTCATCGAGGGAGGCCTGGAACAACGCTAGAACCTGACTCTGGACCGCGGACCAGACCTGCTGCCAAACCACCATTGGGAGTCTATCTTGACCCGGTGCCTTCCACGCTTTAGCTGCCATTAGCTGACGCTGTACTTCCTCCAGCGTCAGATCCGGCATGGACACAGCCGTCCGCTGCGGACGCTCGTTTTCCTCATCAATATGCTGCGGTAGTGGCGGAAAGAAAGTAGTCAGGAGCTCCCCCGCTTGCTCTGCATTGGAACTTGTACACGTGCCATCCGCTCGAGTGAGCCGTGGCACCTTGCCGAATGGCGCTTCCTTGCCCGATTTGAGATACCTAGCAGCTTGCCAGATGTTGTCGTGGTCTGCCAAGAAACCCTCCCAGTGTGATTTCTTCTGCTGCCGGATGGCATCATGGTACTGCTTAGCTGCTGCTTTGGCTGTGTCGTGGATATTGTTATCAGTACACCCAGCTCGTCTCATCGCTCTTGCTCGGTTGCGCCAGTACGTGTACACTCGCCGCAACTGCGTTAAGTCAGACGTCCACCATCGTTTCGTGTATGGTGACGGTCGCGCTTTTGGTGTCAGCGTATGCAGCGCTTCCAACACTAAAATACTAGCTCATCCATCCTTTCCTGCACAGTTCCACCGGTCTCGTCCTTCAAGTTCGTCGCTATCCGCGCCCGAATCTCTTTCCACAGCGCGTTTTTCAGCAGCAGTCTCTCCTGCCCGTGCGGCCTGTCTGTCGTAGCTTCGAACAAGGTCTCGATGGTTCTGTGGTCTAAACCATGTTCCGTGCTACATGTCCTGCAGCTAACGAGGTTTTGTGCTAACCCCTCCGAGGCCAGAACCAGGTCGACCGTCGATTCATACTCTCCTCCTTGCCATGTCTTCGTTCCTCTGGGGAGCAGGCTGCTCAGACTATAGTCACTCATAAGATCAACAATTTCGTCCGCCTCTCCTTGCCTGACCATCGACACATCTTCACCTCCCCACAGATTATCATGTCTATTGAAGTCTCCGACCAAGACGACGTCAACAATCTGTCCCTCATCCCGTCTCGTTTTCACAATCGTGGCCCTAAGCAGAGCGCATGCATCTGTCAATGCTTGCTTGTCTACCCCTTGTACATAGACAGAGACAACCAGTACTTTACGTTCCGGGAGTGTAACCACCGCGGCCGTCAGATCCGACGATTCTACTGCCACTTGTTCCACCTCAAGGTCCCTCCTTATCCACATCATACTTCGAATCGCCCATCTTCCCGCCGTATTGCATACCGTAGGAACTAGCTTGGTCCACTTGTGGTGTGTTATTGGGGTTGTCAGCAACCGGCCTTGGATCAGACGGGCGTGCGGTTCTTGAATGGCCACGACAGCTGCATTAGCAATCTCCTCGTCATTCATCAGACTGTCGTGTATTTCGCCTTGCTTGTGGACGTTTAGTTGAATGATGCGCAACGTGTTACTCATTCCTAGCGGGATAGAGCAACCTGCAGATTTTGCTGAACGATTCGTGTGGGCCACCACAGGGTACACACTTGGCCGTCATCTCGGTGCAGTCCCTATGATGGTGACCTTCCCGAGCACACCTGGCACAGACTCGAGGCTTCTTGCATCCCGCTGCTTTGTGCCCGGTGAGTTCTTGGCAGTTGGGTAGCATACAGTCGCGGGCAAAAATGCCTGACGCTTTTCCAAATATCGGTCGAGATGATAGAGCGATCCACACAGTATGAACTGGGGTGGTTTGCGCAATATATACTTTACTAGTACGGAAATTTTATATCCGCTTGATGCACCTACCTCCTTTCGCAAACCTTTCTAGGTGCAGTTGAATTTGTTCCTTAAAGTAGCATACATACTAGCATGTGCTTCTAGGCTCATTTCAAGGCTTGAAGATTGACCAGGAAACAAGTCTATAACGTGTGAAGACAAACGCCGTGTTAATGGATATTTGGGCATGATGCATGACTTGTTCTCCCCACTACCTAAAGCGACGCTTGTTATGTAAGTCTCGGACTAGCACGTACTGCGATGCTAGTCTAGACGAGTGAATTTCTGCTAGTATCTCCTTCCGAATAGCTATCATATGCTCCTGCACCTTAATCGCTCTCCTTGACTTGGCCGCTCTCCTTGACTTGGCCATTATCCTTATATGCGAGTGCTAGCGAGTTCTGCGATGCTAGTCGCAACGGATGAGTCTCTGCCAGTATCTCCTTTCGAATAGCCACTACATGCTCTAGTATCTCAATCGCCTTCTTGACTTGGCCATTATCCTTATATGCGAGTGCTAGCGAGTTCTGCGATGCTAGTCGAGATGGGTGAGTCTCCGCTGATATTTCCTTCCGAATAGCCACCACATGTTCCAGTATCTCAATCGCCTCCTTAACTTGGCCGTTATCCATATATGCACCTGCTAGTACGTGCTCTGAAGCCAGCCGATAAGGGTGAGTCTCTGCCATTGTGTTTTTCTCAATAGCCACGACATACTCTAGCAGCTCAATCGCCTCCTTAACTTAGCCGTTATCCTTATATGCAAGTGCTAGCGAATACTGCGATACTAATCGAGATAGGTGAGTCTCTGCTGATATTTCCTTCTGAATAGCCACCACATGTTCTAGTATCTTAATCGCCTCCTTAACTTGGCCGTTATCCTTATATGCACCTGCTAGTACGTGCTCTGAAGCCAGCCGATAAGGGTGAGTCTCTGCCATTGTATTTTTCTCGATGGCCACGACATACTCTAGCAGCTTAATCGCCTCCTTGACTTGGCCATTGTCCTTATATGCACTTGCTAGCATGTGCTCTGAAGCTAGCCGATAAGGGTGAGTCTCTGCCATGGTGTTTTTCTTAATAGCCACGACATGCTCCAGTAACTCAATCGCCTCCTTAACTTGGCCATTAGTCTGGTATGCGCTTGCTAGCGAGTGCTGTGATGCTAATCGATCTGCGTGAGTCTCTATAAGTGTCTCTTTTCGAATAGCTACCACATGCTCTAGTATCTTAATCGCATCCTTAACCTGGCCGTCGTCCTTATATGTACCTGCTAGCACATGCTCTAAAGCTAGTCGATGTGGGTGAGTCTCCGCTAGTATCTCTTTCTGAATAGCGACCACATGCTCTAGTATCTTAATTGCCTCCTTAACTTGGCCGTTGTCCTTATATGCGAGTGCTAGCGAATGCTGTGATACTAGTCGCGATGAATGAGTCTGTGCTAGTGTCTCCTTTCGAATAGCTACCACATGCTCTAGTAACTCAATCGCCTCCTTGACTTGGCCGTTGGTCTGGTATACGCCTGCTAGCACGTGTTGCGATGCCAGCCGATCTGCATGAGTTTCTGCAAGTGTTTCCTTTCGAACAGCCACCACATACTCCAACATCTGAATTGCCTCCTTGATCTGGCCATTGTCCTTGTATGCTAGTGTAAGCTCGTGCTGCGATGAAAGTCGAGACGGGTGAGTCTCTGCCAGTGTCTCCTCCAGACTAGCCACAAGAAGCTCAAATACTTCAACCGTTTCTGTAGTCCGCCCATCGACTCGAAGGCAGAGCCCCGCTCTACGACACAACGTTTGCGATACGTTGTTTCCTCGCAGCCTGGCGTTCTTTATAAGACACAGAACATGCGGCAAGAGCTGCCGCCATACTAGCCTCTTCTCCCACTCGTCCGACGGAAAGATCCTATCGAGATGCTCAATTGCCGCATCTTCCTTCATTAAAAAATCATTTATCTCCAGATCAAGCCACGATTGCAAGACCAAATGCACTAAGCTGTGCATATCTAGCATCTCGCCGTCCTCACGCCAACTAACAAACCCATACCCACACAATAGTCCTAACGAGTCTTCTAGACCTATCTCGGATCCTACTGTAGGTAATATGCTTATCGGTATTGCCTTCGACTCAATCCACCGAATAAAAGACAGAAGATAAACTGCATTTATATCTGTCTCGCGAATCGCGTCGAATGATACAATCCATGTTGTTGCCACAGCACCTTGCGCTTGGCTGTGATGCGTCTTATCACGGAGCCGCCTGCTAAGAAGATTGATCATATTCTGGTCGGCCGACCGGCACAGTCCCAAGTACCGAACAATAGGTGTCCGGTTCTTGTTCATATATGCCGCCGCCTGTGCCAAGGTCAAAGGCAAGTACATCAACTTCTCCAACAGCTCCTTGGTGCTCTCTACATCCTGAACCTGGTCTTTCTCGAGCAGTAGTATCCCCATTAGCGAAAATGCCTCATCAACCGTCATGGGCGATAACTTAATCACGTCGCTGCCTGCGACGTCCACAGCGACTGAGAACTGACGCGTCGTTAAGAGAATCCTTCCTTTGCGGCTTTGCGGCAATAAGTTAGACAGTCCAGTCGATTGGCCGGGTACTCCGTCTAGTACGTTAGCATCGTCAACATTGTCAACCACCAAAAGCCAATGACCTGCCGCATCTGACTCAAGGTATATCCGAAGAGCTTCTTTCGGGTCGTCATCGCCACACTGGATGTTGAGCCGTTGCACCAAATCTACTGCCGCCTTGTGAAGAGCCGCCATGCTTTGCGCCGGCAGCCAGAATACTGAATGACTCGTCACATCCTCCACTTCCATGTTTTGCACTCGGTACGCCAGTTCTAACGCTATCTGCGTCTTGCCCATGCCCCCAAGTCCCACCACCGCCACTCGCTCTCTCTTCTCGCGGAAGAGCATCCGCTCGAGCTGATCTAGCTGTGTTCGGCGGCCCGCAAAGTTAAGATTGCGTCGAAATGGGATATAAGAAACTAGAGATCATTTAATATGGATATCAACTGAGTAGAGACTAACCACGAACCGCTGCTTGATCTTGACGGGCCTATCTGCGCTAACACAGCCTTAGCGTAGGCTGCCGCCATTGCTGCTGCATATGGCTGCCATTCCTTGTTCTTATGCTCGTCGCCATAGTCACATACACCACGAATCACACCGACAGGAATGCGATTCATCGTTCCTGCTGCCTCCATCTCGAGCCCGATTATGTTATACCGATCCCTCAATTCGTCTCGCCTCGATGCATTCTTCATCAGCTTCTCTCCAGATCCAATTGACCCGTACCAGATGCGCGTACGTCGCTCGGCCGATCGAGGCTCTCGTCTTTCGATAATCAGCTTTCCCCCCGCGTCGGTCCTGTAGAGTTGGTCTGCATCCTGTCCAGGATCCGCAAAAGTCCCACTAGTGTGCTGCTTATTCCTGATTTTGTTGTAGTATGGGAGAATCAGGTCAGCATCGTCTGGCGCTTGCTCTTTAATGCTCCCGATGGCTGCCCTTACAACTGTCTCTGTCATCGCCAGAACATAGCCACCTCTTAGTGACTGAAAGCCGTCTGAGCTGGTTTCCTTGCCGAGGTCATACGCGATCAGTCCGGCGCTGTCTCCCTCGGGTAGCGCCACGAGGACGTCGCCTAGTCGGATATCGCGCGGCGAAGGTCGCGTCAGCCTAGGCAGACCGGCTGCCACGCCGACGAGTAGTCCGAACCAGAAGTTGGGGAAGAATCTCTTGACCTGACTCGCAAGCGCGGCCGCCGAGCCCGTCCCATACTCCTGGCCCGCTGGCAGCGTCGCGATGACGACATTATGCCCGCAGATCTCGCCAGCCTTGTAAACATAGTCGCCACCGCGCTGCATAGGGAAGCGTCCAACATGCGCGCGATCAAGCATGCAAGCGGCGGCGCGGGCCTCGATCTGCAGCGGCGCAATCCACGCGATAGTGTAAACTTTGGGGTCTAGCTCTATCACCATTGCCTAGCTTGTGGAGGAGAAAGGTGGAGGAGCGGGGTGGAATACAGGGAGCCGGAGCTTGGGTTGACGGCTCAGCTTTTTGTTCAGACCAGATGGGAATGATATTAGCGCGGAATTAAGATTTCCCGTTCCGTTCCCCCCGCATCCTTTCCAAGGGTATCCTCGTTTCCATATTTGAGCTTCGGATGCAAGACATGCTTGTAGAGCTGTTTCGAACTGAGTACTATATCGAGTTGAGACTAGCTAGCGCACTTTCATTTTCTGACATAATATTTCTATTCGACTTTGTAGCGGAAGGTTTGCGTGTTCTGGCACGATTGGCCTGGTTTCTACGCCGGAGAAAATTGCAGAATTCAGTGAATCATCGAATCTTTGAACGCACATTGCGCCCGCCAGCATTCTGGCGGGCATGCCTGTTCGAGCGTCATTTCAACCCTCGACACCCCTTCGGGGGAGTCGGCGTTGGGGACCGGCAGCATACCGCCGGCCCCGAAATACAGTGGCGGCCCGTCCGCGGCGACCTCTGCGTAGTACTCCAACGCGCACCGGGAACCCGACGCGGCCACGCCGTAAAACACCCAACTTCTGAACGTTGAC